>NC_088889.1:66658480-67922647 GCF_037157495.1 Lathamus discolor
AGTTTCAAAGTTTCATAAATATATTTTTATACATACACACACACAAAAAGATCAAGTCTGTTGAGTCATACACTAATTTCACTCAGTGGCTGCACAGTTGTGCTTAATCTTACTCATATATTTTCGGGCACCTTAAATATTGAATTGTTTCCTAGAGGGGGTCATGGCTTGTAGATAAAACATACAACATGCTACTTGCTTGCAATATACATCCTGGACTCATCTTTCTTTGGTCCTTGTAGCAACAAAAAAGGGGAAGCTCTTTACAATAGCATACAGCACCAAGCTAACAGCTGTTTTCTGCCTTTTATATACTAACAGTGAAAAGCAGCTCAGTGCCCACACACCTTCAGCTGATCTTTTACCAACCTCAGCCTAGGCAAGATATATTTTCCCCTGCAGTTTCATGCAAGTTTAGGATTAATTGGCATGTTGTCCTTCAATAATATAACATAATCACTTTACAAATTTGTGCTACTAAATCTTTGCTTCAGTTTGGAAACACGCTGTTGCTGAAGGCCAACGTTTAAAAGGACACTTCGACACTGGCCCTTACTATAACCAAAAAGCAAAGTCAGTACCAGAAACCTGCTCAGTAAAGTAGAACCTCAACTAAGAAACCTTTCCTTTTACAAGGCACAATATCTTACCCTCTGATGAAGTGCAATGATTGTCATGACAGAGATTTCATTTTAACTACTCTTTTTACGAAGTCTCAGGGGGGGTTTCTCGAGGTGAACCACTACTAAACTAAACCACAGCTTTGCTAGAAAATCACTTTTCTAGCAGCTCAACATTACTTAACAAAAAGCCACACCTTACCTTATATTACAACAGAGTTTACTGACTTATCTCCATTTTGCTGTTGTTCTTTTGCAGTAAACCACCATTGTGTGCAGACAGAGTAATTTCGCAATGTCTGTTGTTTTCCACTGGAGATTCCAACCCAGTGCGAGGAATCAACAATGCTTCATGAAAAACATGTGTGCACTGGAGATCAGCAGTTGGATTTGCAGCTGAATCTGTTGCAACACAGTAACAGGATGAATCACAGGTGAAATTAGTTTATCTTAATTAACATAAGCTCTCTGCTTTAGAACAAAATTTTACTATCAAGATGAAATTGGTTTCAAAGTACTGCTCACAATCCATAGAGCTACCATTAAAACACTAATAATTTTTAAGAGAAAATATTTCTTATGAAGTTGTCTAAATATGCATATATACACATACAGAGTTCTAAAAACATATATAAGAAAACTTAAAACAAAAAATGTGTTTGGAAAAAGGAATTTATAGCTTTTGATATATGTTTAATAAGGAGTCTGAAGCAAAGCTATTATTAACATTCTTTATCTGATTCTGCAAATAAAGGTTCTTTTGTGTTAACATATTTTGCTAAACTTTAACATTTCAAAGCAGACTAATTTGTGAATTAAGTTCTTGAAACGGATACTTTTCATGTCTAGGAATAGAACAAAATGAAGAACTGAAGTACCCAACTGCAAAAGATCTGTCAACAATCTTTTTATACAGCCTCATTCTCAAGAGGTTACAATTATTTTTTTTCAGGAAAGTAATTTTGACCTAGATGGTTTTCTGGCTTATAGTTTTGTTTTCGATTTTTTTTTTTTTTTTTTTATCTCTTTTAATGAATAATGACAGCTCCCATATCTGTAAGAGGAAAATTACACATTACCTTACCACTTGCACTTCTGTCAACAACCTGAAAAGAGAGGACTTTAGACTAGGTCTAGATTTCACTCAGCTTCTCTGATATTTGAACTGAAATACTTCACATTAACACACTATCATAAAATCTAATAATTAAATTTAGACTGATATCATTCTTTGCTGTGAAGATTTATCTGTGGTTCAGATCACAAAAAAAAACTCCAAACCAAACAACAAAAAACGGCTTTAGAGTAACTCTTGCAAGCTAATTAAAAGAACCATTTTCTTCCATGCATGCATATACTCCCTCAAAATATAAGTGCCAATAATGCAAAACATACACTGTTTGGGGAAGGAAATAAATGCTGGTTCCTCCTCTATTTCATAGTTTGAATCAAAATTCCCTCAAGACAAAGGTAAGCCGTTTGCACATTAGCATTCTAACTCACCAGGGAAAGCATGGCAAGGCTTTCCTGTTGCATGTTGTGAAAACTAGTTTTATAGAATTCTGCAAAGGGCAGAAATAATAATAATTGATTTTATGTTGCTTGCTGTTCCTGGAAACTTGAAATGAACTGACATATTAATGGGGATATGCAACACTTTCTGTGTTTCTGCAAGTTCTTATTTTGTACTATTACTTTATCCTGTTATACCTCAGAGTTTTGTCACATATTCTTCAGAAAAAGTAGAGTTTTGCAAGAGTGGCACCTAGCAAATGTTGGAAATGCTCTTACTTAGCTATGTTCTTCTTCACATCAGAAAGAAAAAAAGGATTCTGAATACTGTTTACACTGCTGAACTGTTGCACTTCTTTGCAAACACAGCTCTTCAGACAATTTAGGGCTAGAGCACACAACAGATTTAAAGAACTGCCATTTCAAGTAACATCCTTTACTCAGATCTTTTCTCATATTGCAGACAACCTAATTCTTCCCATACAAAATTCTCAAGGTCTTTTTAATATGCAACAGCCATGAAGCCATTTTTCCTTGCTATTTCCTCCTGAATCATAAGTGCACTTGGCAAGGAGTCAAACCATACATGGCTGCTGACGCTTCATGCTCTAGCAGAGAAGGTGAAGGTTGAATCACTCTAACACTTAGGAACTGATTCAGAATAGCTCTTACAGGTTTGGAAAAAGCTAGTCACTCTCCCAGCTACAGAAATGTTACACTCCACCATTATGGACTGAAAGAGATACAGATATACTGTTTACGAAGAAAGCTATTGTACTCCAATGGCACACTCTATTCACTGAGCCTGGGCAACAAAGCAGGGGTTGAACTTCTTTTGTGGGAGAATGATTATTGAACTGTGTACCTGGCATGCACAAGGCCTTTCTGTCCTTCTTTGATTGCTGTGGGCACCAGAAATGAATGAAGTCAGGGAAGACATTGTGCTAATACTCTGTTTCCCAGCAGATAAGCACCAAGCTGGGGCACTCTTTTCTGGCTTCAGATAGACCTTCAGGTATCTTTAGAACCCTGGAAGCAGTTTATTTATGCTCAGAGCCCTTAAAATAAATACTACCTCACTTTCAACTGCCTCAGAGTAACTACACCTCTTTCTGTAACAAAGCAGTAAACTCATTGTCTTGCCAAGGGCCATAAAATCCCTCTAGCTCAGGAGTTTTACAGAGCTCCTGCTTTAAGTATTCTCTTGGATGACTGACTTCTTCCTCCTCCCCTCCTCTCAGAGTTGCTGCAGTACCATCTACAATTCTCTGCTGAGCCCCCACCTTCCTCCCTCCTTTCACTGCTCATACCTCTCCCTCTTTTCCCAGGGGCATATCCTAGCACCAAACACATGGGGCTCAGCCAACTGGAAGAAGAGCTCTGTGAGCCCCCTCCTTGGGCCTTCCAGTCACAGGCCTGGAAGAAACAAGAATTTTTCCCATTACCTGTGGCAATATTCATCAGCTGTATCTAAAGATTAATCAGCTCAGAAACAAAAAAGCTCTGGGGAGTCATAAGCACTCAGAATACTAAAAAAAGGACTTCAGCCCCAGAGAAAAGAAGCTCAGAGCAAGCAAACAGAGAATTTATAAATGACAGCAAAAATGGTATTTAGCTCATAGTACCTATTGCAGGGAACTGGGTGGTAGTTATTGAGGGTTTTTTTGTTTATTACTGATTTTAAGATGGCCTTCATTCAGAAAAGAAGTTGTTGGCAAAATATTGTTGTAACTTTGAGGGTTTTCTCCTTTTATACAAAATACACTTAAACATGGTTTCAAACAATGGTTTTCAGATTTCTTTTCACCAGGTAACCCATTTTTTCTTTGATTTCTTTTACCTAGTTGTAGATCAGTAATTTTGTCCCTGAATATAATGTGGAAAAGAAAAACTTCTCCGGTGTTGCATCTTTCTCTTCTTTTATAGATTTGGATATCAAATCCTGGGGAAAATTCCACCCCCCCCCCCCCCCCCCCCGCTCCTCTCCAAACCATATTGATTATTCCACGTCAGCTTTTACTAACTTATATCTAGCAACATGTATCTGACCCAAGCACCAAAAAAGACTCTTATCCAAAGCGTCAAGTTCCACCACAAGATTCATTGAAGAGACAGATCCTCATCTGCCATTATTCTGTAATTTCAAAAGGGGGAGGTATAAACCGTCATTCCACACTTCCCAAGCTAAACTCAGTATTTTAACTGATTTGATTACTTCAGCTTTTTGCAGCTAGTGATGTTTTCCATCATAGAAAATGGAGATATAGTAAGGATATTGATCCACTTTCTTATAGAATCATAGAATAGTTAGGGCTGGAAAGGACCTCAAGATCATCTAGTTCCAACCCCCCTGCCATGGACAGGGACACCTCACACTAAACCATCCCACACAAGGCTTCATCCAACCTGGCCTTGAACACCACCAGGGATGGAGCACTCACAACCTCTCTGGGCAACCCATCCCACTGCCTCACCACCCTAACAGGAAAGAATTTCCTCCTTATATCCAATCTAAACTTCCCTTGTTTAAGTTTTAACCCGTTACCCCTTGTCCTGTCACTACAGTCCCTGATGAAGAGTCCCTCCCCAGTATAGGCTCCCTTCAGGTACTGGAAGGCTGCTATTAGGTCCTCACACAGCCTTCTCTTTTCCAGGCTGAACAGCCCCAACTTCCTCAGCCTATCTTCATACGGGAGGTGCTCCAGTCCCCTGATCATCCTCGTGGCCCTCCTCTGGACTTGTTCAAGCAGTTCCATGTCCTTTTTATGTTGAGCACACCAGAAATGCACACAATACTCCAGGTGAGGTCTCACAAGAGCAGAGTAGAGGGGCAGGATCACCTCCTTCAACCTGCTGGTCACGCTCCTTTTGATGCAGCCCAGGATACAGTCGGCTTTCTGGGCTGCGAGCGCACACTGCCGGCCCACATTCATTCTCTCATCGACCAGCACCCCCAAGTCCTTCTCCGCAGGGCCACTCTGAATCTCTTCTTTGCCCAATCTGTAGCTGTGCCTGGGATTACTCCGACCCAGGTGTAGGACCTTGCACTTGTCATGGTTGAACTTCATAAGGTTGGCATCAGCCCACCTCACAAGCGTGTCAAGGTCCCTCTGGATGGCATCCCTTCCCTCCAGCGTATCAACCGGACCACACAACTTGGTGTCATCGGCAAACTTGCTGAGGGCGCACTCAAACCCACTGTCCATGTCAGCCACGAAGATGTTAAACAAGACCGGTCCCAACACCGATCCCTGAGGGACACCACTCGTTACTGGTCTCCAGCCGCACATTGAGCCACCAACCACAACTCTTTGTGTGCGGCCATCCAGCCAGTTCTTTATCCACTGAGTGGTCCATCCATCAAATTGATGTCTCTCCAATTTAGAGAGAAGGATGTTGTGTGGGACAGTGTCAAACGCTTTGCACAAGTCCAGGTAGATGACATCAACTGCTTCACCCCTGTCCATCAATTCTGTAGCCCCATCATAGAAGGCCACCAAATTGGTCAGGCAGGATTTCCCCTTAGTGAAGCCATGCTGGCTGCCACCAAGCACCTTGTTGTTTTTCATGTGCCTTAGCATGCCATCCAGGAGAATGTGCTCCAAGATTTTGCCAGGCACAGAGGTGAGACTGACTGCTCTGTAATTCCCCGGGTCTTCCATTTTCCCCTTCTTGAAAATGGGGGTTATATTTCCCTTTTTCCAGTCGTCGGGAACTTCACCTGACTGCCATGATTTTTCAAATATGATGGCCAGTGGCTTAGCAACTTCATTCGCCAGCTCCTTCAGCACCCCCGGATGGATTCCATCAGGTCCCACGGACCTGTGCGCGTTCAGATTTTTAAGACGGTCTCGAACCAGATCCTCTCCTACAGTGGGCCCAAGGTCTTCATTCTCACAGTCCCTGCGTCTACCTTCTAAGAACTGGGTGGTGCAGTCAGAGCCTTTGCCAGTGAAGACCGAGGCAAAGAAGTCATTCAGAACCTCAGCCTTCTCCAAATCCTGTGTAGCCAGTTCTCCCGAAAGCTTCCTCAGGGGGCCTATGCTGTCCCTAGTCTGTTTTTTGTTTGCTATGTACCTGTAGAATCCCTTCCTGTTACCCTTAACATCCCTGGCTAGGTTTAATTCTAACTGGGCCTTAGCCTTCCTAACCTGGTCCCTAGCTTCCCGGACAACATCCCCGTACTCTACCCAGGCCGCCTGTCCTTGCTTCCACTTTTTATAAGCCTCTTTTTTCATTTTAATTTTCCTCAGCAGCTCCTTATCCATCCAAGGAGGTCTCCTGGCCCTCCTGCTGCACTTCCTTCTAGTTGGGATGCAGCACTCCTGAGCTTGTAGCAGGTGATCCTTGAATATCAACCAAAAGTCTTGGGCCCCCCTGCCCTCCAGGGCTATATCCCATGGAACCTTACTAAGCAGGCTCCTGAAGAGGCCAAAGTCTGCTCTTTTGAAGGCCAGGGCAGTGAGCTTGCTACACGCTCTTCTCACTGTCCTGGGGATCTCAAATTCGACCATCTCTTGATCGCTGCATCCAAGGCTGCCCTGGAGTACCACATTCTCAACAAGCCCTTCCCTGTTGGTGAGCACAAGGTCAAGCATGGCACCTCTCCTTGTCGGCTCCTCTATTACTTGCAGAAGGAAGTTGTCTTCCACACAATCGAGGAACCTCCTCGATCCTCCTTTTGACCAAAGTATTCAAGAAATGGAAATGAAAGTACCTGTGTCAGGCTGACTTCCCATTCCACTATCACCTGCATTACAGACCAACAATGGGACTCTTTATACTTAAATAATCTTCTAGGGATCAGGTATCTGGATGTGAAGTGCTGGCCCAGTAGGCACTAACAGTCGCCGCTGTGTGACAGACTACTCAGACCTCCAATCACTTCTATCCATACATGTGACGGACATAGAGTAACTTGTACTGGTGGGAAAGGACCTAGGGTCTGTGGTCACTAGCAGGGCTCTCTAAATCTCTCTAGGTGACATGCCTTGATGCTGGAGGTGGCAAAACCCTGTCCCTACTGGGGCACAATGCTGAGCATGGGATTAGAGACCAAAACAATTGAAAGAACCTTACTCTGAATAAGTACATCATGGTACGTCATGCAAAATGACCTATTCCTTGAAGTTCTTCTTTTTCTTTCTGGAAATCAAAGACAATCTCTTGCATGTCACTCAATTATCTGTGGCTTGCTGTTCATAAATTATATTTTGTCATAATTATAATAACATGTTTTATCTTGAGATCTAATTAGTTTTCATTATTATAATATGTAAACATACCTGTTTATACAATATATATATATTTTATTCAATTATACAAATTAAAAGCTCTTAATAACTTCCTGTTAATTGTAATTAATCATAATTTTACCATTTTACATAAAAATTATTCTGCATCAGAAAACCTGGAAAATAATTACTACATTTAGACAGCATAAGGAAAGTATACTGTGAAGCTCTTGAAACTATAATTTGTTAAACAGAAAAGATATTAAGCTTTAACAAGTATACTGAGTGCTCCCTCCTCCCTGTACTCAAAGCAGGAGCCTTAGCCAAACCTTTCAAAAACTTAACCTGAGATAATTTCCATCATTTTAGCTGATTTTTCTACGACAGCATATAAAATGAACCAGGTTGGTAAATAATCCTAACAACAGGAGTGGAGTCTTCTAAGTATTCTTAAAAGATTTCACTAATAATCTTTCCATATGGAAAGTGTCTCTGTACTTATTTGAAGATAAACATGGTCAGATAAACAGTACTTGAGAAAGGAATCCTCACATCTTCCACGGTACCCCACAGAAAAGTCCTGAAAAGCTCATTCTTGAAAACTATTTCAACAGAGCACAAATGTGATACTGACGCCAGTTTAGCAAAGACAGCATGAAGAACAAAACCCTGGGCTACTGAAACGGCTTTGTGAACCTGCGTAACACTGCAAATTTAACAGAATTGTCTTGAAAAGGTGACGAATACCAAGTCTGTCACCATGCAAACTCTACGACATATGGCCAATAGATTGTTGGTAAATATTTAATACAATGAAACATTAATCTCTGTCATAAAACCTCTACTATTACAAAGAGGCAAAGGTACAGCAACAAAGCACGTGCTTTTTCTTGACAATGGTGCTGTGTTTCAGGTTGCCCATATCTACAGACCAAAATTATAACTCAGTCTGTTACCGCAGTGTAATACAACTCAGCAGAAGAGGCCTCTGTGGACTTTCTTTTTAGTTAAACCTGGCTTCTATGGTTCAAAAGCTTGACAGCAGTATACAAGCATATCAGTTCTGCTGGAACATGTGCCCTTCAAGTCATCACTATTCCTACTTTCAAATGTGCACTGTAAAAGCCAGCAGGATTTGGGTGTTGGGTTTCTTTGTTTTTTCCCCTTTGTTAATACCTTACACTTTGTGTCAAGTATAAGATGCACACACAGCACATGACTGGTGCTTCTAAATTAACAGAAAATTATAAACCACACTTCAATTTGCTTGTCACAACTGCTTGTGTGTGGTAGAAGACTGGATTTTATAGAGGACCAATTAGCTTTTTCCCTTGCAGCTGCTTTTTAAAATCAGTAAAAACAATCCGGTACCTTCAATTTCAGTGGAACTCCAAAAAATAACGTGTTTGGCAGCTCCATTTATGACTGGTATGAATTACCAGAATGCAAAATGTCTGCATTTAGATGTGCTATGCCAGAGTTAGGTACAGTATTGTCAATCCAACTCCTAAAATAATAGATGGTTTTAAATTACTTTAAAGAATAATAACAATTGAGGTAGTTTCTTTTTCTCATGTTTTCCTATTTTGTACTCTCAGGGTAATCCTTAATTCAATGGATTCTAATTTAGGACCAAAAGACTATAAATGTAATTTCTTCAGTGAAAACAAACTCACAAACGTCATTTCCTGATTTCTGCAGCTGAGTTTTTACGATACCAAGTTGCCTGACAAAAAGCAGTACAATATAAAAAGATCCACAATACAAGATCCATCATGAAGACTGACAATTGGCAACATTGTACATGGAAAGTCTAAGCAGCACTTGCCAAATTTCTGTGATAGAATTAACCAGCCATCAGAAATGTTTGTCTCAGCCCATTTGCTGTAACTACTTTACTTTCCTCTAGAAGCACTAACTTGCTGCTCTACTACAGACAATCCAGCACTTGAATGGATTAAGATGTGAATGGATAAGCTCGATAAATTGCAGGGGCACTATGTCTGTCTCAAAAGCTGTTATCCAGCAACACTTTTTTTTTTTTTTTTTTTGACATATTAATCAAAGAACCTCACATTTAGCTACCAACATTACAGCTTCAACATTACTGAAATGCTGGAATTCCCTTTGTCCAGCACAGAAGAGGCAGCTTATTTTTTTTTCATCCACTTCAAAAAGCAACAGTCTTTTAAAACATAAATTCATGCTTCAGGGCAACAACACTTCTTCAGGATAGTCAAATCCCCAAACTGCAATTATCCTTCTCTGTATAATAGTATAACCCTTAAACACTCACCACTGTGCTGTCTTGCCATGAGTTATTTTCTGGCCAGCTCCCTTATTTCAGCACCTCATTATTCAGAGTCAAAATTTCAGACAAACTAAGAACAAACACATATGTGACACTGAAAAAAAACCCCAATATTCTGGCACCAGTTCAAATTAGTAATAACATTTTGAACATTTGTTATTGAAGTTTGTTTAATTCCTTCCATCTTAAAGTGTGTTACAAAGGAACTTGTCCTATGCAGCATCATGAGATCTTCCCTTGTCCAATCATATATCAAGAAAACATGACAAAGTCCTATTAGAGTAATATCTGTTTATGTGTTTAAAGTTCTGCAGTTACTAATGCTGATGCTGAACGCAGAGTCCACTAGATGGCATAAAGCAATAAATATCATAATGATATTTAATCATATCATAAATATCATAATGTATTTAAAGCAATAAAAACATAATGAAGCCCCTGGTTTCTGTGAGGGTATTTAATGATTTCTTTTATGATAAAAATCATGCAGTGAGAGAACAAATTTCTGTTTCCTGAAATATTAGTAAGTACTAATACTTCTTTTCTTATACACACAAAGTACAATAGAGGAGAATGCTGAAGACACAAGCGTATGTAAGGAAGTCAGGTATACTAATATGAAGGTTATAAATACAACCTTAACTCTATCCATTAAGATTACATATCCTAGTACAACATTACTACATAATCACCCACTACTTCAAAAATAATAAAAACCACTAATTTAGTTTTTTCTATATAGCTTTTTCACAGAAAAGAAAGTAGCCATTTCCCAATTCTTTTAATTTTTTTTTTTTTTTTTATATTCAAAGCGACCAAGCTTCATTTTTGCGAACAACTGTTAACAAGATATCTTTAAGATCAAGACCTGGCCTGGAAGATTTCTCCAGTCCTCAGGAGCCTCTCCCAGTCACCACAGCCTTTCAAAGATATCTAAGAATGGCCTTGCAACACTCATGCATGCATCCCATCAGGTTCCTTGGGCTTGTGTACGTCCATTGTGTTTACATGTCCCTTGATTTGGTCCTTCTCTACCAAAGGTAAGTCTTCCCTGCTCAAGACTTTCCTGCTGATCTCTGGGGGCCTGGGATTCCTAACGGCAAAACCCTAGCAGTAAAGACCAAGAAGAAGGCAGCACTGAATGCCTCAGCCTTTTTCCATGTCCTTTGTCACCAGGTGTCCTGCACCATTCCACAGAGGGCCCACATTTTCCCTAATCTTCCTTTCACTGATAACATATCTAAAGAAGCCCCTCACATCCCTTACCAGTTTTAATTCCAAGTGAGGTTTGGCTTTCCTAATTCTGCTCCTGTACTCAGGGTAAATGAAGAAAAGAAAAACATTTTTTATGTAAGTTGATTAAACGCTGGGTAGTGTGTTGGGTATTTTTCATATTATTTTATATTTTCTTATAAACTTGTAACTTTGTTTATTCTGAATGTCATGAACAATGTTTTTGTGTGCATTTAACCTTATTCAGGCTAAGACTAATGTGATTTAAGATGACCGTGTAACAGCATCCGTCGCCTCAAGTCATGATAAGTCTATAAAGCCAGACCCTGGGGCGCTTCACCAGTAGCCCCAGCTCCTCAGCTATTTCAAAAAGGGATGTTTACAGCTGTGCTGCTGAGGCCAAGGAGAAAATAGTCGCTGCAGGGGTCAGGAGAAGCAAAATGTTTTAAAGCTGTTACACTGAAGTCTCTCTGGAACACAGGAAGATCACCTAATATCTGTGACTCTTGTGGTCACAGATATCAGGTGATACTCAGCACTTGTGAGGTACACTCCTTGACTTCACTGAAATGTTTTTTTTTCTATATTTATGGGCAGTTTAATGCCTACATGCTGTTCTTTTATATTTGATTGATGCTGACTGTAACAGTGGTAGAGCCAACACAGAGTCTGCTCCAGAAAGAGGGACCAGGATGCTCATGAAAATGTTTGCCAGCCAAACTGGTGCTAAGTGAAAACTTCGTACATCAGCCGATGCTTTTGCAAAGTGTGCAGCTTCAATTCTACTTTTAAACGGTTTCTATGGCTGAACCTGACAGTTCTAAAGCCATGGACTTCCAAAGATGAATTTATTTCTAGGAACCTGGGACAGCTTTTTGACCAAAACTAAATTGTCCTTTCCCCTGTACGTATATATTTACTAAATATATATATTCCCACACACCTTCAGTATGCTCCATATATTCAAATATTTGTATGTATTAAAATACGTATGTGCATATTCAAATATGCTTATATACATATGTTTACATTTTCATATCCTTGTGCACAGGAGGAATCAAAGATCAGAAAACATATTTAAAATCCACAAAAATATCCTTTGCAGACAGTGGGGAAAAAGCCTTTTGCATAAAGGAATAATATGAGGTATACCATTTCTCCTCAGGATAGTGTTTTCTGGCAGTTTTAAGTTCTTCCCTTCAGTTTTTCAACTTGACTTATTCACAACTCAGAGCTTATTTCTAGGAGGTAACCAACAGACCCCTGCACTAGATGTCAATTACTGGTAGTAGCCAATCATAGAATCATAGAATAGTTAGGGTTAGAAAGGACCTTAAGATCACCTAGTTCCAACCCCCTGCCATGGGCAGGGACACCTCACACTAAACCACGTCTGTCAGCCTGGCCTTGAACACTGCCAGAGATGGAGCATTTACCACTTCCTTGGGCAACCCATTCCAGTGCCTCACCACTCTCCCAGTAAAGAACATCTTCCTTATATCTAACCTAAACTTCCCTTGTTTGAGTTTCAACCCATTATCCCCTGTCCTATCAGTACAGTCCCTAATGAAGAGTCCCTCCCCAGCATCCTTGTGGGCCCAAATCGCTACATGACTTCAGACACAAAGTAGAATAGTCTCACAAAATACCTTCTATGGCTTTGTTTCTTTTGCTGTCATGTTTCTAGCTGTGTAGATGCACTGAGCTTTTGGATACTGTCTTTCACTGTTTAATTGGCTGGTCCATGCACTCTGCAAAGCCATTCCCTGCATGGTTTCTCTGCGTGCTTCCATGTATGCATTCCCTTCCCTGTATGCTTTTCTGCATGCTCCCATGTATGCATTCCCTTCCCTGTATGCTTTCTCTGCATACAGAATCCCACAGAATCCCAAGGGTTGGAAGGGACCTCAAAAGATCATCTAGTCCAACCCCCCTGCAAGAGCAGGGTAACCTACAGTACATCACACAGGAACTTGTCCAGGTGGGCCTTGAATATCTCCAGTGTAGGAGACTCCACAACCCCCCTGGGCAACCTTATGTTGTTGAAGTGTTCTTCTACACACTGCTTAAAACTTTTCAGCAGACACTGAAGACGTGGCAACAGTATGACTTTCCTTGTGAAGAGTGAGTCAGATTTGGTACCTTTGTCTCCGTCATTCAGGTGCAGTTTTTAAAAATGCCCCCATCACCATGACAGATTTATTTCTTTTGATACTTTCTTGATCTTTACTTCCACAACTTCAAAATTTATTAAAGTTTCTGAGAAGCGTTGATCTCTTTGATTAGTTAAATTAAATCCTATTTGAAATGGAATATTTTGGGGTCATACACTATTACAACAAAGACATGGTTGAACTGTCATTGTCCTGCCGCCAATGTGCAGACCTCAAAGACTGTGCCAAGATAAACAGATTATTATATAATGAAACATGGCTTTTCATGTGTATCCATAGGCCTGTGCAGTTATAAGCAGCTGTGGGACATCCATTTATGAGACATTAAAATGTTAGTGTGTGAATAATTTTTTCGTTCTAATATAATTGTAAAACTAAAGCTGCCTCACATCTAATTGAATGTAAAGAAAAAAGCATATGTTACTTTATTTAATTACGTGGTTTAATCTTTACAGAGAAATGTTATCTTATTATAATCTTATTGGAATACTAGATGATTCCCACCCTGCCTGTACTGATATCCCACAATAGCTTCAAGTTGTTTCCCGGGTTTGTTTTAATTGGATTTTTATGTTTTAACGCTTAAGCAGCGAGTTCATTTGTTAGTACCAAAAATATGTTTGGTACTTCAAGCTTAAAATTTAAATTCACTCTGATACAACTTGAATGCTGAGTTTGTAGCACAAAAAAATGCTGAAAATAGTTTTTAAGTGTTCCTATAAAATACAGAGAACGTGGGGAAGCCAAAACCATACTCAGTTTAATCATTTGTACGCTACACTAACTGGGAACACGTGCAACACAAAGACAAGAGAGTGCAAGAGAAAACCAATCTTTCTGTATCTCTTCCTAAAAATAAGAATCAACACAATCAAAAATCACCCTAGAAAAGTCACCTGTCCATTATGTACACATGGCTACCATTAAAGTGTTTTCTCTCTGCCAGAATGGAACAGTTGTAAATGTGCTCCTTTGCTTTCAGAAATAAAACTGTAAAGTAGATAATAAAATAGAATTCCAATTCTATCAGGCATTCTGAGATCTTTCTAAAACCTCTTTAAAAGAATTGAAGTGTTTTTAAAATTTCAATCTGAAAAGACTTTTAATAAATGTTCCTAAAGCTCCTGGAAGGAACAGGGAAGCTGTCACAGCACTCACATATGGGGAAGCCTAAAAATCCTGGAAGTCTACAGGCTTCTTTGCTTCCTTGAAGTCTCATAATCACATGGCAATTTTTGTGAGGTGTTTCATTTTAAGATCATCAGTGGGTCAGATTCAATACTGAATGTGAATTTTTTAAAATTAAGTAGTACATCACCCACCCCTTTAAAGTAGTCTAACAAATCCAATGAAAGTAGCTCTAAATTCATTTAGATAATACAGAAAGAAGAACAAGAGTTAATATTACATTCAGAAAATATCCTCCCATACCTTCACTAATAAACTTGTATCTCTAGGCACCAATCAATATATTCCACTTTATACAGGTCTGCTCCTTCCCTGCCATAACTTTCACACGGAATTACCAGTGTCATCCACAGCTGTAGGACTTGCAGCAGACACTGAGACCTTGCTTTTGTGAGATTCTGTTTGGAAACTGGAAGATAAAACTACCAAGTATATGAGATCTCCTCATTCTCCCTCTGTTCTACCTGCTTCCTCTTTATTCTGTCTTTGCTGTATAGAGCTTGACAGCTCTGTGTGCTGTGGTTCATGTGTGGTCTTATGACACAAAAGGGTGAATGAGAATCAAGTAGAAACATCTAGCAGCTCCTGGGGCTGCTCCCGAGATAGGTTTTTAAGCCACTGAGAAAAAAATAAAATAAAATAAATATGAAAAATCGCAGGTTGACAGTACACAACCATCCTGAACTCTAACTTACTCGTTTGCCTTTTGTAATTCTTACATGTACAATTTCTCTTTTTCTCTAATAAACTAACTAATACTGCTTCACCAAATCTACCCAAGCCAAAACTTCTGATTTCCTTCGGTTGTGGCTCTGGGATTAATAATTAATATTGAAGAAAGGTAAAAAAAAATCAGAAATTCTCAATAACAATTCCAACAAGAAAAGCTTGGTGGGCAGCATATAGACCAGTACAATGGACTTGTATTCACTTTTAGAATCATAGAATCATAGAATAGTTAGGGCTGGAAAGGACCTCAAGATCATCTAGTTCTAACCCTCACACTAAACCATCCCACACAAGGCTTCATCCAACCTGGCCTTGAACACCACCAGGGATGGAGCACTCACAACCTCTCTGGGCAACCCATCCCACTGCCTCACCACCCTAACAGGAAAGAATTTCCTCCTTATATCCAATCTAAACTTCCCTTGTTTAAGTTTTAACCCGTTACCCCTTGTCCTGTCACTACAGTCCCTGATGAAGAGTCCCTCCCCAGTATAGGCTCCCTTCAGGTACTGGAAGGCTGCTATTAGGTCCTCACACAGCCTTCTCTTTTCCAGGCTGAACAGCCCCAACTTCCTCAGCCTATCTTCATACGGGAGGTGCTCCAGTCCCCTGATCATCCTCGTGGCCCTCCTCTGGACTTGTTCAAGCAGTTCCATGTCCTTTTTATGTTGAGCACACCAGAAATGCACACAATACTCCAGGTGAGGTCTCACGAGAGCAGAGTAGAGGGGCAGGATCACCTCCTTCAACCTGCTGGTCACGCTCCTTTTGATGCAGCCCAGGATACAGTCGGCTTTCTGGGCTGCGAGCGCACACTGCCGGCCCACATTCATTCTCTCATCGACCAGCACCCCCAAGTCCTTCTCCGCAGGGCCACTCTGAATCTCTTCTTTGCCCAATCTGTAGCTGTGCCTGGGATTACTCCGACCCAGGTGTAGGACCTTGCACTTGTCATGGTTGAACTTCATAAGGTTGGCATCAGCCCACCTCACAAGCGTGTCAAGGTCCCTCTGGATGGCATCCCTTCCCTCCAGCGTATCAACCGGACCACACAACTTGGTGTCATCGGCAAACTTGCTGAGGGCGCACTCAAACCCACTGTCCATGTCAGCCACGAAGATGTTAAACAAGACCGGTCCCAACACCGATCCCTGAGGGACACCACTCGTTACTGGTCTCCAGCCGCACATTGAGCCACCAACCACAACTCTTTGTGTGCGGCCATCCAGCCAGTTCTTTATCCACTGAGTGGTCCATCCATCAAATTGATGTCTCTCCAATTTAGAGAGAAGGATGTTGTGTGGGACAGTGTCAAACGCTTTGCACAAGTCCAGGTAGATGACATCAACTGCTTCACCCCTGTCCATCAATTCTGTAGCCCCATCATAGAAGGCCACCAAATTGGTCAGGCAGGATTTCCCCTTAGTGAAGCCATGCTGGCTGCCACCAAGCACCTTGTTGTTTTTCATGTGCCTTAGCATGCCATCCAGGAGAATGTGCTCCAAGATTTTGCCAGGCACAGAGGTGAGACTGACTGCTCTGTAATTCCCCGGGTCTTCCATTTTCCCCTTCTTGAAAATGGGGGTTATATTTCCCTTTTTCCAGTCGTCGGGAACTTCACTTGACTGCCATGATTTTTCAAATATGATGGCCAGTGGCTTAGCAACTTCATTCGCCAGCTCCTTCAGCACCCCCGGATGGATTCCATCAGGTCCCACGGACCTGTGCGCGTTCAGATTTTTAAGACGGTCTCGAACCAGATCCTCTCCTACAGTGGGCCCAAGGTCTTCATTCTCACAGTCCCTGCATCTACCTTCTAAGAACTGGGTGGTGCAGTCAGAGCCTTTGCCAGTGAAGACCGAGGCAAAGAAGTCATTCAGAACCTCAGCCTTCTCCAAATCCTGTGTAGCCAGTTCTCCCGAAAGCTTCCTCAGGGGGCCTATGTTTTCCCTAGTCTGGTTTTTATTTGCTATGTACCTGTAGAATCCCTTCCTGTTACCCTTAACATCCCTGGCTAGGTTTAATTCTAACTGGGCCTTAGCCTTCCTAACCTGGTCCCTAGCTTCCCCAACAACATCCCTGTACTCTACCCAGGCCGCCTGTCCTTGCTTCCATTTTTTATAAGCCTCTTTTTTCATTTTAATTTTCCTCAGCAGCTCCTTATACATCCAAGCAGGTCTCCTGGCCCTCCTGCTGCACTTCCTTCTAGTTGGGATGCAGCACTCCTGAGCTTGTAGCAGGTGATCCTTGAATATCAACCAAAAGTCTTGGGCCCCCCTGCCCTCCAGGGCTATATCCTACGGAACCTTACTAAGCAGGCTCCTGAAGAGGCCAAAGTCTGCTCTTTTGAAGGCCAGGGCAGTGAGCTTGCTACACGCTCTTCTCACTGTCCTGGGGATCTCAAATTCGACCATCTCTTGATCGCTGCATCCAAGGCTGCCCTGGAGTACCACATTCTCAACAAGCCCTTCCCTGTTGGTGAGCACAAGGTCAAGCATGGCACCTCTCCTTGTCGGCTCCTCTATTACTTGCAGAAGGAAGTTGTCTTCCACACAATCAAGGAACCTCCTGGATTGCTTGTGCCGTGCAGTGCCATCATTCCAACAGATGTCAGGGTGGTTGAAATCCCCCATGAGAACAAGGGCCTGCAAGCATGAGGCTTTTTCTATCTGTCTGTAGAGTGCTTCATCCACAGGTTCTCCTTGATCAGGCGGCCTGTAACAGATCCCCACAGTAATGTCTCCCACAGCTGTTTTCCCTTTAACCCTGACCCACAAACTCTCTGTAAACACTCACCTGGTTCTTGAAGCACGTTGATCATAATACAGTTTCTTAAAATTAAAATCAAACTCAAGACATGAAAATATATATGTTCTGCTTAGCTTTATTAGATTCACTTTTATCAGTAAATCTATAAATCAGTAAATCTATACATCCTGTAACAGCTTTGGGCAAAAGCTTTCTTTTCAGGATATTGATATTGGGTTTATAAAAGCTCAGATGCTCAGCCCTAGTTTTGTCTTTCAGGTACCTATGCCTTACAAGCATTGCTTTGGTCAAATAAGCCATGTCTGCTCCCACAAATTTATCACATTAGTTTTAGATCTTTGCAAATTTCCTAAGTTGGAAACAGAAAGAATAGTGGGGAAGTACTCTATGTTTTATATTTAAAATTTTATAAACCTCTCTTCCTGCAAAAAAACCCAGAGCATCTTCATATGGCATATTAACACAACCTTATGCTGCTCATTAAACTATTTTGAATATTGAAAGAGCAACAGTTAGAAAATCAAGAATGTAACACAGACAAAATATTATTAGTATATAACTCTGTAGTGTTTAAAATACTTTAAAATACATATCGTACCTATTAGGATCATTTGCTTCACATTTTATGTATTTACAAGGGCTGAAGCTTTGACTTGCGTTCAAGAGTCATAAGATCCACCTGAAATAAATGGGCTCTTTGCCATCTCTTGCTTTCAACAGCAGGACATACTTGACATGTGTCACAATGACATAATGGACGCTCTATTTTAATACACTGTAGGCACTGATCAATTAAGAAAGCCTTATTTACATCGCAAGGCACTTCTGAACTGACACTACAACAAACATGGTGATTTTCTAGCACTAAACCACTTTTTTTTGGTAGAGCTCTTGGACAGCCCAGATGTAAGAGTGTAAAAGTTATTCTTATAAAATAGGTAAGTTACTTGACCTTCTCTGTTACACTGTCCAAAGATGAAGCATTAGAAACAACTGATGGGAAGAAGACACACTACAGCTTTGCTGTGCCCATTCACCTGTATCACCCAGATGAACCACTTCCAATCAGGGACTAAGTTAAACACTAAGTTGCTACAGAAGTTGAAGATTCTAATGAAGTGCCAGGTCATCACAGTATCAAAACCCAGGGAATTCATTCATGTCTATGGCAAAAATTCCTCTGTTCCAAATAACAATACACCATAGATTTCGTTTCCAAGGGTGTCCCTGTCGAAATCTTCCATCTTTTCAGCACCTATTAGGTCTGTCTGAAATATCTCACTATGTAATTATTCACTAAGTTCTTGGGATAGACAACTGCTTCCTAAAATGGGGAATTGTGCTGTGGAAACAGAGGATAGCAGTATTTGTTTACACTTGCTACAAACCATTTTGTTAATCTTGAGCAAACATTGTTCCTAATGTGATCACAGGCTGCCAAATGAAGCACTACATCCAGCCTCATTAGGTAAAATCCAGTTTCTTCTTCAGGCAGTACAATGAACAACTTCATTTGTTGCCAGGTTACTCCATCTCTAATTTCTTTTGCCAAAGGAAGTTGGAATTGGCACACATCTGAAGATGCCACAATGAAAATGGGTTGGCACAATTTTGTTGAGAAATTACTCCCTTTTTATCATGAATTTACAAGTCAATACAGTCGGTAGTGGCTTGTAAGAGATATGTTTCTTATATGTTTCTGCCTGTAACTGATATGCGGTTTCTTAGGATACTCCAAGAAACATCCCAGCCCAATCAAAGTGCATCTCTTAAGAATGGAGGGGAATACAGACAAACTTCTGAGATTTTAATTAAATTCCTTCTACTGAATTGGCAAGATTAATTAAGAGCACTATATCTGAACGACCACAGTTCCCGTCCAAACAGTATTTGGTAAAGTGATAAAAGATCCAGTGGTATTAGTGGTACCAGAAAACCACCTTTGAAAAGTGTTACTTTCAAAAACTCTTGTAACTCCAGAAAAGCATATAAAACTTTGGATCAAGAGGCAATCTTGGGCAGAATGTTACATTTTATTCTGACTTATTTTTCTATGGACACTATTTTTGGTACAAAGAGTTCTTTCCTTGCAGAAGATGTATCACAGACCTTCTGACCTTGCCAGGCAGTAGGAGAGAAAGCAGCCCCCCACTTTTTTTAAAAAAACTTAACTAGGAACATAGAGCAGGTATATGAGTAAGCATGTGACAAAGGTATGTTTTCAACCTCCTAAAGATACAGCAACTAAATCTAGTTCGTTAAAAGCGAGCTGTTCCTTTATATTCTTCCTCCCTATCCTGGCCAGTGGCAAAGTTGAATTATTATCCTATGAGTCATTCTTTCTTCAAAATATCTCTCTGGGTAGTACTTGTTAATTAAACTTTCTCATCCTCTCTTTCTTTCTCTCTCTTTCTCCCTTACAGTTGCCAACAGTCTTGTATCCTCTCTTTTGAATAGACATCTCTATGTAATCTCCCATTATTAGAGTAGTAGGAAGGAACTATCTTTTCCCATGTGTGCCTGTTGAGCACACAATTACTAATTATATCAAGTATGCCTTGTGAGTGCTACTGGTGATTTAAATAGTACATTTTCTTCATCTCTTTAGGACAATGTCATCTATTGTACAATGTTTCTGTCTGATTCTTTGGTGGCATTTTAGCTAGTGAACTTGAAAAGTTCTTCAGTTTCATAAAGAAAAATGTGGAACATCTGTCCCTTTTCCGTGGATGTGACACTGCAGCATCTAAAACAGCCTGCTGTTCAGAAATGCAGAGTAGGAAATACAAAGTCATTTGAATAAGTGGGGTAGTAATAGCCTGGTGGCAGTACCATAGCCAAAATAAATATTCATCAGAGTTGCATCTAGTAAAACCATACATACTGATTTCTTAATCAATTTTTTTTACTAAATGATAGGATTATTTTTTTTTTAAAGAACACAGGTTTGACTCCTGAGTATACAAACATATTTCATGTTGAGTCTGTCCTACAAAATATATAGAGAAGTAACTGAGCATGAACAAATCACCTGAGTACAAATGAAAGGATAATAGAGCTGCTATTCATGCTTAGTGAAGCAAATTCCCAGGGTGGCTCTGCAGATGGACAAGAAGTTACAGCTCATGTCTTTATCCTTAGTCATTTAGTCATAGCTCAGTAGAGAGTAACAGCTCTAGCTTCAAGCATGTGGCAGGATAGGGAAGGTAAAATAGGAATGAAGAGTATCTGATGTACTGGAAGAGCAAAGTAAGCAGAGAAAAAGTCTGTGCAGAGTGACACTTATAGCTGAAGCCAGACTTCCACTGTGGAGGCTGCTGTAGGAATTAATAATTAGAAAGAATGACAAGTCTACAATTAGGATCGAATGTGAAGGTATAAGAATTCAGCAACTGATTTAATGTAGGCCAAGGAAATTCTGAAGCAAAACCAGTAAAACAGTCTATCCCTTGGAAAATCAATCCAGACATCATCCACAAAACCCTCCTTTTTGTAAGCAGAGACAAAGCAACACAGATTGCTGCACTCTGGGTAGACACGACTCTGCCTCAGAGCTGATCTGGTAAATCCCTCAAAGTCCTTTCAAGACCTGTATTTCTATGGATTCAACAGTAAGCTAAAGATAAGGAGAATGGACCAGTTTGTATGTGATGTTTGATCTTTTTATTTCTGTCATGTATGAACATCAAAAGCATTTGTTGGGACTGCAGTTGTCAAATTGTAAGCCAGCATGTGAAAACAGCTGTCTATCCTCAGCACCCACAAACACGAATAGATCTGTCATCATAATTACAGCTCAGAGCTGGATTGTCTTCAAATATCAACAACAGTCTGCACTGTGAGCAATGTCAAATACGCCTGACTCAACTGGTTTAGGATCAGTTTTTCTAGAGAGCATAATGACAGCCTTTCTCTTCTGTGAAAGGTTGCAAAAGTTTCTGTATAATGAAGTCTGTTATCTCTCATGTTAAATATTTCATGACCTGCTAAAAGAAATCATTCTAGAAATGAAAAAAAATTATTTACACATTTAATAAAATGATTATGCCGCTTATTTATGTGCATATAATTTTAACTTGATCACACTCCAACATTATTGTTCCCTTATTACAGCAGTAACTGTCTTCTGATATTGCTTCGTGGATCTCTCACAAATGTTTATTTAGATACATACAGTAGCTCAAGGGGGTTATATTGGAATATTGAGATTTTCATCCCAAAGAGCTGTACATTGGTAAGAAGTGACTGAGAGATGTCTGGAAGTATCTCCTGATTTAGCAGTGGCCTAGACAAAACAGATTTGGGAATGTTATTAAAAATTAAATTCTCTAATGTACATATGACACTGTCAGCATAGCTGGTCAGCAGATTTGACATGAATATTACATTTCTCTGCATATCATTGGCAACATGAAAAGGATACAGGTTTGTTTGAGGAAGAGAGCTAGAGACAGTAATTTCCCTTGGGACACAGAAGCAACAGGAACCAAAAAAATGACTTGGAACCAATTCCCAGTCTCTCTTCTGAAGCAGACCTGTAGGAGTGACCTGTCTATTAACTTTCCCCAGGAAAGATTACAGTCTTCAGAAGTGTAGATGATAACCTGCCATTTTGAAATGACAACTTCTAATATTTGTTCTCTAAGCATATAGTTTCACTTGAGTCTGGCTATTTCTACATAGTCAAGGCTCAACAACAGGCAAACCAAGGATAGCTGCTTTCCCATCATGCGTTGCTTCCACATTCCATAATTATTTTAATTATCATAACTGTCTAGCATACAATCAAGGTACAAAAACATTCCAGTAAGTAAAACCATTAAGCAACTGGAATTGCAGGTTGCCAATTCTGTTATCCATAGAAATCAAAATGACTGGCTGGAGGCAAAGGCTTCTGCCTCTCAAAATCTTCTAGCCCAAGGATTTGGCATGAGGCTTTGTTAAATGCGCACTTTCATAGCAAACAGTGGTATTTTCAATGGAGAAAGTATACTACTTCTGAATTACTACATGGAGTCATAATCTAAAAGAAGTAGCCATAATTCTAAAAGAAGCAAGCATAAGAGATGGAGAAGAATGCAAGAAAGGGAAAGGGAGGAAGGCTACATTTGGCTGGTAACTCAGTAAAAGAATAAATAAAAAGAGGAATTTCAAGTCCATCATCCCAGGACCTACATACTAAATGCCTTTCTAGAGTTAAGTCTCTACTTGCAGTTAGCGACATAAAAAATGTGCAGTCACAGAAGAATCTAGGAATCATTCCAGTTAGAAGGGACCTCAGCAGCACTCCTGGCCTATCTTCCTGCTGAAAGTCCAATCCATATGTTCAGTTTGATTCTATTTTTATGCACGTGCATGCTCCTGAAAACATAAAGTATGTTCTGTTTAAATAGTTAATTAGAAAACACATTATTGTGATATTCTGAATATTTTTCCACTTAAAACCATCTGAAGCAGTTTACTGAGAGAACTTGTTAACGTCTTAAAAGTTGGACATTGTGTAGTAACACACTTAAATTGAAAAGCACTGGCAACAGAGAATTACCAACAGAGTAAGTGAGGGGCACTGAAATAAAATCTGGTGATGATTCCTCTTTTAGCTTCAGGTTGCAGGGGATGAGTTCAAGCCTAAAGTTCAATATTATTGTAATTTCACTTTTCATCCCTCTGACCCTTGTGAACTCAGCTGCACATGCACACTTGGTGCCTGGATATGGGAACCAAAGACAGATAGGAAAGCTGTCTGTTAAACATAAACTACAATATAATCTCAGCATGGGTTACACCCTTTCTTTTTCAAGGTTTCTACATAATTTATAGATTAGAAAGAGAGAATCAAGTTGTACCAGTCCAGGATCTAATTCCAACTGATGATGCAAATTGTGGGAAGGGGTGCACATTCAGGGTACTCCAGAACCACGCTGATCAAGGAAAAGTGATTCTTTTTTGGGTTTGTTTTCCAGAACAAAGAACTCGCATTTCAAAGAGGCATTCTGGTATAATACAGCATTGTTCCCCATGACTAAGGTTTGCAGAATCTCTTTCAAATTTCATACAGGTATATGAGAGGACTGTGCAAAGAACAGAGGAAGAAATACACTATCACAGATCTACCAGTGATGACCTCAAAGTCAAAAATAATCGTGTTATTTGTAGACATGAAGCTGAGCTAAGGGAAGGCCTGTGAGAATCAAAATAGCTATTGTTTGAGATATAATAGGCCACAATCTCCACTTATGCTTATGCAACCCAGCAAGAATAGACAGATATCCTCAAGAAAGAACCTCCAAAAGAAAGGAAGGGACTGGAAATATTTCAATTCCAACCTGACTAGATGGCAAACAGCAACTGTAAGAGCCACTAACATTTCTTACTCTCTTTAATCACATTCGCAATAATGTTGCAAAAAATTAAAGACTTGTCTAAAGAAGTGGTGATTCACAAAGAATTGAATACACAAAACCTGGTTTGAGTCTGAGTCATGTGGAGCTCAGTGTACTACCAAATTTTGCCAAAGGCAATTGTAATCATGTTGAAAAAGATTAAACTTTTAAATATGATTAAACTCATTAAGAACCTGTTTTGAAGCTTAAGTGATGCGGCAGTCAGGAAGAGGTTTGTATGCAACTGTGTATCATACTGACTTCACTTGAAAAACTGCTCTCCAAACACTTGAGTCGCACTCTGTGGTTAGGAAAATGAGCTAAACTGGTTTCCCAGTGCAGTATGCCTCTAAAAGTGAGAAAGTTCACTGACCCACAAATGCTTGCTGTAGCGCCTTTGCAAGTCCTATCTCTTGCCAACCATGTAATAACCTGAGACTATATTTGAAACTGACAGGGAATGAAACTGAGAAGGAGGATTAAACATGAAGCTTTCCAGTTTAAAAGTTGTCAGAAGCTTGTCAATAGGAAGTTCAATATGTGGGATGAGCCACATTCTGGAAACGTCATTTTCTCATCACTTTCTATACAGCTTACTTAGATTATACAACAACTTCTATGTGTTTATACATAGATGTGAGGATTCCCACTTAGAGAAAACAGAAGATAATTAGAAAATGAGAGAAACTCATCACTTCTTATTTGTAAGAAACACCACTGTGACTCTCTAATAAAGTTTCTACTTCGCCTGATAGAGCTCATGAGCTCTGGTCTTCAACTAAACAATTCCAGTTTTCCTGCTTTTTGGTATAAAGCTTGTGAATTATTCAGAATTATTCTTTTCCCCACTGCTGCTGAAGAAGTTACCCTTAACTAAAATAGTCTGCACTTGCCTGTAATATTTACACCTGCATTTGAGGCTCCAGCTAATAAAGCTGGTCATTGTCATTTATTTCCAACAAGAATTAAAAAAAGATATGGATTTCTTCGATAGTCGACAAAGGAAACCTTTTTTTAAACCAAGGTTAGAAATAACCAGTTACTTTCGTAAGCCATACACAGTAAAAGAGGTATTACTGTAAAACAAGTTGATCATTTTTTCCCCCATGTAAAGTAACATGTCTGTTAACAAGGAATCTGTTTTTTGAAAGGGTTTGGTTTTTGTTTTCTTTTCTAAGGGAACTGAAATTTCAACATTTTCAACGGTTTTCCTGGGATGCTCATTATTTTTCATTCCCTAAAAATGAAGGAAAATTATGCAGATCAGCAAGTTTGTTGGTTTAACGACATTCATATAATTTCTTCTAGAAACAAAATCAGGAGATACGCAGTGGTCCTCATGTTTCATACTTGGAATTCTCAATGTACCTGTCAAATTGTTATTCTGACCTTTGGAGTCTGACCTTAATATTCTGACCATAACTATTACTAGGGGGTTACCTTCATTTTCCCTGAGTGTATTAGTGAATCTCTCAGGAGGTGAAATACCCCTTTTCAGAAGCCCAGCCCCTGTTATATTTAAATGTAAAATACTATACACATTCACAGGGTTGTTATTTTTTTAATTGACCCTAAATTAATAGAGCAACAGTTGACAACTTATTTATAGAGCCAAAACTCTGGGCTAGCATCAAACTGACAACCACCAAGTTCATACCATCCTTTCTTCAAAGCAAAATTGACGTAAATTTCTAGCCTTGAGATTTTTCAAACTCTAAAGGCTTTATGCCTATACATTCTTAGTTTAGGGATCATTATACCATTTCTAAAAACTTGTGACCTAACAAAGTGTGGTGAAAAAAGTGTGGTTAATATTTAACTGTTTTGTATAACACTAGGGAAAATTTTGGGAAGTTCTGATCTAATCAATGGCTACCCTTCCATGGTTTTCATTGGAAATCAGATAAACACAAAGGCAGAAGAGCATATCCAGCAATCTTATATCCATATTTTAGTATTTTTTTCTAGCTCAGTTCAGTTCTACCTGTAGTCACAGTATCCCATGAGTTTCAGTATGTTACAATGCACTTTCAGTGCATTGAAGAAATGAAATATGATTAAGTGGGCATTGCTGAACTAGAGCCTAAAAATACAAATAAAAATCAAAAATCAATAGTTCTGTCCAGTTCTCTCTGGGACAGTACTTTCGAGGAAAATGTTCAAGCTAGTGCACTCTAACTCACTATTTAACCTTTAGTAAACAAAAATTTGTTATACAGAATAGGCCTCCAAACAGAAGACCACACTGATGCCAAAAATATTGGACACACCTGTAAAGGAAATTTTCTACTTTCATACACAGTTCCATACAGTGCTAACATCTTAATGCTGAACTTGTGCAAATAACCATCTTTTACAGTGCTTCATTTAGCTCTACAATGAGCCCCAGGTTTCCTAAATATGTTAAGGACAAAATCCCACCATTTTACCAATTCAAAAGACAACATGCTTCTTTCTACTTGGAGTGAAATTATTCCTTAGCAGTTACATATAATTACATAACAAAATCCTGAACTGTGTATGTGCACCTCCTGCCAAGATCTGATGTGTATTCAGAACAAGACATTTCTGTATCCCAGGCCTCCGAAGAGCCAGAGACTGCTTGCTGGGGGTATTTCTTCACTTTTGCTTTGTGTAACATCAAAACAGTAATAACCAAAGCCTACTGATTTAAGAGACACCATGATGTAACACACAGTGTGCATACACAGGCTTTCTATTTGTTGCTCCCAGGATTGGTTTTGTATTTTACATACATTTTCTACTTCATGCCAGTAGAGGTTTCATCCAGGAAGCAGCTACGGCACCCAGCCTCTTTTCTCAAAGTGAATGTTCCTAGCACTGCACTAAGCAGACAGTCTCCTTTTTGAATACTTATTCTCTCCCGCTTTCACTTACAACAAAAGAGATCTCCAGTTATAGGTCATTAGCATGAGTGGGAGAGTGCTGTTGTTCAAAACAGGTACCAGCGAAGTTCTGGCTGCCTGCTTTGCAGAAGCTGGGTACCTACACCTGACGTAAAAATTACACCTGCACAACTTTCTACCTGAATGAGTGTACCAAACAGCAGACTTAAAAATTGAGGACCATCAGGTAAAAAAATGAAAGGCTGGGAAAAGAGCTCAGTTCTTTGAAAGAAAATAGTTAGCATTTTATCATTTGTGCAGTTTTACCCTGTATAATCCTCCTTGTAACCCTGACAGAAATGCCACTAAAATGAATGAAATTTCAGAAGCTACTCTGTCCTTCACATTTCCTTTAGTAGCTGGAGCAAGTCCCACACTGTGATTCTGCCTAATCTCCTTCATTGTGCTATGATGCAAAACAGCAAAAACACACCATTCTTCATTCCATTTATAGCTAAAGGTTAGAGCCTGCAGTTTTTAGATGTTTAAATACTTCTAGATATTGGTTGCACTTCTGTAAATCACTTTCTTTTATTTTTTATCTTTTCAGATATAACAAATAATGAACAGATGTCAGTGAATGAATGATGTTCTGTAATGGTGCCAAAGCCTACCTGATCAGGTAAAAAGCCTGAATCATCTTCATATTAAACCTCACATTCTCTTGTGTGGGTGACGGATAGAAATAGTTAACGAAATTAATCCAGGCATTATCGCCCTGGCCCAGCTTAAGCCTTGGGAATGGTAAAGAAAATACCAGGTGCTGTTGCCCTGGACAGGCTCAGTCCTTGGGAACTGTAAAGAGAACTATAAAGGGTAAAGATCGGTTAGCAAAACAAAACAGGTGGTTTGCAAGCTAAAGCAGGATGTGCATCTCAAAGACAGACCAAACAGTGTGAATATTTGTAACCCTTAGTAGTGTTGCCAAATCGGGATGGTAAGGGAGTACAAGAGTGGAAAGTTACTGTTTAGCACTTAGTAGACTATAAAAGGGATGCCAGGCAACCAATCAAAGAATGCGTGATCATGTGTAAAGGAAGTAGAATGATATAAATATGCGCTTGTCACACAATAAAGGGCCTTATGCTGGATTCGCATTGGATTGGGCATAGTCCATTTCTTCCCTCACTGTTGCATACTGTAGTGAAGGAAGCATTTTTCTTACCTGCCCGCCAGTCCAACAGAGAGCTTAGGAAGGGTATGCAGCACACAATGCTGCGACAAAAGTAAGGTGAAATATATCAATGGAACCAGAAGCAAAAGCAACTCATGGTGCTGATTCCATCATAGATGCCAACTCAAAAGATTGCAGTTCAGGAGTCTGAAAAAAAAAAAAGTTGTCTATTTCACAAGCTCTTTTGTCCCCTACCTCATGGCTGCATGACAGTAATTTAGGAATTCTTGATGTGCAAGTTTGTCAGATGCATATTCCAGGCAATACCTCCTCCCCCTCATTGAATCATACAGGCTGTGTCCTAATCAAATTATATTTTTGAAGTGTTTCCTCACTGAATCCCACAAGATTGTTTCTCATATTTTCCCCCACACCTGTTTTTTAACTATCCCAAGGCTGCCAGCAGAGCCTTCTTTCTTCTCTCTCTCCTTTTACCCCCACTTTCTTTTTTTGGAGGAGGGAGGCAGGGAGAAAGAGAGTCATTGAGTTACGTTCATCATTTTTCAGTCCTTCACAATCTGCCCTATAAGATGATAATACCCAAAAATATACCTGTCATTCCAGGCTTATGCCTGCTTTGTTGTTTTGTTGGTTTTTGTTTGTTTTTTTTCTCATATGGCTGAGTAGGAGGAGGTGTCATCTATTAACGGCAAGAAAACACTTGAGTTCAGATCTATTGTGCCCTGCTGGACTGGCACTGACCTTGCCTGATATTTCTGAGGAGGCTCATTGACCTCTTTCAGCAAATACAATTGGATGCTCCCCACTACAGCACAGGGAGAGGCAGCTTGCTGGGGATCAGCACAGTAGTGACATGGAATCTTTCACCTAAGCTGCTGCCATTTGCCTCCTCATCGTTACTCAGTGATTACACACAAGAACAAAACACTATGTCCTTGGCTGCTCACTGGCTACCCCTGCTTATCACAAGACAGTTACATCATACCCTGTTTTTTATTTACAAAGGACTCACTGTTGTCTTTTGAATTATTTCCAGTTGTATTCGAAGAGTTGTTCTCTGTGCATTGTAATAACCATGTACCACCTGTTTCCTCACAAACTGACTTGCAAGGGGACATTTATTTCACTTGTGCCCAGCCATTTTCTAAATCAGGCCTCACTGCTGGGCCACAGCCTAGTGCTTTTTAGAACTTCATATGTTCTAGCAGTATAAAGCAGCTGATAATAGTTGGTTGCCCAGATCTGCACCCTCAGTCCTCCCATAGTCCTGGCCTATAAGTTCAAGGGGAGGACATGACCACGGAAGAGAGGATTAGGGAAGACTGAAATGCAGCTGTAGAGGCAACAGCCTTGTAGGATTCAGTACACAAACAGTGTTGTGTGTAATTTGAGCATGACACATTCACCACATTGAACACAGCAGGGAGAAGGCATTACTTGGCCTCAGGGACCATGCAGCAGAGGGAACAGGTGATGTACAAGTTAAGGAAAAGTTAGGATTGCTTTTACTAATATCTGGGCTTGAACTACTATCCAGCAAGTTTCATGCCCTGGGAAAATCAGAATGAAAGAGGAGAAATTTACATTAGATATTAGGCAAAAATTCAGTATGAGTGGTGAGACACTGACAGGGAGGTGGAACGAGATGATTTTTAAGGTCCCTTCCAACCCTAACCATTCTATGAATCTATGATTCCCTAGCAGAGCACTGATCACAGCCAGTCTCTCAGTAAATATGCCTAAACCCACCTATTATTACTGAGAGCTGGTTTGCAGCTGCCACTTAAGCTAAGGCTGGTGCCACCTCCTCCTCTTCTCAGCACAAATCAGTATTACTTTGTAGAAATGTACCATACAGATGACAGATCATATTGTGCCAACTAATCAGGAGGTCTTAGCTCTTGCACTTATACTCTTAGCAGCTACAGGATGTCAGAGATGAGCTGAAAAACATTTCTTTCCTAAGCACAAATACCAACAAGTTATCTGAAAACCCTAATTGTCACAGAACACATGACAACAATCCCAGTATCTCTGCGTGACAAAACCAATGCAAATAAAGGAAGAAAGATACATATTGCACAGAGCACACTTAAGAGGAACTGGCAGCTTCATTGAAAACTTCACATATTCTTTATGAGTTACTTAAAACAAGCTGTGCACAAACTGAAGCAGCATGGGGAATTAACTGCCGTATTTATTTTTAAAAGGATTTCCATCTAAGATGACATATGACACAACATATGACACATATGACACAACAAAATGTGAATCATTATTTCAAGCCAAAGGAACTAGATTTTAATAGGAATTGATCAGGGGAAGGTGGAAAGGGGTTTTGAATACATTCTGAAGTTGTTTTGTAATATATACATGGCAAAAGGCACATGATAAATCTGAAATAATTAGGTATATACATTCCTAATGTGAATATTGGCTAGGAGTCAAAATCTGCAGTGACCTTCATTGGATGCCCTCTGTATCTCCAGTGCACTTCCCTCACGTTCTCCAGGTGCAGAGTCTGTGTTTAGGCCAGAGCAATGCAATTATATAGGGACTATACAACCTGCTTCACCATGGGATGGGAAACATTTGGGGCATAGCCTGATATTAGACAGCTAGTTTCTTTGATTCAGAAGCCTTTAGTAAGACAGATCTCTGGTAAGGATAATGCAAAAATGTGAAAGAAGCAAAATGTGTATGTTTCATATAAGGTTTTTCAGCCTTTGCACCTTCAGAGTTAGGCACATTGCTAGAGCTCATTTGGTAGTTACACTGCGGAGATGACTTCTGGGCTTCCTGAGCATTGAAGCTGTGCTGCCAGAACTTGTAGAGACTCTGTTGTCTTACCTAGTGGTCAGCACAGACCTTAGGTATGCTGTCCTTATCACCGGTAAGAAAAAAATTAAATAGGTCAATGGAAATTTTCCAAACCAAACCTTTGTCTGGACATAATGGATGGTACTTGGGAAAGCTCAGCTAGATTTGTGGGCTGCTGCATAGCCTTGACAAGAAATTCAGTCTATCCATGGCACCACCTGAATCTATCTGTATGAGAGTATAATAGCATTTTTCTCCTTCTCTGGAGCTTTTTAGAGATAAAATCCAGGAGTGGTACCAAGGTGTTTCTACAATAAGGCAACAAAATACTACGCACATGACGGCAGAAGATATATATCAGCTGGACTTTCACCCTAGTTCAGCAGCCTAAACTGAGCTTAAATGATCATTTTTCCATTTAATTTACCTTATGCTCAGAATCCACTACATATCTCAATTTGGTAAGCATTAAGAATTACAGTGCACAGCTTTCCAGCCTTCTTCTGCAACCTGCTGCAGATGTACACAGTTTATCCTCATCCCAGTAATGGTTCTGTGTCCTTTGATCTAGTTTAGTTTTGCCGCACCTCCCTCACAGGACATGTTTACATCATGCTTAAATCCTCCCAGGGGCATCTGTACCCAGAGTAAGATGAGTCCTCCCAAAAATTCCAGACAAATTCTTAATTACCATTACTAATATCAGTAAAAGTGCAGATACACGTACATTCATCCTGGTCTTTGGTTATCAAACTGAAAGTGAATAGAAGGGAAAGCTAGTGAGACTGATCAGTTCACCAGCTGGATTATATTACAAATGTTTCTAAAGACCTGAAACAGGGACAGGCAAGAAAGCAGTGTCAGGGATATTAAGGAGATGCTAAAGAACCAGCTAGGCATATCCAGGCTAGATATACAGAGACTGTGAGAATATCCAATAGCAGGGACAGAAGCAGAGAAGAGGGGAATAGGAAGACTAGACAGAGATGGGAAACTAGCTGTCTAAATTACTGTTCATTGCCAGTAAGAGGAGACATGTCATCTGGCCTATCGAAACTGCACCACAGTTAACAGCCAGCCAGATAATTTGGAGAGATATTGACAGTTCCTGGGCAGGTAGGCTTGGCGAAAAATCTGTGCATATCTTGAAAAGAAAATTAATAAAACTTATGATGAAAAGATTCACTGGTCTAATTTCATTAATAAACAGTGGGAAAAAAAACCAGTTATTTCGTGTGAGTGTACTAAATAACAGAACTAAGTGGAACAACAACTTGAACAAGAGAATACGAAAAAACCTAAGTAAAGGCAAATTGCACAAAATCCTTATAGAGAGGGTTATTTCCTCCACTGCTACTGTCCACCTCCCTACATCACTAACCACTACAAATGCCATCTTGAAGCTACAAGTACGTGTGCAATATACTACCTATCCCCAGTCTGAGCATGTGTGTCCAGCCGAAGCTATTCTAGAATACATGAGGAGGGCAAATACTGAGAAGGACTAGTATGTAGAAACCAGGATTCAAAACTGTGTGTTTCTGCATCAGTTGCCATGCTCAGTCCACTCTACTACGCTGCCTCACTCCGAGTTACTACATCACTCTATGCATCCTTGAGGCAAGCTATATCATTGAGTTAACATTTGTATATTTATACCTCCTCTAAAAATACCTGTAAACATATGTATATAAATACTGTATTCCACCTGCCCATCAGCCCCAGTCACCTCCCACCTCCTGCTCACTAATAGCACAGTCCTGCATCACCTCCCACTCAGCTAAGCAATCCTGTGCTAGCTGCTTTCGACATACCCACAGCTATATATATATTTATGAGCACGATAAAACCCTTGTTCAAAGTAAAGAGATCATCTTTTTTGCAAGAGTTACAATGCATTTTAGAGTCACTGTGATGCTCTGGGTTTTTTTACCATGTTTTGTGCTACATTTACATATACATGTATGTCTTTGCAATTCATCTAGTTTGAAAAAGTATATACAACTCAGACTAAAAAAAGAAAACCCACGACCAGCCATGTTTATGTAGGCAAAAGTATTTTTTCCTAGCACACTGATTAAATCTTGATAATGCTGAATTACCAACAGATATTTTAAAAAAAGCAAACACAAGTATGTTTTATTGTATAAAGATAGATTTCACAGAACAACTCTATTCTTCTGTGAAAGACAGTTTTTTGATTACTTGTATTCTATACATTCTGTATCAGTGGCTAAATGCAATCCTGGTTGGGAATTCCTAGTGTTACTATGCCATCTATCCATTCTTGGTACAGTGCAGATGATACATTCCAAAATCTATCATATCATGATTTTCACATGATGGAAATTTTCAGTTTTCTTTTGCTTTTCTGATGAGGCTCTTCAGTTGTGCAGTATTTGATCTCACTGAAAAGAGTATTTCATGATTCAAGGTGATTTTCATTGCTCAATTTCATCCAACCATTCTAAAATAAAAATTTCCCTATCTTGGTATTTGCCCTTTTCAAATATGTTAACAAATATCATAACCTTTTTGCTCCATTCTTTCTATTTGGCCAAGTTATACATAGCAATTTCTTTTCATGGTCAGTCAATTGCCTTAATCTCTAACTTGTCTCTAGGGGGTTGAATTCAGGCTTAATGTGGGGTCTGGGGTATTCCTTCAATTCAGAGAGTTAAGCACTCCTATTCTTGTGGATTTAAAAGGTGGATGAACCCATGGGGTATCTCTGCAAATATGAGTTATAAAACTCTCAATGTGGGTTAGACTTTAGATCCTCTTAGAAAAGTTTGCAAATGTATGTGGGCTACAACCTTTATTATATGGATTTACTTGGTGCAAAATTGTGCTGCTTATAAAGAGTTTAATGAACTCCCTACGACTGATGGACTGGCAATTGCTACTAGCCTGACCGTGACGTGAACGCTCTGATCAAGAGGTCTTATTCCCGCTCAGTCTAGAACACCTTTTTAGTGTCCTCACAGTATATGAGGAGTACCCAGAATATTTCTGGAGGGTAAAAATTCAAGCTGACGACTGAAATTTTCAGAGAATCAGACACTGATGTATACCTGCTAAGTGGCAATTTTTGGGTTTTGAAGGGGCAGGGAGGAACTTCACCCTGAAGTTCCATGGCCTGAAGTGGCCATTCCCCTATAGCAGTCTTACTGGCAGCTTATGATGTGACATGCAGTACATTCTAGGCAGGAATGACTCCTTACAAGAGCAACTCCTCTTGGCATGCAAAAGAAAAGTATACCTCAACTTTTAACACTCTATATCTAGTAACCTTAAAATATCTAAATGTTTTCTGAGAACAAGACTGGGGTTATACCAGGATCTCTCCACCCTGGAAAAGTCAGTAGTAGTGTTCAGCTGACATTAGACAGCTAGATATTAAAACCAGCAGCTAGTTGTGTTATCATATTACTCACGAAAAACTTGTTTCCAAATAGGGAGTTTCCAATAAATTTCCTGTTTCACTGTGATTTTTAGGTGTCAAACTTCCAGGTACCAGAAATTGCCAAGAAAGCAAATGAAAATATTATCTGACTCAAACCCCACCATAACTATCTCCAGTAAAAGCAGGAAAAAATATCCATTCAGGTCCTTATTTTAATCTTCTTCCCTGCTTTTCCTTAAAGCTCAACTAATTAACTTCCATAAGTAGGGGTCCAAGTGTAGACCTACAGGATACCACACCTGATAAAACCAATTTTTAGAAGATTTGAGCCTGAATTTTAATACAGACTCTTATGAAATGGCATGAAAACAAAGTACACATTCCGACGCAGGAGGCAAAAAAGTCTAGGAAAGCATTTTAATTATGTTTACGCTTTCAGTGAGCATAATAATAAGTACAGACAAGCAAGTAGGCAGCAACAAAACTCATGGGGATTATCTGTAAACTGCTGTAAAGTTAAACTAATTAATTAAGTGCAATTGATATTCAGTTGCATTATCCTCAATAGGGTTGAAGGTTTTATTTAACATGGGCATTTTACTGAACTGTATTTCTGCATCACAGGAACAAGACCTGTCCGAAAAATTGAAAGAAGTAGTTTGTACAAACAAAGGAATTATTACAATGTGAATAGTAAATAATGACCCTTTGGTAATTTTTAGGGAAGAAAAAAAAATTGTTCAGTTTTAGGAAGTATTCCCTTTGATTTAAACAAATTTCTGTATCTGGTTCTAACTGTCAAAGGCAGAAATGGTGGGTTTCACAAATTAGAGAAGACAAAGCCAAGGAAGCCATTTTGTTACAGGGGAGACTTCTTTTTGCCACACTGCAAACCAGGCAATTTTCTGTTTACAGCATTTTGCATTTTCTCTTGGCATCACAAAGTTCCCATATATCCCAGAACATCTTCACTGCTTAGAAACAATCCCAGGAAATGACCAGAAATGCTGACTGCATTGCACAGCAGCCCTTCCTCTAAAACTATTACAGAATACTGCATAACACAGTGTACCAGACTACTATGAGAACATACATAACCTTCGTCTATGTTAACGTTAACTAATTCCCCTAGCTGAGGAAGAGAACCATGATCACCACCTCACTTTGCAAGAGACAAAAGTGCCATACTTGTACTCAGAACTCTGTCACTGGAAATTAATGGAAGCCTATGGGTACCAACTGACAAAAAAATTGTAGTCATCCTCATTTCTTTGTTATACCTGCTGCCTGAATGCCACACTATGCCCATCTTTGCATTTCTTGGTTGTCATCCTTTAAAAGATGCACTGAATGCCAAGCTTAAGCTTAGACATATCAAGAAATTCTGTCCATAAAGGATAGTGGGAGTTCCATCTGTAAGCCTTCGCAAACTACTGCGGTAATCATTGCTAATCACCCATGTTTCCAGTGTAGTCAATATAAATAATTCCACAAACAACATTTGCGAAGTTCTGACATGTGGCAAATGCTCAGTAGCTATGTTTAGCACATGCTGGATAATCCAAGCTCTTCATACACACTAAATTAGCAATTTTGACTCATGATAAAAGGGAAATTAAAAAAAAAAAAAAAGTAGAAGACTTTTACAATCTATTTCAACCATAAGAGGAAACATGTGTGTCATGCAAGAGTGATAAAAACTTACAGGAAGAGGTGCTTCCTTAATATAACAAGCAAGGTACTTTTTCTAGTTTTGTACTACCAGTGATATTACTAAAGTTTTTCTGTTGTTGAGCACAGAGGAATCCTTGGGTAGCGTATCACTGCTACAGTTGTTCTTACATCATCCTCTCCTCAACCAATATTCTGAGTACTGAAGCTGTTGATATCCAGCTGTCAGAATAGTCCCTTGAGGAAAGAGCAGACCTGCTTAATTTTATTCCTTATGAAGACTTTCTCCAAACTTCTGCAGCTTTTATTAGAGAAATTCTGGTATTTACTCCCTTTGGGAGGAAATGCTTAGCTGTTTCTCTTAGAGAAAGTATCAAGGTCATATTTACCTTCTTTGGAGAAAGTAGAGTGACTAGAAAATGGAATATCTTCCTACTAAAACCTCAGAGGTTTTGTTGCATAAGTTTGAATATTTAATTTGCTAATGCTACTACAGTGCCTTATGCTTCCTGGCTCAGATGTTCTCTCCTCTTACACAATACAGACACTCCTAAACATTAGATGACCAGTGTATGAGAAGACTGTTCACCTGCCAAGGATCATGGGAACTGTAGTCCAAGGCAAACTTAGCTACAGGCAGCAGACTAATCTCCTTGGAGGCACTACAGCAGAAGACTCATAGAAATGTAGAAATAGAAGTGTAGAAATGGCCACAATTAAAGTATTTGGCTGAAATGCTGTAGGTATTCAGTCGTGATTTTCTTTTGCAAAAGAAAACTAAAAATCACAGATGAAAGTATGAAACTTCCTGTGAAAAGCTAAGAGATAAAAACAGCTTTAGGATTTTAAGATCCAGGTGAATAATAGTCATGTTATTTGACAAAGGAAGAAACTGAGTCATTAAGGAGAGGGTCAGGGTCAGCCACTAAAATGGTGACTAAAAGGAAAGCTGAACCAAACACTCAGAAGTGTTAGGGACAGAAGGTTGGGGAAAGGAAAAAAATCAGCCGCAATTCTCATCAACCTTAACAGCTATGGAACCACATCATAAACTTTGCCTCTTGAAACAGCCACCTTAACTGTGCTCACCATGGCAACTTTTGTTGCTGTGCTGTTACTTCCTCTCCCCTTCCCTAAGTACTCTACTTCTACTCAATGAGGAAGAAGCACTACCCCAAAATTCCCCTTTCCTTGCAAGGATCTCAGAGTGTTAGTAAACATAACAGGCAACCAATCAGTCAGGCTACAGGAACACACACATCTCCAGAAGGCAGTGAGAAAGCCTTAAATAAAACATAGTACCAGCCTTCAGTAGAGTGCATTGAGACAAATGCCAGGGCTGTGAAAGGTGTCACTGGGATTACCAATGACGTGCTAATGGCTGTTCAAGCAATCTCTGTGCCTCCTTCTCTCTGACTCACTGCCTCCCTTTGGAGGCTCCTCTCACGTCATTGAGGGACAGAGGGTTATTCACAGATCACTGACTAAACACAAGCTTTAGCTTCCCACCTGCATTCCCCTGGTCTTACGAACAGGACTGAGGTCACTGCCAAGCAGCCTTTGAGCTTTTTATCAACAGACTCAACGAAAAAACAAACAACAAAAATGTGAGCACCTTCTGCTTTCCTATTTCTATCTCCCACCACCCCATACTCCCCCAAAATCAGGACTTGCCTTTCTGGTTTATGCTGTTTTCTCCAAAGGGTTAAATATTCCCCTTATCACAGCAGAAGCTGTTTTATGGTTTCTGATTCTTTGCAGAGGCTTCTGACTAATAACGCAAGATGAAACATATACATATATATAAAGCTCCCAAGTTTCAGATGAGAATCCAGCTTCAGGACAATTACTAGAGAAACCTTTTGTTACTACTAGAAACAAAAGAGCAACAAGTCAACTGATACACCTGTTTCTAATTAGGTTTTACAGTGTGCTGTGATGCTCTCTGGTATGCTTTTTATACCAGCACTTTAGTAGGAAGTGCTGCAGGCACTATCAGTGTAAAGTCTTTGACTCAAGCGTCTTCCAAGTCCAATCACTCACCCAAGTGCTATACTGTTGTTGATCTTTTAAATTGTATTCTGTGAGTTAATCATCGTTTTTACTGTAACTGTTAGGTTAAGGCATTACATCCCCAAATAAGACAGGCACACAAAACTACAGGCACACAAAACTACAGCCCCAATGCAGATAATATTGTGTTGCTTTCATGGTGCTTTTGACCGATCACAGTGGGTTTCTTCCCCTTTCCATGTGGAAATAATCTGTACTGCAAAAAGTGTATTTGTACTAAGATAGCTGCAACAATACTATGGGAATATAATAAGAACAGTTAGGATCTACGCAGCAAAGTAGTATAATATTTTTATGCAGAAAAAAAAACCAAAACCCAAATAACCTCAATAAGAGAAGATTAGTTTATAAAGGATGACAAAAATAAAGGACTCAAATCATATGTCTTCAAAGAACACCACACGCCATCAAACTGGCTTCAGCACATATGAGCAAACACACTGCAAGTGCATGAGTGTAACCCATTCATAGGGCTTTTACACATCATCTTCCCCACCACCTCATGTGCAGCTGTTGTTCCTGTAGTGCCTTCTCCCCATCTTACTCATTCTCCTTGTTGGTTTTATCCAGATACCTGTTTTCCACCTGTAATCCTCACTACTTGTTGCTATATTCCAACAATCAAGACAGCACTTTTTTCCACCTGCAGCCCTCTTAAAGCAAAGCAGCAGATTCACTTCATCATCCCTGGTATGCCCAGATTGCTCAGCTAATTCATCATGAAAGCTTTTTCCGTCACACTTAGTATAACAAAACAAGATTATTATTTTTCTCCAGAGATCACATTTTCTGTTGCTTGCCAGGAACATTTGTTTCAGGAGGCTCAAGCCTCTATTGTGCATAAGCACTTCAGGTAGCAATAGTAAAAGGGGTTGTTATGACACTATATAGACTTAAAGATCAGGGAGAGTCTGGAAAATAGGAAAGGTAAGGATAGTAACAGACTTAATCTGCTTAAGCCTTTTTTGTCTCCTAACACTGACATGGAGATGGTAACCTAGAGATGAGAGAGCAGAAAAAACTCTCCGGACTTTAACATGTTAAACCACTACAGCAAAAATTTCCAGATTGTATTTCTTAGCACCTCAGCACAGCCCATTAAATGTAGCTGTGGCAATGAAGCAGACTGGGGAGGATTCTATTTTTCACCTCCTCCCAAGCACTCTGCAGAAGGAAAATACCGTGCCAAGTTCTCAGTTTACATTTTGTGACAGGGTGATGCTCTTAAAAATTAGCTGTACCCTCCACTGAAAGTATAGTTTTCTACTGTCATGACTAAATCTCCTGAAATAACAAGTCAGTTTATTTTCACATCCTACAGCTCTCTGTGGTAAAGAAATTCCAATTTATTTTTGTCTTTCTTCTTCCTATTTTCAACATTTGTGACACTTCTACTTTATAAGATAAACATTTGAAAAAGAAGACATCTTAGCACTACAGAAACACACTTTTATCGCCTGGCTTTTAAAAGAAAAGTTCAGTTCTGAAAGGGGGGAGAAATCACATCATCATAAAATGACTTTGGATAGTCCTGTATATGAATTATTCATGTTCTATTTTATAGTCCCCTTTATTCTCCAAGAAATACCAAATGATTCAGCAAGCCTATGATTTTCTGTGTTAATCAGATGTCTGACACTAAACTCAGGCCTGATGGTGGGCCAAAACAGAAAGAACTTCTTTATCTGCGCTAACTGCAACGACTTGACAAATCCCACTCAGCTGCATGTCTTCATGTAATAAGATGTTCAAACGCAACTTAATTATGTTAGTAGGAATGGAAAATTCCATCTACTGATTTACAGCCCAACCACTAAGTCATCAAGAAAGTAGCCTGGCTGATATTTCCACCAGAACTATTACATACAAAATGAACTACAGCTTTCAATGTTTTTTTGAAAAAAAAAAAAAAAATAGAAACTCACCCTTTTTCTTTATTTCTTTCAAATCCATTACTATGGTATCATAGCCTATGGTTTCTTTTCCCAACACGTTTCACACATCACCACCCTTTGTAGTCAAGGACAAGGATGTACATACACATGTAACAGATGCATATTTAAACATATGATGTCCGGGTTATCTTTCTAATAATTCAGAAAAACAATCCAAACAACTGTTTTGTTTGATTAGTATCATCTCACCTGCTGAAGATCTCACTATGTGACGTTTTACAAGTTCATCAGTTACACAGAAAGACAGAAAAATACAGCATGTTTGTCCAGAACAACACGGAAAATCAGGAGTATGACCTATATAGATCTGTATATGGTCTGTACAGAATCCGTGAATGGTTTGGGTTGGAAGGGACCTTAAAGCTCATCTAGTTCCAAACCCCCTGTCATCAGCAGGGACACCTTCCACTAGACCAGGTTGCTCCAAGTCCCCTCCAACCTGGCCTTGAACACTGCCAGGGATGGGGCAGCCGCAGCTTCTCTGGGCAGCCTGTGCCAGGACCTCATCACCAGCGTAGTAAAAACCAACCAAATAGCCAACACGAGTCAAGTTCTTCCAAACCCCATCTTTGGATCATTCCTTCTCCCCCATTTTGCTGATTACAAGAACCCTTATTACCACATCTGCCAGTATTTGGTACAAATTCTTTAGTTCTGTTAGCATAAGTTATAAGTTAGTACAAGTTATAACAAATAGAAGGGCTTAACCACATGAGGGAGAATTGCTGTTCTTAACAATGGAGGCATAAAATCAGCTATAAAATTTTTTTTTGCAATAGATTTCTTTTTTCCAAGATTTTTGAACAACAAATTAAAATAAAAACAGGAACCTCACACCAGAATAAAGAATTTCAAAGGTACAGCTCAATTAATCTAAAACTCATCCTAGTCAAGGAAGGACCTTCTTCTGCCCCAGCCCAGATCACATTACACACTTCTGTCTGTATTCCATGCACCTGATTAAGCAGCAGACAGTTGAACCCAATCACCAGTTTGATAACAGCATGATTTTGCATTGGCTCAGCTGTAACATGATGCTGTAAACTCAAGCATATCAACACAGCAAGTCAGGCTAGTAAACCTGTATAATCAGCTGAAATTTCATGGTTTAGGTGCTATGAAAAGAAATGGTAAATGCTCCATCCCTGACAGTGTTCAAGGCCATTTTCGACACAGCCTTGGGCAATATGGTCTAGGGTGACGTGTCCCTGCCCATGGCAGGGGGTTGGAACTAGATGATCTTAATGTCCTTTCCAACACCAACCATTCTATAATTCTATGAAAATAAAAATATGTCCTCAGGAAAGCAGGGTGCTTTTCAAATGCTGATGTTCAAATGAACATTTTGATATAACTTCTGACATAGGTATGACAGACCACACATATTTTGAAATCTCATTGAAGAAAAACCCAAAAGCTATACCTCCCTTTGATCCTTTGATCTAACTTTAAGCCATGCTACAATATTTGGTATTTCCTGTATCCTATGTAAGATAAAACAGTAACATAAGGACCTAGCTATATCTGTAAAATAGTACATATGACTACAATGACAGGTTACTGCAAGGAACAAAAGTGTCCAGTAAGATTCTCAACTAGGGTTTCACTGCTGCTGCAGTATCTTCTGCCTGCTAAAAATAACTGCTTTGATTAGGTAATTTTTACATATTAGAATTAAAAAAAAAAATAGGTTATAAAATACGAGATTAAAAAAAGAAATAAGACAGTTTTTACATTATTTTTAATAACACAGCCTACTCAGCTCTTCAAGGCCCCAGTGCAGATTCAATTCCATTATGGCCTTTATGCACGAGCAACGTGCTTAGGAAAATAAAAAGAATCAAAGTCAGTTAACACTGAATGTCTAACTAACCCTTAAAATCCAACTAACCCATAAAGCAGGCAGGATCATGGGAGCAGCATTCGATAGCTATATGGACTGACTGAACTAAGCAGATTACATATACACCGACCCACAAGGGCTACAAGAGGAAGCCATGGAATGCAAGGTGGCAGGAGTAAGCTTTCATACACTAGACTCAACTGTGCATATCTCAGCTGCGGCTTTCTTATTTTGCATCTGAGGCACTACTCCAGGAATGAGAAGAGCAGAACACAGCACTCTAAGAACAAAAGCCAACCCACACATATAATAAATACTCTAGGTTCATTTTTTACTCTCTACCATTTTCCCTTTCAGCTGCACACAGCAGCTACTCCAGGACCACCCTAAATTGTAAAGCCTTAACTGCAGGCAGGGTAAAGAGTATAAAGAACTAAAATACAGTCTAAAGCAATCAATTCTTGCCTAACTTGCACAGCTGGTACAACAGTTGTGTTTCGTTAGTAACTGATTCATTGTTGGCTGGAGGGCATCATGGTCTTGGATAAAGCTGACTAAACAGCAAACAAGTATGATGTAGGATAAAAGTTTGCATCAGTGGCTGGTAAGTGTGCCTGACAGCACTAATTGCCTATCACTAGCTTGTTATAGATTAAGAGGAGGCACAGCATAACATCATTACAGCATCATCAGTTTGGAGCAAAACAAACAAATGATTAAATGAGTTAGTATTGGCAATTATGAAGAACAATAATGAAAACTTAGCAGCGTATAAGAAAGAACACTAAATAAACATACAACATGTATTGTCTTTAATCTTTGAAAGCAATCACTTCAATACTAGCTATATAATGTTAATGAATGATACTAGAGCTCACAGCTATGACATTTCTTGGCAAATTGTACAAAACAGATGTCTGAGGCTGAAGACACTGTCTTCTATTTTTCCCCAAAATAGTGAGCTGTTAGCATTCTTTCGGCTGCTAACATATTGAAATATGCTGCCATTTTCTCTCCTGTTGTCTTGGTGTTAAATCAGAAAATACATTGTTGGTCTGGTGAGAGGGGGAAGATGCATTAGGCCAAACTGAGAAAAGAAAAAAATTAATAGAGACATGAAAAATCTCCCTTTCACAGCATCACTGCCCCCCAGGGAATATTAGACTGGGGGAGAGACTGCTGAAAGTATTTTCAGCAACAGAAGGAAAAGGATAGTGCGTGGAAGGAGCGTGTAATAGCATTACGAATACCTCAGAAGGGATGTTCTGTTCCATGTTTTGTTAGTTTCTTTTGTTACTGTTAAAGCTACTTGGAAATTGAAAGCCTGTACTCCGAAATATTGATACAGCAAAGATTTCACTTGGGTATATTCTAAAGAAAACTTCTGACTTTCTTTCAATATAACCACAATATATTTTCATATAACCAAAAAATTTTGGTTTCCTCCTCACATTTTTATTTCTGAAAATACATAAGAAAATAGATTTTCTAGAAATTGATTCTGTTTATTGAGACTTGGTAAATGTGAAAAGGCAAAATATGACAGCTGTAATTTGCTTATCAGATCTAATAATGATAAAGCCTTGATTGTATTCTTAAGATTTAGGTTCTGTGAAAAAGGATTTGCAAAATGCTTTGAAAGAAAAGTAAGTATAGATGAGTTGAAAATTAAAAGATCTAGGTAGTATACAAGAAAGCCATCAGTTACCACAAAAAAAGCATACATAACAGTGCCTTTTTATTACCGAAATGATATTTTAAATGCGTTTAAAGAGGAACTTTTCAGGTGTATCTCAAAATCCACTATTAGACAAATGAGATATAAACACTATCTCCCAGAATACATCATCCTGCTAGAAAAGCCTAATAAATGAAATACATCAGCAAAACAAGACTTGTCTGTGAGGACTGAAGAGATGCTCTCAAATATGTTGGCCAAAAAGAAACAAGCTTGTGCTGATTTTGGCTGGGATAGAGTTAATTTTCTTCTTAGTAGCTGGTACAGGGTTGTGTTTTGGATTTGTGTGGGAAACAGTGTTGATAACTGAGGGTTGTTTCAGTTCCTGCTGAGCAGTGCTTACACAGAGCCAAGGCCATTTTTGCTTCTCACCCACCCCACCAGTGAGCAGGCTGGGGGTGCACAAGTGGTTGGGAGGGGACACAGGCAGGACAGTTGATCCCAACTGACCCAAGGGATGTCCCAGACCATATGGTGTCATTCTCAGCATACAGTGCTGGAGGAAGAAGGAGGAAAGTGGGAACATGGGGAGTGATGGCATTTGGCTTCCAAAGAAACAGTTACACATCATGGAGCCCTTCTCTCCTGGAAATGGCTGAACACTTGCCTGCTCATGGGAAGCGGGGATTGAAGTCCTTGGTTGGCTTTGCTCATAGGTGTGGCTTTTGCTTTACCTATTAAACTGCCCTCATCTCAAGCCATGAGTTTTCTCACTTTTACCCTACTGATTCTCAGCCCCACCCCATCAGGATGGAGTGAGAGACTGTGTGGGTCTTAGTTGCCATCTGGGGTTAAACAGTTCATTTTTTAAAGCCTGAAAAGCTGACAGGCCAGCTTTGTAACACAGAGCTGTTTAGAACCATGCTGTATTGTTTTAGCTTAGATTTGCCTTACTGAGAGAAATACTCTCAAGGAGAAATATTTCCAGTTATAGAATATGCCAGGCAGTGATAATGCGCAAAAACTAATGCCAAATTCTCTGTTTTATAGAACTTTGGCAAAACCATTTAGAGATACTGCATTCAATCCTGGGAATTTTGAGTAAGAAAGCTAAAGAAAGATATAATGAACTCAGAGAAGAGTAAGAAAGGAACTGGCTGAGAAAGGGGAAAAAAATAAAACTAAACACCTCAACAAGATGTCTGGTGAACAACAGAGGGAGTTCTGAAAAAGCGGAGTGTCTGGTAGGTTTCTTCAGATGTTTGAGTGGTATTTATACTGAGCAGAACTATTTAACATTTGAAGTTGCACAATTTTGAGTAATATGGTGAACTTTATAAATCCCCAAAAAGGCAAGAGATTACAGAATTAAAAAGCCATAATATCTAGTAGTCAAATCCTCTAAGAACAGCTGAGTTCAATCGCAAACCTGCTTCTAGGTAATGCATGAGGCCAGAGTGCAGCAGCTCTGGACTCACTTATCAGGTCTGTTATTACATATCATCAGTAAGCCCAGGAGCAGCTCTTTTTTTTTTTTACTGCGGTTGTGCTTTACTAGAATGGGGTTGTTGGTATCACCTCTTCCTCAACCTTTGTTTTATCTATTTAAACTGTAAACCCTTAAGGGGAAAAATTACTTCATGCTCTGTGTTCACGGAGTACCTTGCACAGTGGGATCCTAACTTCAGTTGAGTTCTCCAGTTGCTGCCATAATACAAATAATAAATGATTGTATTAAGACCACCAAAGAACAGCCCTCCAGTTTAATAAATGTAAATCCTCACTTGAGATAGTTAAATCTACTCTGGACTTAGAAATAGACAACCTATTTCAGGGAATAATCCTGTACCAGTAGGGGCATAGCTGACCTATTTTTATCTCTAGTTCCATGAATCACATAAGTTAAAATGGACACATTGCAGTATCAAATGTCTATTTTGAATGATATAATAGAAAGAGAAACCTTTTGAAATCCCTTTTCTTTCAGGCACAGCACTCTACATATTAAGCCCAATGTAAGGTGCTTATCTTTGAAACATGAAATAAAAACTGTTGACCTTTTAAACACAAAATCTTGGTGAGCTTTGGTATGGCTTGGTCTAATTATATTATAATGGGTAGGAGGTAATCTCTTATCAGAAATCTCAGGGAAAGAATTGGCCCTATAGCAAATCAGTGATCTAGCAATCTTTGTTGAAAGACCAGGATACCATGGCTTCACAACAGACAACAAGAGATGCATGACATTGCTAAGCAACGCTAGGAGCTAGTGAGGATTTCTCTGGCTTCATATGGTGTTGTAGTTAAGGAAGTAAGAGCAAGAAGAGAAAGACAAAACCAATCAAATTAACTGAAGAGTGCAAGAAAAAAAGCAAAAGAAGAAATGGAAAAGCAGGAAAAACAAGTGGGAATTAATAAAGCAACTGTAGCATATAAAACCCTTTCTTCTAGGAAAGCCACAATATTATTATTTTCTAAGCAGGAAGTAATAAAATCAATATGTTTACCAATGGATTTCTCCAGCTAATCTTTCATCATCTCATTTTGCTTTAAATTGTCTAATCACATATGAATTGGAAAATGCTTCTTAAAGTAAGCTATGCTTTAAAGGAAATCACCATTTGTGAAAGCTTTTCTGCAGGCAGCCTAGAGAATGTTTGAAATCTTAAAGAAGTGGGCTTAAAAGTGATTGACAAGTTTCAGCATTGAAAGCAGAGCTGTTAATTTGTCCCCATCTTTTCCCTTGATAAGGTTAATTCTCAGGTGATAACAGGTTTGTCTATGAGTAGGCACTCCTATGTTTTCTTTTTTTAATAGAAATTTTCACTACTGCTCATTTAATGACCATGCAGCCAGTGCTGTTAAAAGTCTTCCCACAAAAAAAAAAAAAACCAACCAAAACCAAACAACCAAAACCAGCCCAGGAGATAACTTTTGAAAGTATGGCTTGAATTGTTCCTCAGTATAACCAAATCCATGCTCATGTGCAAGAGAATCTAGTCTAGAACAAAGGTATCATACAAGCATGCTTTCAATCTAGCCATAAAAGGGTTGTAAAACGATTGCACTTTCTAAACAAAGTCCTTTGATTCTTTTCCTCCACTTAGGTTATTCTTTAGTTCTTTCTAAAGTCTCTAACTCTCTAGTGTAACTTCTGTATTCTGCCAGAGAAATTATATTTGGTAAAAGACTAATGAACAATAGCAATTCATTTCTCATTCAACCCTGAGGACATGTATTATCACCTTGTCTAAGTACACCCCCTGCCAGAGAAATACCTTCTGATCTTATTTTTCCTGGAGTACTTCCTAGACAAAAAAAAGCTATTGCACAGACTGCAACAGAATCTTAACACCTTGAGGAAAGTACGAGAGATCCTTTGCAACACCTTGATTATATGATGCAAAAGCTGATATTTGGTATTTCTCATTGAGATCTAAAATAGTTAAAAGGACCATCCAAAATAAACCATTTGTCTTTATAACCTTTAGGTGTTCATAATCACTGCACTAGTCAAAACAGAACAAGCCTCACTATTGGTCCCCTGGGTGACAAATATTTGTCTAAAAATAAACAACTCAGCTATTTAAAACTAAAAATCATTTATTTTCTACTAAATTGATTAGAAAACAAAGTAGATAATTGATACAGAATATGAGTCTCTGACTTGGAATGCTATTTTAATTCAAGTAAGTTCAAGTTTCTAGTTTCCTACTGTTTTGTAAACATACAGCAAGAACCACATGACATGAACTCCATCAAGAAAGAGCATCAGCTACAAACAAAATAAGCCACAACTGCAGTACCATCACACTGTTTTCTGATTCATTAACAGAAGCAAAGTTATTCTTGGTAAACAAGCAACAATTACAAGCAGGCTCTGGGCTGCAGAGCTGTAAAATAGTACTACTGATGAAGTTGTCACTTCGTGAATATTATTTTTGTGTGGGAAGACTGTTTTTCTCCATTTTCCTAAGAATTTTCAGTCTTCAAGTGCCTACAATGAACAGCTTATTTGCAGTGTCTGTCAGCCCAGAAGTTGTGTAATTATTCTTTCCATCTTAATGAAAACATACTTCTTATCTCGACATTAATAGCTAAAAAGTATGTTCTGTTAGACTAAGGACTCTCTAGTTGCATGGTTATTCAGGATTTTAAATACAATGCATTTAGAAAAGCTTTTATTTTCTAATTTAGAATGACTCCCAGCCCTATCCTTCTTTGTGCCATGCTTTTAAACTCAGGGACATCAGGGAGTTATCCTCTAATGAGGTCCAGAAATTACACAACAAACTGGAAATATTTCAGCCTCTTTGTTGAAGGCACTATTGATTCAGTTTGGGGAATGAGAAGTAGTTTTCGACCACAAGAGGGAGCTCATATTGTTCTGTTACATACGACAGCGGCGTGCGGAGGCGCACAGGGTACTTAAATCCATTTGGTATAGAAATGAGAAAGGTCATCAAATGTATTTTAATAAGCAAGATAAGTACAGAAGAAAGTTTGAATTGAAATCAATCTTAATTAAAGACTTTTTCAATTAAACCAGAATTGTTCCATATTTTGCTCATGAAAATAAAATGCCACATTTTTAACTATGCTTTTGATAGTAAGAAGGTTAAAATTTTTTGCCTGCTACTGCTCTATGAGTAACTGCATAGTTTCAGTGAGAGCACTTATGGGATGGCAGGTCTCTACCATGATGATCGATGGCTGCAAAATTCAGCCTAGCTCTATACATAACAACAATATACAAATGGTAAAGGTCCTAGAGCCAATCTCAGATTCTCCATCAAGCTCTGTCAAGTATAAACTGCAGTAGCAGCAATGAAGTTCTTTGAAGGCTTAGAATACTCTTGAGCTTGTTATTATCAAAATTGAATAATTGACAAAAGAGCAATATGAAGAAAGAAAATGAGCTTGGTCTGAAGACAGAAAGCATCAGGTGCTGTGTCTGCAGCCAGGGAAGACCTGCTCCAGTGCAGCCCAAAGAAGGATGTTCCAGAGAGCTGTGAAGGATGCTGAAAATACATGAGAAGTAAATTACATGACCAAACTGTGCACTCCTCCATGGTTGGACTGTTTTCTGAAGACTGTTTTCTAATCTTTAGACCTGTAGAGTTCTGAATGTCTTGAACTATAAGGCTTTTATTAGTTTCCATGTTCTCTGAGCTCCATATTTTAGGTATTTTCTGGCACCCAATCTTTCCTTTTTGCTTCTGTTTTCATCTCACCACTTACAGGCCTACACATCTTGACAAACAATTCTGCTCCTTCCTTATTGCTTACCTCTTTGAAATAGTCAGGTCTTGTTCATTTATCCATAACATTCACACACAAACACACACACACACACATTTGAATGGCCCTGGAGATGAGAATAATATAAGCTGGGTATTATAACTGTGAAACACCAAGAAACTGATTCAAGCACAAAATTAAGTAGGGAGGGGTTGGGGATTTTTTTTTTTTTTTTTTTTTTATGAAAGGAAGTATTTCATGGGTGGTTTGAGATGAAAACTTCAAAATTTTATCTGGGCTCTCAAGCACAGCTTATGCCTCACTAGCAATATTTCCCCATGCATTCTAACCAACTCCATATACGTCCAGAACAAAAGTGCAAATGTGCATCTATTTAGATCAGTGTATTTTAGATATTTGCCTGTAAGTGCTCCTTTTCATGGCCCTTTCAATCATTATTAGAGTTTTCAACAGGGATAATCTATAAAGAAGAAAAAAGTCTGAGCACTGTTTTCTGTGCAAATGTTTCAATGTTACTTAAGCATTTATATATTGGTGTATGCTCTAATTTGAAAATCAGAAAAATAACAAGACTGTGGTCTACTGTGCTGACAGACTTAGCCACAAGTTGTTTCAATATCTCACTAAAACATAACAAACCTGTAATTCCCCAAACATGTATGTAGATCATTAGTGGTTTAAACTAAGTGATGCTTATTGATTCTAAAAGACCACTCCTTTCTGCACATAACATTTGGCATGTTGACCTACAATCCATTTTACCCCCAGTAACTACCCTGAAGTAAAGTGTTTCACCTCCAAATTCATACTATTATAACTGCTATGTAAAAAAAAAAAATTATAGGTTTGCAGATATGTAACTCTATGCAGATGGCATTGAATGCATCTTATTTGTGCAGAATGCTACATTGCAAATCTATATGTACTATTTGGTTTTATTGTGATATAAATACCATTAAGCTCCTTAGCATATTTTTCAGTGTTGGGTGCCAATTTATATTTCAATTCTATTAACGTGTCTTCTCAGTAAATCAGATTTGCCTTTTATTACAATGTAAAATACCATTTGTAGCTTAATAAAAGTGATACATACAATTAAAAAAAAAAAGAAAACCCAAAGAATTAAAATAGCATAAAAGTCTCCACTCTCTCCTCACTGCAAATTAAAACAGCAGTTGAGGAGGAAAAAGAAAAGAGAAAATTTTTATTAAGGGTAACGCTATACACATTTACGCAATAAAAGTACATCTGACCTTTTTGCAGTCCCCAAAATTGCCAGCTACTGTAAGGCTTTCCATGAACTGCCTGCCAAATTGACACAAAAACTGGCCACTTTCCTACACCTCACATCTGTGTTCAGTTTGCACATAGCGAGAAAGTAAGATGTCAGGAATATTTGTTTTGTGCCAATCTGTAATGTCACTTCCGATGAGAAAGCCACTTTAGCATGGGAAAGCAATGAAACAGCTGACAGGCACTCTTGATAAGGAAAATAGTTTATTAATAACATCACCTGAATACAGAGCTTACTTAATATTCAAGTCAGTTTAGTCACTTCACAGTAACTGACACAAACTTTTTCACTGTAGCAACATTATAGAGAAAGCACCATCTCTAGTTTTGTGTTGATCAGAGTTTTGAAACCCAGTCCAAATGTGGAAAACACTTGCAAGGCTTGATTTCACTATTAGTGAGCATTTAATAACACCAGCAAACCACAACAGCAGCTGGCAAAAGCAGCAGCCTTTTCTAAGGAAAGGAATAATACCAGACTAGTCTACTTCGGAGCCTGAAATTTACAATTTGTATACATGTGAGGTCTTCATTACAAGACATGATCTTGCAGAGATCCTGATTGTTTAATGAATGCAATGGTGGTAGCTCACCAGACCCTTTTATTCAGCTGCACAGCAGTAAAGCAGCAGCTCAACTCATCCTCTGTGTCTACCATGATATTCCTAGATTTCTCTGGGACACAGCTGCTTAAAACAACTGCCACCACAGCCTTCTGTGCCTTCTCAGAGTTCTCAATTAAAATCTAACTACTTGAGCAGTCTCATGACTCCCTAATCCTCAGCACATCTAGCATTAAATGTGAGCTTATGATTTTGTGCAAGTAAAAACGCTTACTGAATTTAGGTAACTGCTGACTCAGAACTAAGAAGTCATGTCATGGGTGTTACAAAGATGTAAACTGTGCACAATTCAAAAACTTCCATATAGTCAAAAGAGCCATTTAAAAATGTTTGAAACATTTCTTTAACGTTTTACCTCATTACCTTAACCATTTCTATCTCTACAAGCACCATATTTAGTCCAAAATCTTTTCCAAATCTAATGCATTGCTCAAAGCTTGACCAGTAATAAAAATTTACAGTGCAAAGCTGCACCACAAAGTACTGGCTCTTGGTTGTTCTGTGTAGCAAAATGCAACCTCGTATTTACTAAGGTCAAAGAATTGGCAATTACATTTAACATATAAAGAATAAATTAGGTAGAAAACCCCTTGGATGTGAACCCTTACCTTCCCTGTTCTAGAGATGTGCCACTCAACCCCCTGTGAGGTCAAGCCTCTACTTCCAGATCTCTTTGGCAAAGCCAAGAAAGTTGGACTCCTCTTCTTAGGTCTCTTCTGCCACCTGCAGAGATGAATGTAAACCAAAAAAAACATACTTGTGATTGTGGCCATTCCATTTGGGCATCCCAAACAAAACTTCCTATTACAATGTAGGAAATCACCACTTCCTGAAAAATGAACGTCTTTTCCCATTTACTAAACTGAGTAACTTACTGTACCCATTTGGAGGCTGGCCACCACTACCAAGGTTAGTATTTAAATACTAATACCAAACTTAGAGGCTTATCGCAAGAATTATTTGTTTCACTTTTAGCAGTGTATTTGAAATATAGAAGCTGTAACTGTATTGAATGTACAAACGTGAAATTAAAAGTACACAAGTCTATCTTGAGACCAGCCTTGAAAACTGAAATCTTGAAAGATTTATTCCAGTGATAATTCCTAGCCCTTTATTCACAGACCTAAAAGATAAAAAAAATAACAAACACCAAAGCACAGAATTGCAAATAAAATACTGCCTTGAAAAATCTGGGGTTTCTTCATAAAAAATAAACTAAGGGTAGCTCTTTCCTATGGAAAGTATTTTTCCTAATTTTCACCAGAAAATAATGCAAACCTGAGCATGACTATAAACAAAGGCTTTCATTAAATACTATTTTTTTAAAAGTCCTATTTCTGTCTATAATGAGTGTTCTCAAACTTTGGCAGACAACAAAGGGAATGTCCACATCTACCCTTAATTCAAACAATACCTGTGTATTCTCTTTCTCATTTTATTGCTATTCCAGACTACTGCTTTATCTGGGAGAGAGTATCTCATACATGAACATAATCAGGATATCACTAAAAGATATGCAAGGTTTTCTGTGTGTCTTTAATAGAGAAAATATAAGAAACATAGTTAGAATTTACAGTTGAAGGATTCTGCACTCAACATGAACACTAGGCCACAAATGTTTTCATACCCATTTAAATATTCCAAGGTAGGATTAATTTCCATGCCTTGTTTATTTTCTATATAGTTAGTTTCTACTGTTACTATGTTGACAAAGATTTTTTTTTTTTTTTTTTGCCTTCCTCTCTGACAGAAGAAAAAACAACAACCAACATCTCCAAAAGAGACACAGGAATATCCATTTGTCTTTGTGGACTCATAATTAGGCAGAGGACAGAACCAAAGCATGTTAGTGACAGCAAACTTACTGCAGCACATCAAGAAGCCAGACATGAAGAATCTGTCATACAGCTAAAGAAAAGGAAGTGAACAACTACATATATTCCACCAGTAAAGCAAATACAGATACTTTCCAACTTGTATTTCTCCAGTAGAATGGTCTTGTTCCCACAACAGACCTAATGAACTACCTGAGAAATACTAGTCAGCTCACATTTTCTGTGAGCCTCAAAGAGATTGCAACATGAAACTGAACGTCAACTTTTTTCCTCTCATGGTGAATATCTCTACATATTCTCATTCTGTTCCAGTGCTGAAGTACAAGTGGTGTGAAAACAAACCAAACGAGTTCAGTTCTGGCTCTGTAGTTTTAGTCTGCACTCAGGAAAAGCTGGAGGCTTTTTGCTTTGTCTGGTTAAGGGAGCTTACCCTCTATAAAGAAAAACCTGTTGCCAATTAATAGCCAGGGCAAACTTCACAGAAGTCGATGGGTCAAAAAAATTCTTTCATTTCATATCAGTTATTCTCATCTCCTTCAGCTAACTCTATGATCTTATAGGGCACCCTAGACTCAAATATTTGGCATGGAAGGACAAAGAATTGAATTTGACCTACCAATGTTTTCCAAACTCACTCCTGTCCTCAGTCTTGACTCATTGTTCTCCCTATATCACAGTATTCTCATCTAGTTTTCACATAAACTGTTGCATATAATTGCACCTGCAAGGTGGTCAGAAAGGAATTTAGGAAGACACAGAAAAGGAGACTACTGCCAACATTCATGACAGTTTTTAAATGCCATAGTAATATGAGGCAAGAAGGGCAGATTGCCATCTTAGGCAAGAAAGAGAGTAAGCCTCAAGGGAGCATTTGACAGAAATTGATCTTGGTGAATTGGGCTACTGAAATGTACTTTTGAAGATACTATTAGCTGTTTCGTTCACTGGAGATTTGCATGTATCATATGGGTATTATACCTAACTTAGTCCATACCTATATGACAGCAAAAAAAAAAAAAAAAAAATTAACAAGATTATAACCAACAAATGAAAATACAAATTTAAATAAAAGTAACTCACAGCATGTGAAACAAACAATGCAAAAAAGTAGGCTTTCTAGACTGGCATAGTAAAAACAGCAGCACTGGCTTCTCAGCCCAGCCAGCAAAGTGCTCTGGAGTTATTTGTTCTTAGTCTGGGACAGGATCTGTGTTCACCAATGCTGTGGTCCTGTCTACTGACATAAGGTGAATGTCAGTAGACATTCATGAACTAAAGAAAAAGGAATAAAGATGTTTTGAAAAGGTTTTCCTGCATGACGTTGGCTCAGTGGCATGCGCTCAGATGGGGCTCTTCACAAAAGGACCACTTTCAAAAAGTTAATCTGAAATTTCTCTTTTAAATATCTGCCATGTCAGCTTAACTGTCCAAATTCAATCTTATATAAATGAGAATAACAAGACTTTCTGGCTTAGGCTAATGAACACAGTGCAAACATAAATACTTTCAAAGTGGAAAGTCATCCTTAACCCTAAATAAATAAAATACAGCCTTCCCCTCACACATATTCAATTGACAGACTTAGAAGCAATGTTGATTTCTTTATGTTCAAGATTACTTTACATGCACTCTTGTTAGGATCTGGGTTTTTTTGCTGTTTAGCAAACATCAGCGGAACTTCACATTTCAGATGTTGCCTTATCCGTCCCTTAAAATAACTTCTAAAGAATTAAAGACAGTTGCCATCAGCCTGTCTAGTCTGTCATCCCTAAGTCTGTTTCAGTTCCATACTGATAAACATCACACTCATTTCTCCTGGTCCTCAATTGGTTTATTTTGATCTAATACAAATCAGAGAAAGCTTCACAAAATCCTCTTGATTTTCCAATTTTTCCATTTCCTTGTGTACACTGTAATACACAAAATTTGGATTGCAAAGACATCTGCTTAATGAATGGAATGCTTCTCTTATGATCACTTGAAGGATTGCTTGTAAAGCCTCCTCTTCTGATAGGGGGTAACTTGCTTCTTACATTGGGTAAAATACCTAGCTGCATAAAGATAGCAGTCATCTTGATTTTCTACCTCACATTCATTTCACATTTTGTTTTCAACCTCGTTATGTGGGCATAGAATTTTTTTTCTTAGCCAGCATTAAAGATACACATACAAAAAATACATACATATAAAAACATATACATATTAAAATAATCACGCATCAGGAGAACACAACTATGCCAGTAGTTACTTTTCTCTGGTTCAATTTCTTCAAACACATACAACGAAACAGATCCTATTACTCATTAATTAGATCCAGTCTCTTCACCTTTTTTCACATGTTCACAGGCATGTAGCTCTTCAGATTTTTATCCCAGGAAAATGTACTGTACTCAACATGCCGAGATCAAAATGCAATATTCAGAATTTGTATCAAGAGGTGTAACATGGTTATTTTTCCTGTGACCTGTGGTCACTCCAGTCAGCTACTCCCAATCCACATTCAGCCTACAGCTGGACAAAATCTTAGTCTCAAAAGGTCATGACTTCAAGGGAAAAAGACTACTACTGACTACCTCTGTTCTGCCAAATTTGTACTGCCTAAATAAACCAAGAAATTCTGTTTCTCTAGCACAGAAAAGTTTAATTCCAGAAAAGAGAAAAGGTCATACAGACAGAAAAAAAAAAAAAAAATTATCGCTCTGCAGAGCCTTGTTTGGTTGGGTTTTTTTTTCCCTAAGAAGAAGATCATTGTTGCCTGATAGGAAAGTTTTTGTGCTGGTGAGATTTAAAAGACATCTCCCAAACTCAGCTCACTCTAGATGTCATACCTGCAGATTCACGCAACATGAATGCTTCACCTTCTCCGTGCCAGGTCTCTGCAACATTGATTATATGATGGAGCACTAGGCTCTGGAGTAAATTCACTGAGATCAATAGACCTATATAACATGAAAATGGTGTGGACATAAGTGACAAAAGGAGCAAATCTCATGCTATCACTAAGGCAACTTTTGTATTTATTTTAATCTAGGCACATATAAAATATAGCATTTGTTCTGTAAGTATATATGAGTTTTGATGTCAGCTGCCATATTTTTAAGGAAGATGTTTAAATATTATATTAGTGTCAGATGAAGACTAAGAAATTTCATATTCCCATGGTCTTCACCACACCGAACTTATATCAAATTACTGCAAAGCTTTCAAAGAGTACTGTGTTCTAATTCATAATTAGTAAAACCCCACACCCACACTTCCCCACCATAATCACCAGAGCAAGGTCCAGAAAAATTACCAAAATAAAACAGAACAAAAAGTTAAAAAAAATTAAAATGAAGCATTGTAACATTAAAATCTTATGTCTCAATCATCTAAAATACATCTAATAAACTATCTAAACATACTGCTTTCAGTGTCTCTCATGTGTTTTTCATGTAACAGGTTGTTAAATGAGACCTTATATTAGCATTAGTTTAGGAAGAGGAATTGTAGTTCAAATGTATATGTTTGGGAGCAACTAGCTTTCATAGAAAAGCAGTGGGCAGACACTTTGGTCCTTTGGTAAATGGAGCCAATTAGGTAGTTTCCATCAGGTTGCATTATAAGCATATGCAGGTGGTGTTGCTTAGGAGGAAGCCACTGTTGTCATTGGAAGTGTGTATGAATGAAGGTTGTATCCATTTTTGGAAGCACTGTGCATCTCCACATAGCCCAAGACTAGACACTGAAAAGACTGCCAGGTAGACTGAGCTTCACTGACTGTGCCACATATCCAAGAATGGGTATAAAACAAATTATTCCATTCACAAAAACTCACTTTAAAAACCTGAATTCTGAATAATTAGGGTAGAAACAGAAGGTTAAAACTCTCAACACACTTTCTTTGTGGTTCTTTACCCTTCTTGCTAATAATAGGCTCAAGGAAGAGTACACAGGAGAATAAATATTACCTTAAAGTGAAGTGACTGAATGAAGATTATGGAGACCTCGAGTCCTTTCCCAGGTATGCCACAAAATGCTTGTGTGTCCCTAAATCAGTCACTTTGTTTTCACTGACTTCAGGTAAAAGCTTTTATCTCATTTTGGCTCACTACTTATATATAAAGTTGAAGTACACTCACTTTAATTTCTCTGGGTTTTTTCTCTGGTTTGCTTCATATATATCCATATAAAATTATGGATAGATCCAATATTGTCCTTTAGGATGCTCTCTAGTAACATAGTATTTTGTCCAACTCCTTAGTGTTATCACTGACTATGGGTGTCACAGTAAGTATAACCCAAGACCTCAGCTGCCACAAGATCCTGTTACAGTAAGCTCTGTACACACTGCAAACGGTGTTTAACACCCTGTAAAAGGTCAGCGATATGGCTATAAATAACTCAAAGGATTGGCACAAGTTTCTCATAATAACCACCGATACATTCAAAAAAAGCATTATGATGCATGTCTTATATAGGGAGTGGCACATCAGCAAGTGACTGCTCATCTTTATCACTTTCAGAGATACTGCTGACAGACTTGGCACTAAGTTGACTAGAATTTCCCTTGGAAATCTAATTATCCATCCTTTCTGGATACATTCTAGAAAGTTTCCAAGGCTCTGGTTGTTTCAATCTGTGACTCTACTCCAGTCCATATTCCATAAGCAGGTTCATTTTCTGTGTTTACATACATATTGGTCAGAAGCCTTACAGAAATGAACAATTCTCTATCTGTAAGACTAATACTTAACATATGATTAAATTGGCCTATTTACTATGAATCACCATAGAAGAAATACATGAACACATTTAGACGGACTGAAATCTGTAGTGCCACCAAAATGGATAAATGAATGCTTAGGTCATTATTTTAACAAAGACAATCTAGCATAAGCATTTATCAGAAAAAGTTCAACATGTCATTTCATTTTATGAAAGCTTAGTGTAATAGCTACTTACAGAAGGTAAGTGGAAGGTGTCTTAAGGGAAGTCGTAGTAGGTCCAAGACTAACCTTAGACAAAAGCCTTTGCAAAAATCATTCTCTATGACTAAATGTGAAGCACTATGAGGTTTCTAGGGGATTACAAACTCTTTCTGTTTGTGGGAATCACCAGCAATTTCAAGCCAGCTGAAACTGGATGTTGCACAGGAGGTCTGGATAGTAACTTTACTTCTGGATAGTAGCTTTACTTCTGCTCTGTACAAATGGTGTGCTACCTGACTTGTGATCCCCTGGTCACCTCGAAGCAATCTATATCTTTTGGTCACTCTGAAGTTTTAGAAAACCTTTTGATGTAAATATTAATGGGAGGCAGGGGAAATATTTTTGAAGTGTCATACATTTCAGCAGGCCTGTTGGCAATTTCAAAAGGTGTCTGCACTTAAACAGTTTGCTATGTTAGTGCCTGTATCAGAAGCATGCTTCTATTTACTCCACAAACAGTTCTGTCACAAACCCAGCAGAGCAAGAACTGCCTCCAGTCTATTAATCTACCCATTACTGTAGCATTTTTGTGCAATACTGAGGTAGAATTTATATCTAGAGATGAGTCTGGTCTAGTTCCCTCATCATTTTAAGATTTAGCTTTACAGATACCTGTCAGGAGAGCTGTTGCTTAGACAGCAAGGTATACCCATTCTGCAAACTATGACATGTATTGCCCAGTGGGGTCTTTGCCAAGACTCATTCTTTTTTCTCTTAATTAAAATAGTTCTTATCACTAGATACGCAGGATGCACCCACATGAGTACAAACAGAAGCAGGACACAGAAGATTATTTTTGTGATAAACCATTGAATGTTTAGCCAGGTCCTTGGTTCCATGTAACCCTAGATGCAGAGCTTGAGTAACTCGTGTAAAACAAAACAATACATCCCTGTCTCAGCACGTAGTGCATGCAGATTCACTTCAAAGAAGGAACTGTCTTCTGTTCAAAGCTCTCTTCTCCATGCATTCATACTGAACTAACAGTCTTAAAGACAGCATGTCAACAACACTCACTCGGCATATTGCATTACATGGCACCACAGTGAGGTTCAAACCTCAATCACTAATGCTTGTATGGCTTTAATGAGCTTTTCTTCGGTAGGTAAGAATTATTATCCTCATGTCATAAATGGAAAACCAAGAAGAGGAAAAGGAATTCCATCTCCTTTGTAAGGTCACTCAATGTGTCGCCGATAAACTTGGGTGCAAACTTGGGAGCTTTGTGGGTAGCACTCACTATTCTATTGTGGGCAGCACTGATTCTGACCTCATGAAGAACAGCCTTAACAAAACTTACCAAAACCAAGAGTCAGTGCTTCCCCAACACAGAATTCTAGCTAGGGCCATTTACGTCACAGGGTAAGAGTGACTAATAATGAAAATACTGAAGTGACAAAAATAGACCTCATAGTAGTAGAGAAAATCAATCTATATTTTAACATTCGTGCATTCTATTCAAGACATTTCTAAAAATAATCTCCTTACTGTTGTCATTGCTTTTCTTGACTCATGGGATGCCAAGATAAAGATAACTAACTGAAGCATCAGCTGTGATGGTGACTTTAATTATTGACGCATGGTTGTTACTTTTCAAAGCTCACACCCAAAATTAACTACAACAGGATACATCTTTAATGACAGATAAAGTTCAGGAAGGCACTGGCAACTGGTATTGCTTTATACCCGGAAGAGTCAAACTCAAAATGCTTAAAGTTACAGACTTCACAGTCACAATATTTGTTTGTTTCCTGATATTCCTCTTACAAAGACACAAACAGATGAGAACACTCATGGTATCCCAATTCTAGCATCAAATGCTCTGCAGAGACCTTTGATTATAAGCTTGCGTGGGAGTAAACTGAAGAGTTACTTAAATAGCAATATTGAGCTTAACAGCTCAGCAACGTGTGAACACTCTTTAATCTTCATCCAATAGTCAAATCATGGCCAAGATAATAGGACCACACGTTTATTTTGTATTCATTTAAGGTTCTACACCAGTAGTGGAACAAAGTCACTTACAGTACTCTACCATTCTTTCTTTCTCCATTAATCTTAATATCCACCTCTCCCAGCTCTCTAGATTTCCAGCCAGAAAGGCAGAACCTTCATTAGATGCCAAGGATAAAGGCCCCGTGAATCTCTATCTTGTCCAATGCGAAAGACAGAATGATGCTGTCATTGTAAACAGCAGTGCTAAAAGATCTGATCCACAGAAAATGACGTATTGAGAAGAAAAGCAAGGAAGAAAGAAAAAAAAAAGAAGAAAAATGGAAAGCAAAGCCCTCATCTTTACTCAGGCTCATGAGTGCCCACTAGATTGGTACGCAAACAGTAAACACAGCCTTCCTCTGAGGTCAAGGCTGCCGCTTCATGGTGGCTGTCTGTGAACTGTCATTTCATAGCAGGATGCCAGGGACATAGCCATCGAGCACATGCCATGCAGTAAACTAGAAATACATATGCAGGGATTTGGAGAACAGCATCATTAAATAAATTCAGCTTAACACTGATAGTCTACTTGGGGGTGGCGGGGAAGTAAAAAGGAAAAAAGGAAATTTTTAGATAAGTCATGAGGAAAATATTTGCCAAACAGCCTTCATGTGAATCGATTATAGCATTAGTGTGATAAAGCAAATTGCTTTTTCTCATTCTACTACAGACCTACACACCTGATGTATAGTAACAAGTTAACCACCTTTCTCATGAGAAAATGGTGGAAACATTAAGCTTTAAAAAATTCAGGGTTGTGTTAGGTGTTTTGCACTCATAACTCAGCACATTCATGTACTTTCCTGGTACACAACAGTTTCTTTCACTAGCATCTGTGTGTTCAGACTTATGCAAAAGAAAATACCTCCCTTTATAGCACGATGGAATGCCAGTGATTAATTCACAGCATACCAAAAAACTCTATTGGAAAAAAGCATCTGTAATTATTTTTGTATTGCATATGCACAAGAGTGCAACAGAAGTAAAAAAAAATTTTAAAAGGCTTAATTTGTTGAGGGAACTACTCTAGCTGTATTTACTGAATTAAAAATTCGAAATTCTTAGCAAAAGTGTATGTTTTACCGTTTCAGACTGATATTAATATTCCAGAGTAATATCACAATATTTCAAAATAATATTACAATGTTTCAGTGTAATTTTACAATGCAAACATCTTGAACGTATGTGAATATTAAACAGGAAATAAATATTCATTTCTACATTATTAGTTTTCATTCATTCACATGCTTGCCTCCACATTTTGGAATAAAATCCAATCAATGTTCAAGTTTTTCCTACACAGAAGATACTAATTTATGGGATCACAATTCTTTCCATGGCAACCAACCTTCACGTGGGAGACTCAGGATGCGTGAGCTTAATGACAGGTGAACATGCACAGAAAACATTAATGGTGTCGAGACGGAGAGAATGTTATAGACCTGTGTAGTTCTCTAAGTGAAAACTACTGTGAAAGTCTGTAAAATAGCAGCTTTTGTAAACAGAAATAAAAGATACTTCTCTCACGTGCATTACTCATATAATAGCAAGTCAAAGCATGATACATGAAAAAAACAAAACATCTCCCAGTTTATATAAAGAATGAAAAGTAACCTGACATCTCATGTACTTTTGTGTGGTGTCAGGCCCCTGTAAAACCATTTTGACACCACTGGAAGCCACAGGAGCATTTGAGGTGAAGCCACCTCCAGCTACACAGCGCCCTGGGCAGCACACAACACCCCCCGCCTCGCACAGGGCACACCAAAACAGGGAACACTGGGGTATTGCAGCTACTTCCAAAATCCACGCTTCTCATCTGGTCGCTTTCGTTTACCCAGAGCCTGACGGGGCATGTAAACACTAGAAGCCAAGAGCAAACCCTGGGTAGTACTGAGGGCAGTACTGAGGACACTTCCAGTGCAAAGAAGCAACTCTGGAAAGACAAGTAATGCTACAAACTAAAATAAACATGGGGAAAAGCTTCTAAACCAGTACCTCTGATGAGACAGATGTGTAAAATCTATCAGTGCTAAAAGAGACAATCCACAGAAAATAATGTATTGAGAAGGAGAAAAAAAAAACTGAAAAAATCTATTTTTTTTTTTCTTTTTTGTATAATGTTGATATTAATAGTAAATAAATAGAAAAGTAAGTACAAAACTGTTAAGTATCTAGAGGAATTCATTTCCCCTTAACACAACCATCATGGTGCAGGACTGTGGCTCCACACAGCAGTAAGCTTCTCCGAAGAAGAAAAACCAAACCAAACCAAAGAATTATAATAAAGTAATTAGAAACAGTACCTTGAAATCTTCTCACTGTGCAGTGAAGTGCTGTAACTGCTCTTTGCCATGAGTCCTCCGCAGGGGCAGCTGCACTGTTTCACTGTGGGCAGCCCGGGACACACAAAATGGGGGCACCCAGCTGCCCCCTCAGTGCTGAGCGCTGCTCTAGCCACAGTCCCGGCAGCACCACTGCTCCTGGACACCCCCTTCCCTGGAACCGTCCTCTGTCCTGCAGCTGCCAGGCACCTGGATGTGTTTCATGCTGCCCCTTTTGACCCATCCCCTCATGCCTAACTAAACCTAACTCTAAGCCTGGAACATGGGGGCTAATACACACGACAGGCCCTCACCTCCAGCTAGTGTCAACCATTGTGTTTGAGATGGAGTATTCCCCAGAATTCCAGAAAACAGGTATTAAGTACATAAATAAGGCAAAACTAAAATCAGCTCAGAAGGTAAATGACTGTTGCCAACTTCTTTGCCTTGATTTTAGCAGGAACAGAAGTACACACCCAGCATGGGTCAGTGTATCAGAGGAGGGGTGCAGTACCTCAGCTAACCAGCCCATCACAAAACACTACCAAGGCACAGTTAATAGCAGTTCCTAGGTGGTATATGTGTCAAGGACTTCAAATCAGGAGATGGAGGAAGAAAAGGATGCTGTCCAAAAACAATACATGCATTTAAGAAAATGACCAAAATGTTTTAGGGGTTTCCTAAGTTTTTGTATCTATCTGTGAAGAGCATATTTACCTGTAGGAGCATGTAGCTGTTTAAGAGAAATACTATTTTAACAATTTTTCTTATGTCTTCAGAACCAGAAGCCTGGAATAAGCACCACAAAACAGGAAAACTCCTTCAAGAGCTAAATGTTGAACTGAATGATTATACTTTCAACAATTTGTAATGGACTGAAAACCAAACAAGCCCAGAAACAGCCTGAGTCTCAGTTGAGTCACTGACAGCACCCTATTACAAGACTAAGTCCTATATACTGAACTGCCTTACGAGAAGCTGAGAGAAGTTGAGCTCAGTTTATAGCACCTTGGTTTAATACAGATTAAGTGTTCAAAAGCCTGGGTTGACATAACCCTAGCTTCAAGCTGAACAGTATCAACTGTTAAGGAAAGTAAAAGTTGTGCCACAAATCTGTTGCCAAGTATTCATGTAAGTTTTTCAAGCATACAAACACAATTTATATTCCAGTAGCACAAACCAAAAGCATCCAGTAATACACGAACATGAAAGAAGTCCTTATAATCATTCCCTTTAAATAAGCAACTGAATTCTAAAACAAAACTGCTGTTTTCCTTCAGCATTTTCCATCCAGCCATAAGCACAGCTACAAGTGTATTTCATTAAACAGAAGGCAAAGAGCGTAAAGAGGCAGATGAATCGTTTACAGTTAAAAAAAAAATATTTTTGCTCATCTCATGCCCATAGAAGGTGAAAATAAAATGCAGGAATAAAGAAGCAGTTCAGCATCCTCCCCAGCAATATGGGGAAATTGCATGTTTCTTCTGGAAGAGGTATTTTAGCACAGTAGGATGTTCTTATGTTGTGACAAGATAATGTGTGTGTAATGCACTCCTATAATTCAGCTGTCACAGAGATGCGCCTACTCAAGTGCATGTGTGTCAATGAAGAATTAGCTTTGATCTGTAAAATACATCAGATGGTTTCCATTCCTTACGCTGAATCAACTCAGTTTGATAAGAAATTAATCACAGAATCACAGAATCACAGAATCCCAAGGGTTGGAAGGGACCTAAAAAGATCATCTAGTCCAACCCCCCTGCAAGAGCAGGGTAACCTACAGTACATCACACAGCTTATTGCCATTTTCAGAGTGCCTAATCTCTGAAAATTTTAACGCTTTTTAGCACTTCACCTTTAGAGGATCCTAGGTATTTCAGGGTCATCAGGGTAACACACCACCCACCAAATTTTCCTGGGAAGTAAAAAAAAAAAAAAAGCAGTATTTAATCCTGAATAGGCCCTAAACTTTGGAACTCAGAAATACATATTCTCTACTTTTGTAATTTCAGCATTAGCGATCCAGATGTGAAAACACAATTATTTTTACAACTCTGTCTGGCAACACTATAAAGACTGACTTTAACCTGCAATAGTTTAAGCAGTTTAATACACAGCTGCTACCAAGTTTTTTTCACTATAATCATTCTTCCAAATAGAAGTTAACTTCAGTCTGGACTCTTAAGCTCTTCAGCACATGCTTCTTTATACAAACAGTGAGCAAAAGTGAGACTGATTTTCAGAATTCAGGTCACAAAGAAAGGAAAATAGCATGTGCACACTGTAAATCTAGAGTGAAAATTTTCATGTATTTTGAGGAGTCAATATGCTTTGAGGCTGATGCTTGCTTAGAGGGACTAGGATCTGGAAGCTGTCTCTTTGCTCGTTTACCTCCTGCACAAGTCACTGGGATGCACAAAATACTTGTAAGAAATTCCAGTGTCCTTTCTGGACACTGAGTATGCTACAGTCTTAAGTTTAGCTGCTGCTGCAATTCATCTGTAACTTTTCATTTGGCACGTGCGGAAAAAAGGCTAAACATCAGATGAGAAGGAAAAAAATCAGCTCAAATAGGGCCCTCATTTCAAGTATTCCTCTCTGCCCTATATGTCATAGTGCTCCAAAGTCTTACACCTAGGCACAGATAAGTTCTTAATTAGGAATCTATTGACAGAGATTTCCTACAGTCATTTAATGCAGCATAAAAAAGAGGACCTAGCATGATAAATGAAAATCACACCCATACTTGTTCTTAAGTACTTTATATGTTTGGCTCTTCCTGTCTCTGACCATTTTACTGTTTCTAAAGACTACTTTCACAGAGTGAAGACATCTATTTTGAGGAATCTAGAAGTCTTTGCTGCCCAGTACTCCACTTCTATAAATAAGCATGCCTATAAGTTAACATAATAGATACGGTAATACTTGTGATGGAAAATAAATGAAAGAGAGTATCTGCTCACAGAGGGGCTATTTCAGCACCCAGTGAAACTCAGGGGATGGGGCAGAAACAGATGAAGTGGTGGCAGTATTCTTTAAGCCTTGCAACTGATAGAGTAGGAGTGTAGAGAAGAATGGCAGCTGTGGTGAATCAACCAGAAACAAGTCATTTGGATAGGAGACAGGGAAGAGAACAACTGAGTCTCATCTCCATCTCTCTGTGGCCTTATATCTATGTGTGCCTATTAGTTGTACTAAACGATAGGTCCATCTCTGAACAATAGCTATATCTTTGAACATTGGAATAAATCTAATTCCCATACTTGCACAACCTTCCAAAAACTATTCTTTGATGTAAAGAAAGCACAAATTAGTTATACACATATTAGCTAGGTACGGTTGTAGTTTCAGCCAGACCAGGTAAGTAGAGTGATATTTCAAAATCCAGCCTGTAAGATTTTTTTGCAAAGCCAAAGGAATCAACAGCTTGTCACCCACCCTTCACCCACACAATCAGCTCTTCTCTGATATTCCCAAGGCAGCTCACCTCTATTTTTCCAGTGATACCAGCTTCTGCTAACTGCTTATGTGCTTTCCCTCAAGCACCTCTGTACGTTTTTCCTCACTTTGCAGTAGGAACACTCTCCCTTCCTGCAGAAAACAAACTACCACCTCCTAGGCCTCTTTCAAAGTACCCCGTCACCACTGAGTCCCACTTTGAAGCCAGTAGTGTCAGCTCATGATGACCACTGCCTTCTCAAATTATTCTTCTGAGATCTTGAACTTCAGCCACATACTGTGATTTTACTGCAACAGTAGATGGAATTTGATCTTGAATCTGGATCAAATGGACTGCAAAAGATCTAGTAGTAACAGGTGTACACAGAATTAAAGTTGAGTAGGATGAGATTTCTTGTGAGAAAGTACCAAAGTAGAATGCAAACACAAACACAAAAAAGAAAAAAAAAGAGAAAAAAAAGAAGGAAAAAAAGAAAAAAAAAAGAAAGAAAAAAAGATGGCCAAAAATGTGTGCGTGGACTTCTGAGTCCATTGAAAATGTAGCATTTATACCACAAAAATTTATCATATACAAGCTATAGGTCTGTTTCTGGCTTGAAAAATAGAAATTTCCAAAGCCAGAATCAGAGTAGGCAGAATAACTTAATAGAATCATAGAATCATAGAATAGTTAGGGTTGGAAAGGACCTTAAGATCATCTAGTTCCAACCCCCCTGCCATGGGCAGGGACACCTCACACTAAACCATCCCACACAAGGCTTCATCCAACCTGGCCTTGAACACTGTCAGGGATGGAGCACTCACAACCTCCCTGGGAAACAGATTCCAGTGCCTCACCACCCTAACAGGAAAGAATTTCTTCCTTATATCCAATTTAAACTTCCCCTGTTTAAGTTTTAACCCATTACCCCTTGTCCTGTCCCTACAGTCCCTGACGAAGAGTCCCTCCCCCGCATCCCTATAGGCCCCCTTCAGGTACTGGAAGGCTGCTATGAGGTCTCCATGCAGCCTTCTCTTCTCCAGGCTGAACAGCCCCAACTTCCTCAGCCTATCTTCATATGGGAGGTGCTCCAGTCCCCTGATCATCCTCATGGCCCTCCTCTGGACTTGTTCCAGCATTTCCATGTCCTTTTTATGTTGAGGACACCAGAACTGCACACAATACTCCAAGTGAGGTCTCACGAGAGCAGAGTTGAGGGGCAGGATCACCTCCTTCGACCTGCTGGTCATGCTCCTTTTGATGCAGCCCAGGATACGGTTGGCTTTCTGGGCTGTGAGCACACACTGCCAGCTCATGTTCATTTTCTCATCGACCAGCACCCCTAAGTCTGTCCTCAGAATACATTCAGAAAGAAACCTGTATACCTTGTTGTCTGAAGACTTTAATGGCTTTCAGATATACAGTGCTGCCCAATAACCAAACAGAATTAAAGTGCAATTAATTACACAGTTTGAAATTAATATATTAGTTACTTGGTGATAACATTTTTCTCCAACATTGACTTCAAGCTGTATAACCAAAATAGAAATTGTAACCACAGCACAGCACAACTTTTTATAGGCACAGATAACAGACAGTGGCCATTAACTTCCTTTAATAGTTTACACACCAAGAACTCAACAAAGGGTTACCACAAGTATCCAAATAATACATTAAAGTGAAGGTGAAAACAGGCACTCCCTATTCCCTGATGGAAAGATAACTGCAGTAGTTGAAAAAGTAACTCCTCATAGGGCAAGAAAATTATAGAAAACGTCAAATAATTGGTGTTTATTTGATGAAGGTTTGAAGTGACCAGATAGAAAAGAGCCAGTCATTTTTTTTTTCGCCAGCATGCAAAGACTGTTAATTTATTTTTGTTAAGTAAAGTAACACACACACACACGGTCATTTTAGAATCAGTAGTGACTAAAGAATTGTGTTGAAATTTCCAAAGGTGTCACAGCATCTGAAGTGTAGAGAAATGATAGTGTCACCCCCCAGCTTCCTTCAAGTAACACATACAGACTACACAGAAAAGCTTTGCAGTACAAGTGAAAGGAATATACTTCTGGCCACCACTTGAGAGCTTTTCAATAGGTTGCCACCTCTTCTGTGCAACCAGGAAGCAACATTCTGTTACTCATCAATTGATTTATTTATAACTGTCATATAGGGATGCTGGGGAGGGACTCTTCCTCAGGGACTGTAGTGACAGGACAAGGGGTAAGGGATTAAAACTTAAACAGGGGAAGTTTAAATTGGATATAAGGAGGAAATTCTTTCCTGTTAGGGTGGTGAGACACTGGAATCGGTTGCCCAGGGAGGTTGTGAGTGCTCCATCCCTGGCAGTGTTCAAGGCCAGGTTGGGTGAAGCCTTGTGTGGGATGGTTTAGTGTGAGGTGTCCCTGCCTATGGCAGGGGGGGTGGAACTAGATGATCCTGAGGTCCTTTCCAACCCTAACTATTCTATGATTCTATGATAAACCAGGATTTGACGGGTTTAGAGTTTGATGATGGAGATACATACCACAAATCTTTTACAAGCAGAAATGTGGTCTATAAATTTGCTTTTCTTCTACAGCTCTTCTAAAAATAACATAGAAACACCATTTCAATACAACTTTTCTCTGTTGTATTGTCTTTGCCTTCACAACAAGGTTTTGCAGACAGTAAGTGCACTAGAAACACAATTCACTGTTCAGGAAAAGGGTATCCAATGAGCAAAATGTGGATCAATTACATCAATGTGTATTTCCAAAATTCACGTAGACAACAGTGTCACATGTAAATGAGTGACAACACAACCATCCCTCCCCAAAAACTCAGAATGATACCTAGAAATGCACAAAAAAATCTTCTGTAATCTTATAGGCATTATTGAGGAATTGGTTAGGCAGTCTGAAGCCATTCTTCATTAAGCACAATTAATTGCAAACTCTATGGTACTCATAAGCAATATTAACTAGTAAAATAAAACTGCTATGAAAGGAACTTCATTGTCTAGTGTTATACTAGACATACCTACAGTGATCTTAATAATCATAACCTGACCTTAAGTCATCACATCATTATAGATGTTCGCTCTAAAAGCTAGAGGCTTCCTTCTGAGATTACCTTAATGAAATTAGTTATATATTCTTTTTATCCACTATATACAAACATTGTATCATATGCATGGCCTGTACTCATGGCTTTAGTTATGGCAGTTATCACTCGTTAAACCAGCTCTTAGATTAAAAAAAAACCAAGCAACAAATCAGTCAACAAAGTCAAGCTTATGGAAAACACAAGACGGAGACCCAAGGACTGCCATTCTTCCCACTAAGTCTTTGCTTGGCAGCAGTGTGCGACGTCTTGTTGGAGCTACTGCTTGGAATTTATTATACAAGCAACAAAAATTGCAACTAATTTAGATTTAAGATTTATAATTTTAAGACAGGGGCCCACCTTGGTAAGATCTGCCATTTCTGTGTATGCTTCTCTGCGGCAAATGCAGCTGGCTTGCCTCTCCCCCTCAGCATGAAAATAGAGGACTGACTCAGCAGGGTTGCTCTCTGGATAAGAGCAATGCTGCTTGCTTCATTATGAAAGGAATTCCTAAATGACCTTTGTGGCAACCATGGTTTGAAGGCAGACCTATGGAAAGTAAAATACTGAGGCACTTGAAGGCCCTCTGGTAACTCAACACAAAATATTCTCCATATGGACACAATAAGCTCTTCACACAGCACTTTAGCTCCTCCATAACAGCCTTATCTAAAATTCAGTCATAAATTCAACACTGTTAGCATTGTTCATGCTTCAGCTGTGTATTAGCTATTGAGTTAAAAGCTGAAGCAACAAAGTACTTTTGAAACAAATTTTGAAACAATAAAGCATTTTCAATTTCACTTGAAAGCAAAAATTACAGAGTGAAATGTATCATCTGTATGATCTGTATGTATGTATGCATCTAGAAGAAAACATATGCTTATAGAGGATTATTAAAAGACCCTCTCAATATTACCATAGAATCATGGAAAGGTTTGGGTTAGAAGGGACCTTAAGGCTCATTCGTTCCAACCCCCTGCCATGGGCAGGGACACCTTCCACTAGACCAGGTTGCTCCAAGCCCCATCTAACCTGGCCTTGAACACTTCCAGGGGTAAGCATATAGGTTCTAAAGTTCTTAGACCTGAGAACTAAACTGTGTGCAGAATGGTGTGTTGCTGTAAAGCCCTAGTGAATCAACTGACACATCAATATAATAGTTTGAATTTACCACAATTATTCTCTCTAAGGTTTAAAAACAGACTGAAATTAAAAAAGATTCAGTTCAGCCATACACAAACAGGATAGACCAGAAGGGATAAATACAGATTACAAAATATCAGTAGAATAGTGTTTTAGTAATTTATAGCTGAAGCCCTAAGAAAGAATGACTTTGAAGCAAAACAGAGGCATGAACAGTGTCCCCCTTACCACCTTAAGATCTACTGAAGTCAGCCACAGCATGCCCTTGGATTTCAGCTGGCATGAATAGGTTCTTCACAATTTCATGACTTTGTTCCCAGATGGTGACTTTTTGTTAATTTTTAATAAAACAGTAAGATACAATAAAATGAATCACAGTGACAGCAAGATGCAAGAAATAAGAAGCTCCCCAGTTCAAATGTATGATGAAAGCAAAGAAATATGAATTTACAACGAATTCTATTACTGAACTTCTGTTGTCATCAGCAACAGGCTTTAATCGTTGGAAATATTTCTTTTATTCATTGTCTTATTTGGAATTGTTCTTACCTTCCCTGGAGTACCTGGACTTCAGAAGGTTAATATTTTATCAACGTCTTTATTGTGAGTCAGTGAATAGCAAGATTCCCAGCTGGACTCTGGCTTCTGCTCTTCAGCTGGATTTGATCTGACTCTCATGAGCTCAGTCTTACGTCATCCAGAAAAATTATTCAAATAACTCTAGCCTTGAAGTTGTTCACTGAGAAGTTGATTTTTTTTCTCCTCTTTACACCAAGAACAAGCTTTGTTCTTACTAGCACAGTGTTCAGTCAGCTTCCCACTCCCCCCTTTTAGATTATGGGCCAAGGTCATTTTTACATTATCTGCTACAGACAGACTTTAAACACACCAGACAGATGTTATTTCCATTTTAAAAACATAGCTATGGAAACTGTTTTGAGCCATAACAAAAGAAATCTGAGGATTCTGGAATAGTTTTAAAATAACTCAAACTAGGAAGGCAGTCCACTTCATGTTGCAAAGAAGCAGTAAACGATTGGTCATGTTGAAAGTAGAGAGCACTAGAGAGACCAGTAACCCTGAAAATTCTGCAAAAGCATATTAAAATCTTGGGAATAAAAGAAATGACTCCTATATTAGCAGTGATATTAATAACACTCTAAAATGCCTGTCCAAACAACTACTTCAGAAGCAGCACTTGCACTTTTTACTTCCAAGAAAAATTCTACCACAGGTTTGTAGTAAAACCTCTCTCAAGACAGTAAAATTATTCAATTGCTCAACAAGAAAAGCCTTGTAGAATCATAGAATCATAGAATAGTTAGGGTTGGAAAGGACCTTAAGATAATCTAGTTCCACCCCCCTGCCATGGGCAGGGACACCTCACACTAAACCATCCCACGAAGGCTTCATCCAACCTGGCCTCAAACACCACCGGGAATGGAGCATTCACAACTTCCTTGGGCAACCCATTCCAGTGCCTCACCACACTCACAGTAAAGAACTTCCTCCTTATATCCAATCTAAACTTCCCCTGTTTAAGTTTTAACCCGTTACCCCTTGTCCTGTCACTACAGTCCCTAATGAAGAGTCCCTCCCCAGCATCCCTATAGGCCCCCTTCAGGTACTGGAAGGCTGCTATGAGGTCTCCACGCAGCCTTTTCTTCTCCAGGCTGAATCTATCTGTATACAGGAGGTGCTCCAGTCCCCTGATCATCCTCATGGCCCTCCTCTGGACTTGTTCCAACAGTTCCATGTCCTTTTTATGTTGAGGACACCAGAACTGCACACAATACTCCAAGTGAGGTCTCACGAGAGCAGAGTTGAGGGGCACGGTCACCTCCTTCAACCTGCTGGTCACGCTCCTCTTGATGCAGCCCAGGATACGGTTGGCTTTCTGGGCTGCAAGCGCACACTGAAGCTGACTCAAGTTTCTCATCGGCCAACACCCCTAAGTCCTCTGCAGGGCTGCTCTGAATCTCTTCTTTGCCCAACCTGTAGCTGTGCCTGGGATTGCTCCAACCCATGTGTAGGACCTTGTACTTGTCATGGTTAAACTTCATAAGGTTGGCATCACCCCACCTTACAAGCGTGTCAAGGACCCTCTGGATGGCATCCCTTCCCTCCAGGATATCAACCGGACCAAACAGCTTGGTGTCATTGGCAAACTTGCTGAGGGCGCACTCAATCCCACTGTCCATATCACTGACAAAGATGTTGAACAAGACTGGTCCCAACACTGATCCCTGAGGGACACCACTCATTACTGGTCTCCAGCCAGACATTGACCCATTGACCACAACTCTTTGTGTGCGGCCGTCCAGCCAGTTCTTTATCCACCGAGTGGTCCATCCATCAAATTGATATCTCTCCAATTTAGAGAGAAGGATGTCGTGTGGGACAGTGTCAAACGCTTTGCACAAGTCCAGGTAGGTGATGTCAACTGCTCTACCCCTGTCCATTGGTTCCGTAGCCCCATCATAGAAGGCCACCAAAACAGTCAGGCAGGATTTCCCCTTAGTGAAGCCATGCTGGCTGTCACCAAGCACCTTGTTGTTTTTCATGTGCCTTAGCACGTCTTCCAGGAGAATGTGCTCCAAGATTTTGGCAGGCACAGAGGTGAGACTGACTGCTCTGTAGTTCCCTGGGTCATCTATTTTCTCCTTCTTAAAAATGGGGGCTGTATTTCCCTTTTTCCAGTCATCGGAAACTTCACCTGCCACGATTTTTCAAATCCAATGGACAGTGGCTTAGCAACTTCCTTTGCCAGCTCCTTCAGGACCCATGGATGGCTTTCATCAGGTCCCATGTACTTGTGTACGCTCAGGTTCTTAAGATGGTCTCGAACCAGATCCTCTCCCACAGTGGGCCCAAGGTCTTCATTCTCACAGTCCCTGCGTCTACCTTCTAAGAACTGGGTGGTGCAGTCAGAGCCTTTGCCAGTGAAGACCGAGGCAAAGAAGTCATTAAGAGCCTCAGCCTTCTCCAAATCCAGGGTAGCCACTTCTCCTGATAGCTTCCAGATGGGGCCTATGTTGTCCCTAGTCTGTTTTTTATTTGCTATGTGCCTATAGAATCCCTTCCTGTTATCCTTAACATCCCTAGTCAAGTTTTAATTCTAACTGGGCCTTAGCCTTCCTATCCTGATCCCTAGCTTCCCCAACAACATCCCTGTATTCTTCCCAGGCCTCCTCTCCTTGCTTCCACCTTTTATAAACCTTTTTCCTTTGAATTTTCCTCAGCAGCTCCTTATCCATCCAAGCAGGTCTCCTGCCCTCCTGCTGCACTTCCTTCTAGTTGACATGCAGTACTCCTGAGCTTGTAGCAGGTGATCCTTGAATATCAACCAAAAGTCTTGGGCCCCCCTGCCCTCCAGGGCTATATCCTACGGAACCTTACTAAGCAGGCTCCTGAAGAGGCCAAAGTCTGCTCTTTTGAAGTCCAGGGCAGTGAGCTTGCTACACGCTCTTCTCACTGTCCTGGGGATCTCAAATTCGACCATCTCTTGATCGCTGCATCCAAGGCTGCCCTGGAGTACCACGTTCTCAACAAGCCCTTCCCTGTTGGTGAGCACAAGGTCAAGCATGGCACCTCTCCTTGTCGGCTCCTCTATTACTTGCAGAAGGAAGTTGTCTTCCACACAATCAAGGAACCTCCTGGATTGCTTGTGCCGTGCAGTGCCATCATGCCAACAGATGTCAGGGTGGTTGAAGTCCCTCATGAGGACAAGGGCCTGCAAGCATGAGGCTGTTCCTATCTGTCTGTAGAGTGCATCCACAGATTCCTCTTGATCAGGCGGCCTTTAACAGATCCCCACAGTAATGTCCCCCATAGCTGTTCTCCCTTCGACCCTGACCCACAAACTCTCTGTTAAGTGCTCACCTGTCCCCAGACAGAGTTCCATACTCTCCAGCCTATCCGTAACATAAATAGCAACTCCTCCTCCCTGCCTGCTGGGCGTGCCTTTTCTAAAGAGCCTGTAGCCTTCCATTCCAACACTCCAGGCATAGGAGCCATCCCACCATGTTTCTGTGATTCCTATTATATCATACCCCTGCAGACATGCACACACCTCTAATTCCTCTTTGTTCCCCATGCTACGGGCATTTGTATGGAAGCATCTGAGCCGAACTCCAAATGGAGCCGGCTCATTGGCTGGAGCGTCTAGAATATCTCTACCTTGCTCCGAGCTTTTATTATAGGTGTTGGCAACTGACTGGGTGTGTTGGGATGGAATGATGCGCCCCTGCCCCAACACATCTAGTTTAAAGCATCCTTGACCAGCTTGGCAAGCCTCCTACCAAAACCGCTCTTCCCCTTATCAGACCAGCTCCATCACCCCCAGTAGACCTGTCCTCCCAAATTGAGTCCCATGTTCTAGATACCTAAACCCCTGACTATGGCACCACTGTTCTAACCGTTTATTAACCTGGCCAATCCTCCTAGCTTTTTTGAGGCCCTCCCCTTTATCCTGGAGAATTGATGAAAAGACAGCCTGAGCTCCAGAGCCACTAATCACCTCTCCCAGGGCTCTGTAGTCCTTATGTTCTCCATGCTACTGCTATCTATATCACTAGCACCCACATGGACGACTAGAAATGCATTATAGCCCATGGAACTTACTAGAGCAGGTAGCCTCTCTGTAACATCCCTGATCCATCCCCCTGGTAGGCAACACACCTCCCTTGAGACCGGTCAGACCGACAGATGGGTGCCTCTGTGCCTGTCAAAGTAGAGTCCCCTACTACTGTGACCTGATGCTTTTTCCTGGCAGCACCGGCAGTTCTGGGTAGGGACAACAGATTTAGGAAGAAGCCCCTTGCTTTTAATTGGCCTCTTCCCCCCCCCCCCCCTTTTTTTTTTTTTTTTTTTTTTTGTTTGTTTGTTTGTTTGTTTGGGGTTTTTTTGTGTTTTTTTTTTTTTTGTTTGCTTGTTTGTTTTTTGATTTTTTTTTTTTTTGTTTCCCAGCTTCGCGGGTTAACGGCCTCCTTCTTTCCTCCATGAGGTACAGGGGACGCTTGAGGCCCGTGCACAGTTCGGGACTGGAGCAAGCAGCCCCGCTTCCTCTCAGCCCCGACATCTCGCAGCCTGTTGACAGCGTCCCGCAGCTCAGCCCCTGCTGCAGGAGGACCTGCACCAGGGAGCACCGAGTGCAGCCCTGCCCATTGTGCCCCCTCGCCTCTCCAGAGCAGTGCAGGCACCCTCTGCACTCCGAGCTGTGCGCTGCAGCCTCCCCTCTCATCGGCTCTGTCCGGGTGCCTACGCTGGCACCGCCGGGGCAGCCAGAGCAGAGCTCCCAGGCCGGGCCCCGGTCACACGGCGGGCGCTCACCGTGCCGCTCGCCTGCCCGCCCAAACCGCCGCGCCGCGCTCCTGGCCGCTCGCGCTCCCTGGGGCAGGTTTTCACCCAGTCGGGGCTGGTGCTGCTCCTCCTGGCTCCCCCCCGTGAGTCCCTGCTGTCAGCGGAGCTGCGGGGTCCCGGGCAAGGGCTGGCCAGGAGCTCAGGCTCCCTCGGTGGCTCCCGCCGCTCTGAGTTGAGGCTCCTGCACCCTGAGCTTCCCCCTGCTCCGGTGTTGAAGGCGTCCTCCCTCGAGCTGCTCACCTCAGCAATTGACCCACAATTATGTTCACTTGCAAGATCACTAATGAACATTATGTATTGACAGCTTATTTGAACTAGCCTAGGGAATTCTGGGAAGCTAATCACATATTCCATGCATCTCATACTTATTTAACTACTTTGTAAGGAATGGAGTTCACTTTTTAATCTTATGCCGTAGGCAGCTCATGGCAGTGGTGCCCTGATGAAACTATCCACGTCAGGCCACTGAGTAGTTCATGCTTTCCCGTACCATGCAGATGCAACCTCACAGAAACCCTTTCTGAATCTCACATACTTTGACTGTAAAAAGCCCAACCCTAAAGAATCATCAGGCTGTGGTGTGATCTGGTTATCCAAATTACAAAGGACCTAAGACTTTTAATTCTTTTTCCTCTGCTGTTTTCAGAGGCTCCCAGAATGCTAATACCTCAGCATCTTGGAAAGCCTTGTTTTTGTCACCAATCTAGAAGGACCAATTTTCTAATTTCTTCCTTCCTACCACTTATCTTCCCTCCCTCGTTGATAAAATCCTGGTTTTTTTTTTTTTTTTTTTTTTTACTATTTTGTATTTAAACTTAGCATCTTTTCCATGGTATAGTCAGGAAAACTTTGCACTTCAGCTCTTTGTAAATGGCGCCAATTCTAGTACTCTTGCATTTTCTATTTGACAGAATTGTCAAATCCTAGGAAGTGCTGAGGGCTTCTAACTCCACTTAAAAAGGGGATTTAAACAGGAGATTTCCATAGCTAAAAAAAAAAAATATTATCAGGGCTTATCTGCCAACATCACTGCTGAAAAACTCTTTCTGCTTTTCTAAGATTAAATTATCTTTTTCTAAAAAATTGATTGCTTCCAACTGTTGTTTGGGAGAGATCCCTGGGCCATGCCAGCTACTTTGTGTCCAAGAAACTATCAGGGAAAACAGTGTCTGACCAGGCCAAACAAAAGAGGCAAGAAGTCTTCTAACAGGAAACAGCATAGACAATCAAGTTTCAGTGCTGGGAAATATTCCGTTACTGTTGGACAGGATTTACATCTTGGCACTGCCTATAAACCATAAAACCCTACTTTGTGCAACACTAGCTATACAGTAAATATTTGAGGCCCAGATAAAAGCTCTTATAAAAAGGCTGCATGTAATGCTCTCTTATTAACATGACAATAAACAAATATACAAGGGAAAATATTATTACCTTCTTTTAAATTGACTTTTCTCTTGAATCCCAAGCTCATAACAGATATGAAATAACTGCAGTTCTGTTGGCAGCCTTACATGATTCTCTCGGATGATACAGCAGGGCAAGGTGTACCAGCTCATTCTTCAGTTCAAATTCTCTAAGAAGACTAATAACATTGGATTTCACGATGAAGCCACTGGGGAGTGAATGGCAACTCTACCAGATCCTTCAGTACAGGAACGGAGTGTTAGTTTCTTTCACTAAAGAAATAAGAGACATATATAAAAGATATAAATACACCATGCAAAGTCATATCTTAGCACCAGTAATTTTTTCTTAACACACTGAGCAGGCATGCACCTACCTGGCTGTGGGGCCCACATTGCATGTTCAACATTTGGGATCTTCATTATTCCAGGATACAGCCTAACCCCTATTTCATCTATGAAAGCCCTAATAAAAAGTCAGGAGGCTGTTCTTCTGAGTCAGCTGTTCTACCTTTTACCCTTCCATTTTTCCTCTCACTGTAATCCAAGTAAAGAGCTGTGATTTCATACATGCCTCCCCTGGTAGGTTACCACCTGTTTTGCAGCTGGTGAGTCTCTTCCTTTGCATAAAACAGTTTTCGAACCAGACCTTCATTCTGGCACCATGGAGCAAATTGGGGTATCACTAAAACTTACTGTCCGATTGCCTTCACGCAATCATAGCCACAACCCGAAGCACTGCTGTCATGATTCCAAAAAGACAAAAATCTGTAGCAGTTTGAAAACATGCTTTATTCATCCAAGATTTAATAGTCTGTTTGCTTCTTATGGAAGACTACATATTGTGACATTTTGCTCAGTCTAACAGATACTACAAACAACTCTACTTAAAGCTGTGACCCTTATTTTTGTTTGCTGGTTTCATATAATGTGAAAAGATATATTAACAGTCTCTCCAGTAACAGTGAGAATTACTGCAATGTAATTATTCCCTGCCTAAGTATTGCTTCCACATACATGAATTTCCAATGAATCTCTGCTCTATTTTAATAAAAACTCAGACTTATGCCCTCATATTTCTCCTGATCAGGCTTTGATTTCACTTTTATTTTTATTTCTGTCCTCTAACAGCAAATGTATTTTATTGAAGCAAATGTATTTTATTGAGACATTAAATTTCATTGTATTAAGGGAATGTGTGCAAAACAGGTTTGCAGGTCTGTTGTCCAGCTAAGTATGGAGGTCATATTTTTATGTTTTTATACATAATTTCTAAAGTTTGCTTTTAAGATTTTCTTCTTTGAAACAAAACACAGTATTAGTATCTTTTGGATTTCCCCACCAAAGGTATTTTTGCCTAGGACAGCAAATATTATCCTTGCATGGATGCAATATATTATGAAGTGCAAGTTGTACTTTTTTAAAGTGCTTTGTAACAATGATATATTCTGCCACCTTCATCATACTTCATACTTACCTGTTAAAGCACTTAAGTTGCCACTTCTTCAGAGATCCATTGCTACAGCCTGTTGACGAATGAAGAGATGCTCACACAATCTGTAACTGAATGTAGCTGGCCCTCTTCCTCTCCATTGCCATCCACATGCATACATAGCAATCACACTAACTGCCTGCGTATTTCTGTGATGAGAAACAGGAGTCTGGATAGATGCACTGAAATGAAAGAAGTGTTCATTCTGCATTGAGGGAGCAGAGGAAACAGCAAAACCCAACATCAGTGCTCTTCCTAAAGATGTGTGTTCTCTCTACAACTATAAATGCACCTCTCCTCCTCTCTATCTCTCAGTTTCTTTTTTCTGATGCTGCTATTTCTAAAAAGCATTGTTTTGGAGTGCAGTCTGTATGAAAAGTCATATTGTGCTAAGAGGGACAGATCACTGACCCACAAAAGCTTTTGTACGGTTACCAAGCTGCCTCCTGAGCACACTGAGGGATTCTCCAAAGTTATCTAGGCTGAAGAAATCTTATCAAAGTCTTTTGTATTATAGCAACTGCAGAAGCTTCAAGGGGAATTTTATGCTAATGATTCTCTTTAATCTCCATATAATTCGGGCCAACTAAAAATAGATCTTTTACAAACAATGAATCATCATGACTTTAAGCGGATGCAGACTGCCACAATAAAGTTGCAATCTCTGCTCCACAGCACCTTTCTTTCCTCTCTCGATGTAACAACCACCCAACGAGCCACTGACAAAAATTAATACAATTGCTTTTCTTCTCCCCTTTTACTTCAGCTATCAGTAGTACGACCAGAGTCCAATAAAGAAACTACTCCATCTACCATATTCATTTGAAGGACAATTCCAGAAGAGAATTAGAATTTAACAATTTTTATTTTTTAATTAAGAAAATGTCACACGAGTTTGTTAAATCTCATGACAGTAGCAAAAGCCAAGGTAATTCCTCTTCTGAAAGAAAAAAAGAAAAAAAAAAAGTGCCTAGTCCCAGAGCAGGCTGTAGTCCTACTTTTACTGCTGTTCCACCCTCCTGGAATGTGTGAGAAACCAGAGATACATAGAATCATAGAATCATAGAATAGTTAGGGTTGGAAAGGACCTCAAGATCATCTAGTTCCAACCCCCCCTGCCGTGACTGAGCCAATTTGTATGATTAATTAGCATCCATGTTAGCTTGCAGATCAGATATGTTTCACAAGACTTCACACAGTGGTATCCTACATGTAAGGATTTCTCCTGGCATGTCCCTCCCAGGAGACATAGCTTTGCAAAAGTATCTCTAAGATAAAGCAGGTCTGTGTGTAGCAAGGAGCTAGCTTTGTATCTCTCCTTAGCCCATTTTACTCACTGAAGGGAAGCAGAAACAGTCATGTTGGAAACCTAAACAGTAATTCATCTGTCAATTGAAAAACTGCTCATGTCTCAGTGACAGTCTTAATGGTTTCCTAACACAATTCTTGTGGATTCCTTGAATTTTAGCAACACCCTTCTGGAATTCCCTTAAGACTGGTACATATGATAAAGGTTTGTATGCATTTTTCTTAGACAGCAGGTGGAATAAATGAACAACTAGAGAGCAAAGGCCAACTATTAATACCATAGAGGTTTATGGCTAAGGGAGATCCAGGTGGCTGATGAAAAGTAACCGTAAGACAAACTCAAAGATTGTTTTCTGGACTTTTAAAAGCCTTCATACTTGAACTTCTCTGACATTTGCTTTTGGATCTCATTACATTTTGTTTTATCCTTTTTCAATGGAAGTTAGCAGTATGCTCCCAGGGTTAAGTTATGCACCTTACTGACTGTGAGACATCTCTCTCAATTTACCCAACTTTCAACCCATGGAACGTCATGTCTCTGATATGGTAGGGTCCTATAAGTGAATGTGGATGTCAGTACTGGGTAGCACACTGGAAGCAAGTCCCCATAAGGAACAATACCCCAGCTGCTATGCAATGCTAGGAGAACTCTTTTACCCAGCACACAATCATCAATTACAGACATTTTTAAGACTACTCCATTTTACAAAGCTCTGTTTAAAATCATTACAATATATGCACCAATAAAATCAATGGGTACAGAGGCAAAATACCAACCAGGAGAAAATGAAAAGCCATCATGATGTCTGCAACTAAGCAGACAGCCCAGGCATAGATGCACACCCTACAGGCCACCTGGAAGATGGACCCCCTGCCAAAACAGTGGGCTTTGCTGAGTTCTCCATGATTTTTATAGAATCCCAGAATGGTTTGGGTTGGAAGGGACCTCAAAGTTCATCCAGTTCCAAGCCTCTGCCATGGGCAGGGACACCTTCCACTAGAGCAGGTTGCTCCAAGCCCTGTCCAACCTGGCCTTGAACACTGCCAGGGATGTGGCAGACACAGCTTCTCTGAGCAACCCATTCCAGTGCCTCACCACACTCACAGTAAAGAATTTCTTCCTTGCATCTAAGCTAAATTTCCCCTGTTTAAGTTTGAACCCATTACCCCTTGTCCTACCACTACAGTCCCTGATGAAGTTCCTCTCTGGTATCCTTGTAGGCCCCCTTCCGATACTGGAAGGCTCCTGTGAGATCTCCACGCAGCTTCTCTTCTCCAGACTCAGCAGCCCCAGTGTTCATAGCCTGGGCAGCAGGAGAGGCAGCTATTTGAGAATAGCCATTCTCTGGTCTGCTGTCTTTCCCAGTCTAGAGCACGAAGAGTTTAGTGAGATTGTCGGCACTTTGTACGAGGTGATAAGAGTGTTTTTTCAGATACTGCAGTATTTCTCTAGGACTCTGAATTAGACCTGAGCAATGCTTAAATTTAACATTTTAATGTGTACCTCTCAAGTCTAAATCTCTAGGACTTGCTGATTTTTACAACTATGACTAAGAAAATTGAGTTCTCCTCTAGAAACATAGTTCTCAGTTCACAGGTGCTCTGAATGATTGAGCTGTAAGTTAAATTGGAATTGTGCATTTATTAGGATTCAGGTTTTTACATTTTCTGCAGGAAAGCATTGGCTATTCCTTCTGGGCCAGGAGTAAAAAATCAGTACAGTGCTTTTAGTTCTGAAGGAACATTTCCTATGAAAGCAAATGTACAGAGACAGACATTTCTAGGAGAGAGAAATTAAGATATGAATAGTAATACACACTGATACAGTAATTCATTTTTGTGGTCACAGATGACAGTGATGAAAGTGGGAGAGAATTCAGCTGCCATGAGACTGTAAAATTCAAAGTTTCCTACCATCAATAAAAAGAAAGGGTAACAAAGAGTTAAGCAATGTCAGGACTCTGAGAAAGCATTAAGTATAAGCCAAAATAACATTGACTGGTATTTGACAGACTGTGGTCAAAATAAGAGGTTGGCAATGAAGCTGAGAGAAATCATCATCTAAAATTCAAATACAAAAAATCCTCCAAGAGGCAATAGGTGATAGACGATAAACATCTTAAGTTTTCCATTATTTCCACTGTACCTGGGGGAACAGCAAACTCCTAAGAAAGTGTACTGGAATCTACTTACTCTACAGAAGACTGGTAACAAGATTTTAAGTATCTATGTTATTTTTCACCTAACTGCTGACTTTTTAATCTCTTCCAGAGTACAATCTAGGCTTTGACCTATACTAGGGAAAAATAGACTTCATGTTCCTTATGCATGCATACTATTATTCCTTGGAGTTTTCTTTCTCAGCAATATAACAGACAAATTATCCCTTTAAATTACTTAACTTGCATACAAACTTAAATTTATGCCAGGAAAGTCTTTCCTAAGTGTTTGCTGAAAACTTTCCAGATTTGTGTATTTCATCACATTCATACCACAATGTCCATTTTGAATGCCCACAGAGTGTGCTTGTAAAGACAAGGGTTGTGAAACTTCAAAATGTTATATTTACTGATCAATTTCTAAAAAAATGAACACTATCTTCACCATAGCCCTTAAGCAAATGATGTTCCATGGTTTTTTTCAAACACTAAACACAAAAGCCATTGATTTGTTTCTCTTCTTGCTTCTTTTCTTTTTTTCTTTCATAGCCTTTTTACTGTGCTTTAGAAAATAGCATGTATTTTTCTGATTAAAAACTGTTTTTCAAGTTCCGTTTTCACATAACGTCCCATTGTGCAACGAGCTATACACAATCTTACTGCTACCCAAGGAAAGAAAAGTGGGGGGGAAATCCTACAGTACCTTTGTCTCCTAACTTGATTATTTACAATCACGAAATCTGAACAAACTCCCTCTAGAAATATTAAAAATTGATCCACTTTGGTAAATTACTATTAATGCTTTCAACTAAACTAAACAGTCATACTTGTACATTGCTTGTCTGACGGGCAAGTAATAACAACAACATCATTACCCTTACTTTGTTGTCCTCTTCATTTTGCGGTTGCTGTATCCTCTCCACTCTAAATAGAAATACACACTGAAAAAAGAGAAGAAAAAAATTAGCCTGCCCCACAGTTCTCTGATTCTTCTCTGCTTTGCTTTATTGTTCTCTACCATTGTATATACTGGGTAAACATTCTTAAATTGAAGAAACAGCAGGTTCCTTTCACTCCCTCTACAGAGGGATAACACAATACCTGTGCAGAAGAAGGGACCATCTTATGTGTTCCAGCATTCCCACACAAGTTGTATTTCACTTTCTTTGAATCGGCTGAAGTACCCACAGGAGTTTCTTGAGCTTTACATTTTTAAGCAAAAGGCCCTAGCACCTAGTATTTTGGGAATTATTTATCAATACATTCTTCAATCCACACATTCTTAGGCTAAAAAATGTTACTAAAATGAAACCAGATTTCCCCATAGAATTTTTTTGCCAGACACTGGCGTTGATTCCAAATTTTGTAGAATACCATGTTGCCAAAATAAATCATATCAGATCTGCTACTAAGGCATTTTCAGTATGAATGCTGTGAATCAGTGGGCCCATGGGCTTTAAAGAATATGCTCATTTCCTAGGCCTCACCAGAAATGAGGACATAACTTCTGTGACAATACAAGTCTTCTCTGTCAGCACAATTGCACCAACACAACAGGCACATGAAATTTGTGCTTCTACTGTTATCACCAGCATGCAAATATTTCTATAGCTGGTACCCTTGTGAGGTTATTAAGTTTAGAGTTTTTTTACTTTCTCCCTCAAAAGCATATTCCCAATTTTTTGTTACTGAGGAATAATGCATTATTGAACAACCAGGTATCAATCTTTAAAACGGTAGGCTTTAGAAATCTGTAGTATAAAAACAGCTTACAGGACTTGAATGGAGTTGTAAAGCACTTGACCAAAACTGAGTAACTCCATTCTCCTTTGGAGATGTCCTCACTACATCAACATAGTGCACAAACTAGTATCACCCTTCTGATTAAAAATCAGAATAATTTCTTTTCTGAGCATTCTGATCTTAGCAACCCAGGGTGTGTAGAGCAATGTATTCCTTGAGAAGACAGTAAAAAAGCTACCTTCTTCCTTCTCTCCACCCCCTAGATAGTAAATTTATCTTGTTCAATGTGAGTTTATTTTAGTAACAATTATATCGGTGTGGGGATCAGAGGCACACCACTTACTAGTATTATTTCATATCAAGATACTAACAAGGACCGGCTTGGAGCAACCTGGCACAGTGTGAGGTGTCCCCACCTGTGGCAGGGGGGCTGGAACCAGGTGATCTTAAGGTCCTTTCTAACCCAACCCATTCTAGGATTCTGCTATTCTCTGTTTCAGATGGTCCCATTACAACAAGTTCTAGACATCATCATATCTTTATCTCACCGGCCTGCTAGAACAATGCTTTTTTTGGGGGTAAAAAGAAAAAAAAAACCAATCTATTTTTCAAGCAACAGATGGATAAACAGATGGATGGAAAAGTCCATTGAATAGTGTGTTGGCTGCCTGTCACTGCCTGTATGACAGACAATAAATATCATATGGATTAAACCTGCAAACTAACATGTCCCTATTTAATGAATTCTTTCAGAATGGTACATGTTTGCTTGCCAATACCCATATAAATGAAGTACCACTTTGGATAAGGTAAGGCAAGGAAACCAAACACCTAAGCACAGCTTGTGCTAGGATGAATAACCAAAAGCAAACAGGGAAGGAAGCCCTACGGTAAAGTGTGTACATTTTTACAGACTGCCTATGAGAAAGCACCCCTTGAACACCTGAAACCAATTCCTGGAAAGGACTTAACCTTTAGTATGGTTACACTTTTAAGCAGTGTGAAAACACTGTTTTCACCCTGCTTACATCTCTTCTTGAAAGGCTTTAGTATTTCTGGTTTTCAGACTTGCAAAAGGAAAAGCGCTTAATCCAGTAGCCAGTCATGAGATACCTACCCACATCACACCAACAGTATTCATCCTCTTCTGAGAGATTCTATTTTGGGCTAAGGGAAAAAAAGAAAAAAAGCTACTGACATGACATGGAATTCCACAATTGCTTAGGCATTTCCTTGTCACCTGCATCCTGCATTACAAATAACCACAATGCGCCTGCCAAAGCCAGCACAGTTGTGAGGAATGGGAGGCTTCTGCTCGCTTGAGGGTGTTCATCAGAACAGAGATCATCCTGTGTAAAAGGGTAGTTCATTTACTTCTCCTACAGCTCACTGTCTTAATATTCACTGAGTAATTTCTAGCTCTTCTACCGAGACAGAGTAGAGAGATAGCTCCTCCCTTATTCAGCAAACTATTACTGGTTTTACAGTTACAACTCTTACAGGCTTGGTTCCACAGGCTGCAAAGTAAGATGGAGAGAGATTAAACAATTTTCCCACGCTGCATTGAAAAAAATCTCCCTTGAAAAAGGAGTTCAGCTCTCCACAGCAATGCTCCAATGCCTTCACCACAAGGGAACTCCATTCTTGAATTTCCAAAGGAAATACCAGAATATTCAGGCTGAATAATGACACAGGAATTTAACCATTAAAAATATTTCACTTTGAATAGTTTTTGGCAGGTAATAGAAATAGATTTGCAGACTTGGAAAAAAAAAAATCCTTAAAAACAGTATTCCTGAAAAGAAAACGCAGCACTCGATGATGCCATAAGGCATAAAAAACCCTGAATTGGTTCAAAAAAAGGTCTGACCTATGGAAGACATGGCAAAGACTAACTTTCAAAGTTAGTCTGGCATATGAAAGTATTACTATGAAGAGATTTTTGCCTTTACATAACTCTTTTTCCCTGAGGAGCTCCTAGCCCTGTAAAGAGGTTAACAGCTTCATGACATTAATTAGTTTAATATTATTGCATTTATATCAAATGGGGCCAATGTAACATAATAGGAAGGAAAACTTCTTTAAGAGCATCACAAAAGCCTGTGAATATCCCTTTTATCTTCGGAGTTCTTGTCCTGGGTTTAGCAGTCACAGTAATTCTTCTCCTTCTTAGTGGCTGGTGCGGCACTGTGGTTTTGATTTTTGGCCTGGGAACAGTGTTGATAACACCGATGTTTTTAGTTGCTGCTCAAATGTTTGGTCTGGCCAAGGACCTTCTGAGCCTCATGCTCTACTGGGGACGAGGGGAGGCTGGGAGGAAGCAGAGACAGGACACCTGACCCAAACTGACCAAAGAGGTATTCCATACCACAGCACGTCATGCCCAGGATGTAACTGGGAGTTACCCAGAAGGGCTGGGAGGACTGCAGGGTTGGAGGAGGTATCAGTCGGTGCTCGGCTGGGGGGAGTGGCGCGAGTTATTGGTCAGCTGGTGTTGAGGTGTTGTATTCTTTCCTCTTGTTATTTCCTTTATCATTATTATTATTGGTGGTAGCAGTAGTGATTTGTGTTATACCTGAGTTACTAAACTGTTCTTATCTCAACCCATAGGAGTTGCATTCTTTTTGATTCTCCTCTCCGTCCCTCCGGGAGTAGGGGGAGGGCAAGAAGGGGGGGAGTGAGAGAGCGACTGTGTGATTTATGGATGACTTTTGTTTAAACCACGACAGTACAGCCAGCAAGACCGTCCTGCTGAACATCCACCAGTCCATGTCAGTGTACCCAGAAACAGGTAACTTCAGGTTTTTAAATAACAGTTGTAATTTTTCAAGCCTCTTTGCACATATGAGGCATGTGTTTGTGAAGACATTACCTGGATCCAGTCTTGCCTAGGGCTGGAGAGTTCCTGCATGGTTGGTTCAATTTTCTTATGCACTACAGCTGCCTCTTGAGTGACTGCACATCTCGAGATCTGACTGAAGGGGTGAATTGAAGGTGGAATATTCTCTTTCAGTGTAGTATTACATGTCTGTGCATCTTGCTGTACACTTAGTCATCCCTCCACATGTGAATAAGCCCTCCTGTGAAAGAACTGCTCTACTCTGGATATATTACTATGATAGACAGAATCTGTCAGAAACCATAGTGAGGCTTTTGCCCTCTTTTCCTTAATTTACTTATAGCAGAGAGTAAAATTTTTAAAGTAGGAGAAAATGTAATAAAACCACTACAAATATAATTGACATGAAGATGACCAGGCATTTTATTCTTATCCCTTCAAAACTGAAGTTTCAAATTCTGCCAAGTGCAACCTTGTCCAAACTTTTTCTTTCCTTTTTTTTTTTTTTTTTTTTTTTTTAAGCAGAGGAGCCGTACATTCCCAAAATAACTAAATAATTCCGTGGAAGCTTAGATTAAAATTAAATGAGGCTCAAATGTGTATCTGAACTAATTTTTACTCCTTGGCTTGTTAGTCCCTGGAGTCTTAGGAATGCCTGTGTCCCAGTTATTTAAGGCAATTCAAAGTCCCCAAAATCTGATAGGATCCAAGATTTCAAAATAACATCAGAGAGTACAAATTTACTCTACTGAATAAGAGCAATACAAAACAACCAAGTGTTCTCAGCCTTCTGGATACATACAGATTGAAAGCTACTGAAGACTTTGATATTTTCACATCCCAGCAGGGATGGGTTATTCCATGGAACAACAGCCAAAGCAATGCATGAAGTACTTGTTCACAGAATAGCAAGTACAAACAGTGCAGATTATTGCTGGCCATTCCAAACCTTTCTCCTCCTATTCTCCTTTTTGACTGATTTGTTCTCAACATCCCTGTTATAATCAGACTTGGTTTTCTCTAGCATCTAGAGGATTTTAGTCACTACATACTTGACTACTTCATCCTTGCTTTTTTAACATACAGTCCACAGTTAGATGCATCTGTTTTCTTCACCTCTTCAGCTTTCAGGCTCATGCACCTACCTCCAGCAAATTAGACCCAGATTCCTAGGAACTCCAGACATATTTCAGTGACAGTTAATATTTGATTATTATACAGGCCGATGCCGCCTTCAGCTGACATGACGTTTGAAATGATTTAAGCAGCTACATAGGGAATTCCCCCTGAAACACAGCCATAGACAACACAGTAAAGACACAGTTCCCACCATTCTGCCAACAGAGGATCATCACCAGGAGTTCCATATGCATCACGACTCCCCAGGTGGATGCTGTTCATATACATCTGTTGCCCCCAGACTACAGCTGACTAGTTCTGGAAGTAGTCTGGAGGACACAGCTTGTCTGTGGAGACAAGTCCAGGCAGGTACAAAGCAGCAGCTAGATGATGTACAGCCTCATCACAGACATAGTGTCACCTCAAAAGTGTACTCTACTCATGTTTGACCGTGAAACATCAAAGCTGAGTTACTGCAGAGAAAGGCTTGACAGTAAGCCAGATGGCAAACCCTGGAAAAACAGGAAAATCTGACTTTTAAGGTCTACTTTAAATAAAATATAGTGCTAGCTCTATAAGCAAAGATGCAAGAGACTCTCATGATATGAATAATCATGATAAACCCTTAGTACAAGCATGTTATCATCATTTGGAAATATTAAAACCCCACAGACACAGAAGGATGAGGCTGTGTGCATTTTATTACAGAAGTTGCAACCCTAATGCTGGTTTTAGACCCTGAAGCTTTGAGCTTTTTGAGGGAGCACTATGAAGACAGGCTAAGAAAGTTGGGGCTGTTCAGCCTGGAGAAGAGAAGGCTGTGTGGAGACCTCATAGCAGCCTTCCAGTATCTGAAAGGGGGCTATAAGGATGCTGGGAAGGGACTCTTCATTAGGGACTGTAGTGACAGGACAAGGGGTAATGGGTTCAAACTTAAATGGGAAGTTAGGATTGGATATAAGGAAGAAGTTCTTTACTGTAAGGGTAGTGAGGCACTGGAATGGGTTGCCCAAGGAAGCTGTGAATGCTCCACCTCTGGTGGTGGTCAGTGCCAGGTTGGACAGAGCTTTGGGTGGCATGGTTTAGTGTGAGGTGGGGGCTGGAAATAGATGATCTTAACGTCCTTTCCAACCCTAACTATTCTATGATTCTACGATTCTATGACTCTTTAAACAGCAATTCACACTGAATACAAAAACCTGATCAATATCCTTCTTTGTAAACCCCTAAAGGGTTCAGCATCTAAAGTGACAGTGACCCCCAATGCTGCTGGTTTTCTTTCATTTGTCTTTGTTTTCTTTCCCTCTCCTTATGTTAAGTCATTAAATTCTCCTTTTTACAACAAGACAACAAAAACCTACAGGGAAACTGTTTGTAGTATATGAGCAATGTAGGCTTACACAAGTTTCTACCTCTTATTTAATACTTGTGGTGATCTACCTTAAATTACTTTTTCTCTTTTTTTTCTGATAGAAGGAAAACAAAAGAAATCCCAAACTCTGCTAGTCAAGCACCTAAAAATTAAGAGCATGGGGGGGTTATCAGGGTGTTTAATTCCTACTATTTTTTTTTTTTTTACTTATATAAATAAATAAATAAGTAAAGCAACATAAAAAATCCGGCTCCTCCTTTATACCTCTTCAACCTATTAGTTCTAATTGGAAATGCTGAAAAATCAGGAATGGAAGGCTTAATACATAGTATTTCTGGATTCATTCAAATTAACTAAGAAGGAAAAGGACCCATATAATTCTCAAACTTACTTTGGGGTTCCTAAAGGTTTAACGGAAAATTTGAATTTTGGTGTGTTGAGCTGAATCCCTCAAAGTTTTCAGATTAACCTTTCCATGTATTAATAACAAAGCTGTTTAAACAAAACTGCCATTTTAAGAACTGAACCTAATATTACAAGTACTGTGCAATCTGGTCTTCCCAAACACCTCCCTTAATAAATCCCTTCCAAGCCTCCAAGGTGTGATTCAGACAGAGAAGAATAGTTCAGGGGTAACAGCACGGTGAAGCCTTGAGTCATGCACACTTTGTAGAAAAGTTGGTGTATCATTAAGTAATACAGGAGGAAAGAATAATTGATATGAGCCTAGTCAGGCAAGAGGGGACAAAGCCTGCATTTGTGATGTGTGACTCAGCGCAGTCTTCAGCAGCAGCCTTGCAGACAAACAGCTCTCTGCAGGTCCAAAAGAAGTGGAGTCTTGCAAGATGTGAATCTGGAACTTTTCTTTTTCAAATTGCTGCAGCCCAGAATGTCTCTCTGCAGAATCACCTACATGTAAATACAAGTTATGCATTATGGGAGAGAATTCAAAACCAGCCAGGGCCTCCTTGTTACTTCTGCTATGATATATATACTACAAAGATGACAGACTGGTTTGGGATGGAAGGGACCTTCAAGCTTGTCCAGTTCCAACCCCCTGCCATGGGCAGGGACACATTCCACTAGACCAGGTTGCTCCAAGCCCTGTCCAACCTGGCCTTAGCACTGTATAAACTAAAACGACCTCACAAACATGAAAGAAACACAGTTTAAGCATCACAGATGAAGAAACTGGAGTTCAGTAACATTATTTGCCATCTCATTTGTCATTTTGATTGCAGAAGTCCATCTGTTTCTCTACATTCCTATTCATACATGGCTCTTTCAACCAATGACCATGCCACACAGCAATAGAAAATACTGATATTAACTGATGTTGTTTTTATTTAAATATGAATATAGCTGGGAAACACAGTGTAAGTCCTTCAGCAGAAACAAATTCATAGCCTTTGGGAGTCATCTGTCATTGTAGCACTCTTTATACAGTCATTAATACCTCTGTAAAATGGAAATTTAATCTAAACCCAAATTTTAAAGAAAAATAAAACTGAGATGAAAAAATGGCCAAAACTTCACTCCCTTGAATCCGTATCTTCATTTTGTGGTCAGAATTTTCTTTGCTTGTATTCTATAATGGGGGAGAGGGGGGGAGATGTTTGTTTTCACAAACAAAAACTATTCAACTTCCTTCAGCATTTTGACTGAAAATACTTTGCATTTTCCAGTGGTCATCACTTTGAAGAGGTGTCATGTTTTCACTAGGAGTAAGGTGGCTTTCAAGAAGCTGTACATTATTTCAGTAACATGAAGAGAAGAGAGGCATAGGATGCATAAAGGACAAAGAACTTGAGGAGAAATACTTTGGCTCTTGGTAAGCAGCAACTGAAAGGTACTACCACGTGAAAGCTGATCTGTGTAACATGAGGTGTTTATCCCTTCAGTCTACACCTAAAGACTTCGGTATCAATAAAGACCTTAACAGTGGCAATTAGCACTATTTCAAACAAATTACACAGGTTTGCAATTCATTGCTTAATTGATACATCACTCAACAGAAGGTATTTAATACTCATATAAACCAGGGTTTTATTAGAAATGTGGTGGATTTTTTACTTTATAGACAATGCAGCATGCTAATAAAGACCATTAGAACTATGATCCCATTCTGAGACTATGCTGGTGTAATGACAGTTTTATAGCAGGGACTATATTGGAATTATACTAATGAAAGCTTTCTTGTCAGTCAGTTCTCTATATGCATGCCATTTATAAATAACTACATAAATATGTAAACCTATACATATTTATGATCCACTTTTTCCCAATCAGAAATAACTCAAAACTATGACTATCATTTAATTAAGAAGCTGAAGGGCAACAGAGGCCTTCCTTCCCCCTAACAAACACTAGGAGGCAAGGGAATTTCAAAATACTGTATTTGCACTCTCAAATTAGTTGAAGCTTTGGTGTGCAGCATTTCCACAAACCAAGTAACTTCTGAAATATGGATGTAGGCATCTAACTTGTTCCATTCCTAGCAGAACATCCCGGCCTATCTGACTTGCTGCCAACCAGCCAGAGAACAGACCATGAGCCCTGCCATAACACTATCCTACCCTCTAACCACTGCAGTCTGGTGAGCACTAAACTCCCTTTCATAGTAATCAATACACAATTTACTAACAATGTCACTATATTCTACAGTACTGTATTCCTAATTTAGGTATTTTGTAATGCCAGATAACCAGTGAACTGAACAGCACAGCAAATGACTTTTAGAACTTCAGCTCCATGGAATAAGCTACCACTCTGAGTAATGGTTTGCATTCCTCAGTTTGGGAACTGCACTTCCCTTTTGATAAGAGGAAAAGCCTTGTTATAGCATACTCTAAACATCTACAGCAGATGGATTGTTACTAACAGGAAGATAAAAATACGTTTACCTAGGCAGGGGAACCATGGCTCTGTTTTTAAATACAAACTTAATTCCTTTAAATAAGGATACCTGGAACTTTACAGAAAGCAGACTACTGAAACAGGTGATAACACTGATATTCTTAAACCCTGGAAAAGCTTAAATAAAGAAAACAAAATATAATTGATGAAACTCTGCCAAGAATATAAAAGAAACCAACAATATATTTCTGCAAGAACATATTAAACCCACTCATGAACTAATCTTCAAGGAAAGGAATCTTTCCCAAAACAACCACTTAGGTTAAATGGAAGGAAATTGTGAAACTGAATCACAAAGCTGTAGGTCTTATGTTCATATTACGAAGAAAAATTATAGGAACCAATCACCCACTTTATCTTCTGTGGATGCTACTGCTTCTTATTTGTTTATTTTTTAAGAAACTAAGCAGGCAAAATGAAACTCTTCTACTAAAGAGTATGTGTTGACTCTTGTGAAAAATCAGTGACAACTTCACAACTGTTCACATTAGCTATTTTTAATTCATTGCATAGGCTTAAACAGCCTGAATGACCAATGAAAACATTTAATAGGAAAGTATTGTAAATAAGTTTAAGCTCTCTGGCGTTTTTAATTCTTCAGTAAGTGCCACTTGCTGAGAAGTAAGCATTCTTCCCTTCTCTAACTTATTGTTCACCCAATTCTATGATTTGTGAGGATGGCTGCAGCCAGCTGTGTACTGACAGCAATTTGTTTATTGTAAACACTTTATTGCATTAAAGCCACCTACATATTGGGCTGCACTTGAACATGAGCCTCTACTGATGGACCCTCCTGGCTGTGAACAGCACCAAATGGAACAAAACCACACCTGGAGATATCAGTGAAGTGTTTGACTTCATTCTAGATGAGCTTCAAGGTCCCTTTCAATATAAATCCCAATGCTGTACATGGTAAAATGTATTAGGAATTTGTTAAAATATTAAATAATAAGCTCATTTCTGCATGCAGACATACACTCCCTCCTACTTCATACACTCCTGGTTGAGTATCAGAAAGAATTTCCTATGTGCATTTAATTAGATTCTGAATATTTTTTCTTACACATCCTGATGATGTGGAACATTTCCAAAATATGAGTATTATCATTAAAAATATAGATGAAATTTTTGGCATTTTTGTAAATAAGATTTTCGTCTTACTTTTTGTGCACACTGGGTCTTGTCGTGGTCCACTACCCAAACAACTTCTGCTGTGGAGCTGTAGTGTTAGCTTCCCATGGTGCCCATTGTGACCAAAAACCTCCATGGCCACCGAGGGCTTTCAGCCATCCATACCCCCTGCATTTTTTTTAAGCCAGTGGCTAAATCTTTTACTGAGATTTTGATAGATCTTAAGGATCTGTGCTTTGTCCCTTTGAAACAGCTTTTTAATTAGCTTATTTACTTATTGATGAGTGTAGCTGATAGGAAAGAAGAAAGGAGAATAAGGAAGGCCTATGTTCCCAACCTATTAACCTCTGCTATTCCATAATGCTCCAAAAACCCCTTAACTTCAATTTTTTTCTCTCTGTAGATGGATAAAGCAACATGTTTTACATCCAACATGGAGAAATAAACATCTTTGCCCGCTACATTTCTGCAGAAAATGAGCCGTAGATCAATAGATTTGTGTATTTACAGACTTCTGCCACAGATGATGAATCCTCCAGTAGATTAAACTCAGAAGAAATGGCAAATAGTTGTTGCCGCACTGCTGGAGATTGGCTACTTTGCCATTTCCCAAGAAGGAATACGGGCTTATAACAGTTTTTAAATTCTTTGGGCAAAACCCCAAACCAACCCAAACTATACTACCTGCCAAAGATGTCCTTGTCAACCTTTTTCTGAAGTGATTTAATATTGCTTTACTGGTGTGCTCCAGTGCTGCTCATCACATACTACTTTAAATAAGTCTAGAAAGAAGGATAGCTTAAAAAAAATTGCTATAAAGACACTTGCTGGCATTGCAAAGAAAAGCGTGAAAGGAGCAGCATGAATTGGCATGCAATGATAATTTAACATGCTTGCAAGTCAGCTGACATGCTGTTAAGTAGAATATCGCTGATAAACCCCCAAGTTGATACGGTTAGTATGTTCAAGACAAGGATAGTGTGATAGACATGGTTGCTCTGTCCCACATGCAGCAAAACCATTTTAACACACTGTCAAACTAATGCATTTTGCTCAACAAGGATTAATAACTCTGGTTTAACTAAATTGCTTTCATTTCCAGGACTAACATGTCATCTGCACAGTTATTAAAACAAATTCATCTTGAGTAGTTACAGATTGCATGCATTTAAGTTAATTCATCTTAAGTGAAATCACAGCAAAGTCACAACTCCCTTTCGATGCAAATTATATGCTTTTCATGAAACATTCAGGCACATAACAACTCCTCATGCCACACAGACCATCCCCAAGCCCTTTGCCAAGATAAGGAAAATGACATTTTGGTGCCCCTTCTTGCCATTACAAGCTGTCAGGGCATGCACTGCCCAGGCAGGCAGGCAGCTACAACTCCCTTCTCCTTGGATTCTGCAAAAGAAGCAGTGGCTGAGGTGAATGCAAATAGAGCTAATAACAACTACTAAAGGGAGCAACTGGGTACTAGCCACACATTCTAATGCTTCTCAAGATTTCTCACAATGACACTTTAAAGCCTTAGAGCATTTCAAGCTGCTGGATTTAACATTGGGTCAGACCCCATATCATTGCTAGCTGCCCACTAGTGTAGCATAATTTGGGCAAAAAATGGAGGCATGACTCAGGTGATCTGAATTATTTCTCAACATTAACCACTGAAAGTGATACCCCCAAAGAACTATTTTTCAAATTAAACATTTCTCCCCATTGCAGAAGATACACCCCTCCAATTTAATCTGCCCAAGAAAAGTCATGTGCAGTATGCTTTTTGTGAATGATAAAAATTATTCTCCAGTAATAACCTTCGATCTTTATCATTACCCAAGGCTACTTTGAATTATTCAGTCACCAATTATACCCTGTACTGTCAGAGGTATCCCTCAGTCTCTTCACTGAGTAACCCTTGCAGACTTCAGACAACAGCCAGACCAAGCCACATTCAAACATCCGACTGCTTTGTCACACAGGGTTGCTTTAGGACAGGATGAGGAGCTAGCAAGCCATGGACCCCAAATCTCCTGCTCCCCGAAGCACTGGCAGTCTCCTTCCAGCAAGGTACCTCTCTTTTGGAATTCTATCTGTTGACCCTGGCTATCAAGACTAAGGAAATTGCCCACTGGGGAAGTCTGTATTTACAAACCTTTATCTATAAATATTTTCAGTCATTAATTTAATCCAGTAATCTATCACCTCACAGGGACATAAAGCGTACAAAATACTTTTAAAGATCCATTTGTAAATGTTCGATTTTGAGAGGCTTTTATGCTTCAGAGTGTAAAAATGAGTGGGTTAAAGATGACCTGCTCAGCTAACTAATCACACATAAGCAGGTAGCGGCAACAAGCCTCCTTTCCTTTCACTTCAAACCACTGCCATCACATGTTCTTAACTGTATCATGATTGGATCCATAGATACTAAAGATACATGCCAACTAATACAAATGATTTGGCTCAGATTTCAGTTTGTAAGACACTTAGGAGAAGCCCTAAACATTATATTATGTTCTCAAATTCTAGGTGCAAATTTAAAAACAAAGATATCTGATCCCTATCTATTGTACTCCTGAAACAGTAACTAGAATTGTAGCTTTTCAGCAGGCAGTGCTCAACAAGAGATAATTGTGCTAAGAAAAGAAAAACCAAGAGCATCTCAAATGGATCAGCGGCAGTAATCTATGCAGGGAACGTGAATTCCCACAGCTGCGAGGTGTGCAATGGCATACCCGATGTGTTCTGTGCATTTATTTCATTACATAGTTCAATAACAATTCCTTGTAAACTGCTAATTCGTAGAATCATAGAATAGTTAGGGTTGAAAGGCCAGTAATTGAGATGGTACATGTGGGTACCACGAAAGAACGACAGCACCTAAGCAAGGTGACAAGCACAGAGCCTATCCTGGAGGCTCTGCCACACTCTGCTATGCATACACCTTCTAGAATGGCAAACAGAAGGCAGCAGGAGTAGCAAAAGGGCTGAAAACATTAAAAAATCAGAAGTAAGGTTCCAAAAATGGCATGTATTTTCTTGAAAATACCCACAGACCACATTTGGTTATCACACATGCTTGTGGAAAAGGGGCCCCAATTTGTTCTTGGAAGTTCTTGGTTTTGTCTGCAGCCATGCAGGCTGGAAATCAACTTTGATATTTCAGTAAAGGTGAGACTCTCATGCTCATGGGAAAACATGGAACAACATTAATTACAAAGGTAATGAGTGTTGTCAGTGCTGAATCAGATGCAGCAGCTTGAACATAGAAATACTTTTTATATGCAAAAACAAGTAAAATTACAAGTGTGGGTTTCACTTAGAGAAAAGAAAAACCTTAAGCAAAGCTATTCTTGTTATTAAATTAAGAATATAGCCTTGTTATTAAATTAAGAAAAACAAAGGGTGAATGTCTGCTGAGAAACACTGGCTATTCCATAGGATAGAAGAAGGGATTGGGAGTAAGGTCAGTTCAGGTGACACTCTGTAAATATTCAGTAGCCAATGTTACTTCTGTACCCCTAATACATACAGTAAATTACTTCAATAGAGAAATGACGCAGAAGTGATTACACCTATATTTCCTCATCAAAGTTAAAAACAACAACAAAAAAGGGCAAAACCCCCAGTTTTCTTTGCACAAGCCTGTATTTGAAGAAATGAATCCCATTGCCTTTTCTCGGGAAAACTTAGTGCTTCATTAACTCTTTGTTATACAAAGGCTGCTGAAACAAAACAGGATCCTGAAAACTAAGCTATGACTTGAATAGGCTGAGTAAAATGTTTGCCAACTATAACTTATAACTATGGAAGTGGCTGAACTGCAAAAGAGTATTTTCAGTATGTTGCTGAATTACTGAAATGTGGTATTTACAGAGGACTGTGCTCCCAATGGGATATAACTGGGTCCAATGGTCACTACAATTATATTTAGTCATTACTTTTTGTCTCAAAGAAAAAGGTTAACTGCTGCTGCAGGATTCCAGGAACGTTTCCTTTCATTTTAAAAGAACAATAGTTAGTTTGCCCCAAGAGAAAACCAAAGCCCTCTAGATCAAGCAGTAACCAGAAAACACCCTCTGCACTCACCTTGTAATATGTTTTCCAAACAACTAGAGCTCTATCAATAAAGCATTGGCTAATAAATCTAAAACCCAAAATATTTTAACATTTTAAGGGGAGGCTCAGATTTTAATCTCCATGTCAGTCATCACACTATCAGGTACAGCCGTGCTCCCACCCAAGTATGCAGGGTGCAGCCCAGCACTGCTCTGGTTACTTAAGACATACACAAGCAAAATTGGCAGGGTCCTCACGTGAAAGTTAGTGTGACACATCCCTAATCATTCCTTAATTACCTTAGGTTTAGAATACTATTATGTGCAGTACAACTATATGGCAGGGTATTTGCCAAGCTCATTTAATTAATCCACTGTTTTTTAATTTCACAGCACTGGCTCATTTTAATAGACTAAAAGGATAATTACAGCATGTGTGTGATTTAGGTCTTGAGCCCATGTTTTTTTAACCTATGGAAGCTTTTTATTACCTTTAATATGGGCAGCAACATATAAAAATACAAATAATGCCCCATCCCTGGCAGTGTTCAAGGCCAGGTTGGATGGGGCTTGAAGCAACCTGGTCTAGTGGAAGGTGTCCCTGCCTATGGCAAGGGGTTGGAACTGGATGAGATTGAAGGTCCCTTCCAGCCCAAACCAGTCTGTGATTCTATCTATTTATATTACATAGAAACAGCTTTTTCTGTCACCCTCATGCCACCCAAGAGAAGCAGTAAAAAAAAACATATATAAGCTCCAATTCAAAGGATTTTTTAACTTACTATTATTTTCCTAACTTTGGTATTCTGAAACCCACTGCCATCATGGTTAAGCGACCGGGAAATGCAGTGCAACATACACCAATGGCCTTACCTCCACATCAAGATGTTTGTTAATTCAGCACCATTGAACATAGTCACTACTGTAGGAGCCTAGGCAGTGAGCCTGGACTGCCCAATCTCAGTGGAGCTTCTTCTGCAGAGTGTTAAGTCTTTTCTGTTTCCACCCACCAGCCTATGGGACTTGCCTCTGTTTCCTCAGCCCTCATGGCCTCCCAAGATTTCAGGTCCCAAGATTTCAGCTCCCATTTCTACGTCACAACTTTGAGACATATTGGGATTAAAATGTGAGTGCAACAACACTGTACCTATAAGTAAAGGCTGCAAGATCAGGCTCTCAGGTTGCACATGTACTAACAGGAATGCACGCATCATTACTCTTGAGAACAGAAGTTTTGCACAAAACAGTTTTTGTGCTATTTTAATTTTCAGATACTTATCAGTCAGGACCATCAACACTACTTATTTCAGTTCCTCACAAAGTCTATGAGAAATGTTCTTTAGCATAAAACTACTTCTGACTGAGAAAAAATAAATATACCATTACAGGAAAGGTGCGTAGAAATGAGCTTAAAATACAGTTTGAATTTAAGAAGATTTTCTAGCCTGAATTGCCGATGACTAAGTTATTACTAAGCTTCCACACATTTCAGTGTACAAGTTACACCACAATGCTTTGAGAGAGGTCTTTTTTTATGCTAACTTGTGATATAACCTTGCTCATATTATGTTGCTACATTAGAGAAAATATTAAATGCTAGTAACATCATTAGCCTAGTAGAGACTTTTTCTGAGCTCTAGTATACATTCAGTGTAAATATAAACCACGGCCAATCTCAAAGTGAAAAGCAGATTACATTCTATCAGGATCACATCCAGGCTCTAATGTGGCACATGAGCAAATGACAATGGAGTACACTAAACCCTAAGTTTTTTGTCAGGTATTCTGGCATGTATGGACTCTAAAATGTGACTTATGTAGCATCATTTATTTTCATTTTGTATCTGTTGTATCCCGTAATGTTTTACTGTTTATCCAAATTTTTCCACCAACATAAACATTTCTTTTTAATGAATATAAATAAAACATGAAGTACATTTGCCAATGTTACACCTGTCAAAATTCCATATGCACTAAAGAATAACTAGAACTTTTATAGATATGTATTTTATTCTGATAATAAATTACATGTGTGGGAAACTTACTGCGCAAGTTTGGGGTTGTCGTTTGAAGTAGCTATCTTGATTGAAGGGTTTTCAGATAAGAAGATGACTCACTCTTTATTTATCTAAAATTCCAGATAGCATAATTAAAACAACTACTGACCTGCAAGTTACCCACCTGTTTTTATCTTGTATCTTCATGTTGACAACAAACATGCTGTTAGTATAATCATTTGCAGGTGCACTCCAAATAGAACAAAGCAGAGGTATTCCCAGGACAGATAGAGGGAGCTGTATCTCCAGTTTTACTGTTTAAAGAGACAGCTATAACCCAGCTGTCACATTTAAATTTGCAAACATAAATTTCAGAAAACTCCAGCTTGTTTTTCAGTGTTACAACCCATCGAATTAGGGTTTAAAAGCATCAGGAAAAGTGTAATTTGCCTAAAGATCAAGGTACAATGAAAAGGTTTTAGTTTTTATAAACATAGCTATGTCAGCAAGACATTCAGGCAACTGATCACCTGCTCTGTTTTTTTTAGCTCAGATTTCACATTAACAAATATTTGCTCCTTTCCCTGTCTTAGTGGTGTGACAGCAGTATTGAAAACCATGGCATTTCTTCACTAAAATATATGAAGACGATAAGTATTCAACAGCTTTAATTTTAATAAAGTTGGACGGACACGTATTACAGCTTTCTGAAAAAGGAAAGCCTTTCCCTCTCATTCACCCTGGGATAAGCTTACAGAGGATTCAGAAAGATAAACACAATCCTAACTGCAAAGGAGTCAGAGGGGAAAATGTACAGAGCTGGATTTAGAATTGTATATACCTTCCCACTAGAAACCCTGCTCGGCATCCATGGATGGAGACTGAACTATTGTACTGCTGCTGCTCAGCCTCAAACAGGTAAAATCAGGCAATGAACAGAAAAGGAACAGAATACTGCATATATGAAAATGTGTTAAAATTGGATGACAACCTCATAACTTTTTTCCTAAGGTGTTCAAACGTTACTGCTTTTTCTTTTTAATTAAACGTGGTTTTATCTTCTATCTTCTACAGTAGCTGGGAGAAAGGGGAGGGAAGAAGTTGTTCTACATTCATTTAAATTAGTTGCAAGATTCACTGTAGCGCTGCAGTCTTAATTAATCCAGCTCTAATTTCAGTATACCTTAGGTGTAAAATGACCTCCACATTTGGGTATACTTCAGAGAGACTTACAAATAATAACATTGCATATTATTCTAAATTACAGATTAGTTTTAAGCAGCTGCTATAGGAAAACATAAATGTATGGATATAGAGACCACCAAACAGTGCTTGCAATCCAGGTGTAAATGGTCCTAATACTACTGAAGGGCCCTTCCTGGAGAGATTTTGGAGCCTAAGTGAAGCAGGCCTGAACTCCTTCATTACTCTTGCTAGAGGTAAAGATGTTAAATAAGATGGACACCAACAAATTTGCTTATGAGTTCATTACTTCTGTTTGCTCAAATTTGTCTCATTTTTCACCTGTATTTTTGAACAGTGATACTCCAAACAATGAGTCAAGACTGATATCTAAATTATTCAAAATTTAAAATAATCAAATAAAATCCCCAGCAATCTGTATCTAAGACTGCTTATTGCAATCATCCCACCACTGCAAGTCACCTTTCCTCAGGGCGCAGTTCCTCACGTTTTCCCTCATTGTGCTGTTGCACTATTAAGGAGTATACACTCTCCAATTAATACCATGTCTTCTCCAATACAAACAGTAATATTAGAGCAATTACACGAATCATTAACAATCATACATTTGCAACCCTGGAAAGCAGCATGCAAAAAGTCTTATCCAATACTTGCTACTAGGGCTCACTTGCCAACTGAAGTATTTTCCCTGTTCACACTACATTAGGAATCTCTCTCCTTCCGACTTCCATCCATCAAATACCAATTCATCTGTACAAACGTTGATGTTTCAGACTGGGATTTTTCCAAGTCAAGTGGCAATCTCAGCAGGTGTGACTGTAAAAGACTACTGAGAAATTAATCACCTGTAATATTAAAAAAAATAGATAAAAGAAGCTGAAAAGATATTCATAGAATCATAGAATCATAGAATACTTAGGGTTGGAAAGGACCTCAAGATCATCTAGTTCCAACCCCCCTGCCATGGGCAGGGAAACCTTACACTAAACCATCCCACACAAGGCTCCATCCAACCATATTAAACCCTGATATTACTTGAAAACAGTGTGATTAAGCCCTTGCATTCTGAAACAACAAAACATCCTTTCTCTTTAGGAAGCAATAGGGAAGTAGTAGTGTCTGGTAGGCCCCTGTGGGTTATAAATGTAGCTAATTGTGCTCATGCTTTAAAATTATCTTTTTATAAAGTACTATGTCTTTACTATAAAAACTTTCTTCACAGGTAACTGTGTCTAGATGTCAAACAATTACTCTGTGCAAATCCCTACAACAGGTAGGCACTTTCAACAGCATATCAAGTCTTTATGTTCAATTGGATTAGAATCATAGAATCATAGAATAGTTAGGGTTGGAAAGGACCTCAAGATCATCTAGTTCCAACCCCCCTGCCATGGGCAGGGACACCTCACACTAAACCATCCCACACAAGGCTTCATCCAGCCTGGCCTTGAACACTGCCAGGGATGGAGCACTCACAACCCCCCTGGGCAACCCATTCCAGTGCCTCACCACCCTAACAGGAAATAATTTCTTCCTTATATCCAATTTAAACTTCCCCTGTTTAAGTTTTAACCCATTACCCCTTGTCCTGTCACTACAGTCCCTGCAAAGAGTCCCTCCCCAGCATCCCTATAGGCCCCCTTCAGGTACTGGAAGGCTGCTATGAGGTCCCCACGCAGCCTTCTCTCCTCCAGGCGGAAAAGCCCCAACTTCCTCAACCTGTCTTCATACGGGAGGTGCTCCAGTCCCCTGATCATCCTCGTGGCCCTCCTCTGGACTTGTTCCAGCAGTTCCATGTCCTTTTTATGTTGAGGACACCAGAAATGCACACAATACTCCAGGTGAGGTCTCACAAGAGCAGAGTAGAGGGACAGGATCACCTCCTTCGACCTGCTGGTCACACTCCTTTTGATGCAGCCCAGGATACGGTTGGCTTTCTGGGCTGTGAGCACACACTGCCGGCTCATGTTCATTTTCTCATCGACCAGGACTCCCAAGTCCCTCTCTGCAGGGCCGCTCTGAATCTCTTCTTTGCCCAGTCTGTAGCTGTGCCTGGGATTGCTCCGACCCAGGTGTAGGACCTTGCACTTGTCATGGTTGAACTTCATAAGGTTGGCATCAGCCCACCTCACAAGCGTGTCAAGGTCCCTCTGGATGGCATCCCTTCCCTCCAGCGTATCAACCGGACCACACAGCTTGCTGAGGGCGCACTCAATCCCACTGTCCATGACAGCGATGAAGATGTTAAACAAGACCGGTCCCAACACCGATCCCTGAGGGACACCACTCGTTACTGGTCTCCAGCCAGACATTGACCCATTGACCACAACTCTTTGTGTGCGGCCATCCAGCCAGTTCTTTATCCACCGAGTGGTCCATCCATCAAATTGATATCTCTCCAATTTAGAGAGAAGGATATCGTGTGGGACAGTGTCAAACGCTTTGCACAAGTCCAGGTAGATGACGTCAACTGCTTTACCCTTATCCATCAATTCTGTAGCCCCATCATAGAAGGCCACCAAATTGGTCAGGCAGGATTTCCCCTTAGTGAAGCCATGCTGGCTGTCACCAAGCACCTCGTTGTTTTTCGTGTGCCTTAGCATGCCATCCAGGAGAATGTGCTCCAAGATTTTGCCAGGCACAGAGGTGAGACTGACTGCTCTGTAATTCCCCGGGTCTTCCATTTTCCCCTTCTTGAAAATGGGGGTTATATTTCCCTTTTTCCAGTCGTCGGGAACTTCACCTGACTGCCATGATTTTTCAAATACGATGGCCAGTGGCTTAGCAACTTCATTCGCCAGCTCCTTCAGCACCCCCGGATGGATTCCATCAGGTCCCACGGACCTGTGCGCGTTCAGATTTTTAAGACGGTCTCGAACCAGATCCTCTCCTACAGTGGGCCCAAGGTCTTCATTCTCACAGCCCCTGCATCTACTTTCTAAGAACTGGGTGGTGCAGTCAGAGCCTTTGCCAGTGAAGACCGAGGCAAAGAAGTCATTCAGAACCTCAGCCTTCTCCAAATCCTGTGCAGCCAGTTCTCCCGAAAGCTTCCTCAGGGGGCCTATTTTGTCCCTAGTCTGTTTTTTGTTTGCTACGTACCTGTAGAATCCCTTCCTATTATCCTTAACATCCCTGGCTAGGTTTAATTCTAACTGGGCCTTAGCCTTCCTAACCTGGTCCCTAGCTTCCTGGACAACATCCCTGTACTCTACCCAGGCCGCCTGTCCTTGCTTCCATTTTTTATAAGCCTCTTTTTTCCTTTGAATTTTCCTCAGCAGCTCCTTATCCATCCAAGGAGGTCTCCTGGCCCTCCTGCTGCACTTCCTTCTAGTTGACATGCAGTACTCCTGAGCTTGTAGCAGGTGATCCTTGAATATCAACCAACAGTCTTGGACCCCCCTGCCCTCCAGGGCTATACCCTATGGAACCTTACTAAGCAGGCTCCTGAAGAGGCCAAAGTCTGCTCTTTTGATTAACTACTTAAATCATGTTTTCTAATCTTTTTAATGGACAGTATGTTGACAACACATATGAGTAGTCTCATAGCTAGTTTTTGATACTTTTTAAAGTTTCCCCGCACCCTTTAAAGTACTAACATGAAAAGATACACACTTTAGCAATATGCTCTGCATGCACATATTGGTTGGCAACACCATCGTCTGTCTACAACTACCCCTTGACATTCTCTACAAATATCCATATTGTATGTCTCTACTCATTAGATGTTTCTATATTCCTCATAAACATGGTCTACAGTATTTTTTCTTATTGGTAAATAATCTCGCATTCCACTGTATGAAAATGTAGATTGCCCAGGTAGAATGGCAAATTTCAGGAATGATACACAATTTGTACCTTTACAGCATGACCTGGTTTTCAGCGAGACTAATTCTCCACCAGGTACCATCTCCTTCAGAAATACCATATATGGTAAAAAAAAAAAAAAAAAGTTTAGTATTGCTAAAATGTCACATATACTATGCTAGGATAATTAAAGTTATGCTATGTACACGTGTCCTAGTAAGAACATGAAGACCTAATAGCCTTCACATAACTTCACCTACTAAATTAAATGTTTAAAGATACAAGAATACTTTGACAGATTTTTTTCTGGCAAACGCAGAAATTTCTTTATTCAGGTAAGCAGAGGTTACAATTCCAGGACTCTCCATACCATAGGTTTAAAGCTGAAAGCGAGATGACCCTGAGAAAAACAGATCCTCTAAAGAGCTCAATGACTGACGCAGTGCCATAACCACAGAACTCCAACCCAGAGATAAAGAAAAATCCCTTACTGTGCTTAACAGAGGCAGTTTATTTACAAAACCTGATCTACACTAGGTTCAACAATCCTAAGAAACTGCTTTTGAAATCAGATCTGAGAGTGGATGGATCTGAATCATTGTTTTAAACATAAGGAATTGTAATGTTTTCATACAATTTATGGAATACTGATACTTCTGTTGTATTTGGATGGTCTTTTCCTGAAGGGTGTTCCAGAAGAATGCACAGCATGGCACTACAATTTTTCCAAGCCTGTGTTGGACGTACAATTTTTCCAGCTTACAACTGGAGTACATTTCAGTATTGAATTTTAGCTAAAAATAACAACAGCAGTTTATACTTACTGTTTGCATGAAAAAATGTCTATTTAAGGTACAGTCTCTTGTCTCTAAGATATCAACAGTAAGTAATATTATTTGAAGTGGAATGTTGCATTTAATATTTAACAGCAGGTAGAATGAAACTAGTTGAAAAATAATGAAATTTCGGAAAATAATGAAGTGCCCATCACCACCCAACTTCATCTCAGATTAGTAACAGATATTATCATGTATACCTAAGAACACATTACATGACCAACAAATTAAACAATATTGAGTTTTTTATTCCTGAAGAGATGGATCAGAGGTCAGACATGACTTTATAACATACAAAGACAGCAAAACAATGGTCTTTTATTAAAATACCCAATTCATATTGACTTACTAAAAAAATAAATTGTTACATGTCCCACTACCTAGTATAGCATCCAAATAGGAAAATGGGGCTACAATGGGCCTTTGATAAAATACTTCAATACTTACCTAAGTAGCACCTCTTCATAAATGATCACCAGTAAACAAGGACACTTCCTAAGACCCACACCAGCTTTTCTGGATGGGTTAATTAAAATTTCATACACACCTAAAGGTTGTACTGGATCTATGCAAGAAGTTAGGGCCACAGGAACAGGCCAAGTACAAATCTGACTGCTTGCTTGTCATGTCCAAGTGCAAACAGTGCTCTTATCTTTTTCCCCCAATATACATTTATTATTTAGAATCCATAATCATTAAATAACCAGGTGATCTCTCCAAAAAAAGTAAATATTTATTTAAAAGAAAACATAAGAGACAATTTACAAATTTCTGGCTAGAACATAACATATAGATACCAGTTTATTTTTTTAAGAACTAGCACTTGCCCCACAAGCATCCATGCAAAAGGACAGTTGAGAAACAGAAAATTAGGCATCATGAATTCTTAGGCCAAACTTACCCTAGACTAAACCAGCCATCTGACTGAGGTGTGAGAAACCCCATAAAAATGGATCTGTCTCAATCAGCTAATGAGTTGAGATTGTTAATGTCAGGGATTAAATTCATAATCTAAAGGAAACACTATAAACACATCAAACCTGTAATTTCTATAAACTTTTGGTTTGATGCTCTTTTTAAAAAATGTCTTTTTTGTATAATTAGTGACACCCACCTATCTGCATTTGATTTATTTATTTTACCTTCTGATGCTCTGCACTACATCCTAATTTGAAAGAAACACAAAGCTAAGAAAGAAATGTTTTCTAACAGCCTTAAATTTATTTTTTTTCAGTGTGATACTATCTATTCCAGTTAGCCTTCTGGAAAACAAAATGTAAGGAAATTATACAATTATACAATCATCTGTTTTGTTTTAGAGCTTAACAGCAGCTCTTAGCTTGGCTGACCTTCCTCTTGGGTTTGTTTGAATATCCTTGGCCTGGGGGGTGAGAACTTTTTTCTGCATAAAAATCCACTTTGAATTGGATTTTCCAGGGGATATTTCTTCTGTATCTTCTTCTTTGGAGCAACTTTTCAGAGCCTGTCTTATCTTCTGTTTTGCACCAAGATTGTACTTCTCTGTCATGTCTATTCCATGAAAAAAACGTTTGATAATACGATCTTCTAGTGAATGAAAAGAGAGGGCTACGAGGCAACCTCCAGGTTTTAGAAACTTCTCAGCTGTCTTCAGCCCTATAAGGAGTTCATGGAGTTCATTATTTACAAATATTCGCAGAGCTTGGAAAGTTTTGGTAGCAACATGTGTAGGTCTCTGCAGCAAATCCTTCCGTGCATACAGTGCTGATGCTGGAAAAACACCTATTGGAGATTTTGAAAGGTATATGTTAATATCTTGTTATTTCTACGTTGCTATCCTGACAAGAGCCCATGCATATATGACGACTTTAAGGGAAAGCATACTTACAACTGAACCCTGAGTGGTGAGCTTCCTTCTTTATAATGTATCTTTATTTCCTGAATTCACATTGCTGAAATTAAACTCTATTGAACTGAGCTGGCTGGTGGTTGAGTGTTGGGGCTTTTTCCTAGAATCTTTCATAGCAGTTCCTTCCCCAAACATGTCACAAAGTTAAAATACAAAATGATGGTTTGATGTTTGAAACCAAAATAGGGAAAAAATTAGTATGGTCTAGATAAGCTTCACTTTACAGCTCAGTGTAGTCAATGTCAGTTCAGTATTGATGGTTGTTGGTTCTATGCTTTCAAGGAAAAGAAGTAAAAAAAAAATATATGATGGGAACAATTTTAATCATTGCCTTCTAAATATCTCTACCTGCAAAGAAAGAAAACAGCTTCTACCTGGTGATAAGTATCTTTCAATGAATTACTTAAAGTTTAAAAGAGACATCCTTGTTTGGGACTAAAAATTGTTGACCTCTACACCTGTGTGTTTTCAAATGTTCACAAAAATACCTTGAGAAATTCAGAAAGCACAGCTGATTCTACTGCTTTTTCAGCTTGAATCTTCAATATCTGAGTATAGATCTGATGGACCAAAGGGACTGAAGTGCAAGAGTCTTACAACATCTCTGAAACCTGAGTAAACTTCTAAACTATTACGTGAGTGAGCAAAGGAGCCTGGTAAAGATAAACTGAATGAATAATGCTATAGTGCATAACTGAAAAGGACTAATTTTTCAAACAAGAGGGCCCATTAAAGATAAGGCAATACTGTTGGTATGGATGCAGCAGAATGCCTTAATTGCATGCCAGTGCTAAATTAAAACAATGCAATGAGTTTAAAGTTAATGCAGTTCATAATCAAGTTATTGATATTCCACATAGTGGAGTAAAAAAACATGATACCTCTTAAACAATTTGATTAAATTTACATCTACACAGGTGATTGAAAAACACATTTGAATAGAGACATAATAATCCAGTATGTTGGCACAAAATAATTTATTAGTGGAACTCTCAGCAGTTCTAAAGGTAAGAAAACTTAAAAACTTTCAAGAAAACTTAAACAAAGGTAAGAAAACAAATACTTAGGTCAGAAAGCCGAAGTATTTGGCATCACAAACACAGAAGCAATCACCAGTGTTCAGATAAGGTAGAGGCCAATAATGGGATTTTAAAATCCAATAATTGTTAACAATGCTATTATCATGTATTCAATGTATCTAATATGCATTTCTGCATCCTCAGTTTTCTCAGTTACATTCCCTACCTCTTCTGACTCTAATGCCAACAGTTCCTAAATTCTCTGAAGAGACCAATCGTAGCTATGGCTGTTTCCTAGCTCTACACCCTTTCAACATAGAAAGTGGCAACAGGATCAAATTCTCCCAGCAGAAACTATTGCACAGGAACTTTAAACTGTTTTACAAAATTTACAAATAAATAATATAATGTTTTACAATAAATAAATAAATACATACATAAATAAATAAATGCAGTTTTACAAATAAATCTAACATGCAGGAGCTACGCTCCTCCATCACTTACAAACTCCAGAATGAGGTACACTAGCTAGCTAATAGAATTTCTGTCTTTGGGAACACCAAACTCTATGCTTTTCTATAAATCATTAAAAGCATTTATACCCTCATTTTAAGAGTCATGAAGCCTGCTTTGATTAAAGAGCTGAACTAAAAGGAGAACTCAGAATCCCAGAAGGCAAGATGTCCCAAGAAGCCAACTGACACTAAGCTTCTACTACCTGGGACAGTATCTGTTTATGTATTTCTTTACATACCTAAAAATTGATTATTTGGAAATGGAATAATTGAAACTGCCACTGATTGCTACTTGTGTGTGAAGAAAACTGTCTCTTGAAGCCTAATATAACGGAATGTTTTGCTGAGAAAAACAAGCAATTTTCTTTAAATGGTCAACTAACAGCTTACCAGCACTAGTAGTATGCTCAGAACTTTTGAATAATTATTAAATGAAGCAGCAATATTTAAAATCATCAGGTAAGGTATCCAAAACCACCAAAGGATATGCACTGTGACTTCATATCCTCCATAAGACCATAAGCATTTTGCTTCAATGAAATCTGAAGTTGAAACATCAGACACTCAGGTATCTTTTGAATTCAGTTACAGAATCTTTGAATAAGAAAATACTTACCAAAGATCCCTCACAGATCTCTCTTTAACAAATCTCTTCTTCTAAGCTTATTTTAAAAAAACATTAAAAGCACACCTCACTTTTTCCCTCCTCCCTTCCAAATCCAAGCCCACTGTTATCACGCTCACTTTAGGAAAACAGTTGTAATTGGAATGAAAAAGCACCATTCCATTACAAAATATTAGGTATGATTAATTATATTAGGGTTAGAAAACATGCTACATTTTTTCAGTTCAATCTCTAATGTTCCTGCCCCTTGCTGAACAATTTACAGCTGTGATGAGAAAACCATCAGTTTTATACATAATTTGGGGTTGTCACTACTTGCCCAGAGCTGGTGTTCACCCCTCAAAGCAGATCCACAATTGTTAACTATCATATTTTAGCAGACTACTAGGATTTCCTAAAAATACTGCCAGTTTCTGAGGAATGATCCATTTGTGACATTCTAACAGTATGTCAGCTTCCCAAAGTATCACAGATAAAAATGAAGCCAACCCGCAAGAGTACAGAATGTAATTTAGGTACAAAACTGACTGTGCTACTTGACTGGAGCCTAACCATAAAACCAGAATAGCCTAGGATGAGGTCCTTGGTTTAAATTCCTACAGCCAATCTCACTGAAATTTTAGTAAAATATTGCAAGTTTCATCTCCTGCTATTTTCCAATTGCAATGCTGAATAGGTAAGCAAAAGAAAGGAAATACTCAGGCTAGCAGCATGAATGGGACACTACCATGTCTTTGAAAGGATCTCCATTTGTCCTGCTGTTGGGTTCTTCCTACAATAATCCTCTCTGACGATTAACTGGGACATTATCACTGTGAATTAATTTATCACACATGAAGAAAAATAAATTAAAACCCAGATATATTCTGGATGTATAATAGAACTTTACTGGTCACAGCTGAAAGTGTATAAACAGCACTGTGGGTCATACATAACGGTACAGAACAGTAATATTCAGCAAACTGGTAAAAAAATGCAGTCAATTTGCAACATTCTTCAAATAACCCCTCCAAACTAAAGCCAAAACCTAACCATTTCCAAGTTCAAAGGCTTACTGGTCTGTCTTCAGAGACTGGGATTAATTAATAAATCTGTAATAGTGATTTCTGTCACACAGGCCTTCATCTTTTTAGTAAAGACAGTAGATTTTGATCTATGATCAAGAGGTGAAAAATTTTCATACCCCACTCTTAGTCCTTTGGTATAGTTAAATAAAAACCTATTTGTGCTTTCTGCTAAGGCACAAAATCTCTCACCCAGCCCCCTCCAATTACCATGACACTAGAAGAAAATCTTTCCTGGTAACAGGCTGTACAAGGTACAGAAATATAAAAAAATGCATGGGAAGCTTGCAAAATGAATTTCATTCATAAAAACACCACGCTTCTGGCTAGATGACTGGTTTGAAATCCCAGGGAGAAAAATTATCATTCTTAGGTGTGGGATGCCATGATGTTACTCACACTTGTAAAAATCTAATAGATTCACGTGTTGAAATGTATTGGAATTTTAAAGCTTGTGAATGAAATGAACAATGTGCTGTGCCTATCAATAGGAATTATTAAAGTCCCCAGAGTGTTTGAGAGTGGGAGAGTTTAAAAACTAATTCAGATCGTGCACCTGTTTGCAGGAATCTGTATGTTGAATTAGCATTGCATTTAATAAGTTTCTGTGATGCAAATGTCCTTTTGTCTAGGCTCCCTCAGTACGGTGCTCATCCTCACCCATCTGAAATTCAGGCAACATTACAAATTCCAAACTGATAATTAAAGTCTATAAATATGAAGCAGTCTGAGACCGACTTCACCCATTAAAGTTCCTTCTAAACTTTTCAAATGTCTTTAATATCTCCTCATCAATTCTTTTCAAGTCCAAGTGATTACATGACCCTAAAATGATGTTAATAGATTACATATGTAAATATCACTGAGAAAAAATGAGTTCTGATAGATAATAAAGTATATCACCCACAAAAAAAGTAAAAACAGATCATAGGTTGTACAGAAAAAGCATTATTAAAATTACATTCTAAAAGATTCCCTATTTTAACTGGTTTTTCAGCACAGTGAGTTAAACCCATTGTTTCAAAACAACTCCATGAGCTACAGCAAAAGCCATCAGAAGCACTTAATTGACTTCCACACATCTATTCACAGACCTGCAGCTGAGAACTACTGATCTGTAGCATTTACAGAGCGCTCACTACTGCAGATAGCTGTGTAAAAACTATAAACAGCAACTAAAGTCCAGCTGTGATGCAGGAAGAGGTGATGTTCACATGACTGAACAAAAAACTCCTCCTTTTTCCCCATGTGAACTGCAGACTGCATGCTCACCAGCATCTCCTTAGATAAACAGGTCAGAAGCCTTTTTGATAACATGTAGAAACACCCCACACACACACACACAAAAAAAAAGAGCACCAAACTTCCCGTAGGTTTCTTTCTTGTAGGACCTTATTCATTGGCACAGTTTACAGAGAGAGATCTTTCAGGCTCTATTTTAAGAAACAGAAGGAATTATTTTCTTGAATTGGAACAAAGGAGAGGAAGAAATCCCTTGGATATCTGAGTTAGCCTCAAGCTGTTGTTGATGGTCTTGACTAAAAATACTATTTATATATTTTTTCCATCTATACCTTGAAGTCATAATTCTTGCTAATACATGCTTTAGACATGGCTGATTGTTCTGTATCTGGTTTGTCTGTTTGCTTTTTAAATACATCCTTCACTCTTACCTCCAAATCAGTTAGCAACAGCAGTACACGTTCTAACCTACTGGTAAGAAAGACCAGAAGTCTAGGATTTTATATATAGAAATTAATTTTTCCAGTCCAAATCTAGCTGTCTTGGGAGTCTGGTTATCAGCTGGACCATAACACCAAACTTTTAAGTTCTAGAAAATCTATATAGTAATCTATAAAGAAATAGGGACTATACATAAATTCTCAGATACTGACACCAGCAGAGAAAGAGACAAATACCCAGCCTCACTGGCTAGATTTTTTGCTTGTTTTCTTGCTCCTATACTAGACAAAATAAAATCCTGTTCTGGAGAGATCCTCGTGCTTTTATAGAGTCTGCAAAATTTAAAGTGCAAGATTTGATTATTCTAATTAATATTTTATTTTTTAAAGGACTTGATATTTAACTACAGGACATCACAGATTTTACTCTATGACCTGTTAGTGAGGAGCTTTCTTTGTGCTGTGCCACCAAGAGGATCCTGTAGCACTCAGGCTCTGGCTTACCTCAATAATGTCACAGGTATTTTACATAAGAATACATATTGATGAAAAATTGTAAGTTAAGCAAATGATTCTGTGATTCTGTGATATACTATAGTTACCAGAAATTTTCTTAAGGTATGATCAGCTCAAAAACTAGTATAATCCATCACTGTGCTCCTTTACTGGAGGAATCAAATTAAGATTGGAAGAAGTTCTATCCAGAGATCAGTGTAACAGTCCTAAAATCGTCCACTTCAAAAATTTGCATATACTTCAAAAAAAACCCCACAAAACATACATATTTACTGTGTTGGCAGCTATGTGCTGGATTCATTGACTCTGGCATGTGCACTATCTGATGCATACCTGATTCATGCATCAAGGTGGTCTTCAAACATAGCACAAACTGAGAACAAAAAATCCTTCTCATTGTCACAGAAAGTAACCACTAAGTGATCAGCCACATGCAACACATTAAACATGAAGGGATCTTCAATCCCTGTATTTGATGCCCTAGTGTTCTGCTTTTCTTAGTTTCAGCTAGTGCACACCATCATTTCAGAAATTATTGAGTTGCTTGTTCATAGCCTACAACACATGACGTGTTTAGCATAGCAATGTTCTTCCTTCAATCTCAGTAACGGTACTATTAATCAGCAGTTTTTCAAAAACATGAGATACATGGGTCAAAACCCTACATTATTTGTTCATAATGTTGATGACAATGACTACATTAAAAATGTAACTCTTCAAGTTTCATAAAAGACTCACAATATTTAATCTCTTTGTTTCAGATTGTTCCTCATATTTCACATTCACTATATTTACACCGGAAACTTACAACAGCAACCAATGTCTCCAGGTCCTTTAACCGTATCATCTAAAAATTGGGCCTTGCTTGACTGGACATTTTGCTAAAGCATCACAACTTACACAAATTCAAACCTTTTGATTTGTTTGTTGGTCATTAAATGTATGTCCTGGGAACTTCCAGTTTAAGTAACACAATTTTAAGAATACAATCTGGTTTTAAAAAGTCTTCAGGATAATAATACAACATTTAACACTATTCTTCAGTAAATACTAAATCTGGACAGCCATTTTAAAAGTCTGTACTCAAAGGAATCAGCAGCTTGGACCTGTCTGTGACAAGACCAGTAATTTTAATTTCTTGGTTATAAAAAGAAATTAACATTACATATTATAATGTTAATGAATAAGATTTGTGTCTTCCATTTTTTCCTTGAGCATTTTCACTTGAGAACACAAACAGGAAGGTTCTTGATGTGAGCACAGTTCCCACATAACTGCATTTTGTTCAAGTTGTTTACAGTGAAGAGCAAATAAGATGAAGTGTTTCAATAGTCGCTTCAGGCTGATCTAGTTGGCATTCACAAGATGAAGCAAGCTAGGTATTGCTTTACTTTTTGCTTCCTGGTTCTTTAAGCAGACAGAAAGGAACTGATTTCATTCATAATTGGAAACTTCCTTCAAAATATTAAAATGTAGGAATCTAAAACTGAGAGGTATATGATGCATTGATATTTGAAAGCTTATCAATAGTGGGGATAAAGGATTCCCTAGGCTCCTGTCAATCTGTGTTTCAGCTTGGTTGGCAAAATGATAGATTACTTCATGCAAAATCTATCATTAGGCTAATCATCAAACTATAATACAAAAAGTGGGAGCTGAAAAAAAGAGAGAGCACATGCTGACATCAGAGGAGAATAGGCAGGATTAGATCCTCTATGATTTCAAGTACAAATAGATCCCTCTGGGAGTTTGGGGATTAGTATCTTTTTCTCCTCAGACACTGTGAAGAATTAATGAGGGTACCTGCAACAATGCTTGCAAGCTGCTGAGTCCTGGTGATGGGGTATATGCTGCGTGCCTGAACGATAGCTGAAGCAATTTTCTTGGCGTGTCTCTCCTCCCCATATGTTCTCAGGATGGACGCAAGCGCCTGTTGATCTAAAGCATTCACAACATCAGCAGCAGTGGGCATGTCAGGGTACCTACGCACAAGAAGAGCCAATTAGTTCACTGACGTCAGTTTTCATTGACAAGAGGTGAAGCTTCATAACATTGAGACATAAAGTCAAACACACACACTGCATACAAGTGCCTTTGAGGTTTTCAAATATGAGACAGCAACCCTATGAAAACAGAGATAGCTCCCTTTTCAATCTTTTCTCTTGCCACTTTAAATGGGGTTTGCTCTTTAACACCAATTAGAACACCCAAAACTTCCATATCATAAACTATGCTCAATGAGTTGACAAGAAAAAGATACATTTCAGTATGATGGAAATGCTATGTGACTTTTTATTTAGCCAGCTTCAAAATATAAACCTGACCCTTACTGGTTCCTTTTAGTCACCTTGCATTACATGTTATTTTCTAGTCAGAAATGATTTCAAGGATCCTTTCTTTCACATCTACTGCTACAAAAACAATTGCTCATGAAAATTATTTAACTTTACTTTTCAGTAAAAGCCATAAGCATTTATATTCAAATACTGTTTTGAGAGAATAGAAATGACCTAATATTACAAATGACAGGAATTATTACATTATCAACAGTATAAGCCACACATTTATTGTTTTTTAAATCTCTGCCCCTTTGCTACTGAAATAGTTCAAGGTGTTTTATGACCATCATATGTTGGTTTACCAATCAGAAAAAAACCTACAACCTACTTAATAAATTCTCTTCTACAAGGACATGAATGTGCAGAATATTTTTGAGGCATTTATTACCCTCCTGCAGTATCTTACAAAAGATAACAAAACTTGGAGGCAAGCAGTATCATAGCAACAACCATCAGGTAAGGCTTTTGTTATGCCACAGGTATCCTTTGTTCTGATGCTCCTGTTCCATGTACGTATTCTCAGGATGCAAATACAAGCCTGGAGTTCAGATTCTCGCAATCAGAAGGCTGAATCCCAGGAGGATCACGTGAGCTTTTCACACAGAACTGGAGAAAGCGACTATCAAGAAATTTGCTGTGTTAAGACTTAACATGAATGTGGTAACTCTTTAGAAGCTGAGGCTTCCCTTCGGCTGTGTGTGAGCAATGAAAGATCAAATGACATTTGTTGAGACTACAGGTTCATCAAAACACAATGCAAGAAAATAATGCATTAGGCAATTACCACATCGTCTATACAGCAGAGGTCTCTGGTTGGTCACATGAAAAGCAGAAGGCTACAGAAATATATTGCGTTGTCTGAAGATGAAAAGTGCTACATAAAGAAGAAATTATCATTCCACTATTGATTTTCATGCTAGACACCAATTCTAGCAATTTAAATAGAGGTAATTTATTTAGTAACTGTTAATTTGATGAGCAAGCAAGCCTGATGTGCCTCCTCCACACAGAATGTGAAAGGAAGCTTATAATATTGCTAAAGAAGGCTTACAATAAATCTAGGGGCATGGAAGACAACATTATGCTAGTGTGTTAAAAGCAGCGTTGCTATTTGATTTCAATTGGCAGACATCATGGATGGGATTGATTTTATTTATATTCCACTACCTTCCTTTTAGAGAGCAGTAACTGGGTCAGGTGGCCATTGCAGAAAAAGAGGAAGGCTGCTCCTTTCCTGAGGGAGCAACTGAACGTGCTCAAGTGAAGGTTCCACAAATAGTAAGTGTAGCAGGAAAGGAAAGGGACTGCACTAAGGGGTTGTGAGCCTACAGGCCATGTACAGTCTGAGAAACTGCAGAAATAACAGGGAGAAGACATGGCTCTGAAAGTGAGATCCCCTGTAACTCCAAACACACTGAAACTGTAAAATTTTAATGACATAGTTAACAAAAATGGTACTGGTTCAACTACTCATCAACATTCCTCTTATTTCAAAGAAGGGAAAGATGATAACCAGGGTTCCAAGTATTGAGACTGAAAAAAGCTTTGTGGCAAAAGAAAGGCGGTATTCTCCTGTTAAATTAAATGTGTTTTGATGATGAAAATTCTTCATTTTAAGTAGTAATTAAATGAATGGGGGATGCTGAGCATACAGTTTTTGAGTTTCAAGGAGAAATATTTTATTAATGGGTACCTGTCCCAATCCATCCTCATGTCCAAAGGTCCATCCTTCTGCAGGGAAAATCCTCTTTCGGGTGTATCAAATTGCATAGAAGAACAGCCAGCATCCAAGAGAACTCCATCTAGAGTCCCTGGCTCTAATCCAGCAGAGATTAACAAAGCCTCTGACTGGCTAAACTGTCCTAGAAGAGCTCGAATCTGTTTCCTGTGAGAAAGCAACAAATGAATAGGCTTACTTTTAACACTGCAGTGTCCTTTTGTACAGCAGGAATTAGATAGTAGCACTTACTTGTCTCAGAAGCAACAGGGCTATTCCCAAAGTAATAGTTTAAGTACTTTTCATATGTCAACACTGAAAACTGGTCCGACCCACCCATCAGCAGCTACTTAAGCTTCTTTAACTTTTTACTCCCTTCCTTCTTGATTACAAGAAATGGAAACCTGATTAAAGCTTCAACTTTTCAGCACAAATGAACTCTAAAGGATGCCTTTCACATTCATGAGGAATGCCAGGACCACCAAGATGCCTGCTGTGCTGAGCAGGGCCCTCAGTCAAGTGAGGCCATAGTGCAAAAAAGAATGAACAGTTCGTGGACCCAGGGAAGGAGCAGACAAAATGGAACATTACTGCACAGCACTGGGGTTAATACCACCTGCCATGAAAAAAAAATCCTGGGCTCCTGCGATGGGACAAGCACCTTTGTTTTTTATTGGTATTTGCTGTTTCAAAAATCATCGAGCAGATTAGGCACACTGGATCATAAACAAATACTTCAGTGTAGTTTCAAATCAGGCACCTAGTCACTGGAGTAGTAGAGTTTTAGATGCATTTTTGTGCTTAGCATTTTTCTTTCATAAATTTCAGGTGGTTCTTGCTTAATATTCTGATACTGGCAGGGAAAGTGGCATGGCAAGGACTAAGATGACATCTCCGAGGTGCCAAATGCTTTCTTGGGTATCTAAACCTGGACTTTAGGTTCTTGCTTATATATGAAGTGACTTACAATTTAATAACTTACTTTATCTACCCCTCAAACTGTCAAGGAATTTCACAGATTTTAAAAGAACCATCATGTTGCCATATTTTTAAGCAGTACGTATAAAATAATGTATTTCTGCCCCTAACAAGCAGCCAAGTGCTGATTACAGTTTGGATGACGGCTCTTCAGGCCCACTGACTGGCTTCAAATTATTACAAGCTTCACTAAATTAACTCATAGGATTTAATCTAAGTCACATCGGTAGCAGTGAACGGATGGGGAGCAACTCCTTTAACTGTGTCAGCTACAAAAGGACAACTGTCCATATATCTTTTTAAACTTCAACACTATAGCAATTTCAACACAATTTTGTCAACTCCAGTGGCTATGGTTTTAAAATAGTGTATGAAGCTATTCTGTACCCATCCAATTGGGAGTGAGAAAATGGTACCAAGATTTTATAGGGAACAGAGAGAGAGCATGCAAAAAAAAAAAAAAAAAAAGAAGAAGTTATGAACATAAGCATACGGAAGAACCATTTAAGCCACACAACAGTATCCTCATTAAAGCAGAATGAATCAACCTATTTAGCAGAGCACAAAACCTGGGAAATACCTTGGATGAACAGATTTCATGAGGGATATCACCATCGCACATACACATTTTTGAATCAGTTACTGTCCAGCACATGATTAAATACAACTATTCAGCTTAATGAGTGAGAACTGACAGTTCCTGAAAAGCACAACGATACACTTAACATATTTAAACCAATTTAAGCTATTTAGTTACAGCTTTGAGACTCTATTTCTCCTTAACATAATGAGAGGAATTTTCTTGAAGATCTGTACCACTCTGTCCAACTGGGCAGTGTTTCTGACTTTTAAGTACATTAATTTGCACAAGTTGTAAAATCCAGTATGTGGCAGATCGAAATAATGAGATCTGGAGAAAAAAATTACGAACTGCAATTGTCTAGTTCCCCCAGCAGACAGTATGCATGAACTAGTGCAGTATTGTTCTACCAACCCAGCTGAAAAATTACTCTGAACTATATTTGTAAATTGCTAGAATTTTTATTAGATTCCTTTAAATAAGTCATAAGTAAGTAGATGGCTAAGATGTTTGGGACAGCGCCTTTGATTTGTGGTCTGCCAACACTTTGTGATTAGGAGAAGATAATTAGCAAACATATTTAAAGTAGAGTTGAAATTTACTCTGGTCAAGAGACACTTCCGATAGAAAGTGTTTTGGAGTTTGCAACTAAAAAAATATTGAAAAAGAATGAGATGGACATTTTGATACCAGCCTTTCAGTGCTGAAATTCTAGCTTCTGTTTGTAACCTGCTTGTTAGACACTGCATTTGTGCATCAGTAGCGAATACAGGTGTCTCAATGAACTGAGCTCTTTACTAAAACCAGATGCTGCTCATGAGATTATAATGACATTATATTAGAATGTTCAGGACAAGTCCTGGGTTCAGCAGTAGCAGTCATTTTTTCTCCTTCTAGTAGGAATTCTCTGAATTCCTGTTTCTTTGTGGACTAGGGGAAACAATTTTAACCATCTTTGGTATCTCATGCATTTGAATTAATCAAACCAAGCACACAGCTATGAAAGATTTATTACCTCATGAATGGATACAAATATCAGCCCCTTTTTGATAGGATAGTAATAAAGATTATAGTGATGGCAAGGACTAATCTATTAAATTATGGGCACAGCCCAGTTTTCTATAGAAAAATATTTTACCGAGCAATCAGAAGCATTTATTAGAAAATAATAAAACGGTTCCCTGTCTACTATTCTTTATGCCTATGTTCAAATAATAACTGTCTGTTACACCCAATTTTCTCTAAAAATAATTTAGTCTCAATTCCTTTTGCCTTCAGATTTTTAATTTCAACATCTGTAAATCCTGTTTCCAGAATAACCTAAAATAAATAATAAAACCTGTGCACCCTATACTAAAAATGCTTATTTCCTACAGTCACATGCCTTCTGCTCTCACTAGGTACATAGAAATGCTTCTTGCTTTCTTTTTCAGTGTTCCAATGTTTCCTTCCTTTGGACATGACAGGATTTATATGCCATGACCCCACTTAACTAGTGGGAAAATCTGCCTATTACCTTCTCTGTCTTAATATATTAGAGAATCAGTGCACAGTGGATAGAGCTGGAAAGGTAAACCAGGAAACACCCCTAAATACCAAATAAACCAGTCAAGCTTATAGTTCTAAAACCCCTGAGAAGAGAGAGCACATCAAAACATTACAGACCAAGACTGAAGAGGGGTTTCAGGTGAGTCTATCAAAAGCTGTTAAGATGAAAAAGGGTCACATAGAGAATATTTTAGTCATTTTAGGTGACCTTTGAAGATTACAATCTAACTAAATCCAATTAACCTACTGAAGGGAAAATACTTAAACTTAACACTTGAACAGTACTTCACAGATTCAGAATATTCTAGAAACAAAACAACTGTGAAGAGCTTTTAGCTCCTCTCACACATGAGGAAATAAGATTTGCAGGATTTAATACTGAATGACTTGAAGATTCCTATGTAGAAAGCTAAGAATTTCAAAGATTATGGTCTGAGGCTGTAAAAAAAGCAGACAATACCTGTCATATGTTTAGCTCTCATTTGGCTTGTGTTTGTGTGTGCAGCAACAGCACTGTTATTTTTTATAAACTCCCAAATGCTACAGTCAAACTAACTTTGCAAAATATTCAATGTACTTACTCCCTCTTTATTAATTGTGACATTCTCCAAGAAAAAAAGATTTTAAAAATCTTCATGCAGAATATGGATTTTAAAAAATAATAAGTTATTTCAGCTGCTACATGTTGAGGCCTTAATAGATTTTACTGTGCTACAACCTCAAGAGCTTGCTGAGTTCTTTTACTGTTTGCTATTGTTGGAAAAATAACACAGAAACTTGGGTTCAGAACCCTTTGTTCAGGTCATAACACAGCATATTATAGTATACTATGACACACAGCATAGTAATTCTGATAGATGGCATCGGATCCACACTTCTCAATTATACAAAAGAACTGAATGAGAAAAAGTTTTAAGTCTCCTAACGCATTTCAGGCTCTTCTGCTTCCAGTTAACCTCCGGTATTCTACAACGCTTTATAAAAATATTTCTTTTTTATTTTACTTGGCTAGGAGGGATGAGCACAGGAACAAAGTAAAGCACGAACACAGCTGCTTCAAAATAAACAGAAAAAGTCTTTCCCCTCATCTAGGTTCTCTCTGTTGTCACAGAAGTTGCTGTGACACCAATCATCCAACCAATTCCCCAGACAAGTATGATTATGCTTTCATGGTTCAGCATTTTTTATCCGTATATACCCATACTCGATCTTTCACCACTGCTCCCCCTTACAAAGTCTATGTTTGAATACACAGAAAGTCAGAAAGCAACGATCCCTTGTCAACCCCTTCCACTTAACCAGAATAGTTTCTTTGAGAGAACTGGGAAAAAGAAGTTTTCCAGCTAACTCTGGCCAATGCACATCAAACAAGGAGACCAATCTGGTGCTTTGGTTGCTTCAGTAAACCCTCTGAGAATGCCATGAGGAGTGCCAATTAGCACCAGCCTTAATGGGGACATTGGTACAGACCTGGTTTGATGTCACTGCCTCACTTCACCTTGGTCAATCAGCTGCTGTCAGAGAGCTGTGACTATCCCTCATGGCTGCACTGCGCCAGGCACACCTGGAAGCACACCACAAGGTATTTCAGTCATAAATCCCAGAAATTTCAGCATCTTAACTGGACATTGTTGTGCTTATTACTCTGTAACACCTGTCACCTTACTCTGCCTCTAAGAAATGGTTAGGATGGTTCAAAACAGTTTGCTCGTTATTTTAACGTTAATTTTCATGCATTCCACTATTTCATCCACAATCATAATTTCAGCAAAAACTACTGTTCTAAATTGAAGGAACCATAAATACTGTTGCAATTAAAGGAAAATGTCATTATTTAATCAAAAGCACAAATACCAACAATAATTTCCATACAGTACATCAGAAATCTGACCACATTAGACTTCTTTTGTGGCATTTATGTCTAATTGTGTCAAAAATATATATGAAAATTTAAATTGCTAATGAACAATGTTCTTTGGCTAAATTACACATTAAGGAGGCAATTTCTCATTGAGCAAATAAAAGAGTAATAGAATAAAACTTGTGATTATTAAGGCAAATTTCTAAATTATATGCCTCATGAAAATTTGAGAAAATGTATTTTTGAGCTTCCTAAGTAACACAAAGTTTTGCTGAGTAATAAGAGCAAATTATATTATTTTCTGCAATTTGCGCTAGCGAGAGCTAAAACTTTTGTTATAAAGCACATAACATTGTTTGGCACCTTTATTACATGATACATGTAAGGTACATAATATTCTGTCATCATTCTGTGCCCATTAAAACAAGCTATTAGAATGTGTTGCTTTTCACATTGAGGCCTGACAGCAATAAGTGTAAGAATACCACTCATCAGAAGAACCATAAATATTTCTCTACATGTACATTGCCCCATCTGGGGATTTAGTTTGAGGCATGTGTTAGTTGAGCCTTCGCAGCAATAGGACAGTCTAGTTTGACAAGGTTCAGTGGACATAATGCAAGAACAGGTGAATACCTCTCAGGTCTACCACACTCATTGTGACCCTTAGCTTTATTAGCACTGATTTTAACTTTCAAGCTGATCAGCTTTCTTTACACTCCTGGCTCTTCTACTGGTTTGCATTCCCTCCCATGTACCCACACAATCTCCAAGGAACACAAAGTACTTTCCCATCTAAATAATTACAGAAATACATAAAAATCTGATCATAAACAAAGGATTATAAAGAAAGTGCAACATAATCTTGTAGTCAGCTCACAAGATTAGAATATAACTATCCAGCTGCTAAGGGTATTCATTCATTAGCTGAATAAAAGGTTTACTTTCTTGACATATTTATCTGCATATAAAACGTGACACTGACAAGAACCTACACTGATGATTTACAAAGCAGGATGCAATGAACTGCCAAAAGGCTACTCCTACCTATACCACACACATTCTATTGCTTTAAAATTAATCCTATTACAATTTGATTTACACTTTGTAAGACTGGTATAAAACCCCAGACATACAGCATGTAAAAAAGCATCTCTCTTTTTGCCCTGCAGAAGACAGTAGAAAATGAAGCTATTGTTCAATTTTCTAATTTAGCTAACAAAGCAGATTTACACAATACTTTTGTACATCACAAATTCTGGCATTCTGAAGTGGTCTATTCATGGAGAGAACTTGCCCAAGAGCACCCTAATTGCTGCTTGGACAGACCTGTTGCTACACATACTTGGAAATATATTAGCATAACCTTTGCGTGATTAACAAAATATGAGCCTGAACCTGAAGGCTTAGAGGCAATACTACGACATAAGAAATGGAAAACAATCTAACTCACAGAAGGTTTTTTTTCTTTCATCAGCTGACAGTATTGGAGTGGCCTGATAAAGCCCTAGAGGATTTTTATTTCCTTTGACAAATTATTTCTTTGTTTGACGTGGTAGTTAAACCTTAGGACATTAAGGATGAATACACCTGGCATCAGGAATTTATTACAAATGAAACAAGATTTTCTTCCCTCTTGTCATTCTTATCTAAGCTATCTCATAATTGACTCCCACCTTGAGCATTAAACTGTCTGCCCATCACCTGGACAGTGTCACATCTCCCAGCTATATGCTCCTAACAGCGGGAAGGAGAAATGAGAAGCAGAACACAGAGGAATGCAAATGAGGTCAGAAGTGGAAGCAGGGGCATCACTCAGTTGGAAATTACAGAAGCCACAAAAATCTGCTTTTCAAGGCTCCTTTGCTTCTACTACCCATTCTTGACACAATATGGTTACCTTACCTTGTTAAATTGTACTTGTTACTTCGGAATTTACAAACTCTGAAAATTTGTTCCAAACTAAAAAGCACTTGAAAATTGAATCAATATTGGCCTCTCATAACACTGACAGAAATACACAGAAACTCCATTCATAGAAAGAAAATCATGTACTCAATTCTATCAGTTTCCAAGCTTTACATGCATATTTTCATAGAACTGTAGAATGGTTTGGGTTGGAAGGGACCTCAAAGCTCATCCAGTTCCAACCCCCTGCCACAGGCATGGACACCTTCCACTAGACCAGGTTGCTCCAAGCCCTGTCCAACACTGCCAGGGTTGGGTCAGCCACAGCTTCTTTGGGCAATCTCTGCCAGCGCATCACCACCCTCACAGGAAAGAACTTCTTGAAAAGGAGTATTTTACTAGTTCATTAAATCAAAACCCTGAAGTCAGAATGTTCAAATACTGTATCTGAAAATACATTTACTAAAATAGCAAATTGTTAGTTACATTGGAAAACATGAAGTTCTGAAAACCTACTGAAGTTAGACAAATGGAATTGAAACAACTAAGAATGCTTTTAATTTAAAAAGCTGTCTTAAAGCAGCAATTCACTTTCCCAGCTACTTTGAACATTTCCTAATTTAAATTTCAGAATGCAATCATAAAATTGGTTTATTTATGAATCATTAACATCTTGATGCTCTGTGGACACCATGTTGTTAGCATCCCTGTAGAATCCTACAGGCAATTCTATACTAAATTCTGTTATCTCCTTGATAAAACATCTTGTAATAACATCTGGAAAATTTAGCTGCTTTTCACCTGTGAGAGTCTTTCCTGACAATCAGTGTTTTGTCTATTGACATTCTTACTTTATACAAGTCATGAGATGCTGCATTCAGATGGGGCTTTCCTCGTACACAGCAAACATACAGAATCTGTGCAAATTATTAAAATAAAAATAAAAACAGTTACTGGTTTTGGTGAAACACGCTAATTTTAACCACCTTTGTGGGGTTTTATGTACATAGATTACATGCACGGCCTAGTCACTTGCCCCTGCAGGCGACAACAAAGTCTCAAGTTGTAAGCATCTGAAGTAAGAGAATATTTAATAGATTAATGTTTGGTCCTGAAAGTACACACACAATTTTATATTACTGCTGTTTCTCTCTACTGGGAAAATAAATATATCCAATTGAGATTAAAAAAAAAAAAGTCCCCCCACTTGTGCAACAAGACAACATCCAAAGGTAAAAACAATAGCGAGTCACCTCCACCAGGTGTCAAAGGGAACTGAGCTGTTACAGAATCAACACTGATTTTCTTTCAAGCAGCCAAAATGAACAGCTTAAGTTAAAAAGACACCATATAGAAGAAATGACATGGAAGTATACAAATGTGACTGCCAGACTATTGGAACAGAAGCTGCTGCATAAGTCCATTTAAACTACCATGAAATATGATCCATAAAAACCCATAGTCAAAAAGTATTTGTAGTCAAGTTCCTATTAACCTCGAAGAGGCAATGTCACAATCTAGTTACATTTGTTTTGAGTACCCCAGTAAAGGACTACAAAGTTCATAAAGAAATGGCCAAGAAGAAATGTGAGGAGCTGAACAGCATCACATGTGAAACCATGAAGTGCCAGAAAAAAAAATCTTGCATGAGCTGAAAGCTCATCATCTGGCCTTAGCCGTGAGGAAAAGGAATGTGAAGTTTTATTTGGCCATAAAATGAACAGTAAACCATAGCATGAACACAGCCATAAAAAGGGAAACAAAATCCTCGGAAGTACAAGTCAGAAATCTTTTCATCATGAATAGAAAAGTATTAGTGGTTAAGACTTCATCCGGAGTATCATATGCCATTACGGAAGCCTTACCTAAATAGAGCAACTCAAGGTAGAACTGGCACAGAGAAGCTCTAATAGGATGACTAGACGAAACGAGAGCTATTCTTATAAGATGAAAGTATACAAAAAAAAAAAAAAAAAAAGCCTAGACTTGTTGCGCATACAAAAAGAAGGCCAAGAATAGATGTTAATATTCTCCACAGAGTATTTTAAATGCCAGGGAGAAAAAAGGGCTAACAGACATTAATCAACTATTACTTAATTTTATTCAACTAAAATTAAATTAGGTAACTACTTTACCCGGAAATTTAAAGAAAGTTTCATATAATGAAAAATGAGACTCTGGAATAGCTGGAGAGCTGCATATAGAACTCCTAATTACTTTTAAGATAGAGCACAGTGAAGGAGATTAAATTATGCAGTGGCTTCTAATACCAGGCAATTGGATTCAATGATCTACAGGTCTCTTACAGGAGATTTATGTTTGAACAGCTATTGCAATTCTCCATTGTAAAGTTCACCCCTAAAATGTTTACTTAAAATTATCATGACATATACATATTATACTTGCTACACACGTATAACATGCTACACACCTATAAACATGCTCCAACCTAAGAATAACATACACCTTAGGTATAAGTAGGTCATTTTATTTTTACAAAAACCTAAACTGAATATATAACATTAGCAGTGAAAAGGCTTCTTGCTCTTCATTTTCCTCAAAGTGATAACCAGAGAATTTTTTAGTCAAATAGAACACCAGTATTGACTGCAAACTGCTATTTCCTGGTACCAAACTCAAAAAGACACTGCACTCAGATAAAACGATTTGTACCTTTCTGAAATTCAGAAGAGAAACCAACTCCCAAACCTTGTGGCTGCTACAAAAGGATGATTAGGATACCAAGGTTGATAACTTTTGATTACTACTGAAGGAGAAGTCCAGTATCTGTTTTTCTATAGAGAGTGACAAGACAGTCTAAAGGCATTAACTTAATGTAAGATAAAAGGATAGTCCTGCAATATTAAAAAACCAAAAAAAAAAAAAACCAAAACAAACACACACCAAAAAAAGAAGGAAAAAAAGGCAAAAAAAAAAAAACCAACCCAAAACACCAAGGCCACCAAAAACACCCTCAACAAACCCAAAACCAAACAAAAAAAAAAAAACTAAGGAAAACTAAATCACCCCAACAACCAACCAAAACCAAAAGAAACCACCCCACCATACTGGAACTGTATTTCTTCGCAACCAGAACAAAGGAGAACTGGCTTACCTGAAAAGAACATTTTAACATTGTGCTCCATGACCTGGGGGCTTTGTAGGCTCTGTTTCTCTACATTTATGAGCAGTTTTCCATCTGTTTCACATAGTAGCTGATTCCTCAGACTAGTATTTTCTTTTGTCCTCCTATCTTTACTAGAGGCTAAGATCTTGTAAGTTTTACAGGAAATTTCCATGTAAACCTGAATGCTCTTTGAGATGCTAGAAAATACACAATAACATGATCTTGACAGGCTTCAGAAGACAAGTACAGTCTACTCAAGCATTTTTTTAAACTGATGGTTTCCAAAATGAATTCTGCAAGAAATCCATTTGATCCACAAATGTTCAGAGCGTTACCAAGAATTTTTTTCTGAGGTGTCACCTTTTACTGAACAATTGCATAATCGGAGCACAATTTATCAGGAGACCTCTGGAGGCCTTCTAGCCCAACCTCCTGCTCAATGCAAGTCTAATCAGATGAGGTCGCTCAAGGCCAGGTCCAGTTGAGTGTTCAACACCTCCAAAGATAAAGATTCAACAAGCTCTCCAGGCAACTTGTCCCAGTACTACCACCCTTATGGGTATTTCCCCCCCTAATATCTAATCAGAATTTCTTGCCTTTTAACTTGTGTCCCAGAAATTCCAAAGGACTCCAGCTATGTGGCAGCCCTTCAGGCAGGTAAAAAGCTTTAGCATAAATTGCTCATAAAGTTGGTAAAGGGTTTTAAACACGTTAAGTCTTCCAGAACACTACAGATCACTCATCTTGTTTTGTATTCCAACCTCCCCCCCCCACCCCGAATTATAAAGATAAGTTTGACATTAAGATGAAGCAACTGTGTATTTAGTTTGACCATAGAACCACAGAATGGTTTAAGTTGGAAAAGACCTTAAGATCATGTAGTTCCAACCTCCCTGCCATGTACAGGGACACCTCACACTAGACCAGGTTGCTCCAAGCTCTGTTCAACCTGACCATGAACACTGAGAGGGATAGAGCATTTACCACTTCTTTGGGCAACCTGTTCCAGGGCCTCACCACCCTCACAGTAAACAATTTCTTCCTTGTATCCAACCTAAATCTCCTTGTTTAAGTCTGAACACATAAAGCCAGCACAGTTTAATACACCTCTGGAACACTGATCCTTGGTTGTGTTTTGTCACACAAACAGAAACAATTAGTCCTGAACCATTTATGGATTTACTTCATGCTTCATGCAAATTACTCCATCTTTCACATCAGAGTGCAAATATAAGACTCAAAGTTCTTAAGGTTGGATTCTTGGCAGGACATAAAATAATCACTCATCATGAAGACTTGAAAAATTAAAGAAGCTGGTTCGCAGTTTGGTATTTTTATACATTCTCAAACGATTTTTCAGTTTTGATTCAGGTTTCTCTTTGGAAGCATCAGTAAATGACGGTTTCATTGCCCTCCATTTGCTACAATGCTTTTTTAGTAGAAAGAATTTGTTACGGAGTAAAATAACCTTCACTGGAAGAAAGTTTGTTTTTTGTTCCTATACAAATACATTTGTGTTCCTTTTCACAGGCTGGACTACTGACATCAGTACAAACACCAAGTACCTCAAGCAAAAAAAATTACCCTTTTGTTGTTACTAGATTTCTCTTTGCTGTGGCAAAAATATGGAAAATCCTTAAATTCCTCAAAAGGCACTAGATGGCTTCACTGGTGTTCCTACAACTTGCACTGTTAACATTTCAAATCTTCCATAAGAAATACTAAATACCTTACTATTCCATTTCAACAATATAATGTATTAGCTAGAACATATTCTTTCCTATGGTGGCATACTGTAATATTAAGTGCAACTCCATTTGAAAGACTTCTGTAAAGGAAACTTAAAAGACACAACATTTCCAATAAGGAAATATCAACTACAATCAAACAGAGCAGAACTTACTATCATTAGGAGAAGCAAACCTCCAGTTTTACTCTGCAAAACACTGCCATGAACTTGGCACAGCAAATTCCATGCCCACCACATATCTCCTGCAATACCAATGATTTCTGTCCTATATTCACAGTACAGTTATTAGACTTGTTACAAACTGTATAGCTCAAGTTGAATTATAAAATTAATCATCAAGTGATCCAGAGCTCTTGTTCTGTCTTACAAAATAATCCAGAAACTACTACCCAAAGAACTTCCTCTGTGAGTCCAACAGTCATCCATTTGGACAGACATCTCCATGTAAACCAGTTCTGATAGTGCTTTTGTCCATAAAACCAGTGAGTTACTTGATAAACAGATTAATGAATAAAGCAAGACGGAAGTCTCTGTATGCTCAAAAGATAATCAGAGAGTTCTGGTTTTATTAGATGCTAGATGGGGGGATAAGACAATTTATTACAGCTATTTTGCATTATTCTTCTTACAAAGAAGCAGCTAAGCAAAATCATTTCAGGCAAAGGCTTAAATCACGTCAAAAATATTTTGGGGGCTTCTCAATATATGGTCCTCACCATTTATCTTTATTGCTTGTTTATCTAACCCCACCTATGTGTGGATCACTGACAAACACAAAGGTCCTGTCTAAAGTGTAGAGTGACATTCTGCACAATAAAGGCCTAGCACATCTTATATATACATATGTATACATATGTACATATATAAGCTATGAGAAGCTTACATACATATATATGCATGAGAAGCTATGAGCTTCTCTCATAGCTACGAGGCTGGTCTTCCAAGACACAGTTAGAAGCATGTGTGTACAGCAGTGATACACAAACATTTTAGACAAAAGTGGCCCCTCTGATCAGTCTTGCTTAGTGCACTTTGGTTTGCATCAGAGTGGCTTCAGCACACATAATCTGAATTCCTGTCCAAAGAATCTAAATACGAAGCGTTTCATGTACTCAGCGCACTAAGGGGCACTCAGTCCTAGGGATGACAGTATTCCATTCCAAAACAAAGTGTGTATCTCGGGTCAAAAGCACAACCTCTCCTGTTGTCTTACACTACGTGTTAATGCAGGCATAGCTTATGACTGTGGATTTCAGGAATTCAGATGAAAGATTCCATTACAGAAAAGTTTGGGTTGGACGGGACCTTAAAGCTCATCCAGTTCCAACCCCCTGCTGGGGCAAGGATACCTCCCACTAGACCAGGCTGCTCCAAGCCCTGTCCAGCCTGGCCTTGAACACTGCCAGGGATGGGGCAGCCACAGCTTCTCTGGGCAACCTGTGCCAGGGCCTCAACACCCTCACAGGAAAGAATTTCTTCCTAATATCTGATCTAAATGTACCTTCATCATATAGGCCCACATTTCCAGGCAGTACCTGGCTCATTTTGCAAAACACCTTGAAAATCAAAGACTGCAAAACCAGAATAGAACAATTTGCAATTTGAAGGGACCTACAATAATCATCTAAATTGAATGGCCTGACGACTTCAAAAGCTAAAGTATGTTATTAACGGCATTTTCCAAATGCCTCTTAAACACTGACAGGCTTGGTGCATCAACCACCTCTTTTTTGAGGTTACTGACAAACCAGTACATAAGGGAAAAAAAACCCAAAAACAAAAACACCAAACCAAAACAAAAAAAAAAAAAAACACAAAAACATTTGGTTTAAGAAAAATAAAAAATCTAAAGCATGGATTGCAGGTAGTGAATATTGAGTGCAGTCAGTTATAGATCCTGAGTGTTCTGCATAACACAGTAACACACTAGGAAGTCATAGTGTATATGTAGTTTAAAACACACCAAACCAGTAATTATAAGCAATCTGTAGCCAAGCCGGCAGGTAACCCAACAGGATTTTTACAGGCACTAACCCGGGCCTGGTACAAGTCATTCTTTTTATATGCTTAAGAGAACTGTAAAGCTTCAGAGAATTGGAGAATTACATCTTTCAACAAAATATCTTACATTAGAAGATGTGGGAAAAAAAGCAAGTATTTCACATTATAACTAATAAAAGTCTGATAAACAAAAGTAAGAGTCAAGTATTTTACACAACAGAACTAATCAGGTATCACCTGAAGTACTGGAACAAGTTTAACAGTCACTGCTTTAAAAATACATCCAAAATCTGAAAGAGATCCAGGGACCAACATATGAGGTGGTTACAAAACATGACTCATATGGAAACACTGTCGTGCTCTGTTTTGGTTTTCTTTCTGAATCAAAGGCGGCTGGAGGGGATCTGGATGGTTATCACTATAAGAAGTTGTGAAAGACATCAGTATTCAGTCATTCTGTATGTCAAGCAAAAGCAAGTCAAGGAATACTGGGCTAACGTGGAAGCTAAGCAATTCTGCACTAGGCATTAGGAAAATTCTTCATGTATAAACCACACGAAATCACCAAGACAGATTATCTATGCAATTCTTGTTACTTAAGAAGGTTTCTAAGAACAGGGAAGGAAAACACAATGCAGGAATTCAAGAAGCATATTTGATTTCATTTCAGATCAAGAAAAAAAGATCAACCAGGTAATTCCTTGACATCATTTAAACCCCATGCTTCTGACATCCATGAGTTTTTTTTTTTGTTTGTTTGTTTTTAATTTCTTTGGAAACTATTCAGGGTTGAAATTACTTCATTTGTATGTTTGATCTGAAATTCTGCAGTAAAATTTCAAGTTCATAACATCTGAGCCATTTCTTAGAAAAAGTGACTGATCAGTATTTTGTCTCTGTCATTCCATTCTATCTTCCATCTTATTTCCTGAAACTTCTAAGACGGCACTGGGAGGTTCTTTCTTTTATCACAGATTTATTTCTTTGTGCTAGAAATACAGGCAGAATAGCCCAGTTCATGCCTTTATCTCCTGTCCCTGCAGTCAACAGTCTCCCAGGTATAATTTCTGAAAGGTAGAGAACACAGTACCTACTCTTTTCTGCCTGTTCATTAGTAAGGTGATATTCTACATCGACAAACCAGATTTTGGATATACAGAAAACTTTCTACCTCAGTCTGCAAAAGTCATCTTTGACTCTCCTTCCTTCATAACATGAATGCCAAAGTATCTTTTGTCCCTCCAATAAACTTCAGTTTATCTAAAACCTACCAAAAAAAAAAAAAACCTCAGAAAAAAATACAATATGTAGATAACTACTTTTTTTATCTTTCAAAGGAGTGTAACATACAGAACCCACATTTCTTTTTTTTGCATGTCATACATATTGTTAGACTGCTTCCTGAGAACCAGAAGGCATTACCCACAGGACTTAAAGCATCATTGCTTCCTTTCCTGCATGCACAAAAATTGCATAGATTTTTTTTTTCAGATTATCTTGGCTGGCCAAATAGGAGAAGAAACGTTACACAAGTCCCTGTCAATTAAAATCATGGTGAGAAACTATCTAATGTAATTAGACATAGGCAAGTATTCCCCATTTTAAATGAGGAATTGAAAATTTTATCTCCAAGCTGAAAGCAGATGTCACAAGAAAAAGAAGAAACCAAAAATTAGATAGAGGGTAATTTCCAGGAGGGTCCATACTCTGCAGAAGAGGCAAGTAGGAAGGGACCAGCACAGACTTAGAAGTGTTTTCACTGATTGATTTCATGCTTAAGTGGACAGACAGGTGAAAACCCACAGTACTTTCCATGGCAACTGTAAAAGATGGCATTATATGCTTCTGATGTAAAGCAAAAAATGAAGCAATACAGAAATGCACAACCATGTCTAGTTGAGGGTTTTTCCCTCTCAACAACAAAACCCAGTATGTGTCTTTCACCCGATACTTCCACCTAGAGCTAGATACCCTGAAGCATACCCTGAGGACTCCTCTAAAGCTTCTTCTTGCATTCTCCACAAATTTTAACCACTGCAGTTGAATGGTCAACCAATATTTAACTTCTGTTCTTTGCTATTTTGCCTGTCATGTTCCACATTTACATCTTCTCCACTTATTTCACCTCTGAGGCATTATTCCTCTTAAAAATATCATACCACTTCAATCATGAATTATTCAATTCACTTGGCCTTTGGTATTTTTCTGATGCTCCATTTTTCTCATAAAAAATTACATGCAGTTCTTGTCTTCTAGACTTGCTTTTTATCCTTCAATTGCTATATTTTTTCAGTTGTCCTCATGTTCCTGAATTTCCTGCTTTCTTCCATATTCTTCCCCACTGTTTCTCCACAAAGGATCAATGCAAGCCTACAGGTACTCTCAAGACTTAATTTCCACGCTCTCTGACAACGAGTGGATATTCACCACAGCATATACCCCTTAAAAAGCTTTTCCTATTTACTAGCAGAAAGAAGCCTTGTCTGTTCTTAGGATGTTTATTTCTTGCTCTTATTTCTCATTTACTAAAGTATAACCAAAAAGTTATAAGCCGTGCTTCTTTTTACAGTACATCAATACAGATAGAGATGAAAATAAATATAGCCATGTTCATTACAAAGAAATCCCATATAAGTGATAGGAAATCACTGAATTTTCACAATTCTGAACAAATAAAGATCAATCTCTGAAGCTGTTTACACTTCTGTCATCATTTTCCTACACTGCAACTGAAGTTAGAGAGCTGGAACACTGAGTTGTAGTTATGACTTGGGTCTGCACAAGAAGCGTGCCATTACAATACCTCACTAGTTGGACTTCAAATAAGTATTCACTCCTGTACCTTGCAATTCCTGTTAAATCTTCTTCCTGACAAAATAGTGGATGTTAAGAAAATAAAAAAAAATCTGAAATTAATTTATGGAGCGCACTATTCTTCTGCCATACACTGTTCATTTCTGTGACAATTAGAAGAATATTCAGTGTCTGAATTACAGATACTCAGTTACAAAGGTTAATGCAGCATATTAAAGGTGATAAAAATTCTCGAGCAGATTCTTCTAAAAGGCTAGCATTTGTGATAAACTTACCTGATTTGGGGGGAGGAAATGCTGAGGGGAAAAAAGGAATTAAAACTACAGTGAAACTGTGCAACTATCACCTGTATATGGACAACGGGCAATGGGTGTAAACTGGAGCATAGGAAGTTCCACGTTAACATCAGGAAGAACTTCTTTACCGTAAGAGTGACAGAGCACTGGAACAGTTTGCCCAGGGGGGTTGTGGAGTCTCCTACATTGGAGATATTCAAGGCCCGCCTGGACAAGTTCCTGTGTGATGTACTGTAGGTTACCCTGCTCTTGCAGGGGGGTTGGACTAGATGATCTTTTGAGGTCCCTTCCAACCCTTGGGATTCTGTGATTCTGTATTATTATTTCAACACATGAGCAAGGAAATCACTGGTTTAAGTCTTTCACAAATACATACTCTACTGCGGGGCAATTCCTGCATTGGTAATTCCTTCATTCAAGAAGCTTAATCTCAGGATTAACAAGCACTTATAGATATCAGAGATATCGACATTGTAGGTATCTAGATTTTGCAGGTTGCAACAGCCTAAAAATGAATTAATTTTGAACAGTTACTTCAGAACTTTTCCAAATGTGACTAATTTCCTTTTTCACAAGAAGTTCGCCAACAGATGATCTTTTCCCTGATTCTTGCATGAGCTGTATTAAGAGAAAGCCTACAATCACTGTTCGGATTTCCAAAATGACTGTTCCAAGTATTGCTTAAATATCTGTAGATCATCAGCACTTAGAAAAGGGCAGGAAAAATACTTTGTTATCATTTTAAAGCTGGATTAACATTAGAGTATAATTATTACATTTAAGATTGCAAGTAGTCAGCCTTTTACTCACATTCAGTTAGGTGTATGTATGGAAACAACAAGCTAATAACTTCAAAATGTGTATATTCCAATGAGCAGAAGACTGTTAATGACTTCTGTCATGAAGCACAAAAGCATAAACAAGCCATCTGTCCACTAGAAAACTTCTTTAAAAAGAATGTTGAAAGGATCATGCAGGAAAACAACCATGGTTTTCGATGTTTCAAACTTCAAAGCATGGATTTTCTTATGTGATACAGTGTGTACGCAGTTCAGAGTGAACATTCAGACAGATGCAAACAAAATGTGTGCACAGGATAACCAACAAGGCCACTGTGCTTTCTGAAAGCTTGATGTCACCTTCATACAGTTGCTTAAGCAATAAAATCCTTTTTCCCTCTCTAATTGCCTACTTGCCTTTCCCAGTATAACTGGAAACATCTCACGCAGTTTGCCCTCTCCTCAAGATAAGTGTAACTATTCTCCTTTCTGGTTTAATGGTCTCCAAATCCCATCACCTCTTACGTAGTCTCCATTCAGTCCCTTCAGTTCAGCTGGGCAAGCCAACTCCTTTGTCAGTCCTCACAACTACTTTTTCTATCCCATATGTTTCAACAACTTTCTCAGTCATTACCCTGCAATAGTCACAGAATGGTGTGGGTTGGAAGAGACCTGACCTTCAGAGGTCTGCAATGAGCAGGGACATCTACTAGATCAGGTTGCTCAGAACCAAAAAAGAAAATGTTTGTCTCTATTGTTTTTCTCAAGCCCAAGCCCACCCCCACCCCCACCACCCCATTTTCCTCTACACCTCTTACATCTCCCCAGTTCTCTCTACTTTGTCTTCAGCCCCTTTTGCAGCCTACTGAAGCTACTGGACTGACCTGTGAGCATGACTCAGCTGTAATGACATTAAACCCTAATAAAGGCTCATACATTTGACAAGAGAGCCCAGGTTAAACCCTGCTGTTCTGATACATGTATATAGCAAACAGTCAACCTGCTTAAAGGTGTGTAGCTCAATAGCAGGTCTTGTGAACTCTGAGTGCAGTAATTCATATTTTTGTTCTGTTGCTGTTGGAAAGCTACATTTAGCAAGTTATAAAAAAGATCTCTTCCCTTACTTCTATATTGAGAAAGAATCCTAATTGGCCAAAACCAGTCATAAAAATTTAACCATGTTTCTGAAAACACGAGTGCCAAAGGGTAATGCATCGCTAATGGTTGCCAGTGGAATAAATAGCAGTTCTGACGTCAAAATTTTGTTACACTCCAATAACTGGCTCACTTGGGGTTTCAGGTACAGCAAGTTACATGTGAGTTTTAAATACAGTTATAAAAATAGAATGCATGGTGAACCATATTGTCACTGCAACTCGGAACTACATGATTTATGTCTAATAAAATGTTAACAAAGGTGAAAGATGGTATAAAAATAGCATTTTCTACCTCCTAATATCCTCTTACTTGGATTTGAGAGGGCAAAACAAGGCAGATACTATTCCTCTTTCATTTTTCAAAACACATAGCCAAAACTAGAGTAAGCAATTCCAGATGAAAGTGACATTTTGAAAACATTTCTTGTACCTTTACCCAAAAGACAGTGTAGTAAAACACAAGTAAAAATCTGCATTACAACAGATCTTTGATTCCCTCTCTCATGAACACATTAAACAGCAAGTTGCATTTCTTTGCCTTTCAATTCCCTCTAAAGAGCAACTGTTTAGCAAAATACTCTCTTCACATTTAATTTTTGTAAAAGATGCAAACCATGGGCCATGCTTGTTTAACAGCTCACAGGCTCAGTGATGCAGACACCCAGACGATGGACAAAACTATGGTGCAAATATGGAGTGTGGAGCTTAACACTTGAATCCTTCCAGTTATGCCTACTCACAAATAGAGGCTTAACTGTGCAAGCTGTGGCTGCATCCACAGGGAATGGGCAATGCTATTAAGGTAACACACAAGGCTAGAGATAGAAAGACTGAGAGCAGGTTCCCCAAACTGTTATCTGGGGTCCCACATAAACAAAACTACACTACTAACCACTAGCATTAGTAATTAATGGTGAGACACCAGCACACGTTGCCTGAGAAGCTGTGGCTGCTCCATTCCTTAAAGTGTTCAAGGTCAGGTTGGATGGGGCTTAGAGCAACCTGGTCTAGTGGAAGATGTCCCTGCCCATCGCAGGGGGTTGGAACTGGATGAGCTTTAAGGTCCTTCCAACCCAAATCATTTTATGATTCTATTACATGATTCTATGATTAAATATTAGTTATATTTATGAAGATAGGCTGAGGAAGTTGGGGCTGTTCAGCCTGGAGAAGAGAAGGCTGCGTGGAGACCTCATAGCAGCCTTCCAGTATCTGAAGGGGGCCTATAGGGATGCTGGGGAGGGTCTCTTCATCAGGGACTGTAGTGACAGGACAAGGGGTAACGGGTTCAAACTTAAACAGGGGAATTTTACATTGGATATAAGGAGGAAATTCTTTCCTGTTAGGATGGTGAGGCACTGGAATGGGTTGCCCAAGGGGGCTGTGAGTGCTCCAACCCTGGCAGTGTTCAAGGCCAGGTTGGATGAAGCCTTGGGTGGGATGGTTTAGTGTGAGGTGTCCCTGCCTATGGCAGGGGGGTTGGAACTAGATGATCTTGAGGTCCTTTCCAACCCTAACTATTCTATGATTCTATGATCATACAATCTTGCCAAAATATAAATATAAATGATAACATTTCCCATTTCAGGACAGCTGAAATCCTGAGGACTTCCATAAAAGAGGTCATATCACATCCAAAAATGAAGCCAAAGAAATACGCATTTTTACCAAAATTTTATGATCACTTAATTGAGCACATCCAGCAGCTCACTATTCTAGAGCTGGAACTTGACATGAGATGACAGTGTGAGATACAGCTATGATGATGACTTGGAAGGAGATAAAAGCCATCCAGCAATTAAACCTTCTACCCTGTCACTTGGGTATCAAATGTACATTACCCTGAAGATTGCTAAGGAGGAGCCTGCAGGTCCCCTAAGCCTCACCCTGAGATTTATCTCTGGAGAGATGCTTTTCAAAGATTGCTACATGGGGTCATCCTTTTTCAGTCAGGTTATAAATTTCTGAAAACTGCTGTCTCCTCATTGCATAGATGGTTCAGTTGGGGCTTACAAAGGGCTTAAACCAGGAGAGGAAGCAAGAGGACTGATCCTCCTTGAGCATACTCTGAACTTGCAGTGGAAAGGGTTTTTCCTACCATTACTCCTTACAGAGGTCAGGGTCCATGGTGCCACCCACATGGAGAGAGAAGGCTGGTTCTTTTAAGAAGAAACTCTGCAGAGATGGTGGGTGCTCCTCCTCTTTCTTCCAGCTTGGGCAGAGCCTGTCAATTGTTCATGTAGTCACTAATAAATCTCTTTCACTTGAACAGCACGTCTTGTTCATCTCAAATCATTTCTGTTTCAAGCACCTTTTTAAGTATTCCTGAGAGAACAGGTATTATTTCCATCTCACAGATCAGAATGTGAGCTGATTTAAATATTTGTACCATGTTCTGCCTATCTGAAAATACAAAAATTTCTGTTCACAATTAAAAAATGCACAAGATGTTGCTCCAAGAAAGTATGCAGCCAAAATAAACCCAGTTTGTCTGTGGCCCCTGGTAGAACTGATGAATATTTTGTTATCAAGTGTAAGAAACTGAGTTTTAGATGTAGAATATGTGATCACTTAAACACCAGTGATACTAAATAATTAAAAACTGTAATGGTGGTAGCATCTAACATCTGTTCCTTTTAAGAAGCAGCAGCATTAGGACAGCACCAATCCAAAGGAAAAAAAAAAGTAACTGGGGAAAAAACCTGCCAAAAGAAATTCTTACCTGTTGATTACCACGAGTACCTAATGTGTGACAAAAACAAAGCTTACTACATATACTTCAACCTTTTCACTGCTGAGCTGACTACTGCATTTTCTGTACATAATCCTGAGTGCAAGAAAGTTAGTGGCAGCAAAAACTGCCTGCAAGTACCTTTTAAATAGGAAATTATACCCTATTATATATTGCAAGCATTTTTTTTTTCAGCCAGAGAACAGTCCTAATTTTCCAGTAGGTTTTTCCCTCCAGTGAGCGGCAGCAAATATTAATAAGAAAAAAAGAATAAAAACCAACAAACTGCCCTTTCGAAATACAATTTGCTGTGAACTGTAAATTTCTTCTCTCGAAATGGGGCAGCTGTTAATCCTTTCAATCAAGGTGACTGTTTTGCTTGCCATATTCATTTAAATTACAACACACAACCTTCTAATGTAATTTTGTTTCTGATATTGCAGAAAAAAATGTTACTTTTCAAACACATCATTGTGGTTAAAAACACAGACCTAGTTTTGTTTGTTTTGCTTTGGTGTCAGGTGCATTGTCTCTCCCCTCACTACGAGCTTGTGGGCTTGTCTAGGCTGGCAGAAATTCATCTCAAGAGGGAACAGGTGTTTCAGCCATAGGCTTTCATGAAGAACAAACAGCCAGAGCATTGACAGGACCATCTAAGACTGAGCTTGCCAGGAGCAATAGTGAAGCAATGCATATTTCCTGCCTTGACTATATCCGTTTTTATCTGCATCTCTAATCTTGTGCTGTATTGGGATTTCTATCTTTTGTCTTCCCACGGGGGAAATACAAGTTTAAATCCTTTCTTATATGACAGAAGCAGCAAAGTATCTCATCACTATGAGTAACACTCCAAAATCTCCATTTGTTTATAACCCATTAAACAATTACCATTAAGAATGGAGAGGAAAGAGCTCTAGGGCAGAATGTGGGCAGGAACAGCACTGGTCCCTGCAGCCTTGGTGGCACCCCTCCTTGCCAAGGACTTGAATAGGTTGGGGGTTGACCTGCTGGAAAGTAGCGAAGGGGAAAGGGACCTGGGGGTCCTGGTGGATAGGAGGATGACCATGAGCCAGCAATGTGCTCTTGTGGCCAAGAAGGCAAATGGCATCTTAGGGTGCATTAGAAAGGGAGTGGTTAGTAGGTCAAGAGAGGTTCTCCTCCCCCTCTACTCAGCCTTGGTGAGGCCGCATCTGGAATATTGCGTCCAGTTCTGGGCCCCTCTGTTCAAGAAGGACAGGGAATTGCTGGAAGGAGTCCAGCGCAGAGCCACAAAGATGATTACGGGAGTGGAACATCTCCCTTATGAGGAGAGGCTGAGGGAGCTGGGTCTCTTTAGCTTGGAGAAGAGGAGACTGAGGGATGACCTCATCAATGTTTACAAATATGTAAAGGGTAGGTGTCAGGATGATGGAGCTAGGCTTTTTTCAGTGATATCCAGTGATAGGACAAGGGGCAATGGGTGTAAACTGGAGCATAGGAAGTTCCACGTTAACATCAGGAAGAACTTCTTTACTGTAAGAGTGACAGAGCACTGGAACAGGTTGCCCAGGGGGGTTGTGGAGTCTCCTACACTGGAGATATTCAAGGCCCGCCTGGACAAGTTCCTGTGTGATGTACTGTAGGTTACCCTGCTCTTGCAGGGGGGTTGGACTAGATGATCTTTTTAGGTCCCTTCCAACCCTTGGGATTCTGGGATTCTGTGATTCTGTGAATGGGCAGGTCTACATGGTACACATCCTTCCACTGCCAAACTACTTGCATCTTCTATGCCATCATGTGATGTCCTCTTGTCATCACCTGATGTAGCCCAGCAAAGCACCTATACTTTCACTGCTTGCAAACATGGGGCTCCAGAGTCCAAGTTTGGCAAGTTTAATTAATTCTTTCAGCTCTGCCCAAGTACTTTCCAATAATACCCAACAAAAGTCGGTAACAACCCGGGACAATCCATAGAATCATAAAATAGTTAGGTTTAGAAAGGACCTTAAGATCACCTAGGTCCAACCCCCCTGCCATGGGCAGGGATTCATTAGTGTAAGGCAAACACAGATCATCCAAACAATGTATCTTAAAGCTCTAGGTGACTCCTACAAACAAACAAAAACAAAATAAGCATTAGAAAAGTTAACACAACACCAACTTTCCTCTCTCAGCTGCTCCACTTTGGTTCAAGTTCAAACAAAGACCTTAGCCAATTAGTCCATTTTCAGGTATTGCGTCCAGTTCTGGGCCCCTCTGTTCAAGAAGGACAGGGAATTGCTTGAAGGAGTCCAGCGCAGAGCCACAAAGATGATTAAGGGAGTGGAACATCTCCCTTATGAGGAGAGGCTGAGGGAGCTGGGTCTCTTTAGCTTGCAAAAGAGGAGACTGAGGGGTGACCTCATCAATGTTTACAAATATGTGAAGGGTAGGTGTCAGGATGATGGAGCTAGGCTTTTTTCAGTGATATCCAGTGATAGGACAAGGGGCAATGGGTGTAAATTGGAACATAGGAAGTTCCACGTTAACATCAGGAAGAACTTCTTTACTGTAAGAGTGACAGAGCACTGGAACAGGCTGCCCAGGGGGGTTGTGGAGTCTCCTACACTGGAGATATTCAAGGCCCGCCTGGACAAGTTCCTGTGTGATGTACTGTAGGTTACCCTGCTCTTGCAGGGGGGTTGGACTAGATGATCTTTTTAGGTCCCTTCCAACCCTTGGGATTCTGGGATTCTGTGATTCTGTGATTCTTCAAAATAAGGCAGGTTTATTTTAAATATATTAAATAAGAAAATCTTCCCAGTGCTGTCTGCAGGTGGTGACAAAATTCTGCCTACAACCTGAAGACTTTTTCAGCTTTTCCATATGATAGATGCTTAGCCTTCTACCACGAGAGTTCTTTCACTTAGGAGAGTGGGCTGCCCCACATATACAACCTCTTTTAAATACAATTAGCAACTACGGTACCATTTGTATAGATGGGAGGCATTATTCCTATCATTTCCTTTCTGTTTAATGGAACTCCAAATTTAAGTGAACATCATAGGTGCCAATTAAACAACAAATGCCATCTCTCAGTTCTGAGACCTTCATTTTGCTTTTGAAATTCTTTACTTTTGTCAATCCTTAAAATTACTAGGATTTTTTTAATTATTATTTTAATAATGGTTTAATGGTTTAAACCACAACAGTCTAAGCTAATTTTCCCTAAATAAGGAAAAAACCTATATATATGTGTATATATATATAAAGCCTTTCTAACAAGGCACAGATACTTCACTATGCTATTTTACCACATTATCTTTAAGACAAAAGTCCTTATATCTTATGAAGTACATCCTCCATCAAGAACTCTCTTCTTGGTTCCAATTTTATTTTTTTTAGGCAAAAGAAAATACCCTTTAAAGAAAAGACAGACCAAGTTTTTGATACATCAACCCATTCTCTCTATTAATGCAGACATTTAATTATCAATGTATTCTAACCTTGCAAGAGAAACAGAATGGATATGTACAAACCTTCAGATGTATTCTGGAGTCTCAACTTTCAGGATGGAGTAAGAAAAACCACAGTTGTATACTCACAAATATCAGAGCTCTGACAATATATGAATTCAGCAATATATCCCACATCTCTCTAATGCATCAGGACAGATGATGACCATCATTAGCCCCTGGAATCTTATATGCTTGATACCAGCAGCTTACTTAAGTGGGCTTTTATTTTCAAGGTCATAATAAGGGGAAAAAAAATTTAAAAAGATCCTTTTTGTCTTTAACAACTTCTAATTCTAATGCTATGCAAAGCAAGGGAGAAAGAGGTCTGACCCAATTATAAGTAGGATACAGGCAAGACAGTACCAAATCTGAAGGGTAATTTCACTGATCTCTTGCTTCCTCAACAGGGAGGAAACAGACTTAAGGAGATGAGATGTAAAAAGATAATATGAAAAGTTTTATAAGATTGCTTCTAAAATTAACCATCCAAGTCAATCCTTGGCTGTCCCGGCATCCTATTGCATGTTTTGATGCTTCAGTTTTTATTTCGGATGAACTTTATGTGATGCTTTGAGCAAAAAATTTCATTATACTCTTATTTAAATGGCTATAAGGTAATTTACAGTTTTAGCACTGCATCTTCAGAAGACTTTAAAGAGGGGCAGGGGAGAATGAAGACAGTACCTACAGCAAGCAAAGTGTTCTTAAAATCAAGAAACTTTAGGAAAAACAGTTACTTTTTTCTGCTTTACTGCTTAATGCCAGTACCCAGGCACAAAGAATAATGAGCAACTTCTTATAATGTAAACTAGAAGAGAGATCAGATCAGAACTTGGTGAAGAAATGGAGAATCAGTAGCACCTTCTCTCTTTGCACTGGCTTATACAAAACGGACAGAAAACTTAGAGCAATAAATTGAAAGATCAAGTTTAAAGAAAACTGAGAAAGGTTAATTCAGATTCAGGTGAAGGAATGAAGTAGCCAGATTCAAAAGACAAAGGTAAGTACTCACGCAATGCAGGAAGATCTTGATTAGTAAGCTTAATATAAAATTCAGTTTTCCACATCCTGCTTTTCTTCTATAATTGCCTGTGTTGCTGGAAATCTTGATTATACTCTCATTTTCTAAGGGGTTATTTTCTGCTACAGGTGACGCACTCTAGCTGTTCCACCTCTCAGTGGCAACCCTTGGTGTCTTGGGGCTATTGTCAAAGCAACACAAGCTCCCCAGACAAGTCAAGGCCCTCAAGGTCTGAAAGTCTGATTCAAGTCTGCTAATCTGAGCACTGGGTTTGTGGATAGAATGCTTTCTTAGCAGGCAGGAGGAAAATAAGGAAGATGCTCTTGATTTGTTGAACTTAAGACTCTTGAACAAAAGCCATGTTCAACAATATTTTTCTTTGGCAAAACAGCCTAAAAAAAGGTATGATTCTGTTTGTGCTGAAGATCAGTTCCTGATCATAGTGCAAATTCATTTAGGTTCACTAAAACCACATAAATACACAATAAGCAGCCCACATTTAATACTCCTTTCCTAACCTCTAATAAACATGAAGAGCAAGAGTATTCAACTACACAAGTTGACCTCTGAGGGATGAAAACAATGCAACAATGAAAGCTCCTAGAAAGCATTTGTTTTGTAATTATGAGCCATAGCATAAGAAAAGGCTAGAACAAACCATATGATCAAAACCCCTGTTGACTTCTCTCAAAACAGAAACAGGAGAGCTCATACAGCCAAGAGAAACCCTTTTTACTTCTAGCAGCATTTTAACACTACAACATAGTTTCATTTTGCTACACATTCATTTCATAAAAATTATTAAACATATTGAAAATAGTATTTAAATGCATTTTTACCAATCACATCACGTATCGTAATGATCACTCAGAAGATGGTGTGACATCATTATATAAATTGCATATTCTTAGCTCCTAACTGTAGCATGTAAACTTTAATAGACAATTCCAATTTATTTAGTAAACTGCATAACATGTCACATTAACAATTTATTTACCTTCTGCCTGAGACACAGAACAATTTCAGAAAAAACAATGACTGCAATCAGATGACATTTAACTGCTGTAGTTTCACCTTCTTTCCTTCCTTAGCTAAAAACAAAACCAAAATGCCTACTACAGAAAAAAAATATCATTTGAATTGGTTCTTTGTATTCCTAACAATAAACCAAATTGTTATAGTTTCAAGTGCAACCAATAAAATTATTAAACTTATTTTGACTTCTATAATTTATTTTCTTTGTTCATCAGCATTAATTGCACCACAGGCTCCTGCTGCTTATTGTCCTGGTCAATTTTAAGCCCTTAGGTGACTTGTTAGCAAATGACTTGGAAATAAAAAGTGACGCAACAAGCTGCGTAAATCCTTATTAATTGTTAACTCACTCTACCTCCAAGCCACCTGCAGTACCTCTTAAAGTTGATTATGGGACAGAAAGACGTCAGAAAGCCAAAGCACTGAGAACATTCTGGTTCTAGTTAAAGGGTGCATTTTTTTTTTCATATATAGCTCTATTGAGATTGTGATTCAAGCTTAGAACAGTCAAAGAGTTTGACTAAAGCACTTTAGAGATGTGTTAAACCTGTAACAGGTATCACAGAATCACAGAATCACAGAATCCCAAGGGTTGGAAGGGACCTAAAAAGATCATCTAGTCCAACCCCCTGCAAGATCAGGGTAACCTACAGTACATCACACAGGAACTTGTCCAGGCGGGCCTTGAATATCTCCAGTGTAGGAGACTCCACAACCCCCCTGGGCAACCTGTTCCAGTGCTCTGTCACTCTTACAGTAAAGAAGTTCTTCCTGATGTTAACGTGGAACTTCCTATGTTCCAGTTTACACCCATTGCCCAGCAGGAAAGAAGAAACAATTATCTTACAGAAGGTTTTTTTTCATTAAAAAATGAAGAAAACACCCCAAGAACTGCCTTCCTGTTGACTTAGGATATGACCTAAACCGATCAAGAAATACTTCACTTTTTTCTCTCAGTCATGCAATTCTGAAATCAAGTGTAAATACCCAGTCCCTCTCTTACCTGGCAGGTAAGAAAACCTTCCAAGATCACATGCTGCTTGAGAGAGGGGCTTCACTTCCGAATACAGCAACGCTTAATAAGAAGCACTGAACCTTGAATCACAATTCTTTTTCTCCTAATTTTACCATAGGTAGTAAAGAAACAAAGAACCAAGCTGTCATTCACTTGCAATTTTATTTGTACATAGCAACCTTAAAAATTTTGCTCCCAAACCCAAAGAAAAACACATCTCTGAATTTGCTGTATGAAAAAATAAGTCAGTTGTAATGATTTGAGGATTTCCTGGCATTTAATATCACAATACAGATGAAGAAACAAAGAACCAAGCTGTCATTCACTTGCAATTTTATTTGTACATAGCAACCTTAAAAATTTTGCTCCCAAACCCAAAGAAAAACACATCTCTGAATTTGCTGTATGAAAAAATAAGTCAGTTGTAATGATTTGAGGATTTCCTGGCATTTAATATCACAATACAGATGATAGTTTTTGAAGAACTAGAAGAATGCAGCTGAGTGCAGCTCCACCTCTGACAAGTATAATGCTCTGCTGAGTCTGAGCAAAGTTGTCAATGACACTCCTGAGGTAACCTAATCTTAAGAGATCTTTCCAGTAGAATCATAGAATAGTTAGGGTTGGAAAGGACTTTAAGATCACCTAGTTCCAACCCCCTGCCATGGGCAGGGACACCTCACACTAAACCATGCCACCCAAGGCCTCATCCACCCTGGCCTTGAACACTGCCAGGGATGGAGCACTCACAACCTAACTGGGCAACCCATTCCAGTGCCTCACCACCCTAACAGGAAAGAACTTCTTCCTTATATCCAATCTAAACTTCCCCTGTTTAAGTTTTAACCCATTACCCCTTGTCCTGTCACTACAGTCCCTGATGAAGAATCCCTCACCAGCATCCCTATAGCCCCCCCTTCAGATACTGGAAGGCTGCTATGAGGTCTCCACGCAGCCTTCTCTTCTCCAGGCTGAACAACCCCAACTTTCTCAGCCTGTCTTCATATCAACCAGACCACACAGCTTGGTGTCATCGGCAAACTTGCTGAGGGCGCACTCAATCCCACTGTCCATGTCAGTTATGATGCGTTATACATAGTGTTTATCCTCTGCAATGACTTTTAAAGGTAAAAATATAAATGACAATTCGTATTTGTCAAAGGCAATTTAAACTTTTCAGTACTAAGAGTATTAGAAACCACATTCATTATATAAATACAAAATGGAATCGAACTCTTGATGAAATTTAGCAGAAATGGCCTTCCAGATTTTTAGTATCGTACGATCTCCATTCTCACATTTTACTGCTTTCTGGGAATGAAAAATAATAGACTACAACAAATGTGGAAGCACATGAAAACTGGACAAAGGCTGTATGGCTACGAACGAAGAAGGTTCTAGGCCAATTTCATACAGCACCAAGGGGAATACTTGTAGTAAACTACACAATACTAACAAAGATATGGAATTGGTAAAATCCTTTTGGTACCAAAAGAAAGCATCCCAACAGTATCTGACTTACGTTTCTCAGCTCCTGAGATGGCCTCAAACAGGTTTTGGAGGAATGACAGTAAATAGTGCATTAACAGCTAGTTCTTCACAGAAGGAATTAATCTTTTTAACATTGACACCCTAGATCCTGGGCTAGACAGTGCTATCCCTGGCAGCATTCAAGGCCAAGTTGGATGGGGCTTGGAGCAACTTGGTCTAGTGGAAGGTGTCCCTGCCAGTGGCAGGGGGTTGGAACTGGATGAGCTTTAAGGTCCCTTCCAAACCAAACAATTTTGTGACTCTGTGATTCTGCAGGCTAAGACTTCAGGCAAAATTGATGATGATCCTGCTGGTAACTGAGGATGACAAGCAGCAGATGAGAAGCCCCAGGATTCACGAAGACCTCAGCCCTTTTAGGCAATGGATAAACAGGAGGCCTTGGGAGGCTCTCCTGACACACAAAGGAACTAAAACTGGGAAGGGATATGTCATGAAGACATGGCAGACTGGAGAATGGCACAGGTTATACTTAGGAATAAATTTCACTGAAAAGGCTGAGTTAGTAAAAGACTTTGCCTAAGTATTAACTGGACAAAATCTGCTCTTAAGTGCCCACTATCAAAGACTAGGGGGAAACATGCTAAAACCACAGTATAGGGGGACTAAGCAATACAGTCACATACAGCAGCTGTACATGTAGAAGCTAAGGTATCAGATGACACAGACAGAAGTGTCAAGAGAGCTGCCTAATGCTATCATGAAGCCACTCCATCACCTTTAATGGCATCATGGTGAGCAGGTTCCTGATGACTGGAGAAAGGTCAGTGCCATGATAGCTTCAAAAAACTGTCAGGAAGGACTGCCCAGAGAACCACAGGATGGAAGAGCTCACCTTAATCAGTGTGGAAATCATGCAGTAAGTCCTCGTGGAAACTACTACCCAGCACATGAAGAGCAAGAGAACAGCCAACACAGATGTACTGAAGGCAAAACACTCCTGACCAACCTAGTTCCTTTCTAAGACTAACTGGCTCTGTGGCTAACAGGTAGACAGTAGATTTAATTTAATTGCTTTTTTTCTCCTCTATTACTCCGATAACCAACATGAAAGGCAGAAACTGAATGTATGGGCAAAAAGCTGGATTCAAAGACTATCTGTACAATGGATCAATGTGGGACTTGTACCTGGAAGCCTAACAGGAGAGAAGAGCTTTCTTCCAGAATGAAAACCCTGCCCGACCTCCCAGGGGAAATGTAATTTTGAGTTGAAAGCTTAAGTAAAGTTCAGTAGTAAAGTGTGAACACTACCTATGTGTCTGCAGAATAAAGGGATAAATGCATGTTTGTATGCCATAACTTTATTATTTATTAGTCTAGTTCTAATAGTCTTGCTACACTGACTCACTGAGAAGCTTCCAGACTGGCACCCAAATATTGACTTTTCTTTCTGTAGTAATGGTTAGAGAGGAGAGGACAATACATTTTTAGTTCCGCACACTTCTATACCTCCATGATCAATATCTTATTAACTATGAGAATTAAAATGGAAACACATCCCTTTGAAAACAAGGAATTCCCCTGATTATACAATGAGATTGAGTTCTTGTTTCTAGCCTTGGTAATGTAAAGGTCTTTGAGCCATGAAACTACTGCACAGAAAAGGACTACAAAATATTTTTAAAGTTTTTAAAATTCAGTAGAATTTCATTTTATTGAAATTTCTTACTGCAATATATCTGAATTTATACTAAACTGCTGTCTCAAGAAAACAGCTATTAAAAAGGACATAAAATTAATATCAAAAGCCTACAGCACCTCCCTTTTCAGTCCATTTGTTACCTGAAAAATATCCAGAGAAACAGAATTCAAGGTTTACTTCAGACACAGCTTTGATGCCCTGTTCATGAGGTATGGGACTGTACAAAACAATGGAACAGATGAGACCAAGAATATCAGCATTTTCCATGCCTGCTCCTTATTCTGATAAATTGCTCTCAAACATCAAATATTCCAAATACCTGGGACCAGCGATATGGAAAATCCCTATCATAAGAATGATATGAGAGGTCTTATCTGGTTTATAATGTGAAGCAAATACTAATAACAACTCAAAGACTTGTCAAAAGTTTCATGATTGCTCACATAATTTCTCATTATTGCCAGCCACTTTAGTTAATAATATTGTTAATCCATTTGAATGTTGATAAAAAGATAATTTTGAAGGCAAAAAAAAAATTGGAATGATGCATTTTATTATCAGAAATCTAAGTTTTTCCACAGCACAGTGTGCCAAACTGTTGCATTTTAACATTGGGATCATCAAGTGCCAACATCCAATTCTTCTGACAAAAGCAGACTGTGGGAAGGGTTGAATTCAGGCAAGTGCGCTCTTCCGTTCCGCACTTGGGTACTCACACATTGCTCCACCTTAACCTAGACTATATTGCAGGGAATCAAAATTATTCTGATACTCCATCAATTGAATTACATTTTTGCCTTGTGTTTTGTGGTAAATCACTCTGTTCTTCAAGAACAGCCAGTAGTCATGAATGAGATGAAAGAGGATGAAGTACTACCCTAAACTGAGGGAAAACATGATGCAGCACATCTCTTTGGAAAGGGTGGGAAGAATCCAGAAGTGGATTAAGCTGCTCCTGGTAATAGAAAAGATGGGGGTTTTAGCAGTTCTTTGCCCAGTTTCATGGGGAATGGTTCCTAGAGTTTCTTTTGAGGGGCAAAGGTAGAGGTTTTCAGGTCCCCATAAAATCACTGGAATAAAAAAAAAATTAACAGTGCTTTCCCAGAGATAAAGATGCAATGGTTTGGGGGCAGTTGTTCATGTCCTCCGCTTTCCTTTCCCAGCCTAACTGGTGGCACAGATCACCCTGAAGATATATGGCCAATCTAGATATCAGGAAGAATTTGGTGCTGTTTTCCTGACTTATATTTAAAAATTTAAGTTTCAGCAGCAACCTCTAATTTCTCATGATCAGTGCAAGACTACAGTGAGCAATACCAGCATTACAGATTGTTTCTGCTGTTGAGACATGACGTGTATTACTTCTTATAATCTGTGTGTGTCAAGACACACACATTAAGACCACTTACTTTCAACATTTATCTCAAACATTTGTACCATTCTGTAGTGACAAGGCAACAGGTAACTTCCATTCCAAGTTACAGGTTTCCTGCTATGTCAAAGGTTTGACACACAAGTTCTCTGAAATCTCCCTACCTAAGTCTTTGCTATTTGAGCAAACTAAGTTACTGTATTTTTCAGGCATCCAAATACAAAGCCAGAAATTAACTGATTTTTACTTTCAGTTTTTTAAGTATCCTGCACAACATTTGGCACAGCTGAGTCACAAAGGCCAACATCAAATTAAAATGCATATAATGTTTATTATTATGACAAGAAAAAAAAATAGAATTATGGAGTCAAACTCCAAATAATTAATGTTTATGGTCTATGCCAACCACATGCATAATCCTAATGTATCTAAGATAAGTATTTGAAGTACAATGACTCAATCAGAAAAATAACCTGAACTCCAAACAACTTGTATGTACATTTGTGTCTTTCATACTTGAGTGTAAAGCTCAACAGTGACATAAACATGTGTTAACATATTTTCGTTTAGTTTCCTGTTTTCCTTTTTATCAAATTTGAAGAAATAAAATCAAGACTCCAAAGCCATAAGGTTCTGGTTTAGTTAATTAGCAAACAATATGCTTAGTTTAAATACCAGCAAGTCATATACCAACAACTTCTCCTAGTGACAAGCACCTTTTTGACCACATATTTATATCACCTCCAGCCTCCTATGAAACGCTGGAATCTTATACTCAAAAATTATGACCTATGTACTGATAAAATGAACTTTTGCCTTCATGTTCTGAAACAAGGAGGAGTAATCAACACAGTTTATGTCCTCTCACTTTGTGCAGAGCTCCTCAGTGCCTCCTGTTGTATATGTGAACAAAAATGAGCTAAATATACAGCTCTTTAAAAATAGCAAGCTAAAATACTAACTGTTGCTGAGGAATATGGACATACCATTTCCACACAGGACAAAAAGATTTGTAGACAACTAGCTACCGGGTGCAAAAAACTTCAGATGAGAATCTATGTTCTCTTCCCCTTCTCTCTCTCATTGAAAAAGCAGAACCTTGAGTTTCGCTGTCATGCAAAAATAAAACAAACAAAAAATTGAAAGGACTACTCCATCACTTTGAGAGAAAATGGTAACTAAATGGTTACAAAAGTAATACAGAAGTACCCAGGTACCTAAACACCTATAAGAAACTTTCTCATCAGAAGCAAGATTGAAAACTGGCTGAAAAGTCAATGTCTCCTCTCTGGATCATGTAAGCTCAAAAATTATTTCAGCATCCTGATTATTTACTTTAAAAAATGACATTTGTCCCTTTTAGAAAAAACCTACAACCCAAATTAAGCTTCAAAGAACTGACCTCAGAAACACTCTGCATTTAAGAGCTATAGCATTAAACTTTAAAATGTTCTGCTTATACCACACTGATGCAGATGAATTAAAAATATCAAAAAAAAAAAAATATATATGTATGTACATGTCTGAAGATGTCAAATCACCCGCATTCGGTTGATATGCTGGAGGTTGTGGTTCGATTGATACACTGGAGGGAAGGGATGCCATCCAAAGGGACCTTGACATGCTTGTGAGGTGGGCTGATGCCAACCTTATGCAGTTTAACCATGACAAGTGCAAGGTCCTGCACCCGGATCGGAGCAATCCCAGGCACAGCTACAGATAGGGCAGAGAAGAGATTCAGAGCAGCCCTGCAGAGAAGGACTTGGGGGTGCTGGTCGATGAGAAAATGAACATGAGCCAGCTTCAGTGTGCGCTCGCAGCCCAGAAAGCCAACCGTATCCTGGGCTGCATCAAAAGGAGCACGACCAGCAGGTCGAAGGAGGCGATCCTGCCCCTCTACTCTGCTCTTGTGAGACCTCACTTGGAGTATTGTGTGCAGTTCTGGTGTCCTCAGCATAAAAAGGACATGGAACTGTTGGAACAAGTCCAGAGGAGGGCCACAAGGATGATCAGGGGACTGGAGCACCTCCCGTATGAAGACAGGCTGAGAAAGTTGGGGCTGTTCAGCCTGGAGAAGAGAAGGCTGCGTGGGGACCTAATAGCAGCCTTCCAGTACCTGAAGGGGGCCTATAGGGATGCTGGGGAGGGACTCTTCATCAGGGACTGTAGTGACAGGACAAGGGGTAACGGGTTCAAACTTAAACAGGGGAAGTTTAGGTTGGATATAAGAAATTCTTTACTGTGAGTGTGGTGAGGCACTGAAATGGGTTGCCCAGGGAGGTTGTGAATGCTCCATCCCTGGCAGTGTTCAAGGCCAGGGTGGATGAGGCCTTGGGTGGCATGGTTTAGTGTGAGGTGTCCCTGCCCATGGCAGGTGGGTTGGAACTAGATGACCTTAAGGTCCTTTCCAACCCTAACTATTCTATGATTCTACAGTTCTATGATTCAGCTCCACATCCTCAATTAATACCTACAGGTTTTTTGTCTGTTTTAAATTATTTCAGAGGCTTCTCACTCCTCTTCATCTACTTAAGAAATAAAGGTCCTCTCATTCTGCAAGGACAGTTAGCATTTTATAGTTTTCTTAGAAATACTGATGAAAACTTGTGATGGGAGAAAACAGGCATTCAACAGAATGTTTCTTTGTTTCTTGATCACTATCTGTGGTCTAAAATGTGTAGTTTCTCGAGGTAGAAAGTAATTAAACTGTTTGGCCTATGCTGGTGTTACCTAAAGATGTCTGAGTCAGTTACAGGTGTAGATGATCATACTGATTGCCCTGATCTAGCAGTATCTCAAACAGAAAGTAAGAAAATGAATAGAGGGAAGCAGGAACAACTCAGAGAAGCAGAATCACTTCCTGCACGCTTTGTGTGACAATCCACTCAACAGAAAGTCTGAAGGAAATGACAACATGACACATGTCTCAATTTAAATTCTATGGACAATATAAACCAATCCAAAACACTATTACATGGCATATGACTGCAGGGGCCACCTTCAGATCCTCAAGGATTCAAGGCCACCCTCTCACAACAAAACTGTTCCTATTGAACCTGCATGAAGCATGAGGCTGGAGTAGATGACATCATAAGATCCCTTCCAATGGGAATGATTTTGATAGTGGGAGAAATTGCCCCAGCCAAAACTCCCATCCAAATTGACAAATACCAATTATTCACAGAACTCTAATTTTCACATAATACTGAAATGTAAAATGACTCTATAATGTTAAAGAAAAAAATCTGGAAGTAGAACGGTTCTTTGTTTTAAACCTGATGCTTGCAAACCTTCCTTCAGAGCTTCAAATTGGCGAACACCTAAGATTTTCCTATTAAAATAACATGGCATTGCAGGTTCTCTCAAGACCACTCAGATAAAAATGGCAGCAATTTGTTTTCCTAAACCACTAACATAAAACTGACTCATTTGACTGAAAATTACATTAACTCCAGCACTGGCACATGAGATATTATGTATGAAAACAGACAAAACCCCAGATTTATGACATGACATTGAAAATAATTTTAATTATTATTCTAACTATCAGATCATTTTGCCCAAATAAATATATATAGCATTAAAACAACTAACTGAATCTTGTAAACAGAATAAGTTGATAGACTGATTAGTATTTAATCAGTCTCCAAATGTTTCTATTACTAAATAAAAGTTTTATTGGGAATATCAACATAACCACACACCTTGAAACTAGAGCCATTGTATATATTCAGAGGCAGTATTAAGGCATAGCCATGTTCTTAAGACACCTTATTCCTTTAATATGTAAATAAGGTGCTGATAAGGACTTCTCTTATGTAAAGAGTATATGAAATTTAAACTTGGAAATAGTCTGTAGCCATCCCACCTCAATGCATGAGCCAGACGTATCTCACTAGTTAAGCAAGAGTCAGGTCAGGTCAGCATTTGGCTGCAACTGAGGCAGAAAAAATTAGAGCTCTGAAGTGATTTGATAAATTTATGTATTTAAATTCAGAAGATAGAGTGCTTTTCCTTGTCATTCAGCCTTTAAATTCTGCTATGATACAGTGCTAAAAGAATCCTGTGATGGAGAGATAAGAGATGTTGACATCCTATACCTTAAGCATAAAAAACCCTGCTCCAGCCTTCCAAATACACATATTAACATGCTCCAGTGAATATAAATGCAATCTTTCCTGCCCTTACTGACTGCAATGTAAGTAAGAGCTGTATTCTGACTTGCCAAGCATACAACAGTTAACGACTCCTGCCACTGGAAGTAAACAATAGTTTTAAGACACACTGCATGGACAATATCAGCACTGAGTTTAGCACCCCATTCAGCCTTTTCCATACATAAGGATGTGGTGGCAACTCACACTTTCACACACATGCCCACACTGTGAGGTGCAGTGTATGAGCTTTTTCACATTTACCTCTGAGGAAAAGAATAAACACACTGGAAACTGAATCTGATCAAAGGGGCATGGTCAAATACCACCATGTCAAAGGTGGGCTTAGTACAGCCTGCAGGACAACTTCTTCTAGAAATGTTTCTCCATTACTCCAGGTAACTCACCAACTTGCTTTCCTGCAGACTTCCCCACCCCTCATAAAAAAGTTGCATAGGACTTTATATCTGACAGATATAAAGATAAATACACTTTCAGCTGAGTAACAGACACTACTGAAATTGCAAGGGTAAAATCTTAAGATATTTAAACTGTCGCATCCAATCTCTTCAAGTTTCAGATTGACACCTGAAGACTGGTTGTCTGCTCAACCACAATAGCCAGATTTGTCATCTTTTTTGGCTTTCTACTAGCAACGTTCTCCCAGACTTACTTCTATTACTGAGCTACACACTGTTTTAAAGAAACATTTGGATTTGTGCACCATTTCTCTTCCATCTCCTATTCTAAGAAGGTACGGGTTTAGTCTACCTCGTCTTAGATTATGCTACATTTTGAAGATGCTTAGGTGTTCATATATCTATGACTAGTTCTGAATGAAATGTGCTCTGTTTAAGCCAAACAAAAGCATTCTGCCCATATGAACAGACATACAGATTGAACAGATGTAAGGTACATGTTAGTCACATGTTAGTCACTCCACTGGAGCTCCCTGATCTAAAATCTCTAATGAAAACAATAACTGGTCTTTCCCAGCTGCTTGGCAAGTATATGACCGAAATAACAATTCAGAGTACTAGCATAGGACTGTTAAGAAAATTAAGAAAACAATCAGAAACATTTGGTTCAGCTAATTAACATGGTCATTTAAGAATGATGCTGAGCTGTATTGGGATTGCATGGCAAGGTTTTGGTAACAGGGGGGCTTCTGTGACACAGGAGGGGTGAGGTGAAGATGGCTTAAGATTTGGTTTTGTTTCTCACTATTCTACACTGATTTAGTTCGGTAATAAATTAAACTAATTTCCCAGAGTTGAGCCTTGTTTACCCGTGACAGTAACTGATGAGTGATCTCTCCCAGTCCTTATCTTAATGTACAAGCCTTTTGTTGAATCTCCTGTCCCTGTCCTACTGCGGATGAGAGTGACAGTGCAGCTCTGGTGGGCACGCGGCACCCAGAAACATACACGGTGAAGAACATTTTAAACAAAGAAACAAAAGCATCTACATATATACCACATGCAGCTAGAATTCACAAGCACTTCAAATAAGCTTACTGCAACTGAAAGTAGTTCTGTTTCCCCTAGAACTGGACAAAATGCATTCTATTTTCCCTGTAAAATACAACACAGAGCTGATTGTTCTATCCCACTTTTCTTGTAAACTTAGTACAACACTAAAAGCTAAACCCACAAGCACCATCACACCTCAAAATCACTTTAGAACTAAAATTAAAAGGTAGTTAAATCACATGAGAAATTTTAGACTATTCATCCTTACTTTTAGGGCTCACTTTCTTATTCTGCTCAGAGAATTACAAAGAACATACTGTCTCCTCTGTGTAGGCTTTGCATAGGTTTCTCATACTTAAAAGCTTGCAGTGATATTGGTTAATTGCCAGATTTCAGCCACCTCTCTAACCTTTCCCTTTCAGCGGGCATGAAAAGGTTTACTTGTAATATATATTGCTGCTGACTGAATTTTATCTGGTTCTCCTGGATTCTCAGCAGCAATTCCCAAGTTAGAGGCTTCCCCAGAAAGCATGTCAAAGGATTCCCACCCACACACTGAATATCTAACAAGCCCTGACCCATTTTCTCCTTATTAAAGCAGCACTACATAGTTTAAAAAAATAATAAACAGAGAGCCTAAATGAATGCGAGATTTGCAGTTGGAACTCTGCCCTCTTCAGATTTCAGTTCTGACAAAATCACTACCGAGAAGCAGAGACATTAAAATACAAACATCAAATGTATTTTCCCTCAGTATTCTCTTTCAGTGACTTATTACTCCAGCTGTCTTTCAGCTAAGCACAAGGAGGACTTCATTTATTAGTTCTGGATATAGAAAAATTCCCTAATTTAGCCATACTTATCTCACCTTCCAACCATATCTTTGGGCATATTTCTACAACTTGAGCTTTAATAATCTTGTAACTCAGTGCCTTGTGATATAGCAGTCTTAAAAAATGAAGCCTCATAGTGAGTAACAGTTGGAGGTATATGACTTTACTACTATTAAAAGTCTTACCTAACAGAAGAAATAATAGCAATTAACATTGAATATTTTGAAGTTTTTCATGTAGGATGGACTACTTCAAATACTACTGCAAAACTCAAAACCTATCAGGAAGTTAATATGCTGGAATTTACTAAGATCCCCAATTAAATGGGTACGATATCCTGTTTTAGGTAGAAACAAAATGGGAACAGAAGATTCAGTTTACGTATGACTTCCAATTTGCCCACTGCATTCACAATTTCAGACATAGTGGGAATCGGATTTTACTGGTTACAACTGCAGAACAGCCTTTCCCAGCTCTTGTGCCATCAGCTCCAAAGGAAGTGAAGCTCTTCAGCCAGTCAAATAACCTCTCCCAAAACAGGAATGTTAAACAGAAGAGGTAAAAAAAGAAAAAAAATAAAAATCAACTGGATGAATTCCCTGAGCTTTCAATGCCAATACAAATTTAAATGAAACTGATAAAATCATGATAAAAGATTTATTTCACACAGTGCAGAAAATAGACAATAAACCCCATAATATTAGATCAACCATCTTTAATGAATACTGAAAGAAAAAAAATCCATTCAGGAAAGCTACATGTCTCATAACAAGTAAATCCTTTATGCTTAAAACTGATTTGTAAGCAAACCCCAGCTTCACGTGTTAAGTTATAAATGATACACCTTTTCTTTCCCCCTTTTAATTAAACTATGTTTTATACAACTGCCTTTCCAGGTAAAGCAGACTGATAATAAGCACATAATATCACATATGAACATTCTTTTACCTTAATTTTCAACAGAAGCTATTATGAAAAAGGTACATTTTCCTTCTGAAAAGAGGCACACTTGTTCTTTTCAACAGGAAAGTTGGGAGATGAGGGAAACCACCAAAACAAGTAAGACCACTCTTTATCTTACAATAGTATTCAAGTGACATGTATTCATTTTTCAGTGATGAAGACTTTTCACTAACAACACTATGTTATCTAATAATCTGTTTTATTCTAATAACTTGTGACTGTAGAGGCAGACAACACAAAGTCTGGAATCCAAGTAACCAAGTTTATATAATTTTACAACCAGAAAGAGGAACTAGGAGACCTCCCTTGTTTATAAAGCCATAGTAACTTACATGAACTGCAATACTATACTGATTAAAGCTCATCTTTTCCCAAACATATGCAAGCAGAGAATTAACAATGGCAATCACTGCAGAACAGCATCAAACCTGTAAAATCTATTCATCTATTTAGAAAACAAACTTGCTTAACACCCAGGTTTGCATACGATACTTTACAGACAAATACACGTTGAGTTAGAGGACTCTTCATTGTCTTACTTTGTGTGAATGGTTCTGAAAACTTCTGTTAAGTACAAGATTAGCTTCGATTTGAACTACAGTTTTTTGGTTTGGGTTTTGGGGTGTTTTTTTTTTTTGCTATGACACAAGAACAGAAGACTCTACAACTCCCATGACATCGAGCAGAATGTGTTTGCAGGCTTAGTTTAAAAGAAAATGGACTTTCCTTGACAATTATTCTCTCAACAAGATCATTCTCTGGAGAAATAACAGTTGAGATTGGAATTCCAAAAATTTGTAAGTATACACTGCATGACACTTCAGCCTGCAGAGAACTGAAAATTTTGAGAAATATATTTAAATGGTCTTACTGAGTAGGATAACTAGAAACTGAGCTCTCATTTCTTCTCACATGCTTACATTTTTCCCCCTGGGCCTCTGACACTGGCACTTGAAGAAGGGAATGCACACTTTAGCGTTTTCTTTTAGGAAGGGTGAGAAATACCTTCTGCATTGCTTGGACAGTATTGCTATCTCAGAATTTCTTTTTATGGGGAGAAAAAAAGAAAAGATTAAAGAGCCAGCTGCTTCTCTATCCACCTCTATCACAGTTTTATTCTTACTGCAAACATTTGCTTTTCCTCGTGTAAAAGCTCTTTGAAATAAATAATCATAGAATCAGAGACTGGTTTGGGTTGGAAGGGACCTTAAAGCTCATCCAGTTCCAACACCTTCCACTAGACCAGGTTTCTCCAAGCCTCGTCCAACCTGGCCTTGAACACTGCCAGGGATGAGGCAGTCACAGCTTCTCCAGGCAACAGTGTTTTTCTGGGCAATGTTTTCAGCCTGACAAGTTTAAATTTCTTTAAGTATTATTTCATATTATTGAATTTTATATCTATGTATTTCTACTTTCTGGTCAAATAAGAACAGCAGCAGTTTCTGAAAGTCCATATTCCATTTCATATATTGCACACTTCTGCATGAATGCCCTCTGACTTGGCTGTTTCTTGAATAAAAGAACTTGTATGACTAGAGAAAACTAAAAATTTGCACTTAGCAATTGTTCATTTAGCAAATTCAGCACTCTATTTTAAAAGAAAGTTGAAGCATGAGCTTTACACAAAAACAGTAGCTTATTCAAATGTTTAGTGTTTCTGAAGCCAGTGGCAAAATATTCAGAAAGCCTAATACTGAATTAATTTTTTTTTTAATTTTTAAATACTCATAAGCAATACTTATATAACCTTATTATTTAAAAGTATATTATTTCATCCTTTTTGATGAAATATTTACCACAAAGTGTGTGTTTTGTACAATCCTATCATCAGATTAATCTCAAAGCAAACAGAACACAATAAACTTTCTTAAAACAATTGTTAAATATGAAATTGGCCACATGGCACATACTCAAAATTAACTGTTTACAGAAAAAAATGCATTTAACTCCAAAAACTTCAGAAGAACTTGCATGCAAATACTCCTAAAATGAACTGGATGTCCTATTTAATGGGGTATATACAGCATACAGTACTATTCTACAATAAGCCATTAAAAACTATTTATCAAAACTATAAAGATATATTCAATTGTAGATATAATATCACAGTATCAACCTTATCTTGACTGTATTTAAGACAGGAGAAGACAACTTACGGGTACAATTCTGAAAGCTGCTGAGCTATGTTATAAGCTGTGGGGTCCCTGTCCAGTGCATATACCGTGATGTTGCTTGCTTTCTCTAGAAGAGCTGTAGTGTGACCGCCGGCTCCAAACGTCATGTCAAGGAAATGCTGCTGAATGAAGAGACAACACCTTTACCTTTCAACCACAATAATAATAATAAAAAATGTTTGTTGATATAAAGCTTCTTTTGCTGATTTCCTCACATGGAGGAAAATACACCATTCAATATAGTCACAGTGCAGGAAGTCTCAACAGGAGGAAAGGAGAAGCAGAAGGGAAGCTGAGATAAAAACTCTGGAGAGGTGAACACTACACTTCTGGCTATGTGCTTTCTGTAGGCTCATTGTAAGGGTTTCTCTGGTCAGAGTCCATATGACCAAGAGGCTTTGTTCCTGAAACTTTCCTAAGAAACAATGACTCAGGAAACAATCATCCCCCTTGAACCAAGGCACTTTGACTCCATAAACAGGAGAAACAAGAAAATTAGGTAGAACTTAATGCTGGTTTAAGTCTTTACCTGCAAAATAGCAGGACTGTTTCTAGCACCTGTCCCATGCACCTTCCTCATGTGGCCTTTGTTAAATATGACAACACTCAACAGCTTAAAAGGCAAGAACTATATTGTTAACAGAAATAACTGGCTCTTCACTTAGCTATGAAGAGGTTGCATGACTGCAGTTCCACTTATAAAATATTTCCTTTCAAATTACTAAAAAGGTATCCATAATTCTATACCATAGGGAAAACATACTAAAGTTTAGAAAGCGACAGAATTTTATTGTTCTATAACTGCATTTAAAACCAAAGTAGAAGTGTGACTAAACAGCATTTTCTCTAGTCTCTGCACCTCCGAATTGCTGTAAATCTTTCCTCTTGGTTCATTTAACAGACCTCCCTTGATTACGGGAAACAGCAGACTCCACGCAAGCTAAACTGGAACAACAAAATTCTCCACACACTTCAGTACGTGTTTTTGGTTGGGCTTCTTCTAAATCCTCAAATTACTTTTTGTGTGTGAAACAGTTTTTGAAGACCACTTAACAAGTGCAATCATATTAGATAGAAATTAATGTGAACTAAACTTACTGACAAAGTCTACATAACCTAAGTTAAGCACCTACACACCTAAATGTAAGCACCTTTTAAGGGAAATTTTGTTACTTATCTCTTGAAAGAATTAAGACTCAACCACAAAATCCCTGTGGATAAAAACAGAAATTCAAATGCAATGAAGACAGACACAAACATTTTTCAAGAAACAGGTTTTAGAGGACATAAATAAAGGCTTTTTAATGGAAATCCTATCATAAAAAAACTGAATATTTATGAGAAGAAGAATAATACAACTCTAATGTGGTTATGAGTGCAAGTTATGATCCTTTCAAATACTTAGGTTGTCACAATTTAATTTCTTTGTGTTAATACCTTCATGTTTCCTAAACCTATGCTCTAAAAGCAGAACTTTCCTATAATATTTCACAAAGAAAAAAAAATTGAGTTGGCTCATCATGCAACATTAAATTGCACCACTCATACAAGAAATAAAGAATAACAGAGATTATTTTTTTTAAGAAGTAGAAGACAAAATTACATTACAGAGGATATGATATTCATATTATATAAATGCTCCCACTATTTAATTAAGGATTCTGATTTATCTTCTGCCATAAACCCGAAGTATATTCACTGAAACCAATTTATAAGCACAAAACTGAAACAGTCAAAAAAGTATGGGTATTTTTTAAAAGACAACTAACTACAAGAATTTAACTAGACTCTGAAAATACTTACATACATTAAAAATTCCAAGTACTGATAACATACTTTGTCTATAAGCTCTGACATTATCACTGTTGATCAGATTCAGAGAACCTCTCTCATGACAGAGGCTCCATTCAGTATGCGGGGTTTTTTTCACTGTACTGTTACTTCTGCTAACCTTGTAAAAATCCAGTACTGGCTATTAAGTGGGCTATTAAACTAATTACAAAAATTTGTATTCTCTCTCCTAAATGAAAATTACTAACATAAAAGTGTAGTTGTTAACTCTGAATCTAGAAAAAATTAACATGAAATCTACAAAACATGCAAATCCTCTTAAATTACTCTTAAAATTTCCAAGAAATGTCTGATATTCGTGATTTCTACTCAAGTTATTTCCACTTAATCCTTACCAGATGTAAGGTACATGAGCAATAAAGAGACATTTCACTTTTATCTGCCATTTCCGTAGATAAAACCGTTCCGGAAAATGTGAAACAACAGTAGAAAATTAAAACTACCTTTTTGTTTCTTGTATAGGATTAACCCACTTGGAAATGTGGTCACACCAGTCTCAAGTGTCAATCAGGATTGCACTTATTCTGCAACAACGTAAAACAAGCAAAACCAAAACAACATCATAATTCCTCTTGCAAAAAGTGAGTTTAATCAACATGAGTAACATCTTCTGTGTTGGGTTTGGTTGTGTCACCTGTTCTCACACACATCTATCTGCCTCTGCTTTCACTAATTTCAACTCTGATAAATTTTAAGCTTGGTAAAACCCTTACACATAATGAATATTAATGAACCATACAGCAGATCTTATAAATAAGCTAAAAAAACGCTACTAGTGCAATAAGTGCTAGTAGAAAGGAGAAAGGATAAAGCTCATTGTACCATGATATACTGACAAGCTCTCAATATTGTGACAGCATCAAAAAGTTTCCATTAAGAATTCATGCAAGCATTCACATAAACACCTGCTCACCAAATTATACTGCCCTTTCTGGAAGAACCAACACAAACCAACCAAACCTTTAAGCAACAGTAGAAAATCGCAATGTGATCTTTAAACCGGGAGCACTACACAGGAGAGGATACAGCTCTGATCTGAGCATAAGTGGCTGCAGGAGTGAATGCACAGCACTGGATCAAATACTGCATCACCAGCATTAACAGAATAGGCTGAAGTGGTTTTGGCCTCCTAGCAAACCTAATTAAGGCTACATTAAGTATATTTTGATATATTCCTGTAAGGTAGTCCTTCCATGGAAAATCTCTGAACTGCAGATATACATGCCTGAACTAGCAAGCAAGTACTCATACAGATGCCTCACAATCTACCTGTTCCACTCAAAAGCAACACTTTGCACCTATAGAAGGAAGAAAGGAAGGAAAGGAAGGAAAGGAAGGAAAGGAAGGAAAGGAAGGAAAGGAAGGAAAGGAAGGAAAGGAAGGAAAGGAAGGAAAGGAAGGAAAGGAAGGAAAGGAAGGAAAGGAAGGAAAGGAAGGAAAGGAAGGAAAGGAAGGAAAGGAAGGAAAGGAAGGAAAGGAAGGAAAGGAAGGAAAGGAAAGCAAGGAAGAAAGCAAGGAAGAAAGCAAGGAAGAAAGCAAGGAAGAAAGCAAGGAAGAAAGCAAGGAAGAAAGCAAGGAAGAAAGCAAGCAAGAAAGCAAGGAAGAAAGCAAGGAAGAAAGCAAGCAAGAAAGCAAGCAAGAAAGCAAGCAAGAAAGCAAGCAAGAAAGAAAGCAAGAAAGAAAGAAAGCAAGAAAGAAAGCAAGAAAGAAAGCAAGAAAGAAAGCAAGAAAGAAAGCAAGAAAGAAAGCAAGAAAGAAAGCAAGAAAGAAAGCAAGAAAGAAAGCAAGAAAGAAAGCAAGAAAGCAAGCAAGCAAGCAAGAAAGAAAGCAAGCAAGAAAGAAAGCAAGCAAGAAAGCAAGCAAGCAAGAAAGCAAGCAAGCAAGAAAGCAAGCAAGAAAGCAAGCAAGAAAGCAAGCAAGAAAGCAAGCAAGAAAGCAAGCAAGAAAGAAAGCAAGAAAGCAAGAAAGCAAGAAAGCAAGAAAGCAAGAAAGCAAGAAAGCAAGCAAGCAAGCAAGCAAGCAAGCAAGCAAGCAAGCAAGCAAGCAAGCAAGCAAGCAAGCAAGAAAGAAAGCAAGAAAGCAAGAAAGAAAGAAAGAAAGAAAGAAAGAAAGAAAGAAAGAAAGAAAGAAAGAAAGAAAGAAAGAAAAGAAATCACCTTAAGCTATCAAATAATTTTATTAGTAACAAACAATTTTGGAGCATTTATCACATTTTCAATAACCCACTTTACTGCTTCGTAATATGTTTTTTATACATTCCCTTTGTCTTTCATGCCTTAAATAAAAGATGCTTCAGTTTTTCTTCCTTTTTCTCTTTTGTATAGTAGCCTTTAATCAAATAAAATTAAATGACATTTTATCCTCCTGGTCCTATAAATACCAGAAAAGATGATTACATGAATTCCTCCTGCAGTGACTCACCGTTCCATTGTTAAATTATGATAGCCCCATCAGAGTTCCCCTTGAGAATTTTCTAATCGGTTTGTGACTCTGTTTTAGAAACCATTTCGCTCCTTCATGACATACAGATAGAAACAAACAAAAACTTTATAGTCTTCATTTTACAACTAGCTCTAAGATCGAGATACAAAAAGTTAATCTTGCTCATTTTTGCATACGAGACTTTTGACTGACAAGCTACTGTCTAATAAATACCTTTTAGGTACTTCATTTTTTTATGACTTAAGTAATCTGTAATTCTGCCTGTGATTATGTTCCACAGCTGAAAAGGTTACTCCAGGGTACCTGGCAGCCTTTGCAATTATTTTTCCTTTACTATGTAGCAAAAAGAGATTGCAGAACTTACACAAAATTGTAACTCAAACATGATGCAAACTGAAACTCCAGGAGACTAACTTTAAAAACATGTAAATCACCAGTTTTGTCATTAGTCCAGTAATTTCTAGTCTCTGCTTGCTTTCTTTATTAAACACAAGAACTTTGCCATGCTCTTAAAGTAATTTGATCCTTTAATGTGCAACTTTATTTTCTGCTGCTAACCTTAATTCTTTCAAGCACTTGATGGTGGTCAGCTGATCTGTCACTAAACATTTTTTCCTTCTCTTGCAACCCTGACATAGCCTCAAACAGGTCTGTGACAAACTGTACAAAAATCTCAATATTCAAGACATACTGAGTTGGAATATAGTACATGAAGTACATGCAAAACAGTCTTCTGTCACAGGTCTTATCCACCATTGCGCATATGACAGACTTCTGTTAACGTTTTGGTCTAGCCAATCTTTGTCTCAGCTTCTTCATGCTTATACAACACCCAAAGATCATTATTATGCTGTGATTAACTAATACATATAAAGCATTCCCCATGGCTCTTTCCAGCAGACATTAATTCCTTCTAAAAACAAGAGCCTGTTATGCCCCAAAAATGACCTTGGACTGCATTATTTTTCCTTCGACCTCCACTTCTTCTATTAAAAATCCCCAAACTATATTATTAATTACCATCTTCTTGGCCTTCAGCAAGTGCTATCACCTGAAACACCTTAACCCCAAATTCACTAAGCAAAAAAAAAAACCCCACAAAAAAAACACCAAAATTTATCAATCATCCTGGGAAAATGCAGTTCCTTCCTCCAGCCCCATTTCTCACTTCCTCCAAATACTTAACACACACTCACAGAAGGGACAACTGTACAGTTATTCCCCTCAGATGCTGCTGAATCACATTGTTGGTGTTTTTCTCTTCTTGTATAAAGAAATCTTTCTTTAAGTGGCTATCATTCAAGTACAGCGGGATAATGTACTGAGCACAATATTTTGCAGTACCCTTCAGAGTATATTTGTTGGAGTATCCTCTTCACAAATGAAATGTTCATCAGACCCATCAAACACACCATGAGGAAATCACTTAGAACGCAATGAAGACAGCTATCATGCCAGTCAAACAGAACAGCAAGCAGCCATGGAAAGAAAAACTGGTACTACATATATTACAATGCATGATCTCTCATGATGATCATGGCTTGACTTCACGAACAAAGATCTGGGATGGGCTTTACCAACATTTACTGCAAGCGCACTGATGACTAAAAAAAGGCGAACGTGGGATAGGCAAATCCGGCTGCAAAAAGCACAGTTAAAGGTCTCCTCGGGTGGTACAGGCGGGGCGTGATTCTTTCTACATTTTCTCCTTGAGACTAATTCTGCATAAATTCTCAAAGGAAACAACAGCATTATGGAGCGACCAGTGTCCTGAACCGCCTGCATGCAGGGTTGAGTCTGCGACTTCCAGTGCACCTTATCACCTGCTGTTTCATCCCTCGCCTGTCTGTACAGGGCTTTGCAAATGTGCATAAACCCTTTGGGCCTGCACAGTGGATTTTTTAGGTGAGGCACAGTGTGCGTGGAACTGGCCCCACCCTTTACACCTGGGGTTTATCTGCCAGGGCCTAGCGAGCTTGGATGGTGACAGTAAAGTCCTCAGGTGGTAGGTTTGATTAGAGTGTCCTTCTCTTAGATGGATGGCCTTACAGAGCTAAACAAGCTCCATCTGCCCGGGTTTGAAGTTAGAGCTGTCCTTCTCCTAGGATGGTTGCCTGAAGTGAGCCCATCCTGCCCATGGACACACTTTGTCTGACCCTTCAGTTGAGACCTGTCTGACATGGGAGACCCTACCAGAGGCATATGCCACCACCAGCATAGCTCCCAACCTCAGAAGGGCACACAAGCTCTTTCCCCATGACAAGGGGGTGTCCGTGAAAGAGATGATCTCTCTATACAATATAGAAGCAACTCACCCTGTAATCTGCAATATATGTATCAAAAATTGTTCAAATTTAAGAAGAAAACGTTACTCAGTAGTAACCCTAAATAAGGGAGAATCCTACTTAGTCACCTCTTTCAGTTATCAGAAGGACATACTCCCTGACTTGCAAAAAACCAAGTCAAGAGTCGTGCTGATCCTGCAATAGAAAACAAAGTGAATGTAAAGTTTAAAATATGAGCAGAAGAAAAATTACCTTGGAAAAACTACAAACTTGGTCAGTACCTTACCAATACTATACATGAATACTATTTTAAGTGACACATGCCCAATGGAGGGCTTCCCACCCAAAACTGAGCTTCGCAAATGATAAACTAGAATCACAGAACTTTCCTGTGGGAGTTAAAGAAAAGAAATACATCCAAAATCTCAGCTTCCACGGCAGAGAACACAACTTGTCCCAACCGCCCCTCACCCTCCATGTTCAGTCTTCCAGAATAAAAGTCAGGAGTTAGAGAGAATAACAATTATGAAATCAGCATCTTTTCAATGCTATCATAATATATTTGCTTTGAAAGTAAATGGTACTCCCTGCACTTTTTTACAGGCTTGAAAAAACCCCCACCAGAATGCCAGTTTATTTGAAACAAACTTTGCAAAGAAAAAAGGAAGAACAACTATCCAGCACCCAAACTATGCTTTCTACCTTTGAAACTCATTAGAAGAAAATAAAATGTCTGGTATCTACTGACGAAGAAAGAAAAATAATACAGAGAAAGACTCATGCAATTGAGGCATCAAACATCAAAATAACAATCCTTCTTGACCTACAGCTATACTGGATATTCTAACAGTAAGTTCACAAAAATAAACGGTTAGAGAATTAGAGCAATAGCATATTTTGAAGTTACTAAAGCCACCATCCACAAGCATATCCCAAGCCAATCACGACTAGGTCATGGCACTTCTCTCTTTGCTTTCACTGATCTTTCTTAGTGGGATGACAAGCCAGTATTTGTCACAATGATGTGGCTTCTATATTTGAAATATGTGTTAGTGTTTTCTTGTAAATGCAGAGAAGGTCAAACTACTAGTACGCTTGTATTTTGAACAGAGATGTTTGTTAAGGCTAACAATATTTCATTTATCACTGCATCATCAGGCACTGTTGGTAGGTATCAAAGTACTTTTATTTCTATCTATTCCATCGCTTGGTGGAAAAAAAAATCCCAGGAGCAAAAAAGCAGTATCATAAACATAATAATCAACACATTGCTAGATGCTTTTTGCTTCTTCATCCTCCTGGCGTTTCTGTGATGATTCATGCTCTTTAAACTTGTCTGAATTTCCTTGTTATTCACAACAGAAATTGCTCATTGTCACAACACAACTTATCTTCCACCCTGCTGTATTTTTTAAATATCAGCTCTAAGTGCATTGAAGTACAAATATACCTGACCTCTTGTTCAAACATCTTGACTTTGCCACAGTTTACCATTTGAATACATTATAATACAACTATTTCATATACATGTAAGGAGAATAACAAGCTCAGTTGAAGTGGGGAGTAGTGACAAGGAATTCTATAGGAATCATTTGCTAGCAATGTAGGTTTTTTTAAATGAATAGTTTATCTGCTGTGCGCTTTTATTTCCATATTTTTCACAACTAATCACTGCAAAGGTAGGAATTAACATATACATTTAAAAAATAACTACTGGAGTACATACAGGCTATTGTTTGGGTACATATTTTAAGGTCCACAATGGGAAAAGGCAAAATCTCTTCTCAATTCTTTAGACTTTTCCTTCCCTTCTGCAAAGCTCAAAATTCACCAGCTCAAAATTGAAAATTAATGCTGACTGCTGGCCTTTGTTAATACCAACCTCACTGAAGCTACAGTTTCAATAAACAAACAGAAAATTAATCAGGAGTACAAAAGAGACACTAAGGAGGAAAACTTTATACATACTGAAATGTATTTCCTTCCAGCTTCTAAAAGTAGGGACCTTGTTCTGCCACAACACAACGCAGAACTTACACTCCCTACAGAAGAGGATGGTGATTCGCCACAGAGACTGCAAATCCTATTCCAGCCAATAGACTTAACCCAAAATGCCCAAGGTCCTAAATGGGCTTCTCTTAGGAGACAGCAGGAAACACTGCTTTAAGGAGGCAACCTTCCCAAAACCACATCCATCCTCTATAGAGAATTATAACACTGTAAGTTTGGTATGCACTGAATGAATGGAAACCTCAGGTGCAAATAGATAGATCTATTCTGATGCCCATAGACTATCACTAAGAACACTACCAGTAAATACTGAGATATATATATATATTTCTAGCTGCATGAAAAACTATGATTTGAAAAAAATAGTATGGAACAAAACTTACTAATTTTAGAACTGTTCTGCTTTGTAGTCTCCTTCCCAGATAGTAGTATTAATTGATGTGAACAAATAAATATGGTTCATCATCTTCCAATTCATTTTCTAATTTTAAATAAAAGCCCAATTACTACTTCACTGTATGAGCAAGTTTTTTTCCTCCCAAAATACATTGATCAGTATCACACAAGACAAAAGAAAAGGTTCTGTTGCTATAAAATCTATGATACTTACCAGAATTAAGTTACAAACATTTCATACAGGCCTTTCTAATAGCAGTTCTGACATTCTTTGGTATACAGTAAAAAAGTATCAGCACTTGTACACTGTTGAGGTTTTTCTTCAATTATACTTTGTAATTCAACAGAATGTTTTACAGTAAGAGATTCCTGTGATGGTCTTCATCAGAACCAGAAATTTATGGTCATATTATAGAATCATAGAATAGTTAGGGTTGGAAAGGACCTCAAGATCATCTAGTTCCAGCCCCCCTGCCATGGGCAGGGACACCTCACACTAAACCATCCCACACAAGGCTTCATCCAACCTGGCCTTGAACACCGCCAGGGATGGAGCATTCACAACCACCCTGGGCGACCCATTCCAGTGCCTCACCACCCTAACAGGAAAGAATTTCCTCCTTATATCCAATTTAAACTTCCCCTGTTTAAGTTTTAACCCGTTACCCCTTGTCCTGTCACTACAGTCCCTGACGAAGAGTCCCTCCCCAACATCCCTATAGGCCCCCTTCAGGTACTGGAAGGCTGCTATTAGGTCCCCACGCAGCCTTCTCTTCTCCAGGCTGAACAGCCACAACTTCCTCAGCCTGTCTTCATACGGGAGGTGCTCCAGTCCCCTGATCATCCTCGTGGCCCTCCTCTGGACTTGTTCCAGCAGTTCCATGTCCTTTTTATGTTGAGGACACCAGAAATGCACACAATACTCCAGGTGAGGTCTCACAAGAGCAGAGTAGAGGGGCAGGATCACCTCCTTCGACCTGCTGGTCACGCTCCTTTTGATGCAGCCCAGAATACGGTTGGCTTTCTGGGCTGCGAGCGCACACTGCCAGCTCATGTTCATTTTCTCATCGACCAGGACTCCCAAGTCCTTCTCCGCAGGGCCACTCTGAATCTCTTCTTTGCCCAACCTGTAGCTGTGCCTGGGATTGCTCCAACCCGGGTGTAGGACCTTGCACTTGTCGTGGTTGAACATCATAAGGTTGGCATCAGCCCACCTCACAAGCGTGTCAAGGTCCCTCTGGATGGCATCCCTTCCCTCCAGCATATCAACCGGACCACACAGCTTGGTGTCATTGGCAAACTTGCTGAGAGCGCACTCAATCCCACTGTCCATGTCAGCGACGAAGATGTTAAACAAGACCGGTCCCAACACCGATCCCTGAGGAACACCACTCGTTACCGGTCTCCAGCCAGAGATTGACCCATTGACCACAACTCTTTGTGTGCAGCTATCCAGCCAGCTCATTATCCACCGAGTGGTCCATCCATCAAATTGATGTCTCTCCAATTTAGAGAGAAGGATGTCGTGTGGGACAGTGTCAAACGCTTTGCACAAGTCCAGGTAGATAACATCAACTGCTTTACCCTTGTCCATCAGCTGTGTAGCCCCATCATAGAAGGCCACCAAATTGGTCAGGCAGGATTTCCCCCTAGTGAAGCCATGCTGGCTGTCACCAAGCACCTTGTTGTTTTTCATGTGCCTTAGCATGCCATCCAGGAGAATGTGCTCCAAGATTTTACCAGGCACAGAGGTGAGACTGACTGCTCTGTAATTCCCCGGGTCTTCCATTTTCCCCTTCTTGAAAATGGGGGCTATATTTCCCTTTTTCCAGTCATCAGGAACTTCACCTGACTGCCATGATTTTTCAAACATGATGGCCAGTGGCTTAGCAACTTCATTCGCCAGCTCCTTCAGCATCACAGAATCACACAGAATCACAGAATCCCAAGGGTTGGAAGGGACCTCAAAAGATCATCTAGTCCAACCCCCCTGCAAGAGCAGGGTAACCTACAGTACATCACACAGGAACTTGTCCAGGCGGGCCTTGAATATCTCCAGTGTAGGAGACTCCACAACCCCCCTGGGCAACCTGTTCCAGTGCTCTGTCACTCTTACAGTAAAGAAGTTCTTCCTGATGTTAACGTGGAACTTCCTATGCTCTAGTTTACACCCATTGCCCCTTGTCCTATCACTGGATATCACTGAAAAAAAGCCTAGCTCCATCATCCTGACACCTACCCTTTACATATTTGTAAACATTGATGAGGTCATCCCTCAGTCTCCTCTTCTCCAAGCTAAAGAGACCCAGCTCCCTCAGCCTCTCCTCATAAGGGAGATGTTCCACTCCCTTAATCATCTTTGTGGCTCTGCGCTGGACTCCTTCAAGCAATTCCCTGTCCTTCTTGAACAGAGGGGCCCAGAACTGGACGCAATATTCTAGATGCAGCCTCACCAAGGCTGAGTAGAGGGGGAGGAGAACCTCTCTTGACCTACTAACCACTCCCTTTCTAATGCACCCTAAGATGCCATTTGCCTTCTTGGCCACAAGAGCGCATTGCTGGCTCATGGTCATCCTCCTATCCACCAGGACCCCCAGGTCCCTTTCCCCTTCGCTACTTTCCAGCAGGTCAACCCCCAACCTGTACTGGTACATGGGGTTGTTCTTCCCCAGATGCAAGACTCTACACTTGCCCTTGTTAAATTTCATCAAGTTTCTCCCCGCCCAACTCTCCAGCCTGTCCAGGTCTCGCTGAATGGCAGCACAGTCCTCTGGTGTGTCAGCCACTCCTCCCAGCTTTGTGTCATCAGCAAACTTGCTGAGGGTGCACTCAGTTCCCTCATCCAGGTCATTGATGAAAATATTAAACAGCATCGGTCCCAGCACCGACCCCTGAGGAACTCCACTAGTCACAGACCTCCAGCTAGATTCTGCGCCATTGACCACAACTCTCTGCCTTCTTCCTTTCAACCAGTTCTCGATCCACCTCACTACTTGATCGTCAAGCCCACACTTCTTTAGCTTATCTATGAGGATGCTGTGGGAGACAGTATCAAATGCCTTACTGAAATCAAGAAAAACTACATCTACCGCTCTACCATCATCCCTCCACCTAGTCACTTCCTCATAGAAGGCTATAAGGTTGGTCATACATGACTTCCCCCTCATAAAACCATGTTGGCTGTTCTTAATGACCCCCTCATCCTTGATATGCCTAGTGATGGAGTCAAGGACCCCCGGATGGATTCCATCAGGTCCCACGGACTTGTGTGCGTTCAGATTTTTAGGATGGTCTCGAACCAGATCCTCTCCTACAGTGGGCCCAAGGTCTTCATTCTCACAGTCCCTGCGTCTACCTTCTAAGAACTGGGTGGTGCAGTCAGAGCATTTGCCAGTGAAGACCGAGGCAAAGAAGTCATTCAGAACCTCAGCCTTCTCCAAATCCTGTGCAGCCAGTTCTCCCGAGAGCTTCCTCAGGGGGCCTATTTTGTCCCTGGTCTGTTTTTTGTTTGCTACGTACCTGTAGAATCCCTTCCTGTTATCCTTAACATCCCTGGCTAGGTTTAATTATAACTGGGCCTTAGCCTTCCTAACCTGGCCCCTAGCTTCCCAGACAACATCCCTGTACTCTACCCAGGCCGCCTGTCCTTGCTTCCGTTTTTTATAAGCCTCTTTTTTCCTTTGAATTTTCCTCAGCAGCTCTTTATCCATCCAAGGAGGTCTCCTGGCCCTCCTGCTGCACTTCCTTCTATATTCAAGTGCCTTAATTTTAACGTGTCCTGGGTTCAGCAGTAGCAGTCATTTTTCTCCTTCTTAGTAGCTAGTGCAGTGCTATGTTTTCATTTTTTGGCCTGGGAACAGTGTTGATAACACTGATGTTTTTAGTTGCTGCCCAAATGTTTGGTCTGGCCAAGGACCTTCTGAGCCTCATGGTCTGCCAGGGAGGAGGGGAAGCTGGGAGGAAGCAGAGACAGGACACCTGACCCAAACTGACCAAAGAGGTATTCCATACCACAGCACGTCATGCCCAGGATGTAATGGAGAGTTACCCGGAAGGGCTAGGGACTGGAGGGTTGGACGAGGTATCGGTCGGTGCTCAGCTAGAGGGAGTGGGGTAAGTTACTGGTCGGCTGGTGTTGAGGTGCTGTATTATTTCCTCTTGTTATTTCCTTTATCATTATTATTATTGGTGGTAGCAGTAGTGATTTGTGTTATACTTTAGTTACTAAACTGTTCTTATCTCAACCCATGGGAGTTGCATTCTTTTCAATTCTCCTCTCTGTCCCTCCAGGAGCAGGGGGACGGCAAGAAGAGGGGGAGTGAGTGGACAGGCTGTGTGATTTATGGCTGACTTTGTTTAAATCACAACAAAGGGAATTATACAAGTGAGTCAAGGAACAGAAATCTATTCAGAAAAGAAAAAAACAATTCTATCCTAATTGAAATAAACTTCCCATGTTGCAACATGCAGCAACATAGTACATACTATTTTTCTGTTCCTAAAATTATAATTAATTTCTTTTTGAAAACTCTTTTTAATGCACAGGAGAAACAGAGAGCCTTTACAGATTACCCTTCCCACTGGTACATGCACGCCAATGAACAGTAAATATATATATATATATACATTCAGTAATTTTATATAATGCACAGTCCTAGCTTTCTAATCAATAAAGATTATACTAATCCATTTTGTCCAAATTAATTTAAAACTTAAGTTAAAAGCCTTTTGTTTTGCAAATATTAAACAATGTATGTACATGCATTCTACACTGCATAACGAAAATTAACTCAGGTGGCAGAAGCTGGACAAGCACCTGCCATGGAGCTCTAAAGGTCAGCTTGCCCTTGTGCCTTAACGTGGCAAGGAGATAGCTTAACTGGTTTATATGAAACTATTACTGCGACCAACACAGTGTATTCCCACACTACCAAAACCACATTATATATAGTCCATGTTATGGAATGTGATTTTTAATTAACAGAAAAGATAATTATTCTGAGATAAAATTATGTTCCAACTCTGATGCTTTCATAAGAAACTGAATGGATGGAAACAAAATCTGTTCTGTGCAGCTATTCTAGATGAATGCACAAAAGTCTTGGTCTGGTTGTTTTTCTTCACACCAGTATCTGATCCAAACCTTATTTGCTGCTGAAATTGTTCACCAACAGAAGGAGATAAACAGTACATTTCTCCCACCTTCTTCCTCCATGTCACCTTCTTAGCATGCACAACTCAAGCCTATGAACATCATTTCCACAAACTGCTGATTTTTAATCAAATTATGGCAGTGCAGATATTATCCCATACAATTCTCAAAACACAATCATGTTAAAAATACTGTCTTGGTATGCCAAATACAGTAATGGAAAGGGCAAACTTACCATATTTTTGTATTTCTTTGGAATTTTTACATTATAGGAAAAAAAAAACCAAACAACCAAAACAAACCATTTCACCTGAACACTTACATATTTAACATTTGCACTTCTCATAGCACTTGCCTTTAATCCATTAAATATATTCTGTCAACTTTTTTTTATGCTAAAGCAAACAACCATTGTGTCATCTTCCTTCATACACGGACTGTGACCCTTCTCAAAGAAATTTTAAGATAAGCATGTGCAAAGAACAGCAAAACTTCTAACATGCACTTACAAGATATTATTTGAGGCACACACAGAAAACTGTTCTGCAGCTCATCATGTTCAAAGCCGTATGTCAACATCTACTGGGGCTGTTTTGACAGATCCTGTTTATGACCAAGTATAATGAAAAAATTACATTTAGGACTGTCTTTTCTAACCACATGTGCTGCACAACACAGTCCAGAAAATGGTAACAACCAGCAGGAAGCAAAACTTTCATTTTGTAAGAATTTAGAAGGCACTATTGAGGTATAACTTTGCCAGAGTCAAAAAGGAAGTAATTTCACATCTCTTACATAGAGTTCATTTCAGATATTACTTTGCATTTTAACCTATTCTTACCATTATTTATGAACAAATTACAATGATCACTGCATGCAGCAAATAATATAGTTTAAAGAGTTTTGAAATGTTTGCCTTAGTCACTGTGAACATATTTACATAATAAAAAAATGAAAAGTGTTTCTTGAAAAACTTATTTACAAATAAGGAAACAAAGTTATTAATTGCAATGCCATTGTAAATTTGCACATGGATAGTCAGTTACACCATCTCAGTTCCACAGAACAATCCAAAATGTCGGCATTGCCTTTGGAACTTCTTATTACAGTAACAAACAATCTATTCAAAAGACACTAATGGAAGTGGGATCACTTTTCTTCTGAAAGACATATGGAGTCTTTTTCCTGTCAACTGAAGTTCATGGCTGCACTCAATTTACAACTCTGATCAGACTAAGATGCTTAAAGTCCTACAATATGCAATAATCTCACAAATGCTCTCCCATCATTAGATAATAATTATGTAGCTTTGTAACATTACAAATAATAATCTCATAACTGTTTTTCTGTAATTGTGCCATTATATGAAAATAATCTCATGCAAATATATGCTCAATTTTGTTTTGAGTTTAACACAGGAAAAAAAAATAAAAGAGAAAACACACAAACAAACTCTAATAAAACCCCCTGGCATTCTCCAGCAGAAAAAAAATCTCCTTGAAAAATTACGTGTTTTTATTATTCACCTTTGGCTGAAGTGTAACCACAAGACCATAAGTTATGTGTAGCTACTAATTCAACTGCATTATGAATGGAAGTTGTTGTTGTTGAGAAGAGTAACTTACCTTCAACATAAAAAACTATATTCATCCAAACTCTATCACTACTTTTCTATTCGTAGTATTTTTCCATATAATATTCCCTACTAGCTAATTCATGGATATTTCAAGAAAAGTTACATGTTATCCAATACATTATTTTATTATTCTAGTAAAGAAGGTCAAAAGAGAGTGATCTGAGAAGAATCTCCCATTTGGTTTTGACATTATTCATACAATAAGCTTATTAACATTTTTTCCAGTAACTAACTCAGCAAGTTCTCTCCTTCTCTTCTCCTTCTTCTTCTTCCTTAATTTCACTCTTCATAACTCAGATCTGAACATATTAAAAAGAGGTTTCTGAAACTCACCATCCAAAGGTTGATGCTTTAATTATATATACAGAAACCCAAAGTAACATGGCATTTGTGATCTGTTAGGAAACATTAGCTCCCAAACATCATGAAGCACTACATTTTCTACAAACTATGTAAACAGAAGTTCAATTTCATAAGAAAGGTATGAGAAAAAAAAACAATGCAAAAAAAAACCCCAACCATAATATTTTGCACTCTCCCTCCCAAGACAAATCCACACTACTATCCTATTGGATAGAACTGGAAACACATTATGCTTATTTACATACTCTGAACAATGTTACAGAATCATAGAGTGGTTTGGGTAGGAAAGGACCCTTTCAACTAGACCACACTGCTCCAAGCCCCATCCAACCTAGCCTTGAACACTCACAGAATTGAAGTCTTAGTCATAGTATGCAAATGCATACTTTTAAAAAGAAAAAAAAATTATAAAGCAAAATCAGGCTATTCATATTTCCATATTTCACCAGGATTAATAGACAACATTGTCCTCCAGCTGCACTATGCTGTGTGTTTTTCTCAAAGACAGCAGTGCTTAAGAACTGTGGGCTCGGGGCACGTTCAGTAAAACACGACGTATTACCAGCTTTCCTTCTGATATTAGTGAACCCAGGCTCTGTTACTTCAGCTCTAGGATCAGTATTTCTTTGAAAAGGTCATGCCTGCTAACTATCTGCTTCCTGCTCAGGATATGAACAGTTCAGGACAAAGCTGGAAAGGAATACAATGCAGAGTTGCCAAAGGTACCCTGTAATTTAGATTCTTTTCTATTTGCATATTATTGGGTTGATGAGCAGAATAAGTCATTAGAAGCAGAGTTAGAGCAACTGTGCAAGGATTTATACCCTTATCACACCAGTTCACCTTAACCTATGAAGCACCATTTGCTTCCATAACACAGGCAAGTCAAACACCATGCTGAGAATACTGCAAGAATGTAGGCTAAGTGTTATCAAAAGGGATGTTCCACTTAGAAGCACAGACCACTGCAGAGGATGCACTGTCAAGGGCCTGTCTGTAGCAATAAAACACTGTGCTGTAGGCTAGCATACACTAAAAGCCACAGGAATCCAGGCATCTCCAGACCTTGGCTGATGCTATGTACCTTGCACCAGACGCTAATTAGGTCTGCTAATATTATGATGTATTGAAAGATTTTGCATGCCATAATACTATTTTTGCATATGCCATTTTTATATTGCGTTGATCAACCAGACCTTGTTCCAGTCATTTCAAGATTTACTAGTATCCAGACAAATCACATAAATGGCTATATGAATAGAGACTCACCAGAAATCATGTTCAGGGATTAGACCATCAGCCTTGTTTACAATGCTTTTTAGAAAGAGAAATGTGCTGGCTCAAATTCCTACTTTATATTACAGCAATATTTGCAGCATGGCAACAACAATATTAATAAAGTTTATCCTTACAATTCATGAAAACAGTCATTGCTAAACAGAGGTAAGCTACTGCTCACTTCAGTCTTACAACTGACAGCATAAAGCCAATAAAAATATTTTATGCAAATCGCTTGGTTCCAACAAATTTCAGGGTCCTTTCTAGAAATCTTACATTACTTTTAGAAGAAATAATTTCTGCCTGAAGAGGGAAAAGGTCAAACGTGAAGTGGCAAGGGAAGATGAGACACTGCTACTGAGAATGCAGGTTACATTAGTCATCTTTTCATGACATTAATACAGTATTTTGGGAACAGGGTAGAATTCAGCCAGGCTTTTATGAAACACTAAAAAAATATTCACAAACAGTTGATTCAGTTTTTTTATTTTACATTCAAATATCTCAGAGTTACTTACACTGAGAGATTTCTTAAAAAAGACTTTTGTCATTTTGCAGGATGTTTTACAGCAATTGTTTTCCATACTGTGAAAAAACCCTATGGAGTTACTTACCAAGTGAGTGACTATCTTACTGTAGCTAAACATAGCTGCTCTAAACCAAGCAACAAACACCGAACATTTTTCAGTAATTAGAAACGCAGTGCTACCAAACTTCATAGAGCAGAGAAGATTTAATGACCTCCAACACACCGTAACTGGAGATGCTCGTATTCTCATTTAGTATGCAGGTACAATACACTAATACATAATTAAAGAACAGGCAGTTACTGATTTATATTTATGTGAGATCAGCTTTACAAAAAGGAACATCTGAAGTAGACTCACAGGCAATTAAAGCCAGATTAATTTCCTACCACATACATGAGTGCAAACTCCTAGTGAGAACAGTAAGACTTATCATTTACTTTAATACTCTTTATTACATTAATACAGCAATCAAAACATAATACAGACCCTAAGAAAAATCCTGTCACTCACAACCAGCAAAAATAATTAGCATAAAAACCTTGTAGAACTATACAGTGTTCACACAATTCATTTATTACAGAAGGCACCCACTCTGCCCTTCAGAGCATATAATCAAACACCAGGAACTTACAGCCTCCTGTAGAAGCTCGTCATGCAACCGGTTTGATAGTAGTGTAAAAAAATCTTAAACAGCAGCATGTAATTATAGTAATAAAACATGCTTAAAGTGTTGACATAAGTGACTGAAAAAACATGTATCCACAATGTAGTCTGAACAAGTGTCTCTTGTTACTCCTTTTTAAGGCAAAAAACATTCTCAATTGAGTATTTTGATATAACATGCCATGCTGGAAATGACTGAATACAATGTCATGACTAAATAAAGCAATTTCTCTTTTCGGGGAGGTATTATTTTTAAAAACAAGATGTTCAGCTGTCAATTCCAAAAAAGAATAGAGGAGTGCTAAGAACATAATAAACTACATTTTACATTGAAGTTGTTAAACTAACTGAGTGCATTTCAACATAACAGTATACCAAAAGCTGGAAGAGGCAGCATACCAAATTCTTCTCTTTCTGACAACACTCTCTGTTCACAAAGTAAGTATTACCTGTGGCAGCATGTTACAAAATGAGGAGCTGGTTTGGCTTACCACTCTTAGATCTCATTGGCTAGAAAAAAGAAGCATAGATAGATCATGTCTAACTTTACCTAGATTATTGTATGTAACAGTAGCTGAATCAACCAGTTCTAAAATAGCATTAGTTTGAAACACAAATGGGAGCAATGCCACTAAAAATGTTCCATGTAAAAAAAATGTTTTATAAATCCCTGCAAATACACAGAAAGTAAGAGAGCTTTTATCATGAGAAGACAGACTGTAAATACAGGAAGCTTTCTTGCTCCCCTTTGTCTATTATTTATTGCCTGCAAACAAATTGGTTTACTCAGTTTTGCTATAATCACGCTTGTATGCCATGATCATTTATTAGAGGCCAAAGGAATTACCATTAGCACAGCTCATTTGCTTTATGAACTGTACACACATACAATACAGTTCCTTTGAAAAGAGCTTCTTATCTAACAAGACAAGATCGAATGAGTGTGACAACAGTAAGAAAGGCCACAGATAACAGTAACAATTCCATGTAATTACATAGATTAGTAGTCATCTCCCTCTGAGCAAAGCAATTAAACACGCTTATCTTGAGACATAGTTTCATTTACCTCCAAAAGACTGTTTATGGATTTAATGTTATGAGTATCGCCTAGAGTGCTTAGCTGGCTCCACATCAACATGCACAACTAGATGGGGCTGCTAGTTTCACAATTGCTAGCTTCATCCTGCATTTCCATTCAAAAGTTAGCTGCACAAGAAAAAAAAAAAACTTAAAAAGCAATTGTAACTTTGAATCTTCTCTTCCCCAAGCAGAACCTGAACCACCAAAACTCTCCTTGGATCTAGCTCTACACATTCCATCCTGTTGAGTTCCTCAAGACATCAATGCACAGTTAATTACCCTTTTCCTACTGCCTGCTGTTGCATACACAAGCTTGCACTGCCCTGTATATAGCCAATCTGATAATAAGGTGGCAATACACCAGAGCAGCAGAGTTACAGAGGAGGCTGGCAGCACAAACTGGAACTACCAACATCCCAGAAATTGTACCAAAATTCTCCAAAAAAAAAAGGCAAATTCAAGTACTATTGGTAAAATGGGAATGGGTCACAAAAATCACATTGGTACAGTTGAACAACAATAAAGGCAGATTAGAACCTTAATGAAGGTTTATTTATTAAACCCCATCCAGCTCCTAGTATCTCAGCTGTTTGAGCTTTTCTCAGAGCAATGCAAAAGACAGACATGTTTGTCACTACAGCACACAATCATGACCGTCAATTTATATGTGAAACTCATTTCCATAAGAAGAATGCATAGGTCCACTTTTCGTAGCAGGATAGTATTTTATACCCATTTTGGGGAATAGTTCCTTTAAGGAAGCTGGAAAATAATCTAGTTCTGAAACACTGAGGAGTGGTATTACATCCACAAGAATCTAAGTATACACTTCACTGAGTCCATTTTGACAAAGTCTTACATTTCTGACACTACAGATAACTCCATTAATCAGCATTTTCTGTTATAAGTAAAAATGTGGCAGAAATGTCTGTGCAGGATTTTAAAATACCACTAACCTATTTCAATAGCTTACATTTAAAAATAACCTATTTCGAAAAGAAAGCAAGGGTTTTTTTTCTATTCTCCAATCCCATTCTGCTTCCTACAAGAAATCTGAAGTATACATTTCACAACAGAAAACAGTTTGAAGGTCGATTTTAATATGATGCCTGCCTTATTGACATTTTCTGCAGAAAGCATTAAAATGCTTAATTTATAATGTGGAATAAGGACTGGAGTACCTACTTCCTGTTGCTATATTAAGCAGTCCTCAAGTTTTGAATGGCATCAACTGGTGAAAAGCAGGTAAGAAAACTGGACCAAGCCTCATTATCAGCATTCTTTACAGGACACACCATGGAAGGGAGGTAGCCAGCATCACAGGTACGTCTACACTACAAAGAATTACTGGTAATTCTGCTCAAGAAGTATGTCACATGACCAAAAAATTCATACCTCATATCACCCCAAACTCTTAACAGTTACTTTCTACAGCATCAGTGATCAGAAATTTCATTCTTAAGTAGCTGTACAATAGCTGCTCAAGTGAGAACAGAACAGACAGATTTCATCCTACTTTATCTATCTGCTATACTCTACCTGGTAAAAAAGCGTGTCACAACACAGGATAAGAAACTACAAATTTCCTCTAGAAAATACAATCAATTTGGTACACCTATTAAAAAAAAACAAACAAAACAAGCCTAGAGAAAATAACTAATTTTGAAAATTCTGTAAGAACAAAGACCACAAATCTCCCCACTCCAGTAACACAGAGAATGTGCCTCACTTAGATGAAGAGAAGGCACTTACAGACACTGCAAACTGAAGTATCCTGTGTGGGACACAGCAGTAAAGTCCATGAAGTAACAGGCAAGCACAAATACATTCTCCCGCCTAAGAATATAAAAGCTCAAAACACGACATCTCTAAACATAACTCCAATGTAAGCCTATTGAACTCCTAAAATATCACTGGATACAGAATCTTCACCAAAACAGGTTAACATACACAAAAAAAAAAAAAAAAAACACCTCACACCACACAACTTGTAATTTCCACCAAGGTAAAATATTAACAAAATTGAGATACTGAAAGCAGTGAATGCTGTCCTGGGTTCAGCAGTAGCAGTCATTTTTCGCCTTCTTAGTAGCTGGTGCAGTGCTGTAGGTTTTGACTTTCAGCCTGGGAACAGCGCTGATAACACCAATGCTTTCAGTTGTTGCTCAATAATGTTTACTCTGACCAAGGACTTTCCCAGTCTCATGCTCTGCCAGGGAGGAGGGGAAGCCGGGAAGAAGCAGAGACAGAACACATGACCCAAACTAACCAAAGGGGTATTCCATACCACAGCACATCATGCCCACTACATAAACTGGGGGCAGTTACCCAGAGGAGCTAGATAGCTCAGGTCAGGCTGGGTATCGGTTGGTGGGTGAGGAGCAGTTGTATTCTCTTCCCTTGTTATCTCCCTTATCGTTATTATTATTGGTGGTAGCAGTAGTGGTTTGTGCTATACCTTACTTACCGGACTGTTCTTATCTCAACCCATGGGATTTACATTCTTAAGATTCTCCTCCCCATCCCTCTGGGAGCCGGAGGAGGAAGAACAGGGGGAATGGTCCAGCAGCTGTGTGGTTCTGAGTTACCAGCTGGGCTTAAACCACAACAGTTCTTTTTGTGGCGTCCACGGAGGGGCACAAAGGGTTGAGATAACATTAGATCTGACCAGAACACGTCTAATTGTATTTGTGATAAGCATTCATTGTTCCGGATTAACAGCCACTCATCACAAGGCTGACCTACTTGTTCTCACAGTTGATGCGCTTGATCTCAGAGTTTCAGCGTGTCTTACCTTACTTACAGCTGGTATTTGATGTCTTAGTGTTTATCAGCTGGGGGCCTTGGGCTAAGGTTCTTGTTTCACTGTACTTTATGGTAATGACTTGTAATACAATAGACTCATTGATCATGAAACTGGTCTGGCTTGCGTTCCCAGTGTGGTCATCGCCTCTATACTACGGGAGATATATAATGGAAGTGTTTAGCAATTACACATCTTTTTTTCCATCCTCAGGTGGTCAAGCTGTGAAGGAGACATTCCCTTACCTTCCCAGCTCCCCCACCAGGCTATTTACAGCATCATTTGAGAGTTCTGAAAGTTCTGAATGGCCTTTAGGTACCCTTGAAACCTGCCTGCTGGTTGTGATGGAGGTCACCATGCTGGCACGCATACAGAGTGTGTTTTGCCCACGACCATTTCATTTGACCTCGAAATGTAAGCAGAGTCGGGTTTTGGTCTTGTCTAGGGTTAGACAACAATACAGGAGGACCATGACATTTTCCCTGAGGCTGAACAATCATGAGTGGCAGGGTGTGTGGGATAGTATGGGCAAGTATCTAGACCAGTGGGCTCCTTCAGTGCTTTGGAACTTCACCACTGAACAAGTGCAAAATCCAGAAAAATTAGTAAAACACTTAAATGAGGTGTGTTGTTATTCTGGTCATACCAGAGAGGGACAAATAATGGCAACGTGCTGGGTCTTGGCCTATGCTTACAGAGCCCTGTTCAACACTACCCAGCACCTTTAAAGGGAAAAAGATGTCTCTGGATCTGATGGCAAAGCAACAGACAACACAGCTACTCCAACTCCAAGCACAGCAGCTACACCAACCCCAGTGACAAGTACAGCAGCTACCCAAATCCCGACAGCAACAGACAATGCAGCTGCTGGTGCTACTCAACCTCCAAGCACAGCGACTGCACCAACCCCGACAACAGATTCTGCAGCCACTACAAGCCTAGTGGCAGACACTGCAGACACTCCAATCACAGTGATAGTCACTGCAGCTGAACCAAAGGACCAATTTGTGCCAATATCGGTTGCCCCTGTACACAAGGGGAAACGCAAACAAGAGGAGAACAAAGGTCAACGATGATCATCTCATAAAAGCTGCAGCGTCAGTCTCTAGTGAGCAGGTTCCCAGATGGAGTGGAAAAGCAGATTTTACTCCAGCTCTTGTGATAAAGAAGACTAATCCCTGTCTACAAGACGTAAGTGACCAATATTGTGATGACTATTAGAGGGGCCCTACCTCCAGCCAGGTGGAGGTAAGGGACAATTGGATTTACTGGACTGTATGGATCAGATGGCCTAGCACATCTGTGCCAAGCCATCTGATATACATCTGACACATATACAGAAGTATAAGGCTCTAGCAGATACCAATGCACAGTGTATCCTGATGCCATCAAGCTGTCAAGGGGTGGAACCCATCTATATTTCTGGAGTGACAGAAGGATCCCAAGAGCTGACTGAACTGGAAGCTGAAATCAGCATGACTGGGAGGAAATGGCAAAAGCACCCCACTGTGACGGGTCCAGAGGCTCCATGCATCCTCGGCATAGACAACCTCAGGAGAGGGTACTTCAAAGACCCAAAAGGGTACTGATGAGCTTTTGGTATTGCTGCTTTGGAGACTGAGGAAATTGAGCATCTGTCCACCTTGCCTGGTCTCTCGGAGGATCCTTCTGTTGTGGGGTTGCTGAAAGTTGAAGAACAACAACTGCCAATTGTGACCACAACAGTGCACCGGCGGCAATATCGCACCAACCGAGACTCCCTGATTCCTATCCATCAGCTGATTTGTAGACTTGAGAGTCAGGGAGTGATCAGCAGGGCCCACTCACCCTTTAATAGCTCTATATGGCCACTGCAAAAGTCTAACGGAGGGTGGAGACTAACAGTAGACTATCGCGGCCTGAATGAAGTCATACCGCCATTGAGTGCTGCCGTACCAGACATGCTAGAACTTCAGTATGAACTGGAGTGAAAGGCAGCCAAGTGGTATGCCACGATTGATATTGCCAATGCATTTTTCTCAATTCCTTTGGCAGCAAAGTGCAGGTCAGTTCGCTTTTAATTGGAGGAGCATCCAGTACACTTGGAACTGACTGCCCCAGGGGTGGAAACACAGCCCTACCATTTGCCATGGATTGATCCAGACTGCACTGGAACAGAGGCAAGCTCCAGAACACCTGCAATACATTGATGACATTATCACGTGCAGTGATACAGCAGAAGAAGCTTTTGAGAAAGGGAGGAAAATAATCCAAATCCTACTGAAAGCCGGTTTTGCCATAAAACGGAGTAAGGTCAAGGGACCTGCACAGGAGATTCAATTTTTGCGAATAAAATGGCAAGATGGAAGTAAACAGATCCCCACAGATGTGATCAACAAGATAACAGCAATGTCTCCACCAACTAATAAGAAAGCTTTCTTCGGTGCTGTTGGGTTCTGGAGAATGCACATCCCAAATTACAGCTCGATTGTAAGCCCTCTCTATCATGTGACCCGGAAGAAGAATGATTTTAAATGGGGTCCTGAGCAACAACAAGCCTTTGAGCAAATTAAACGCGAGATAGTTCATGCAGTGGCCCTTGGACCAGTCCGGACCGGGCCAGATGTCAAAAATGTACTGTACACCGCAGCTGGGGAAAATGGTCCTACCTGGAGCCTCTGGCAGAAAACTCCAGGGGAGACTCGAGGTCGACCCCTCAGCTTTTGGAGTCAGGGATAGAGAGGATCTGAGGCCAGCTATACCCCAACTGAGAAAGAGATACTGGCAGCCTATGAAGGGGTTCGAGCTGCTTCGGAAGTGACTGGCACTGAAGCACAGCTCCTCCTGGCACCCCGGTTGCCCGTACTGGGCTGAATGTTCAAAGGCAGGGTCTCCTCTACACATCATGCAACTGATGCTACATGGAGTAAATGGGCTACGCTAATTACAGAACGAGCTCGAATAGGAAATCCCAGTCATCCAGGCATTCTAGAAGTCATCATGGACTGGCCAGAGGGCATAAATTTTGGAATGTCAAGGAGGTGATGCGTGCTGAAGAGGCCCCACCATAAAATAAACTGCCAGAAAGTGAAAAACAGTATGCCTTGTTTACTGATGGGTCCTGCCGTACTGTGGCAAAGCATTGGAGATGGAAGGCAGCCATATGCAGTCCTCGACAACAAGTTGCAGAAACTGCTGAAGGAGAGGGCGAATCGAGTCAGTTTGCCAAGGTGAAAGCCATCCAGCTGGCCCTGGACATTGCTGAATGAGAAAAGTGGCCAGTACTTTACACTGACTCATGGATGATGGCAAATGCCCTGTGGGGGTGGTTGCAGCAGTGGAAGCGAAGCAACTGGCAACGCAGAGGTAAACCATCTGGGCTGCTGCACTGTGGCAAGATATCGCTGCCCAGGTTCAGAACCTGGCGGTGAAGGTACGCCATGTAGATGCTCATGTACCCAAGAGTCGGGCCACTGAGGAACATCAGAACAACCAACAAGTGGATAAAGCTGCTAAGAGAGAAGTGGCTCAGACGGACATAGATTGGCAACATAATGGTAAATCATTTTTGGCCCAGTGGGTCCATGACACTTCAAGCCGTCAGGGCAGAGATGCAACATATAGATGGGCTCATGATTGAGGGGTGGACTTAACAATGGACACTACTTCCCAAGTTATTCACAACTGTGAAACATGTGCTGCAATTAAGCAAGCCAAGCACTTAAAGCCTCTTTGGTATGGAGGATGATGGCTGAAGTACAAATATGGGGAGGCCTGGCAGATTGATTATATCACACTCCCACCAACCTGCCAAGGCAAGCGCCATGTGCTTACCATGGTGGAAGCAAGCACCGGATGGCTGGAAACATACGCTGTGCCTCACGCCACTGCCTAGAACACTATCCTGGGCCTTGAGAAACAGATTTTGTGGCGACACAGCACCCCAGAGAGAATTGAGTCAGACAATGGGACTCATTTCCGGAATAACCTTATAGACACTTGGGCCAAAGAGCATGGCATTGAGTGGGTATATCACATCCCATACCATGCACCAGCATCTGGGAAAACTGAACGGTACAATGGGCTGTTAAAAACTACACTGAGAGCAATGGGTGGGGGAACTTTCAAACACTGGGATACACACTTAGCAAAGGTCACATGGTTGGTCAACGCCAGAGGATCTGCCAACAGAGCTGGCCCAGCCCAGTCAGAACTTTTACGTATTGTAGAGGGGGACAAAATTCCTGTGGTGCACATAAACAATTTGCTGGGGAAGACCGTCTGGGTTATTCCTGCTTCAGGTAGAAGCAAACCCACTCGTGGGATTGCTTTTGCTCAGGGACCCGGAGATACCTGGGGGGTAATGTGGGAAGATGGGTGTGGGGGATTGGCTTGTCGAAAAAGGTCACGTTCCCATCAACGAGCTGAAACAAGACATCTGTGTAGAACATGGTGCAGACTTCTCACGCCAGATAATGAGGAACTGAAGGACACCGGCAAACAGCAACATACTATGACCAATCACAGCCAAGGACACTAAGCGATAAGTGCATGAGAAAGAGGATGGGGGGGGGGGGGTGCATGGTGTAGCTGCAAAAATGTAGAGCTTACGCAATGCCTTATTTGTGCCAGAACCAATCAAGTGCCTAGTATTTGCATATTTACTGTTATATTAACCGAAGGTAGAAGCCCAATAAATGAAGCTTGCTGTTAACTCGTATTGAGTCGTCCAAGTCTTCCTTTCATGACAGATGGGGAATTCTGATGTGTACCCTCAAGGGGATTTGATTTTAGCAGAAAATAGCCAATGAACTCAATTGTATGCTGTTGCCTGCTATGTAGCACTTGTATAGCCCACCAACTAGATGTCTTCAGGTCACCAGCGACTGGCCCTGATCCCAACAAAGAATGAACCTTGATGAAACCAGACAAGCTCAGCAGTGACCAGACGAGTTCCTCAGTGTCATCAGCAGGCAACAATCCAACACTGCACACCACCTCTCCTGCTCTGCAAGACGGTTACAAGAGATGGAGCCTGACATCATGGACCGGATGAACTTATTAGCAGCTTTATAGGGATTGGTCCATGCACTAACAAATGATCTCTCTCTCTTTGTGTGTGTGGTTGTATGTATGAGACAAGAGTGATGGTATATTGAAAAATGTAGGATTTGAGCATGACATGAAATGGTATGGAACAAGGGGTGGATACTGTCCTGGGTTCAGCAGTAGCAGTCATTTTTCTCCTTCTTAGTAGCTGGTGCAATGCTGTGGTTTTTGGCTTTCAGCCTGGGAACAACACTGGTAACACCAATGTTTTTAGTTGTTGCTCAGTAATGCTTACTCTGACCAAGGACTTTCCCAGTCTCATGCTCTGCCAGGGAGGAGGGGAAGCCGGGAAGAAGCAGAGACAGAACACATGACCCAAACTAACCAAAGGGGTATTCCATACCACAGCACATCATGCCCACTATATAAACTGGGGGCAGTTACCCAGAGGAGCTAGATAGCTGCTCAGGTCAGGTTGGGTATCGGTCAGCGGGTGATGAGCTGTTGTATTCTCTTCCTTTGTTATTTCCCTTATCATTATTATTATTGGTGGTAGCAGTAGTGATTTGTGTTATACCTTAGTTACTGGACTGTTCTTATCTCAACCCATGGGATTTACATTCTTTCAATTCTCCCTCCATCCCTCCGGGAGCCAGAGGAGGAAGAATGGGAGGAGTGATCGAGTGGCTGCATGGGTCTGAGTTACCGGCTAGACTTAAACTACGACAAATGCAATGGGTATTTACACCAAATCTTGTCAACAGAGGAATGTTGTGTTGAATGCCACCAATAAAAGTAAGAAACAAAAGACAAAGATACTTACCACGTAAATCTCTTCGAAAAGGAATGTAATTTTTAGCCTTTCTGCTCTTTCAGCACTAAGAAGTTCATCATGACCCAGCAGTGTGCACTTGCAGCCCAGAAACCAACCGCGTGCTGGGCTGCATCCCCAGAGCATGAGCAGCAGGTTGAGGGAGAGGATCTGCCCCTCTACTGTGCTCTGGGGACATCCCCCCCTGCAGTTCTGCATCCAGCTCTGGGGCAACAACACAAGAGGGACGTGGAGCTGTTGGAGTGAGTCCAGAGGACGCCACAGAGATGCCCCAAGGGATGCAGCTCAGCTCTGGAGACAGGCTGAGAAAGCTGAGCTTGTTCAGTCTGGAGAAGGCTCCAGGGAGACCTTAGAGCAGCTTCCAGTGACTAAAGGGGCTACAAGAAACCTGGAGAGGGGCTTTTTACAAGGCCATGTAGTGACAGGAAAAGGGGTAATGGCTTTAACCTGACAGAGGGGAGATTTCGATTAAGACATTAGGAAGAAGTTCTTTACTGCGAGGGTAGTGAGGCCCTGGCACAGGCTGCACAGAGAAGCTGTGACTGCTCCATCCCTGGCAATGCTCAAGGCCAAGTTGAATGGGGCTTGAAGCAACCTGGTCTAGTGGAAGGTGTCCCTGTCCATGCCAGGCAGCTGGGACTAGATGAGCTTTTAGGTCCCTTCCAACCCAAACCATTCTATGCTTCCATGAACATTTGCTCCAATTTAACCACAGCCATGAAAATCTAGTAGGTTTCAAAACTGAGATTTAGTGACTACTTCCAGAAAGAATAGAAAAGGACAAGATGTTCCATGTTCCACATAGGCCAGCAGTACTGCAAACAAACAAACAAACAAACAAACAAATAAATAACCCACTACACACAACACTCCATTTTCAAGTTCACTGCTGTAGACAGAAGAATATGAACCCATGACAGGAGGTGATCAGCAATTTTCTAGAACATACACTATAAGAATCCAGTTGCAATTGAAAAACAAGAGTAACGTTTATCCCCAGCTGCTCTGATTAAAGCAGAGGGAAACAAAAAACAGAACAGCTGATGAAAACTTATTCAGTATGAAAGTCAATGCACAACGTAATTCACCCTGTCACATCAACTGAATGTACTCACTACTGTTATACTTCAATCCTACAACCTCCTTAACCAGGATATGACTGTATATGCAACCATCTCTAGAATAAAAAAAAGGTTGTGAAGCATAACAGGTACATAGACATGGCATGTTCTTACCAGCGTTTGCCAATAGGCACGGCTGGCCATGACATTCAAGCCTCAGGCGCTTTACTGAGCACTAGTAATGCAGAATGCCTGACCAAAAAATAATGGCATTACCATCATTTATGATTATTTACACCCTTTTACTCATAATGTATTTTATCAAAATTATCATTCAGACATTTCTAAACATAGTTTGATAAGGTAACTAGCAACTGTGAGCTCCATCTCCTAAAACAACAGTATGGATACATTTTCTTGTGATTAAGAACCACTGTTTTACATAGCTTTTAGGACTTGCTTAGAATAATTGCATGGCTGATTTTGAATCTGTCCCTTGTATTCCACTCTTTTGATTTTAATATTTATATATTTTCATATACAACTCAAATACAAAAATCCTAATGTAAGCAACCTGACTTGCTGAGAAAAAATACTAATCCTAAACCACTTAAGAAAGTGCTTTACAAAACTATAAAAAAACCCCGCATACACCTGAGAGTAACTTTCCAAGTGTACTTCTTGCACTGTTTGTTAATTAAATTATTATAGCCTCCAAAATTATTCTAAGATTGGTATCTTGTTTCATGCCCACTAGGTGTCAAAACGTACCTTCTGGATTTTTTAAATGCCAGCTCCATCAGGTTCTAAGCACTTACTCTTGCCCGCTCAGAGTCAGGTCAACAAGACAGAATTTTTGCATAACATTTGCTGAAATCAAGTCTTAAAACTCATTATGCTCTCTACCAGCAGCCAAGAGACTAACAAATACTTCCAAGACCGTAAAGTTAGAACAAATAAAAAAAAGTCCCTTTCATGCAAATACTGAAACTATGGATATCATGTTGAAGGGAGAGGGCTAATATTTAACACCTTTCTTAGAGAGATTAAATTGGGAAAAAAGATTATGCTAGTGACATCACACAAATACAACTCTTTGGTTTTTTCCTTCCAGGCTGTTCCAAGCCCCATCCGACTCAGCCTTGAATACTGCCAAGGACGGGGCAGCCACAGCTTTCTCTGGCAACCTGTGCCAGTGTCTCACTACTCTCATAGTGAAGAATTCCTTCCCAATGTCTAATCTAAACCTCCCCTCTTTCAGTTTAAAGCCATTCCCCCTTGTTTTGCCACTACAGACCCTTTCAGAAGTCCTTCCCCAGATATTTTGTAAACCTCTGATGTGAATCAAACCTGTATTATGATGGTCTCATGATTTAGCAACATCTTTATATGTTGCTGAAGAGTTTACAAGAGAAGAAAAACTGTTCAAGAAAGAACATCTTCCCTCTCCTCAAGTCTCTAGGAAGACATTTCTTCACCATTCCAGCTTCAGCACTTACCACGTACAGAAGCAGCAGACACAAGTTCCAAAAGTTCAAAAATATTGTCTCAAAGGTTTTAAAAATATAAAACTGAGTTGACAAGAGAGCCACCATCCACCCAAGTTTTCCCTCCTCAATTCTCAGCTGTAGCAAGTTAAGAGTCCTACAAAAAGCCAGCAAGGGTTTGTTAACCAATGCAAATGATTAAAAAAATAATAATAATTAAATAAAGCCCTGGAGGACTTTTTTTCCCCCCCTAATGAAAGGCAGATCACTTCAAGACATGTCCTGTTCCCTCCTGCCACCATATAGTTCTTTGCTTCCTCAAACTGCATCATGCAAAGCACACACACAAAGGCACTGAAGAAGAGGAGGGAGAAAGGCTCCAATAACACTGGAAACCACAGCCATCATCTGGGGATGCCAGGCAGGCACTGGGACAAAGAAAAGCCATTTGTTATTATAAAACAGGGAACAACCCAAGAGGAACACTAGAAATTAAAACTAGCAAAACTGAAGATGTAATCTGTAAATCAACACACAAAATACCAATTCTTTTAACTTTTAATAATGCATTGCGCTTTAAAAAGCTGAGGATAAGTGAAAAACTATTCATCAGTGCTAACAGGACAATTCTTAATGAAAAAAATAAAACTAAAAAAAAAAAAATAAAAAATAAAATCCTCAAAGGAATCTAAACATCTGCAAATCCACAGGCAAGGTAAAGAGCATAATTACCAAATATGTAACCTAACATGGAAAAAAAAAAGATTCAAAGTACTATAAAAAAAATGTCACAAAGAAGATAGTAAAAGATAATGGCAATGGCAGGTCTACTCAACAGAAACAAGATCTTAAACCATACAAATTTTAACAGCAACGAACAATTAATGCAAGTTGCTAAAACAAAAATACTTCAGTGGGATGTCAATCAGTAACACTGAGCTGACAACTGTGCTTTAATTAAATTTGAGACTGTTACCAATTAGTTAGTCTAGAGCACTACAGGCTTCATGCTGCGTATGACTCAGTGCACTGACTCATCCAAACTTTTCTTACAGAAGAACTAGCCAGGCACTCACAAGGATGCAAGATCAAAAAGGAAAGTTTCATTGACCTTCTTAGCAAAAATCTTGTTTTAAATTTAGATGACCAAAAGTACATACTGACACAACTACTCAAAGAACTTTATGAAGGACAGAATTTCAGGAGCACTGGTTTAACTCCATTTCAGGTGCACTGGTTTAACTCCATTTCAGGTAAACATCTCAAAAAATCAAAAACAAATAATGCTTTGTATAATCTGAAGCTGAAGCAGCAGATTTTAAGTCTGCTTTTTTATAAGCTGCTCAAGTAGCATTGTTATTAATAATAATATGTCTACCATTTTTCATTGAAAGATTCTGTCTTCCGCCACTTGAAAGTCCTGAGTAATTTTAACAATTGGCAGCTGAAATTTTTTTATGCCAGAAGTCGGGTCTTCAGCTGATTGGGGGAGGGATTGGAAAGAGTGACAAAAAGCCTTCAGGCATTTTCCTGTTCAGGGAAAAAAACAGGTTTGCTTAGATTTTACAATCATCATCATGCTAAGCATTAATGGCATTTTCAAGTTCTGAAAGACAAGTAACAGGAGGATAATCCTAGGTGAAAAACTCTTCTATTGATATTCTCATGGACCTCCAGACTTCTACCCCAGTTGTTCATTGTGGATGCTCAGGCTATGATGTCTAAACTGCCAAGCTCAGGATCTTAGGAAAGGAAAGCTGTCTCTCTTGCTCTCCCAGATTCCACTGATAGTCCCAATACAGAGGTAACCATTAGAGCGGGTGAGAGGTGTTCAGGCCCAAGACAAACAACCTACTGAGGAGAATCCCTACAGTCCCTATGTACAAACTGATGGAAACATCTCATTGTTTCTCCAAACAGCTGGCTGCTCACTACCATCTTCAGCTCTAGATGCACACAGGCCCTGTTGTCACAGGCTGGAACAGCTTCCTTATTGATCTGAAGACAATTACAAGTAAACTGACAGTTCTTGTGTGAGCTCACTCCATGTCTGCACCACCAGGAGAGCAAGGGAGGAAGGAAAAAGGTATATCCAAATAACAGCATGGGCAGTGCAGCAGAGATACCTTGAGCCCTATGCAAGACAGCAACAGACAAACTTGAAAAATAACTTACAATTATATTTTTGGCTTGGAGCAGAGTGGAACAGGTAACGGTTCTGAGAGTTAAAATGAGCATGAATGTTGCAATTAAGAGAGATTCTTAAAGCATGTTTTCCCCAGAACCTACAATAGGATCTACAAATCTCAGTATTTAACAATTTTTACCCATTGAAAAAGCTGTAACTTCACTGGGAACAGGTATATTTCATCTCCTTCTCATAGCAAAGTCAGAGAACAACAATCTGCCACTGAACTAAAGCCATAGTTTCACAAGTCCTGGGAGGAGGGTATGAACAAACAGGGAGCAATTCTGAAGTATATTCTCATGTGCAAGTCTTCCTTCTTCTAGTTAATTTCTCCAAGCACTGGTGCTTACTAGGTACTTAGAATCACAGAATCATAGAATAGTTAGGATTGGAAATGACCTTAAGATCATCTAGTTCCAACCCCCCTGCCATGGACAGGGAGATCACACACTAAGCTTCCAATTTAACTTGGCAGCATGGCACAGAAAACTCAAACAGAAGGAAAAAGCTGTATTGTTTTCTCCCATAATAGCATGTTTAGCTGATTTGCAGAATAATCAGGGAGGGACAGGAGCATAGGGCACAGGTAACACAGAGCTTGGGGCACAGGTAAACTAGACTTGCCCCCTTCAGTGGCAGGAAGACATTTCGCTGGCTTAGCTGTTCAGCCTGGCTCTTCAAGCAAACCTTGCAGGAATGAATCAACCACTTAAATCCAAATGTTCTTTAGAAAAGAGAAGCAACATCACAAATTGCAATATACAACATAGTAATTAAAAAATGCATTCAGCTGATACATGAACACTGGGAGCCTCCACCACACGGCTCTCATGTGATTCTTAGGAGCTCACTAAACCAAGCAGGTAGGTCACATTATTGGTTCTCATTTTTCTGGTCCCAAAGCTCAGGAACTCAGATTGCTTCGCTGTGACCTCAACAACTGTGAGTGGATGTCACTCCAATGTGTGCTTTCAATCAAATATTTAACCTAAAATATTCACCTCTTAGGAAAAGGGGCATTTCCACTTGGGCACCTAAAGCATTATTTTGGTATACCTCTTAAGTTCTCCAAAAGAGAGACCCTACATGCGTACCAGTGGGATTTAATTCACTCCATTTCTACTTCGGTTCTTCAGGCTGAATATTTATCAACAGTTGGAGCACAAGGTGCATTCTCAGAATCCATCTCCTGGCTCAGTCTGAAGTTTGTGCACTGCAATGTGAACCATATGCTTCAAGCAGGGACAATCAATACATTTTCTCAAAGTAGATTCTTTACTCAAGAACAGAAATGCTAATGCAGATGAACCCTATCTTGTGTTAAAAGCAAAGTGGTTTGTATTTTTTAATGTATTTTCTTAAATATAACTTTTAAATGTAATCATGCTGTAAAAAGTATTTTTTAAAATATTATCTAAAAGCATTTTCCAATGGAAGCTCACAAAATACAGAAACAATTGATGCAATCTGGGAAACCTTTCAGTGCCAGAACTGTAAGTGACAATTAAACCATTCAGCTGTCTTCTACTGCATTATTAAACCCCTACGAATACAACAAATACAAACTGGAAAATAGAGGACATAAATGATGCCTGTTGAGCCAAGATGCATGTTTCGTATGTTTAATTTAGCCTTTTGCAATAGTTTTATTACACAATACTCTAGCCAACTTTCTTGTGGCAGAATTAAGACTGAATATAAAATACAGACCACTGTGATGGTTAGACTGGTAGTTGTATAAATACAGTCTGGAGCTGAACAGCAAAAAGAAAAGAAAAAAAATGTTCCTCAAGTGCTACCTTACATTCCATAGGCCAGGAAAGTTGTTAAATATATTTGTTATAAAAATCTACAGTCTAAAGTGCTTCTTCATGTTTTTACTGTACCAGATCAAAATTCTAAGCCATGCTCAGATCATCTGCAGAAATTCATAACCCGATTATTTACAAAAATGAAGGTAAACTTTTTAATGCCTCACCAAGAATTCAGGAAGTACAGCAAATCTTATTACTCAATAGTGTCTGCAACATTCTTCACAAAGGAAACCCAACCAGATCATATCACCATAATAAAACAATCGAGATAAGGCTGCAAATATTATATAACTCCTTAAAAAATAACAATGAATCATATCTTGGATATTGTCCCAAATGATGCAATTCACAGGATTCCTATTAAGAGTTATAAAATCTGTGTATACTAGAAAGCTTTCTAAAGACAAAAGTACTATAATATTGCAGGAAAAAAAACCACACAACAAATTAAGTGCTAGCTGTGGCTAAATAAGAGGTTACTACTACAGAAGTGCTTTACATTCTACTGAGAATAGCTTTTCAACAGGATACAATTTCCCAAGGTCATTTTGTCATTTTTATACCTCATAAATTCAAGGCCTTGATCAAAAGATTTATCAATCTGAGTCCTTGTTTCCTCCATGACATCAGCATTTCAATCACCAAAATACTAGCACATAATTATCCATGAGAAAAAAGTTTCTGTGGATCTTTCTCCTCTTCTGCTCTGTCACGGGGTGCACCTTCTGCTCTGCTACAAGTAAGAGCATATACCTCATTAAGCCGAAAGATGCTCAGCTTCTCAAAGCCATTTAACAAGGGCTAATCTTGAAAAGCAAATTCTAACTACCTACTCTAGGTTATTTCCAAAGCATGTATCTATTAAGTTTTAATTATATTTCTCAGTTCTAAGCACTGCTTCCTTAGTTGACTCAAGATGTGGCTTATGATGGATAAGGCTCCTGCACCCTTTGCACTTATGCCTAATCGATTTATCGCAGCTACTACTATGCCCTATCTAATGCGCGTGTAGATCAACCATGCACAATGTAGACAAAAGGTATCTCTATTTTCACACTTATCTAAGAATTTGTCTTTGATCCCTGTTAAATATACAGGTATTAAGAAGGCATACTTATTGTGTATGCCTGCCAAAAGGCAGGCGTTTTGAAATTATTTTATATAAAATGGATTGTTAAACATTTTGCCACAGTGAGACAGGCTATAAAAGTTAGTTACTCGTGGAATAGCACAAAGATTTGTTAGTAGAGAAATCTACTTTTAGAGAAATGCTGGAAGGGTTTTAGTATTTATCTAAATAAATTATGACTGTACATGGTCATAGCTGAAAAAAGAATACTAAAACATACATTGTGTTGTTATTCACATGCAAATAAGAAAAATTATCCTCGAACCAACAAAGATGATCCAAGATATTCTTGCATTTTTATCAGAATATATTATACCATTGGAATTTAGCAAGAAGCATTATTTAGCCTTTAGCATACTAACAGCCTTTCCTCCCTTTTATAATTTAAAATATTTTGCAAAGATGTTGTTTCATAAGGTAAATCAGACATACCTGTTTTTATACTAGAGTGTTTTTAGTAACTGTTTCAAAACTATTACCTTACAGAAGGAAAAATATTATTACAAATCTGGAGAATCACAAACCGTACACTGATACCTAGATACTCTGAAGCCCCTACCTCCTTTTCTGAAAAAACTTACAATTTGCATTTGCATTGTTTCCTCTCTAAGGAACTCAAAAAAATGAAAGATGACTTAGTATTCCAGTATATGTTTCAATGTCATCTTAACTTCAATAAGCAACAAAACAGTGCCATGTTATAATATAAAATTAATTAACAATGAAAAAGGAATAAAAAAAAAAAGGAACTTCTGGAAAGTTCCTTTACGGAAAAATAAAAGCATTTGTGGCGAAAAAGTGGTCAAGGTTCCCCTGCAGAGCAAAGCAGTCATTCCAAGCTTCCTTGCAGCAAACTCCAAAGTGTTGAAAACATATGCATTTCCAAAACCTACCTATCTGCACCCGCCACCAAAAAGGTGATGGTGTTGATACTGCTATGAAATGTGTGAGCAGGTACATGGTACAGATTATATATCATATTAGTCACAATTCCCATCCAAACCTTTCTTACGCATACAAGAGCTGAACTTGACAGTGAAAATACCATGAAGAATTAAAAGGTCTTACGCCTTATGCCATCACCTGCCAGAAAACAAAGACGACCAAAAAAGAATAAAAATTTTAACACTTCTCTATTTTTGCCAATTGCGATATACTACACCATACAAACCATTTTTTCTTGTATCTACTAGAGAATGCAGCATATAAAGGACTCAGCGAAAAAGAATTTTAGTTGCCAGCAAAAAATACTAGAGTACGTCTTTCATCTACATGAAAGATTATAATTTAAGAAAACAAGGATTGATAAGTGGAACACAACTGTACTGTAATTTTTTCCAAAAGCACCTTTCAGAGAGTATGAATGACGAAAAAGTTATTTACACTCCAAGTCTAACAATCTACATTACAAAGACATCTAGATAAACACTTGGCATTTGGGAAACAACCTTCTCACATAATGCATTTAGTACAATATAAAATTATTTTCCAGTACTGGTCTACTCAACAATTCAACATAATACAACCATTATTACCCATTTTTCACATTCATGTCATCAGCATGCTAACAGAGGAAGCTGCTAAATTATACTAGGATTCAGCTGAAACATCCGTAACATCACTGACTAGGTCTGCACGTTCAAGTATCTCAGTAACTTGCACCCACTATCAATCACCTCTACATCATTCCACACAGAGGGGAAATAAGGTTATGAATATATTTTGAAGCACCCATCAATCCTAATCACTCAACAGCCTCAAAATTAATTTCAAAAGTATTTCCTCACAAGGGTTCTATTTTCTGATTACAGCTAAGGATGAAATAGGCAAGATACCCCCCTCTTCATTTCTGAACATTTTTTTCTATAAAGACATGAAAAAAATGTGTTTTACCTCTTCTCCGTTATTGTTTTTCCGCCTTCACTTATTTTCTAATACTGCATACATTAATGCTTACTCCACCTGCAAGCGTGAACAATTTCTCTTAAAATACATGACAGCTTTCTCAGTCATCAAGTGTAGGTCCATTGTAGGTCCAAAAAGTCCATTTGCTGGTAAACCACATCATTCCTCACACATCCAGAAGCGAAGCAAACTGCGTCCCAGACCCTCTAGTGTACACCCAAGTGGCATTCCTTGCATAGTGTGAAACATGCCAGCCAAACACTGCTTTTCAGGTGAGTGAAATGTTCACAAATACGACCAAGAGTAAATTACTTCAAAGCAATGGAAGACGAGCCCTTTCTCCCTTTCCTCTCAGATCAGAGGTAAGAGAAGCAAATAAAAACCACCACCACCACCTGCCTTTGTCACCAGCCTTTAGACAGCTCTTGCAGACCTCACTTCAGCATGAATTATTTACTTCACTCATTTCCCTACAAGTAATGTTGTCTGGAATTAGATTTAATGACATTATGACACGAGCACACCATTAGTAAGATCTCCACAGGAAATTAAAATTTCAATGTCTGAATGACTTCAGCTAATCACCAGACTTAGCAAGACAGAGCCGATTTCCTCAACTACCTCAGAAGAAACTTTGTTTAATATTTATGGTTAGCCAACCCCAAAAAAGCCATGTACATGTTTTTGATAAGTCTTGGCTGCCAGGTGTCTACAGCAATTTGACATTAGATAATACAACTTTCTGTAAAGTGGGAGCCTGGAACAATATTAGCTCATTTCAGTGTTTAAAACTGAAACTATTATTACAACAGTATTTTTCCAAGCTGCTGAGTATCAACACACACCACTGGAATGAAGATGTGCTCAGAAACTCTGGGAAGAAGTAAAAAACATTAAAATAAAATCAGACCACACATTTGGATGATTTTAGATACCTGTTAATTTTAAACACCAAATTTTGTAGTTTAACCTTTTAATTATCTTTATGCAGAACAAACCTGTGCAAAGCTACTCACTACATGATTATCTTAAACTAAAAGACAAGAAAGTAAGAAAAAACCCTGCAGATATTTCCCATATTCCAACTGTGATCTTAAACTCCCAGTAATATTTTGTGTGGCAGAAAAAGTCTGTATTCCTGTTTGCAAACTTGAATTCAAATATTTAATAAGAAAGCTTAGCCAAAAGGCTGACTAAATAAGACACACAGTACTAGATGGGGAGGAAATGAGTAGCTACATATATTAATTATCACCCTTTCTGCAATCACAGGCTCACTCAAGTTAAAATTTAAAGGGCTTAGATTACTTTCTGGTGATTTTATTAGTTTTCCCCAAGAGGTGCAAAGACTAATGCTGTCACAACAGAAAAGAAGAGCATATACAGCGTCATTACAAGCTGAGTCACCCAAAAGCACTGAATCTTGCTTTATTATAACACAGCATCTTAAATAGTCTCCTGAAGCACTATCATTTGTTATGCGATAGAGTGGTAACAGCGAGCTAACCCAGTATTACAATAAAATGAAATCTGGCGCATCTGTGGAGCTGCTCTCAGTAGGCAGACCAAGTCCCTTGCTGATCTCTTTGAAGAGAGCAGCTGCAGGCTTCCCTTCCTTTACTGCAATCAAGAAAGATGCAGAACAAACTTGGTGAGAGCCATCTTGTTGCTGATGGTAACATTTAGCTATGCCTGCTGAAAGCCCTGCTGCAGGTGGGAAGAAGAGGTGGCTGGGCGCATGTCCAAGAATTACAACTGAAAAGATTCTTCCCTGCGCAGCTGCAGCCAGCAACTTAATCTTCCTACTTGCACAATTTTTTTAGTTACTTTCTCTCTAAAGAACAAAATCTTGGAAGTATTAAAGAAGTAAAATTGGAACGGAATTCTTCACCATATTCGTATCTTACCACCATTCAGATCCAATATGTCACAGTTTTCATTTCCTGATATCACAATCTAATCACACAGCAGTACCAGGTTCAAAACAGAAAACAATTGTGCAGTACTTTCAAACATATAGTGGATATTTCACTTCATCTGTTATTAAAGAATTTGCAATCCCCGTATTTTTGGGGAACTCCCTACAGAAGACAGCAAAGCAAGAGACTTCTGACAATTAAACAGCATGAGTGGACTTGAGAAACCTAAGGTAGTGGAAGGTGTCCCTGCCCCATAGCAAGGGAGTTGAAACTAAATGAGTTTTAAGGTCCCTTTCAAACCAAACCGTTCTGTGATTCTATGACCTTCTCCATCCCCTGAACTGACATTCATGAAAACCATCTCCTGTCTTGTTTTTTTTCCTGTCCCCTTCTCTTCTGTCTTGTGATGGAACTCACCCAGACACAGATACTGTAAAACTTGTATGACATTGGCTGGCATTACACTGTCAAATAATACTCCTCCTCCTTTGTTACTTTTGATGAAACATCACAGCAAAGAGCCATCGGTCATACATCAAGGAATTCACTCAAAGGGGTCTGGTTTTCCAAATCCCCATGGAGACACTACAATCATAAAACCAGGTAATATTACTTCACTTGACAACTTTAAATGATTACTTTAAATGATAACAGGTATTTGAGGGACTATTTTCTTCATATTAATAAAAACCTTTCTGAAAAAAATTTCCATTTTCATGCACTACCTTCGAATGCTAATTTCACCCCAAAAAATCCCTTTTGAAACATCATTTTAGCCAAATAGTTTAAACAATGCTCCCTATGATGAGATTCAATTTAACAAGTTTCCTATTACGCACTGCAGGAACTGAATACACTTTGCATACACATGCACGCTACGCACATTTCATTACAGATCTCCCTACATAGCAGATCTGAAATCTGGCTCATGCCTTTCCCAAATTCACAATGTATACAACCAGAAAACAAGGCAAGAGAAAAGTGACTGAAAGGCTACACAGGAACTACAGCATCAGCTGAAATAACTCTCAATACCTCCCCAGAAACACTGAAGTATCATGAATAAAAGTGTGCTCTGTAAATCCCAGATTATCCTCAGAATTTCTCTGTATTAATTTATTGCCTCTTGCACATTCCAGTATATTCTTTCTTCTAGTTTTACAGCAGCTTATCTTTATCAATCACCACATAAATCACTGTGCTGCTGCCACAGAAAAATTGACCATACAATTTGCATAGGGAAAGATATTTTCAGCATGCTTCCCACAAGAAAAAACCAAACACAGAGTTATCTCTACAACAAAGAATACTACATAAACCATTTGCTTTACGCCACCTACTCGAATTTTACAAGTCCAGTGGAAAACAGGCTAAAATGATAAAACTAATTACTATGTCCATGGAATGCTGTGTTTTTCCAAAGCAACTATTTCAGCATTTATCTCATGATGTAATCAATATTCCATGCCAACCCTAGCATTTCAGTTGCACCCTACAAAATACCTTGTACAACTTGGGAACTCAGTATTAATTTTTCCATGTCCTTTTTCAATTCCTGTTTATCTTGGACACCCTGCAGGGGTGTTCAACTTCAATTCTGATAGCCTTTAGTGTAAATGGGTTGTTCCAATTACAAATTATTTGCAGATGGCTTTGGAAGTACTACAATAAGTACACTGGTCACCAGCATAGCCACATAACTATTTATACACCGTGATACTTGGAAACCCTTCTCATGAAACAGAAGTCCACTCTGTGGGGTGCTACACAGAGAAAGGTTATTTTTGTCCGTAAGAGCTTACACTCAATGTAAAGCAGAAAAAGAAAAGGAATACTGACATACAGACATGGGTACAAAGAAACTAACACAACAATTTCAAAACAACAGACTTGGCTTTCACGCACCAGCAGTCTAGCTCACCTTCCTCTGAGTGTCCTCTAACATCCTGACATCTTGACTAACTAGCTCGTGGAATAGGAAGGAGACAATTATGCTTCAGATCAACAACATCCAACAGTGGCAACAGAATTTCAGGAGGTGAAAGGTTACTGTCTTCAAAATAATTACAGAGCTCAAGCAGCACTTCAGTAACAAAAGACAAGTATTTGACTGTCAGCAATGTCTTATGCTTCCTCTTGTTATTTTGGAAGGCCACGCTCATAGTTTCCATCGGCTGAAAAAGAATCATTTGACATTTGGATGCATGAAAATAGTAGCTGTCCTGAGAACTATGAAATATGTACCTGGAAAACTGGAAAGCTCACAACAAAGCTTGATGATTTTAAGAAATACATGTCTCTTTCTAGAAGATTATTTCCAAGACGAAGAGGATATCCCATTCAATGAAAGCTGGGTAGTAAAAATAATCTGAATAATTTTATAAAGAATCAAAGGCAATACTTCTGCAAGAAGTCCTAGCTAACTCAAAATTATGCCAGCCAAAATCTGGGGAAAATTAACTGCCTTATTTTTTTAGACACAAGTTCACATAATGAGATAAAAATATACAATATTAACTCTGTTTCTGATGAATCACTGTAAGACTGGAGAAAAGGGAATGGTTCCATTCTTTCTTTCTCACCTCAAGTTTGACCACCTACCATTTAATTTACAGGTATTAAAAAATGCTTCCAGAACTATCATAAACCATATAGTACTCCTAGAGCTTAATGCATCTCCATTTTAGTCTATTCTAGATTATATTTAAAGCAAAACCACAGATACATCAGATTATAGGCTTCCCCATACAATCTGAGTAGGATATAACATTTATCATAGAATCATAGAATCATTAGGGTTGGAAAGGAACTTAAGATCATCTAGTTCCAACCCGCCGCCTCGGGGAGGGATACCTCACACTAAGCCATGTTACCCAAGGCTCTGTCCAACCTGGCCTTGAACACCACCAGGTAGGTTTCTTCTGGTTCTATCTGGAATTTAAATATTACACCCAGAAGTGTCCTGTTAGTGCTTGAGCACTATCAAAATAATTTCCTAGAGCTCTGCAACCTGTAAGAACCTTTGTTATTAGACCCCCATGAGAATAATTAAAATCACAAAGTTTCATCCTCTCTCATTCATACTAGAAAACACAGTTAACAAAATTCTTTTTCATATGACTGTAGTCATATGAAGTGGAAGAGATCCACACCTCTAGTTAAAAAACAAGCGACTACCGCAAAGGAAAAAATAAGAAAAAGCAGGGTGAAAACTGGGAAAACATGCTTCTGGTTTCGCTAAGACATTCACTGTGAAAACATGCTTGGTTCTTTAAGAGAACAGAGAAAACTCAAGCTGCCCTGACAACCGCAAAAACACTGGTCAAGTACACATAAAGAACACTAGTGGACTGATAAGACTAAAGTGTTGTTTAGTCAATACAGTAAACCTAAAGAGGAAATTACTTGTGCATGGATTTATTGCAACAGACTTTCCATTGAGAAGTGAGGTACACTGGTAAAAAACAATTTGTACACATGCTTCAAAGACAGGACTTATACAGGGACTTTGTAGAAACAAGCTCTAAAGCAATTAAAGATAAGTGGAAATGCTATTGCTTAAACCCCTGACAAACAGATTCCATAAAGGAAAAGACAGTCAACAAGAATATTCATTAGGAGGGTATTAACATCTTCATCTCAGCTGTGTCTCATTCTTAACTAACATTTATTTTCTTAGGGCCCCCATAAGTAAAATGAAAACCCTATCGACTGACCAAAACCAAAGGGAGAATATTGTCCATCTAATTTGATTTTCTTTATATTGGTAATTCTTTGTCTTAAGACACAAAAAAGAGAAGCCCAAATCAGCTTTTTTACAACAAAGAATATAATCATGTTAAAACCAAGTAAAGGAAACCTTGGTGTGCATAGAAGAAAGCAGACAAACAAAATCCACGATCAGAATATTACCTTCCCTGCCCACAAAATAAAGTGCTCACAGACTTCCAAGTTATGACTATAACCTCAAAAATGTAAATCGATACGACAGTCCCTGTTGATATGCATTTTAACAGAAAGTGGTATCAGCACTGTCAGTGAGAAAGTCTTAACTTTTGTTCAAAACTTCACTTAATCAAACTTTATCAAACTCAGTTAACACCCTTTTTCAGACTACCTGTCTTCAAAACTTGAAGTTTCAGAAAGTGCTGCAAACAGACAAGTTACTCTGTCTTTAAAAAAAACATGGAAGTGCTGCTTCAGTTAAGCACAACAGGTTAGTGATAATATAAATGCTTCTGTTCAAGGTAACACACTTGTGCTGTCTTGTATGCATCATTAGTGGTTCACCACTACCTTAGGAATCTGTAAAACCATGTATACCAAGACCTGAAAAAACCTTACCCCAACAGTAAGCTATTTTACATTCATAAATACTTAAATTATCAAAAAGCCTTCAGGGACAACAACAGTCACTCTCCACAGTTTACAATCATGAATAGTTTCTTTTGGAAATTCTGTTGCCAAATAAGTTTGTGGTTTTTTATATCAACAAACAGTTTATTAAAAGAGTCAGCTTCTTAATTCTTATTTAAGCAGAAACTTACACAACTGCAAAAAAATAGCTTAAAATACAGCATCAGAACTTGTATGTTCATTTAACGTGTGAAAATTTCATCATAGTTGTAAGATTTGTGAACACAAAGGTCCTAGGATATTTCACTAGTTCAGGTATTTTCAGCAGTAGGACACACGCTAGACCAATGTCTATGTGTCAATATTTACACTATTCTGATTCATTTTCAAAACACTTAAAATGATACAGTCTTCCAAATGAAAGTTCTCACAAAGCAACACACAAGATCTGACCACAATTTTTTGCTCACTGAATGCAATTCAAACTTGATAGAACTCTTTGCCTCTGTTGGACAATGCTGGTTTTGAGTAAAAATAGACACATACTTTGAACTTTCTACTTCTTTATGGTTCATTTCAGTCTTTATAGTGAAACTATTTTTTGATAAGCCTAACAAGATTCTATGAAGTTAACATATAAAATGATAAAAATCACAGGAAAGCATCAGAAATGTGGAAATTATTTAAGCATTTAAGTTGTGCAAGAAATCCTTTCTCTTTACTATTGTATTTAAGATACCCCAGATGAAAACTTTTTCACTGTGTATCATTTTTGCAAAGGCAATGTGTAACAGTATACTTACCTTATACCAGTAGAATGCAGATATATCAAAACTGCAGCATAGGGAGACCTGAGCTACCCCAGATACCAAAAGAAATTTACAGACAATACCATAGTGAAATAAGACAACTTGTAGTACTCCCACATTACTGATGCTAAACAGCTTCTGGTACCATACACAGGCATTTTCTAACTACTGCACCGCTACTGTGCACCATATTATGCAGTGCAAGCGGATGCTAAGGAAATGCAGTGCCTCAAACCCGGTAAAACCATGGAAGTAACTATCTCTGAACAAAGTATGATGACGATTATGATGATTTTAAAAACCTATATAGTTACTACCTCTTATACAAAAGAAAAGAGCACGTCACAAACTGATGACACCACACAACAGAACTCCCTGCTACTATTAGTAATTAACACAACCCTAGAAATACACAAGAGCAATCCAGAAAGACAAGCACAAAAGCAAGAGATTATTCAAATACTTACTACAGCTTTAATAAATACTGCTTATTTGGGGATTCAGAAATACAGATACCAGATTTCTATTATTATGAATACAAAAACTTGATTTGAATTGCAAAAAAAAATTAGAACCTTTAAAACATGCAACTGATTCTTAAAGAGCACCTCTTCATTCCTCTAAACAGAAGTTATGCCTACACTGCACTAATTTTTCTGCTGGACTGCTACTGCATCACAAATGTTAAGCTAATCATTTAACTCACCTGGCCTGGCTGGGGGGATAAACAATTAACAACCTCCTCCAGCATCACTGGTATGTGCAATCTTCCATGATCATTGTTTTCCATAACTCGAGGCAACTCTTCAGTTTCACATTTCTGGATGGTTTGTTCCTTTAGCTCACAGTCTGACAGCTTTTTTGCTGAAGAATGGATCCTCCTGGCCAAAACAGCCTCATATATCGAAGTCAGCTTTAAGCTGCGCAAAACCAAAGATTTGTAAACTTGGCACAGATGCTGAGATAACATTTTGGAGTTGATCAACCTAGAAAAACAGTAGATGTCAGGAATTACTCTGAAAGAGATACTTAAAATGGTAGGTTTGTTTAAAAAACAAAGTGGAAATGCTGTAAGTAAAGCATTACACAATCTTAAATGGGCTGTTCTAAACGAGAATGTCTTACTTTTAATTTTTTCATAATTTTCTATGTTATTCTATCAATCAATCATATTCAAGAAACAATGGTTTTCCTTTCATAAGAAACGCCTTCTTTTCGTTTACACTGGCAGGACTCTACCAGTGTCCCAGAGACTTTAACATTAAATGACTAACAGCATCTGAGCAAACCAGAATAGTAACCTCACTTTCAGGTTGCACCCCTCCATTTTGCCAAAACAAGACATTTGCTCTGAGTAGTAGCACTCTGGTTGCCAAGGTCTCTGTATTTCTAGTAACAATGGGAATGAATAAATCAAATACTACAACCAGATTTAAAACTGTGCTGTAATTTAGTGTTACACATATAATAAATATGTGGTTTTGTTATCATAAAATGGTTTGGGTTGGAAAGGACCTTAAGATCATCTAGTTCCAACCTCCCTGCCACAGGCAGGGACACCTCACAGTAGACCATGTCACCCAAGGCTCTGTCCAACCTGACACTGAACACTGCCAGGGATGGAGCATTCACCGCTTCTCTGGGCAACCTGTGCCAGGGCCCCACCACCCTCACTGTAAAGAACTTCTTCCTTTTATCTAACCTGAACTTTCCCTGTTTAAGTTTGAACCCATTACCCCTTGTCTTACCGCTACAACCCCTGTATTACACCTCAATATTTTAAACAAAGCCAGAGCTAAGAATGCTCCAGAGTAAAACTAACTCAAATAATACTCAAAACCCTGGGAAAACTCAAGTGTTTAGCTACAGTTTGTCTAACTATACAGAGAACTCCAGATTTTTTTTCCACTCTGTCTAAACCACCCCAGAACCAAGCCAGTAACCAATTAGTAGAAGGCTGCATAATTCAATTTCCGTTTAAAAAAAAAAAAAAAAGAAAAGAAAGTTTAACATGGGTGATAACATGGCTTTATTTATAAGATCTCTGGATTTCTTCATGGAGCTGAGACCTTCTGTAATACTGCATTGCATACCCTCTCCCACCAGACAGCAAACTTGCAAACTTTGACATAAAAGCATTTGAAAAAGTGACACCTTACACTTATACTACTAGCCAAACGGCTATGTTAACAGACAGTGCTTTGATTTACCAAACCAGAGGCTTCACGTTATTTTGCCTGTGTAAATAAGATCATGGAAAGTTATCTCACAATAATTTAAGTCCCAGCTTTTAGATTCAGAAGAAAATACTAAGGTGAAGAAAACACTGACCCTTCACCTTAAATATGAAAGCGTGTGTCACTCTACATAACCTCTCACAGACATAACACAGGTCCAAGGTTCTGCAAGGAACTGCAATACCTCCAAAGAAAATATGAGCAGAGTGACCACCAACAACCAGCCACCTCCCACTGCCCTACATCGCTGGTAGGAGCACCTGTGAAGTAGTGTTAACACGAGGGGGACACTGCTTTCAACCAACCTGTCTACACAACCGAGAGATTCGTTTCTCCTTACAAGTGAGGAAAACCGCATTACTTTCTTACAGCACTTTAAGTTACGTTCTTAAGGGGCATTCGGGCAGAGTTTGAAGCGGGACTTGCATCGAGCGTGACTGACAAAAACTGGACTCTGCAGGGATTCTTCCTCAGAGACAACTGAAGAACCGGCACTCCGCCCGCACCCCGACCAGTGCACGCCGGGTCCCCGGCACCACACGGCAGAAACAAGCCAGGACACAAAAGGGACTTTGTGCACGGCACACAAACCGCCCGCCCTACGAGACCTAGAAAAACCCCCTCAGAGCGGGCTGGGCTGCTGCCCCTCCACAGCGCTCGCCGCAGCCCCCTCCGCTCCTCACAGAGTTCTCGCCCTCCCTCAAGGCTCAAAAAAGCAGGAAACTGAGCAACTTCCACTTCGCCTTCACGCCAGCAGAGCCAACAGCAACCACCCGCAGCCCCTACGGATAAAGCGCTAAGCCCCAGGGCCCGCACACCCACGATGAAGCATTACAGAACTGCCAGCCCCAGAGAACAACACCACAAACACCCAAACCCCAACACTGACCCGCCAGCGCGCTTACCATCGACGCCGTCGCGCTGCTATCGTCACGAGAGCGACTGCCAATGAGGAGGCGGAAGGGGCGGGGCGCCTGTGTTTGAATTCGGCGGGAGCCGAGAGCGGCGGTTGCTGCGCTGCGGGGTTGAGGTGAGTGGTGGCCCAGGCGGGGGTCGAGGCTATTCACTCTGCCTTTTGGCTGAGATGTGGGGTTGATCTTGTTGTGGCGCGGTCCAGGGGAGGGCTGTTTGCAGTAGACCAAGAGCGTCTGGCGGGGATGTGTCGCGCTTGCCTGTTCCTGGGCGTTCTGTCTGGTTTATCTTTGCTTTCTGGTGTTCTCCAGTTAACCCAGTGTTTGTGAGGTGACTCTTCCGAGAGAGGGGGCGGCTATGCCCTGAAGCTGCAAAAGCATTGCCAAGACTCTACTACAGAGCTTCTGTATGGTGTTAGGAGTGACAAACTTTTAGCTATCAGTTATGATGGCTCATTAAAAGGAAGCTCTCCTTCGACTTATGTGGAAAGTGGTTTTGTACTCTTTGTGAATTATGTTAACGTGAATCCCACTTTAACTGTCCCTTTAAACCCACTCCCAAAGCGATTAAACCAGTAGCCCTGAGAAAGTAAACAGGTAGTTACTGATTTTTATTAAAGGACAAAAAAAAAGGCAAAACAAAAAACCACACAACACTTCCTTTAGCGTATGGAAGCATGGTGGCATATCTGCAACCTTGCTCTCAAGTGAAGAAAAGGCGGTAGATGTTTTATGAGTTCAGATTGTTGAAATAAGCTTAAGAATTTGGACAGAGCCTTGGGTAGCATGGTTTAGTGCGAGGTGTCCCTGCCCATAGCAGAGAGGTTGGAGCTAGGTGATCTTAAGGTCCTTTCCAATCCTAACCTGAAATGCTAATTCATTTTCTTGAAGTGGTGCTGAATTGGGTCATCTTTTCAGGCCAGTTACAGTGCTTTCCAAAGGGCTAGTTAACAGAGGGAAGGGGGGATATAGCACAAGCACAAGATGCTAGTCCTACTTAAAAGCATGAACTGTTCAAAAGATTATATTTGAAATGTAAGGTCTTTAAAGCTTTGTTTTTTTGTTTGTTTGTTTTTTTCTTTTTTTTGGTGATGCTGTTTTGTGTTTTTTTTTTTTTTGGGGGGGGGTGTTTTTTGTTGTTTTTGTTTGTTTGTCTGTTTTTTTATTGCAGAAAAGATTCAGCTGCTTGATCTGAAAGAGTCCTGGAAGCAAAGAAGAGGGACTAAGGGGATGTTATGCCTGCTACTAAGGAAGAAGATGTCTGTAATCATGTCAAAGTGGTGGTCCGTGTCCGTCCAGAGTCTCAAAAGGAAAAAGACAGCAACTTTACCAAGGTGGTTCATGTTGTTGACCAGCATATATTGGTCTTTGATCCAAAGGAAGAAGAAGTTAGCTTTTTTCACGGAAAGAAAATGCCTCATAGGGATATTAATAAAAGACAAAAGAAAGACCTGAAATTTGTATTTGATGCTGTTTTTGCTGAAAGCTCAACCCAGTTGGAAGTTTTTGAGCACACTACCAAAAGCATGATCGATGGCTTCTTAAATGGATATAACTGTACAGGTAACTTTACTATTTATCATCTGCAGTTCAAAAACTTTACAGAATTCCTCCAAATTTCTACCATTGTGTCCGATGGCTGCAGGGGGTTAAGAGAGGCTGAGATGTAAATAATAGAAAGATTTTTGTTTTAATTTATGGATATGAGAGGCTGCCTTTTTTGCCTGTTCAAGCTCTATTTGGAAAATTACTTCATGTTAGGGCTGTAGTACACTTTAGAATTTTATTGGATATATGCATGCTTATGAAGGGAGCTCTCTGGAAAGAGTTACTCAACCAGAAGCAGCTGTGTCACTGCCTGCTTTCTTAATTCTCCTTAAGAGCTTGGTTCTTTTAACTGGCAAATGGAGTGTGGTGGGGAAATGAAATAACCTACCTGCAATAAGTTGACGACTTAGGATTGAGAGAGAAAGCAAAGTTTCATGGTAAATTGCCAGTGAATAAATTTTGAACTGAAAATTGAAAAGTCAATGCAATTTAATTTTTTTAAATATTTTTGTAATTATAGCTGTAAAAGGTAAAGCCTAAGTAAGAAATTTAATCAGTTTATGCAGATAGCTCTGCAGAATAACAGAGGTCTGGGGATGTCCATTTGGTTTGTGTTCCTGATTAGCTTACAGATACAAAGTGTGTCTCTTTCTTGTATTGTTCTGTGAAACTTCAGTGCTTGCATATGGTGCAACGGGAGCTGGAAAGACTCATACGATGCTGGGTTCCCCTGAAGATCCTGGTGTGATGTATTTAACCATGATGGCACTTTATAATTCCATGGACGAAATAAAAGAAGACAAAATATGCAATATTGCTGTCTCGTATTTAGAGGTGAGTTCTTGTATTTGGTATGTTGCTCTTAAGAAGGCATATTTTAAGGAGAAACGCTGGCTTTGCCTTTCTTCAGCCCTTTCCTGGACTTTACAAAATGTGTCCTCAATAGGAATTGAAGGTAAACAGTGCTCCACAAATTTGGTGTTATTCATGGGCACCTGTTGCTGGTTTACAGAAGGCTGTCCAAAAAGGACTGTCTCTTCTGATGTCTTTACTGAGCATTCTAATGACTTTTGTTTTGCTGATCAGTTACATCCCTCTGAACTTCTGTTGATGTGTAAAAGAAAAATCTTTTCAGGGTTGTATTTAACAATATAACTTAACAGTAAAATCCTGTAAGCCCTATGAGATCACACAACAAATTATCTAATCCCTTTTTGATGTTTTTCAAAGTTTTTCATTTATTCATCTGAGATACAGAGCAAATGCTTGAATTAGAGCTGATACATCAATTGTTACCTTCTAGCCCCCTCAAAGGCTTAATGGGAGAGAAGTTAGCATGGCAGATGGGGAGGGAGAGAAGGAAGAGGGAACAGTTTGCTTTGCCATGTGCTATTTCAAGTGCTTCCACAGACCAAGTAATAAAGTATTTAAGAAGTTTAACAGATTTATACAGGGATTAGGTTTCTGCAAAAGTTGGGGGGGGTTGTAAATTAATCTTTTTTCTTTTTTAATAAAGAACAATTATTTACTAGGAAAGAGTGGCTCCCACTTCAATGGTTAAAAAAAATCATGCCAATTCAATTAATTGAATATTTCAAGCTCAGTATAGGAGAGCTCTTTGGCAAAACTGCTAGAGAATGAATTTGTTATTTTGTCTTAAAGAAGTGCTAAAAAGACTGTGTTGATTTCTGGTTAAATTTAATCCTTTCAAGTATGGCAGGACAGTAAAAGATTTTCAATTCCCTTTCAAAGGTCTACAATGAACAGATCCGTGATCTGCTGGTGAACTCAGGACCTCTGCCTGTTTGTGAAGATACCCAGAAAGGGGTGGTAGTTCAAGGGCTAACGCTACATCAGGTATGTAAATAGGTGTTGAAGCTCAGGATGCTTCACAGCACATTTGAGAAAATGGATAGGATCCCATTGCTCTGTGGAAGTTGTGTCCAACTGAGTGATTTCTTAGTGGGCTTTTTTCCTGGCCATAACTGCCAATACCTTAGTAACTTACAAACATAAGTAACGATTCAAAAGCATTTTGTGGGGAAAAAAAGTGCTGATATTGAATACAGATAGATAAAAGTATTCATTGCTCATTATCAAATGAGTACCACTGGTTGGATGCTTACTTTCAAGATACGGGTTTTTTGCTAAAACATCTTTGCATTTGTTCAATAAATTTATGGCCTTCAGTGCCATTTTCAAGTGTTTGACACCCTTGCAGTGTCTTAGTGTTGGTTTTGTTTGTAAATAGCCTTGTTTGAGAAGTTTCTCATTAAATTGTCTTTCCAGGCCAGTGTAGCAATTCTTTGGCAAAGTCAGTGACAGAACCTGAAAATAACTCTGATGGACCTATTTTCCTGCAGCCTTTTAATGTGTGTTACATGCTATGTAGCTTCCAGCTTTTGTGTACAGAGAATAATGATTCAAGAGGAAACTGTTATTAGGTTGGCTCACTCTCTAAACACAGTCCTTCCCAAAACTTGTGTCTCCTAGGGAAAAATTGAGTATACTGTTGTTTAATGCATTAGTGCAATAAAAATTAAGTCAATCATTCTCAAGTAAGGCTTCTTATAACAATGGAGAACTTTAGCAGATTTGTTTAAATTCATCACTAAAGAAAAATCTCTGATTTTAAAGTGCTTGCTTTTCTCAATTAAATAGCAGTAAGGTACAAATGGTGAAGTACTTCAAATTTGAAACAGGAAATTGTTCTTAGTTTTAGATAACTAAAATTTCAAGTTCTTCTATTTTTCTGAAGGTGAATATTAATGTCTTTTAGATCAGTGTAGAATTTCCCACAGTTGACTAAAAGTGCATTTATCTTGTACTCTACCCATAAAGCCTAAATCAGCAGAGGAAATCCTTCAAATGCTGGATTATGGAAATAACAATAGAACACAGCACCCCACAGATGTAAATGCCTCCTCCTCCCGGTCCCATGCTGTCTTTCAGGTAAGATGAGACAGTAGATGTACAGTGGTCATTACTGGGAGTTGTAGCTTTCAATTAAAGCTGAATGCAATGGAAGCATTTTGGTGTTTTTTTTAAACTACCTGTTGAAACTTAGTTAGGGTTAGAGAGTAAAGTTTTCCAGTTCTTGTTCTTTTTGACTTATTCCTTGTAAATATGCAAAGATTCATAGTTACTTCACTGAATCAATCTATTCTAGTGTAAATATCTCTAGTCCCAATTGTTTGAACTAATATTACTTGTAAGAAATAGCTTTTCTGGAAAGCTGTAATCTTGAACTTTGAATGTACTTCCATATTGCAGTCTTATAAACTGAAAGTTGATGGGGTTTTGGTCTTAGTTTGAGGTTTTTTTAATGCTTTCTGGTTAATGAAACCATGAATGTTGTGTCCAGTTCTGGGCCCCTCAATTCAAGAAGGACAGGGAATTGCTTGAAGGAGTCCAGCGCAGAGCCACAAAGATGATTAAGGGAGTGGAACATCTCCCTTATGAGGAGAGGCTGAGGGAGCTGGGTCTCTTTAGCTTGGAGAAGAGGAGACTGAGGGGTGACCTCATCAATGTTTACAAATATGTAAAGGGTAGGTGTCAGGATGATGGAGCTAGGCTTTTTTCAGTGATATCCAGTGATAGGACAAGGGGCAATGGGTGTAAACTGGAGCATAGGAAGTTCCACGTTAACATCAGGAAGAACTTCTTTACTGTAAGAGTGACAGAGCACTGGAACAGGTTGCCCAGGGGGGTTGTGGAGTCTCCTACACTGGAGATATTCAAGGCCCGCCTGGACAAGTTCCTGTGTGATGTACTGTAGGTTACCCTGCTCTTGCAGGGGGGTTGGACTAGATGATCTTTTTAGGTCCCTTCCAACCCTTGGGATTCTGTGATTCTGTGTGTAATGCTTATTAGTTTCATTCCATTGCTCAGCATTTTTCTAGGAAAAATATTTTACAGACTGATGTTATATGTCTGACTATGAACTGAGAATCTCAAGTAGCACTTTCTCATTCCACTTACTTTGGAGAATGTTGATTTTTATCCTACAATAATTTCTTACTGTTCCTGTATGTACCAGATTTTAGAACAATTAAAGCAGTCTATGTTCTCTGAAAATATCTCCATACACATACTTGTGTCATCAAAGTGAAATGCTGATTTTTAGTTTCCATCTATAAGTTTTAAATCTGTTGTAGAAATATGCTAAAACTTAAGACTTCTCCAAAGATAACCACCACCTTATCCTTCTAACTCCTCTTACATGCAACCTGTGATGCTTTCCAAAAAAAATATTTTAAAAGCAGTTTTGTTAATTAAACTTCTTTTATTTCTGTTCCTAATGCATACTGCAAAGCACATTATCTTGAATGTTCCCATTCTGGGTTGCAAAATAGTAAAATAAGTTTGTATTCCTTAAATTACAGGTAAACTGTTTCACTGTTAGGCAGTTCTTAACTGTACCTGCAGACTTAGACAGCGCTTAATAACGATAGGCAAAAGTTTGTATTTTGATGTAGATGATGGCAGTGCTGTAAAGTTACCATGCCAGAGCTCTACTGTCAAGATTAATGAGAAGTGGTTAATAACAGGCAGTATATGTCTTAAATTGATCTCATGGTAGATACACCTACTTGTTAGCAAACATTATACATGCACCAAAAAAAACTATACTGACAAAATTACTATACCTATTATCTTACTACAATTTTGTTTGAATGTTTGACAAAATGAAATTAATCGTATTTATGCTTTTTAAAAAAAAATATCATTTGAAACTATTTCCAGCTTGCAGACAGGAAAATTAAACCAAATGTGAATGCTTGCAAGTGAAAAGATTGTTTTCTTTCTGGCAATATAAGTAAAAACATAATGAAAAGAAACATCCTTTTGTATTTACATATTGTAGGAACAGCAAATACATAATCTGTGTGTGTGTATATGAATATATTTGGGATGCAGCCTTGTTTGCCATGCACTGAATAAAAGTTGCTATGCTCAATGGTTTTGTAAATGCTTTTCATGTTCTAAAATAACAAGCTTTGGGTTTTTTATTTGTGTGCATATTGTATACACACTGTGAACTGGTGTGTTGCATGACAAGGTACTAATAGCAATCATTTGGTTATGATATACTATCACAGTAAGCATCTAACTTGAATGAGCAAGAAGGATATGCTTTTGTAGATCATAATATCAAGTCCTGAATGATTTTTCTCTGTTTTCATTGTTGTTGATAATAGAATTCTTAAGATTATTTAAGCTAATGTGAACAGTTGTGTCTTTGAGCTTGAGATGAGAGACAAAGTTATTTTTGGACTAATCTCGTCACGGTCTTTGTTTTTCTGTGCCCCTGTAACAGTAGTGGCCAGCAAAGTACCCTTGAGTGTGTAAAGTGCACTGGCTGTCTTTTAGGCGGTCTCCATACACAGGTGGAATCAGTTAAACGGCATGCTTGACTGAACTTGATTTCATGGACAAATATCTAATGTTTACAACTTGTTCATGAAGCAAAGGACCTTTCAATGTAAAGGACAGGCATTGACATGTCACAGTTAGAAGCATGTTTTGCTCTGTACTCAGCATTCAGTCTCAGTGCACAGTTCATTCACCAAAACAGTCAGACTGATTCTGTTGAAGGATACTAGAGTTGGCAAAACCTTTCTCTGGTGTGTTTTGCAGTATTCCTAATCCAGTTATTCCTGTCATGAGGTAATCCTGACTGTGTTCATCTTTTGAGATGGTCTAGCTGTCAGTCAAGATATTTAATTGCTTTTGCTTAAGTTGTATTTTCTGCCAAGTGCACAAAGTATTAGTAAAAGTAATGATTAGTTTTGTTAAACAATTGTATTTCGAATGTGTGCTTTGTACAAATATCTACTAATATGTTTTGTTCTCAGAGATAAACAAGTGCAGCCTTTGAATAATAGCACACTTCAGAGGGAATGGGTTTTAAGCCTTTTTCACAAAAGTGACTTTATGCTTGAGAGGAGGAGAGGATTAAACATTTATCTAGAAAAAATGTGTACATAAATGTTTAATAGAAATGCTGCATCTGCATGTGGCACTTGAAGGGAATATTACTGTTGCTAACTAGGTAGGTCCCTTGAATGCACTGGAAGCTTAACAGATGTTAATTAGTGTGTACTCATTTAAGCAAATTCACAACCATACACTTTTAAAGTGGGTTCTTAAATACTCCATCTACTTGATGCAGTTAGTGGTGGCATCTGTAAGAAGTAATTACAAACTAGTCAATTACTGCTAAAAATAACTATTTGTGTCAGTTTCTATTTCCACAAATTTGTGGCATTTAGCAAAACAGTCTTACCTGCTTATTATCTATTTTATTTCCTCTTCACTTCCACAGGTACAAGTTATGAGAAATACCTATTGCTGTCTTGATTCCTCTTCATTTTTAAGTTTTCTGTTATTTTCAGGGTTGCTCTTGTTTGTAGAGGTGTGTTCGTTTGTTTTATACTGGAGATGATTTTTGTTGTTCACTTTGTTGGAGCAGGATGTTTTCTGGGACTGACTCAAAATAGTAAAAGTCTTGTCCCAGGGCATTCTGAGCTGATTTTTGCCGTACTTGTACCATCTGTCTTAGGTTTGAAACATGTATCTAGGGCAGGCAATTACTGCATTTGAAAGTGGAATCCCAATTGCCACACTGTTTTATTGAAAATGTGTTGCTGATGGACAGAGAAGTAGGAAAGATCCTGCTTTGGGGCATCTCCTGTATATTTTGAATATTTATAAAAGATGTGTTGTACAGCATAGTTTGGCTGTCATTCCACTTTTCCCTACTTCGCCTAATGGTAGTTATTGGGTTCTGTAGAACATTACTCTAGCTGGAAATAGCTACTTTACCAAGGTAAGTACTGGGGAGTGGTGCATTTTTTTTGTGCGTGTGTGTGTTGTACTAAAAATAGAACCTACTTGTACTGTTTGATAGAGAAACACATCTATTTGATATAGGTATTTAGTGGCAAGTTATGAGAATTTTATTCACTCCCAATATTTGCAAATTTTTTGGATGTTATAAATTGCTGTGAATATTCCACTGCTCATGTGCAATGCTTAAAACCGCAGAACTAGTGAGACATTGTCTTTTATTTGTCATGTAAGGAAACTCTTTCCAATTCACTGTCTTAAAGTGTGTTCATTAAACTGTCAGTAACCATTAGCCTTGCAAATGGCAAAGCAGTCAATACAAAAGAAGGCGGAATTTCTAGAGAACCCTGAACAAGTAGAAGCCATCTAAGGATAACAGTAATTCTTACTGACTATGTTATCATGCTTTGCCTACTTGTTCATAAACGTGAGGAAAGAATATCTTCATTAGCAGAAGGAAGCAAAAGCATTTACTTTATATGTGTCCTGTACCATGAAAATTTCAGGAAAGAAGGGGTAAGGGGGAACAGCTTTCCAGAAGAGCCTGGATTAATATGTGTGTTCACAGCAGTAAATGTGTTGTTTCCTTATTAGTGGTAGTTACAGTTAAGTCTAAATCACTGAAAGTCCAGCCTTTTTCCTGGTCTGTCCCTATATGTGTATCTTTATGGCATACTCTTAAAGGTGCCTTGAAAAAATTAAGACCTTTTTCAGTTTGAAGTGAAAAAGTGTGTTATACATCTTGAGTGCTGAGGAATTGAGGGCTATTTTAGCTATGAAATTCATTTGAAACCCTCCAATCTTTGCCAGCCTGGTAAGCCCTGGCCTAGTTGCTTGCTTAATCCTCTGCAGCAAAAGAGAGGGGAGGGAAATAACCTGTTTTACGTAAGTGAAGGGGCTGGAGGGGGAAGCAATTACTTGCCACTGGCAGACTGATGTCCAGCCAGTCCTCAAGCAGTGGGTACTGTGGAAAAACCAAAAAAGCTAGAGCAAAAGCTAAACACTAGTGTGCTGCCAGCACTGTTGGGGTCACAAATATGAAAGTACTGTACAGGCTACTATGCTGAAAATGAACCAAATCCAGTGCAGCCACAACCTTTTTCCTAACCAATAGCTGAAGCTGGCAAGTTTAAGGGGTCAGTTTCAGAAACAGATTCACTATTTCCCATTAGGCCTAACTGCCTATTGGTGTTAGAGGTATACTGAAAGGTTTAACTTGGATTCTGAGAAGGATGCCAATATTTCTGAGAAGAGTTATTACACCATGAAATAAACTTATTACTTAGAGTAACAAGACTCATTAGCTGTTAGTTTTTAAATATGTTCTTTTTTTTTTTCTGTAGATTTATCTAAGGCAGCAAGATAAACCAGCCAGTATCAATCAAAATGTTCGCATCGCCAAAATGACTCTCATTGACCTGGCAGGATCTGAACGTGCCAGTGTGACAAATGCCAAGGGTTCCCGTTTTAGAGAAGGAGCTAATATTAACCGCTCCCTGCTAGCTCTGGGGAATGTCATTAATGCCTTGGCAGATCCAAAGGTATGTGCTTCTTTTCCATGCAGTCCTCACCTCCTAGTGTTCTGAAAATACTTTGAAAAATGGTAAACTTTCATTGACAGTTCACAGTCCCAATGGGAGAGTTCTCAAAAATAGTGTGCAGCCACCTAAGGATAGTTTCAAAGGTAAATGTACCTCCTTTTCTTAACCACATTTTTCAAAATCAAGCATGTGTAGAGAAGATTTCATGAGTGAATATATAGCGTTATTAAGGCAAAGGCTTTTCTGGAAGTTTATGCCATTTAATCTTAGGTGAGGAAGCTCTTATAAGAGAAAACACCTATCCAAACTTGGATAGGTATTGCATGCATCCATACACCCACACTCACAGCCTTCGCCCCCCCCCCATTCCATTCACAGTAGTGAATTAGTCTTGTCAACTAGCTCACTAACTCAAGGGAAGGAGTGGGGACAGTTGTGCAGGAGAAGGACAAAACCTCCTGAACTTTAGCCAGAGACAAGTCCATTGCCTTACAGCTACCCCTTTTTTGTTCTATCATCATCATCTTGTTGAAGTGGGAGGCAGAATTTGAAATCTGTACATGGACCAAAAGTGAGATTCTTGATGTTGACTTACTTGGTGCAGGATGGGGATAGTAGTTATCTAACTGGGGTACTGTGAGATGAAGATTCTGTATACATGATTGGAGGAAAAAAAAAAAGCAAAACAGCCTTCACAAACCCTACTTTGGGTTGCCTGGAAAGCTTGTGTTATCTCCATCCTTTAAAACAGTCACAACCTGAGCTGTCATAGACCTTGGCAGCTTACAGCAGGTAACCACATTTTGAGCAGAGGGATTGGACTAAATGGATCTTGAGAGGTCCTTCCCAACCTCCATTTTTCTGTGAACTGTAAGTGGTTTAATGTAGTCTGCCATTCCTGTTAGTTGCCCGCATCACAAAAATAGTTATGTATCTAGGCATCAGAAAGAAACCTGGCTAACACAGTTGACTAACCTAGAAATTGCATATCAACTTTCTTTCTAGAGTAAGAAACAGCACATTCCTTATCGAAACAGCAAGCTCACTCGCTTACTGAAAGATTCTCTTGGAGGAAACTGCCGAACAATAATGATAGCTGCCATTAGTCCATCATCTATGTTCTATGATGATACATATAACACTCTTAAGTATGCAAACAGAGCAAAGGATATCAAGTCTTCAGTGAGTATATTGGTATTTATTGATCTGTCAAAGTATAGCAAAACAGTGTTGAGTGTTGAGTGAGGGATTGTAATTACCTTCACTTCTGCCCTAAAAATTTTGTTCAGTTAGCTCGTGTTTCTTACGCTTAACTTACTCAGATAAGTGAGAAATGGAGGTACTAGTTCTGGCCTAAAAGCAGCATAGCTTTGTTAGTGGGATGATGCTGCCAGTTTGGAAGTTTTTGTGAGCATCAATTTTTGAAATAATTCTTAGCTGGTTAGAATTTGCACCCAGTTTTAGTTTCTTACTACTTTATCAGAGAACTATAAAGCATATTAAAGAAATGTCTAAGCAGTTGTGCAAGAGCCAGTCCAGGTTTGTTACAGGTAAAATTCAGCTACAGCCACAAAGCTCAATGAGATTATATTGATGCATGAAAAGCTACTGGAGTGACCTGTCATCCCCTCTCCATTTTTTCTATAATTCTTTGTAGTGTTTCCCCTAATTTTTTCCCATGTAATACGGGTTGACTGTAGTTTCCACATGTTGCAAATGTAAAGATAGTTTTTATAAGAAAAGGCAGAAGATAGACATAAAATAGTAAAATTAATCTGAACAAGTGCAAAATGTGCATGCACATATAATTTTTTTTTATTGTTCTGTTGAGGGAAATGGGCATCGGAGTGCAACAGGTGACTCCAGAAGTTGCTGGTCAGTTTTGTTGTGCAAGTCAGGATTTTATTCACCCCTTTCTTCATAGTACAGTACAAGTATAGTTATGTAGTACTTACAGACAATGTATTTATTATGCAGGAAAACATGAACGAGTCTTCTTAAATTCTAACTTGTTCCTTTCCTTTAGCAGTTGAAGAGCAATGTTGTTAGTTTGGACAGTCACATAAGCCAGTATGTTAAAATTTGCAATGAACAAAAGAAAGAGGTATGTTTAAAAAAACAAAAACAAACAAAAAAAAAACTTGTTAAAAGTGTGAAAGTTTAATTGTTACAATTTTGAATAAAAAACATGAATATGTATTTATGGGATTAAGCCTATATGTCAATATTGTCTTAATTCTGCATATTTCTGCATAATTCTGCCATATATCTGCAGGAGCAAGATATTTTGTCCTCTAAGAATATCACTTCCTGATATTTGTGAAGTTTTTCAAGACATAAGCTCAGAACAATAGGTTTAAAAAACGCATAACCATTATATTCCAACTAAAAGGTACCTTTTTTGGTTTAGATCCTAATGTTAAAAGAGAAACTAAGAGAATATGAAGAAAAGCAAGGAGGCATTCCTGGAAATCCTAATGCTGCAGTACTTTCAAATAACCAACAAGTGATAATACAAAGGTAAGTGAATCAGATAACAGTCTTGCTTCAAAATTGGGGTTTGCATAATTTGTAAAAGCATTGTAAAACAACTCTTTCTAATATAGGTTTCCTCATTTTTAGCATTGCTTTACTTAGGCTAGGTATGGCTTTGCATAACTTATCACTTCTTTACAGAACAGCTTGGTGGTGGATTTAAAACAAAGCAAATAATGTATACTTGAAATATCCTGATATTAACCTTCTAGGAAAATTCAGTAAAACACTGCAAGATAACTGTAATCCTCAAGAAGCTGACGTAACTCACTCTGACATCACAGTTGAGGTCAGTGATGAAGGGTCTTGTATCAATTAAATACTTTCTTATGAAGTATTTCCTAGATTGATTTTTTTTTTTTTAAGCTTATCAATAGCTTTGTTATTGTAATGAAGAAGTTTCATGTCAGATTGGGATATTTTTGTCTTAAGGCTACCGATATTATTCTGTATTAACATGCAGATGGAGTTCTACCACTAGTAACACAAAAGATGTTAGAAAAAGTGTTTTCATAGGAAGCTCTAGAGCTCTGTAGGGCTAAGAAGTTCTTTTCTACCACAAAAGCTGATGATTTTGGAGAAAAATTACAACCTTCTTTAATCATGGTTATATAAAGTACTGTTTTGCAATGTAGATTTTCAGAATAACATCAAATATAAATTTTATCAATTACTTACCCTATTTTGAGCCAAAAAATACAGTAAAGAACCCAAAGCAAACAAGCCAAACTACTAAATAGCCATGCAGCTGGTCTGTATATGTGGGTTGAGCCATAACCTAACAACAGAAATGGAATGATCAATGTAGCAAAAGTTGAGTTCTATGTAATACAGAAGTACAATGCATTTAAGAAAGGGGAAAATGAGTTGAACGTAATAGCAATAAAAGCTTCCTGATAGATCTGTCTATAGAACAGTCTTACTTAGGGGATAATAAGTCCATCTCGCAAGTGTTTTAAAACCAGGCACAGTCCTTTAATAACAGGAAAAAATCTTTTTCCTGATAGGAAGCTTATTTTCATGACACAAAAAATGTGAAAAAGTCTCACAATTAAGAGTAACTTACTATAGTTTTGAAGGTATTAATGAAGTGGTCAATCTAGACTTCTAAAACCAATGTAATATGTTTTGAGGAGAAGCACAGTATTATTTACAAGGCTCTTTATCAATAACTTTAGTAACATGTTACCAAATGGAACTTAATTTGAAATTCCAAAACTATAGCCTAAGTTCTGATGGTGGTGTTTCTCCTCACAGTCTACTTTAGTTTGAGTAATTGGGCAGACAACACATACAAGCAGCAGGAAAGAACATATGAATGCTAGCTTTCAGCAAAGCTACTTAACAGGTCTTTTTTGTGGGTGGGCAGAATGTAGTTTGCATAAATGATAGCTGCTGCTGCCAGATAGTATTTTGGTAATAAGTTTCCTGCTAGTCTTAAGAGAGGCAAGAACTTGAAGTTCTTCTTTCCGCAGAGTAGGTTTCTCACTTTCTATTGCTTTTATATTTCTTGATCTTTTTATTCTTGGTGATGTTCCTATCTTTTCTGATGTGACAGTCTCTCATGAGAGCACACAAAAAATAACAGATTAAGACATATGAGTTTGTTGCAGAAGTCAGTCTATTCCATAAGAAGGTTAGGTTTTTGAGTGAAAGTCTTTCTGGATCTGTCTCTGCATATTTCACCATGTATTTCTGAGAATTACTCACCTAGGTTTATTCAGTTAACTTCTTATTGGCCGTTTGAATGTGGTATTTTTTAACCTGAAAAACTTTGGTAAAATCTCATTCAAAGCAAAATTCTATCTGAGCTTCATTTTACTGGCTTTCCAGAGGTTTCAATAAACCTCTCATTTGGGTTTACTTTTATTTAATTTTCAAAAGAAGTGTAGACTTCCAAGCCATATTGAGAGTTCTGACAGTTTTCCTGCATATTTTTGCACTGCAAGTCTTTAAGGTTAATTTAATTTCTTGTAATTTGCCCTTTATTTAATTCTGTATGTGGGAAAAGTAGTCAAAGGCAAGGTCTCTAAAATGCCTTTTCAAAATGCTGGACACATTCCATGCCAAGATTTCTTGGTCAGAGAATGTTAAGGTGTTAATGTTCTGGAATATCCTTAGACACACAGCTAAGCTTATCTAAATCCCTCTAGATACAGGCAATAAAGTGGATGTTTCATTGTGTTTTTCCTCACGAGGATCCTGTCAGGTTCATCCTACTGATGGTATGGGTGATGAGTTGATTTCCCCCATGTTTATTTAAAGGTTTTGAAGATATTCTGCTGTCCTTTCCCTTCTATTTGGGACAGGGTAGAGAGCTTTATTCAGAGTCTTATGTTTCAGTCCAACTACCTGTTGTTTCTGCTTTACTTTTATGTGGAAGAGACTTGCTGATTACACCACTTGCTTCTTCAAAACCATAGGTTATTCCTGCTCCCTCTGTCTAAAGCTTGGTCATACACTGTCTGCAAATCTGTTGAGTCTTGAGCTTGTTGAGGTAGAAGTGGACACTGGAACTACCACTGACAGGTCCACAAGCTCTTTGAGACTAGGTAGCACAGAGTTCATAGCCTGGATATGCCTACAGGATCACTGTCATTTTTAAGTGAAGAAGAGAGGGTGGAGATAAGAATAGAAGTGTGCTTACTCAAGGAATGAATCCAGTTCAAGGCAAGAGCTTTGCAAAGGCTTCTTGTTGCTAAATTTGGGACACTGATCATTATATGTACACAGAGTTGATTTACCTGTAATGGTTCCTCACAGTGACTGTACACAGAATCTGCAGCCTTTCTTACATTATGCCCAGGGTTTTACTGTGAAGTTAATTGAGAGAGAGGATTCACCTTCATTCCATACTACTGTGTTTCCCAGACAGCTGGGAGGAACCATGTTTCTATGGATACTATAGTAGTACAGACTGCATAGATAGTAACAGTGTAGGGTAAGAACTCTGATATTCTGCAGCTGACTATGTTATACCTTAAAGAAATATAATGTCTAAATTCTGTGTGGGCTTTAGTACATCATTTACCTAGATATGTGGACACTTAACTAAAACCCTAAAACTGTAGAATTTCTAAAACTGTATGTAAGAATTCATGTGTTAATTCTGTCCATTTTTAAAATGACAGTAATAGAACACTAAAATGAAAGACTTGCCATTATTCAGACTTAGACTATGTAATGGAATTTACTTCTGAATGTGGTAAGTCAACTACATGGCAAGAATGTCTTTTCAACTTGCTCTCTGGTTGCACCTATGTGTTATTTTATAATATTTATATGGTATTTAATATTGTTATTGTTTATCCTCAATACTGTATAATAACCTCAAATGTTGCATGTCTTTAGAACATTTGGATGCTACTGGCTCAATTTAAACCACAACAGCATGTTAAACTGTGCCTTGATTCTTATGGCAAGTTCTAATATGTCAGTAAGATGTTGTGACATGGCTTGTGTACAAGGTTGGTCATTATTGAAATATGCACTATCTTTTTCGGCTCTTCTATACTGCATTTTAAGTATTGAGGAGTGAAGTTAGAAAGTATCACCACTGAAACTTACCTTGCAATATGGTAATGCTTCTAGGCTTTCTCCTTATTCTTGTTATCCTCATTTACGTTGCAGACTAGGGATAAGCAGATTTTGAGGCTACTTAAACATTGGTCTCCTTAGAATAATTTTTAAGTGCCTTCTAGCATTAGTTTGTGTTTTTCCCACCTATTAGTCTAGTATGTGTTAAAACATGATGCATGTTCTGATTTGTCATCCATTGGTGATTAAAATTCTACAGCAAAACTTCAGAGAAAGGGAGCAATTGAAGACTTCTGGTTTTAATTTTTCGAGAGATAGCTAGCAGGTTTTTGAAGGAGAGCTTGTGTGTCTGTGGCAACAGTAGTCTGATATGTTTAATAAATTGGTATAAGGAGAGAACATGGGTATTTAGTTTGTTTTGGAGGTAGAGATAAGACCTATGTGAATAAGTTAGATATCTTTCTTTTGAATCCCAATGTCATCTTCATAAATAAAACAAGGCTTATTTCTAGTGTCCCCACTTCAAAATTTCACATCCCATTTCTAGTTCAAGTACATAAAATCATTACTGATGTGCTTACACTTTCAGTCCTCATCTAGAACAGGCTTTATACATTTTTCCTCTTCATTTTTGTATGTTTATTTCATTAACCTCAAATTGAAAGTTCCCCTTGCAAAGGAGATGGTCACTAAAAAAAAGTCTTCAATAAGTATCCATTTTTTATTATTTATTATTATTTATTGTCTTTTGGTTCTGATAGATACAAAGAAATCCTTAAAAGTGTGTTTGCCAACCGTGAAGAAATCAGAAAAGAATACCTCAAGTTGGAAATGCAACTAAAGGAAAATGCACTGAAGACACATTACCAGAAACAATGTCATGAACAAATTCAACTGATGTGCTCTGAAGAAAGAATAGAAAAGGTGAGTTCTCTGTAATGTTAGTTTTGCTGTACTAATGTATGCTTTTTGCTCAAGTAATTATATAAACACTTGATGCTTAAAGATTAAAATGAGACTAATTGGCACTTCTCTGTGATAAACTGTGTTAGTGTCCTTATTTTTACAACATATTGCAAACTACATGTCCTCTGAGTCTCCTTTGCCTTGTTAGGACACTGCCTCACTCATTCCGCTTGCTGGTCCCGGTTTTGTGCTTTTTTCCTTGTCAAATTTCAGAGAAACATCAGAATTTTGATGCTTGAACATAGAGGGTTTTCCTTTTGTGAGATATATCCTTTAGTGAGTTCTGCTTAGGACATATTTCTTTACGAAAAGAAAGCAGGTTAAATTCCTTCTTCATATTCATGCTTGAGTAGAAATCATTAGATTATTTGTTTCTAGAAGTGTGCCTGTCTGTATGTGAACAAGCAGTTTTTCAGTCTCTCCAACTTAATTGTGTCCTGGAAAAGAAATTGATCAAATCAAAGGTATTATTCTTCAAATGAATAATCAAATGACACTGCTGTCTAAGAGTTTCTAGGAAAAAGTTAGGGCGGGGGGGGGGAAGGGAGGAATGAAAATATTTAAAGTGATGTCTGTGAAAAGACTGTACTACTTAACTTTTTATTAAACTGAAAAGAAATCCAAAAAGTTTGTTATTCCCAGTTAAGTATAACAGTATGGAAAAATAATTTTTTTTTATATTTATATATAAAAATAAAAGTATTTGTGAACATTGTTTAAAAGTTTTCACCTTAAATGCTGATTTTTAGGCCACTTGCAAGAGGGACCAAAGGCTTGCAATGCTTAAAACTCACCATGTGCACATACAGCAGAAGAGAGGGGAGGAGGCTGAACGTTTTGAGGAAAATACCAGTTGGCTGCATCGTGTTGAGAATGAAATGCGTCTACTGGGTCAAGATGGGTGCATTCCAAAGGTAAAATGCCTTTCAAGTACAGGTTTCATGCATTATAGGCAACATCTGGCTATAGTTAAGAATAGATTTTATTCCCCCTCCTTCTCTGTTCCACTTGTATTCATGGTTTCTGCCATTCTTTCTGTGTGATTTCAAATTCCAGTGTTAGTTGTTTCTATTCTTTTGCCCTAAAATGTTTCCTTATTTGTGCAAGTGTTCCTTGGTCATGAAAGTAGATGATGCAAAAATGCATACTAAAGGGGAGTAAGTATGCTATTGCTGGGCAGTTCGGGTAGCTGCCAGTATTGATGCTGCTCCTGGGCATTCACTTCTTGTCTTGCCTTTACAGTAGCTCCTGATGCTTGTCAAACTATGTAACAACCTAATTCTTAGCCTGGCCAAAAAAAAACTTTGGAGGGTGCTAGGAGAAGAGAGGAAAGGGGAAAAGAAGTGGAAAGTTAAGTTCTCTGCCAAATTTTAGCAAGTAGAGTCAGCTCAGTGTGGCCTCAGACAAGCACCAGAGCTGGGAGAAGAGATTACGGTCTGTACAGGAACAAGAAGGCAAGGCAGCTAGCGTGTTGTTCCTCTGTGCCTTTCAGTTTCAGCCAGGAAGTGGAGCTGCTTAAATGATACTGTAATGAACACTGATCTGACTCATATATTGGAATATATTTCAATACCTGTATTCTTATTGGGATGACTAAAATGTGTTGATACCTTAAAATAAATTAACTTTAGGATATTTCAAACAGGATATCGGCATCTCAGAAAGATGACTAAGTATAATAAGGATTTGTCCCAGATAATGTCCCTGAAAAACTCAGATATGGAGCAAGAGGACAGGAAAAGACAAGCATATTTTTGGGCATGCATAGATAATCATAGATGTGTGCCTCTTGGATTCTTAATGCTAATTACAGCACATTCACTGTTGGTCTAATGACTCTAGAAAGCATTATTTATGCATGTAAATTAAAATGAAAAAAATCATACTTTATCACTGTAAAGCTTCAATAATATAGATTTATTTCCATGTTTACTTTTCAAGATAGTGAGAAACTGAAATTTAAACTGAAAGTAATGTTAATTCATCCTATCAGTCTGATGTGCAGTACTTTGGTTTTGGGGGGTTTTTTTTTTTTTTTTTTGGTTTTTTTTCTCCTTTTGCCTAAGGAACTCTGTGAAGATCTGCAGCGTTGCCATTTAAACCTAGAAGTTAAGGACCTGAAAGCCCAGATTGAGCATATGTTATCTCTGGCGTCCCTTCAAGATCAGCATTATAAGCAGACAGAAAAGTAAGTATGGTTTGTGTGCGTATCAGGTGTGATCAGATTTATATGCTGGTATTTGTAACTTCAGAAGGCATACCTTATAGAACTTTGTTTTACTTGAAGCAGAAGCAAAATGTTAATCAAACTTCAATGTTAGAATTGTGTTTCAGGTAGGATGGAAAATAACAATAACTTCCTAAATCTTGGACTGTATCCACAATTGTTTAACAGAAACTGCAGGTATACTCTAGTGCTTCTTATTTCTATTTAAGTTTCTTCTTTGCATAGATTTTCCAAGTTGTTCAATAGATCAAGGTGTCTTTCTTCTGTGTTGAACAGCAATATTGATTTTTTTTAAAGTGCTCTCTTTTAATTTCTTGCTTTGTAGATGTTAATAAATTTACCTGTATAAAAAATAGTTACTATTGAACTCTAATATAGCTAGTCAGACTGGAGGTGGAGGGAGCTGAATTTGCAGGTAAGCACCAGTTCTTTGTTAGCAGTCTCTTGAAAATGTTGCTTTTCCTCCCTTGGAGAAGAGGCTGTTACCATAAACATGACAAAAAGTAATACATAAGTAAGCTTTTTAAAGCTACATAGTTAAAAATTGCAAAGTTGCCTCTTTGGCTGGTTTTTTTTTTTTCTTTTATGTGTATATGTATATACACACACGCACATATATATATACACACACACATACACACTCCTTCCCATATTGCATGAACCTACTGTTTAGTCTTGCAACTGACTCCACAGTTAGTGAATTTCTGTGTTCAGGAGGAATTCCTAAGCTTTTGTCACTATAATTTGACTTACAGGTATGTGTGGATCTTAATGTATTCCATTCTTTGATTAAAGACTGTAGTATCTTAATTTGAGCTAGGCTTCTAATAAGGTTCTATGCACATATAATTAAGATCTCCTTGGTTTAATTCACATTATTTGTTTTATACTCTTGTTCAGTTATCTGATACTTAATTTTAGAAAGGCATAATTCAACTGAGCGATACGGACTTTTTGTTGTGTATGAGGGACTGCAGATCTTAGGCACACTTGGTAAATGCTTAGAGTGTAATACAAGGTTTTTTCAAAGAGAAAAATCACTCTACTTAGTAATGGATATTTCCTATTAGTGTCATGGTATTCCCTTAAAACAAAAATTAAAATACATAGCAGAACCTGCGGGGAGGGAGGGGGGTAAGTGTGTGGAGAAGGGCAAAACCTTGTTGCGTTCGTAATAGTAGCAGTGCTAGTAAGAAACAGATTAGTTATGATGTAGTTGTATTTGTCTTGCCTCTTGTTGTTTTACAGAGTACTAAATACTTTGCTTCCAGTTCTTCGCAAGCAGTACCTGACTTTGAAAGAAGCTGGCTTGACAGATAATGTATCTGAAACTGAATTTGGAGAGGTTGAGCAGCTGATACAAAGACAAAAATCAGTAGTTTGGGCTGACCAGGCTGAAGAGAAGGAACGAAATCAAAACCACGAACTAGAATTGTCTGCTATCTTTACATTCCCACAGCTTGTGAACAGACCAAACACCCCATGCCGTAAGTATATCATTTATTTATTCTCTTAAAAATAGATTGTCTCCTGCAAAAGCTGTGTCACCCACGGGCACAGTGAATGCATACTTCTAGAAATACCAAAGCCAAAGGTAAAACTGAGCCTTGGACCCACTTTGTATAAATTATATACCATTCTTAATTGCATATAGAAAAGTTTATTTCTTCAATGGCTAGAAACTCTGCCAACAGGTAACTCCCTCTTTATCTTGTTGTAACATATCCTATGTATCAATATTCCTAGATTCTATGAGTGTTGTTAATTTCATTTGAATCTTCCGTGTGACATTGATGGAAAAAGAATCTTAGTGACAAGAAGTATAATAATTCTGTTATTGATTTGAAATATTAAGCGGCTAGTATACTTTGCACAGTTTCAAGTAATAGCCTTGAAGGGGATGAGATTTCTTATTAATTACAGGATGAATTGGAATCAATTTGGAACAATATTTTATAGGCTTAGATTTCCAAAAATCAAAGGATTCACCATTTCTACCATGGAATTGACTGCTTTACTATATTCTGATGGCCCCATTTTTTTCACTGTAACTCTATGTAGGTGGCTTTTCTTCAGCTGTAAAGTGAGTTGCTCTAGAGTGTAGCATGGGTAAAAAGGGATGAAGAATCCTTGCAGAAGGTGCTGTTACAAGAGATGACAAGCAAAAATCTCTGCCTGATAGTGCAGCTGCTGGGGACCAATGCTTGTATCTTGTGCTCATAGCCAATGCTCAGTATACTGTGGTTTTGAAAGACATCTGTAGGTAACAGGGGAACATAAACAGTAGCAGCTCTGCTCAGAAAAACCATATTCAGAGAGTTTTTGTACAGTATAATCTTAATCTTAATGTATCCTTACCTAAAACACTACTGGTGTTGACATGGTCATTTCCATACATCTTGGGTGGTGAGGTGGAAAGAAGTAATCATTTACCAGTGTTTTAAAAAAAAATCTGTTGAGCACAATACAAATAAAATAACTCCTGAATTGTTTGAAATCACATTTAAAATATTTTGAACTATTGGCCAACACTATGTTGTGGAAATATACAGAATGCACATAACAAACTATTGGGGGGGGAGGGATGGATGCTAAAACAAAACCAAAAAAGCCCCACCAAACAAATGAAAAAAAAACAACCAAAACACAGAAACTGGGGAAAAAACCCTCGGCATGAGATCATGTGAAGTAGTACAAGACCAACATCCTGATCAGAAATAGGAAGGTTGTAGTAATTTCTTTTTTCATTTAAAGATGAAGAAAGCTATTCAAGAATCCAATTCCTTCTACCTGAAGTCATCTTGGAAGTATGCTTGGCAAATATTAGCAGAAGCTGACCTAAGAACTTGGTGAACAAGTACAAAAGATTTATACAGATTTCTTCATGTGTTGTGGGGCTTTGATATTTTATTATTTATAATTTGTCCAGGATGTTGGGAAGTAAATAGTGTTTGAAGAAAGAAAAAGTAAAGTCAAATTAATTAATGTTCTACACAGTGCTCATTATTGCTTATACAGAAATCTGTATTTTACCTATAACATATTTGTGTGGACTTCAACTTGACAGCAGGAAAGAGAGCTGTACTTAGTTTCTTGTGATTTGAGTCTTACTTCTCATGCTATCAGTTGAAAGCAGTAATTTTTTTAAATCTTTTTTAATAGAAATATATGTAGCTTTGTATTAGTGTCCTAGAAGTTTCTTTCTGAAATTATCTGAAGGAAAGGATAGAAAAGTTAACTGGTGGCAGTGTAATGTTTCATAGGAAACCTGAGTCTAGAGCATATTCGAGGAGGAGTACTGGATCTGCTGGTATCAAACGTGATGTATTGCTTTTGAACCTATGTCACCACATACTGGAAAGAATGATTTAATTTTTTTTTAATACAAATCCCTCTATAAAAACAAGATGCTGCTCATTTAGAATACAGTAAGACCTGTCAGGATACATAAATTCCTCTTCAGTGTAAGCTTATGAAGTTAATTATGTATGTTTTTGTTGAACTCAAAAGTATCTAAGTATGTATGCAGTATCCATTCATTATCTATATTTGGAAATTCCAAGTTAATGAACAAACAACTCACTGTGTTTAAAATGGTAGTGATGCAGAGAAACATCTGTACTTAAAGAAACTCTTAATTTCTGCATGTCGTAAAACATGAGGCATTAATGATTGCAGAAACTTTCTTTCATGACAAGTAACCTTTTGCCAACAGTCTTTTTAGAGAGACTCGTGACATGGTTCAGTTGCAAATGAATTGTTATTTTGTGTGTGTGTGTGTGTGTGTGTAATTCTATGAGCTTGCAAAAACGAAAATATGTTAAGCCACTTTTTTGATTATAAGCACTGTTCCCTAAAGGCCAAAGCAGCTAGATCATTTCTGTAGAACAGGAAAACCTGTGAAAGCAGGACCTTGACTTCTCATGGGTTTGTTTGGAATTAACTACATTGTGCTAGCTGATCCTGAAGAGGGAAGTCAAACTACTAATTGATGTGGGGAAAAAGAACTTTAAAAGTGTGAAAGGAAGGATAGTAAAGGTTGAAAGGGTAGGGATTTCTAGTCTAAGTTTTGTTAAAAGTCTCTCACAGAAAGTAGCTTTCAAATATATATTCCCAATGGGCTTTATTGTATGAAGTGGTTTTGGTATTACCTTGTCTTAAGATGTCTATCAGGAGTTTCAAAATGCGAAAGAATTTCACCTGAGTTCCAGGAATGAATAAATCTTTTTTTCAAATTAAGGTTTCTCCCTTGGAAATATTTTTTTGTGTTAAATGATATCAAGTCATAGTGGGAGAGGAAAAGATCAGAAGAGAGATTAAGATTAGGTATTAAGAAAAAAAAAACTTGGCTATGAGTGTGGCGAGGCTCGAGCACAGGTTGCCCAGAGAAGCTGTGGCTGCCCCATCCCTGGCAGTGTTCCAGGACAAGTTGGATGGGCCTTGGAGCAATCTGGTCTAGTGGAAGGTGTCCCTGCCCATGGTAGGGGGTTAGAAATGGATGAGCTTTGAGATTCCTTCCAACCCAAACCATTTTGTGATACTCCAGCTGTGTATTCAACATGTATTTCTGTGGTCAAGGTAGCAGGTTAGTCCTTTTGCTTAAAAACTGATCTTTAGCAGAAACTGATTGAAGCTCATCAGCTTTGCCAGAGCATATGTAACGCTTAACTACAGTAATCAAAATCTTTCTAGCTTGTTTTTTTTTCTTTAACCTTTGAAACCTTTAAACACTTTCTGTAAAGTATCTTGCTCTGAGAATCAGATATATGCTACTGACTGTTATTCAGCAACTTTGTTCAACCAACTAATGTTGCTTAGTCATCTGTATCTGCACTATCATGGGTAACAGAAATAACTCTCAGAAAATTCACTATTTGTCTTAAGCAAATACTCCTTGCTCTCTTGGTTTGTTTGAACTGTGCCATACAAGTAACTTGCTCTAACAAATTGGCTTGCAGTGTATGCTAACCCACTCTACACATAGTGATGGAAGAAGTATTTAGTAAAGAGCTTAACAGAGTGTTTGAATCTTAAATTTCTGATTGCACTTAGTTGAGGTGGGCTTTCTTCTTCCCCCAGTTCAGGAATTTTTAAAATGAAGCTAAATACCCTCAAATACCTCTCCTGTAGGGAAAAGCTGAGAGAGCTGGGGTTTTTCATCCTGGAGAAGAGAAGGCTCTGGGGTGACCTTGTTGTGGCCTTTAAGTCCTTAAAAGGGGCCTATAAGAAAGATGGGGAGAGACTTTCTGGCAGGGCCTGTTGTGATAGGACGAGGAGTGATGGTTTTCAACTAAAAGAGGGAGATGCAAGCTGGAGAAAAAATCTTTTACAACGAGGGTGGTAAAACACTGGCACAGGTTGCTCAGAGAGGTGGTGGATGCACCATCCCTGGAGACATTCAAGTCCAGGCTGGATGTGGTTCTTGGGCAGCCTGATCTAGTTGAAGATGTCCCTGCTTATTGGAGGGGGGGTTGCACTAGTTGCCTTTAGAAGGTCCCTTCCAACCCAAACTATTCTAGCATTCCACTAAATTTAAAATGCGGTATTTGAATTATCTTATCATTTCAAGTTCAAGTAAAAATAATTATGCAATATTTGCACAACATCAGTTTATCCTACTGTGTTCATATTATACTTACTAAATACTGATTTTTCTTGGTAATTTAATTTTGATTTCTTAATACAAGACTGAAAGCACATTTTCAGAGCTTCCACTCTCTCTGTCTTCTACTATGAAGCTTTAAGGTGGGGTTTCTGTAACGTCTTCACCATACTTTCTACTCTATCTTGATATGGCTGATTTTTTTTTTTTTTTTAACAATTTTCATCAGTGTATACTCAGATTTTTAAGTGTCCACACATACTATTCATTCTGATCTTAATCATAAGTTCAAGTTGTTTTGTATAGGACATGCTGATTTTTCCACTACCATTTTTGTTTACAAATACACAAAAGGTTGACTGTTTGTGTTTGCTTCATGAAACCATAAATGTGATCCCTCTGTATCAAGGTATTGTACAAGCAGTGAAACAATGTTAAATTCTTTTCAAAATATATTGGGGCCCCCATTCTTGAATGATGGCTAGTGGAGGCCATACAGTATTCATAGACTATGGACTGACGAGTGGAGAGCTCTGACTGGTATTTGCAACTATTTCTGTGAATGGGAAAGTTGTTGGCATTGTTTCAGGCATCCCATTTCCGGAAGCCTTACTGTACATTACCATTGAGAGAATGGAATTGATTTACAGAAAAAAAAAAAATAAAAGGCAGGCATCCATTACCTCCCCTTGTCACAGACATCTGACAGGAAAGTCAATTTATTGTTTTGCGTGGCAGGAAAAATTGGGGTGTAGTTATATGCAGCAGAAAATTGATTAAAAGTAGGAAAAGCATGTGTCTTGTGTATAGGAAGGATTTGTCTTTCATTGACCAGCTTTTTCATGTTATCCTATGACTTTAATTTTTATTTTTTTTTTCATACTGTGTAAAATAGTACACCTGAACACCAGGACTCACAAGGATGCCATCAGGATTTTAGCTTTTTACAGTTCCCAGCTGTTGTTTTCAAAGCAGTTTGTGACCAAACAAACTGTTGGTGGTCACAAAGATGCATTTGGGTCATATGAATACTCAAGAATTGAAACGCATTCACTAGATCTCACTTGTAATTTGGAATTCCGCGAGTCAGTTGTTAAAAGGATGAAAATGAATTATTAGTATTGTAATTGGATCAATCATTGGTAGCCCAGAAATATTTATTGAAATGAATGCATTAATATTTTATTTCACTTTAGCAGAACTACGTGGTAGACTTAATTTAGCACAATTTCCAGAAATAATCTTCCTGCATGTATTAACATGAGTTCCAGAAGAGAAGTTTACGCCATTATTCTGTCCCAAATGTCAATTAGAAATAACCCAATTCATCAGAGTTGTTTGTCATGAACTCTACTCACTTTTGCTGTAACTCATGTTTCACAAATACTGTCTTCTGCTTTTCATTTTAACTCACAGGGCTGTAAATATCTACTATCACTATGTTTCTCTCCTGATAAATCAGTACTTAGTAGTCTTTTGGGACAGATAATGCAACAAGCTTTATGACCAAAACCACCTTATACTGTTTGGGTGTGGTTAGTCAGTGGATGGTAACTTTGTTTTTTAATTTGTGAGACGCAAGAAAAATAATATTTAGAAACTCTGACAATTACGTTTCATAATCCTTGGACTGAAACAAAAGATCAGAAAATACACAATCTATTCTTTGAAATACATTTGGAATAATACTAATTTTTAAGAAGAAATGTTGCAGCTGAAAGCACTAGCTAAGGAAATACGTCTTCTAAACTTTTCTTTCAAGCTACTCCGTTAGGATGTACATTAACTGCAGATGTTTTGGTAAAGTAAAAAGGGATTCATTTTTGTTTATAAAATAAAAAGCAAACTTAGCATCACTGAATCATGGTGGTCATTCTGATGCATCAGATTGACCACAAAACGTGAAGCAAATACAAACTCTAAACACTAGAATTTCCCTACCTTTTTATGGAACAAGTTTGGAGATTTTTCTCAGAGTTGGAAAGTGGGTTTTTTTGTCTTTCAGTAGAAAAGTAATGACAATTAATGGTGAGCATTAGACATCCATTCTAAAACTATTTACAGCTGTTCAAGGAAATAGGTTGTCTTCAGTGTGCTGTCTTCTCGTCTTGCCAGTAACACTCCTAAGACAGTGATAACAGGTTGGATCTAGAGTCAGCTGACTTGCAGTTTCCTATTCCAATACAAAGGAAAATCCCATTGAACCAATCACATGTAATACTTGCCAGTAGACACCTTCTAAGTTTCTGGAATCCTGTATTTTTTTGTAACCCATTTATGGGATTTGACATAGCATGCTGCATTGAGTTCAGTGTAATTGTTCTGTGGGAGGCAGGTATTGTTCTTCGTGTTAAACTTAGGATATGATATGTATGGGGTATCTACTGTTAATGCAGGAAATCTTTATTAATCTTATTTATGGTATTTTATTACTGGTTTATATATTTCTTCAGTTTGTAACTAAGAATGCATTGTTGTCTTAATTTACTGTGTTTAGGCAATAAGATAAAACGTGTTAAAACATATACATACATCACTCCTGCAAGCATTCAACAATATCATATTAAAATTAAGTATCCTGAGAAAAAGCGTTGCCTAAGATTGTCATGTAAATAGTTTGGTATTAGTAGATATGACCTGCTATGAAATGAATGTCTCTTCTGTGTGGCTTTGATAATGGAAATTTATATTTGCCACTTAGAGCATTGAAGTCCTTTGGTTTGGAGCTTTTTCTCTTTCCCTGCTTGACTAGGATTTGGGGGAACTGGTTGTCCTTAGCTTTCATTGTCTCACTGAGATATGAGCCACATTGTGACAGATGACCACATAACTGCCTGAAATATTCAGTGCTTGTTTAGATGAAATTATGCTAAAATTGTTTGAATTTTAAATATTCTTATATACTTTTAAATATTTTTCTGTTTTTTAAAATATTTTTGTATTATATATTTTTATATACTAAAAATAATATTTAGGAAAGATAAGGGTGTGGTGTTTTAGTCTAAGGCAAATTGCTTCAGTGACAGGTTGTGGTACTAAATTCCCTTTAAGATTTTTTTTTTTTTAACATATATTAAACTATGCTTCTCCATATCGATGCTTTTAATAATATTGAGTAGCCTTTGAAATATTTGAAAATAAGTTTTTGCAACAAAATTCATGTTTGGGGTTTTTTTTAGGAGAAACACTTATGACCACGTGAAGTTATCTGAAATCTACAGGAGTCATGGTATTTTTCAGTGATTGTCATAACCATTTTACTTCAGCTTCTCAATGGCAGCTATTAAAAGCACCTGCAAAAAATGAGCAGCTGTCTTTAGTATGTTGCTTCCTCACTAAGACAGGAATAAAATCACTTTCTTTTAGGGGTTTAAATGCTTTTTTTTTTTTTTGGTGTACTCGTTTACTTTTAGATCATGACTGTTTAGAGCTCTATGCTATATAGCAGCAGCATGGAATAACTGAGATGGAATTGGGGCGTTGGGGTTGCCAACATGTGGTTTATGCTGTTTAGTGAAATCAAGTTAATGATGTTGCTAGTGGTGGTTTTGGTTACTTTGTCGTTTACTGTGTTAGGGCGACTTGATGCTTTCACAAAAAGTTATGAGAAGGGACACTTCTTGAATACTTTATATTATTTCCAATGCTTAACCGGCAAGAAAAGCTAGTTTTGTTTTAGCTTTGGTTTAAAATGAGTTTAATTCCATAAATAAATAGATTTTAAAAACAGATCTGTGTTTTTACTAGCAGCTTGTATTTGCCCTATATAGAATTGCTGCAACTGTCTTTTTATTAATGTACTTGTATTACAGCATGGAATACTGTTCATTATGATGAAATTCAACAAATTATTAATGTTGGCAATAATTTTGTGTTCTCTACCTATTTAGTTCAAGGTTTCAATGCTGCATTTACAGTTAATTTAAAAATGCTTCCAGTATTTAGTCCTGGAGAAGCTTCTAAAACTTGGCACTCACCAAAATGTTTCTCCATCAGACTTCCTTCCTAGTAACTTTAGGGCATTAGCAAAACCTCAGTGTCTTACAGTAAACAAACTTTCTGCAACTGGAACCTCCCTGTCCTAATGTAACAACAGACAAATAGAACTCTAACCATTATTTTTCCCTGAAACGCACTTTCAGGTGTATATAAGCAGGAGAAAACCTAATAAATGAATATTTTAAAATTTGTCACGAGATGTTTAGTGGCCGGTTACTTCAAATGCTAGTCTGGAATCCTCAGATAAAGCTTATTCTTGTATTTGAGAATGTCCAAAAATCTTTAAAAGCAAATTTTGGCCTTAATTTTGGTTTGTAATAACTCAAAAATATGGGTGGGTTGTTGTTTTGGTTGTTTTGTGGTTTTTTTTGGAGGGAGGGCTGTGTGGGGTTTCTTGGTGTTTGTTTTTTTTTTGGTTTTTTTTTGTTTGTTTTTGTTTAAGTGGGTGGTGTTTTGATGTTCTGTTTGGGGTTTTTTTTTGAAAGAAAGAAATGTTAGTCTTCTACATAGAACAATAATAATCATAGAACCAAAATTAAAGAGCAAACACATTAAGTCATAGCTTTGGTGGTAGTGTCACAGAGGTCATATAGAAAATGGTTCATAAATAAGTGTCTTGCTTGTCAGTGACAAAATTCTACCAAGTCTTGGAGAATAATGTCTTCATCAGAGTAGGCCTGTATTATTTCTAGGGGAGGAAAAAATTACTTTGGGAACACACAGGGCCTGTTCTACTACCCTTGCCATTTTGCTGACTATGGCAAATACTCTGCATTAGCTTAAATTTAGATTATAATCAAGCTACTGGATCTCAATAACCTACTGCACTTCACCTGGTGAATTCTGACCATGAATAAGACTAAGATTAGGTATGAGAATGTAATGTGATTTGCTTTTTATCAACAACAAAAATCTTATTTGTAGTGAACCTGTGCATGGGCACATACACAAACTCACAATTTCATGTCAAGTAGTCCTCTCAGGCCTGAGTTTGCCATGCTTGTGTTTCTTCAAATCTGAAAAGAGCATAATTAAACTGTAATTGTTCATGTTCAGACATTTTTTCCATAAGCACTTAAGCTAAAATTAACCTGCTTTTACTGTTTTTGCATTGTTGGATATTTGTTGAACCATAGTAGTTTAAACATTGTGCTTTCTGAAACTGAGCTGTTGAGTGAGGTGTAAATGTTTGTTTTGTTTTTTCAGTGGTTTCATGATTGAATTAAGGTCTGTCAACAAAGAACAGATTTGTGGCCCATTTATTAGCATCTAATTTACTTGCCAGTTTTGCACATTTTGATACTATCCATTTCATCCTCCTAGAAGAGGTCTAGGTCTTTAAATCCTTTCTTGTCTTCTCACAGCTCTAATTTGTATCTTGTAATTGGGCATCATGTTGTGTAGCTGGGCATGAGGAATCCATCATATGGTATGTCTAGTTCCAAAGTGTGAACAAAAAAACACATGGTGCTGAGACCATCCTTCATCCTTTGATAGCTTTCTTTCAGTGAGGCTGATATTTGGGCCTTTTCCCCAAGATGGGATGTCTTGAGGGTACTTGAGGAATTGGCATTCTTAAAGCTTTCTGCCTGTGGCAGATTGGAATACAACTGGGCAGTGAGACCAAAGTTAAATGGGGCTGAGAAAAGGCAAACAGACAGACTTGTAATAATTTAAGCTTTGCTTTTTGTAAAAAATCGAACTTGGGGTGGAATAATGTAATACATACATGTTTCTAATCAATTGTTCTCCTCTTCAAAGAATTTCTATGGAACAGCTAATAAAGTGTTAACACATGAGAGCAAAGTAAAGAAACATCCAGACTGAAGAGTTCAAACTAACTTTCTTAGTCTGAGGCAAAAGTAGAGTGGAATTTTAGAAGAAATAAATGCTTATCAGCACTGTTATATGAATACCACAGTTAATTCTTGCAGCAATTTAAAAAGCAGGAGCTCTTTTTACAATGTAGTTGCTCTCAGGAGTGAGGTAGTCAATGCAGAAAGAGCATGTATGATGCTGTGGCTACCAGCTCAAGTGGGACTAGTTCATACACTTCTTTTAGGATAGTAGCTTTAATTTTTTCAGTTTGCCCTAGAAGTGAAATATAGAAGCACTTGGGGTTTTGACAGCCCTCTCCCACTCTTGGTTTGTTGATTTTAAAAAAAAATGAACTGTTACATCTTATTTAACTACCAAAGTCACTGTTATCCTAGCCATTTGACCAGTGGTCTGTTTAAATGATTCTCCTTTACTGAAAACTTCAAGAGAACAGAGGTCTTTTCTCTCTTTGGAGATTGCTCTCATAACTGCCTGCTTGCAAACGACATTATTATGCTACTTCAAGAAAAATTGTATCAATCAGGGTGAATGGGAATGGTCTATTACTGCTGTATTACCTGCTTTGTTATTTTAAAGGGTGGGGGTTTTAGTAAAGAGCTTTTATTTCTGGAGTTGATATATTGAGATGTCAAGATCAAAGTAACTTCATTCTCCTTTTCTAAAACACTGCTCTAGCATTTGCAATGTCCAAGAATTTTGTCTCCAAGTTGCTCTATATCCTTCCTTTTACAACGGTCTCATTCTACTGCATAGTACTTGCTAGGGAAAAAAAGGCTGTGACCACGAGGCAGCTGTAGATGGCTGTGATAGTACCATCTTAATATTTGAAGATGGTCATCATGATAATGTGATTTTTTTTTTTATTTTTTTTTTCATTGCTCTTACTCTTCCATTCCCTGTTTTCATGTGTCATATCTTACTTGTGATTACTTGTAATATCTCTGGGATTAACTGTATCAGCCTATGTGTATTTATAATGCTTTGAGTTCCACAGAGCAAATGCTACCATCTGGACTATGCTGCAACAAAAAAAAAAAATCAGCTAAATGATCAAATTAATATGTAAATGAAATAAATAGGTTTTGTCATAATTTCTGTTAATAAATGCATTTCAGCACGGAAGAGGAGAAAACAGGCAGGATTTTTGGTAGGAAATTCAGGTAAATGTGCTAACCACTTTGCATGTGTTGCACAGGTACAACATTTGGTACACCGTCACAAGCAACAAGTAAAAATACACAACAAACTGTAGAATTTGCAGTACCACCACAGAAAAGAACCAGGCGGAAGCTAATGGACTCTCCGGTCACAGCTCAAAGTCCTGCTGCATCCAAGCAATACAGTCTGTGTCATCTGGAGGATTCCCTTACCAAGGAGGTCCGCCCTATTGTGTATACACCAGAATTTTGCAGGAAGCCAGTAGAGAGCTTGTCTACAGGGACTGTGGTAAAGAAAGCTTTATACCTTGCTGGCCTGCAGGAAGCCAAGGTGTGTAATATAGATATGCCAGTGAAAAAGGAGAGTGTTTTGGACACTACATGTGACATAATTCCAGAATGCACCGTAGCTGACATGAACTCAACAGTAATTCTCTATGAAGGGACAGGTGAAACAACAGAAATGGCTACTGAGTCACCTATGAAGGAGTCACAGCCATGCATCAATAGCATTCTGCACAGGTATTTTCCATTTGTAAGGGCAAGGAATACTACCCAAACAATTTAATTCTGTTTACCTTTGCAAATGTGTTTTCCCATTTAAGTCAATTTTATTTGTAAACCCAATATTTTGAAAATCAAACCCTCAATTTTAATTGGCATCAGAACAAATTCTGCCATTTATTTGATGTGAGTGGTATGACAGTGACAACAGATGAAGCTAAAGGCTTGTTCTCTCTTACAAGATAGGTACCAGAAAGAAAATACAGTACTTGTGATATGGTTTGTGACGCCTCAGGCAACTTTCTTTCTCTAAGCTTTACTTTTTCTGTCTGTAAAATAGATGCTTTAGCCTCTTTGACATTGAGAAATGCCATTGTTAAAGTTGCCATATATGCACGAGGTTCTGTAAATCTGCCTCAAGTAATATTGAAATGAATTCCCCATATTGTTTTTCAACTTAAACATATGTTTACTTAGAGTTGAGAACAATTTCACGTGACTTCTACCCAGAACAGGTTTTACAAAAATATAATTCTTTGATTTCAGACTTGAACTCTCTTCCTTAAAAAACAAAAATCCTACATCAGTACTTGAGAAGCCCTCCTATATGGCAATGACCTCTGCTGCTGAGAGAAAAAGAAAAATATTAAGGTAAAATTAAACTATTTTCTATACAAATTAATTTGCATTACTTTCTTATGTTCTCACATAAGTTTTGGTATTATGTTTCAAATCTGAAAACCTCTTATACCAGTCATATGGACCTACTAAGGAGATATTCTGGCTCAAATACTTTGAATGATTCAATTTATGGATTTTTACCTGGCAAGTTTTGAGGAATCAGCTTTTTTCTTTTTATCTTTTCGAAAAGCCAAAATTGAGACAACCTTTTTAAAATCATATTATTAGTTGCCTGTTTCTAGACAATGAGTGGAGCTGCCACCTCATGGGTATTCTAAAGAATGTTTCAAGACCCTTGGAACATGTTCTATAGATAGATCACAGGGCATGGAAGAAACTTCTTTGGTTTATTAGCATCTTTGAGATAGCAAATCTTCCTAGTAGATTATCAGATGTGCCTGGTCTAATTTCATGTTTCTTTTCTAGTTGTTACTAATTCTTGTTGTAAACTATTTTCTAGGATTGCTCCTATAATGAGAAAACAGGCAAATCTCACATTTTAATTTCTTCAAATAAATGATTATTAATTTAGCAAAATAAATAATCTGATCCCTGAAACTGAGCTAGTTTTCTAGATCCTCTTTAGGCACAGGTATAGGAACTGTTGGAGCCTGATTTACCTGAAGGTAAATGTTCTATGACAGAGTTAAGAAATACTTTTTTCTAATAGCTGTGTAATGATTTCCATATTTATATATGCTTAGATCTTCCTTAGAGATAAAAATACTAGCTCTTTCTGCTCTTTTATGTCATTCTTACTGTATCTCAAACACATATTTCCCTGTTTCCAAGTTAGAATAACATATTGTTCTCTTCCAAGAAGCATGCATGACTAGAACTTAGGCCTGGGACAAAGCAAGTCTTTGTATTTATCACTTGCTATGTATTTTTATTTGGCCAGAAAATCATTATTAAGAAAAACAGTGTAAGTTAGAGGACTATAAAGTCAGAATAATACAATATCATTAGGGGAATAGGAAAAGCATAGAAACTTGGCACGTAAGTATGATTAGCTTTCTTATGAGGCTGTCTTACAGAGTGGAACTGGGGAAGTTAGTGAGGCAAGTGTGAAATGGTGAGATTAGATTGGTTCATAATTTTCACTGTAAATCTGAAGTTCATCACATAAAAGGCTATAAAATATAGATGTTTTGTCTTGATGAATTTGAAGCTTTAGCACCTTTCTTCTAGTTCAGCTAAAAAGTATTGCCTGCTATGAAGCCACCCCTGTTGGAGGATGTAGAGAAGCCATTGTAGCAATGAAAAGTGTTATTTGTTCAATAAACACAGCTTGATAATTTCAGGTATTTAATACATGTGTTAAAATTATTTCTTAGTATAATTTGCATGCAATGACCATCAAGCTGGCTTCTGGAGTTTCCAAAAAAACTGTAGCATATTGGTCTTCATTTTAAGTAGTAACATTAGTTCTTATGTTCACAGCTGAAATGGTCTTGTAGATTTTTAAAAAGGAAAAAAGGGGATAATATAGGCATCATAAATTAGTTTATTCTTTGCATTCTGTTACATCTTTTAATATATTTCTACATTGCAAAGCTTAAACTACTAGAACTGTAGCTTAACCCTTTTGCTGAAAGCAAGCTCTTTTCTGTCTGCTTTTTCCAGTTCTACAACAAACACTGGGCTAGGCAGCCTGCGAGATACTGTTTCTGCGAAACGCATTCGACAGGAGGTCTTGTTAAGCCACACAGCTTTGCGAGTACCCAAAGTGGCAGGTAAGTGTCAAAACTCAAATATATGATGCTGTACTGTAACTGTGTTGATACAGGAAATCCTGAGTTAATGTGACTACTCAAGGTTTTGTCAATTTAACAGCATGGGTTGCTGTCATCCATACACTAAGCTGTCAGCTTGAGTAGTACATTAAAAACAAATCTGAATGTCTAATGAGTTATCTAGATCATATCTAATCAAAAGTCAGTGTTACTACAAGCATGTTGGGAAAACCCTTTCTGAAGAGTGAAGGTCTTCCACCAAAAACTGTTTGTGTACTTGTTGAGAAATGAGTGAACCCTTTTTATCTTCTGCCAAGAGTGGTTTACAGCAAAATAATATCCTCTAATCATTTCCATACCTGTTTTTAACTGCTTGCTTTGTTTTATAGTACTGCACTAATTTGTTTTTACAGGTACAGGGTGAGGATATTTCCCCCCAGAGTTTTATTACTTTAATTTTGGGGCTATTTTGGGCTAACACAATAGCAGAGGAAAAATTATTTTAAAGCAATATTTAGGAATTATTTTGCTTCTAACAGATTGCTGATAATGCTATCATGTGACATTCTGTCAAAGTCTGCTACAATTCCATGGCTTCTCACTGAGGTATATCTTTACTATAACAAAACCAGTTGCAAATAATTTTTTTTATTAATGTGTACAAAGGTCTTCTGTTCATAGTTGTCCAAAAACCTCTGTCTTTCCTAGTGCATGGCACACTACGTTGCTTGGCACCTGCAGTACATTTTAATGCACTTACAATTTTCCTTTCCTCTCTCCCCACTTGCCTCCTTTTCTATCTTCAGAAATACACTTAATGATCTTCGGTAGTGTGGTTTAGAGGAGGTCAAAGATTGTTTAAAGTTTTAGTCTGCTGCTGTTATGAAGCAGTCTGATCGTGTATCTTTGCGTAATGGCATAAGCAATATGCACTTTTACAGCACATAGGTGTTTTTCTGTAAGAACTGATGTGAAGGAGCAAGTACATATGAATGTGTTGTTCTCCATTCATGAGAAATATTGAGTCTCTATTAAAACAAACTTCCTGAACAGTGTAAACCTGAGGCTAAGTATTTCGTAACCAATAATTACTTGGCAAAGTGCATGCATAGTTACATCAATTTCTACTACTCAGGACTTGGTTATGAAGTTGCTGAAATCAATTGCTACTCTGGTATTATTGAGAAATTCTGTAATGAAGGGCCACATTGTGAAATAGAGAATAATTTTTGATTCGTCAAAGTTTAACTGAATGTAAAATGCGTCTTGCTTTCAATAGCATGCATTTCAGCAGAAGAATGAAATATGACCAAATCCCTTAAAGGAAGAGCTGCTTTTTGATTAAATAGCCAAAAATTTTCTAATGATTGTTCATTTTTCAATACTGTTCTATAATAATATGGATTAATAAAATTTACACCTATTTCTACATTTTATATAGACCACTGTGACCTTCTAATAACATCTCATGCCAATTGAGGATTAATTATTAGACTTTCTAGGCAGTTAGCACACTGGATTGCTGAGCTGAGTTATTACATTTTACATGTCAAAATCAGGCTCTCAAGGACAAGAAATAGGTGTAAAAATTCTCAACATGCTCTGGAAAAAAGATATCCAGGTATGCCAGGTTATGCTTATGTTTATTGAATGAGTGTCTCCTATTTGTAATAAATGTTCTTTCTTCACTAGGAATGAAAACGAGGAGCTGGAAGCAAGAACAGGATGTGTCAAGAAACCTAGTTAGAAGCTTTTCTGAAGGGAACGTAGCATATGGTGTTGAATCAAGGACATCAAAAAATCTTTTACTTCGTGTTTGTAAGAAAAAAAAATAGGGTTTACTTCTGAGTTCATCCATATTTCAAGCAGACTGGATGGACAACAAATGAGGACAGGCAGACTTTTGTTTTCCTTCTGTGAATTCTTTTGTATTAAAGATATCTCAGTAATTCACTATTTCAGTAAGAACCACTTCTTGGAAATAAAAGGGTTTTGTTAAATTCTAAATTAAAGTAAGTTATTTTTTTGTCTCCTGTTAGCTCACAAATGTCTTTGGCATATTAACAAATACGGAATTTAATTTCAGTATACCTTTTGGCATAATATTTGTGAGCATTTCCCTGTGTTTGACTAGCAGTTTAATACTGAAGATGATGCAAGTCTTTAAGGGAATTGATCATACTGTAATTTTTAGATGCTACCCTGAATTGCTAGCTACAGTCAGTCTTAATTTTCAATGGGAATTTTGTGATACAAAAGTTAAATTCGTTTTGACCTGCTAAATCACTTTGACTGCAACTTGTTAATGTTAAAATTGTTTTTTCATTTGGAAGCAAGTCATACAGATGCTAATACTAAAATGCATTCTTGTTTAGCATTAGGATGACAGTTTATTCTTAGATATGTTGTGATAGATACTGCCAATGTAGTACCAAGAGACACAAATACTTACAAAAAGTTTTTTTTAATTATTATATGTAGATGCTTTTAGCCTTTTTTTAGTCTATTGGTTGTAAATGTTCCTGTTTTGTTATTGTTTTTAATTCAGTTGTAAATAGGATAATTGTCAATTATTTTAAATAAATGTTTAATTTTAGTAAGCGATATAATGTCAATTGAACTTTTAGGAAAAAAATACCTTTTTGCCTCTTCTATCATGAAAAATGCCTACATTAATCTTGACAGGTATTGTTAGAAGTATACATAGTTTATAATGTATCTTGTCTCTGAATATTAATCACTGATCACAAGGTAGTTTATATATAGCTGTATTAAAGCCTTGACAGCCTGCCAATCCTGAGGAGTGTGGTTCTAATGTGTTTGGTCTGTGCAAATAGAAATGTAGATATGAATTGCCAGAGACCAAGGAGAATTAGTGGAAGAAGTCCACTAACTAGTACAGAGGTTTTAATTGCCCACCTGAAGCAATGAGCTTTCAACCGCAGTCAGTTAAGCAGCACCAAGTATGCTGCAGAAAAATATTCTGGCTTGCAGCAATAGTAATGGGTTTAAAAGAGTTTCACAGGTGATGGTGTTTGTTTGTCACAAGCTCTCATGTGATAGAAAACTAGACTCTGATATAACAGCTTGTATAAAATTAATTCTTAAAATTGTTTGTGTACCAAATGTTTATAGTTTTAGTTTTGCTGTCTGTAGTCTGTGATTTTTAGACAAACTAATATAAACCTTCTTCCCAGTTATATCTCTTCCCTAGCTGTTGAATGTTGACATGTTGATTCTTGACACACTGGAGGGCATTTTTCAGAAGACTTCTGAAGGAAATGGTCACTGTCTGTATAAGATTTCAGGGCCACTTGTTGGGAAAAGCAGACAATGTTGCAGAGGTTGACTTCATCAGGGAAGTTCAAAGAGCAAGGAATGATTCCTTGAGAAGCAGGCATTACTAGTGAAAAATGAGATCAGGAAAAATTTAGTCCTCCTATTAGCAATCTAAATAGAATATAGGTAATATAATTGTGGTAAGCTTGGGGACGTGCTGACAGCATAATGAGGACTGAGAAACTGGCTGTGGGAAAGGTGTTTATGAATGAAGTTCTAAACCTCAGAAAAGCCTAAAAGCTATAATTTGGGACTTGACCACATTTCAGTAGAAAGGGTGGGGGAGTCATTTAATATTTCTGTCATGATGAAAAACAAGATTTAATAATTAATTATTAATTTTAACTTAGGATTTTGGCTTCTGGTACAGCTAAAATTGTAGAGGCCACACATTTTTTATTTATGTGATGTCTTCTGATTTCTGTGTTTAATATAAAGTGTGCACAGGGAGCTGTTTTTGTTCATACTACTACATGTTTGCAAGAAGCATGTTGAGCTTTGCTTATGAAGATATTTGTAATGTGCATTGCTTTTGTGGCATGTAAGACTTAAACATATGTTCCTAGCAATTTTGACAGGTTTTCAGACAAGATTGAGCATGCAACATTTTGGTACTCGGTCAAAACAGAACTGATAAGATCTCATCCTTTCTTAATGTGTTTGGTATAGCCTGTAGAACTGGTTCAATTGACTTGCAACAATTTCAGGGGCTAAAAGAAAAAAAAAAACATTAAAAAAAAGGATATGTTGAGAAAATTAGCACACTGAGCTGAGAAGTGACTCTTTTTCTTAACTGCCAACCAGGTGCTGATCACAAGTTTCTTAGCTAGGTATGTGTTTAACATTTATAACTCATATAAATGCTTCCAGAAATTATAACAAATTGAAGCAGGATTTCCATACTTTAGATTGCTATTTATTCATATACTGCTCTATTGTACATTTATTTATGTACATTGTGACATACTATGAACACATCTAGACCTCATAAGTGGAAGAGTACATACATACTGCTTCAGAGTACATTCCACAGATGGTGCTGGTACAGATCTTGTTAGTGCCTAGTAAGTTTTTTGTCAGATTGCCAGTTTCTTCTTAGAAAACAAAGAATATTTGGGAAGCAGAGGAGGTAGGATATAACTGCATTTGCCAATTTGCATTGCCTGTTATCTGTTGGCCTGCGTTTATAAGCTGATTTAAGTGATAAAATTTATCAGAAGTATACATTTAATTGATTACACTCTGCTGTACCATGCAGTGTTAAATCATGCCAGATGGAATGTAACAGGGTATTGCACAACAAACATGACTTAGGCTGGATAAAGAATTCAAATGATTTAGGTCAGTTTAATCTTCTTTATTGTTTAAAAAAAAAAAAAAAAAAAAAAGAAAAAACACCAGCAACCACAAACCAGTAGTTTAAAAATAAGTTTCCTTGAAGAAAATGTGCTCCTTAACTATCCTAGACATCCCAGATAGCTAATACTTTATAGTTACTAAGTGAATCATATTTGCTATGTGATACACCTGACAACTGTTGTATGTTTGAGCATAAACATAGCAATAGAGGTACTGATCTTGGCTTATCTTGCTTTCTTATTCAATGCAGAAAACTAATTTCTTTAAAACAAATGCTAGCCTGAGTCAAAAATGTAGGTCTAATATTTTTGTCTCTAATTGAACATTCATGAGTTCAGTGCTGCATATCAGTATTGTGCAAAGCAGTCCTTCATATGCAGATGTCTTATTTTAGTGTTTTGAAAAGTTCATATGCTAAAATATTGGAGTATAAAACTCTCAGAAAATCTGCAGATAGATAAATTACAATGACATGCTGTGTAGTGTATTTTGGAGAAGGGCAAGAAGGAAAATATTTTGCAAGAATTATTTTTTTGTGAGTTTCTTTGGAATATTTCTGAGTATGTTTTGCAACATAAATCTTAAGCACCTTTTTAAACTAAGAGGTACATACGTTGTTGCCATAATACCTTGTGTAACTGGATGTGAAAAGTAGTGTTTGCTTTAATATGGTAAACTTTATGTTGGAGTAGTAAAAGCCCTTGCATAGCTCAGAGGGGTTTGTGAAGTATTCAGTATTAAAATTATCATTGCTCTTCCATCGAACAAAAGCAGTCATGAAAACTTCAAAATCTAAAAGTATTAGTGTACACCTACAGTGATGCTGTCTAGTCTTGCTTTAGCCAGAAGAAGGTTTCCTTGTTCTGTGGTCTGCATCAGAAATATGTCATGCTCCAGTATGACTTATTTTTCCTTCTGAAAGTGATTGCTATCAACAGGAACTCCTATGGTTTATGTCTAGCTGCTGCATTTATTTGGCTGAACCCCTTTTAGTACAAGTTTGGAGCCCTAGTAACGTGTTTCTGGCCAGACTTGAGGACAGCTTGCTACTATCAAAGCTAATAAGCTATTATTAGCTTACCGTTACCAGGTTTTCAAAGCAGCTTACTGCAGGCTGTTTTACCAAGAGGTTGTCAGCATTTCACAGGACCAAATAGGAAGAAATTTGTTTCTGAAAAGCAATTTTTTGCAAGTGTGAAGAGGATGGTAAAGATTCTGTCCCACTGGGAAATTCCTAGCAGAACATTATAAAAGCTGTAGGGTATAGTTTGTACTATGATTCGTTTACTTGCTTATTTTCATTGCAGGAAGTGAATTTGTAGGAGTTATCTGAAGTGTAGGCTTGGGAGGCAATGAATATTTGTTGCTAGGGATAGAGTTGGAGATCAATATTGTTGAAGCTATAGACACTGAAGCATTTATAATTGACAGCTTCATACCCATTTTGCAAAACATTGTTTTCATTACTAAGTCCACACAAGTAGCAGATATTTTGGTCATTTCTTTGGAGCAACTGCTTTTCACCACACACATGGGCCTGTATGGCTGTGCTCCAGCATATTTGTACCAAGTGCCTGGGTGTGTTAAAAACCTGTTGTGTCCATTTGTTTTGGTAGAATTATAGCAAGCTTTGTTTCCCCGATAGTAAAGACGTGTGCAAACTTATATCCAGACACACCTGTAGATTTCTGTAGGTTATATAAAACTTTTAAGATTGCAGGCCCAAGAAATCATATCTGCTGTCCTGTCTGTCTGGCAAAGCACAAGAACTTGATTGGTTTATTAGGAAAAGTCATTTTTGGTGCTGGGAGATATTTTCATAGCAGACAAATATTTTTGGATATCCTCTACTGAGGCAGCTGAGCCTTTTGCACCTGCAAGTTTGAGTACTCTGCTGTAGAAGATAGCGGGTATGATTTGGAAGCCTGAAAACACAATGCAAAAATGAAGATTTGTTAGCGAAGTGGTCCACCTTGGAAATCATTTGGACTCCTGAGTAATTTGTTTCACTTCAGCTTTTTTACAATCTTTCTCTGTAAATAAGCATAGAGAAACTAGAGAGAGTAAATGTTCTTTGAAAATTCATCCACTACAAGTGTGACAATATGTAGTCTTTCCTGTAGGAAACTCTAAGAGCTGCTTAATAAAGAGTAGATGTGTAATGGTAAATGGCCTGGTTTATTTCTCTACTATGTAGTGCTCTTGGGAAAATTATTTTGGATTTTCCTGTTGCTTTAGGTTTAATTGTGCTATACACACTACAGCTTAAGGTTTTATATAGCATGACTGTTGTACATCTAAATTCTGCAGAGGAGTGATTGAATCTAACATTTATTAGAAGCTACAGTAGAGTAAATCAAGCTTTAAAAGTGTTTAACAAAAACAGTTTTCATTTTCTGGTTTGAATTCTAACCTTCTTGATTACTGGCATTGTTTTTAACTGAATACCTGTAATTATATTTCAGAGTGTTACAGTAAGATGATGAAAGCAGTTCTCACAGCTACCTACCAAATGTACTTTGAGGCTACTACTTCCCATTTCACTGAAGCAGTTGGCTTTTTTACTTCAATGTCTTTAAAAAGAAAAGTTATTTAGATAAACTAACTTGGGATACTGTAGTGGTTTTGTATTCCGAAGGAGACTGGAAACAGGCGAATTAGTTAGCCATATGATTAATATGGAACATGTTTGCATTGAAATTCAGTAGCTAAATTCCTGTTGCTCATCCCAACCTGCATCAGGTCAGTGACATAAGGGAAAATGGTCTTTAAAGAGCAGAAAACACTGTAGTCATTAGAGACTTAACTTTATATAGATAAAGTAGTGTCAGGAGGCACTGTGATGCAAATTACATTTCCAGGCACCTAAAGCAATGCTTGACCTGCCTAAGTCTATGCTGGCATAGGTGGTGCCTTGAAGTTATCCACCCCTCACCTTCGATAGCCTTTGTAAGAAGAAAAAAAAGAAAAGGCCCGAATAATCACTAGAATATTTGACTGGGGAAGGTAGAACTAAACCTGAAGTAAATGTTTACAAACAAAGTGGAAAGGGTAGTTAAACTCTGAAGCTGTTCACCTGAGGTATATATCTAGTGTCTATCCCCACATCTCTAGTGGGGAACAGAGGGAAAAACCAAATACTCAAAAAGACAAAGGAGGTTTAGATTGGATATTAGGAAAAACCTCTTCACAGAGAGGGTGTTCAGTCATTGAAACAGTCTTGTCCAGGGAAGTGGTGGAATCACTATGAAAGTGTTCAAAAACTGTGGGGATGAGGCCCTCAGCGACATGGGTTAGTGGTGATCTAGGCAATGCTGGGGTAATGGTTGGACTTCATGATCTTAAAGATCTCTTCCAACCTAATTGAGTCTATGATTCTAATCATAGAAGTCAAAACATGTACCTTTGAATATTGGAAGTAAAAATGTGGAAAGCTATGTTTCTATGGAGAAAACAAAATAATTTTAAATAAGTTTTAAAACAATTTGCTGAAAGTGGGAGTTAGCGTTAGCTACTTTCCCATCTACGTGACGACTGACTCCCAGTGGTTCAGTAAAAGAGTAGTCAGTGAGAAAAGGCCATGTTAAGAGATCTTTAAAGGAGGTATGAATCTTGAAGGAATACCTGAGATGTTAAATGAAACTTGCTTGTGAGAGCTTTTCTTGACAAGAAATAGATACATTGACATTTGAGGTTGAAGGGATGGAAAGCACCTTAATCAAGTTTGCAGGGGCCACCAGGCTGGTGGGGTACATCTGCCATGCTCAAGGGCAGGGCTGTCATTCAGGACTAAAGGAAATGACCAACAACAACCTTTGTACTCAGCGTGGTGCCCAGGGTTGTGTACAAGACAAAGGCTGAAAGAGTAGGTTTTGCTTTTAGTTTGGCAAAGAGCCTAATAGTGACCCTGCATGTGTCAGAGGAGGTTGAGAAGACGGGGCAAGGCTGCTGTGGGGCATGGCTGGAAGAACACAATGATCCTGAATTGAACTAGAGGTGTTTTTAATGGGGAGGATAACAAAGTGCTAGAATGTGTGGCTATGGAATCTCTGTCCTTGGAGATTTCAAGAAAGACTTGGACAAAGCCCTGAGTTACTTGGTCTGAAAGCAGTGTTGACCCTGCACTGAGCAGGAGGCCGAGTCTGATGACCTTTCAAGCTCTCTTCCAACCTGAATGATCCTACGATTCAAAGGAATGGGATGAATTGTCTCAAACTGAAGAGCCAACAGAAACTATAACAGGATATTTAAAGGAGTACTAATAGATCTCTCTCACTAGTCAAAAATACTAAAGGTCAAATATAGAACAGCTAAATAAGTGTGATGAGATCTATTGCTTCAGTTTTCCCTAATATTAGTGACTTGCAAAGAGGCAAAATTCACTGGGTTTGTTGGCTGGTTTGTTTAAACTAGGGTTCTATAGTAAAACTTAAAGAATTCAATAAGCAATCTGGTAGGAAATATTGACAAGATGTGATAAATAAACCTTAGGGCAGATGCAGGTGTTCAGGAGAGGGAATTCATGTTTCACAAATCTATTATATTAGTGTCTCTGAGCTTATAGTTAAGATAGGACTGCTTAATGCAGATAGGACACATAAATTTCCAGAAAGCTGTCAGAAGTTGCCTCTGGGCAAAGGTGGTGGTGTGGGAATCTGTAAGAGTTAATAAGTGCTTCCAAGGTCAAAACCAAAAGGTGGGAATAAATGGTCAGTTTTGAGAATAAAAGTGAAGGTTATCGGTGTAGCACAAGCTTGCTAGATCCATAGGGTTTAATATATCACAGATTATTTCAAAAAGGGGGTCCTAAAGTAAGGTGGTGAAATTACTGATCCAGAATTACTCAGGTAGTTGAAACAAAAGCTAGCTCTGAAGAGCTGTAGGAGTATCTCAGCTACTGAGTGACTGGACAATAAGCACAGATGAAACTGAATGTCAATGAATGCAAAATAATGCACAATAAGGAAAACAACCCAAAGTGATGAGGGGTTCTCAGATATTATGACTCAGGAAAGAGACCTTGGAGTTATTGTAAAAATACCATGAAAACATCAGCTCTGTGGTCAAAATAGCAAGAAAATGAATAGAGAACAAATTATTGTGTAAATCCTTGGCATGTCTGCATCTGAGGGTTGTCCCACACGTTTCAAACAAATGTGGAACTACAAAAGGTATAAAGAAGGGTGAGAGGAGTGATTAAAGTACTGAACAGCCTGAATACAAGGAATGATTAAATAGATTGGTACACTTCAGCCTGCAAAGTAGGTGACTGAGGAGTTATCACAAAGGTATATGAAATAATGAGTCATGGAAAAGGGACTAGACAATAATTATTCACTGTTTGTTACCGTACAAGAACTAAATGGCAGGTTCAAAATACATGGAAGTTCTTCCCTGCTCAGCATATTTTATGACAGTGAGCTCTGTAATTTAAAATGTGATGGGTGCCAAAAAGCTTTGAGTTCAAAAGCTATTAGGCAAACCTGTGAAAGAAATGGTTATGGGGAGCTGCTGAACAGATAGGTTCGGCCGCAGCTCAGAGCAATGAGCAGATAGGAAGGAGGGAAAGTTCAGTGTCATTGATATGTTTGGCTCTGGTATTTCCATTAGTATTTGCTGACGGATGCAACAGAGATAGAGAGAGTCTAGAAGAGACTCCTTTCCAGAAAGCAGTTCAGAATAGCAACCTAGCTTGAATTCCTTCGGCAATATGCTTACCTAGCAGGTTCCTTGAGGAGCTTCAAGTTTGGCTCTACAGATATCTCCTCCCAAGCAAAGTTTATATTTACTTTCAGATACTGTGTAAAATCATAGGATTGCACACTAATGAAAAGCAGATTAAAGTTTCTGAACTTTTACCTTAGATTTTGGTATCTCTCTGAGACTTGAAGTCCTACATGAAAGTATACCTTAATTGAGGTGAAGGGGTCCAGAAACCCTAAGTGGGGGGCACCACGTGACCTAGCTTCTGATCTCAGTACTGTAATGACTTCATGTAAAAAGATTTCCCATTTTGGAGAGAATTAAAACCGACAAAAATATCTAAACGCTAAACAAAAAACACTACCTACAAATATCCTGATGTTGCTGCAAAACTTGAAGTAGTGATTTTTTGCATACTCTGGCACTGCTTTTTTGTCTGGTTCAAAGAGTTCTTATTCCTTCCTGGTGACCTTTAAATCATGCATTTCTTAGCCTTCCTAACACTCTGTGACACTCTTCTGCTCTTATTCACATATTAGAGAAAATGAGAAGTAAATGTGTGTGTTGGACACTCTGAAAGATACAGGAAGATTAGTTTTGCGATTGCTATAGCATACTTAATCTGAGACTCGCTGAGTCATTAAAGAACAAGAAATTAAGAATGAGTTACACAGTAAATATTTTTAAACGCTGAAGATTCCACTGGAAAGCTCTAAGAGCTGCATTGCCTTGACACAGTTCTTAAATCCGTAAAACGGGTGCTATGGAAATTCACTGAAGTATATACTGAATATGTCACAATACACTGAAATGATAAAACATTTCCTAAATAAGCAGACTCCCATGTGACAGGAAAGTGGTTCATAGGTGGGGGGGGGGGGGTGTCTTTGAAATTAGTCTGAAATATGTTAAAGAATACTTTATCTGAATACTCTCCCACAACTTCATGTGGTTTATACTTTTTTCTCCCTTCTCAAAAAGTATAATTTCTATCAGGTATTATATTTTCCTGCAAACCCATTTAAAGACATTCCAGTCACCTTGCTTCAGATCAAGTTAATAAGCTATTTTTTTTTTGTTTTCTGCTATTTCATTAATTTTCTTTTTCTCTCTCATTCCGCCCTAATAACAGCCCCATGCCACCATGCCTGTTCAATTCTTCATTTGAAATTGCAAAAGCTTGAGAAAGCAGCACAGAAAGCAAGGTTTTACCATTTCAAATCAATACAGTGTTGTTACTAAATTTTACAATAAGCAAAATGCTTTGTCATAATCAATAGAAGCTAGACAAGCTGAGTTTGTCAGCATAACACGGTATTGTGACTGGCTAAAAGGTTTTCAATGGCTTCCTACTTTATGCTGTAATAATTTATCTTGAAATACAGAACATTTTCACTTTGTACTTTTAATTTCCCTGTTTTGTGTTTGCCTATCTTACAAACTGCGACTCTGTGTATTCTAGGATTGATCTAAAAAAGTAGATCATAACAGTTTCTAATTTTTCATACTAAGATAGTTTTGGGGGAAAAGATATTCTTTTTAAAATAAAACCATATTTATATCAGCATTGATAGTTTGTGTTCTGGACATAGTGGTCACAGGACTTTATACAAAGCAGAAAATTAACTTTGATGGATAGATAAGATGGTATACAAAAGAAGAGGTCATTGTGAAGGTTACTCGCCCAATCATTGGTTAGACCTCAGATTCCCCAGTTCATCTCTTCTGGTAGTAGGAACTAGGCTAGTTTAACATACCCTTGGGTTTTTTTTCTTTTTGTTAGGAATTTTATAAAACTAAAAACCATCCAAAAATTAAAGTATCTAATCTGATTGCTACTACACAGCACAACTGTGTGCTATTGTACACAGCACAACTCCTCTTATCTATTATGTTAACACTTTGTATGCACATTGTGTTCCTTAGAGGGCTCTTGTTGGTTCCTTGTGTTTAGTCATGATACACCTATGCGGAATGCTTTGCTGCCTTATCAGATTTGCTTTTCTTCCCTCACCATGTTCCAGAGGTGTTAAGGTGGGGACATGGTTGTCAGTGTAAGTCCTCTTGATGATATGGTTTGTTACTGTGATGAAATTACAGCATGGTATTTCTTGCAGTATTAAGTTTGTCGGAAAACACACTTTGGGGCCATTTGAGACAACTACTTGTGGGCTTAGATTTGATGGTGATAGCAAGAGTACAGAGAGTAACAACTTCTTCCATGTCTGAATGAATGTGTCTTGCTTGTTGCTGATTGCTATGATCAGCCTTAGGGAGCTATGCCAAAATAGTGTTTTCAGTTGTTCCTGGCAGAGGTGTTTTGCTCTGTATGTTATCTACGCATGTGGCACGAGCCCCAGGAGAGTAGTGTCATTTTTTGCTTCCCCTTATTTTCTCTCTTAACATCAGAGTTTAGTCTCTTCCAGTGAGGTCTCTGTAGGCATTGGTGGCAAAAAGTTGAAATAGCAGCTGAAACCAGACCTTGAAAGTTAGCTTGTAGAAAGATGAGCTTCACTGTAAGTATTTTCAAATACATGTTGTTTTGCAATAGAGCTGTAATAGATTGTCTAAAATTGTAGCCTGATTTTCTGAGGTTCCCCTTGATAAAATCATAGAATCATAGAATCATAGAATAGTTAGGGTTGGAAAGGACCTCAAGATCATCTAGTTCCAACCCCTCTGCCATGGGCAGGGACACCTCACACTAAACCATCCCACACAAGGCTTCATCCAACCTGGCCTTGAACACCACCAGGGGTGGAGCACTCACAACCTCCCTGGGCAACCGATTCCAGTGCCTCACCACCCTAACAGGAAAGAATTTCCTCCTTATATCCAATTTAAACTTCCCCTGTTTAAGTTTTAACCCGTTACCCCTTGTCCTGTCACTACAGTCCCTGACGAAGAGTCCCTCTCCAACATCCCTATAGGCCCCCTTCAGGTACTGGAAGGCTGCTATTAGGTCCCCGTGCAGCCTTCTCCAGGCTGAACAGCCCCAACTTCCTCAGCCTGTCTTCATACAGGAGGTGCTCCAGTCCCCTGATCATCCTCGTGGCCCTCCTCTGGACTTGTTCCAGCAGTTCCATGTCCTTTTTATGTTGAGCACACCAGAACTGCACACAATACTCCAGGTGAGGTCTCACAAGAGTAGAGGGGCAGGATCACCTCCTTCGACCTGCTGGTCACGCTCCTTTTGATGCAGCCCAGGATGCGGTTGGTTTCTGGGCTGCGAGCGCACACTGCAGCCGGCTCATGTTCATTTTCTCATCGACCAGCACCCCCAAGTCCTTCTCTGCAGGGCCGCTCTGAATCTCTTCTTTGCCCAGTCTGTAGCTGTGCCTGGGATTGCTCTGACCCAGGTGTAGGACCTTGCACTTGTCATGGTTGAACTTCATAAGGTTGGCATCAGCCCACCTCACAAGCTTGTCAAGGTCCCTCTGGATGGCATCCCTTCCCTCCAGCATATCAACCGGACCACACAGCTTGGGGTCATCGGCAAACTTGCTGAGGGCGCACTCAATCCCACTGTCCATGTCAGCGACGAAGATGTTAAACAAGACCGGTCCCAACACCGATCCCTGAGGGACACCACTCATTACCGGTCTCCAGCCGGACATCGAGCCATTGACCACAACTCTTTGTGTGCGGCCGTCCAGCCAGTTCTTTATCCACACAAAATCATTTATTTACAATTAAATCTGATTCTGTCTCACGGCATCTCTTTGCCACTGACCTGTCTGTATATTTTCCTCAGTTCTTGGTCTAAGACTTCAGTGATGATCAGGACACTCATGCTTGATAATTTGTGTCCCTATAACTTTTACCCTTTGCACACAAGCATCTTCTATAGTCTTGTGTTAATAAACAATATGTATAACCCTTTCTTCAATATGTATATCCTTTTTTCAATTTTATTCTTTTGGTGCACAGGCTGGAGTTATTTTAGTCATGGCTGGAATAATCCAGTGAAGAGGATAGAAAGCTATAGGAAATCTCATTTCACGTGCAAGATGTAAGTGGTCTTGTGAATGACACAAGAGAAAGGGCACATTTTTTCATTTTTAGCCCAAGTTAAAAGTTCAACAAGTTTAAAAGTATATCAAGTAAAAAGTTTAAAAGTTCGTAAGTTTACCTTATGTCTAAGCTTCACTCTATGGCAATGAGCAGGTCATTCAAAACAAACTTTTTCAAGTCTCTTCATTTTCTGAGCGCTCATTTTGAGACAACTGAGGCTTGATCTTGAAAAATGTTGAACATGTGCAGTATTTTGCATTCACAGCAGTAACTGATGTAATCAAGCTCTTTGCTCTCAACATTTAAAAAGGCTTTAAAAAAACTTAGCTTTTGGAAAACTCAGGTCGTTAGACTTCCAAAATCGGCAAACAAAATTAGCTGATGCTTCTGAATGCTTTGGCTTTTATCTTAAATATTCCATTCCCCTTGTGTAAAATAGTGGTAAAAATACCCTCTTACTTCAAAAGGGTGTTGAGAGGATCAGCTCGTTAATGTTTTCAAAGCATTCAGATGCTGTAGTGAAAGCACCATACAAAATCACATAAGGAAGTTGTTAATTCTGCATTCATTGTAGGCCGTGGGTGACAGTAAGTCAATAAGACATAAGATTATATACTGCATGTGAAGGGTATTGCAGGACTTTGCAGCAGTCTTGACTTCAAGGAATGCTGTCCATCCAAGGCACTAGGTGTGCCAGGAGCTGTGCAGAAAACAGTGTTGAAGCTGTGCGGAAAAGGCATCTGAACTGTGGGGAATGGGTGCTCTGAGGCAAATTTATGTTGCATGGGCAGCCTTAAAAATGTGATTTTGAGTTGGCCTTCAAGCAGTCAGTCATTCTTTAGTCAATGCTGTTAATGCATGTTTGCAAGCAGTTGAAATAGTAATGTATCTGTTGAATGACCAACACAGGATCCTGTTGACCTGGTCTTAAGAGCAGCCCTGCACTTTCTGAACCTAACACACTGAATTTCAATTATCTGACAGAGAGCTTTGCACAGCAACTGTGCAGAAAAATTAAGTAAAAATCAACATGGCAAATCCATTCTAATTGCCATCCTTAACCTGAGGATCCTATTAAATCAGGTAATCTGGGGATTTAGTGACTTGGAAAAAACAAACTTGGTCTCATGGAGTTTAAAAAAAAAAAAAAAACTCTCAAAATTATTCAAACTATATGAAACTTTAGGAGCTGTAAGCATTTAAGCAGGAACTCTAGTTAACAGTTGTACTGAAATCAGAAAGTTCTTAAAACAGAAAGTGAAATCAGAAGGCAAATAGAAATCTAGAGGTAGATGTAATAGAGCTACACAGTTTCTGTAACCTTATTCAATGTTTCTGAAGGTGTAAATTTAAGTAGTGAAGAATGAAAGAAGATACTAAAATGAGTGGAATGTTAGATGTTACCGGCCAGTATGTTCCCCAGCTAAAGGAGCAGAAGTGCAGGAGCTGATGTCATAGGAGCTCAGTCTGACACACAGCAGAGGCAGGATGAGCCTGTAGGTGACCACAACCCTCTGTGGGAAGCATGGCATATTCCAGCTGATGGTGACAACCACACAGCAAGATCAGAATGATTAAGTATGTGTTCTAGTGGCAGGTCAGATGATATGTGTACCACAATAACTGACACTTCAGGTGACCTTCTGGAATATGGATGGGTAAAGGCTGAATAAGACAGTACAGGGATTGAAAATAAATCTCAAAAAAATAAAGAAAAAGGGTGAGCAAAACAAATAAAAAATCCCACCACCCCTCATTTGGCAATGAAATGAAAATACCAGAACATCTTCCATGCAGAAATTTAAGGTCAACTTCCTGAACTATTACATTTCAGTGATCCACCCAATTGGTGCTCAAAATTTCCTTGAAAATTTAGGACATATGCATTTACTTGGTACATTCTGAAAGGATCAAGTACTGCTGTGTGTTCATTCACATCAGGAGCCATCAGAAGAAAGAAGAGATGATCTTGGGTGACCAGTGAAATGTACAGCAGGCGCTAATGATTCTGAAGAATATTTGTATCTGCCAATTTCCAGATGTCAAAAAAGAAAAAGGAGAAACTTGAAACCAAGGGAAGCTTTTTGTTATGATATGCATTTTTAACAGATTCAAGCTTTTTCTTGTAAAGTGAGTGTTCTTGTAAAGGCAAAGTATGTTTTTCTAAATTGTACACTCAATAACAGCTACGTAAGTGTGTCACAGCCAAAAATCACCACCATGTAAAGGATTAAACTACTAAAATTGAGAGTTAGTGAGTTCTTCATTTAAATTCCTCATTGAGGGCTTATATTTTTGTTCAAGCTACTTTTTACTAAACTGTTTTATAAAAAGCCTATCCAAGAGTGAAGCTCTTAACTTTTTTAATTGCTAAGAGGAACCTGTAGCAGGAAAGGGCACATGCTTTCTAGACACTGTCCGCTTTTACAAAGAGCTAGAGCACGTGAGATTGCCCTGTAGACTCACACGCAAGTAGTATTTTTGTTCTCATCATCATCATTATTTCTAACAGGTTTTTAGTGTTTTTTTTCCACACCAGACAATCTTAGTTACCCAGGGACTATTTTTAAGATAGCCTTTACATAATTCACATTATGTCCCATTAACTAACAAATAAGCACTAAAATATAATATCCAATAAATTCACTAGAAAGATCAGTGAAATTAGTAATAAAAGATAAAAATTAGAGAATGAAATTGTATTGTTTAAAGCTATGTGCAATAAATTAGTGGTTATCCATACCTAGGCATGACTGAAAATGTTTGAGTGTAACATTAAGAGTAGACCTGGAACAATGACAATCTGCTTTTGAAATTTCTAGGGGCAAAAGCAAAGGTATCATTACTTGATTCAGTTCTACCCACAAAGTAACGAAGTAAGAGATTCAAAAAGACTGCCAGAATATCACTGTAGGGTTTTTCGGTTTTTTTTTTCAACACATAATTTTTAAAAGGCATGGGTGATAAAACAAAGAAGTAATGCAAACAGTTGGATGGGGCATCTGGGAAGAATGGAGGTGATAAACTGTACAACTGTTCCTACAGCTGCACAGTGTACCCTGGCACTAACAATGTTACTGCTGTTGACAGATACTACCCTGAGAACGTGTCAATGCTTTCAGGCGTATGCTAAGTTATTAACCCATGCTTCTTCCTCTTTATCCTTTAGAAATTCAGAAGAAACTCTGAATTAATATGGCAGCAGAATCTGCTTTCTTTAATGTTTTGTTGTTTGTTGTGGGTTTTTTTTTGTTTGAAACATATTAACTGTTACTGGGAGAAAAAATCTTAAATTCCTGTTCTCGTTTAATAAATCCAAGGCATACTGTTAAATCTTCATTTCAGTCTCTAGAAGGAAGCTTCTTCATACAAGCAAGTAGGAATCCTCTGCTGCTTGCTTGGTTTTCTCTGTAGATGCAAGCTGACAAAGGTTAGTTAAGGCCACCGTGCGGCTTTTTGCTCACTGCTGTTGCAGTGTGTGTTGGACCGTGAGCAATGCTGTATTCTGATCTCTCTTACGTCGAGACAGATATTCATAATGAAATAGATGTCTGGATACTGAAGTAGACTTTCACAGTCCTAATGGGATTGAAGCCTACAGAGGCTGGAAAAAGAGCAACTTGCTTTGCACCCTCCAGGGCTGCTGAATTTCACAAGTAAGATGAGCACAAGCAGTCAGACTGGTTTTGTCTTATAACCTCACCTTCTCCACACACACTCAAGCCCTGCTTGACCTGGACTCAGCTTTATGGAGGACTGCACAAGCATGTTGACTGAGACAACCAAAAGAAGCTTATCTAATATTTAATCTCATCAAAATTTCCCAAAATATGGGGCTTTTTCTCAGAACCAAATTTTAGTCTTTAAACTTTGTGCACAGCCATGCTCTTCGAACAAATGATGGAACATATGTTTATTTGCATGTTTTTATGCTGCTTGGTATGTGGAAATCCTTCCTAACTAAAATAAGAGTAACTGTAGCTCCCAAAAGCATCCTCTTCTGCTTCAAAGGTTCTTGAAATAGTAAATCACATTTGGAAGATGCTCATGTGAGTGCTAGAAGTGGCAAGAAGCAGTGGGGAGAGATCAAGGGCATAGGCAATCGCTTTTTGTTCTTAACAAAGTTGGACCAGCTAAAGAGACCCACCATTAATGTCAGAAACAAGCTATAAGGTATCTTCTGTCTTTTGAGCTTCTTGTAGCCAGAGTATGATAAAATCGCTGCAGAAGTCCTGTGCTTTCATCCTCATTTATATGTAAAATTGTTATTTTTTTTCTCTGTATTTCAATAAAACCTGAAATCTTTAGGAGTTGAGAAATGGGTATTTCACTAGCGGTCTTTTTAGGATCTGGTGCCACAGGGGCCAGGGTTTATTTTCATCAGGTCTTCTTAAGCAGATCCCAGACACACACTGTGGCTAACCCTGCCTGTCCTGAGTACAGCCTCCAAGTCAACAGACCTCCAAGTAACTCCTCAAAGTTAACTAATGCTTGTAGGTCACTTATGTTCAATGTTTCACTGCTCGGTGTTGTCCAAGTAGCTACTCTGTATGAGAGTAGAAAACTTGCAAATGTATTCAGCAAACATACATTATGCATTTTCTCTTGCAACTGATGACCTTTCATAACATACCTGTGTGTTGGGCATTCATCAGTTGTAATGTGATCTATAACTCTTGTAAATGTATCTCTACAAAACCCATTAAATAATATATGGACCTACTGAAAAAAAAAGTACAACAAAAGCAAGGGGTACAGATTAATGGCTGCCTTTCCCTTCCTTTTTAGGAAGGTAAAATTCTGTCAATATTTCAAATTATCATTTCTGAAATTCTTTTTCATATGAAAAACATTTTAAAAATTAATTTGCTAGAAAGTACATTTTCAAAATGTCAGAGTTTATGAAAACATTTAATATTCACAAATAGAGATATAGCTTTAAAATAAAACGTAAAATTAAGCTAATGATGACATAGAATACAAAAATTTCAGATGCTTTGAATTTAAAAGCTTTTCAGAAATTGCTTTTGGGGTTGTTTGATCTGCAAGTAATGTATATATAGAAACATATATATATATGTTCACTGCCTATAGCTTTTATCAGAAGCATGTGTATTAAGACAAGGAACCTTTTTGAGATCTTCAGCTTTACTAATAGCATTTCAGTCAATAGAACTATTTACACTAGCTGAATTATTCCCTATGATTAATAGAGACATTTTCTGATAAGATAGATCATAAAAAAACTTGAAATATTTATATTTTGGGCTACTTTGAGAGGGAAGAAGATATTTCATCTTGGGCAGGTTGGTATGAATGGCATGCATTCAGCTTTAGGAAATAACGGATCAGTGAAGCTTAGATATTTGTATTAACAGCAGCTTAACCCTGTACTCTGAATTGTCCTGCTCTTCAGTACACATAGAGTAACTGTTATGGGCTTTTATAGTCTGATTTCTCTGAAATTATACATTTGTTGTTAGGGTATACTTGTACAGTAAACTGAATTTCTGTATTAGGCTTTAGCAGTGTGTAATTAGTTTGCAGATCACACCTGCAGAATAATATACCAACATTCTTGGCAGGACATTAATTCATAAGACTTATTAAAAGCCAGCATGCATTTTGTACATGTTGTGGAGGATAAAAGAACCACGAAAAGAAGTCTATAACTTAAAACTTGCAATTTTTTAAAGTCAGAACTGTGCTTTGTGTGTGCAACAGGAAGACAATGATAATCCAAGCAGAAATCATAACCTCTGGAAAAACAACAAATGTTAACTGCTGCACAGTGGTACAGATGGAAACCATGGCAAAACGAATGGGGGTAAGCTCAACTGTAGCTGGACTGATGTTCCCAGGTGCCATAACGTTAAAAGTGACTGTGTTGGTGCACTAACAATATCTGTACATCTACTACAGCATGCACAGGCTTAACTTTTTGTAAGTTAACTGTATTTAATAGCATTAATTTGTGACTCTGTAGCTCCTCTTACTCCAAAGAAACTTCCATGGCTTTATTTGTTATATTGTTTTAACTGGAAAAAAATAATATTCAAACTCAACTGGGATGGTTATTTTATTTGCTCGGAGTAGCTTCTATGAGCAGAGTTCAAAGGAAAATGGAAAGATTTTCTCAAGTGCAACAAGTGAATGGTCCCCTCTTGGCTTTTTTTTACCTCCTGGATTTCTTTTAAAGATAGCATTTCTCATCGTTATTAAGCAAAGCCATTGTAAAACACCAAGTAAAAATAAGTCTATTTTCCCAAGTCTTCAGTGTCAAAATCTAATTTTGCATTTGTATCTCTTTATTTGACCATAAAAAGAAAGGAAAAAATAATAAATAAATAAATAAACACCACCCCACCCCCACCCCCCCACCCCACCCCCACCCCCCCCCCACAAAACAGCTAAATCTTCACAGATTTTTAGGTGAGGACTTCTTAACTTCTGCTTTGCCGTCTTGTCTGGCACTGGGAGGTATTTCACAGAGTGCCACAGTTTTCTAATCTGTGTGCCTACCAGTCACCTGTCTCCCAGCAGCAGGAAAAGCTCTGTAGGAAGGCGCTCTTCACGAATGGCCATACATACGTTGGGGTTTTTATTACCTTTTATAAGGCTAAGGTAGGGATATGGGATATATTAGAGGGGAAAAAATACTTGATAGACACACTAAAATGTGCAGCAAGGATTCCTATTTCAAAGTATGTAATGGATCCCAGTAGGGAGGTGAAGGCTTTCCAGACAATGTATTTATTGTGCCTTTTACCACCATAATCTTTTCACTTGTACTCAACTTCAGGACACATTCCAGATTAGCAAATGTATAAATCTGGTGTTTTAAACAATTTTTCATCTGTAAATAGTGCCAGTGGTAGTGGACAGATACCTGAACTAGCTAAAAATCAACTGTAATGGCCTTCTTTGCAATTTGGTGCTTATCAGAATTCAATTTACTCTGCTTAGCTATTGTAGGCTTATTTTTCTTTTTCTTAATTAGTCCAATGTTCCACCTAAGCATTAATCACCCATATCACTTTTCAGAGTAAAAACAAAATTAGGGCAATTGTCTCCTAATTGAGAAACATCTCAGTTGAGGAAAACTTGCATATTTCTCCTTACAATGCCTTCTTAACGCTGGGAAAGGTAACTTGGCCTGTTGCAGCATTGGAAGTTCTTTAGTTGTCTGCAGAATGGCCAACAGAGATTAAAAAACTAATTCACATTGTGCCAATTGGAACCATGCAAGAGTAATTAACACAGTCTATCAAACAAAGAACAAGAAATACCTAATGACTAGTAAAATAAATCCTTGTGGCTTTCAATTACTATACACGTTCCAAATAAAATTTAATCAATGCAAACCATCCCAGTTAACATTCCTATCAATAAGTCGCATCTTACTTTCTTGCTTTCTTTGTGTAAGATGATGTTGTTCTGTAATAAATAGCCACATCTAAAGATTATTATTATTTGCATTACTAAAATTAGTGGTCATGGTGTTGTTAATCTGCATTTTAAATTCTTAGAATGGCCATGTGCTATTGCAGAAATAGCTGCTACTTTTCTAGAATTTGACATTTCATACGGCCTGAGGACATCTATTTCTCATTGCTTCAGGAGTGCAGGTGGTCATAGTTTTTCTGGGTGATGTCTTCCACATTTTATAATTCAAACTTCCTCATAAGTTCAGATTTTTAATGTTACATGAACGATGTATCAGGTCACTATTTATACCTAAATGTCTGGCCATAATGATTTGAGTTGGCATTAACAATTTCAGTGCCTTTTCAGTATGTCTTAAGATGGAAATCTAATCTTTCCACAAGACACAACTTCATACTGTTAGATGACATAGTATTATGACTAAATGACAACAGTGATATGGTATATGCAAAAAGACTTTCCGGTCTTTATCTAACATCCTCCAGGGACTCAGTGGCCACCTTGACTTGCTCCTTCTTCCCCTGCCAGGATAGTGATGGCTGACCCATTCTGCTATTATCCAGAGAAGGACAGCGAAGAAAAAACTTGTGATTGCTGATTTGGCAGACAATTGCATAGCTCTGAATCAAAACTTTCACCTAAACTAAAATCTACCCACTTTATGATGATTGCAAGTGAATTTGCTAACACTTTATCTGTGAACAGGATTTCTGGCTTGTAGGGACATTCTTTTCAGAAAGCTATGAAGATGGGAGAGGGGCAAATGATTTCCACCAACGGCCAAACAGCTAGAATTCTGGGGACAGCTTAGGACATTTAAGATAGAGTAAGATTTAGTGGGTTTTGTTGTGGACAGAAAGCTTCCTTCTCAGTTTGGTTTTGGAAGTTTTGTTTTTTTTTTGTTGTGGTTTTGTTTGTTTAGTTGTTTGGGGTTCTTTTGCCAGCAAAAAATGGGTTGTGTGTAGATTACGATGTTTTTCACTTTGATCAAAAGTGGTTTTGTGTCTCTCAGCTTGAACCTGTTTTGGACATCAAAGGAACCTCTTCTTCATACTTTTACCCAAAGTATGAAGAACACTGTATCGTTCTCATGTATTAGTCTTTTAAAGACGTAAAAACTGATGCGCAGTGAGAAGCTAAAGTATTAGATGGCTTGGTTAAAATCTCTAAATGAATCTAGCAACAGCCAAAATATAACTAAAATATTCCACGTTGAAAACACATTACCTTGTTTCTGACACTACAGCTTTCTTTTTTCTGGTGCTCTGGCACAGATAATGAAAGCATGCTGCTTGAAGATGGGGGTTGTTTGTACAGGCTTGCTAGAACTAATAAAGAGAATGTGTATATATATGGGAGTTCATAATACTCAGAAATGATCCAATCTTTTGCCTTAGTTTATAAATAGAACTATTTTACAAAAACATTATTCTGAGAGAAATTGTTGTTTAACTGTTGTTTAAACCTTTTAAAGTTGGCTTTTTGTTAATTCATATTGAAAAATAATTGATCAGATTCAGGCTAGTGGATTTAGTTTCACTCTCATCAAATGACAGGTATTGGTTGCTAGTTACAACACCTTAGCATCTGATACTCTCAAGGCGGTTAAAGAGGCACTATCTCATTTCTTTTAGGATTAGTATCCAACAGCAAATTCACTTTCTATTTTAATGCAGACAAGGTGAAGATATGCTAACTAGCAATATTTAATAAGACACTAGAGCCAGGACAAAATCTTTGAAAAGTGACAGGCAAAATAATATTTAAATAATGCTATTGTGAAGACTGTGCACTAAATCTCTCAAACAGTGGGTGATTACCCTTCCCCAGTGTAGACACCCTTAACCTGTGAAGACCAATTTTGTGGTGTGGACAGACTGGATCCCTGCTGATGTTGGACCAGTGTATGATGGTACCTATTGCATGGTTGGTTGGCCTCAGGAAAATGATCTTCCTGGTAGCCTGAGGGAAGGTCTCTGTTCCTAATTTTCACGAAGTACAAGTGCTTCTGCCCAAGTTATCCTTGTTCCCGTGAAGGAAGACCATGAAGAGCAGCACTGGGGGAGCCTTGATTTGGTATGGGGGGGTGAGGGACAGTGTGAGCTTCTTGTAGCTCGGAGCATGGATGTGGTCCTGCCCCTGCAGACTTCTGAGCTCCCACAGAGACAAGAGAAATATCAGGGAATTTTAGCCATTGACACTAAACTCCAGGGCAAAGACGCGTTTTAAAAATGTGTTTGTCTTCTTTTCATGGTGACACACCTGACTTTCTGACAAGGATTCTGCTTTCAACACTGATCCAAAATAGAAGAGCATCACTGTATAGAAGTCTGATGGTAAAAATTTTTTTACAAAAGCAGAGAACAGAAATATTTCTCAATATTAGACTCATGTTTATATGAGATGCTCAGTTCATGAAATACTTTCAGGTGACCTATAACCTGTCTGTCTGCTCCACACTCTGAAAATCCCCTTCTCCCTCCTGCCTCCCCTGTCTGAGCTCAGATGTGTCTGTAACTGGAGCCTGAAGTCACCAGGACACAAGTGTTTCCAGGCTGTGTTGACCTTGGTGGTGGGTGGAAGCATGTTTGGCTGTGTGATACCTTTGCTTACCAGCTTTCAGATGTCACCCTTGTGCAGTATGGGGAACATGAGCCAAGATCCCCATTATTGGGAAGAGGCTCCAGCCATCTGTACAATGGCAGGCATGCCCACTTCTTGGTGTACTGTTTCCAAACAGCAAATGCTCTTTTGCTGCTCTCAGGCACAGTGCAGCTCAGCAATCGGAGTGCTCCAAATCTCCCATGATCCTTTTTCTTTGCACAATACCCTAAGACAATAAATCTGTCAGACAGGAGGTATGTGTTTATACTGCACCTGCTGCTATCCCTGCTGGACTGCTACTGAGACAGCATACCACTGTATTAACGTAGCTGTGCTACTCTTTCCCATGTTACCAAGAAAAATCCTGCCTAGAGTGTAATGGGCTGCAGTTCTGCTGTTGGACCATTTGCCATGGTATACTTAATTACAGAACATCAAAGTAGTAATGAAATGTTATCTGTGTTCTGCTAGCATCTCTCTGGCTGTCTCCTAGAGTACTTACTTTGTCTATGAGTCTGAAGGAACACTGAGACGAGGTGGGCCTCATAGTAGGTGCTGCTGTTAATGCCTTCTTTCATATTCAGGCCTTGGATTCCTCAAACAAATATTATGGGTTTTTTTCCCTGTAGGTTGCACTTTTGTAAATAATGAAAACATGAGAAACACAATCTGGTAAACTAATAATTTAATAAGTTAGGTAATACAACATGAAAGAAGCAGTACAGAACAAAAGATTCCTTGTGTACTGCTCAATTATTATGTGATTGTGTAGGGCAAATTGTGCATATGCAAATGTGTTTCAAAGTAGGTTTGTGCTTTTGAAACTGCCTTAAGAGGCTGTTGGGATGGTCTTGAGCCATGATTTGACACGTGGCCAGTGACCTGAGGCACCAAATAACTTGTTTGCAAAGTATTTCATCCTCTGATGAATCTCTAAACCCATGGTATAGTAAATGAGGAAATATGATGGCACTAAAGCTTATTCTAGGAAAACATAGTGTATTGTAAGTCATGTGTGTGGAGGAAAAGGTCTCTGTGCAAGCAGAACTAAGGCTTTTGGGAGGAAAGAGTATTTGACAGAGTAGAAAAGAAACAGTTGTGGGTGAATGCCTTTAACAGTGCCAATGAAGTATCTCTGGAAATTGAGATAAGACTCAGTTTGATTGAAATAGCCTACTCTTGCCATTTAGAGGTGTGATACTATAGATAGGAGTAGGAATATAATTGCACGTAGATGTAGGGGCTGAGTATCTGCGTATATGCACGCACAAGGAAAGAGGGGAATATAAGGAAAAGACACAAGGAACTAAATTTATTGCTGGTCTTTTTTATTTTTTTATTTCTGCTAAGTTACTTAATGCACTGTTTTACATAGAGTATTCATGTTAAGAAACACTCTTAGTTAATGACAATTGTAGACCCAGGAGTTGTGGCTATGGTCTGCTATATGTCTGTTGTTCTATGATTTATAAATTTGATGTTCTTTTAGTGATAAAATTCTGTAGTCTATTTCCTGGCATGGGATTAATTTTTGTTCCTCAGCTGTCGGGGAGCGTGGCTACACATTGGCTGCCTTTGTCTGAAACACGTTTGACTCTTGTTCATCAGGAGCTGTGAAGCTTGAAGCTGCCAGTCAGGATTGTGTTTTGTCTGCTGCATAATAGGCAGGCAGTGACACTGCATAACTCATTCACAGGGTGTCTCCCTGTGATATCTGCATCCTCTCCATCTCAAGCAGCCAGGATTTCCACAATACCCCATACTTCATGTTTTTGTTGCCTTGCAGAGCAGGTAAAGACTCCAAGCTCTCCTATCTTATGCACAGAGATTTCCAACATCTTTTCTGACATGGGCACTAATGACTAGGAGAAAATGGTTTACTACAGACAAGTATGTGCAGTGACAATAATTCTGTTCCATGAAATGAGTAAAAGCTATAGCTTTCACACCCTCAGTGCAACACACTGCTTTACCTGAGAATACTTTACCAGTGGAGGTTGTAATGTCCCATCCATGAAGACTAATCGAAGATTAGCACACACCCCTTTTTAATAGGTGCTTCATTTAGTTGCTCAGTGCCTTGAGCAAATTACTTGGCTCAGCACCCTACAGCTCTCTCCTTCCAAACTGAATTTGCTGTAACTGGATTTACGTGAAGCATCATCTTGGTGTCATTGCTTGAGTTCTGCTTGCACAGACACTTATACCTCCACACAAGACTTACAAGACACTACATTTTGGCATGGCTGAAGAAAGCAGCTCAACAAAAAAGTCCTGTCCTAGGAGAAATTATGCTCCAAGGTAAATATGATTCAAAAGAAAATCATTCTCAGCCTTAGACCCTGCAGATTCTTAATTTATGCTATAATCCAAGAGTTCAAATATCTGGCAAATATGGTAAATGCTCGAAACCTAAATGTAAGCTAAAAAGCTAAAGATGAGCTTGAGTGCTCAGAAACTTAGGAACTGAGTAACTTTAGCCTCTGCTATCTGTAGCTTTGTGCTGTGTGTTTTCTTTTTTCTTGTGTTTTTGTTTTGTTTTTGATTCAAATGAGCACTCGAAGTAATGGGGTCAACTTTGTAAGTATCAGAGTATCAGAAAAAGGTAAAGTGTTAAAGCAATGTAAGCTTATTTTTATCCCCTGGAAAGAGAAGTAAATTCAAGACCAAAGGGGTTTGCTGCAATTAAAACATTTAAAGCTTTGATGCTGATAGTTTTGTTTTAGTCACAGAAACATGCACTTCTCTACCAATGTGACTTTTTTCTTTCCTTGTTTATTTTTTTCTTAATAAAGCTTATGAAAAATCCTGTGAGGAAGAAGTATCAGGCATGACAGGCATTAGAGGATAAGCACTAAATACACACTTCGAAAATAATTGGTGTCAAAACCTCATTATGGATTTGTAGGCACCATTGTGATTTTTAAAGTACCGTGTTTATTCATTTTGGCAAATTAGTATGTGCTGGACAGAAACTACAGCTGTGCACTCTTTGGCTATGTTTCAGGTGCATGCATTTCCCAGAGAGAAGGCAGCCCAATATATCCTGATCTGGCATTCGGAATGAGCGGGTATTTCTAGACATAAAACAAAAGGCACAAAGGTAGTAACTTCCAGCTGCTACCTGTTCTGATAAGCACCAGTTTTGTGTTCTTAGAGAGTGCTCTACAAGGATTTTAAAAGATTTACAAGCATTACTGCATAAAGTTGCTTATACTTGCTCTGGGTTAGAGTGATGGTATCAGAGTTGCATTCTGTGCTAGTCTCCAGTAAATGGTAGACTATTACCTATTATCACATTACTGCATCAATTTGTGGAAGTCTCCAGTTACCTAACAGTAGACTCCCTTAAATTATTTATTATTATTACATATATATTACATGATTGTAGTGTCTATAAGCTTTAAACGTGGAACAGGACCCAAAACCAGAAAAAATATACAATGAAGAGAAAGCGCATGCCCCAAAATACTTTCAAGGTAGCACAGCATGATAACATATACCCAGAAAAAAGACAGTACTGGCCAGCATAGCAGGCAGGGGTTAAGCACATCAGTAGTCTGCCTTTTGGTTTTGTAAGCATCGTGAAAAGGAATATATCTAGTGGTAAATGGCAGCAGATATATCTTCTGTGAATGAAAGCTGGTAGGCAAATAGAGGGTCCTTAGAAGTGTAGAAGCGAGTAATTTAGGCTTGCAACTGCTGGAGGTAAGGAGTAGCCAGCACAACCAACACAAAAGTGAAGTTACATGGGCAGACGGGTCAGAAAATATATCTTGGTAGAGCATTCAAGGTAGAGATCAGCGGGGCAAGGCTGCATTTTGTCAGGGTAGGATGTTGCAATATTTAAGGTGGTAAGAGTTCAGTTAAAAGCTCTGCCTGTGTGAATAAAGCTCCAATTTCAGAGGTCTTAGGCAAAAAGAAACAAGATATTAGGATATAATCTGGGCATCAGAAGTTAGAATAAGGCTGCCTTTCCCATGTCAGGGGGGAACCATTAACTTTGTTTTCCTCTATGCTGCCAAGTTAGAGTTTTTCTTTTCCAGCCTCAGGCTATAAATGCAGAAGTCCACAGTGTTAACATATGCCAGCTGGGATGACAAGAGTCAGTTTTTTACAGCAAATCTCAGAAAACTTTTGTCTAAAGTTTCAAATGAGGTGCCAGAATCATGGAACTCTATCAGAATACCAGTGTTTGGTTTTGGTTTTTTGGTTTGTTTCTTTGGTTGGTTGGTTGGTTGGGTTGGGGCCTTTGTGGTTTTTGGGGGGGTTTTTTCTTTGTTTGTTTTAAGTTCTGGTATTCAGGGTTTCAGTAAACATTAAAAACAATACTAAAATGTGTAGCAAATTAGAAGTGAATTAGATGGAACTGGACATTTATTACTTAATAAAACTTACAAATTTTTATGTAGCTTCTGTAATTTCTTTTGCTGTCTGATTAGAGATTTCTAAATACTTTAACAGCGTATCATATTGTTCATACCTACTTACATAGCTCTGCTTGTTGCATTTCTGCAGATAATACACCTTGTGATGACACAGTTCTTAGTTTTACACAGCTCAGCATAGCAGTATCAATCAGTGCTTTCTAGGAAAGCATTTCACCATTACTTTATACTTCTTGTTGTAGATACAAATTCCCAAAAGAATCTTTGGCATCCTCATGGTTGTGCTAGATGGCTACAGATGGTAGTAAGAACATCTTCTGTTTCTATGCTTACTAGGTGCAGTCTGTTTCCCAATAGATAGCATTTTAGCTACTTCACATCCGAAGAAATTACTAGAAGTCAGGGCACCTAAATCTCTAATGAAAAGTCAAGCTGTAAATGATTTGACAATCTCACAATCACTTGACAACCAAAGCTAAAGCCTAGGTCTTTCCAGAGGTAGCTTTATACAAAACTCATGCACTTATGTGGCCATTTGCATCTGGTTAAGAGTATCTGGTTCAATCTCCAGAATTTAAAAATGAGAATGATTAATACTCATACAGATCCTTGCAGAAGCTACTTCCTTGTCTTCCACATGAGCATTGCCTTCACTTTAGGAAAAGCTGTGGTTTTTAACTTTAGGTAGACAATGTACTGACAATGAAGCATGATGTTAATTTTTATGTGATTTACCAAGTCAAGTCGAAACCTCACAACATGGGAAACTTTACTGCAGCCAGATGATTCACATGGACACTATGGACTGCCTTGTCTTTGTCAGAATATTTGCTCAACTAACTCCGGTTAAGAGGTCACCTTTTTTGTCAAGCTTAGACATGGCTTGAACTCCGTAAGCTAACTTCTTGACCTCTGGAAGCTGCTTCTGATTGTTTCATACCCTCAGAGTTTACAAGTTTACTTTATTAAACCTTAGCCACTTTTATACATTTCGCATCTTTTGTTTTAACCTCCTTCTAAACAAATTTAGCACACTCTTAACTGAGTACCATTTCTATCTTTGATACTATGTCTCCATCTGACTGGCTTCAGCATATGCTCCCTAACCTCCATGACAGGGCCTGAAATAGAAGTCTGTTGGTATAACTTTTAACTTGCATTGTTGAACAACTCGATCCCATTATGCTTATGGCATTTGACACTTCGTAGTGCCCGTAACTATGGAGGTCCCCCTGCTGCACTGTCTTAACTGTGTTGTGTGTCAAAAGCTCTGAACACAACCTTCCACTCTATAACAAATACACCTTTTTGCTTTGAGAAAGGGCCTCTAGAGACCATTTTATTTGGCATGGCTAGCAAAATGAAGGGGTAGCAGAGGTGCAGGAATTTTCTGTTTCCAGCAGGGCTGAATAGGGACAATGTAGTTTTCTTCCCTTTCTCATAGGGTTTGCTTTGTCTTTCATTGGCCATGCTCATGTCTAATTATGTGTGCTCTTGTAATTCAAAATCAGGTAAGAAAATTGACTGTGTGTAAACTAAAACCTGAGGAAGAGAGATCAGTTCAGTTGTTCAGACAGTTCTCACACATAAACAGCTGTGATTTATCTCTTGAACTAGTGGGAACTAATTTAGCATTTCACTCTAATGCCCAACAGAGAATGCCTGTGTGCTGAGCCTCATTCAGCATGTAAGCAATAAAGCTGTTGTGCTTTTCCAGCACTGCTCAGCAGTAGAGCTGCCAAGTTTTACAACCATTAAACTGAGGTTAATCAGGTTCTTATCCATAAAGCAGAAGTAAACTTGATCTGCTCACCCTGCTTCAGGTGACTGACAGAGAATGAGTTAATTAAGAGGTGACACACATCAAATCATAGAATCAACTGGGTTGGAAAAGACCTGTAAGATCATCAAGTCCAACCATTCACCCAGCACTAATTACAAGAGCACCACTAAACAATGTCACCAAGGACCTCATCCTCACAGATTTTGAACGCTTCCAAGAATGGTGATTACACCACTTCCCTGGACAGCCTATTCCAATAATCTGATTACCTGCTCTGTGACGAAATTTTTCCTAACATCCAACCTAAACCTCCCCTGCTGCAGCTAGAGGCCATTTCCTCTTGTCCTGTTAAGAGCTAACAGGTATGTAATGGGCTAAACTTGGATGCTTGAAGACCACAAGTGAACTTCAGTGCCCTACTAATGTTGAGAGTGAGGCAAATTACGCCTGGGCAAGAAATATGTCTGTCATCAAGTTGAAACTGGACTAGTGATTCTCACTACACCTTTTTTCGAAGATGCTTCACCGGAGTCATTCTGAATGGTCTGATTAGGCCAAAAGTATTGGCCAGTTAGTGGGAGACTTGTATTTCTCTGCACTCCCAAGCCACCAAGGACTTTGCAAGAGGATGAAGTCCAGCAATCTGTGTTTGGGAAGGGTTTCTTATTGGTGCTGGGGGTTGACTCTTTGTTGGTGCTGGGGGTGAGCATGTGGATTTGAAACCCAATTTGTTGGTTACATCCAGGAGCTCTTATATAAATAAAAGCCTTACTGGATGCTTATGCAAAGGAGGGGCTGGGCTAAGTGTAGATGAGCAAAAGAGAAGACGCAGAAGCAAAATGGCCAAACATGGAATTTGTTTTCCTGGTTTATCCTCATAGGTCAATAGCAGTTACTTTTTTCCTCACAAGAGGTTTTGAGCCTGTTGCTGTAAAAGTTTATTGTTTGCTTTTGAACATGTAGGCAGTAAAAGAAAACTACCTGCATAGATTGTTCCTTCCAACCCAAACTATTCTATGATTCTACATAGATGTCCGTTTTATCCATTTGTGTTGAGTGTTGTTGAGCAGTAACCTGTTGGTAAAATGGGGAGAAAGGGTTCCCCAGCTGCAGGTGCACTAACAGTTACCAGTGAAGTCACTATTCTATGCTAACTCCTGCCTGGGTATTGTCTAGAAGGGTGACACATTCTTTCAGGTCAAAACGCTGCTAACCACTGTCGTTTGGTAACAATTTGACAATATAAAGCCCAGGACTATCCTGTGTTTGCTAGTATGTATAGTCTAAAATAATACTAGCAGCAATAATGTACACTTCAAAGCTCATCAGAAATGGTGAAAAAGTTCCTTTTTGATTACGGCATGAATAAGTAATTAGTCTCCAAATGGTAATCTGTTGCAGTGTATCAATTTTATGCTGTAGTCCATTACTAGTGGATTTCTTTTTTTAACAATACCTCTAGCTAAACATTTTTATGGCAAGTCTCTGTCAGTGCAAATGGGGTGACAGCATTCCATACCCACTCAGGGAAGGGAAGCATCTCTTCTGTAAGCACTACTGCATCTGAAATAATTAATGTGTTAGAAATGACACGCAGATGGAGGAAGCTGAATATATCTTGTATAGTTTCTTTAGGCTCAGAAATCTAATTGTTTATGCTATTGTCCAACCCCATGTAACACAAAGCTGTCAGGAAACCTCTCTCATGCAGAGTTGCAGAATATCAGTATTTTATTTGGAAGAAGGAGTTACAGATGGAGTAACATTAAGCAAATACACTGTATTTGAAGTAAAATGTTTAATGTTTAGGTTAGTGTTGCATTAAGACAAACATAATATTCCAATGTAAACATCTATTCTCTCTTTAACAAGGAAGATCCTGCTATCTATAACATCAAGAGCTCCTCCTAGGAGGATTTTGAAAGATGTTTTATTGTTATAAAAAATTTTAGTCTTGTTCTGCGGTTCAGCCATGCAGCGAGAGAGAACAAAATGCAAACAGTGTAGAAAGTGAACACAAGATCTGAAAGGCAAAGGAAACCAGTCATTTAATATATTATCTTTTTTTTTCAATTTGTTGCTTTTGACTTTCCTGAATTTTAATTTAAGGATTCTTTTCTTATTATTTTGGTTGTAAATTATTTTTATGTTTCCTCATTTTTTATGTTACTCTGTTTCTGGGCTTCCTGCGAGACCTCAGCAGCTTCTAGCAACATGCTGAGACAGTGCTGTAATCCGTCAAAAAAGGAGGGGAGATGGGGCTAACAAAGTGATGCTCTGGAACTTGTACTATCATGAATTGCAAAGATGAATAAATAATGGTATGTTTTCTCATTTCTGAGAAGCTGTAGAAAATCCCTGTAATTTTGTTAGAATAATTCATTAACCAGCATTTTTATCCTTCATTGTTAAATCTTATGTACCTCTCTGGTTTTCATCAATCCTAGGGAAGAACTTTAGCATTTGTACACCTTTCTTTTCAAAGAAGGCTTTTTCCCAGAGCATCTTTGCTGGTATTTTGTTCCATTTGATTTAAGTTATCTCAAGAAGGAGAAATGCTTCTGTATCCTTAGGAGATGAGGATACAGCCCAGGACATCTCACAGTCAGGTGCATTTACCCTGTGAAATTAGCCAAGATAGTCCTGTCTTCCTTGCATCCTATTACTGATGGGGCTCTGTGTATCTCAGTTCTTCTTCCTGCACTATATTTCTTTTTTCAGACACTTAGAAACTGTTATTTGGCACCTGTAATTTTGCCAAACTGTGGCCAAGATGAGATTGTGCAGCAGCATTGTCAGCGAGCACAGGCTGACCAAACCTTCACAGGTTTTTGTGCCCAAAAACTGTGTGGAGTTTGCAGTCCCTTCCAGGATGCCTTGAAAGTGGCAAGTACAAGCATAGTTTCATTTTCCTAGCCGTGTTTGGTAGACTCCCATTTCATTAGCTCTCCATGTTTCCCTCTGGTTTGGACCCATTCATAGTCATAAAATCTACTTAGATTCTCCTTTAGTTTCTGGAGATTGTAATTTTTAAATTGAGATAACTGAGGCACAAAACCACTTTTTCTTTTACAACCAGGATGATACGAAATATCACTGATGGAGCTGGAAAGCCTGTCACAGATTCTAGGACAGCTGGGATTTGTTCCTCCTGTGCAAGATATTTCTAGAACCACGTGGAAGTGAGCAACCTTAGAGAAATACTTGGGTGTGGCTACCTATTAGATGGAAATTGTTCTTCTCATGGACTTCTTCAGGCCCACAGCTGCGCTCTTCACTGTGGTGGGAGTTCTCAAGCTGACTCTCAGATTTTCTGCAGCTGACTTGCAATCATATTTATTGACTAGGGTAGGCTGACTTGCAGAAAGTGTGAAAGACAAAACAGTAACTGTGAGAATAAAAAGAAACGAACCCAGTGTTTTTTCTTCATTGCTGGTAACTTCCTTGATCTGACTTTTTGACCTCATCCCAAGGTCAGTTAAATGTCTCAAAGGAACTGGAGTGATTACAGATCAACTTTGCCATCATCCAGTAGGTGGACGGAGAACACTTCATAAAAAAAAAAAAAAAAAAGAAAGAAAGAAAGAAAAAGGTTTCCAGGGAGGCCTTCTCAGTAGGTGACTTCTCCATGAATTGAAGGTGAGACCTTTCCATGAGGCAATTTACTGGTTGGTTCAAGTGTTCTCAAACAGACTTGGTACCCCTAGAGGATGCTGTCCTAGCACAGTGGTGTCAAGTAAACCATCAACACGCTCAGCTGGATTCCTTCTCCTCCTTCTTTGGTTTCCCATCCTCTGGTCCAGTACATTATCTGTTAAGTGTCTTGCTCACTCCAGACTGAAGAGATAAGTCATTATCAAGGAATAATACTTTCTGACTGTGGTTGATAGGGAAAGGAAAAAGCAACAAAAAATGAGCACCAAATGAAGATTATCCTGTTGGCTGCAAGAACTATCTTTGAAGACTTCCAAACAATCAGAAACTTCAGTTTGTTTTCAGCATATGCTCCCAGGGGAAGGTCATCTGATTCATATCCGTCAAATGTTGAAGGGATGAGTCACAGTCAAACAAATCACACTTTCCTAACTTGTCTTTACACATACGGGAAGGAATAATCTCTCTCTATTTAAAAGAACTTTTCGGTTTTTTTAGTATACAACACTCAATAACTTAAGCTCATGTTATCTCTTTTTCTTGAATTATGAATATTTATTCCTCTCCATATCCATAAATAATACATAATCTACAGTTGTCTCATTTTTTTCTTATGACCTTTATACACATCTTGTACTTTAAATCGAACTCATGGTTACAAAAAGCTCTAATTTCCAGCTGAAACTTAATTCAACCACCACAAAGAAGAAAGTCTTCAAATAATAGCTAATATCAATTCTTCTATTCTTGACTGCCAGTCAGCCAACATTGGACATGAGCAGAAATATACTACTCCAGAAGTCATCAGTTTACACCACAGTATTTAAGATAGGATAAAATGTGTATGTTCCTGTGCCCTGTAATACTAATCCTGTGACTGCAGTATTATTGTGGAGGTGTGAAAAGTTACCCCCGTATGCAGTACTCCTATAAACCTGATGGGATGCTGTGCAGATGCAGCAGCTGCTTTTCTGCTCCAGGAAAATCTCAGGAGGAGTCGTGATTAGCCTTTTGGCAATTCCACAGGGGCCTTCTCCTCATGTGCCACCCACTCCAGGCTGCATAGCCCCCTGGGCAAATTTTTACTTCAGCATTTATGTTTGCTTTGCAAGTTCTAAGGGTTGAATACATTTCAAGAATGGCATTTGCTATAGCTGCTCATTTTCTGACAGTAATCGTATGTTTCAACACACAAAAGTGCTCATTCCTATTCTGCACTACCTTCCAAAATGTGTTGGCACAAGAGCTGGGATCATGGGATCATGAAATCATGGAATGGTTAGGATTGGAAAGGACCTTAAGGTCATCTAGTTCTAACCCCAGTCAGGGACACCTTCCAATAGACCAGGTTGCTCCAAACCCTGTCCAACCTGGCCTTGAACACTGCCAGGGATGGGACAGCCACAGCTCTGGGCAACCTGTGCCAGGGCCTCACCACACTTACAGTGGGGAATTTCTTTTTAATATCTAACCTGAATGTCTGCTGTTTAAGCTTTAATCCATTATCCTTTGTCCTGTTGCTACAGTCCCTGATGAAGAGTCTCTCTCCAGCATCCAAACGCTTCCCTTTGGATCAGATTGTTCTGTGAAATGGAACCCAGCAAATACGTATCTTCATCCAAATCCACTTCTACCTGGAGTTCAGTTTACAGTCACCTGGATGCTTTGCACCCCCACAAGAGAGGGTGCAGCTTACCCCGGGGTACCTGTGTGAGAGTAGAGGTCCAGGGGTGCCTGTTATGCAGTGATGGCTTGAGCCAGAAGAAAAGCTACTAAAGAAAAACTCTCAGAAAGGTGTGCTCTGAACTGTGACCTGAATGTAAAATAAATGTGTTTGCAAGCCATGTTCAGGAAATTAACAACTTTGTTTGCAGGGAACCGAAACTCTTCCCCTGATTCTCCCCCAATGTATACTAAAACATCTAAGGAGTAAATCTGAATGCAACAACTATTTTAACCACAACTACCTGACCCTATTTAACAAGATGCATTAATTCAGACTTAACACCCAAACAATGCTCAGCAAAAGTATACAGGTGTTGTCTCAGCTACTACATTGTAAAAATCTGAACTGCTGATGAACCTGGGGCCAGAGCCAGATCTTCTGACTCACAGCACTTCCTTTTTGCTAAGAAAAAAAACCCCACTTATTTTTCATAATTATGTCATATAATTAATGTTTAAAAGACAATTAAAAAAATCGATATGAACTTCAGTCCTGTTTATTAGCTCCATTATGATGAGCATGTTTTTTGAAATATCAATTTTACTATCACCTGTTTGTGCCTGAAACAAATGCGTATCTCTAATCTTTTATTTTGGACGCCTATATGAAATATTTCTAAATCCTCTTTAAAAGAACTTTGAAACTTAACTGATAAGAAATACCAAAATTTCAGATTTTATGCTGAATTCTAAGCTTCAATATTTCTAGAAGATAAGACCTGCCTGTTAAGGGTTGCCAATCTCTTTCCAGCTCCACTGATTTCAAATGGCCATTTGCCAAGACAAAGCAGTTAGTAGAACTATTGAATGTTGAAATGTAACTTATAGCAATATAAAATACAAAGGGGAAAAAGGAACCCTCTCAAAGCTGCATTTGACCATGAGGCAAATTTTTCAGATAAGTAAAATCTTTGAGGCCCTTTAATGCAAATAGACAGGCTGTATCTTTCCCAGGTAATCATAGAGCAGTTTTTCTGACTGCTGTCATTTAGATCCTTTGGTCAATTCATGTGAAATAAATGATACCAGTTAGATACATAAATGATATTGAAATGTTATTTTTTCCTGGAGAAAAAAAGATAAATCTTTGCATACCTTAACTCATTCTATTTTATCTTGTACCTCATATATCCCCAAAGAGCTTCAATTTTGTATTTTCTCTGTCAAAAAAGTCTCTGTGCTTGTAGGTCTCAGACTTTGTTTCTTATCTCATGTTTACATCTTCAACCTCAGAACTGAGATGTGTATGATTTCCTACTTAAAAATAATGAGCTAAACACAGCTTTATTCAACACAGCCGTTAGCCCAACCTGATCTTTTTTCACAATACTTGGGTTCAAATGTGTTTGTTAGTGGATATCATGCTCTTGAGTATTCAGTATCCAAGATATATATCAAAAGCTCAGTTCCAAGGGCCAGGATTTTAAAAACTGCCTGCAAAAGGAGGGACGGTAGAAAAGAAGGTGTGATCTATGCATCCAAAGGGAGAACTGAGTTAATCTGAGAATTTAACCCCAGCTGTAGATGCTGTGTTCTTGACAATATAACCTTGTTGGTTATATGATATATAATATCATAGTATCATGTAAATATATATTTCTCTGAACCAGTTCTATTTACATTTTAAGCTTAAACAAATGATACTTCATCCAAAAATATTAATAAACCCCACCGCAGGATCACTGTAAAACTGGAGTGTAATATGAGAACATACAGAGGATCTCTGAGATGCAGTATATTCAATCCAAATTGCTGGAAAAGTGATAGTTACTGCCTATTAGTCACCACTTCCAAAAGGAATGACAGCGACTGGATACTTAAAAAGAAATACTGTGGCTGATTATTTGCGTTATGAAAAATGCCAGTATTGGGTCTATTTTGGTGTCCTTGAGAAGCTGAGCTTTGAGAAAATGACATGTGGGAGTTCAGCACTGTGGGGGCATGCCTGGGCACAGGGAGTGAGGATTGGGTTAGGGATCAGCTATGCAAACTGGACATCTGTAAATCGATGGGTCCGGATGGAATGCACCCACGGGTGCTGAGGGAGCTGGCGGAGGTCACTGCTAGGCCACTTTTCATCATCTTTGGTAAGTCGTGGGAAACGGGAGAGGTGCCTGAGGATTGGCGGATGGCAAAGGTCACACCAATCTATAAGAAGGGCAAGAAGGAGGACCCGGGTAATTATAGACCGGTCAGCCTTACCTCCATCCCTGGAAAGATGATGGAACAACTTATTCTTGACTCCATCACTAGGCATATCAAGGATGAGGGGGTCATTAAGAACAGCCAACATGGTTTTATGAGGGGAAAGTCATGTATGACCAACCTTATAGCCTTCTATGAGGAAGTGACTAGGTGGAGGGATGATGGTAGAGCGGTAGATGTAGTTTTTCTTGATTTCAGTAAGGCATTTGATACTGTCTCCCACAGCATCCTCATAGATAAGCTAAAGAAGTGTGGGCTTGACGATCAAGTAGTGAGGTGGATCGAGAACTGGTTGAAAGGAAGAAGGCAGAGAGTTGTGGTCAATGGCGCAGAATCTAGCTGGAGGTCTGTGACTAGTGGAGTTCCTCAGGGGTTGGTGCTGGGACCGGTGCTGTTTAATATTTTCATCAATGACCTGGATGAGGGAACTGAGTGCACCCTCAGCAAGTTTGCTGATGACACAAAACTGGGAGGAGTGGCTGACACACCAGAGGACTGTGCTGCCATTCAGCGAGACCTGGACAGGCTGGAGAGTTGGGCAGGGAGAAACTTGATGAAATTTAACAAGGGCAAGTGTAGAGTCTTGCATCTGGGGAAGAACAACCCCATGTACCAGTACAGGTTGGGGGTTGACCTGCTGGAAAGTAGTGAAGGGGAAAGGGACCTGGGGGTCCTGGTGGATAGGAGGATGACCATGAGCCAGCAATGTGCTCTTGTGGCCAAGAAGGCAAATGGCATCTTAGGGTGCATTAGAAAGGGAGTGGTTAGTAGGTCAAGAGAGGTTCTCCTCCCCCTCTACTCAGCCTTGGTGAGGCCGCATCTGGAATATTGCGTCCAGTTCTGGGCCCCTCTGTTCAAGAAGGACAGGGAATTGCTTGAAGGAGTCCAGCGCAGAGCCACAAAGATGATTAAGGGAGTGGAACATCTCCCTTATGCGGAGAGGCTGAGGGAGCTGGGTCTCTTTAGCTTGCAAAAGAGGAGACTGAGGGGTGACCTCATCAATGTTTACAAATATGTAAAGGGTAGGTGTCAGGATGATGGAGCTAGGCTTTTTTCAGTGATATCCAGTGATAGGACAAGGGGCAATGGGTGTAAACTGGAACATAGGAAGTTCCACGTTAACATCAGGAAGAACTTCTTTACTGTAAGAGTGACAGAGCACTGGAACATGTTGCCCAGGGGGGTTGTGGAGTCTCCTACACTGGAGATATTCAAGGCCCGCCTGGACAAGTTCCTGTGTGGTGTACTGTAGGTTACCCTGCTCTTGCAGGGGGGTTGGACTAGATGATCTTTTTAGGTCCCTTCCAACCCTTGGGATTCTGTGATTCTGTGATTCTGTGACTACTTGAGGGCCCCATCAACCTCCTTCTGTTGCATAATAGAAAACCCTTGACTGATAAAAGCCCTGTTTGGAATGAAAGCTGTGAACTACTCCCTCTGACATGATTGAAGTTACAACATCATGTCGGATTTTGCTTCATGCTGTTTCTGTGCCCCTTATTTCCCAGGTAATCTTTGTTATTTAAGAGAAAGCTTCAGTGAAAGGGCTGGAGGGCAGATGCCTGTTTCAGGAGGAGGCTGTAGGCTAATGCAGGGTGCCTAGTGGATTGAATTCACAGGCTGAAATCTCTTATACACATTCCATTCTACCCAGTGATTTCTCTGAGAATCAGGACTTGTAAGAAAGGATGGCAGATCTCCCACCCATCTCATTCTCAACTGGTGCTGCTAAGCTCCAGACAGAAGAGGGTCTGGGGGAAAGGCAGAAGCACAGCTGTGGATCACATACAAATTGAAAAGACAAAAGCTTAATAGGCAAAGATTGACAAGATAAAATGAGACTTTTGAGAATTGTCATCTTGGGTTTAGCAACTGCAACAATATTAAATAGGAGTAAGATCATAGAACAGTTTGAGTTGGAAGGAACTTTCAAAGGTCCAACCCCCCTGCAATGAGCAGGGACATCTTCAACTAGATCAGGTTGCCCAGAACTACATCCAGCCTCACCTTGAATGTCTCTAGGGATGGTGAATCCACCCCTTCTCTGGGCAACCTGTGCCAGTGTTTTACGACCCTCATCATAAAAAATTTCTTCCTCACCTCCAGCCTGAATCTCCCCTCTTTTAGTTTAAAACCATCACCCCTCATCCTATTGCAACAGTCCCTGCTAAAAAGTCTCTCCCCATCTTTCTTGTAGGCCCCTTTTAAGTACCAAAAGGCCACAATAAAGTCTCACCTGAGTCTTCTCAAGGCTGAACAACCCCACCTCTCTCAGACTTTCCCCATAAGAGAGGTGCTCCAGCCCTCTGATCATTTTTGTGGCCCTTCTCTGGACTCTCTCCAGCAGTTCTGTCATGGTTTAAACAAAAGTTATCCATAAATCACATAGTCGCTCTCTCATTCCTCCCCTTCTTGCCCTCCCCCTACTCCCGGAGGGATGGAGAGGAGAATTGAAAAGAATGCAACTCCCACGGGTTGAGATAAGAACAGCCCAGTAACTAAGGTATAACACAAATCACTACTGCTACCACCAATAATAATAATGATAAAGGAAATAACAAGAGGAAAGAATACAACACCTCAGCACCAGCCTACCAATAACTCGCGCCACTCCCCCCAGCCGAGCACCGACAGATACCTCTTCCAACCTTGCAGTCCTCCCAGCCCTTCTGGGTAACTCCCAGTTACATCCTGGTCATGATGTGCTGCGGTATGGAATACCTCTTTGGTCAGTTTGGGTCAGGTGTCCTGTCTCTGCTTCCTCCCGGCCTCCCCTCCTCCCTGGCAGAGCATGAGGCTCAGAAAGTCCGTGATCAGACCAAACATTTGAGCAGCAACTGAAAACATCGGCGTTATCAGCACTGTTCCCAGGCCAAAAAAATCAAAATACAGCACTGCACTAGCTACTAAGAAGGAGAAAAATAACTGCTACTGCTGAACCCAGGACAAGGTCCATGTCTTTCCTGTACTGAGAACTCTACAGCTGGACACAGGATTCCAGGTGGCGTCTTACCAGAGTAGAGCAAAGGGACAAAATCCCCTCCCTTGACCTGCTGTCCATGCTCCTTTGGATGCAGGCCAAGATACGACTGGCCTTCTGGGCTGCAAGCACACATTGTTAACTCATGTCCAGTCTTTCATCCACCACTACCCCGAAGTCCTTCCCCTCAGATGTCCAAATCAAGATATTTTCTTCTTTATTTTGATTGTCACCCCATAGCACTATTACTGACCTTACTCTTTACATATGTGTTAGGCATAGGGCATGAATTATCCTAAGCAACTATTTTTTCTTGAGTACTTACTTGAGCTTACTAAAAACCATAGATTACCAGTACTTCCAATGCATATCCATATGTTAAATATTTCAAGATAGAAAATATCTAGCGATGTCTGAATGTTAAAATATTATTTTCTTTCATCTTTTGGTCTTTAGATAAGTTTTCTACTTCATTTTACTGAAACTTTTTCATATGGATTGTTAGCAGCAATGTATTGAAATAATCTGTTTTTCAGATTAGAAGTCTTTTAAGAAAAGAACTCTTTTATGGTGGTTGAATACATATTGTGGTGGAATAGGGTATAAGGATGACTGATGGCCTGTGCATGTGAGTGCCACTTGATTGGGAGGTAACATTTCATCAGAGAAGTTGAATGGAGAGATGTCAAGCACTACAGAGGGGTTAATTTAGGAAGTTCCCCTGGAGCTGAATCAAAAAAAAGTTTTAAGTAAGTGTTTAAGTAGCTAAAAATCTAGAACACTTTGTAGACTCCACAGTTTGCTAAATTTAAAATTAGTTCAAACATATCCATGCTATGATTCTACTGAAGTCTGAGAAGATCAATAAGGGAGGCAAATATCTTTCAGGAGATAAGTGCTCTTTCATGGAATTTTGGACATTGAAAAGTTCTGTACGTTCCAAAGATCCCTTAAAACATGTTACAGAAGGAAATGATTCATCCTCCTGTTTCAGGCGAATGGTTGCTTAGACTGATGACATGGGAAAGTTAAGTGCAGGAACAAGGTTTGCGGAGGAAGAAGTTTGAATTAACCCTGAAAAATAGTAAACAAAACCTTTTCCTCCTCCTCTCTCACAGCCCTCTTTTCGCACAGGTGACAGTTGTAGAAATGTGGTTTCAATATGCAAAATTCATTTTGGTTAGACAAATGACAGTATTTTAGAAAGTGATTTTGGTATTAGTGCTCAGATATGAGCCTCACACTATTTTAAGAATGGCACTTTCAGGTAAATAACTTAAGCTGATCTTGCAAGATGCTAAGTGCTGCTGTGGAGGTCTCCTCCTTCCTCCTTTCCTCCCCACAGACACACAAAGCATTGTGTCTGCACAGTGCCATGCACACCGTGGGGGTGTGTGGATAAGGGATTCTATAAGCCAGTGTAACAAAAACAATGAGAGCAAGATAATTGTTTCTCTTCTGGCTTTCACACTGATAATGAGATATGGTTACTACTTTGCTGCTATTGTACTTTATCTGACACTTTCTTAGAGAACTCCCTTAGAGAATTTCCCCCAGGAAAAAAAAAAATAGTGTTTTGTTTCTGCCCTCTATGCATCAGTTGTCAAATTCAAGGATGACTGCCAAAGCAGCTCAGCCTTTTGTAGTCAGAAATTAATTTCAAATAATGCTGCCCAATTCCAAGCTAATCTATTGTATGCTATTCAAACCTTCAATGTATGTAATTTTGCAAGAATCAATGTAGCCGAGTACACAGAAGCCTTGAGCTGGCATGTCAAACAGAATGTTCCCTGTTGGAAGTGAACATGATTTCATAGTCATTGAATAATTAGTGTTTTGAGTGTTTGTGTCTGAGGTTTTGCAGTGTATTCCAAAGCCTAATTTTACAAATGTGTCCTAATGCTTCCTGATTATGACCATAGAACAGCTGTTTTGTGTAAATTAACTGAAAGTGGAAAAGCCTAGCCCTGGTTTAACTCAGCTGCATAAATCTCTTGAGTTTCTTTGGTTTGGGAATTTCTTGCCTCTCCTCCAGTATACATTACTTTTATTCCCACCAATTCCAATCACAAATCAGGTTTTAAACTTGCAGTGAGGTTGGTGGCTATGCAGCTCCTCTTGACATTTCTTTCTTTGTTAAACCTGGGCCAAGGTCACACAGACATTTTCTGGTCTGCCTCAGTGCAATCTGGTCAACAGCAGTGCAATCCAGCAGTCTTTCAAGAAAATCTCCTAATAAAAGCCTATGACAGAGTTGGCTGGGGAACCAGTAACCTTCCTCTTTCAGTAGCTGGTGAGTCAAAAGAAGATCAGAGAAGTTAGAGCGTTATTCATTACCTGCTCTTGGAGCTTAAATTCAGAACTGCCTACTTGTCACGCAGACATTTTGTTCCAGGAGGCTTAGCTGCTCTGGCAACAAGGCTAACAACTAAATCCCTTATGTGCTAGACAGCCAAAACTCTCACAGACAAAGAAAGGATAAAACTGAGTAAGAGCAGGCTGTTGTCCCAAACTCTGCTTCCTTTGCTCAGTAAAGAATTACTATGCTATGTGCTACAAGACGTGTTTTCTACACAAATCCTTCTCAGACCAGCCACCCTTACAAGAAGAAGCAAACGAAGGCTGCGTCTCTCCCCTTCTGTCTTGGGGAAAGGCAGGCAGGAGGGAAGCAGAAAAGGACTTCTTTAATGAGCTCTAATATTAGTATTTTATCCTCTCTGCATTTCAGTCAGCAACCTGCAAAAGCAACATTCCCTCATCAAGCTTAGCTGGTAATGTGTTGTGCCCAGGTTCATTTCATTTCAGATGGTGGGGCTTCTCAGGTGATGCAGGGGAGCAGGATTTGGTGTTGAGTTTATGATCATTATAAATGGATTATACACGTTGCGCTAGTCTGAAAAATCATTAAAAAGATTTAGAAGCTCCTGTTATATACCAACCACTTCTTTTCCTTTACCTCTTTAAAGAAATTATTTTGTTGATACATAGATTAATAAATGGGTTGGTGTAAAAAGTTAAGGTTTCCTCCATCGATAATGCATATTTCTAGGGCAACAAGTGAAGTTATTTGTGCCATGGAAAGGCTGGTCTTACCCTTGAAAGAAACTTTCCAGACCTTTCTTCAGCTCTATGATATTTTAATAAATACTCACTAAATACTGCAATACATGCAATCAAGTTTCAACACTTTGAAACTTGCACAATACATTGAAGTTGATAATGTTGGGCATTTCACTGGGAGAAAAACCTGTGCATCAAACTCTGTAGGTCGTATATCCCAGCACGGATCTTCCTTGGCTTGAGTATGCTGAGGTCTGGTCCCTGGCCCTCCATGCTGATGCTGCAATCATCAACACTGCTGTGATCAAGGAAACACAAAGCCCTGTTTGTGCCCAGGCACATCCGTTCAAGGGCTCCTGTGAGACAAGGGTCCCCGCTTCTCTCCAGATGCATCCTCAGTGTGATAGCACATGGGGCATAACTCAGTTTCTCTTTCTGTTATGAAAGCCCTCTGCTTTGATAATTTGTGTTACAGTAGCATGTAGAGGAATTGGGCATGGAGGTGCCCCATTAGCCAACTTTGCGCTTCCTATGGCTAAGCTGTAATGCAACGCAATCCCTTGGGCGTGAGAACCATTTTTAATTAAGTAGTTAGAATACTGCGTTATATGAGGATCATTCAGCTTCTTCTAATCCTTATTTGATTTAGCTTTATTTCTCTAATGTACATTTCACTGCTTGTTGTTATCTTTCTCTTTGAATCTGCTTAGAAATCCATTTAGTCTGGGTAATTGCTCCTTCGTGAGGCACTTCTCAGTAATTTTCAGCTCAATGATCTCATGTCAAAAGATGATGTTAAAATAAAGCGACTGTCATAGTAAAGTTGGGGGGGTTCTTTATGGAAAAAAAAAAGAAAAGAGAGAGAGAAAAGAATTAAAACATGCTGTTTGTTCCTGTTTCTGATTATCCCCCATTACAGGTAACGAAATAATGTGAATAAAAGCTGTAAGTATCATATACTAAAGGGAACACAGACAGTCATCCATAATACCAGGAATTACAAACATAATCTTATTTAGTTGCACATACTGCTGCAGTCGGAACTCAGTTGTCTGATTACAAGAAAGAAACAGAAGCATCAATATTTCTACTGAAGTCTTACAGTCATTCCCAAATCAACAACACTGCTGATGCACCTGCATATAGAGTGTCCACTTTCTTTATCAAAAGAATCCTCTGCAGTGAATAGAAGGAATTTGAAGGTACTGTCTCAGACTTTTTGTCTCTGAATGGCTTTTATGTTGTTGAAAAATAAATATTAAAGTTAAAAAACCTCAAAGAAAGAAAGAAAAAAACTGTTATTAGAGTGATAGTTTCTCCACTTCTCATTTGGGTCCAAAATATGGAGCCTTGATTTGCAGACTTACATTCCAATAGCCAGCAAAAGCAGTGGCAGGTACTGCAGGATTGGTCCTGCTCATGGTAAATGAATGGGCAGCTGCTGCCTCAGCTGGACTCTGAGATTTAGGGGGGCTGAGAATGCCAGCCTGCGCCATGCTTTCGTCAGCATGTTAACTTCTAATTTTAGAGGGGAGATGCTGGTCTTGAACAAAGGTGTGCAGGAAAAGGGACCACAATCTGGTTTACATAGTTTGTGTTCACTGACGTTCGTTTCATCCTGTGTTTCTGCATGGTTCTGTAGAAGCTTATGTTAGAGGAAAAAACTACAGTCATTAATAGTATCATTTGCTTTACAAGATTATGTAAACTAGTAGCTTAAGCTATGTTTTAACAAAACATCTTAGTCCTGATTTAGCAAATAATTATTTCTTTAAGTTCATTCACAGATCCAGGTTTCTGTGATTGAAATAGGAAGGTCTTACTGTTATTTTAGAGGAATCGGTATAGATTGCAACTAGCAGATTAATTTATTACATCATGTGCTGAGTTATACATCAATGCATAGTCTGAAGATGCTTATGATTTCGTTACAGTAAACATGGCAATGCAGTGAGGCACTGGTAACCTCCAGGAATGACAGCAAGGATGAATACTAGAGATGGGTGCCTGTTACTAAAGGTGGCAGCTCCCTGAGTTCAGCTCCTATCACAGCATCTGTGATACTGTATCTGTTGCTTTTAAAAATCTTTTAGCTGCCACTATGGGTCAATAAAGATTCACAGTATTTCAGGTTGACCATAAAGACCAGACAGGTTGACTACACAGGGAGAGCTCAGGAGGGGAATAATGGCATATCCAACAGCCATCCACCTGGAAAACTCTTCTTCTTGCTGCCCTCCAGATATAACTGTCTCTGCTCTTGTATACAAAGGGTAAATAAAACCAAAATTAATGGTCCCCAAAAATTTAACTTTAAACAGTACTGGCATAAATTTTTGGCCTTTGCATGTGACAGTATAGCATGGAGTGGTCACGATTTCTTTTTCTGTTTCTCCTTTTTCGTTTGTTTTTGCCTATTTGTTTGTTTGTGGGTTTTGCTATGGTATTACTCATGCCTTGATCTGGAAGAAGTAGCAGCCAGCTACCCTTAAATAAGAGAGATTTGTTAATATAGCCATCATCTGATGCTAACAAGCCTGACAAGAACCTGTTTTTTATAAGTGTTTCTAGCTAGGAAAAATGATGGCGAAGGTGGTGTGATTCAGACCTCGGTTGAATTTCTTAGGTCATTATCAACTTAGCTTCAGGACATTTTACAATCAGAGCAAGGCAGATATTAATGCTTGTGGTCAGTGATCTGCTTGTAATAGACAAAATGCTACATGATAGTTTCATGGGAAGATTAATGCTGCCGTCTCTGAGATGTTGCTGACTCATCCATGGCATCTAATGGATGCACTTCCCTGAATTAATTCCTGCTTCCAGTTCCATAAATATGGCTAAACTAAAAGATACCTCTTAGGAAACATCCTGTCTTCATCTTAATGTTACTTACTCCGATGGTTAATTACTCTTACTGTTAAACATTTGCATCTTACTTCTAACTGAAATGTGTCTAACATCAGATTCCAGTTACAGCTTATTATGTTTGTGTTGTTTTTTCAAAAAAAAGTTGTTTTTTACATTAGAGGTTTTGAAATTAAACAAGCTTTCGGGTTTTTCTTTCCAGTAAGATTTTCAAGATAACACCCCAGTCTTTTCACCAAAACAGTTTTTCCCACTTTTTTTTTTTTTTTTTTTTTCAGCAAAGAAACATTTTGGAATTGATAAAACTTGCTTTAAATTATAGTACTTTTAAAAATAGTGACAATGCTTTAGCTTTGACATTCCAAAGCTATAATGGAGACAAGGATTACGGGGAATAGTCATATGTTTTATTAGACTGATACAGACTTGGGAGGGGGATATATGAAAAATTGGACACATAAACATTCTCTGAGATGTTGAGAGCTTTTTGTGACCAGCTGTGTACCTGTGTCTCAGTCAGTTTAATAGAGATCACTTCTTATAATTCTTCCTTTTCTGTAATATTTTACAAAACCAGGGCAGGAAATGTTTTATAAAGAATATTTAGGTATCTTCTATTAAAAATTAGATTTTTGAGAAAAATAATCTTCACAAAAGTTACGAGCAATGTTGTCCAGTTCAAAAATAAATAAATCAAAAATGTGCTATATTTTCTGTCAGGCTAAAAGAGTCAAGCCAGCGAAACTTCTGTTACAGTTGTCTCTCTTGTCTTTCATCACCTCAAGGTTTATTAAAGGAAATAAGTACCACTAAATGTATTCAGCAATAAAGTATTATATAAAGACATATAAAAATTCAATGACGGGGAAAAAAATGAGTAGCCAATCATTATAGTTTTCTCTAACCATTTTGACAAGCACTTCGCCCCCCTCCCCTGTCACCACCTCTGTCAGTGTTGGAGGAGGCAGGAAATTGCACTGGGGGATCAAATAACGTAATTGCTCCAAAAAAAATACTAACTGTTTTTGTTTAAAAGAAGGCAAAGAGGTGTTGATTCTTCCTCATTCACAACATTTACTACATATTTGACATTTGAGCTGCTATAACTGGGAAGAGATGATTCCATCCTGAGGGGAAGGATGTAATTTCTGCAGCTAATTGGCTGGCTGATACCTTAATTCATAGATCTGTGTGCCTATTCTCATTTACCATGGCTAAAGATCCCAGCCATTTATAGCGGGTGGTGAGGACAAGAATACTTAATTTTCCTGCTTTCTTTGAAGTCCATTCTTAAAAATCACTGAGATGTAAAATTCCTTTTCAACAGATCTTTCTTTCTAAACCTAAGCACCATTAAAAATACATAGAATATCAAACCTTCCCTAAGAAACCTGTCACACAGTGACTGAGAAGAGTTTCAATTAAATCTTCTTATTAAGTGAAGAAGTAATTTGCACTCAGATTTCACCAGATGAGGTTAATGTAATTATACTAGAGATGTTCCAACAATTGACAGCTCCCAATAGCCTTATGATCACCTGCAAATTAGAAGAGAAAAAGCTTCCCATTCCTTCCATGCATGATGCATAGGGAAAGGTAGATAGGGACTTTTCCAGAGGAGGCCACACCTTCTTTCTGAATGGGGTTTTTTCCTTCAATTTTTTTTCTTGGTAATAGATGTCCTAATTTTTATTCTTTCAAATGTACTTTCTCTGCTCATTGAGTGTTAACTTTTAATGTTAAGATTTAAAAGATTTAAATAAAAAAAGAAAAAATCCAGATGGATGGTACTGAAACTATGAATTGCAAAATAATGGATGATTACATTACCAATGCACTGTAAGATTTACCTCAGAGTGCATGTTTCTTCTAGATAAAAGAGCTTCTAATTTCTTTTAATTAGGCAATCCCTTCAGGACTGGTCCCCGCACATCTGATTCAGTAACTTTATGTTTCAAACTTCTACAGGTTTCCTGAGATCTATATATAAGAAGACACGCGAAACTTCAAAAAAAAAAAAATTATTGGCTTATGACAATTGAAAAAGCCTCTCCCTAGCGGGGGAAAAGAAGTTTGATAAGAGCAATTCACAGTTTAGATATCTAAAATGAGCAAATTGTTGTACCCTTTCATGCTTAGAGCAAATCTATTGTATCCAAGACTGTCTCAAGGAGTAAGCTATATGGAAAATTTAAGTCTGGTGTATTCAAGGCCTTTAAGATTTTGCACACTGCACTGTCTAAAATGTTCTGGGACATACATGCACTAACGATGCTTATACAGACCAAATAATTAGTTGTGTGTTAAAACAGGCAGGCAAGTGTACAACCTACCAAATATTCTCTCCAGTCAATCAGCTGGCAATGGTGCATGACCATTTTAATATTATATATTCCATTCATTAAAGTGGAAGAGAGAGAGAAAATGCAAGATATTTTGAAGTCTTCAGATATGAATCTTAGAATAACTAAATATTGGTTTTATATTTACATTTCATAGTAAAAGTCATTTACTACTAATCTGTGGGTTACTTGATATGTATTTACATAAGGAAAAACCTAGGCTAAAAAAGAGGTCTTTGAGGTACTGGTCTTCTTGATTTCCCTGATGCACCACAGCAGGAATTTTCTTAGTGATAAAAATATCATTTCTCCCCTTCTAATTATCTTTAATTTTTCTTTTCCCATCCTTCCTTCTATGCTGTATCACAGAAAGTGCCTTTGTGATGAGCAGAGGGGAATTCCTTCAACATATTTCAGGGAGCATGGAATTCAACCTGGGATTTTGCTGCAAAGGCTGGAGATGAAATGTGCTAACTAACAAAATCTGCTCGAGGGGAAAGCGCTTTCTCACTTTCATAATGAAATATTCATAGTGTAACGCTTTCCCCCCTGTGACAACCACAGGTGAATCCCAGACTGAACTTCTGTGGTCTCTAGGAGTGTGACCTTGGCAATACCCCTTCTGTCAGACTTATCTCAGCGCTGGATGCAAAATGTACTCAACCAGCTGTGTGGCTACAAACTCCTACATGTATGTTTTCTGTATTGCGTGACTCAGAGTGACATGCTAAAATCCTTCTGCCACAGGCCTAATTGCCTAAGAAAATTGCCTGGAAGAGATCTGAACCTCAGCTCTTCAGCCTGTGCATGCCTTTGTCCTGCTGAGACCATGGGCTGAGCTTCTCAGGGCATCACTGAGCAGTGCAGACAGCTATGTGCTGAGTGCTGCACTTCCTTTGCTGCTATAGTCACCAGTGAGTCCTGCTTTAAAAGACAGACTCCCTGCAAAGGTAGATGATGGTAAGTTTTAAGTGGCTTTTCATTTCTTTTTCGTTTGTTTGTTTTGCTTTTGCTTTGTAAAGGCAACTGCGGGAGAAAAACAACTAATTCTCTTGATTGCTCAAGGACCTTAGAATAGCACACATTTTTTTTGGTTTGGATGTTATCAGCTTAACTGACCAAAAAAAATGGATTTAAACCTTCCAGATTGTTGGGATTTTTTTTTTCCAGAAAACACTGCTGTGGCCTTGGTTTGTGTTTGCTTCTTGCTCCTGTAGATGTGTCGCTATTCATTTTTCCTAGAAGTGGCAGGTAAACTGTCTTTAGAAAACATAACCTGGCCAAAGGAGGGGGTGAAATGTCTTAGTCTCATCTCTCAAGCTTCTGGCCCATCAATGGAACAAAAACCCCAACACAGTTGTGGTGACCACCAAAGGAAGCAGTTTTATTGGGTAACTGTCACACTAGCATGGCATAGCAAGAAAGAGCTTCCTGTTCTCAGCTTTGCTCCTTGAATCGAACTGCCAAGCTCAAAAGCAAATTGTAGAAATAAGAAAATCAATGTATAAATATTAAAAAACTGAAAACAAACAAAAAATAAAGAAGAAAAAACCCACAAAAAAAACCAAACCAAACAAACAAAAAACAAAGCCAAAAATGCACCAAACCCAGAAAAACCAACTCAACCAAAGCAAAGAAACACCCAGCCAAAACAAAAAGTCTAGAGCTGTCTCTTTGTCCACTCCAGGCAGGCTATATTCAAGGGCAAAAGTCCAGTGTGTTCAATCCTAGATCATTTTACATTTTTTTTTCCCTTTAAGATTTAAATGCTCATTGGTAAGCCAGATGGAGGTGAAGGATAGCAAGAAAAGAGCCTGACATTGCAATGTAGTAAAATAATTTGAAATCCAAAGCACTGCAGTGAGCATCTTCTCTATGGTCAGATATAAAAAGAGATGACATACAATCATAGAATAGTTAGGGTTAGAAAGGATTTTAGATCATCTAGTTCCAACCCCCCTGCCATGGGTAGGAACATCTCACACTAAACCATACTACCCAGGGCTTTATCTAACCTGGCCTTGAACACTGTCAGGGATGGAGGAATTTAAGTTTACCTGCAGCCATTTATCCCTAAAATGTTTATTTTTGTTATCTAGCTGGAACACTGTTGTGAAAGCCTGCAGAAATAGACACAGAAGCTGACTCTGAGAGTTCCCTGTGCCTTGTAAAGAAGTAAAATGCTTGTTACTGGTCACTGCTTTTGACTAATAGAGGGAAAAGTATTCTCTGAGCGGATTTGTATGCTTAATGTTGTGATCAGACAGAGAGAAGGATACACATTGTTGTTGCTTCTCCAGACTAACTAGCTATGTGCCACCGGTGTCTTATCCTACATAGCAGTTACATACGAGATAAAAACTTCTCCTGGCACAGTAATTTCAGTCAGGCGACTGGAATCTTGGAACATTTTTGTACAGACAAGAGGCTGCATATGCAAACTCCACATAATAGTGGTGATTATAATGAATACTGTAAAAAAATCCTGGTTTGAGAGCTCTTGTCTTCATGACTTGTTTTGCTTTGGGATTTGTATAAACTACACTGAGAAAATGCAAAATTTCTCTTTGGTACTCTAAGCTGCATGTCTACCTGGATAGTTGACACTATAGGTGCCATAAATGAGTGTTTCCCACAGTAGGTAAAGTCCATACATCAACGGTGCCCTTCAAATTTATTGTATATTTTGATATATATATTGATATATATATATATTGGTATACAAATATGTATAGCAAAATATAAGTTACCTTCAAATTCTCAAGTAGAAATAGGAAACTACTTTTGTGTAGGTAAAAAGAGTTCCAGTGTCTTTCTCATCTGCAGACTGAAGATCTGACATTGGCATTTGCAAAAGGATGTTAATGACTCAGGAGCATGACTTGGAAATTAGATGAGAACATAAGGAGCTGGGGGGAGAACTTTAGACACCTGAAAAAAAAATATACTGGCAGTATACTAACGTCCTTCCTCAAGGTACACTGTTATTTTACCAAGCACCCCCATTAGCTGCTTCCAGCCTCTCGTTGTCATCCGCCGCAGCTTTAACCTTATTCTCAAAAATGATAATGTGCTAAAATCAAACTGCCTATTAATGCACCTAAAAACTTATGCTGCGTTGCTTCTATCCAATTTAGTCACGCTTCAAGATTTGTCAGTTAAAACAACATCTCAAAAAGATAGTATTTGCTTCCGGAAATTTAATATTGTAACCATGTGGAGAGCCATTAGTGGCTAGCTTGTGGCACCCTTCATCTCTCATTCCCGTCAGAATTGTGTTTTCCATCTGCACTTCCCCTTGGTGTCTGCCTAGGAATATTACTATTACCAGAGCAGCAGATTGCAGCTGCTCTATCCCCCCAGTCGAGAGCATCCTCCAGCCTGCTCTAACCAGATTATAATGAAGAATAAATGCCTCATGCCCCAATTTGGGAAATTAGATTAAACAGTTGAACATATCCAAAGAAATTAAATGTAGCCCAATAACTCTGAATGGGTTGGAAAACTCTGTGGGGGGGGGGGGAACTATAAGTCCTAGGGTAAAAATGTGGTATACTCATTCAGAAATGAGTACTACCTTAACCTGCTTACCTTCAGAGGAATTTTAAGAAGCCAGAATGTCAGAATCTGCCTAACAGAGAATCATCTACCCCTGCACTGTAATGAGTGCTGTCTGTGTTGATATCAGTCACCCCAATTGTTCCCAAGATATTTATCCCCATCTTCCTTGGTATTCCTAGCAAAACCAGCTCAGAGGAAAAAGACCAGAGTACAGGTCACTGACAGAGGGTCACCACCAAGTTTTGGCTCAGCTTTTAACTCAAGCCTCATAAATGCAAGTCTGAGCCCCAACACGCTGCCATGGGCTCAGACCACCCCCCGTAGTGTCCCATGGCTTTGTTGGGAAAGGGAAGAAGGGGTGGTTGCTGGCTCAGTGTACATGGGTGTGTACTCGGTGGGAGGTCACTACGTTTCTCTTCAAAATCGTTAAGTGTCTTTGTGCTTCAGCTGACAAGAAGATATTTGGAGCTGAAAAGTGCCCTCCTCCTTAACTTCCTTCTTTCCATGATTACGGGAGGCTTTTGGATGGTGTTTGCATATCTTTCATCCCCTCTGCTCCTGAGGGGTTATTTAGTCCTAACTGCATGACATTTACTTGGCTTCAGGTCTTTGAATGAACGTGAAGCCAAGCAGGGAAAAATCTTCTGGCACAATTTCATCATAGACATGGTGGTGTTATAGATTATCCTATTTATTTTCTTTTTCATGTGAGTAACAGAGCAGCAAGAATTTAGAAAAACGGTCCTGGCAAGAAAGATTTCCTTATGTTAAATAATTTTTAAAATTTTAAAAAACAAAGCAAAACAGAAACAAAAAAATCCCAAACACCCCACCCCCCCAAAAAAAACCCAAAAAAATACCAAAATAAAAGAAAACCAAAAAAAAACCCACTACCAAAGAACCCCAATAGCTCTGGGAGCAGGGTTGTTATTCATTTACCAGTTGTCACACCTCCTAGGCCAGCTGCTAAACAATGAAGCAGGAAGTGGAAGTAGCCCCTGCTCAGGAATGGAAGCAGCTAGCAAAAACCCCATGGGTCTTTCACCATTTTGACAATGAAAAGAGATAATAATTGCAATTCTGTAACACTACAATTTTTCTTTTACTTCCTTACAGCCACCTGGGTGCATCACATTTTTCCATTCACAGCTAAGCCACCAGACTTGTAAGACTTTATTACAATGATGCAACATAAAGCTGTTCCTCATCCTGATATGTTAGAGGGGGCCTGGAGTGAAGACAATAGGATTTGAGCTGATTCAATGGTAAGTTTTCCATAGCCATGACCAGATATGCACATTACAAATCCTTATAATACTCGGGTCTGGGCTCTCCTGGGGACATTCTATTTGGCCCAATATGGCTTAGTGTAGAAGCTCCCCAAATTAGCTCCAAGTGCCTATAAAGTCTTGTTTATATCCTGGACACTAAGTGCATAAGGTATTAAGTACTTTGTCCAGACTAATTCTCATTCCAGTGTTAGTTTATGGATCTGTATTCTGATTTCAATTGGCTGAAGCAGATATGTAGTTGACTTCTGCCCAGAAATAGAAGGTACTGGAAATTTCAGAACAGTCTTATTTTCTTTGGGGAAAATAAAAATAAAATGTAGCCTACATTTGCAGGTGTAAATACGTTCACCTACTTTTCAGCTGATGATTTGAATATTAAACCTTATTTGCCCGATTTCTCTGCTTTAAACAGTTTGCCCCTTTGACTGTGATGAGAACAAATAAGACATGTGCAAAGAACTCTTACAAATGTACTTTACTGCAAAAAATGTTGCAGTAGCAGTTTTACCTGCAACCAGATAACCCAGAACTGTTTTACCAACACATCTGCCTCTGTTTCTTTTGTGCAAATCTAATAGTTACATATGAGTTTCAGTAGGTTTCTTTGACATAGCAGTAACGAAATTAAGAATGTGGTGATTGTAATTACTTTTTTGGCAACAAATATATCACAAATACTGATGGATCCAAGTTTGATTAACTACAGATTCTTCCTTTTTAAAAATCTTTCTTGACATCTTGGCTGACCTAAGAAGGTAGAAATCTTCAGAGCCACTGTACTGATGTGCTGTCTAAATCAGGTATCCTCTGGGAAGTTATACTAATGGATGATATAATCAGCATTTTAAAGTTCAAAGTGGGCTACCATGACTGGAACTTCTTTATATCATTAGTGCTTCCAACAAATTATTTTAGGCATGAAGCTAGAAGTTTGCTAATGTTAAGATTCTGTAAGTTTTCTTTCTTCAGAAACACTAGGCATGTATTACTTGGAGAACTCAGCTGCTCACCCAATTGCTCTGTTTCAGAGTAATTCTCTTTAGCTAGCACTCACAGTTTACAGGCTTTGTTCATCTCTGGAAGTATGAAAGGGTGTTGTTTGGGACCACACGCCAAAAGAACAGGGTCTTCAGAGCCTGGAGTAAGCTAAATCCTCCAATAGGTCAGAGGCATTTATGGCTTATTATATAAACAGTGACAAGGATCAAATAATTTGCACTGTGGGCTTTCACACACTCTAGGGAAATTGCTGAAATTATTAAAAAAGAGGAGAAATCCTAGCAAGTAATCCGTCACCTTCACAAATATTTTTCTCTTTGCATCTAATTCCATGCAGAAGTGGGAGAGATGCGGCAAAGATGATTTGTTTGAATCTCTGCTAAAAGGGGAGTTCAATTTTTTTATTTTTTTTTTAATATTCTGCCACCTATTGGTAGCTGTATGTGCTTTAGGTGGTGTACACAGCACAGTGCTACAGACTACAGCCAACATAATTCATGTCCCTGTCTCTCTTATTAACACATTCATTTACTCTTCTTCCTATCTAATTTACTTTGAAAAAGTTCCTATGGATCCAATTGTGCCAGGGGAAACCACCAAAGCATTTAAACGATCCCACTGTTTTTTGGTTGGACTGTCTTTAGCCCTAGCAATGCATCTTAAATTCTGGGGCTTCTCTTACCAGGTCTGATATGAACACTTCTGTAAATCCCGTGTGCTAAAAACATTTAGGAAATCGACAGCATTTCTTCCAATATGTAATGTGAAACATTAACTTCTTTTGTTTATAATGCACATTGAATAGAACTGGATATTCATTGTGCCTGGAATGTATTTTGAGAACTCTGTAATTGTTTGGAAATCATATCAGTCTTGATTAGCTATTTACCTTCAGAAGCAGAGCAAGGTTTACCTCATCTTGAGGGAACTCAGGATGAGTTTAGTATTTGCTTGTTCTTTTTGAAGATGAACGGGAAAAAACTGTGATTTTGATTTTTGTGTAATATACCCCATATGTCTACTCTTTGTTCAGTAAGCCACTCAATGAAGACATACACAATGTTATCTTTATCTCACTTTTAACTCCTAATGGTTAGCATCACTTTAAAGATTCCATTACTATGGAGGGGGGAGGGATCAAAGGCCAGGACTGCTCAGTCCCTCAGAGTTTGTTATTTGGGATTAATCTCCCTTTAAAGTTTCTTATCTGTGGATGTGAAACTTGAATCTCTAGCACAGCAGATGTGCAAGGGATTGATCTATCTATTATATGTTGGATATTGAGTATCATTGGAAAACAGGAAGGGAAGAATCAGTATAAGAAGAAACAGAATATTGGGGCAAGTAAAAATGGGTCAAATTTTCCATTTTTGGGTGTAAACCAGAATTTCCAGTCTAGTTGAAGATATCAGGAATAGAGTCACAAAGAATGGGAAAGATGAAAAACAGTCAGGAAACTTGGGAGAGTAAACCAGATTGGCCAACACAAAAGTTTACCCACTAACTGACCCTCAAATGTATTTGAGCACATAAAAAAAAGAAATGCAGAAAATCTTCCCAGTGGTGCTTTGTTTATGCAAAGGTGCTTTAGCTGGACTGTGGAACCAAAAAAATGAGTCTAAACTCTGACTAATAAGGGCAAATGTGGAAAGTAGAAGGCCAAAGTGTGAAAACAAGCAAGAAACTCTTTAAGTATCTTGGAGGAAAAAAAAAAAAGTTATAGTGTGACAAGTGAGTTACTAGAAAATAAAGGTGAGAGGTAATTGAAGAATACTGCTGAAGAGCTCATGGATGTACTTCTGTCAGTCTGAGAGACTGCTGGGAGGCACAGGTTTTCCTCGGGCAACAGAGATGACACCATCTGGGACTGAGGTGCTGCTTTAATACGTTTCATAAGAAATAGATCAGCTGAGGCATAACAGGTCACCAAAGCTAGATGACGAAATAGCTCAGAGCTTGGGCTTTGACTCCAGAGGAGCTTAGGTATAAAGCTTTAAAACATTCCCGTGTAAGGAGCCAATATGTATTAAATACAGTGCCTATAGCAGATACATTTATAACGGAAATTAAAGTGGTGTTTTTTCAGTATCCTCTAAAAGGAATGATGACCCCAAAGAAGTACAAGTTTGTGTTCATTACTTCTAGGAAAATCTGTAAAAACAATGGTTAAAGACAATAGAAAGGGCTTCTTCAAATACATAGCAAATAAAACTAACACAAGAGGCAATATAGGCCCACTGCTGAACGAAGTGGGTGCCCTGGAGACAGAGGATATAAAGAAGGCAGAGGTGCTGAATGCCTTCTTTGCCTCTGTCTTTACTCCTGCAGACTCTCCCCGAGGGCCCCGGATTTCTATAGCCCCAGAAGGAGTCAGGACAAAGGAGGAGTTTGCTTTGGTAGATGAGGATTGGGTTAGGGATCAGCTATGCAATCTGGACATCTGTAAATCGATGGGTCCGGATGGAATGCACCCACGGGTGCTGAGGGAGCTGGCGGAGGTCATTGCTAGGCCACTTTCCATCATCTTTGGTAAGTCGTGGGAAACGGGCGAGGTGCCTGAGGATTGGCGGATGGCAAAGGTCACACCAATCTATAAGAAGGGCAAGAAGGAGGACCCGGGTAATTATAGACCAGTCAGCCTTACCTCCATCCCTGGAAAGATGATGGAACAACTTATTCTTGACTCCATCACTAGGCATATCAAGGATGAGGGGGTCGTTAAGAACAGCCAACATGGTTTTATGAGGGGGAAGTCATGTATGACCAACCTTATAGCCTTCTATGAGGAAGTGACTAGGTGGAGGGATGATGGTAGAGCGGTAGATGTAGTTTTTCTTGATTTCAGTAAGGCATTTGATACTGTCTCCCACAGCATCCTCATAGATAAGCTAAAGAAGTGTGGGCTTGACGATCAAGTAGTGAGGTGGATCGAGAACTGGTTGAAAGGAAGAAGGCAGAGAGTTGTGGTCAATGGCGCAGAATCTAGCTGGAGGTCTGTGACTAGTGGAGTTCCTCAGGGGTCGGTGCTGGGACCGGTGCTGTTTAATATTTTCATCAATGACCTGGATGAGGGAACTGAGTGCACCCTCAGCAAGTTTGCTGATGACACAAAACTGGGAGGAGTGGCTGACACACCAGAAGGCTGTGCTGCCATTCAGCGAGACCTGGACAGGCTGGAGAGTTGGGCAGGGAGAAACTTGATGAAATTTAACAAGGGCAAGTGTAGAGTCTTGCATCTGGGGAAGAACAACCCCATGTACCAGTACAGGTTGGGGGTTGACCTGCTGGAAAGTAGCGAAGGGGAAAGGGACCTGGGGGTCCTGGTGGATAGGAGGATGACCATGAGCCAGCAATGCGCTCTTGTGGCCAAGAAGGCAAACGGCATCTTAGGGTGCATTAGAAAGGGAGTGGTTAGTAGGTCAAGAGAGGTTCTCCTCCCCCTCTACTCAGCCTTGGTGAGGCCGCATCTGGAATATTGCGTCCAGTTCCGGGCTCCTCAGTTCAAGAGGGACAGGAAATTGCTTGAAGGAGTCCAGCGCAGAGCCACAAAGATGATTACGGGAGTGGAACATCTCCCTTATGAGGAGAGGCTGAGGGAGCTGGGTCTCTTTAGCTTGGAGAAGAGGAGACTGAGGGGTGACCTCATCAATGTTTACAAATATGTAAAGGGTAGGTGTCAGGATGATGGAGCTAGGCTTTTTTCAGTGATATCCAGTGATAGGACAAGGGGCAATGGGTGTAAACTGGAGCATAGGAAGTTCCACGTTAACATCAGGAAGAACTTCTTTACTGTAAGAGTGACAGAGCACTGGAACATGTTGCCCAGGGGGGTTGTGGAGTCTCCTACACTGGAGATATTCAAGGCCCGCCTGGACAAGTTCCTGTGTGGTGTACTGTAGGTTACCCTGCTCTTGCAGGGGGGTTGGACTAGATGATCTTTTTAGGTCCCTTCCAACCCTTGGGATTCTGTGATTCTGTGATTCTGTGATGCTTGTTCAAAATGCTTGGCAGCAGACATGAACTGAAAGGGGAAATCCAGCCTCTCTGAAGGAACAGTACCTCTTTAATTGCTTGATTTTTATTTTGTATTTACAAGTGACTTAAGGAAGTAGAGAAAGCATAAAATGAGAGGTAAAATGCTATTAAGTTTAAAGAGATTAGTGGCCAGAAAATAGAAGCTGCTCTAAATCTAAACCTGACAGGACATCAGTAGTGGCATGACCCTTGAAATGGTTGATGGGGCGATTTGGTGGGCTCCTGCCTGTGTCCAGCCTTTCTGAGTGAGCCAATGAGCCAGCACAGGCACAGCTTTCCTGGGAGGACAAGTTCTGTGACATCTTCAGCTCCCAGACTACATTCCTTACTGACCCTTCCAGCTAGCTACACTCACAAGGAGGAATTGATTTCTATGGAAAGGTTTTATTTCCATATTATGTAGGGGCCTTTGGCTCATGTGGCCAAGAGAGACTGCACAGAAGCAGCAAATTCCAGTGTACATAGAATCATAGAATGACAGAATCACAGAATAGTTAGGATTGGAAAGGACCTTAAGATCACCTAGTTCCAACCCCCCCGCCATGGACAGGGACACCTCACACTAAACCATCCCACCCAAGGCCTCATCCAACCTAGCCTTGAACACTGCCAGGGATGGAGCATTCACAACTTCCTTGGGCAACCCATTCCAGTGACTCACCACCCTCCCAGTAAAGAACTTCTTCCTTATATCCAATAGAAACTTCCCCTGTTTAAGTTTTAACCCGTTACCCCTTGTCCTGTCACTACAGTCCCTGATAAAGAGTCCATCCCCAGTATCCCTATAGCCACCCTTCAGATACTTGAAGGCTGCTATGAGGTCTCCACGCAGCCTTCTCTTCTCCAGGCTGAACAGCCACAACTTTCTCAGCCTGTCTTCATACGGGAGGTGCTCCAGTCCCCTGATCATCCTTGTAGCCCTCCTCTGGACTTGTTCCAGCAGTTCCATGTCCTTCTGATGTTGAGGACACCAGAACTGCACACAATACTCCAAGTGAGGTCTCACAAGAGCAGAGTAGAGGGGCAGGATCACCTCCTTCGACCTGCTGGTTACGCTCCTTTTGATGCAGCCCAGGGTACGGTTGGCTTTCTGGGCTGCAAGTGCACACTGCTGGCCCACGTTAAGTTTCTCATCAACCAGCACTCCCAAGTCCTTCTCCGCAGGGCTGCTCTGGATCTCTTCTCTGCCCAAACTGTAGCTGTGCCTGGGATTACTCCAGCCCAGTAAACTTTGGTTTCTGTTTTAGGCAATACTCCTAAACCTATTATTTTGCTCAGTTGCAATCAAACTTACTGCACTGATCTTTGATCCAGGACCGTAGTTACCTACATGTGCCAGGACTTGGTGTCTGGTGCTTAGGCTTCCTACGTATTAATTCAGGTGCCCTTTTGCAGGTGGCCACCATCATCTTTATGGAGCATTTCCTCACAGGTTTGTAGAAAATCAGAAATGAACAGCTTGCTCATAAGGATCTATGGGAACTCTGCATTTGTGACAGACCCACAGCTCCCTAGCAAGCTAGAAGAAAGTAAAGCAAAAGTACGAGACCTCCACAAGACAAAGGAATGGGTCGACACAGCGCTGGGAAAGTGGTGTTGGTAAATGCACATCAATGTGCACAGGACGTGGCTTCTTAATTAATGAGTTGTTACTACTCCAAAGGAAGACTTGTGTGTCGGTGTAGTATCAATTCACATATCAACATAGTCTCAGTTCAGTGAAATTCTGCTCAGTATTGAATTCCAAAAGGAATGAGAGCAACACAGGATATAAATCATGTGGGGGAAAAGTATAAATATATGATTCTATTTCAGAAATTAGTCATTCCTTTTTTTGAAAGTGCCGTATTTATTCCTTGTCACCAAATGTGAAAGGAGACAGCCAAGGCAGAAGTGATTTAGGAATGAAGGAGGAAAACTATAGACTTTCACACAGAAACAAATTTATCTAGAGCTGACACAGCAACAGCTTTGAGTACGGTTAGAAAGGCACTGCGCTATCGTGGTGGTATGCAATTCTTCAGTTAGAAGAAGAGGTAGCTAACAAAAAAAAGGTGTGACAAAATTCTTTCCTACTTTCTATGAATTAGAACCTAAAAATTAGAGGAAAATATCGAGGGAAATGAGCCCTTCCAGAGCATACATGTTGAGAAATAAACAGAACACAGACAAGCAAAACAGGCTCCATCTGCACTAGCCGTGACAAAATGGGGTACGGGTTTTTAGATTTCAATCCTACTCATCACATTCGGGTTTATAGGTTTGTAATGAAAAGGAGAATGAGGTCATCAGCTGGTACGTTCTCAGTCTGCTGCCATTGTGCTCTTTGGTGTCTTCATTACATCCTTTAAGAAGCTTCTAGTCACGTTCCAGTCAAACACGCCATCCAGTGAACAAGGTATCTGTGATACTTTGAAAATCACTAAAAACCTGGTCTTGGCTTGTTATGTGGATGAGACATGCAGGATCTACAAAACTCTCTCAATCTGCTGGCTATTGGCAACTGAAAATATAAGCGCAGTTGTAGCTTTGACACTGGTATTCAGTCTGTTATGACAGAAGTTTCCTTACTGTTGCTAGTTTTAGTACTTTAAGTTCACTAGTTTGTGAACGCACTTCAAATTGTGGATTCACTTGCAGTAAATGTAAACTCATGCCCTGTTTTATACAGAACATCCAAGACAGAAAGTGCCTCTGCAGACCCATCTGCAGAGCAGACCACACAGGAACTCATTTATTTCCCTAGGGAGGGAGAGCAAGATCATGGAAATTAAAGGCTGCAGCACATGTTTTCCTTTTCTCTGCTTTGCTTTTATCCATTTTCTCCTGTAATTTAAAAGAGTTTGTCGTGGGAGTAATTGACATAGCCTATAATACAGATTACCAAAGCCATTACAGCTTTCGTTTAGTGATGGTGAAGGAACTTGTGTATTACCATTTTGGTGGAGAGACAGCAAGTAATATTGTGAAAAACCTAATTTCCTTATAGAAAAACTATCATGGGAATTGATGCATTTAATAGGGAGTGAGGTTGTTGGGACAAGCTCTCAATGGGCAGGGCAACAGGGCCAGGCTGTGGCTATAACTCACCAGCTAAGAGCTGCTCAGGGAGGAGCTGCAAAAAGGCCCAGGCTGGCTGTTGTGCCTGTCAGTCCTCAATGCAGGTTGTAGGTGGAGAGCTAGGAGAATAAAAGAATGTGTAGGAGCAAACACCCTCAGGGATAGCCCTCAGCAGATATAAAGCAGACTCCAACATCTCTGATTGCAGCAAAGACCAAGGAAGCTGAGGAAAAGGACTGGGTAAATCTGTCCTCCTAGACTTTCTAATACACCCATGTAAGGAGACATAAAGAAAGAAGAAAATCAAATAGTCTCTATTGAATTTCAAAGCCTGCCTATGCAACCGGGTTGCACAGAGAAGAGCTAATTTCTGGCACCTGAGTGAAATGAATGAACTTGTAAAAGCCTGTGGCAGAGCTGCTCCCCATGCCAGCTGGTTCTCCTGTACACTGTGCCATATGCAACCTTCTGTGCATCGTCATGGGCTGTGGGCCACCACTACTCCCAGCAAATGAGATGGAGATAGGCACAGGCGTGAGCTGTAGCACTTGCAAACCCACCTTCTAACATCCCTTCTGGTGCCCTCTTCAGATGTGCCAGGGCACAGACAGAGGGACAGCAAGAGTCAGAGGCCACCTCTGACTGGCAGTATGGTTTGGCCCTCTCTTCTGGGGTATGAGTTAGCACCTAAGTGTACAGGTAAAAATGGCACCCTACTGTTTATTCTTGGCATCCTCAATAGCCTTTTACCACTGACCATAGGTGCTACTCTGGTGACAGAGTGGGAAGCGCATCAGTGCTGGCTTGGAGAATAAGCTTGTGATGAGGGCAAACCTCTTCTCATGTCCAGTCCATGCAGTCGGAGGAAAGATGTGCCTTTGTGGTTCGGCTGCATAAAATGTCAAGTAGTTTGGGGTTTCAGCGAAGTTTGTCTTATGAGCAAGTTCCTTGCTGTTGTGTTTTGCTGTAGTGTGCGTACTGATGCTGAATCAAAGCCCACAGGTATCTGCTGCTCCTGAAACAAGCGTGAACTGGACTTCTGAAATTGTATTTTCCTTATGTGATCATCTGCCAGACCTTAACTTTGTAACTGTCTTTGGGCAAATAACTGAAATAGCAGCGGATGGCACTTCAACATATTTGAGTTAGCTACATAAACAGTTTGCACACAGAGTAGTCACCTATTTTCAGTTAGATGAGGTGGGCAGCACAGGAAGCCACTTAGAAATAACCTGTAACACAGAAGACTCCAAAAGGGATGCTTTAAATTGTGTTCATTCCAGAGAAGTTAACTCATAAGAAGAAGCATATGTGGATTAAAAAAATAATAATAAAAGAAAGGTATGATTATACCAAACATCATTCACCCCACACCTTACTTTTCAGAGCCAGAGCTCTTTGCAGTCCTTTTTCGCTCAAATCTCACCTCCATACTTGTCTCAGATACATTTCTTCTGCTAGTTGTCTCTTTTACATTGTTTAAACGTACAAATATTTTTGGCTCAGCTTGGAGCACCACCATAAAAGTTGCCTGGCATGGCCCAGTAAAGATGAGCTTTATCTGTTTTTTAACTTTGGTAAAGTTTGATTACTGGGAATGTAATTTTCCCAGACTGCACCAAGCTGATATGTGTATGTGTGTGAAAGAAACACAGGGTAACCTGTGGAGTATGGCTAGCGGGAGACGTATATTGGTTTAGTACTTTATTTTTGCTCTACAAAGTTTCATTTAAAGCGTCTTCATGCTAGAAAACAGGAATTCAAAAACTGGCTAAGCGTTATTTGGGTGAAGTAAGCAGGTCTGTCAGCCTGATGCTGACAATGTGCTTTTAGCCATCCTTATGAAAATCTGCTGAAACTTGGCCAGCTTGTAAATCCCAGTTAAATAAAAAAAAGGAAGGAAGGAAGGAAGGAAGGAAGGAAGGAAGGAAGGAAGGAAGGAAGGAAGGAAGGAAGGGAGGGAGGGAGGGAGGGAGGGAGGGAACGGGAAAGTGAAAGGGAAAGGGAAAGGGAAAGTCTGTATGCCTGTGTGCCTGTGCTCAGCAGTGTGCGTGAGCAGTGGTGAAGCATCAGGCTGGAGAGGCTGGGGTGGACTCTACTCCAGTTTCCTCTTCAGGCTGCTGGGCAATACATACCTACCAAGCTCTCCTCCTCCTGCTGCTTACCCTATTATAGGTTCAGAATGGGAGAGTTGTAGTCACCTTTTATACTTCCTGTACCACACTTCTCACAGCACTGTCAACCTAGAATCATAGAATAGTTTGGGGTGGAAGGGACCTTCGAAGTCCGATCCCCCTGCAATGACCAGGGATGTCTTTGTCTAGATCAGGTTGCCCAGAACCACATCTAGCCTCACCTTGAATGTCTCCAGGGATGGTGCATTCACCACCTCTCTGGGCAACCTGTGCCAGTGTTTTACCACCCTCATTGTGAAGAATTTCTTCCTCACCTCAAGCCTGAATCTCCCCTCTTTTAATTTAAAACTATCACCCCTTATCCTATCACAACAGTCCCTGCTAAAAAGTCTCTCCCCATCTTTCTTATAGGCCCCTTTTAAGTACTGAAAGGCCACAATAAAGTCTCACCTGAGTCTTCTCAAGGCTGAACAACCCCACCTCTCTCAGACTTTCCTCATAGGAGAGGTGCTCCATCCCTCTGATAATTTTTACAGCCGTTCTCTGGACCCTCTCCAACAGGTCCATGTCTTTCCTGTACTGAGGACTCCACCCACAGCTGTTTGAAGTACTCCAGGTGGGGCCTTACCAGAGCAGAGGGGCAAAATCTCCTCCCTTGACCTGCATTCTTTGGATGCAGGCCAAGGTATGATTGGCCTCCTGGGCTGCAAGCACACATTGTAACTCATGTCCAGTCTTTCATCCACCAGTACCCCCCAGTCCTTCTCCTCAGGGTACTTTCAATTCCTTCATCCCCCAGACTGTATTGATAGTGGGGGTTGCCCTGATCCATGTGCAGGACCCTGTACTTGGCCCCATTGAACCTCATGAGGTTCGTATGGGCCCACCTGCTGGAAGGTTGCTATGCAATACTAATACTAATAGAATCCTGGAATGGTTTGGGTTGAAAGGGACCTTAAAGCTCATCGAGTTCCAACCCCCTGCCACAGGCAGGAACACCATCCACTAGACCAGGTTGCTCCAAGCCCTGTCCCACCTGGTCTTGAGCACTGTCAGCGATGGAGCGTTCACCACTTCTCTGGGCACCCTGTGTCAGCGCCTCAGCACCCTCACAGGGAAGAATTTCTTACTTATATCTAATCTAAATCTCCCCTCTGTCAGTTTAAGACCATTCCCCCTTGTCCTATCACTACACGCCCTTGTAAAAGGTCCCTTTCCAGCTTTCTTGTAATACTGATGATACTACCACTACTACTACTACTACTACTACTACTAATAATAATAATAATAATAATTTTGAGCTAGGCTTTGACAGTATGGCAGCTAATATATGGTCAAGAGAGGAGACCATAATGCTACCATAAGCCAGTGGCAAATGTACGGTACAAGTCCTTGCCTCAGCCATTTGACTTGCTACAGGTTTAATGAGCTGAGTTCTGGGTTTTGAGCCCCCATTCTCTAATTGCCTGTGAGAAAATATCCTGAATTTCTATTTCTTTCTGCCCACTTACCATGCAGGTTATTTTTGTAAGGTAGTTGAATATACCAATGGATGTTTTCCACTGAGAAGGGCAGTTTGAGATGTATTGCCTTTACTGTAATTTTGTGGTGGGACTAATTTTCTCAATAAACCTGAGGAATTAAAGTCAAAAGTCATTACCAAAATCTAAGTATTGCACTAATATCTTACTTGTATCAACTGTCAATATGAAAAGTAAACATTACGATCAGTTCAAATGCAGAAGAGGTCACGCTCACTATAAAAAAATCTGAAAATCACTGTATGGAAGAGATGTTATTGTTTTCCACCACTAACAGCTAGTGCAGTTTGCAGGAGTTTGCAGTTATGGGGACTTGCAGGCCTGTGCAGTTTGCAAGTCAGCTGAACATTACAGGGCTTCTAATTGATATGAAAAATGTCATCAGAAATGTTCTCTGCCCTATATTTTACGTATGAACAGTGTAGATCAGCATACCACTTCAGGAGAGGAAGATCTGAAAGTAAGTATGAGAAAGAGACTGTAACAATACCACTCATTCTGTAATGCCATGCAATAATCTGCCGAGTATTTGATATAACTATACTACTGTATTAAATGCAAACAAAGTCTGGATAGATTTTTCACCTGCATAATAAAAGATGGAGAGCCAAGACCAAGCTTTGGACCTTGGATCCAGCCTCTCAGGTAAGCCTGAGTTAAAGCACTGACATCCCAGTTACCAGTAAAGTGTTTTTCTTTTGTGGATACAATAAGGTACACTGAAGAGGCTCGGAGAGTGTAATGAGTTAAACCAGGCAGGTTGTTTTTTGGATGTGAAACCATTGACTTTTACAGTTCTAGCAAGGATGCCTCTGAGATGCAGAGGTGACAGTTACAGCTTTCTGACATACCCCTTGCAGTAGTATTTCCATTGCTGCCTGCTGTGTGGCTGGTGCTCAGCTGGGTGTAATCTCCCCAGGGTTCAATTATCCCTTGTACGATAAGGATGAGAACAATCCTTGCCTGCTGTCACCTCTGTGTCCCTATCTGTACCGGCCCTCACTGTAGGATCCCAAGCCTGGCTGAGCTTCTAAGCAATTTGGCAACACAAAAAAAAAGAAGCCATCATTTACGAAAGACGACAGGGGCACAGCCACCTTGCAGACATTTTAAATCCTCTTAATATTTGCATTTATTTGTCTTTAATCCCCAGTGCCATAGAGTTCATGAAATGGATGTGGCATGTAAAAAACAGGCAGTTTCAGTCCTTTCAAATGAAAGAATTTCAGAAAACCAGATTTGCTGCTTGGATTCCAAAGTGCTTCTGTATTGTACAGTTTCAGAGCACATACATTCTCCCTTAAATCAAGACTACTGTTTGCCTGCTGATCAGTGTCCAATAACAGGTCAATATGGAGAAATCTAGGGACATCCTTTGCTGCTCATATATCTTCTAGCCATCCTTAGCATTTGAGAAATGGCAGAAAGCAAGCTGATTTATCAGTGGGATAAAATAGAATTCTGTGGTCTGGTCCTTCACGTGTCGAATGGCTGTTGCTGTCAGCCCTGGGAGTTGTCTGTTTGTTTCAGCTGATCCTGGAAGCTTTGAGGTCCTTTTTGAGTCATTTACTTTCAGGCATCTCTGCTGAAAAGCAACACTTCTTTTCAGTTTTAGTTTCTCAATTCTTAACAGTCATAGAATGTTTTGGGCTAGAAGGGACCTTAAAAATCATGCTCCAGTCCTGTCAAAAGGAGGTATTACCCTTTTTTGATGTAAAATACAGAATAGGAAACAAAACTGACCTGGTATCTTGAGTGAATGGATAACTGCACAGTACCTGAAAGTGTGAAGATTCCCAGGCCCCAAGGAATTATTGCTGTTACGCTATTTCTTATATAGGGCTACATCCTGCCTTCCTCATTAATTGAACACAAGTGCTAAAACATCCTTTACAATAAGCACTTCTTCATATCAGACATATTTCCTGGATCTATAAAACAGCTTTTAGAGAGGGAGAACTGTATTTAAGACATTAATATAGTTCCACAAAATGATGCTTGCTGACATATGGAGCACTTTTTGAATAATTCACTTTGAAATTAACACTATAATACCATTTACCTTTTAAGTTCTATTTACTGGAGCTGCAAAGAATTGTTCTCTGGAGATGAGGATAACAGCAAACACCAGACTTTCAGACCTTCTTTGGTTTAATAAAAATGGGCAGATGATTTCATGCAAAGAAAACCAGTAAGCAGTGAACACAGTAAAAATTAAAGGGGACAAATGCAACCTCTCCTCCTCCTCAGGTCCAGGTTGCTGGTTTCAATAGTAGAGGAGGCTTGTGGAGGTCCTGCCCTTAGGCACTTGCTCCCACGCCAGAGTTTGCTCCCCCCTCAGCTGCAGTGACATGACTGCATGGGGGACTGAGCTGTAAACCTGCTACCGGAGTGATCTGGGTTAAATTTAATCCTTAGGAAAACAGGGATTATTTCAAATGCAGATAAATTGCTCGCTGTGATTTGCAGAGCAATCCCACAGACAGTCAGCAAAGCCCCACTGCAGCTTGGAGGTGGCCACTAGGCTCCCTGGACCCGGTGTGGCTTGGCAAGCATCCTCCACTCCCAACATGGGTGCACAGTGCAGAGCATCCTGGACCTCCTTCAACAAGTCCAGCAAACAGACTCAATTCAAAACTTCAGGTTTAGCTTTCTTTTCTCTCTTTCCTCTCCACCTTTCTGCCATGGCAAGAGTTGGTAACATAGTTTAGACAGAAGGACAGAAAGAGGTGATGGAACTTCTGGCCATTAAAATTGTCTGTAAATTTCTCAGTCAGATGTTCAGAGCAACGTGTGCTCATAATAGCATAGCTGCAACTTTATTTTCATATGGTTCATTAATTATTTGCTCTTTAGGCCATTTCAGCTGTAACTAATGAGGGGGAAAAAAGGGATCTTGGTGAAGTGCTTTTCTAATGATTTCAAAATGACCTTTCATAGTATTTTTTTCTGACAATAATTACTATGGACGTTGATTTTTGGAGGTAGAGTGCTAAATTTTTTATTCACTCAACACTTGTTTAGCACTACTAGCAAAAATGTTTTCGGTACAGTCATTTCATGTTGTTCTTTGACTGAGATGACTGCCAACAAGGATAGCCCAGGCTGCAGCTGATTTTTTGCTGAGGTAATAGTACAGAGCAGATGTGTATACCCATTTCCCATCACATTTTGCACTGACTTTTTTTTTCCCATATTTTATTTCCTATTATTTTGTTTCCCATTTTGAACCTTTGGTATTGCCAACCTGAAACATTCAAAAGCTTGAGTCAGCTTATGAAGATATTGAGATGTCAGCTTATGAAGATATTGAGATATCCATGTTATTTACCTGTGGGGGTTATTTGCTTTAGTAAGCCTTAAGATATAAAAGCATAAGGTGTAAAAGCATGTTGGCTGAGCTGTTTGTGTAGTCAGAAGATTGCAGGAACTGGGACCTTACTATTCCCTGCCACTGTTATCTGAGGCTGCTGACAATCTGGTAAAGCTGGCACCACTGCCACGCTCAGCCCGGAATGACCTGTACAGAGTGTCTGCTGTTTTCATTTAGCTGAAACTTAAAGCCACTTATCTGTGCTCCCTTCCAGGTATACCAGTCACAGCGTACCTTGGCAAGAGTAAGAAACTGTCTGGTTCAGACCACTAATGGGCTTTTCTTTTAGAAACTCTGTCTTCAGTGGGAATCACAAATTCTGCATCCCTGTATGAGTGGAGGAACGGATAATAACATCTAGATTTGTCTGAATTCTATGTATCCCAGAGGGATCAAGTTTGATTCCCTCCCTTATTTACAATGATACAAGGAAAGCATTTCAATTCTCCAAATGCTCCCTCATGTGGCTTCTTAGTACTAATACTGAAACATTTATGTGTTCTCGGAGATTACAACTCCATGCCAGGAAATAGGCTGAGACAACGTAAGAGGTATTTCATGTGACCTTTGACACTAGAAAATGATGGTTCCGGATCCTACATGTAAAATGTTTCGCTTTAAATGTTGTTAAATTAGCTGGAACGCAGTTACATGTGCTTGTGTACCTGTGCTGGGGGAAGGGAGAAACCTGCACTTTGATTGGGTTTGCCCACTAGATTAGCTCATCAGATGTCATGAAAATAGGTAAGGGATAAAAACCTGAAAATACCAGAACTGCTTTGGTGTAAAGCCTGAAGTGGAAGGCCAGTGTACTCATCATCCAAGGTGAAGTGTGTTTGCTTAACACACAGCCTCACTTGCACAGCATTTGCAAGGAGATAAATATAGAAGGTGAAGAGAGAAAAGGAGACGGAGGGAGGCAAACGTTCTGTTGCTTTGAAACTGCAGTGGAGAAGAGGATGTCCTTCTTCTTCAGCACAGTTTAGGAGATGCTCCTTTGAGCTCTGACACTTCTCACTTGGTTACGACGTGGGAAGCCACTGCTGAACCTCGGTAAGCAGGTGACAAAGCAATCTGTGTAAGAAATAAGCTGTTTCCTTCATCTTAATGGCCTAGTCATCTAATGACCTGGGACAGCATTGCTTCTTTTCTTTAGTGCTTGGCCTGTGTCAGCACTATTCCTGGCTCTGCCATTTCGGGTGCTACTGCTGGCACTGAATGTTGAGTAGGGAGTCCACCTCTGGGTGGCTTAACTTTGGAAGGTAGGAATGGACGGACGCCCCATGGGTGAGGGCTTCTCCTCTTCACTGTTATTGCCACGCTGAGCTGCAGCATTAATGTAGGAGTGATTAAGGCCTGGCAGTCTTCTCTTACATGAAAAACTGGAATAAGCAAATTTTTTCCACTTATACTTGAACACTGGAGGGACATGGCAATGTATCTCATAGATATACTTAAAGAATAGGTTGCCCAAGAATCATAAAATCATAGAATAGTTAGGGTTGGAAAGGACCTTAAGATCATCAAGTTCAAACCCCCCTGCCATGGGCAGGGATGCCTCACATTAGGCCATGTTGCTCAAGGCTCTGTCCAAACTGGCCTTGAGCACTGTCAGGGGTGGAACATTCACCATTTCTTTGGGAAACCCATTCCAGGGCCACAGTAAAGAACTTCTTCCTTATATCCAATCTAAACTTCCCCTGTTTAAGTTTTAACCCGTTACCCCTTGTCCTGTCACTACAGTCCCTGATAAAGTGTCCTTCCCCAGCACCCTTATAGCCCCCTCTTCAGATACTGGAAGGCTGCTATGAGGTCTCCACGCAGCCTTCTCTTCTCCAGGCTGAACAGCCCCAACTTTCTCAGCCTATCTTCATACGGGAGGTGTTCCAGTCCCATGATCATCCTTGTAGCCCTCCTCTAGACTTGTTCCAACAGTTCCATGTCCTGATGTTAAGGACACCAGAACTGCACGCAGTGCTCTAAGTGGGGTCTCATGAGAGCAGAGTAGAGAGGGGCAGGATCACCTCCTTCGACCTGCTGGTCACATTCTTTTTGAAGAGGACTTCAGGTTCAGCAGGCACCGTTTGCCAGTTGTTTAGGCTGAATACAGGCAAGGGAGCAGAAAGGTGTGGGTCAGGTAGAAAGCCCAACTGTGTCAAAAAGAAGACACACGTAGGGAAGACATTGTAGTGTTCATCTTCAGAGCTCTCACCTGATGCCAAAGCATTCCCATGGTATGCAGAGACACATATACAGGTGTTTTGGTGTCGGAGGTCAAGAAGACTAATATTGTCACTCAGACAATCCAGGAACACTTGCTTTACATCTCTGCCTCACACATCCTCTGGGAAAAGAGTTTTACCTTAAGGAGGTTCTTGAGTTGCTGGCTCCCTACAAAAAAAATAAATACAAAAATCAAAGGACTGCAAATTTAATATGTTTTATACTGGACAAAAGGTTTCAGGGAAGACATTATACACAGAAGAGACCTTGTAACAGTATTCCAATACATAAAAGGAGCCTTCAAGAAAGATAGAGAGGGACTTTTGATAAGAGAATGTAGGGGAACAGCTTTAAACTGACAGAGGGGAGATTTTGATTAGATATTGGGAGGAAGTTCTTCCTTGTGAGGGTGGTGAGGTCCTGGTACAAGTTGCCCAGAGAAGCTGTCGCTGCCCCATCCCTGGCAGTGCTCAACGCCAGGTTGGACAGGGCTTGGAACAACCTGGTCTAGTGGAAGGTGTCCCTGCCCGTGGCAGGGGGTTGGGACTGGATGAGCTTTAAGGTCCCTTCCAACTCAAACCAGTCTGGGATTCTATGAAAATATTTTGCTCAACAAGAAACTTTTCCTTTCAATTTTGAGCTTTTTAAAGCCTCTATATATAAAATTTTCTGGCCCTGCTATACTTTCTTTTGACCTTTGATGAAAAAACTGGCAAAATGTGTGACCATGTTGGGAACACAGCTCTGCAGTTTTCACTGACAGAAGTTTTAACCAGCCTTTCTCAGGAAGATGTGGTAGGTGGCTGTGTGGTCCCTATCCAGATGTTGCCATTGAAAATGTTGCAGAAACATAGAGTGTTGAAACCTGCCCAGCAAAACTCTTCACGAGATGATGCTGTGCTTGTAGGGACCTGAGTAAATGTGTCCCACATGGACTCACACTGTTTGGTATCCCTTCTAGCTCTTTGGGAAAGTAAGGCAACGCCTGAAAACATGCAACTGTTGAGGGAGAGAAAGAGTTTCACATGCTGGAGGGCTGAGGAATCAGTTACTAACCAAAATCTCCATGTTATTTAATATACAGTACGTGAAAAGCTTGATTTTGACCAAAACAAGGAAATATCACAGTATCTTTGGTTTCTTCAGGAAGTCTTAATGTCTTTGTTTTTATCCAGTTTTATGACCTGTCCTTCAGGTAACTGAAGCTTTGCATATGTTGAGGCAGATACCCAGCATATTCAGGGGAATCTATAAACCAAGGAAGACTGTTTTATTTCACAGGAACAGGTCAGACTTCAGGATTTATGCAAATGGAGCCTTTCTGAAGGAGTAAGTATGAAGTTGTTACATTTTTGTTTGCAGGTGTGTCCTACTTGTTGTGACAAAATGTTTGTAATATGTTGAAGCTGAGAAAAAGTGTTGAGCCTGCCCCATCTTATGAGAAACTGCAGACCAAGACCTAACAGAGAATTTGTTCCTAAAATCACAAGGCAAAAGGTTTCAACCCTGGCTCGCCTCACATGACACTTCTCACTTTTGTACAGTAAAATATAAACAAGTCAATGATTAATAACCCAGGCTGACCTTTTCCAGAGGTAGTTGCAACTACTGGTCCTTTTTTGGTGAAAACACAATAATGTATAGGGGTCCAGGATGAAAGACAGACGTTTGTCTGCTGTAGACATTTCCAACACTTGCCAAGTAAAATGTGAGGGAAAAGGAAATTAAATACCATAAATCAGAAAGACTCTTCCAGTTGTGCTAATTAACAATGATATCTAATTTGGACTCGATGTGAAGTATAGCTGGATATGTAATGGCAGTATATACAGAGTTCTTGTTCCTCCCCCTTTCTAGCCTATTCAAATATCCTACTTTCAGTAACACTATAAGGTTTTGTTTTTATGTCAGTTTGCAATCTAGAAATTATATTAAATATAGCATCCAATGTAGTTACCACCAAGCCACAAACATTATCAAGGCTCTTCCCTAGGGTATTGTTCAGTCGCAGGAGAATTTGGAGAAAAACTGCACCACAGCCTTGCTCTTGGATTGCATGGACAGTTTGGTGCATAGACAGTTTAGTAAGGCGCGAAGGTGTAAGAACCTATACCAAACACATTGGTATTTACATTATTCACCTCTTCAGTTAGTCATTTCAGTTATGACCTTATCCAGCTTTCAGAGACTGCGATAGCTGCTGCATGCAGGTACTGCTTTGTAGTGGAGCAAGTGACAGGCTCAGCCCATTGCCATCTCTTTGGCAGTACTGAATTTTGCACTGGGAGCTCCTGGTAAACAAAATGAAATGAAATACTTCCTTTTTTTGCAAAACCGCTAAAGCAATCTACTTTACTTTTTTGTTTAATTTGACTTGCAAGCCAGGAAAGCATCTTCATAAATTCACTGTGCTCCATGACCTAAATTCATACTACTTGCATGTGGAATATCCAGAAATGATATGTTTCACTGTTTTGTGTTTATTTGGGTATTATTCACACAAGGTCCTTAAAGCAATGTGAAAAATGTATTTACGTGGCAGGAATATTAAACATAGGCTACAGGGATTCTAACACTGGGAATTAAGAGGGCTCAGGGACTCCTAATAAAGATAGCAAATACAACAGAAATTTTTAATTACTAAAAAGGCATATGTAATTCTCCTTTTCTATAATCTCACATCCAGTGATGCCAGCATGTGTATATGTGATTTAGACTACTTAGGTACCAATCCAAAATAGCAAATACCACCAAATCCACTATTATTCCCTGACCTAATCATGTTTTGAGTGCTACTTACACAGAGAAGACAACAATGTGATTAAAAATATAACAAAACCAGAAATACTTACAAAATATCTGTTGTCAAAAATCCCAAAGAATGTGCCTTTTGAAGAGCTTTCACCTAATGTTTATTCGCAGTAAACCTCATTTCACCTCTTTCATGAAGTAAAGGGGCTTTACAATAGCCATAATTTCTATTTACACCAGAAGTCCTCTAGATATGGCTGAGTCTGTGTAAAAAGATTATAGTTTAGATGACAACTAAGACCCAAAGAGCTGTGACTGATGAGCAAGCATGACTTAGTCTATGATGAACAGGGCTGCCCTTCCCTGCTAGGGTGCTCGCAGTACATAGTTTACACTGGGGTAAACCTGTACCAAGTGTACATTTCTTTCCTACCCTGAATTGCAAACTGGCAACTCAGCAGCTATGCTGTGGAGATCTGAGACATTTCTGCAGAGAGGTGCTTGAAGGACGACTGGAAGCAGCAGCCACAAAAGAATCACAAGAGAAATAGTTCCCTCTTGTCATTCAGACCCCTAAGCATATTTTAGGGAATATTTGTTGTGTGGACAAACAAGGCCACAAATACATTACAGTGCTTTGATTTCCAATCCAAACATGTGAAAAGGGTTTTTGTTGCTTAGGACTACTAAAATGGGTAGAAGCTATGTAGCTGGAATCCTGCTTATAGAAAAACTTTAAAAAGCAGCAACCACAGCCTGTTTCATTGTGATTTTTCTTTCTATTTTTCCTTTTTTTGTTTTTTTTTTGACCAGCCTCATGGATGGTCATCACCAAAATCACAGTGCAATGCTGCACAATTTACTCTAATACAACCAGAACACTGCAAAAGTACTTCAAAATAAACATCTGTGAAAAAAGCCAGACTAATGAAATTACAGATCATTCAAATATTGTAACAGCTGTTGGAATCGATCTGAAGCCATCACTAGTCTGGTAAAGTGCGTTTATTCAAATGTCTTTGTAAAGCATTGGGAGTGTGAAGCTCATAGCAGTAAAACTGTTGATGTTTCAGTTCGATTTAGCTCATTATTAACGGTTAGTATTGAGTACATGTGCAGAGGTCTCCCTCTAAAGAATTCTGTCACTGTGCTCAAGCTGCACTGCAAGAGGAAGCTCCCTGTGGGATGGAACATCCAGCTCTCCATCCTGATAAACACTGCAGGCCTGAGCTAGAAACAAGAAATGGCCCCTTTCAGCCATAGAAGTGCTGTGGTCTCGTTCCTCCATGAGAGTGGCTAGCTGGTAGTTTTGCTCCAACCAGCAAGTTGAAATGAAGAAGCACAAAAAGAGATTCTTCTTACTAAGCAAGTACAGAATACAGGGCTTGTGAAACAGAAGTGGAGCCTTGGACAGAGTGCTAGCTGGTGTAAGTTACACCACACTCTGGGGTCAGCAGAATGCTCTCTGGCAAGCTCTTCAAACTTTCGCATTTATTTTTTGGTGGAGGAATTTCAAACAGAGCTAGAACTATAACCTTGTTCCTTGCTGTAATCATTACACAAGTTCTTCTAAAGGTGAAGTGCTGTGGTGGGATCAGTCCTGTACATGGTGTACACACAGAATGATGAAGTGTTTGATCTGAGGTGTATCAAGCTGAATATATCCTGCTCTGGTGGGTTTAATTTCAAAATAAACAAAACCCTGTGAATGTGTTTTGAGTTCCCCCTGGTGTGTGATGCTCCATGATTCCTGAACCCCTGGCTGAGCTGCAGTGCCGTCAGAGGGTTCTGCCTCTCCCTGATGTCTTGCAGAAGTGGAACAATCAGAAACTGCTGGGGCTGCAGTTTACGTTAGTCGTACCCTTATTTTCTCCTTATGTGCATTTTATGGGTCTGTGGAATAAAAAGCTAACTCTGAGGTTAGAGGCCGTTGTGTAAATCAGAGACACGTGTTTTTATCAGGGACGCTATAGTACATGCAAATAACAATAAAATCAGAGGCACAGCCATCACTCTGGGGCTTTGAGTCCAGACTTTGCTCTATTACTGTGATGTAAATCTGGAATAATTGGGAGCTACTTGGTACCTTTGAACCTTCCACCTTATACTGAACTTCAGGACAAGAACATTAAACATAAGAGAAATTTGATTCCCAGAACAGGTGAAAAAAAAAAAAGCTGCTGAAATTGTTGTTTAAAGATAAAGCTTAAAAATGAGAAAGGAAAACCTATATTCTTTATCTGACTTGGACAGAAATGCTGAGTTTGAAAAAAACACTTACCTTTAATACTAGAGTTACTCTGCTGATTGGATGGAGGGGAGGAAGGGGTGGAGAATGGATAAAAGGAGAGAAAGGGGTATATTTTAAGGTAAACTATTGCTAGAGACTGAGTTGGGCTGCTCAAAAGGAACATGCTATGGGAGACAAAAAGAGCTGTTATGTGGATGATGCAGAGAGAAAAGATGATGAAATCCCACTGCTGGCTACAAAAACAGAGGGCGAGTGAGTCAGGTCTGTTTAAGAGAGGATTCGAATCAAGAAGGAAACTAATATGCTCTTAAAAAAAAAAACCAACCAAGTGATGGAAGACTGGAAGAAAGTGGGGTGTTTGTTAAGAAAATCTCATTTTGGCAAGGGTGAGCTTGTGCTGCAAAAATCAGTCCTGAGTATGGATCCTCAAGAAAGTGATGCTGACTGAAGTTCACTGACAGCTCTGATTATTACTGCCTGGAACTGCAGCTGAGAGTGTAACACGGAGATGAAAGAGTGTGTATTTTATGGTCAGCCTTCCGAGCTGCCTGCAATATGTATTTGTAGGAGTTAATTGAAAAATAGCCAATCTGGAAGAGATTTTTTCTTTAGGACTCCTCTGAAGTTCGTTCCTGAAACCTGTTAGTCACCAGGAGAGAAAGAACGAGGGAGGAAGAGAGTGGCTTAGACAAGTCTGAGGAAAGAGAAATTATGACTAAAAGAAAAAAAGAAGGAGAATATTTTCAAGATGGAAAAGTTAACAGCTTTCAGTAAGACATTTTTGCTCTTTTAAAAGATTCTATTTGATTTCCATTTACCAAAAAAGTCAATGTGTGCATGTGTGGTTGTGTACAGTGATAATAACAACATGCTCTTAAAAATCCTGAATTATCTGTGGTTTCCACTTCTCCAGTTGTGAATCTGGATCCTACAGGCCCTGGTCCCTGTCTGTAATCAGTGGCTCACTTACCAAACAGAAGACAGGTATATATCACAAGATTTATAGTATATGCATTTCACATTAGCTTAATAGGCAGGCGTGTTTTGCTTGGATTTGCCTTGTAAGAGCCATACCTAACACAGCATGTAGGTGTACCAGCAAGCAGCTCCCACTAGCATTTGTTCCCAGACATTGCTATTATTTTTCATCATCATTCTACAAAGTCATTTATAAGGAATGGTCTCATATACAGCAATATTTTGGAAAGCACCTTTCCAAGGCTTCCCACAATGTGAGCTCAACATGCTCCACTTTATACCACACTTCATATATCTGCACTGTCTCAGGAAGGAGATTAAAGTGGTCTTTCATGTGCCTGTCAGTCTCTTCTGTCTGGAGATGTTTGTTTTTAAGCAGGATAAATAGAAACACATTAAAACTTGAACATGGGTGTGTATATGAATGGCTGGATTGTTCACTGGGAAACTTTACCTGGAAAAATTTCCAGTGATAAAATTGCTAATGTTTGTTACAGAACATAATTTGGAATAATATTATTTACATATATGAATATATAAATATCTATTTGAATATATCTGTCCCATTATGCAAAATACAAGCCACACAAGAGAAAAACAGTACCAAAATAAAAGAAGGGGTTTCTTTCTGGTGTTAAATACACTGTAATAATGTGCCTTCTCTTTTCCATACTGACACAAGGTTAAAGAGACAAACAAGCTGGTGGCTTAAATGAGAAAACAAATACGTAATTACTGCACCTAGAAGTATATGTTCGGGGGTTTTGATTGGTTGGTTTTAGATCTGTGTTTTTCTGTTTTCCATTCCAGACCACAACAGACCAGCCACTACATTTCATATCACAGAAAGTGTGACAGGGCCAAATTCTGAGACGCACATGGTGATTTAAGGTACAGTAAACTCTGTTACACACCTGTTAGATCATCAAAAACCTAGAGTAATCTACCAGTAGAGTGATCTTAGTTCAAATCCTTTCTTATATAGAGGTAATATTGCAGTAATCAACTCTTTCAGTTAAACTTCAAATTCGGTTATATATTACCCTTTAAAGAGTAATTATTTCAATATGAAGAGCTTATTTATTGTGCTAAATGAGGGTTAGCTAGGACATTGGGTCCTTTGACAGCATCCAGATTCACTCTACATGTGTTGCAGGGTTCAAGCCCTGACATATGAAGTATATAGTATTGCTTCATTTTTCTGTTCTAACAACAGTAAATGATGAAGTATTTTTATTAGTGGTATTTATTTGGAAGAACTATTAATTTTGTTCATATCACATTTTATAGGTATCTTGTTTGGTAGGCATGTCTGGTATCCCTTAAGTAGAATTTTATCAACAATAAAAAAAAAAAATCGGATTTTTAAACAGTTCCTTCCATAAAAGTCAGTGACTTTTGCTGTATATTTCACTATGAGCACATCAAAATCATAACACTGCCTTCAGAGACACAAAGCTTCTAATCAGGATTAGGCCTTTGATTTTTTTTCAGTAGTTTATGATATTTCATTCCTCCAGCAGTGAGTTTCTGTAAATCATGTCATCTGGAGCTTTAGTATCACTCCTATACATGCCAAAACCACAGGCGGAGGGATGTATCTCTCCTCAAACAGTAGCAGTGGCCAGTGATGACCAGAAAAGCAACAAACTGAAGATCTGCCCTTTTTCCTTCATATAAAGTCAGATAAGGGTCCTGAAAGCTGATGAGGCTGGGGTCGTTGCTTGACCACAAATGCCAGCTCAGGCCATAAAAGTATTACTGAGCAAAAGCTTTTAAATAAAAGCAAATTACATGTACTTTACCTCTGGCAAGACTTGTGTGTGTTAGTAGCAGCCATAGCATGACTGCTATCATCCATCAGCACCATGATTAATTAGAAAATCCTTGGAAGAAGGAGCAGAGGAAGAGCAAAAATACTGCACCAGGAATGTTTCCCTAGTGAAGAAATGTGCTGCTGAACACCACAAGCTGTTTCAGTTTTGACAGAAAGATATTTCTTGAGAGTTTGCATCTGTAGAATGAAAAAAAAAAAAAAAAAGTGGTTTACAGCTATTTTTATAATGGGGGGTTTTATGCATTTCTTTTGCAGTTTAATAATACATTTGTAGGCCTCCATATATTCCAACTGCTGTGCAAAGATTTCCGGTGATATGCGGGGTGGAGGTGTGTGGGAGGGGGAAATTCCTGGTTTGCGTTTTGGTTTCCCTTGGCTCTTAAAAGAGAAAGGAGGCCTGAAAACTTTTCAGAAAGGATTTTTTTAAGGGTGTATTCAACACTTGGCACTCAGGTTGTCTAGCCATTTAGTTATTTTTTTGTTCCTGGAAGACTTCTATGTATCACAGGGGAGCTATTAAGCTTATGACATCAAAGGTGCCATGGAAACAAAACCTGATTAAGAGTGATTTTGGATAGTCTGTTTTAAGCTTTTTGTTTATTTTTTTTTTTTATGCTAACTCAAATGTTTGAATGAACATATGGAAGGGGGAAGAAAAAACAAACTACAAGGATTTCCTCTTCTTATCATGGAGTCAGTTATTTGTCTTCCTCATCAAAGGTTGCAAGCTCCATCCTTCTAAGTATTACGAGGAATGCTTCCAGAAGCCAAAAGACATCGGGCTTCCCCAGTATATCTCAAATAAGGGAGAACAAGCACACACAAACTAGTACCATTGCCGGGGCCCAAAACTGGCACTTTTGTTTTTCTGCTTCAGCTGAGAGGAAAGACAGTTTTGCTCTCCTTGACTCCCTAGAAGTGATGAGCTAAATTAGGTCCCGGAAGAGATTCACCATTCATCACTCTGATGTGAAACCCAAGCCTTTTTTCTTATGTGGAGTCTCAGGCTAAGACAACTAGCCTGAAACCAGTGGATGTTCTGCAAGTACCTTTGGAGAAACACAGATTTAACTTGTCATGAAGTCTTCTTTTGCCTTTATATACCTTTATAGTTCCTAAACATTTTTCTAATATTTTCATGCATCATGCATACTCAATTGGAAGATCTGTTAGTATTTTCAGTCTGAAAATAAGCATCACGCTTAAATGATGCCCAGCTGTGGCTGGACAGCTATTCTTCCTTCCTCACACCTTCATTTCAGTTATTCTCTGGCTTTGCCAAAACCCTTTTTATGGAGTTACTATAATGACATTTCTTTTCAAGCCAGAGATCTGTTTCTCACATACCTGAAACTGATTTTTATCCGAGCTTCACATGGTTCATAGCTCCCTTTTTCCACTGTGAATATCCTTGTTTGTTTGTTTTGTCTCCTTTCCTCGGGAATTTTCTGTTACCTGGTGCCAGCTTCATCTATCCCTCATATCCTTCCTTTTGAATAAAATGCTGAGTTGGCTGAATTCCAGTTGGTTGTTCATGTGTTTCCTCACCAAATACACTGCTGTCATCCTTGAGCTCTGCTAGTGTCCTATGGCCTCTCAGTAAGGTTCCTACAGGTTGTTTAAATGAGTGGTTGGGTATATGCACTTTTGCATGCATTTCTGAATTTCATGCCACAAGACACATGCATTGAAAGGTCTCTGTTGCGTGTTCCTGTTGCATTAGAAAAACAGTGCTGTTCAGAGCCTTGCCCACAGCACTGACCAAAGCCATTAAAACAGTAGTGAAGATCTACCCAGCTCAGGTTTCACCATTACTAAGGGTATAAGTCAGGATTTGTCAGCTGAGGTGAGAAGAGTTATACCTGTAAAAAATCAGTATTTGCCACTGTCTTCCTACTGCACACAGAAGGACCCACTCCGTAGGCCACAATCAGCTCTGGAAACACCCCAAAAAGCAGCCAAAAATCTGGCCTGAGAAACATATGCAGCACAAAGACTGAAAATGTGGACAAATCTGTTCTCCCATGAAAGTTTTGTCCCATTCTATCTTTTAGCCATTTTGCTTTTGAATGTGTTGAGAAAAGTTTGCTTCATTAGCTCTGTCAACTTGCACATGCTTATCCCAGAGCTCTGCGCTCATCTGCTGCTGTGTCTCCTGTAGTATCTAACAAAAAGCAGATGGGTTTATTTGGGCTCATAGTTACAATCAATTTTTTTATCTCCCCTCTCAGCCAAAAATATTGTATTGCTTTATTGTATTGTAATGATGAACAGAAGGGGTGGTATAACTCTAACCTTGTTAGCAGCCATGGTGCTGTCACCTGGAAAAAGCAGCTGACCCTAAAGAGGTGGAAACAAGAGTGAGGCAATGGTGTTAACATGCGACTCATTTCCTTCCTGTACTGTTAGAAGGTCACTGGCTAGTAGAACTGACATCTGAAACCTGAGACGTGAAGCACTAAGGATGCAAGGACTCTTCCTAGGCATAGCTCATACAGGGCCATCTGATCCCTAACCTACTTGACGTCAAGTACATGAGCTCAGCCACCAGCTCTACAGGAAGCAGGTGTAAGTGCTTACAGGGAAAAGGCTCAAGTGTTTGCTGTTGGCAAGAGTGAATGAGTGCTAGTGGTGGGAGTGTTCATGGGTATAAGCATATGGAGCAGTAGTTGACCATGAATGCTCTTTTATGCAGGAGACGAGCCTTCAGGCTTTTAGTGTAGCTACCAGCAGGTACGTTTAGTGTTTCTGTACTATCTTTCTTAAGCATTGGTTTAGCCAACAAGCCAAAACTGCTTTCAGTTTTCAGAACTGCTAAGAGTACCTCGACTCTACTCTGGTTTACATACTCTATTTTACAACCTTGGGATTATTTTTTTTTTTCTTTTAAAAACACTTTAATTGCCTCTGCATTTTTGTGTTCAGCTGTTGCTTGCATGTGCTTCTCTCAGCTTAGCATTGCAAACCAGTCCTGGCTCTTTTGAAAGCTGTCATTTCTGAAATGACATTAGCAGCATGAGCTGAGTGTTTGGACTAGCCTGTAAGGAGGAAGGATGAAAAGCTGTTTTTCTCTCTAAATTTTATTCAAGCTAATCTTTCTTCTATCCATATTGATTATTCTAACAAAGTCTGACTCTCCTATCATTCTTCTATCATTTGTTGAGGTTTAACTGTGAAGTAGTTTAACTGTGAGTAGTTTAACTGTGAACGAACAAGTTCACCTTTTTCTGTGTCCAGCGCTTTTCCACTGAACATGATGAAAAATTAAGGTGTTTCCTGTCTTCCACGTTCTTCTCCACTCATAGGTCAGAAGTGCATATTAGTTATGACCCTCATTTGCAGTACAGGATTGCAAAAGAAAGGAGGCAGAAAAAGGAAACCTCTGAAGCCTATTGCTTAGCACTCATTCTTCTGGTACCTGAAGAAAATTAATCCAGGAGAAGGTGCACAGTGGCTGAGGCAGTAGACGTTGAATTGGTGGCTCAGCACTCAAGAGTTAAGAGACATGATGTCTATACGGACAACTTCTGCTTGCACGGTTGTTTTTGTGACATCTCTTCACCTTTTGCATATGCAGTTTTGTGATGGTCTTTATAATTCATGAGAAACAATGAAGCCATGCTGTTTCGCGTTTGTAAAAACTACTTGGGCTATTAAAGGATGCGAGCAAACAGGGAGGGAGAAGCAGCAGTTCCAAAATTAAGTGCAGCTCCCAGCCACTGGTAGTTTAAGTCAGTAACACTGCTTGAGTTTTAAGTACAACGGGGCTGTTTTTCTTGACTCCTCTGGTTCAGCTTTGATTAACAAGCCCTTCTGTGATGTTAGAGATATGTGGCCAGACTCTTTCCTGTAAAAACTGCATGCGTAATCCACACGCAAAACTTGTCTGAGGCTTTCTTGGGAAAAGCAGTTGCTTTAAATGGCACTTAAACCCATCTGTTTAACTGGAAGGGCCTTTCTTTTATAGGCTACAAGATACATAAGTACATCTGTTTCTACTACCTTTTGCTAATTCATTTCCCTCCCTTCTCTAAGAAGAAACAGAGGAGACTTCTGATTTCTGATGCCCTTTTGCCCACATCTCTGTCCCTGCACAGGGCTATCCAAGTGCCAGCATCCCCAGAGGGTTTGGCTGGTTGGGTGCAGTCCTGATGCTGGGTGTGCTCTGCGTTGCTCTTGTGAAGCCAGACAGGTTGTAAGTGGCAGAAGGGCTTTGCCCACGTGTGCATCTTAAACATATGCACTGGAGCTCACCTTCGTTTTGACCACATGCACACAAGTGGTCGCTCGGGTGAGCTGCATGCCAGCAGAGCCCTTCCCACACTAGCCAGCACAGGAGGAGGAGCTCTTGCAGACATGCAGTGCAGCTGAGATATTTGGCTTCGTGATTTGTGGTGGGAGAAAGAGCCTCAGCACAGTCGCCTACTCATTCAGAGGCTCTAAAAACTGCCAGTTCTGATGCCCAAAATGTGTCTGCCCCCACACCCTCTGCTGCTGGTGTGACTCCTTATTTTCTGCTCGGGGGACAAACAGCCCACTCTGGAGAGCCGCATATCAGGAGGGGGAAGAAAGCCACCTTAGTGACCATGAAACACGGCAGTAACATGGAAAAATCTAGGGGGATGGGGTGGCTGTTCAGTCCAGGTCTTAGTCTGGGTTTCCAGGGATGTGGGCACAACTCTTCTGCCAGCTGCAGCTTGAACCCAAGCCTGGATGCGGTCCTGAGCCAGTAACTCAGGCCTGCAATAACCCCGCTTAACACGTCTAAATCAGAAGGGCCATTTTTGTAAGGATTTAGTTATATAGGTTCATCTCCAAGGTGTTTAGTCCTTAGTTTGGATCACCCTGGAGGTGTCTGCCTTCCCCTGTTGACCAAAAGAAACTGGAGTCAATTAAAAATCAACAAGTATCTTAGTCTCCTTACATAATAAGGATGAGTATTTTCTTTGCCTGGCTTGTGTCCGCAAGCTATGAACTCTTTGGGTTGTTGCTGTCCCTCACATAATGCAGGTTTTGGCTTGGGGAAAAGTAAAACAAACAAAGTAAATAGGAAAAAGGAATAAGAAAAATAGGTTAGCATTCCTAGCCATGAGGAAGGGGATCACTTCCAGGGTTCCTGGACCAGGGGACATAAGGAGATGCAGCTCAGTCCTAGCTTGAGCTTGATGTTATGGGAGCAAAGAGATGTTGCTCACCACATGGGCTCAGGACTTGCTGCCATCCATGCGTACCTATTCATCTGGGTTCATCTGATACTGTCTTATAAGGTGACTCTGGCTCCATCTGCTCTCCTATGCTTCAAATTGGTTAAGAAAGAATACTCTGGTTTTATCATTGGGGTACAGTAATTTTGCAAGCAGCAAGCAACTCTTCTGCCTGCACTGATACTTTTTTTTCCACCAGGGTTGTGGCCTGAAGTCCTTCGTGGCAAAAAAATGTCTTGTAGGTCGCTGGGACCCACCAGCCATGTACCCCCAAGGGGCACAGCAGGCTGGATAGCCAGAATATGAAGGCACCAGGTGTGTAGGAGCTTCTGCCAGGGCTGCTCCCCTTTCCTGACCTCCCAAAAGATGTTGGCAATTTTTTAGCTTCCTCCCACCCTCTGAAAGCTGGAGGTGATTGATTTTGCATGACTGTTCAAAGCACCTCGTGGAGCTTATTTCCCAAAGCCCCGGAGAAGGGGGCAGGGGTAAGAGGAATTAAAAGGGATAAATATTTCCTTGGGTTTTCTTGACATCAGTCATTTATTTTCTGAATGAAAACTGCTGTATGGTGACATTTATGGCACTGGCATTATGTGTCTCACATCCTACAAAGTAGCAACTCCCTTAGAAAAGGCTTGTGTGTCTGGAAAGCATTTCCTCCCTTTAAACTCTTTAATAGGCAGTGTTTGTTTGACACTTGGGTGCACACATTGGATCCTTTACTTTGTCATTCACCAGGGTGCTCTCAGAAGCACCAAATACCTTTGAGTGATGCCTCCTAAGCTCCTGGCACGCCAGGTCTCGTGTGCTTTCCCACTAAATGGGGCATTAGCAGAGCCCAAGCAGGGCTGGCTCTTACTTCCTGGAAGAAGGACGTTTTGCACTGGGGAAACCAAATCTTTCTGAATCTATGAGTTTTGGAGGCTTCAAGGGGAAGCTGTGACTCTGAGCTGTCTCTTTTCCCAGCAGAAACTCCTTGCACAGAACACCTCCTTTCATTGCATAATGCTGGTAGACTAGTCTAGATGTGACTCTTCTCTGGCAGAATTTGTCTTAGCTCCTGGTATATGGGGTGAAGGGATAACTGGAGACACAGCTCTAATTAGAAAAGCTTTGGTTTCACTCCCCCTGAATAGTCTTTGGGAGGAATCTGGCATTTTTGGGGCGGAGGAAAAGGAAATCTGAGTTTCTAGAAGACTGTGAAGCATAATTAGAACTTGGCATATATTTACAGGCGTCAAATGAATGTGGAGACAGCTTGTGAGCAGCGTCCTGAGCCTGGCTGCTGGGAGGGTGAGGGCTGGGAGGACCAGAGTGGCAGAAAGCTGCTCTTCAGGAGTCTGTGTTTGTCAGATCCTGGGAGTCCTGTTTGTGTTTAAATGAGGTGTATGAGCAGTGAACTTTTAATTATAGAGGTCATTTTAATGATGCAAGTCTCGCAAAAATCAGAATATCTGATGTATTCATAGGGATTTTGCTACCTGGGTCAGTTTATGGGGTTTTGAACACAGGAAGAAAATAAAAATCTCTAAATGCTTCATTCTGATGATTCAAATGTGTCAGGTTTATTTAAAAATAATAAATGTATCCTTGTTCTTTTGTACTTTTTAAAAATAGTCACATTTTAGTCAGCTAAAGTTTTTATTATTGATCTGAAATGTTTACTATAGGTTCATTTGAAACTGCTTATGTGGGGTTAACCTGATCTGCAACCCGTATTCTGGGTTACTCCTTAATAAGGAAAGAATTACAGCCTCACACACCACCCTCAGCCTGTTGTGTATTTCTGCCGGTTCCTGATTAAGCAAATGTGTGAAATTCAATACAGGAGTCCTGGCAGCTATTGTACTGGTTGGGAAATAGTGAAAAACTCCCAAGATGTATGAAAATAAGAATATAATGTCTTTCTGTGCTTGTTCAGGTGAGGACTGACGAGTGACAGCCTGGGGCCCAGACACAGCCTGTTCCCAAACGCTTTTCTGCTATTATATTGTAGTATAGGATATTTACTTTGTCCATTGAAGCAGTTGGTAAGTTGGACATCCTGGCTTGCTTGGTTAGAATGAAATCAAAACTTCTGTATACTGTTTGGCATGTAAGGTGGCTTCTGTAAGTACTGGAACATGTCAGCATTTTCTGGCAAGCGGTGTTTTCAAATGGAAGTTATTCTTGCAGTTGCAGTAAAAAGGAGAACTCTCAACACTAAAGAAAAATGTACATTAAAAAATGAAAGACTCAAAGGTACCAAGTATTTAGTTAAAGGGGGGGGGGGGGGGGGCAGGGCTGGGAACCCAAGAAAGTTGAGAACAAAACCCAGGAGCATAAATGATTTAAAGGAGAATAAAGCAGAGGTCTGCCACACCTCTGGTTCTGGGTGGTAACACCTTGCTTCAGCCAGGAAGGCTGCTTACCTGCACCTCCAGGAGCACTGGTCCCCATCATGGGCAACTGCTTGTTTGTGCCAATAAACGTGGCACCTGTCCCACTCCCATGCTGCCGACCTTTTCTTAACACTTAAGAGACATCCAACAGATCTAATGGGTTAGTGTGTAAAATCTGCCACTGCATCATCTCCTTTCCCAGGGAGAGTGTGTCCTGACAAACCTGGGTGGCAGGAGGGCTGGTTGATGCCTTTCCTGGATGCTGGTAACTCCCCAAAGTCCCAGAACAGATATATTCAGTGTTTTGCACAGAGTAAAAGCCCAAGAAAGCAACTGTACTTACTGGTTTTTTATCCCTGATATGATGCATTGGGAGCTGTAAAGTGACTCCTTGATCCTGGCCTCTCCAAATGCTGTTTTGGAAAAGAACCCTGAATTTTAGACATGCCCCAGCCCAAGTGCTTTGTTGTGTAGCTCCCTTGCCCTTGGCAGGTATCTGTGCATATCACACACCATGCTACTAACCATGGGCACACCAGTAAGTGTCAATAAGCAAAATAAATCCCTGTGGGGCTGAGTTTGCAGTGCTAAAGGGCTCAAGACACCGTCTGTTCCACAGGGTCTGGATCCTGGACAGGTTGTCCCAGGACCTCAAAAGGTGTTCACAGCACCCAGCCCCTGTGAAACTGAACAGGCTCTGCCTCCCGTCCATGCTGTGGTTCAACCTTCTTCTGTCCAAGTCGCTCTGGTCCTCTGAGTGAAGGACAGCCCTTCTGATGTACACACTGAGCTTGGGAAGAAATGCCAGTCCACCGTGCTGGGTGAGCTGTGCTAGACCAGAGAGAGGAGTAAAAGCCTTAAACATGGGACTTCCCAACCCGCAGTCTGCCTGAAGTACTGGCAGGATGGTCAGACAAGGAGTTGCCTTTTTTCTTTTTCTTAGCATAAAATGTGCCTATGTCTACAACTACATTTTTAAGATGTTAGAAAGTGATGTTGTGAAATGCTGTTGTTTGTCTTTGAGGCAAAGTGCCCCTTCCCATCTTAGAGTGGCTACTTTTTTTTTTTTTACTCCTGACACTTAAGCCTCGTTGTTTGTAAATCATGTCCTTCTATTTTCTGTCATGCTCTTTCCTTTACCTGCTAGCCAGCTAACCCTCTCCTCTTGCCTGGGTTCCAGCCATAGTGAGTGACCTCATGCAGGGCACCTGTGCCCAGCTCCTGCTCCTCCATTCTTCTGTCCTGCTCAAGGGGGTCATGGCTTCAAGATCCTGCTGTACTCATGTAAGAGAAACCTTAGGGAAATCTATTTTCACTGAATTTAGAGCAATGTGTGAGAAAAACATCCTTTATATATATTCTGTGAAAATCTAAGACTTTCTGACTTCTTTGTAAGTAAAAACCCTTTTAAGGTACCTTACATATTAAAACTTGTATGGAACTTGATGGGACTAAGTATATTAGCTCCTCAGCTGGTGCTAGATGGCTGAGCTGCACCAGCATGGAATCATAGAATGATCTGAAGATCATCCAATTCCAACCCCCTGCCACGGGCAGGGACACCTTCCACTAGACCAGGTTGCTCAAGGCCCCGTCCAAGCTGGCCTTGAACATAAGCAGCCTTTCCTTCCTGAAAGGCTGCCTCATACCCTTAATTACAAGCAATTGGAGCTCATACTACAAAGTTGTTAGAAGCAAACTTTGTAAATGTGCATTGTCATGGAGACAGTATAGATCAGCTGAAGGAGCATATGGTTCTTTACTCCTTCGAGCTATCACTGGAAGGAGTAGACTGAGGAATATATTTAGTGTTTTCTTTTCAACAGATGACTAAAGATAAGGAAATAAAATTAGTTTGAGAAAATCCTCCCCCTTTTCTATGGGAAGTTGGCTGCTCTTCACTCTGCATTAGAAAAATATTACTGAGATCTCTCTTGTTTTATAGCTGATCGCTGACAGGCATTCTGGAAAGGTCATATGTGAGAGCCTCTCCTCATAAGCATACAAAGAAAAACATAAGGATTTTTTTTATTTAAAATTATATTAACTTGCTGCTCTTAAAATCAGGGTCTGTGTGTGATTTTTCACAGATAGAAGACAATTCTTCCTTAAAAGCAGACTCTCTTGATCGTAACTATGCACTCACGTCCACTTTAAGCCCTCTACATCACCTCAAGGCCAGTGAAAGCCTGACTCCAATGTGCTTGAGCAAGCACTGGTGGAACAACTAGTTCTCTGCAGCTTTGTGGACTTGCCTCTTCCCTGGCCTGGAAAAGCTCTTGGCTGCTCCTCTGCACTTTTATCAAGAATGCCAGTTGCTTTAATAGTGGGGTTTGTAATGAGATTTAGTAGAGCTATGGTGGAAATAAGGAAGCCCTTTGTCAGACAGGGTTGGAGAGAGATGCACTGGGCTAAAAAAAGACGGTGAAATTGTTGATGATATCACCGTTTCTCAAGAAAAGCTTTGTTTTAGGGGAAAAAAAAAAAGACACATTTGTTCAAGAAACAAACAAAAGCATCATACAAAAATATTTGACCAGATTTATGGACCCTATTCAGTGGCAGCTGGACCACTGTAGTTCAAATGAGTTGAACAACAAATGCGAATAATTGATTACATTTCTTTAGCAACCAGTATTTAGACAGGAACAGCACTAGTCTAACTCACTCGCTAGTTAATAGTTCAAGGAAACAGTGGATTGTTCTATGCCTTTATGATTATTGTGCTCAGAAAGTACAGCCTGACTGCAGTGTCCCAGCTGGAATTACTTGAGGAGAAACGTTCCCCTTGCCAGGCTGAACCTCATGTCTCCTCCCACAGTGCAGGTGGAAAAGGAAGATAGGGAAGACTTTCCACCTGGTTGCGGTCTGCTCTTATAATCTTCCCCATAGTGTAATAGTTAGCATGGTATCTTATGAATTTCAGGGTTGATGCTGTTGAGTCTCTCTGGAGGCAAGAGCACAGGCAAAGATGAAAAGGACATCAGCTGGTGGGAAGATGGAAGGTATCGCATTGCTCAGGCCCCTTGATCGCCTGCTGCTGTGGCCAAGGATGGGCTGACTGAAAAGGCTTCAGCACTTGGTTCTTGGGTGACAGAATTGCCTTTTAACTTCTTGTGTATTATTTATGTGCAGCAGGACAGCAAACTGCCTCCTGAAGGGAGCGCTGTTATTCACCTGGTGGGAGGACACTGTGTAAATGTTTGAGAATCTCATCAGCAGCTGTGTCGGGCAGTGTAAAGAGAAAGGGGGTTGTGTGAATGGGAAAGAGGTTTGGCTGCAGCTTTTCAGCCTTCGAGAGGCTTTGTTTCCTGATGTTTCTGCTGTCTCACTGGCAGGAACATGACCTGAGGCCCAAGGGAAGGGGACCAGAACAAAGTTGTTCAGACCTGCTTTTTGCTTCCCGCCTTTGGGTCCACAGTCATGAATGAGCTACTTCTCAGGGCAAGATTTTGTTTCCCTCTCTGAGCATGGGTCTGTCAGACTGGGGGAGGGGGTGGGAGGTGAAGACATACACATGCACAAAATTGGCCATGATTGAGCACATGCAGGTTTGACTTCACTGGTGCTAAATGTTTGAGTGAATTGTGACCACCTTCTGTCTTCTGCTTCAAAATTGTGCCAGTGTTGCACTTGGAAAGGGGTTTTTAACACAAGACTGTCTATTTCGGTTTAAATTGTGTTGTGAAGTGCTAAACCAGGAACACTAAATGGGACATTCATAAGCCTGAAAAGTTGAGCAACTGAAAGAGGGCAGATGCTTGAATTAACACAGCTGAACAGTTGAAGTGTGGCAAAATTTCCAGTGTCTGAAAAGCGGTGTTTTTAATGGGATGTGCTGAACTGCATCATAATAGGGGGTGGGGGGTGGAATGCTACACACCAAACAAAATGCATGCACTATGTGACACACTATAATAACACTTGAAACCATGTGTACAATTAGTGATATTGACTCGGTACCTCTGAGAATGACTTTTTGCTGGCACTTCATCCCATTAGGTTGAATCTTTCCCAAGGAGGAAAATCTAGGAGACACTAGTCAGTCACTGACTCACTATCAGCTGCCTCCTTGCTAAAGCCTGAATGTATTCCATAGTAAGTTATTTGTCACAGTGACTCAGCATTGTAGGCTCCTTTTTAATTTCTCTCTCACCACAGAGCCAAGAAAATCTCCCACCTCCCCATGCCGTATGCTACTGAGATAGCAGTTTTGTATCATCGGCCAAAGGATAACACATTGAAATGTGTGTGAGGAGCCTTATAAGGGCATTAACACTTGCCTCCAGGTTGGACGTCACGACGGCGAGCCAAGGAATGGTGCCAATAATAGATTCCTTGTGTTTGTACATGCCGCGGTGACTATTTGTGCCGCTCGTGGGAAACAGAGTGATATGCCAGACGGCAAAGTGTTTCATTTAACCAGAGTCACGGGGGTTGATCCTGAGTGAGTCTTCACTTAGACATGCAGCCCCATTCCTGGAAAGGTCAGTGTGCAGATCGTGCCAGCCTGGGGGCTGGCTGCAGGAGGGGAGCTGGGGATCAACCCCATACCCTCTGCCTTCCCTAGGTAGCTGCCCTTTAGCCCAGAGAAATCAAGATTATACGATAGTAACTTTGAGCTGCAGCAGTACACGTGCCTTGACTTGCATATCTATACCTGGTTTCCCCTGGGTAAATGGAGGCTGATAAGATGTGCCATACTGCCCTGTTTTCTCTACATCAACGTGCTTGTCCTGTTAATTGCAGGTGTTCCCCATCTGGTTCCTCAAACCAGTGGGCAAAAAGCTATCAATCAAGCCCAAATTCCTGTTCTGATTACATTATTCCCTAAACCACCACTTAACCCATAGGGAATGCAGGAGGACAGTTGTATAATGTCAAAAATGGCTGGTGGCACCCTCCTTGACGAAGGAACAGAGGAAAGTGGAATAACACTGCTGTTTCTCTTTGCCACCTGATGAGCCAAATACTTCTTCATGGCATCATCTCATGTTTGCCCAAATAATGACCTGCTTTCATATTGCTTCATCCCTCAGGCTTCATTGGCCACAGGTGTAACCTCTGGAGAATCTGTAATTCAGGCAAAGAAGCCACATGCTTTTGTACTGACTAATAAACACTATTTATTTTGCTAGGAATTGGTTGGTGTTTAACCAGTGTGAACAGCATGGGAACCAGACCAAGTAACCAGGAGCTGAAGGGGAAAAAGGTCGGATTTATCTGCAAAGTTCTCCAAAGATTCTGAATGGGGAGTGTGTTGGATAGATCAGTGATTTACTTTAGTCTAAATAATATAAAGTCTAAATAACAAATAATATTTAATCTAAATAATATAAATTCTAATATAAAGTACTCAAAGCAGAATCCAAGGATGCTTGAGTGAGGTTTGAATCAAATCCATCTGGCTTCTTGGTGTAAGAGCGTAGCTTTCAATTAAAAATTAATGCTGCTGAGATCCAAACAAAAGCAGACAAAAACCATTTCCACTTTGCACCCTACATGATGGGTGATAGTCTAAAGGAAAAAAAAAGAAAAAGATTAATTAGGTTGAAATAGTATGTAAATGCTTACAAATGGAAGCCTGAACAACACTGACCTCTTTTCCTTTATGAAATCGATCATTCTCACATGCAGGGGCAAGCTGTACTCTCACAACTAGGTGACCCCACCATAAGCAGCAGCATCTTCCCTCCTGACTGGTTTGCTGCTGGGTAGGGAAAGCCCTGGACAACAGGAGTTTGGGAGCCCTGAACACACAGATGTATATGTCAGTACAAATAGGAGTGCCATACACCACAAGCCAGGCACCGGCTGCTGCTTCCTGGCCAAGAGTTTTGCACAAACAAAATGATTATGACTTATGCTCATGGTTTGGGCTCCTGCGCTGGCCAAGCGGGTGGGTGGATGGCTGTGTTCCTCTCCCTGATGGATGGCAGGGCTTCAGCTGCTGGAATTTTAAGGACCTCTTTCTGTGCTGGCAACTACAGACAGAGCTCTTGTGCATGACATCATCCATCACAAAACCTCCCCAATCACCTTTGTATCAGGATGTAGTGACCAAACAGTTCAATTGAGTTTTACATAGGCTTTTCTTTTTTTCCTCTCTCCTTCCACCTCTTCCTTCCTCATTAGTTGAACATTTATTTATGAAGATATTTGCTGTGGGTGCAAAGGCCAAGTGTAATGTCCTAGGGGTTAAAAGCTGATGTTTACTTAACAATAACTGGGAAAGGAGGTGAGCTGAAGGCTGTCAGAAGAGCCTTGTGGTGGGTCCATTCCCCAGCACTGTCAGAGAGGTACAGGTTACAAGCACCAGGGAAAACATACCAAGGCTGGGAGAAGAGTAAATAACCTGTCAGCCTGGAAAATCCAGGCTGCCTGTGTTCACCTGAATGGCAGTATGTGTGTGTATAAATAGCAATAGATGCCTATGTGTGGCTACTGCATTTTTTCCATAGTGTGTGCAGCATTTTCTTGGTGCCTGCCCATGTTGCTGCATATCGCAAGCGTCTGGCTATGCTGTACCACGTGTGAGGCTGAGAAGTGAAGCAAAACATCTGAGGCATGTTACTGAAATGCTAACCAAAACCAAAAAAAAAAAAATCTGGCTCTCAGGTCATTAAAATGTTAGAAATACTCTTATGGTAGGTCTTGAAAGCTATTGTTTTCCAAAGCTGCGTATTCATCCCCTTCTGGAAAGTGGGAAATAGGCAAACTTCAGAGTTTCTCCAGTATTGCTAAGCTGATAGATGGTTTGGAGCATCACAGCCCACAGCACCATCAGCTTCATTGGGTCTTTGTAAACTCTCCTCAAACCACTAAGTCACCAGGCAATACCTTGACAATATCCTTTCTTTTTCCTCTTTCAAATGCTCCATCATCTTATTCCAGGAATCACTGTAGTTACTAAGAGTCTTCTGTGATCAAAAATCCCAGCTGAGGTGACATTTTCTGACTTGTCCATTTTTTCCTAATCCTTCAGCTGGAAGCGTATAGAGCTCAGGCACTAGCTACGTAAACAGTCATCACGCACATACAGAGGCAGCACCACAGGAAATACTTTTTAAAACAAAATTATAGAATGATGTTTCACATTACTGTAGAAGCTTCAAAGATACTCTTGGCTTGTTGTTTTTACTTTCTGCTGATTTCTATGCACTTGTTTGATACTGTTCTGTTTCATATATAAGCGTCAAAGTATTTTTATGTTCTTCTCTGATAATTGACGATAGCCACAGCAATGACTTGGAAGATTGTTCTTGTCTCTCCCATTATCAATGGTGGAAAAAAAAATGCATCCCTGGGATAACATCCTCAGAAGCAGCCTTCAGTCTTACTTATGCGGTAGGTAGAACGGACCCATTGCAGGAGGGAAAGTAGAAGTAGGAAAATGTTATGCCAACACCTTCGGTTTCAGGTGATGATGCTTCCATACAGAAACTTCAGTGGTAGTTCTGACTACTGATGCTGCCTCTCCAAAAGAGTAGAGCTGAAGGAAAATTGCAGTATTTCCTAATAAAATGATGGAAGTGTGCCATGAGGATGCAATAACATCTCCAGAGGTTGCTCAGTCCCTCAGAAATCTTATTTTCCTCCCCAACCCCCTAAATACTACTCTTCTGATCACCCTTGAAAACAAATGGAGACAGGTAGCAAAGTGTTATTACAAACAATCTTAAAGCTCTGAACAGGTCTCCCTTACCCAGGAGGAGGTAGGCTTGTTGCTTGATCTATCACTAATTAATGATGGCTCAAGTGGGATGTGGCAGCCTCCAGCATTTCTGGGAGCAGTGAACCTCCTCTTCCCAAGCCTTCCTCAGAGACAGCAACTCAGGCACCATGGTAGTGTAATGGGCTTCACGTAGTATTTCACATCTTCTCTAAACAAAAATATCTTGGTATTGCTTTTGCAGTGCCAGGTGACCATTATCCTGTGCCAGCCCTCAACTCCAAGGATAGTATCTCTAAATTAAATGTGTTGTCTGTATAGTTTGCAATGACAAAATGGGCACTGGCTTCTGAATGCAACCTTGCATGTGACTTTGCTTTCTGCAATGAATTACAGGATGTTCAGTGGGACAGCAAGTATTTGGTTTTTACAGCTACTGAAACTGAAATCAAACAGACAAATCAACCAGCCCTAAACTACCCTGATGGGATGTTGTAATGGCCACTCATAGGCCATCAAAGGGCAGCCATGTGGCTCAGCCCTTGCAGCAGGTATGGGCTGACACACTGTGATTAATTGAGTGTTTGCAGGCTGGAAGGACAGCTCTTGGTGATTCAAACAAGGCTGGAAAAGGCACAACTCCCATGGTAATTTCTTTGTAGCTAGAAGGCAGTTATCACCTTACTGGAGCAGCTCAGTCTGGGAGAGGGCTCTGCATAAGGGTCCCTTGTACCTCCCTGCTCTACAAGGCAGAAGCAGCTGTGGGGCAGGTCCCTGTCCCTCATCTAAAATAAAGAGCATTTCGTGATTCATGGAGGGGATTGTGTGGGAAAGCATTCAGTATGTCCCTCCTTTAGTTGGTTCTCTTTATTTCTGGGTGTAAGCAGGCCACAGCTGCTGCCTGTACTAGCACTTTGTACTTCCATGTTTCCACCTGGCTGAAAGCTTCGCATCCGTTTTCGTGAATAAACCCTCCAAAAGAGGCAGTTTTGCCATTTCAGAAATGGAGAAACCGAGTTGCACAGATAAGGAAACTATTCACCTGCATATGCGAGTGTTGTAAGGAGATGATGGTGCCCAGGTCTCTTAATTTATTGCCTTATGCTTCCAACGCAAGTTCTGAAGGGAAGCTCTCGTTTTTCCATGACCTGTAGGGATTGCTGCTTTTAGACAGGACCCAGCTGTTTGTGGTAGAGAAGTGCAGCTATAGAGGAAGCATCTGTCTGTTCCGTAAAACGTGATGCGGACACCGAACTCTTCATCTAAAACAGCAGAGTGGGTGAGAAAAGGGCTCTGTGGAAGTGGAGCAGTGAAAGGCAGCAGGCACACAGGGATACAACAGGGCTGGGGGATGCTCTACAGCTAATTGCTGCTTACAAGGTCCTAGCACTAAACTCTATGTCGTTTCATGTCTGTGATAAAACAGGCAGCCTGGCACACAGAAAGGCAAGATTACCTCAGCTAGAAATGAGTCTGCAGATGGATCCCTATGCCATTGAAAAGCTTTCATTTCAGATTGATTTTTCTGTGGGTGAAGCAGGGTTGCTCTCTTGCCTGGCAGTTTTGTTCTGGGGGGCAGTTGGTTGCTCAACACTTTGCCATTAATACTGTCACTTTCTAATAAAGGCATTGATTTGTAGACTTGGGATGGAATACCTGGGGCAGCTGTCACTCTGCCCCGGAGTCATAAATCCTCATGGTCTTCCTCATCTGTCCTCTGTGATTAAAGCAAAGGCTCCTTGGCGCGATGAATCACCAAGACTCATAGCTATTCGCTTGCCGTGTTACTGCCGCAGATCACTCTGTGTGTTGTCTGGGCACTGTTTGCCTGACATAAACAATAGATAAGATGTCAAACGTGCAGAATTGCTCTGGAAGGAAACAGAAATGATCCCCAGAGTTCCAGGATTCTTATTTCCTTTTAAGCTTGGAAATTAAATGGGGGGGTTCTCTAAAACTAACACAAACACTGGGGTGGTTAGCAGTTTCATTTGTCTGTGCATATAAAGCATGTTTTGGTGTAGCAGGGAGAGAGATGACATTAATACCTAATCCCAAGCATGCAAATTACTACTGGATTTTGTGTAAGTAATTTAGATCCCCTTGGGGTTTTTTCCACAGTGTTCTTTTCTGTTTATCAATTTCTTCCATGTATCTCCCAGTTTGCCTGCGTCTTCATTCATCATTCATTTACAAAGCCATTCAGAGCATCAGAAACCAATTTCCTCCCTGAACCTGGTCCTGTTACAAGACAAGGCTACCCCACATGCAAGTGATGTTATGAAGATGTGCGTTGTTTTGGACAGAGGGGCATGTAACAGGAGGTAACTTTAAAAAGAAGCCAAACTGCGTTTTGTGAACCAAGTGTTGTCTTCAGCTCAGCATCCCTCTGCAGCATAAAAAAATAGATAATTTTCTAATAGATTCAGAAAGCTGAAGTTTGACTTGCACTTTTGTTCTCTTCTCACTTCTAAATCCTTGAGTCCTTTCTCCAATCAGACAGCTTAATTAGCCCAAGCCCACCCAACAAGTAGCTGGCTAGCAGCTACCCATCCCGTGCGTGCTGCTCTGCCTCTGAATCACTGCCTTGACTAAGATCCAAGGGCTCCGCTTTACTCTTCCTCCGGGGTGTGCGTGTATGAGCGTGCAAGCGTACTGCAGGCACCCTGCGTTTCATCCCTATCTGCAGATAGCACATGTAAATCACCGGCGCTGTTACACAACCGCTACCTTACATTGGTACAAATTTGCTGGTCTGTTCATTCCTGCGAGTGTTTGCTCCAGTGCTTCTGCCCGGCAAATCCCCACAGCTGCCCTGCGGACAGAGGATTACATCCTCCCAGCATCTCCGGGAGGTAAGGAGCTCATGTGGCTCTTCATGTCTTCCCAGAGGTAGGATCGCTTGGCCAGGAGGGCATGGGGAACTGTGAAGTAGGTTGAGTTTATAGTTTTCCCAGGGTGTCCAGGCTCATGTTGCATGCTCCTGCCTATCTCTCTGATACCTGTGTCCTCTGTAGACCATGAGCGAAGAGGCGAAGGTGAGGGAGTCTGAGATTTGCATAGATATGATGGCTTTTACACCCTGCTCTGCTTTAAGTTTACTGGGAGAAGCATTTTAACTTCTTAATACTTGGCCATTGAACCATGCAAGAGTGGTAAAGTAGGAATGCCTTTGCCAGTCTAGCCATTAATTTTGTGTGGCAAATAATGATTATGTATTAAAACTATTTCTGTCAACTTCACTATTTCAATGTTGCTTTGCTCTTCATAAGACAGAGGGAAAATACTGCCCACACATCTCAGATCCTGCTCTGTCTCACTCCTGTACACTGAGAGCCATGCACAAGAAAGGGTCATTTCTGTAGGACAGCATGGCGGAGACATGAAGTCCTCCTGACTTTTTCACCATATCCCATACAAATAATCTTCATAGCCATGTTCTCCCCGTAGCATCCCCTGCTGGCACTTCTTCTCCAGTGTACCTTCAGGGAAAAGGCTTCAGATAGCTCATTCCAGCTTTACAGGGCACCAGGAGCTGAGGAAGACCAATTTTTTGTACCATTGCTCTCACTCGTTTTCTAATTTCTATTTCTTTATTCTCTAAATTGCCATATTTCCATTCTGGCTAATAGTCAGTCTTTGTGTGCATGTAAATGCATACAGGTGCATGTAAATATGTTACTCATATATACGCATATGTGTACGGAAAGATTGGGAAGCAGTAGGCCACTATGATGCCCAGCTTTTCACTCTGGGATACAACACTCCTGCTTTACATAACCACATTTCTCAGATTGATAAAAGCCTTTCCACTTGCCAGAGTATTTCTGCTGTCTCTGTAGATGTTAGCCCATCCTCTCCTCTGCACAGCATCCCAGGCACTGTGGGGGATGTGCAGTGGTGAAGGGTGGCCATGCCCTGCCTGCCGCCTCTCCTATTGGACTTGCCAAAGCATGGTGTGCTACCACCAGCCGTGTCTTTGTGAGGTAAACTTGGAAAGTCTTGCCTGAACCCCAGCCTTGACTGCTTTGGAGGAGAAGCAGGTTTCGAAGACTGAGATCAAATTACAGGCTCTGATTTTAATCTCTTCCTAAGAATTTTGGTCTGCACCACAGGCAACACCTGGAGATGCCTCCTTCTGTCTGCAGCCCAGATGCACCTGAGATACTTGAGTTCTCGTGCTCTTGCAGCAGCAGCACCTCCCCATGTGCTGCTGTACTGGACTGGCATGTGATTTCCCACTGAGGACTTCTTGCTATAGTCTCTCCCAGGCCCCATCACTGCCCTTGCTATTGCTGAATTCCAGCACCTTGTCACCTATGAGCAATTCCTGCCTTCCAGCCAGAAACCTGCAGAGCGGGTGCTGTCTGCATCTAATCCCTCCCTACTCCATGTGCTCCAACCCTACATTGTGTCCTCTGGACAGGCTTCTAGGGAGAGCCTGCCTGCTCCTGCCTGCTCCTCTGGCTGGCCCAGGAGCAGCCAGTTCCTACCTCCCTTCATAAAACACACCACCACCTCCCAGGGCTTAGCATACACCCTGACATTAGAGCACAACTATTTCAGGTTCTTCTTGCTTTTTGTGGTGTTTGCATGTAGCTGCACTGGGAAGAATAACTTGAGATATCAAGTGCATAAAATGGTGCATATAAGAATGGGGAATGTTAGACAACAGAGGGTAGCATGTTGCACTTATTTACTTCACGTGACTATGAGCATAGGTCTCTCCATACTGCTGGATTTCTGAACCAGTGGTTTATTCATCCATGCTTTTTGGCTATTTACATTAGTAAGTGTAAATGACAGAGAATAAGTTCCATTAATGAGTTTACACAACAAAAAGCCTTTATCATAATAAGGAATTAGGTGGGGGAAAAGTTTTTAATTAACTTAATTTAGTTATCAATATAGACAAGCAATCATTGGAGTGATTTAAACAGTTTTTATTTGGTTTTCTTCTTTACTGTTTCTCTAAGAAGCCTGAGGCATATAAGGGAGATCCTGCTGTCGTGCAAGGTGGCTCAGCATCGCAAACAATGGACCTATGTCAATTGAAGCAGCTAAGAATCTGCTTGCATTTTTCAAATGGCATTCAAGGCTTTTTAGGTAGCTTAATGTTGTTAATTAACTATATGACTTTTGTTTGAATCATTTCATCTTACCATTTTTTTGCTTGCGTTGCTCTGCTCTCTGAGAACACTCTTTAGGCCAATACCCAAAAAGATATTCTTTTGAAAGAGGCTTAGTGGTACAGGAAGGTGACACGTTAAGATACAGTGATTTATATGCTGTTGATTAAGCTTAAATAATTGAGAAGCATTGCTATTCTATTACTTTCTTCTTACCTACTCAGTCACGATTAATCATTTGTTTTTCATCCTATGGTTTTCCTTCTAGATTTTACTCCCAGATTTTTTCCTTCGGAGTACTGCCATGTACTTCAGATACAGTGGGGATTACTCCTGAGCAAGGAATGTCGAAAGATTTGTGAGGAACCCAAGAAAAAGATAAATGTGAGATTATGAGAGACAGCATCTTCACCACAACTGCGTCTTTAAGCCAACAATCAAACCCACTGAAAGGCAGGGATACCTTAGGCCAAGTTTCATTTCAGTCTCACGTATCTGCACAGACCGCAGAGACTGAAATTGCTAATAACGATAGTCATCTTGAGCTTTCCCGACAAATAATTTGGTATTATCTTAATTGTAGTTATCTGAATCTTCACACCTCCCTTCCCTGGTAGTATCTGGGTTGCCTTCTCCTCCTCATGGAAAACAGGCTGCACAAAAAATGAGTCACTCATAAAAGATCAGAAAATATTGGTATACATCATCTGCTCTTCAGGCTCTTGCTTTGTCCCACATGCTGACTGATTAAAAGCCTGATTACAGAGGGAAGGCTGGCAGTGCAGTGAGGCATGGGATGGCTGCCGTGGCATGGAAGGCCCCCAGTATCCTGGCTGGATCACTGCCGTTGCCCACCGCACGTGTGCACTTCCAGCCGCCCAGCACAGCACACCACGAGCTCTTGCTGCCCAGCTCCTGTAGCTGCAAGGCAGGGCAGGGCTGCAAGGGTACCCAGGCACAAAGGGAGAGCAGGCACGAGGTAAGGAGTGCAGCTACTGTGGGGTCATGAGCAGTGACCATCCCCTGCCTCCACAGGTGGGAACTCCCAGGGTAGCCAACCTGATCTCATCCTATAGCAAGATGGACTGCCCTGTTCACCCTAATGGATGAGCATGTGGATGGCTATGGACGTTGTCTACCTGGGCTTCAGTAAAGCCTTTGACACCATTCCCCACAGCATTCTCTTGCAGAAACTGGCTGCTCATGGTGTGGATGGGTGTACACTTTGCTGGGTAAAAAACTGGCTGGGTGGCAGATCCCAAAGAGTGGTGGTGAATGGAGTTAAGTCCAGTTGGCAGCTGGTCACAAGTGGTGCTCCCCAGGGCTCAGTGTTGGGGCTGGTTCTGTTTAATGTCTTTATCAGTGATCTGATTGGACTGAGTGCACCCTCAGTAAGTTTGCAGATGACACCAAGTTGGGCAGGAGTGCTGATCTGCTGGAGGGTAGGAAGGCCCTGCAGAGGGATCTGGACAGGCTGGATCGATGGGCCAAGGCCAATTGTATGAAATTCAACAAGGCTCAGGGACAGGTCCTGCACCTAGGTCGCAACACTCCCATTCAACACTCCAGGCTTGGGGAAAAGTGGCAGGAAAGCTGCTTCATGTAAAAGGACCTGGGATGCTAATTGACAGAGCTGAACATGAGCCTGCTTATGCCCAGGCAGCCAAGAAGGGCAACGGCATCCTGGCCTGTATCAGGAGCATAGCCAGTGGAACCATGGCAGTGATCATCCCCCTGTACTGGGCACTCGTGAGGCTGCACCTTAAATCCTGTGCTCAGCTCACTACAAGGGAGACATTGAAGTGCTGGAGTGGGTCCAGAGAAGGGCAGCAACACTGGTGCAGGGCCTGGAGCTCAAGAGTGATGAGGAACAGCTGAGGGACCTGAGGGGCTTTAGTCTGGAGAAGAGAAGGATCGGGGGACCTTAACGCTCTCTACAAATACCTGAGAGGAGGATGGAGCCAGGAGGTGGCTGCTCTCTTCCCCCAAGTAACAAGTATTAGGACAAAAGGAAACAACATCAAGTTGTGCCAGAGAAGGTTTAGATTGAATATTAGGAAAAATTTCTACACTTAAAGGGTTGTCAGGCATTGGAACAGGCTGCCCAGGGAAGTGGTGGAGTCACCATCCCTGGAGGTATTTAAAAGACGTGTAGATGTGGTGCTTAGAGACATGGTTTAGTGGTGGACTTTACAATGTTGTATTAGTGGATGGACCTGATGATCTTGAAGATCTTTTCCAACCTAAATGATTCTATGATTCTATTCTGTGATTTCAAAACTTTTCTATAAAACTTCTTCCCAGTTCACTACCCCAGGGTGCAGACTATAGAGTAAATGCCCTAGGAGCATGTCATGACCCAGAGGTGAATATTAACCTTCAGGGTAGGTGGGGCAAGTCCGAGAAGGCTTAAGAGCTGGAAAATGTGATTGCTGTTCTCTCACTGCTTGCCCAAGTCCTCTGCTTTCTCTTCTGATTTACGTACAAGTTGAACAACTAAAGCCATTTTACCCCCAAATTAATAATTGTTCCTTGCCAGTGTTTTGCAGTTAGATGATATGAATGAGTGCATATCCTTGATATTATGATACAAATGTTTTTTACATGGCTCTATTCCCAGTGTCAGAATAATATACCCAGCAGGCACAGGAGAAGAATCATTATACACTTCTTAGAAAAAAGTGTTAAGACTGCAAAATCTTGACCGGCATTATTATTGTGGGCAAACTGCTTCGGGACTGAGCTGCAATATCGGAGTCATTTACTGGCAGTTCAAATGCTCTCTGCCTCAGTTTTCCTTCTTGTAAAACGGACACAAAAATGTCCCTCAAAGCCATACAAATTAATTCAGGTTTCTGAAAGATTTGAGATCTTGGCCTGAAACAAAATAATTGAATGTGATGTTTCTACTGATGAGGGGTATGTGCTGCACAGACCCAGGGAGAAGTTATTTGCATAATTTTGTGGAATTAGTTTTAGCGGTGTTATTACCCACCAGTAATCAGACTGGTAAACTAAAATAGGACATGATCTAACCCATACCAAGAGAGACAGGCTCATTAAATCAAGCAGATTTGTTTTGTGGTTTTCCCATATATCTGTAGTTACACAATTTACACAGAAAAAAAAAATCTCAATTTGCAGTTGTGCTTCAAAGTATTTATTTTTAACTATAGAAGCTGTACTGTTCTGCATTTTATCTTTGTTTCTCCAGGAAAGCTGGTATATGGTAGTTTGTGACATTTCTATCATGAAAGATCCTTAACATTAAACAGTTATTTAGAACCAAAAGCCCTTGCCCTAAGATACATATGGTTGCACTTAAGCTGAAATCACCACTTTATGTTAGAAAATATTGTTTTCACCATAAAAGGTAAGTGTTCCCAGAAGTGTATTAAAATGCTCAGAGATACAAAAGAGAAATATTGGAATTCAATCTTGGGTACCAATGTAAAAATATTTAAATATGCTATAAATGGTGCAGATCCAGCACTGTTCACTGAAGAATATTTCAGGTTATTAAAATATTTTCTGTTCAATAAGAAGAGACACCGAAAGTAATCATGCAGTTTGTGTGCTGTTCAGTGTTAGAAACACTTCTTGATATACTTACTGAATAAAGTTCTCTGGGTCACAAACAAAAGTTACTTCAGCTCCTAAGAGAAGCAATTAGAATAGGAGAGCACATCAAAAAAGAAAGTGGAAGGGAAAATGCGTAAATGATATTTAGTTCAGCTCCAGTGGGGGTGATAAAAGGCAGAAAGGACTCATGCGGCTGAAATGTATTAATTCATAAAATCACAGGCTGGTTTGTGTTGGAAAGGACCTTAAAGATCCTTGAGTTCCAACCCCCTGCCATGGGCAGGGACGTCTTCCACTAGACCAGGTTGCTCCAAGCCCCATCCAACCTAGCCTTGAACACTGCCAGGGATGGGGCAGCCACAGCTTCTCTGGGCAACCTGTGCCAGGGCCTCACCACCCTCACAGGGAAGAACTGCCTAAGATCTCATCTCAGTCTCCTTTCTCCCAGTTTAAAGCCATTCCCCCTTATACTGTCTCTACAGGCCCTCGTCCAAAGCCCCTCTCCAGGTTTCTTGTAGCCCCTTCAGGCACTAGAAGCTGCTCTAAGGTCTCCCCAGGGCCTTCTCTTCTCCAGGCTGAACAAGCCCAGCTCTCTCAGCCTGTTTCCAAAGCAGAGCTGCTCCAGCCCTCACAGCATCTCCATGACCTCCTCTGGTCTCACTCTGACAGGTCCCCATCCTCATGCTGGGTGTCCCAGAGCTGGACACAGGACTCCTGTGCATGTAGAGGCTTCCTATGCATGCTACATGCAAGAAAGGTATTGACTCATAGAGCTCATGCAGAACATCTTTAAGGTAAGCAGGCAGCATTAGAGGGGGCACTAAATGAAATGAATGGCCCTTTTTTGCCATTTTAGCACTGAATCCTGGAAAAACAAAAGGCATTTTTGTCATTTTTGACCATGGAACAGAAGGCATGGCCAGTGAAGGTTTTGCTAACAGCTTACCTTTGTGAGGGGTTATCAGGTAGAGCAAAAGGAAGGATGCTGCAGCTGTATGTGGGCTGCAAATGGAACAAAACCAGCTTCAAATCTATCATACAAATGGAAAGTAGGAGTAGCAATAGTATTTTTACCAAAAACCACTTACATTGCTGAGTTTGGTGCATTTACAATAAAATCATATATAAGACTCCATAAAATCTTCCTTTAGACGCGCCCCTATCTTTAGGTGCCTTGGTTTTCGAAATGGATCTCAGCTCTACTGCTTCAGATTGGCTAAGAACAACAGACCTAACTGATCTCAATAAACAATGCATCTAAAGAGATCTATTTGAAGTGGGTAACTGCTCTCATTAACAGCAATGAATAACCCCATCAAAAAGTTAAGCAGGAGTAATGGCAGCACCTGAGGCAGAAAACATTATGCAAATCATCATCAAACAATGTAGGTAAAGCTGTATGTGTCCCAACACCCCTTAGCTCAAACCCCTGCATACAACTCCACAAAATAAGATTTTTCTCTATGAGAATTCATCTATGCTGGAACTGAAAGGTGTCCAGTAGGATCCAGGACCTTCTGATTTGGCATCAGAAGTCTTACACTGAGTACTACCATTTTCTTCAGCAGTGTTTTTATAAAGCTCTCAGCCTCACTTGCCAAATTGGGATCGTGAGACCATAGTGTCTAGCAGGGTGTTTGTCCCTCTGGGCTTCATATGCATTTTGCAGTAAATGTTTTCAGAGTACCTTGTGTTAAAGGATCCTTGCAGGAATTCTTATGCAGGAGAAGCTTTATTTATTTAGGTCAACATTAGCGCTATTTCCTGGCTGTTGTGAATACTGTCTCAGGGGAGAATTTGTTTGTCATTTTAGTTGGAAAATGACAGGATAAAAATATACTGGACAGATGCAAACATAACTGCAGCTTTTTTCGTTTGACTTGGTGCAAGAGCCTGGATGGAGGTTATTATTTACTAAGTGCTCTCAGTTCAGTGGTGGCCTCATAACAGTTTCTCTGTATTTCTACTTTCCTTTAGTGTTTGTATCCTACACTACTATTTCCCTGTTCCCCTCTTCTTCTGTTGTCAACTTACCTCCTTCCTTTTTTACACTGGGGACTTACAGAGAACACAGTTATATTTGGAAGAGTTCATCATATAAATGCTGAGACAAAGTCAAGGGTCGCTCTTACTCAGAGCTCGCCAGCATCCCTTAATAATCCTGACATGATATGCACCCAGTTCCTCTTGCTCTCTGCTAACTCAGTGTGTAATTTCTCCAACAGATATTTTGTTCTTAACAATAACACATTTCCATCATGCTCAATGAGGTTCAAATACGCAGCTGTTACTGAGAACTCCCATGGAAACTGATAGGGTATTTGACTGCTGAGAAGTAGATTAATATGGTTTGGGAGATAGTTTCCTTATAAACATTAACTTAGAAAGGAACTAAAGTATGTGTTTACTTTCTGCTCATAAGTACAATTAAGACTAATCCCCTTTAGTTCCATAAGAGTATTTCCGTACTGGAATTGCTGGAGTTCTTTACTAACTCAGGGCTGTACAGAACTGCATTCAAAAGTGTGATGAGGTGGTGGCGTAGCTTATTTTGTTCACAGTCTTGTTGTATGTTTGCTCTTCTTAAAGGAAATTAAAAAAAAAGAGTAAGTTTTAGAGGTTGCTATGCCCAGAAATACTTTTCCTGTGGTTATGTGAAGCAACACATTGTCTTTACTGCCAAAAGACTGGGTCCCCCACCATGTCAATGAATCCTGTAATCAGGTTGCAATAGTAACAGATTACAGCTGTCATGTTTCTTTTTTTCTCCAGGTTCTGATTTCTCTCCCTATCTCTGGTTTTCTTCTAGTAAGGGATACTCACTGGCTCATTTTGCTTAGGTCATCCAGGAGAACTTAACTGGGCCAACAGTTTCCATTACACTTATCTCCTCTCCTGTCTTTTGCAGCTAACCTAAATGACTGCCACATAAGCAGATAAGATACAGTCTGAACTATGTTTACATAGTGTAGTTCGAGAAAAACAAAACCTTATTTCTAGAATTTTTCCTGAAAAAAATGCCTTTTCCATAAACAACAAAAATAGCTTGAGCAAAACTTTTTACAATAGTTGATGGCAAATAAATACTTAATGCAAAACTCAAACATCTGTTCTTAAACCTTGGGTACAGCCCCAGTGTGCTGCAGGAGCGATGCAGGAGGACCTAGAGCCAGTCAAGAATGCAGAGCAAAGGATTTTCCCAGCATGAGTAAACAGGCTGACAGAACTTTGCCATGTTTCCTCCCGCTCTAGCCTGCACTGTTGCCCCTGCAGTGCAGGAACACTGCCCCAGGCACCCATCTCAAGGTGTTTGCTCAAAACACCTTGGATGGCGGAAACCCTGATGTTATCCTGACTTATATCAGGTCTGGGTTTCCTTGGGCATACCAAGCTTGAGTTCTCCTTTGGGTCTCTCTTCTGGTTTAACCAAGCATAAACATGACCTTGGCACAACTTGTGATTTTAACAGAAGCCAAAGTGCAAAATGCCTCCCATTGATGCTGACGCTGAAAGCCCCTCTCCTGGGGTGCTGAATGGAGGTGGGCAGGAGCCAAGGCTCTGTGCAGGCTATGGACCCCCCAGCGCACCTTGGGGGTCTCACCCTCTCTGCCCGCCAAATGTGCATTCAGAAGCGAGTCCATGCCGAGCCATTCTCTGAGGTGAAAACACGGCAAACACATTTGCTGCTGCCTGCCTACTCCAGAGGATTTCCTGGTGCTTTCAGGAGACTGAAAGCAAGCTGAAATGTTCTAGTGCTTTAAATGAGGACTAGGCATTGGTGGGAGGCTTGTTTAGTATCTGAGTGGGATCATGACTACGATGTTCATCTGCATGTTACCAGCATGCAATATACGCAGTTGGGAGCAGTTTGAAGACGAGTAGGCTCAGAAAGAAAGAAAATCTCTTCCAGGGAGGGGGGAGGCAGAGTGAAAGTCTGCTAAGGCTTGCAGCAGGAAAGATGGAGATATGGGAGTGGGATAATCTCTCCAGGAGGAGGAGATCAGCCACAGAAAATCAACACTTGATGGGAGGCTGCTCCAAACATGTACTGGGAGTATGGCATTTACCCTCCAGGGAGTAGCAGGGTAGGTGCCAAACCTGCCTGTTGAAGAAGCAGGAGGTTACCAGCCAAACCAGCACACAGTGACCCCGGGGGGACCTTTCTTTCAAACATGCCATTTGATGTCTGGCAGCCCTGTTTCACACAGCAATGATGTAATAATACGGAAAGTTGACAGCTGCTGTTAGCATCTGATTCTGCTCAGATCGCTAACGCTGGTGCTCCAGGCAGGTTTTCAGGGATCTCTGAAGGAGCAGCCCGTGCACAATGGGTGTATGGTGTCTTTTAGCATGTACTTAGCAGTTGTCCGTACATTTTGGTAGCCTTTCAAGTATGTGAAAAAGCCAACCAAGAATAGCTCATTGTTTTCAAAAATGTTTTAAGACAGGGAATGAATGTTTGCAGCTCACTGAGGATTTCTGGATGGTTGGCAGGATGGCTCAAGGTGCTGTGGCTTTCTAGCAATGCTCCTGCAGTATTCTTCACATTCTTTCGTCTGAGAGAGGGGAAAATGTATGACTGATTCCCACTTAATTAGGCCTCATCTGATAAACAGTTATGTCACTATTTACATATGAGTAGTCCCACTGAAGTCAAGTCCTACAGCTGTATACTTCATCTGGTAACAATGTAAATCCAAGATAAACAGACTTGGAACAAGAGATGTACATTGCCTTATATGTATGAACTACCTGAATATAGCAAATGCTGGGCCCTGTCATTCTGGCAAAAGCTAGCAGCTATCCTGTTTCAACACCCCGTAAGTGGATCACCTGACTATTAAATGGTGGACCAAACTCTACTCACTGGTCCTGACTTATACTGATGTGCATGACTTGTCCAATCAGTAATTTTGAGTCTATTGTGCCCCTCTATGGTAATAAGGAATAATAATCCCCCACACCTACTCACATCAAGTGATTTTTCATGGCTGAATCTCCCATAGCCTAGGGATCAGCCTTTCTAGAGATAAAAACCATAGTCGGAAACAAGATGTAGAGAAAGGAAATGGCTGGAAACTCAACAGGCATCTGGGCTTAATTCTACTCCGTTCCCTCTCCAATACCTTTCTTGCAGAAATCTCTCTCAGCTCTCTGCCAGTGACTCTCCTCCAGCACTTTTGTGCATTGACTGATGTCCCATCTTCAGCTCTGGTCCATCAGAACAACTTGGGCTGTTCTCTCACCAGTGAATGGCATGACAAGGAAAGGACTGTGATTGTTTTATAGTACCTCATCCTCTTCTGCCAGATAATTCTCATACTCCAAAGCATCCCATATTACCCTACCAATGACCTTTTCTCCTTCCCTACACTTTGGTACCATTCTCTTGATTACTGTGCTGGTTTTGCATTAATTACTTTAGACTGATGTGATTGAAGTGACATAAAGCAAACACGTGCTAAATTTGGCCTAAGGAGCAAGGTAGGTTATCACTTGTCACCTATCCCCAAGTGGGTGGAGTCCTATTGTGCTGTCTTAAGCAGAAGTCTTGACCAGGAGCTCTTCTAGTTAGCTCTCTCTTTGCTTGTGGTACTTTCAGCATGACCCTGCCTTAGTATTCTGAGCAAATGCCATTGATTTGCTCTGGAAAATAAAGCTGGACAGGACTGAAATGAATCAGTTCCTGCTGTGGATCTCCTGGGAAGCTTTCCTGGAAGATTTTTGTAAGTTTAACATTACTACATCAGTATAATACTGTGACCCACCAAAGGATTCTTCTGGGCATCTCTAATAACTGAGACCTTCCTCAGAAAATTGAAATATCTAAGAACTTAATGAGATGAGAAGCTGAGGGGGAACAGTGTTGTAGGTAAAATACTTCCTTACAAGTGATACAGCTGGAACTGCTTTCTCGATGAATCTGTTGGGTTTTGGTGGGGGTTTTTTTTATTTTTTTTTTTTTTGAGCTATGAAATAAGTATGTAGAAATATTTTTTTTTTTACTGATATTTCGTATTTATAAAGTTCTCTCTACCCAAAACCACCGAGGACTCCATAGAGTTAGAAACTTTTAAGACTTGAATACATATTTGTGTGGTCAAAATATGAACTGTGTGACTAGCTTCCCAAAGTAAATATTACCATAGTTATTTTATTCCCCTGAAGGAGGGGCAGGACCTGCTCGCTTAGAAGGCTGGGGGAAGGCAGAATTCACTGCAAGCCCACTTGCTTTGGAGTTGGTTTGGAGTTGTTTTTTGGGGGTTTGTTTGTTTTTTTTTTCCTTTAGTGTAATTTAAAAAGCTGTATTCCCAACTAGTAGTAACACAAACAATGAGTACTTCCAACTGCTGGAAGAAAACTTCAGCTTCCTAACTGAAGATCAATACTTAAGGATGCAGCTCGGGTGACAACTGATAGGGTGATCTATTGGGTGCAGCATTACACCGGCAACAGCTTTTCTGACCGGGTCTGCCTGCTGCATGGCATACAGCAAGTGCGGGACACCGGTGAAAGGATCCGGCAGTTCTTTCTCTTCAGGGCAGCGTTGCTGGAGACCACTTGACTTTTCTTCTAACACCTTGCCCCCGAGGCAGGGAAGTACCAGCTGTACCAGTCCTAGGGCAGCATCTGCTGGTTATTGCATGGATCAACATAGATGGTTGTCATGGAAGAGGCTGTTTGCTTGGGCTCCCAGGCAGAGGTACCTGGGACGCGGGGGGTGGGCATGGGAGAAGGGGCGCTCGGAAGAGAAACGACCCGTAAACGCGACTGGAACAGTCGCTCGGGAGAGAATTTGAGCGGGCGATGAGCTACTGAGGCTTAGGCTTGCTTTTTCCTGTTAGGAGGGGCAGCTCCGACAAACTTTGGAGAGTCCGGGTTCAGTTGCCTGCAGTTCGACACCAAAGGCGAAGCAGCCCTCCCCGAATTCCAACCCCCACCCCGCACCCCAACCCGCCCCGCCCCGCACAAGCTCCGCGCTGGGCTGTTCAGCGAGCAATCAACTCGAGTTTCGGAGACAAAAATGCTGGGGCGAGGACTTTGTGCGACTTGTGGCAGGAATAACAGCGGGGATCGACCTTCTCCCGTGGGGAAAGGGACAGCGGTTGCGCGCGGGCGGGTGGTTTTACGCAGCAGACGGACGGACGGAGCCGTAGCAGGAACGGCCGGGGACGGGCGGCGAGGAAGGGGAGAAGGGGAAGGCCGGGTCCCAGGATGCGCCCCGCTTCCCTCCTCCCACTTGGTGTGGGGCAGCCCCGGGGGGCACAGCGGAGGAAGGAGGAGGTGCTGGGAATTTGCGCCTGGGAAAGGCAGGTGTTTCCGAAAGGAACTCGTCTTGGCAAGTGTGCCACGCTCCTCTTGTGGCAGGAGGTAGGATGCAACAAGTCCCTGGAGCGCATCCCGGTGTGAGCCGGAGCGAACGTGACATTTAAAAATAAATAAATAAATGAATAAAAAAAAACCCAAAAGGCAAACATTTACTTACCTGTCCCCAGCGGAGAGCTCTGGGGCCGGCCGCCGGTGAGGGCCAGGAGGAGGACGGAGGGCGGCGGGAGCCGGGGCTCACTCCGCTGCCGGGAAGGACTTTCCTCGGGAACTTTCCGTCCCGCTCTGGTTTCCTGGGAGGCGGCTGCGATCACGTTTTATACCGTTGTTAGCTGGTAACCCCTCTCATTCATTAAGCTCACGTAATAACTCAAAGGGAAACGTGACTCTGAGCTAAGGCGTTTGCGTAAATCTATAGGTTTTTTAAACTCCCTGCCAGTTGCTTTCTGTCTTCTGTAGGCACCAAGGTGGTGGAGAGTTTAAGCTTGCGGATATTGCAAAGGGTTATTAGATTCATAAGTCACACCAAGTGGTGGGCGATCCACTGAGCAAAGCAGAAGTTCTCACATGATGACTTCAAACAAGACACATTACCTTCCAGCATCTGTTGGAGAGACTGGATTTTAAGACACTTCTGTCTCCAGGACAGCAAAGAAACAATGGTGAGTACCAATAAAAAAGCCTATTTTTATAACTGGAGAGAAAACAACAACAAAAACAACAACAACAAAATTAAGAAAAAGCTTGAGTTGTTGCTTAACGACAGTATCTGGTATCACTGGCTCGGCTTTCTGGCACTTACTATACCAGAGCAGCATGTCAGGCGCGGAGGCCAGGGGAATTGTGCTTTAGACGGTGTAACTTTAATCGCAAAGCTCTTTGATTTAAGGCTGAGACGAAGACGCCGTGCTTGAGAAACTTGGAGCTGCCGCCGGGAGCTTTCCCCCACACACCCCTTCCTTCCCCCCCGGCTCTTTCCGCGGCTGACAGCCGGGGTGGAGGGGATGGACACACACACGCGGACGGACGCGCTCCGCGCCCCTCCGCGGGAGGAAGCGGTTGGGGGGGGGGGGGGGCGCGGTGTGCGGAGCGGCGCGGCCGCGGCACGTGACGGCGCGGGGGGACGCGGAGCGGCGGAGGCAGCACCCTGGACAGAGGCGGCGGGGACCGGGCGGGGGCGGCCCTGCTCCGCATAGCTCCGCGCCCCGCTCCGCTCCCCTGCGGGCTTCGGAAGCTGCTGGCACTTGGTACCGGCTTCTCCCCGCCGTCTTCCCCTTCCCCTCCGCCTCCCCCTCTCCCTGCTCCCGGTCCTTCCCCTCCCCTCCCCTCCCCGCCCGCCGCCCTCTCGCCCCGCTGGAGCTGGGCGAAGTTGGATTCCTGGTGGTGCGGGCTGGAATAGGAAACGGAGAGGAGGGGAAATAAAACACCCAAAACCAGACCCCACAGAGTCTTGCAAGCTCCGGGGCTTGGTTTGAGAGTGTCAACTTTGGGAAATGCCAGTGTTTATCTCCGCGATCTAGCCACTGCTCGTGGTGTTAGCTGTGACCAAGGTAAGCGGAGGGGTGACCCCCCCCGGCCCCTGCCTCTCCCCCACCGCGGCGCGGGGATGGGTGCCTGCTCTTTGCCATTAGTCTTTAGTTTTGTTACCTTGCTGGCTGCTTGGTGTGCAGAGGCGAGAAAAGGCAGGAGAAGCTTGGTGAGATTGCACTACGAGTTGAGTTAAGTTGTGCCTGATTTTAATCTGGGAATCTCTTCTCTCTATGTGCGTGTGCATGCTTTGGGCAGAGATGCAACTGAGCTTTACCTAGATAAGCAGATGCAACGGATTTTTTTTATTTATTTATTTTTAACCCTCTAGCTAAGGATGCAAGTTGATTTTGCATAGCTAAAGAGATGCAGCTGAGCTCTAGCTGGCACTGTGCACAACTGATCCTGCATAGATAAAGAGACGCATCTGATCTTTACCTACATGGAAATGAGCTGGTCCTCAGCTTGAGGGAGCCCTGATGGCCCCTCTGTGCACGCAACCTAAGGCTGAGAGGGAGAGCCGTGAATGTACTGCTGATGATCCAATATCCGCAGTTACTTTGCTATAATTAAAGGGAGGGTGGTGGTGGTGTTTGACAAGCCTGAAACCCAAACGCAGCCCCCCCCCCCCCTCCACCTAGAGATCATTCGGATAAGCTTTCTGCTCATCTCCCTCTCTCTAGTGCCTCCCTCTACCCCCTCCCCCCTTCCGATTCTTCCTACGTAGAAAGGTAGCTAATAATATTTAGTCTCCGGGCTAAAAATAAGCTCTGGAAAGTCAGCAGTTTGGCGGAGCAGCGGCGGTAGCGGCAGTGCTCGCAGGTAGAGAAGCTCTGGGGCTCTCTGACCCCGCACGGAGATGTGTCCCGCTCCCCCCCCCGCCCATGCTGCCGCGGAGGGGTGAGCTCCCTCGGAGGAGGGGTCCACGCTGCCTCCACAGCTCTGCTCCGGCCAGCCTTCGCCTCCGCGTTATGGGGATTCCCGGACACCGGCAGCACCCGGCAGGGGGAGGGGGACACGGAGCTGGGAGTCCGGTTCCCCTCAGCCCAGCCCGCCACGGCGCGGCGCGGGGGTGACGGGCGCTCCCTGCGGCAGAACCGGCGGCGCTCCGCGGCCGGCCCCGCTGCGGAGCAGGGGCCCGCCAGGGAAGGAAGGAGGGAGGGAGCGGGTGAGGAGGAAGGAAGGAAGAAAAGAGGGAAGGAGGGAGGATCCGTGCCCCCCCCCGCCTCCCCCCGCGGCTCGCACGTAGCTCAGCCGAGGAGGGAACCCCGCGGCAGGCGGGGGGCTGGCACCGTGGGGGACGGCGCGGTATCCCCGCCGCGCACCGCACCGGCAGCACCGGGCCGGGCTCCCCCCGCCGCTGTGGGTGTCAGTGTCCCCGCCGCGGTTGCTACGGCGACCGCCTCCCAGCCGGGAGGCACTAGCCTGAGGGAATGGGGCCGGGGATGCCGCGCGTCCCCCACCCCGTCCCCATCCCCCGGGAGAGGATAGTCGATAGCAGCCCCTGGATAAACAGCTAAAATGGACGTGCTGCAGGACGGCACCAGGGGTAGCTCCCACTAACTCGGTCACCTGGCTTCTCTTCTGCGTTAGTACCTACCGGGGCGGGGGGGGGGGGGGGGGGGGGGGGGTTGGTGGTGATGGATGAGGCGTTTTTTTATCAGTAAAGAAAAGCAGGCACCCTCCTCTCCCGGAGATGCGCGGGTGGGAGCCCAGGGACGGCGCCGGGCAGGATCCCCGCTGGGTGTTTTTCCATTTCCCCTCGCAGACCTTGCGTTTTCTGGAATGCCTATCAGGATGTGATGAGAGGCGCTTCTCGGGAGCCCCAAGGTGAGGAGAAACTAGCCCGAGAAGAGCTGGGTCCTGGAAGTATCCGTCGTGGGCAGGCTGGATAAAACTCACACACACCTAGTTTGCAGTTTCGGTTTCATTCAGTTCGTGATGAAACGTCCCCTGATCTTTTTTTTTTTCCTTACTCTATGGAAAAGTCAGGTGGTAGAGTTAATACTTGAATACACCTACTGTGTTCTGCTGGTGATGAGCCCTACTAAAACCTATCCACTTCCCCCAAAAAATGGTTCTGTTATATAGGAGGTTGCTAGGGAGTTTCTATTTATATCAATTTTCCACTCCATGGGTAATCTTGTATATCTTCCTATATTTTAATTTTACACCCATTACTTCTTTTCCAGTCCTTAAAACCCCTCTTGGCTCCAGTATTTATCTTTCTGCTTCTGTTGCTATGTTTGTGCTGAATTCTAATAGTTCTCTGCAGTCGCATGGGATGGACGGCTGCTAACAAATGACACTGGGCCCTATTCGGTCACATTTGCTCACGGTGACTCATACCTTCATCTGCAAGTAGCTTTATTGATTTTAGTATCTAGTATTTCTCCAAGAGCTGTCACCAGCTTGGTGGTGGTTCATCACCACCTTTCATCGCTTACACTTATGACACTGTAAAATGTCCCATCCCCTTCAACTATCCTTTCGTCTTGCAAAGTTTTGCTGTCTTGCTCCTTTTTTATAGTTTTCCTTTCATTTTACCTGATACCACAAGTGTCGTCTTTAGTGGTCTAGTCTCTGCTGGGTGTCTGTGTCCAGCATGAGATGTTGTTTTCATATGGTATTTGACATAGGCATGGTCTCCCTCCAACTTCCTCATTCTTGGCATCTCTCCATTTGGATAATAACTTGATTTTTAGCATCATTCAATAACTTCCCATTTTGAATGGTCTATTTATTTTTGGTGGTCACCATTCACAGACACGTGTGCTGGAGGATTATGTCTAGTATTCCATTATTCTGAGGTGGCTGGGTGCACCTTTGTCAAGCAGGTCCTTTATTTTGCTTCTTTATCACACTGATACTGTTGAGCTCTCAGAATGCCCCAAGAAAATGAAAGACTGGTTGCCATTTAGTAACCATATGCTGCTTCCGAAATACAGTGGTGTACGATTGCTCTGCCATGAGAAATTCTGGAAAGGTGGATGAATCCTGAGGGATAGATTTTCCTCAGAGCTGTAAGTCTCACTATGAATCACTGCAGTAAATCACCACAGAGTGCTCAAAGATGTAGCTGCTCGAATTTTTTTAATCAGATACACAAACAAAGAGAGCATCCATAAGATTTTGGGAGATCTAGTTCATTCCTCCAGCAAAAAATAGCCATGTCAAGTGTTGTAAACAGCATCTGCAGGAAACAGTACCTCTCAAAGTCATTGAAAATCAGTAGGTTCCTCAGGCCTGGGAAAGAGACAGGTAGCACAAGGTAAAATCCATATGGACAGGCACTTTCACAGCTCACTCCCTTTTGAGCTAACATTAGATTGGGCTATGAAACTGGGGCTAGCAACAACAGGCTTGTCAAGGCAGTCCTTGAAATGGGGATTATGGCTTTTTGGGCATGAAGAACTAGAAAGAACTGAGAAATGTGGGTTAGAAACACTGGGCTGGCTTTATAATCCTCATTTTAGTTTGTGGTCAGTGAGACCAGCTGGTAACAGGCACCACAGAACATAGGCAGATGATATGTAGAGAAAAAGTTAATCCTTGTATGCCTGGAAGTACGGGTTTGAAACCAGTGTATCACGTGTTTCCCTCGTGTTTGGGTTTCCAAACGGTTTTACACCTCCTATCTGCGTCTCTCCCACCGCATGGTTAGGAATACTAAAATGTCCTGGCAGGGAAGTGTCAGAGGACATCCTGCAGCACCCAGGATGCTTAATGTGCAGTTCTGCAAGCAAATGGCTCGCCTGCCTCAGTGAATCCCGACACCCACATGCCAGCAAGGTGCAGGGCAGGGCAGGGCAAGGCACCGTCTTCTCCCATTAACCAAAAATATCTCTGAGACACACTCTTGCAAAAATTATAGCCAGGAAAACATACCAACTGACATGGGGTTCATATAACAACTGCCCACCCTTTTCATTATTTCACAAATGTGTGATTCGTGCTTGTGAGCTGTCACCGTTAACATTTCCATCTGTCTCAATATTGCTTCTATTCTTAGTTGCTATGTGATAGATGTAGGTGTATGAAAAGGATTTTTCCCCCTTCCCTGTGCCATGAAACAAAATAAATGAAAGCCACATACATGTATCCATCCACACATTTCATGCAAGCAGCAAGAAATACAGGCACCTTTGTGGCACTCCCATTACTAGAAGTAGAGGTGGAGTAAAAAGCACGTGCCTGTGGCCTCTCAGTGCTGCTAGAACATGTACTCAATAGGGAAAAACATAAATAAGTCAAAATCTAACCGCAAAAGAACAACATTGCTTTGATCTCTCTTTGAATGTGCTGTTTGAGAGTTCTATTTTCCTAATCACGTAAGTATGGGAGCAATTCTGCTTATCAAGTAATCCTAATTGGTCTTTTCCTGTGGCAATCTCAAAGGGAAAATAGCCATGACCTGCTTTGGTGTTCAAGGAATAGGGCCTTCAGCTGTGTAGATATTTCCCAACTTGGAGCTTTCAAGATACTCCTTGCTTGGACAAACACAAAACTGCATAAAATAGGCAAAACCTGCCTTTCTCAGTACCTCTATGCCAAAACTGGATTCAATGGGATTCACTGTAGAGGTGAACAGGAATTTCACAACAGCCTCCAGCAAAAGCGAAATCTGGCTACAGTCACTTTATTCCCGTTGTCATTTGAACTTCATGGCAGAATGCAAACTCAGAATATCCTGATGAAAAGTGCCTTTTTAAGTCCCTAATAGATGTGACTGGTTTTCACCCGCAGTGCAGCTGCGCGCTTCCCAGGGAGGCAGGGGTTAGGGATTAGAGGTCTGGTCTGTGGCATTAATACGGCTGTGGGAGACTGGCCCCTGCTCCTTCTTGGCTGGCAGAGAGCCTTGAGGCTGGGACATTAGCCATAGAGCCAACTCTGCTGTCAGTAAATGGCTTCCCCATGGTCCTAAGCTGTTGTACTCCTCTGGGGAATATTAGTGGTGGGACTGTAATGGACCAAGGTCTTGCCATCAGTGGCCAAGTGTGTGCTTTCTCTTCCCCCTGCCTTTCTGTGGTCTGGTCTATCCAAAATAGCACACAAACCCCGAATTTAACAAGTGTAAACCGTATGCTCTGGCCTCCAATTTATTTTGACATTTGGCAAGAATGATTACGCAACATGTTCATTAAGTCATAACATTTTCGCTACTTTCCTATTCCAGATCCTTATTGACTGTAGCACATGCAAAAATAATGAACTTATTTATTCTCCAAACAGATAGTAGAGCTCAAAGTTCCCAAGAAAACACATTGTTTACAGGTGCAATGTATGCAAAGGCTTTTAAAGCTCTAGGTCTCACCTGATAGCTAAAAAAAATAATGGTTCACTTATGAAGGGGGACCGAAGGGAGTTTATCACCCACTAAAATGTTTATAGGTGCAGCTAAGGAGATCTCATCAGACAAGTTGTTTCCTATTTTCTTAAACAGAGCCACTTCCTCCTAACAAGCCTTTGTGGGACTTGGGAATAATGCAGCAAACAGTTACAGTGATAGGTAATTAGACGGACCAGCCAAAAGCAATATAAAAGGGGGATGGTAGCACAAGGATTACAGAAGGTGTGTGGGCATTTTGACATCCAGAAAGCATTATAGATCTGCTCTCAACTACCTCAGTCTCATGATGATAATTAAGAAATGTGGGTGTAGAAAAGCTCTTTTGCATGGTTTGGTTGGATTATTGCTGCAGTTCAAAACACAATTGGCACAAACACCCACATTGGACATGATTGCCCTTTGATGAGGCAGATACTGACTTTTTAAAGCTGACATAGTTAAAATTATGTGTAAAGTTTATAGGGCCACAAGCTTCTTGCTAGACTCCATTATTATAACAACTGGTAAAATACAAGCTGAAGCAGTTTAAAACAAAAAATTGAGGCATGCTGAGGAGGAAGGGATCCTGGCAGTGGGAAGACTTTGGGATTAACCCTTATCTCATCTGCTTAGCAAGAGCAGAAGAACAAGGGTAGTGTCCAGGGGGTTTGCTTTGTACATGTGGTCATACATCCTCTCTAAGGACAGACTGGAGGGAAGACCAATGAATCTGGTTCCTTGGCTGCTTCATTAATAAAGTTTAGTTCCTATGCGTCTTTGGTGGTTTGTGGCAGGTTTTTCCCATTCTTTTTCCTCTATTTGTTCATCAACAATACAGAGATGTTACCAAACTCCCCTCTGAGCACTGAATCAGGTAAAAATTACCATAAATTAAAATATTATGGTGATAATAATATTAATATAATAACTTCAAGCTTCTTTTTTTTTTGGTAAGAAACTCTTGTGAATGATGGAGGGTGTCTAGATGGGGACTGCTTGTGCCTAAGATAAGACATAACAGTATAGGTTAACGTATTCACTCTTGCAATGTGCTATTCTAATATTAGAGACGGTAAACCTGTACAGCTAAAGTACTGACTTCAGCCCTGATCCTACATTCAGGTTTCTTTATTCTTTTACATCTTTCACTCCTTACAACAAGAGCAACAGAAGAAGGTTGTATGGTGGCCAGCTGGTCGTTCTGTATCTGTTTCTTAGATCCCATTCAGATTTTCCCAGAGGAAACAGAAAAGGCCACACATTGACAAAGTAGACAGAGTTGTGAAAATATTTGACATTTCAGAATGATCTTCCTTCCCTTCCCCCAATATTTTCAACACAAACTCAGCTTTGTATTGTTTTACAGAGTGTTTAAGCAATCTTTCATTATATCCCTCTAAAGCTACTATCAAATGCCTGACAATGACTTTCGATAAAATACTCAGATTCAAAACAAAATGCATCATGAAAAGGCAATGGGTTTCAGGGCAACAGGTGGTTACCAAAAGAAGAAGGAAGAAAAAAAGGGGGGCAGCTGATTCTGACAGCAAATACCTTTTGAAACCTGACCAACTCTACTGCAAATGGGATGCAGTGGGAGTCATGAGCAAGGGTTAAGAGACTGGAGCTGCCTAGGTGGAAAGCTGGCTCTGTTAAATACATGTTCATTCACATCTGTCAAAAGTTCGTAAAAGCATCTGACAAGCTATTTGGCTGAATTTTGTAAACAGGTATCTGATAAAATAGTATTTGCCAGGAAAACAAAAATCTCTAGCAGTTTTTTAAGTGAGGCTAAGTTCTGGGTTTGGAATTTGCCAGTGGATGACGATACATCTCAAGTTTCTTTTGTTCGTGTATGTGTCGCTTGCTGCAGCCTGAAGTGTGACACCCCTTATTCTATTGCTGAAAATTTATTGTATCGGACAAGAAAAAGGAATAATATACCTACTGGTTATAGAAAGGCATCTACACAAGAAGTGAATATTACAGTATTTCCCACATGAATCTCTTTTCATGTCCCAAATCTGGTTTACTAAGTAAGTTATTCTAAGTCCTGATACCATGCTCGTCATTCATCGTGGTATTTGAACACCTTTCTAAGTGACATGACTAGTATCTGTTACATTTTGCTCTCATCCTCTTTGAAGGGAACAAGTACTTTTAAGTCTAAGGGTCTTAGTTTTTTTTAGGAAGGAGTGTTTAATCATAGATTCATCTGATTCTTCTCTTTCTCCATGGCATTTGCTAGCACATCAGCAGTCGGTCACTCTATCCACCACCTATTCCCCAGGCAGATCTGATTCTCATGCCTTTTCCACCTGCCACCTGTTGTTTTCCTCTTCCTAAATCCTTCACCTAGACTCAGTCATCAGCTGCCCAACCATGGTCATAGCCCAGGACACCCACTGCTTTTCGTGCCTCTTTTTTTTGAGCTCTTTCAAAGACCTGAATGTCTCTGACTTCAGAGGGGCTTTTAATCCTCAGTCTACTGCCTCTGGCACCAAACAGTTATTTTTATCATCTACTTTCCCATCAAAGATTTCCCGCAGCATTCCCTAAAGAAAATTCAGCTGGCTCCCAAATTTTAAGGAAACCAAAATATCTTACAAGAAGGCCCTTTTTAAGGCAAAGCTAGAAAGTTAATTTGTAACAGCCAGAATTTTATATTCATTTATCCGTAAGGATTTTCCATACAAAATGGGGAGGAAATTCAGAATGATGTGAGGCATACCCTTCAGGCCAGGAGGAAAGCCAAAGATGATGGACCTTTCCAAATGGTTTTCTTCTGGCTCTGTACCATCACCTGGCAAGTCAGCCCATCCAAGAGCAAGAGGGCAAGGCCAAGGCAATGTACTGGCTTGCTTTCTTGACCACCAGAGGCCATTTCACCAGCTGCTGCCTGTGTGTGACAGCTGCCTGAGGCTCTTTTCAACAGCAGAACTTCCTAGCTCGCCTCTGCCAAGGCTGCAAACATGATGATGATGATGATGCAAGTTATGCCAGCTCCCTCTCAGCAATGGACAGTCAGGCAGATTTCAGCACATGGTCTCCTAGGTCATACTGGGGATGGTGCAACCATGGAGCCAAGTCTCATTTGGACCAGTTTGTCTTTTACTCTCTCCCAGTTTGGGTTCCCTGAGACCTTGCGCATAGGATCAGCTATCTCCTCAAAACTCACAGAGCTAATTGTTTGTGGACATTAATACCTTCCTGCATAGCAATAGCCTCCTGCTCACCCCCGCTGCAGACCTGTAGGCAGTAATGAGCCACACACTGTTCCTACAGCCAGAGAAACTGAGATGGTAGGGATGGGGAACTGTGCAAGAAGGTGGTTTGGAAGACACAGAGCCCATGATACAGGTAACCATGGGGAAAGGGTGGGGAGGATGTGGAGAACCCCTGGAAGAGGAAATTGGTTGTGTGATGTGAGGGAAGGAGCCCCATGGAGGAGTCTCTGGCAGATGCATGGTGTGTTCAGGTGCTCAGCTTGAAACTTTGCATTGCTGTTGGTTTTATCAACGTCTTCTCAAGCTTTGTCCAACCCCACCTTTGGCTCTTCTGAGAAGAAGACAGCACAGCCTCTTAGACACAGGCACTCAGAGGCTTTAGGCCAGGATACAGCATCACTGCCGTCGTGGGATCAAGAGCCGTGGTGGGTCATTAGCCATCCCTGAGCCCCCAAGTACCAATCCTTCAGTGGCAGCACAGTTTTACCCTTGTAAAGGAGACATCTGGGCTGCAGCTGAGTAAATTTTTCCTTACCCATAATCATAACCACTTGGCAAGGCAGAGACAAGATGATGATCACAGAATCATAGAATAGCTTGGGTTGGAAAGGACCTTCAAAACTCATCTAGCCCAATCCCCCACCAATGAGCAGGGACATCTTCAACTAGATCAGGTTACTCAGAACCACATCTAGCCTGGCCTTGAATGTCTCCAGGGATGGTTCCTCCACTAACCTGTCTGGGCAACCTGTGCCAGTGTTTAACCACCATCATTGTAAAGAATTTTTTCCTCACATCCCGTCTGAAACTCTCTTCTTTTATGGCAACATAGATTGGCAAGTGATTGATACGGAAGGAAAACTATAGGATTGTATGGTTCAAGCATGTGCAGAAGAGATGCTTTAGGTACCTGAGGATACTCCCCAAACCCTATTTATTATACCAACGCAAACAAATTTGATGGGAGGAGCAGCTCAGATGGAAAAGAAATGGTGATGCATCTTGCCCAGATGTAAGGTCCATTTTCCTGGAAAGCCATTTTAGCAATCCCTCAGTTGTCAGTAGGTCCTACCTGGCTGTAACCAAAACCTTAATGGGGCAACCTGCCTGCCTTCTCTTAAGTCCATGTTTTTTGTGTGATGTTAGTAAAGATCCATGGTTAGCTAAAGTCAAGCAGCTAAATTCAGATGGAGGTGTAGGGAAAGTTTGTCAAACAGACAGTGAGAATGTGGGGTTTGTGCACTCGTCTTTTGTTTGGGTTAGCGCTTGGGCTCAGCCTTTCTTTCCTGAGCCTATCCAATTCCATCAGTACATGGAATTAACACAGCATTCATTTACTGCAAGCGTGAGCGCCTGACAAAAGCACAGCAAACCCAAACTGCAAAATAAACTATGTTATCAGTTAGGCTTCCCCAGCTCTGGTAAGTGGTGCAATTTTCTGGCAGTTAACAGGGTCTAAATTAAGAAACTAATCAGGAATAAGCCTCTAAATTATACTGGTTCTTATTCACTTTCTTTTATCTTGATACAACTTCTTAAAAGAATATTTTTAACAGATCTTTTAAACATTTGTAGTAAGAGGCAATAGACAAAATGTCATAATTTCCATATGAAGGAGTTTCTCTCAGTGTAATTTCTATCTAAAAAGCCATTTTACCCTAATATGGTCCCAGAGTGTAAGCAACATATTCTGTCGCAATGACTTTTGCATCAAAACATTTTTTCTGTTTCATATCTGAGATGTTGAATATTTAAATTCCATATCCTTTTTGATCTTAATTCCCATCACAGAGGAGCTCTTTAGGCCTCATCAATGTGCTCTAGGTGCAATATCAGAGTATATTTTTCATATTATGGGATCTAACCCAAATTAAGGAACCAAAGGGGAAGAAACAATACATGCCTGAAAGGGGAAGGGATCCTGCTTGGAGCACGTAGCAGGGTAAAGCATCAAACAGCAATGTAATGCAAGTCTAAAATAAGGGTTTAACTGCCTTGCTGCAGAATCCTCACTGAAAATTGAGCACTTGGCTCTCCTCTGATTTAAATGCTTTGCATTTCTGTTGACTTCAGTGTTTTTTATAGGCAAATAAGTCTAGGCACTATAAGGCCATATAGTACAACTGTGAGTTGCAGTAAGTTATAGATTAAATAGGCTAACTAATGAAATACAAAGGGGTGTTTAAAGCCACCGGTCCCTTGTAAGCATTTATGTTTCAGCTGTATAAACTACATGAAAAATAAACAGTGTCCAGGAAATAAATGTAGATAATGTTGTTTATGCATGAATACTCCAATGGCGCAAGTCCTGAAACACTGAGAAAAGGCCCCACTGAATGTCTCGCCAAAGCCAGGGGTGGATTTTACTGGAGTAGTCTTTGAGTTACATTCAGCCCTAAAAATAGAAGGGGTTTGGGCATGTGGAGTGTGTGGTTGCTTTCTTCCTGCTTGATGTTCTGGCTGCATGGGTTTTGTGGTGGTGGCCATGTCCCCTGTTGGATGCTCCTGCCCCACCATCACCTCTTAAGAGCCACCCTGTCCTTATGCAGGCTGGGACAGACAAATCGATATGTTTTCCCATTTGAGAAATGGTGGAGGACTTGAGGAAAGTTATTTTAAAATATCTTAACATTTGCATTGATTTTCTGAATCAATATTTCAGGAATATATCAATATTTCTCCTTCACCGCAAATAAAGAGACCATCCCTTTTATATGGACAAGTGAAAACTGACGGACTGACACATGCCTGTGTATTAATCTCCAAAGTGGAATGTAGTAACATTTATACACATCATGGTTCCAGCCATTAAATTAGTGGGAGATTAACAATCCTAAGTGTTCAAGATACTGAAAAGACAGCAAACAAATGAAACATGTTAGTCAAGGGGAACTTTGGCTTTAATGTGACCAATCCAGTACTTGTTTCTTGAGCCACAAGTCACGGTAACTGGAGGAGGAGAACACGATGTGGTCTGGGTTTCATTTTGAGAACTCTATTTATTTAATCTTTATTTCTGCAATGGTAATTTTAGTTTGCAATTAACAAAAATATCTACTGTTCCTCAGATACTTCTCTCTAACGTTTTAGGTGCTTAACATGGAAAATGCTTTGAACTCTGGAGTTGCTTCTTAGGTAAAATAGCTCAATACCCTATTTAAAAAACAAATCTTGAATTCATCTTTAAGCACATCAGCTTGTTAAAAGTATTGACATGGCTGTACTTTAAAGAGGGATGGAGCCAAAGCAACTTAACCTCTTTGGGAAGATGAAGACAGCAATCTAAGTGCAGTCTGAAATGCCTAATATGAAAGTAGCACAGGGCAGGAGAGCTACAAGAACTATTTAATGTTTACACATGCTTTTCATTCCCAAGGATCTCTGAGTACACAAGGAGGATCTCTCCTGCCAGCTCTGGGCTGGACGTGATGGGCACCCTGGTGCAGCTATCGGCCCCCAGCACAGAATGCCATTTCCCTTTTCCCCCTCCTGACTGCTTGCTTTACTTCTCTTATCACCCATCACCCTCTGGGCAATATCACACAGCTGCCAGCACCTGGTGAAGCGAGGGCTTGAGCTTCATGTCAGAGGAAAATTTATTTGCTTGAATAGAAATAAACTACAAAGGAGCACTCACAGGACTACAAACCTGGGAGTTTGGGCCTTGCTTATTTTTAGGACATACCCAAAATAAGCTCTCTACAGTTACGCATGGAGGAGGGTTTGGTAAGGTACGTATGTACTCTGACAAGATGCCTGGCTAAGTTTATCAAACCCCTGCAATCTGATCCCTTTAAATAATAAAAATTATCCACTGTATTGCATCTAATTGAAACCCACTGAATACTTAGAGATGAGTCAATCCCAACACCTTTCACTCACAAGTGCACCAGAGGTTTTCTGATCTTCTTTAATCATAGAGCTCCAATGGCTGGATTCATCCGAGGAGTGCATCTCCAGCCATCTAATCTTTCCACACTTGGCTCGTGTTTCCCTCATCCCGAGGAATCACACACAACCTCTTTGGGGAAGATGGGATTTTCTTTTCCCTTCCCATGTCTGTGGCTGACTTGGAGCCTGCTTTGTTGCTGTTGTTGTTCCATGCCCTCTTTTCCATCCACTGCAATGGAGCCGTGGCTGGGCTGTTAGGAGGGAGGCCAGGGGCAAGTGGGGAAAGCCTCTACACTGCATGCCAGACAGACAGCCGGTACACTGGATACCCTCAGGCATAACCCAGATACTTTGTTCTTTGCTCAGGTGCCAGGTGTTTAATGCCTCCAAAATGACAGAAATAAGGCAGAGACACTTGGGAGGTGAATTCCCAGTTTTAGCGAGTGTCAAAGCGTTAAATGATAAACCCAACTTTTCATTTTGCTGCTGGGCTGGATTCGTTCCTTACTCTCTCTTTTTTTTTCTTTTTTTTTTTTTTTTTGCCTGTTTTTTGCCTTTTTGCCTGTGCCAACATCCTCAATAGCTGCCCTCTACCCAGCAGTGCAGGGCCAGCCTGCCAACAGCCCCACACTGGCCATGGGACCAGGTAGTCAGGATGAAGAGTGAATTATCCTGGGGGCTACCCCCAGACCTTCTGCACAGGGAAGAGGGATTTCCTGGGTGGTTTAGAAGCATGTGGAGTTCGTACAAAACCCGAAAAGGGAAGCCTGGAGGTTTGGATGGGGAGGACTGTGTGTGTTCATCACTTGATGTATGTGGTAATTGTCACATATGATTCATATTCCTTTTCTGTGACAGTTGATGCCAGTAGAGACAACTACACGAGCAGTGGCAGGGAACAAACACAGAAGGGGCGTGCTCGTCAAACAAGTATGTTCATGAGCAGCTTAATGAATTTATATATAATAGACACACGCATTTCCTTGTTTGTAAAATACTAATCTGCACCTACCACAGAGCTCTGCTCTAGAAGCGGTTTCATGCGCATAAATTGTGCTGAAATCCCTGACTAGAAGGCATGGGATGAGATCCAGGGTACAGATCCCCCCATGTGACGGAAAGCTGGCATGAGCACCTCTAGCAGACATGAGAAGAAACCAATTATTTTAATTGTTTGTTGGAGTTTCAAATTCACTTTTGCTGTAGCTGCAGGGTGAAGGTTCTGAGCTATTAGGTGATATTTTCTTCAGCAAAAAATGTTGTGGTTTCAGTGCCTGTGATTGAAAGGATAGGTTTCACTGCTTTATCCTTTACACATGCAGGCTACAAACTATGTCTAATAAAAGGTCTCTGGGTCTTTGCTGTTTCACAAATACTTTCCCTGCTAAAATGCGGCTGAAAGGCCTCTCTGCAGACATTGTTCACCAAAGGCAAAATTATGCTCAATATTAAGAGCAAGTACCCTGTGCTATTTAAGGCACAGGGTATACTCTGGCCACCCAGAAAGCTACTTGCAGACCAGAACCATAGCAACTTTTTGCGACTTGGACATGAAGTAAACCTCGAGGCTGTAAGATCTAAGTGCCACCAACCCCAGGGCATTAACACGTACTGCAGACGCCCAGGAGAAGCTGTGGCTGCAGTTTGGCTGACCACCTTCTCAATCCACCTTGCTCAGTCACAGTCCGGATGATGAGTACAGAGACCTGACGTAGCTGAGCAGAATTTGGGCTTGGTCCTCAAAGATGTTGAGGGTTTTCCAGACCTGCTGATGTTAGTGTAGAGTATGAGTGGTTCTGCTGTGTGCGCTGCGATCACTGAATCGTTAGAGTGGCCTCACAGCCCAGTCATCTTCTTACCAATGCAATGTGCCTGCAACCTCTGATGGTGTTTATAATCCATTGCAATTTTTAGCATTACTTGAGTTGGAAAAGTTTATTTCCATGAAGTTTCCAGCCCTTTAATGTGACAAAACAGCAAAGATAGGTAACCAGGAAACATGAATAAACATAATTAAACATAAAATGCTTGTCGTGATATAAGAACTGACCTCAGCCAATTAAAATTATTAATAGTAAAAATACTACAGTGTCAAGCCCAAGTACCTCAACAGCACTCCCATTTCTGTAATCAGGATTAGTTTATATTTCCTGACAACCAAGTGAGAAGCAGTCCAAATTCTAGCTTCTTGACCTTTTTCTTGTTCAAAACCAGGTCAAGATACTATGTGAATAAAATGAGGAGTGTAAAGACATGTTTGCGGGGGGAGACTGAATCGCCAGCTGTGTATTGACTAACTATGGACTTCTAAGAATTTTACTCTTTTCAAATATTGACTTTTTTATTGCTTCTCTTACAATTGCAATGGGGGAATTTAAGAGCCCCACAAACTCCTCTATCATAGAATTAGTTTATCAGTAAATTTGGACCTTGTACATCAATCACTATAATGTACAACCTCCACTGAGACAGAAACCAGATGTGTGTGCTTCAGCTTTCTTCTTTATAGTATCTACAGCATCATTAGTGCCTATGCTACAGTTTAAATTGAATTCAGCAAAAAGCAATGGTCTCGCCCCCCTCCAAGCAATCTGATATTGCTGCAGGGATAAATCAACATTATGTTGACTGACAACTCATACTCCTTCTTACCGTTTCCCTCTTGCTGCATGGAAAAGGGTGAAATCTGGATTGTGTATGCAAAAAAATTTATTTTAACTAGTTAGGTATAGGAAAGAGACTCAGTTTCAAGGTAAATGCTGTAAGGTGGACATGCCAATGACACCAAGAGGCTTGAGGCGTTGAATCAACCAACCCAACATCACCAGGATAGGGCCTGCCTGCCCGTTTCTTCCCCATGCAGCCTGTGGTGCAGCTTTCCTTTTGAGTGCCGCTCGGTTCTGACGCCTGTACAATCCAAACCTCTGCGAATGAAGATGGGAGATGTTCTTTTTTGCATGTGGCAAGAGAGAATTCTTTCTGGGGTCACCTGGGAATCCATGGGAAACATGAGAATGTCTGAGCACTGCATCCTACATATCCTACAGGCTTCAAAGGGGAGGGCTTACGTACACCTCCAAGCTACAGCATGTCATGCAGAGCTCTGATCAGGGCAGTTTCTCAGTGTGATGACTGTTGGTTGCTTCACAAACTAATCCCTTGTGGGCCAGTCTTTTGGGGCTCATTCATACAAAATTCACCTTGAAGTCAGGGCCTGATTGAAAAATATGGAGCCCAGCTTGTATGTGCATTAGAAGTCCAAACAGATCATTACTTACACTACTTTTAATTTTCCAGTAATCAAGCACTGGCTAGTTAGTAATCCCCAAAGGGCTGATTATACCAGCAAGATACAGCAGCTCTCTGACCATGCCTCTTCCCTGGGAAAAATCTCTGCACCAGGGCAAAAGGCAGCATGTTTGGAGCAAAGTGGGAATTTCAGTACACATTGCCCGGGATTGATGGCTTTTATGTTCTTAGCAGAGCTGAGTGGAAAGCACACACTACAGCACGAGGATTTGTCACGTGGTCTGTAACATGCTTCCATTCCAAAATTAAAAAGCTTGCTCTGATTGCAAGCAGACTTTTTGAGGATATGTGCTTTCTCCTTCGCTCCTGAGCACAAGCCAGCAGACGCTTGGGTGTCTCTAAAGCATGGTACTCGCTGCTGCTCATCTGCTTGCCTAATGTAGTAGAAGAGGCCATCCTCCAGGAATAACACGCATGTAATGTATTACATAACAGCTGATTAAAGTAGCCTCTGCTGCTGCTATTAAACTTGACTGGTAGATCATCCAAGTATTTGCAGGTGTCATCTTATGAACACAGGGTATCAAAACTCGGCTGTCATATCATCATGCAAAAAGACTGCTGGATGGTAACGTGGTACTTTGGGCATGATTTTTAAAGAAGTTCTTAAAGCTGCAAAGGATATTAACTGCCAGGATTGTTTCCCTTAATATATATTAAAAGCTGTTTTATACGGAAGGCCTTAGGTGTACTCAAATTTCAAACGCCTGGGATATTTTATTACTTTACTGATCTAATCAATGCAGGTGTTTCATAGCAAAAGCACACAGGCAATGAGACTGTCTGAAGGCAGCAATGAGTTGCACACATTTCTCCTGGTATAGACGGCCACAGGAATGCTGAAGTGGACAGGCCTTTGGTGTTAATTGAAATTAGACGTTATTTTGGCTTTAAAGGTGTAGAAGGATAATTGGTTTAATAAGTTTTATGAGGGTGGTGAAGCCCTGGCAGAGGTTGCCCAGAGAAGCTGTGGCTGCCCCATCCCGGGCAGTGTTCAAGGCCAGGTTGGACGGGACTTGGAGCAACATGGTCTAGTGGACAGTTTCTCTGCCCATGGCAGGGGGTTGGAACTGTATGCGCTTTAAGGTCCCTTCCAACCCAAACCAGTCTGGGATTCTACAACCAACTTGTAAAAGAGACAGGGTATCTTCTGAAAATCAAATGCCTCAGGTATTATTTATTGGTGAGGAGATAGGAGGCAAGGCCACACTGGCCCATGCTGGGATGGGGATGAAGTTGTGAGCTGTGGCATGAGGTGCTGTGCCCCACTGGCACACGTGTGTGCTTCCAGCCCTCCTGGGGAGCGTGCCATCTCTCTGTCTTTACCAAGATCAAATGGAGCCACTCAATCAGGGGATGCCATTATTGCCTCCACCATGCAATTTCCACTATCAATAATTCACCGTATTGGGTGCACAGGCAGAAGGGGGACAAGGCCAGACAGATTTTTGACAGGGGGGATGGAAAATGGCCCCTCGGGCGGCTGGGCAGGGCCGAGCAGGGAGTCTTTGCCGGGAGAGACCCTCCGGGCACCGCGGACGCTCCTCGCTCCGGTGGCCGAGGGGCGCCGGGCAGCTCCGGCTGCCGATCCCGGTGCCTGTGCGGGCAGAGCCCCCTCTGGGCCGCCTGGATTGAGCACCAGCGCCCGCTGCGCGCCTCCATAAAGTCACCGGTGTAACGTTACCTGGGGCGCTCATTAATAAGCAATGCCTGTTATTATCTTGATTGCATTCTTAATAGGCAAACTACAGGAGAGGTCAGCGCTGGAGCGATATTTAAATGGATCGGGCTTGCTTAATACCCGCCGGAGTAAACCAATATCCAGCGCCGGGCGGGCGGACCGATCCCCCCCCCCCTCACCCCCACCTCCCGCCGCTCCCCGCCCGGCCCGGCCCCTCCGCGCCCTTCCCGCCGCTCGGGGGGCGCCGGGGGAGCGGGGACCAGGCGGGGCGGTGGCGGGGCCAGGGAGGCGGCGCGGAGGCTTTAAGCGGGGCAGCGCGGCGCGGTGGCTGCGGCCGCCGCTGCCCGTAGGCGCCTGGGTTGGGGGCGAAGCCACTCCGCGGGGAGGCGGCGGCGGCGGCAACGGGGCCGGGCCGGGCCGGGGCGGGAGGCTCCAGTTGGGCGGCGCGGGCAGGGGATCCGGCTCCGCTGCCCTCCCGCCCCTCATAAAGCTTTGATGAGACACTTGAGCTGCCGCTTGTGTTGCCGAGGTGGCGAGAGGCGGCCGGTGGGACTGGGCGCCCGGGAGAGGATGTGACTTCCCGGACGGGGGATCCGGACAGGCTTTGTGTGGACGAGGAGGTACGCGGCGCCCCGCCGGGAAACTTGAGGGGCCGGGCGCGGGGCGTCCGGGGAGCGAAGAAGGCCGGGGCAGCCCCGCGCCCCTTTGTTTCCGCACCTGTCGGTCGGGGTGGGCGGCCCGGCGGGGCTTCCGTTGGGGCTGTCGCCGTCGGGGGGGGCGGAACGAGGAGCCCGGCTGACGCTGGGCGCTGGTGGCGCTTCCCCGACGGCGGTAGCAGCGGCGACGGCGCGGGGCGAGGCGGGGTCGGGCGCGGGGCGCGTGCCCGCGTGGCGGTGCCCTGCGAGGGCGGCGCCCCCTGGCGGCCCTGGCCCCCTCTTGCCCTCAGCTGCGGACGGGACGGGTCGGGTCGGGCCGGGGCAGGAGGGTGCTGGTGTCGGGGCCCGCCGTGCCGTGGGTGGGCGCGCACAGAGCCGCCGTGCGGAGAGGGACGGGGTCTGGGCTTCGCCCGGGGCCGTGAGGGACGGAAGCGATGCACTTGTTGAAGCGGGACTGAAGCTGGAATGCGAAGCACGCCGGGCACCCTCACCGGGCTTGCGGTGCCGTGGGGGCTTTGTCCTCCGGCTCGCCCGCCGAGCCTCTGCGGGGAAGGGAGGGAGAGGAGACGGGATGGATCCTGCCCGCCGGCTTCCATTGTGTTTTGGTGTGGAAAACAAGCCACAGCCAGAGAGGAGGTGGCGTTAGGGTGGATGTGTTTGGCGAGGGTTGAATCAATAGTTTGGAAGCCTGGCGCTGCCCCACTGATCGTTTTCCCTTTTCCTTTAAGGGATTAGTAGGGTAAGGTGTCACCTCTGTGGGCTACGCCTGCTTTGGTTGTTGATTTTTAAGGGGTGCAGTTGTACCTTGGGTTGTATTTTACGGTTAAAACATGCTTTTCAGTTTCTTGTAGCTTGCTGTTCTGAGGTCATGACTATTGTGAGATCAATAGTCACTACTTATTTATGTTTCTAGTGACGCCGCTCTAATGAATGCAAGAAATCTATCCGGGTGATACATTTTTCTTCAGCAAGTGTTTCTGTAATCTTTAATTCATGGCGCAATGAGTACGTAAAATTAATTTCCTCGGTTGACTTTGGATGCAGGCAGGAGCAGCATTCATGTCCCTGGGTTTGAGTGGCTGTTGGGCAGCAGAAGGGAAGGGTCCACCGACCCTCACGTGGGTCTCAGGGCAAAGCAATGGCTCTGTTTCAACTCCAAAATACCTTGAAGGAGTTGGTAGATGTTTCAGCTATTTACTTAATACGACTAGATACAGGAGCCTTTCTGCAGGGCTCCAACTCACAACAATTTTCTGCTGTAGTACTACCACTTAATGTTCAGCTTCACTGAACCTCAGCTGGGAAAACCCATTTGTAAGTAGCATGCCTTCTGTGCGCGTCACCAGTGCTCTCTGTTTTCCGGAGCTGCAGGGTAGATCCTGTTGTTATATGGCTGCGAAATCAGGGTAAAACGGGTCAGAAGGATCAAGAACGCTTTATCGGTATAATCCAGATAGAACAGTGGAGGAAAATGGGAAAGGACTTTTACCTTGGAGGGAGTGAGGCTAAACTGAAAATAAAAAAAAAAAAAAAAAAAAGTTTAATTCCAAGCAGCTTGCTTTTAAACACAAAGGCATTATGCTGTAGCGTAGTGCTATGGGAGTACTACAGTGTGCTGCAATACTACAAAATGTAGTGCACAGATGCAGAGGATTTTAAAGACTTGCTCAAATGTGAAAGAATATAGCGGAAAACAAGGATCTGTGCCTTTGCTTAAAATCTTTGCATGTAGCGAGAGTACTAAGCTGAAAGTAGCTGCAGTTAAGAGTCCTTGCAGTACCTGTAGCGCTTTCTCCAGCTCTTCCTCTGCTGTTACAGTGAAGAAAACACAAGAAGCTGCATTACCTGTTGAGCTCGGGTAATAGTTCTCTGCTGGGGTGCAGGTATATAAGAAGGTCACAAGAAAGTAGAAGAACTTCTCATCCTTTCTATGTGTAAGTCTCCATGAAGATGGGAAACAATTCACTCAGTAGAGGGGATTGTATAGTAAGTGTGGTCCTATTAAAAAAAATTCCCCATATCTGCCTCCCTGGTTTGTATAAAAAGCTGAAATGCTGTTCTAGGAGTGTGCCCTGTGCCTACACTAGAAATCTCACATTAGGCATTGTGTGAACTCGTGGAGGCTCCACTAGAAGAGGATACGTGCTTTTAATAGGTTAATTGCTAACTTGTCTTGACCTGTTTTCAAGCATATGTTGTGAGTGCTTGGTTCCTCCTAAATAGCTACAATGCTGCTTAATTAGGAAACTCAATCATTTCTTAGATCAGTTCATACGCTGGCATTCTTGTTAATGCTTAGCTGTGAGCCCCCTTTAAAAGGAAGCTTTTAAAAGCACCGAAGCTAGGCTATTTTTGTGTATTTGCCAAAATGAAGAGGTAACTCAATAACCTGCTGTCTTTGGTTCCAGCTAGAAAGGTGCTGTGTGTGAAACCTCTTCTATTTGCTGGGGTACCCACTGGGGCAAGATAGAGCTGTGCACTGAGCAAACTGCCCAATGTTTGAGCTGGGATGGGGCTGGTAGGCTGTCCCCACTGTCTGTCAGCAGATCATACTGTTTCCCTTCCTTATCCATACCCATTATTCAGTCTTATCTTTGACTATAAGTTCTTTGGGGCAGAGGTAGTCTTGTCTGTGTGATGTTCCTGGTACCTGGCAAAGGCTCCTCAGTGCTCAGGTAACGCAAACAATAAATAAGAGATTTTGCTCTGCAGTGCATACAGGCAACTCTGCCATGGTGCCTTCTTAAACATACATGTTACCAACATAAATCCTTATGCTGCTTGATTTGGAAGCACTAGACTATACACTAACAGAAGACAAGTGATTTAATTTCTGAGATACATGTGTGACTTACTGGCGTCACCATTATATTATGGCCTGTGTCCTCTGGTATAATCTTACGTTGGCCATCTTGCTTACAGTTCTAGGCTCTGAGCTGTCCTATGAAGAGCACTTGTTTGCAACAGTTGTCCTATTCTGCATGGACAAGTGGTCATGTTCATAAAGTGTAGGGGATGTGTAGGGTCAGGCTCATGTTTTCCTCCTTTTTGACATTCAGGACCTAATTACCAGGCAACTATAGACTGGCTGCTACACCCAGCAGTAATGATCAACATGGAACAGTTTGAATCATTGAAGGTCCTATGGACTTGACTAAATAGGCAACAGGCTTCCAAAAAACAAAGCCAACCTCATCTTGAACACAGTTTCTGCCCTTTATTAAACTGTGAACAGAGGGTTGGCTGGGATGCTGCTGCTCTGATGTGGCTGTAATCCTTTAGTAACGCTGATACTAGTGGTGGCAGATGGTCCTGTTATAGCATAATTTAAGTATCATGGATGGATACAGTTGTCTGAAGATGAGTACCTGAGCACCATGGACAAACAGAGGAAGCAAAAGGAAACTTCATTTAGGGAATTGTCATGCCCCAGTGACATCTGCCATAAGGCTGTAGCAGTTGTATACTTTCCTCGGTAAGAATATTATATCTTTCAGAGAAGTCATTTTTTGAAACCAGTTAATTAGGACAGTTATTTCTGGCCGTGGCATTTCTGCAGAACAGAAGGCATGATTGTTCTTATGTTTGTTTCTCTGAGTCCTTTGATCGACTAGAAGCTCTCGATGCCTTAACGCTATAAATTACCTCAATACTTTGGCAGTTTATTCTTTTCTTGTGTACTTAGTTAGGAAAATGCAGAAATCCTTGTGACTCAGCTTCAGACTACTATAAATTATGAAGAAATGGGGGAGGGGGTCACATTTCAAATTAGAAAAGGCAATTCTAGGAGTATGGGAGGAATACTGGTTGCTAAATTTGAGGTAAGCATCGCTCAGTGTCTCAAAATCTGAGCAGCTACCGCCACCTAGAGATGCACGAACCAAACACGCTGCTCGTGGCTGGCTCTGGCAAGTGAGGCTGCCGATCCAAACTGTTCCTACTCCTCAGTGTAGCATGTGCATGCTGGGTTGTTTTTGCTTAACCATGTAACTGAGGTGGTACCTGCAAATCCTGTCCTGTCAATTCAGGCAACCACTCTTTTATGGTATTCTTGGAAACAGGTGAATGAGGACATCCCTTTGAGTAAATAATTTGCTGAATGAACTTCAGACTACACCGAAAGAAGTGTTTGCAAGTCAAAAGTATTTGTTACAGCTGTGGCTGAGACTTGGTAGCGTGTCCAAAGCTTGCACCAAAAATAATGCAATGTAGAACTCTTCCCTTAAGGATTTGAACTGGGGGAGGTTATTCCCCATGCCGTAATTGAAGTCGAATTGGTAGGGGTCATCCTTTAGTAGGTATTTGGTGGAATCCTGATTTTCTTCATGTATCAATGCAGCAGCCTTTAGCTTGGTTTTACTAGATCCAGAATGTTCCTGATTTCACAAATAGGTATCAAAGTTAAACTGGATATGTAGATATTTGTTGCTACCTGAAATCTAACAACATGGCATGTGCTTTTTCTATCTGCCCCTTGATTCTTAGGATCTAGTTTTCTGTTTTGTTTTGAACTCGGAGCTTTTTGTTTTGTACATCCATCTTTGGCTATAGCAGGTTTTTCCTCTGCATTGGGGAGAGAAGAATAAGCACTGTTCCGTATTTAATTTGTGAGGAACTGCTTATAAAGAGAAACAATGTGCCTTTTTTTACCCACTGAACTCAGTCTCATGTGCAGCTATTTCTGTTGGGCTCTTACAGACATGGTATGTTTTGGGGGCTTTTATAATAACTGCTAGTTTATGGCTATCAACTGCCCAGCGGCATAAGAAGCTCAACACAACTAAACCTCAGTGAGAGTTGCTAACTTGGATCTCCCAGAGCCTTGAAAATTCAAGCCAGTAGTTGACTGCATGTGCTGCATATCTTCCCGGGTGATGGTTTGGGTGATTTCGTCAGGTAATTGAAATCTGTCAGTGTAAAGTATATCAGGAGAAGCACTTAGTATATAGCTTTTGAGGGATCAGAGTTTTCCTGTGTGAAACTGAGGAGCTGTGATATAGGGATATTTTCCATTCAAGTTCAGGATGCAACTGTTTGTATCGTACCAGGGTGTATGAGAACTGTTGTTCCAAATGAGTGTTTCAGAAACAACCCTTGGCTCACCTGGAGTTCCACATCCAACTTCAGCCTTTCCAGTTGGCTACACTGGGCTACAAGTTGGCTTGTAGTCCTTTGTGTGTGTAGAATAGCAGGAAGAGCCTGGAAAAAGATTCAACTAGGAAAAGTCTTGCGCAAAATGCTGTTACATGCTCTTTAGTAACTCAGAATAGAAAACACTTGTTGCTGCAGTTAAGGCTGTAACAGTAATACCAGACCTAAGTCCTTGTCATCCTGTCCCCCTTGTCATATTGTGTTGTTTCCCTCCCCCCACTTCATTATCCCATCTGCTAGTACACATCTTAAGAAAGGCAGTTAAGCTTATTTTGTGCCAGTTCTAGTGCAGGTTGTGCCTTATCTAATGTGATCAAAACATGGCTTTCTTTAAACATAACCGCTCCTGGAGAAATGACGTTTTGTCTAGATGAAGGAATTAAAGGTCACGAACTCTGGATTCCTTAGTCCCTCCTGCCATTTACTTTCTATGCTTGGTACAACATTTAGTATCCATATGGTTTAATTTACCTTTCTTTACACTGGCTGTGGCACTCTCCGTAAGTGTTCAATACTTGATATACTGAGATAAAAAGAACTAAAATCTAAACTTGATTCAAGAGCTAGATTAGTATGTAAACTAACCTTCTCTTAGTCATGGCTGTTGCTGTACCACAGAAGTGCATGGACGCTGTTGGGATGAACAACAGGACTTGTTTTGCCGTATTTGTAGATAATTGTGCCTGGTGGCTGCCTGCATTAAAACTTGGATCTTCACTTGCTATTTACATTCCTTTTGAGTTGATAATCCAGTTTGACTGAGCTGTAAATGCCAAGAGAGAAATGCTATTTGATAGAATTTGTATCGAAAGCCAGTGTGAGTCCAAGGGGGAAGCAAAGCCACTAACAAGTTCAAGCTGACAGCGGTAACTTAACCAGAACCTGTGCCAGGAAACTGTGGTGAAGTATGAATTTGCTGCTGAACATCATGAGTGCCCTTTATCTTTATAATGGGTTGAACCAAAACTAGCAATAAACGAATCTGAGGTTCTCCCATTTCTGCTTTTCCAGATAGAAGCATTACAGTTTATGTCAATATCGTGATTAATTTTTTGTTGTTGTTGGCAGCGAGTGTCCTGCAGACTGGTGAAGAAGGGTTGGTTTTATTTTATGGGAGGCAGAGAAGGATGTTTCATGTCTTATTACAGCAGCAGGGTACTTAGGGTGTTGGCAAGTTGCTGCCAATGAAATGGTGCAAAGAGAGGATAAGCAGGTGCTTCTTTACGTCTTCTCACAGAAATCTGTTTTGTGTAATGACTAGCAAAAGAATATCAGAAAATGAGTTTTCCCCTTAAAGGTAATGATTTGCACCTGAATTGAAAACAAGGAGCAAAGCTGCCTTCCTTGGAAGACTCACGTTAAGTCCTTTTTCTCTCTCAGTTTTGCACTGATGATTAATTTCTGCTGCGCCCTGTGCAGAACCTTCCTGCAGTTGTAACTGCAAAGAAGTAGCAGGAGTGATAATGATGTTGCAAAAGGAGAAGTGAGTCAATTCCACACGCCTCCATTAAAAAAATGAAAAGGCAGAAATAAGATTTAAGAAGAAGCTATTTAGAGTTCTGTGCCTCCAAAGAAGTCTGACAAACTACATGCAACATCTTGAATTCCATGAGCCTCAACAATGAAGTCGTATTGCCTGATTCTCAATCAGTTTTGTTCAACATAGGTATTGTTGTATGTTGTTTTTCTTTCCTTGCTCTGATTCCTGTAAGTGTTATAAAAATTATAGAATCTTATGCTTGAAAATACCAGAAATCATTTCCCTTGCCTTTAGCTAATGGAAGGACAGGTATGCAATGAGAGCTAGAAAACACAATACATAACTTTGGAGCAAGTCTTCAGTCACAAAGCACCACCAGACCTACTGGTATTCACTAGAAGATGAACTGCTGATACTCTGCATATCTTACAAGTAGTCGTGTTCAGACATACCTCAAAACATGACCTGTCATTTTGTTGAGGACAGTCCCAAGCCATTTGTATTTTAACAGAAGAATGAATCTGTGGAGATGCTTTGGAAAAAAAAAAAAAAGACAAATGGAGCTCTGTCATCTTTTTTCCTTGTTTTGATAGGTATAGTGCTGGCTTCATCATTCCCTGTGTATGCTGAACATCCATATTAGAAACAGACATCGCCTTTTGCTTCTCCATTTCATACAAATGAAGGCTGACCTTTGGGCCCTGGCAGGCCACCCTGGTTTGTGTTTGTAGGGCAGGTAAATGCAGTCATAGTTCTCCATGGGACTAGGTCTTTACTGAATTTCATAGCAAATTTGCTGTGGGTAAGGGCAGTCCCTGGATGAGACAGGAAGTTGTGTTGCATTTCAGATCAAACCTCATGAAGGTTTTAATGGTGAAGAATGTTTCTATTTTAACGCTAGTTTTGCTGTTCTTGTTGTTCTTTGTTACATAATAGTTGAGTCCACAAATCAGAAGCATGAGGCTAAAAGCTGAAGAATGAAGGAAGAAACAAAAAGCCATATGGCAATAGCAGGAGGTCCTGCCACCCCACCTTAGGCTCGTGACAACATGCCCTACATTTAACCTACAGTCAGGAACTAATTAATGACACAGATGGAAGTAAGCTAGCATATGTATTCAAAATAATACCCCTAAGGTTTTAATCAGCTGCCCTGCCTCTTTCTGGGTTAGACATCTAAGTTACCATAGAGATATTTGCAAAATATGTGAGTGATACGCATGGTTAAGGCAGCTTGGGGTAGTGGCTGAAGGAAGGGATTGGGAGCGAGAGCTTCCTTGCTCTCCTCTGGTGCATCAGCAACTTGCTGTGCAATCTGGGGTAAGTTGTTTAAATGTCTTTGTGGGCTTCAACCTAGCCAGAAGGAAAATAGGGTTTCTGATGTGGTTCCTCCTCCCATAGGGACGCTGGGATTTAGTGTTTGCAAACCACTTTGGAAGCTTTGATAACACATTCTTCAAGAAATGTTGCTGCTGCAGCTCTTCACTTGTACATAAGTACCAGGTCTCTCTGCTCTTGCAGCTTCTAAGTGGTTTTTTCCTTTCTAGAACCACTAGTTATCTTTGATAAGACAGCTCTGCTTTTGATTCTGAATAGGGTGGTGACTTCTACATAATCTGTTGTGTTGTGCAGAGGTTTGGGAGAGTTTTCAACAGACTAATTGGGTAATTTAATGTTTCTCCCTTTAACTTTCCTTTTCCTCCCTCCACCCCCAGCTATTTGAAGGGAAGTTCTCCTTCACTGCAGGGCAATAGGATCCGCTTGTGCGAGGCGACGGGTACTGAAGTTTTTCTAGGGAAGTGTTTAATGACTGAAAGCCTGTACACAAACTTGTCCTTTGGAGCTTCAGGGCTCTTACAGTGAGAACAGTAAGCTGCCAGCAAGGCCACCTTCTTCAGCAGTGGGGCGTGTGAGTGAAACAAGACACCCAAGTGCAGAGCAGAGTTAAGTTAGGTGCTGTTGGGCTGGATTTTGCATACTTCTGTTTACAGGCATGTCTGGGCTATTTATGTGCTGCTATCGGTGGGGGAAGGAAGGAGCTAGTCTGCACACCTAGAAAGCTTCCCCACCCCCCACTTCCCCCCTTAAAAGTGTAATTATTACCAAATATGCAGGTATCCTTCAGGAGTCCTGAATGTGAGGAAGCTGTTTTGCTGAAACCTGTCACATTTTGTTCTGATACAGCTGTTATCTTGGGTTTAGGTGTCAGCCTCATCTGATTTTTATGAGTACATAAATACAGGGCCACCTTTACAGCTGGTATAAATCTGTGAACTATGGGCTTACACGAGGCAGTGACTGTGTCCACCAGGATTAGGTCTGCTGTAATATACTGCTTCAATAAACCTCAAGAACTTTTGTGGAAATAATTTCCCATGATGCCACAACTTGTAGTTATATTTGGTGGCAAAGTATGAAAGGTCATGAACCAGGTGAACTTCACTTTTAGATGGGGAGGGGAAGGACCCTGCGCCAGTGTAATTTACAGGAATTGAAATGTAACACTACTGTGAAAGAAATTACACCATTCTACAACTGGGAGAAGGCAGGAGCTTTACAAGTTACTTTTTACTTCCAGACTGCAAGGTTTTTTTCTGTATGTTCCATTAAATGTTTGTACCTTGAGCATTACAACTCTTGAAGCTTGTTTTCAAACACTTGCATCTTTACCAGATGTACCTTCTCACCCCTTGTAGTAATTCCAAATGCTTTTCCTCTGTGGAGCGTGTGAAATAAAAGCAGCAACACAGTGTTGTAAGACTGAGTGGGTAAGAACATACACTGGTATTTGCCTGCCTAAGGAAGAAGGTGGCAGGGGGGGGAAGGGTGTGTTAAGTGGGTATGTCTGAGCTACTATATGCTAGTTCCAACACCTGACCATGGAAATAGTGTTGTCAGTGAAACTTGCATCCCTCTATTAAATCCAGTTGAAGTCAGTCCCCAGATTTTTAAAACAGGTGAGGGATTGAGAACCAGGCATACAATTGCAGAAGTTATTTCAGCATGAAACCACCTTGAGGGTGTGGAAGAAAAAAACCCTGGAAAACTATAATGCTCTAATGCTTTGAGATCTGTGGTGAACTGCGTCATAGTGAAATATCAGTGGTGAAAGAGCGCTTCTTGCTGAAGTGTTTTTGATACAGTTATATTAACATAGTAACCTAATTTTCCAGCAGTGTTACCTCCAAAGATAAAGCTGCTGTCACAGCAGGACACCTGCAGGGCTGGCTCTGGTGAGGTAGGTTAGATTCCTAATGAGTATGTCCTTGCTCCTTACAGATCCTTCATTATTCCATTAATGTAAATGGAGGTGGCTTGGCAAACTGACCAATTTGTGCTCCTGGTCTTGTTGTTCCCATATAATTTTGGAGTTGACTCCTCCCAGAAGCTGCTCTGATAGATGCCTCAGCGTAAGCTTTTATCCCTTGCCCTGTCTGTGGAAGGTATCTCCATAGAGATGCCGTGCTAACAACTGGACTGAGCATGTGTTGAGAGAAATCTGCACACAAGGGCGGGCAGCCAAAAGATGACTGATAACACCACTGGCAAATGCAGGCATATTGTTAATACCTGTCAGGGCTCTGACAACAGGCATTTCCAGTTTTGGGTTTGTGCACACCACGACATACTGATCTGCTTCGTTTCAAGGACTGACGATGGCTAAAAACAGGGTGTTCTCTTACAGCAATGCCACACACAGTCAGGGTCTCAGCAAAGGTAAGAGTCTTGCAACAAATGGGTATAGCCCTTGCTCTTCTCCCTTACCCTAGAGAAAGCACTACCTGCCCAAACCATGGGTAACTGCTCCATCTGATGCTTGTGCTTTTTAACCATTGACTTTCCTTGGCTAAGCTTCACTTACATTCCTGTTGAGTGCATAATGTTCTATAGGTCCTAGGAAGCTTGCCACTTGCAGCAGAACCAATGGGTGCGTGGGATGTTTTACATGCTGTTCAGTAGTTTATAGGCACTCGTAAGATCCAAGCTCAACTGGTACAGCAGCTTCTGGGTCGTTCCAGGGCTGCTGGACGCGTCACGGTACAAGGGATCCAACTCAACGCTAGTTTGCACGCAACATGCTCCGTTCTGTTCCTGCTCTCGGGTGCCAATTATCCTTGACTTCAGTGGGAGCTTCATGTGTGTACTTGGCAGAATAGCTTAGTCCTGTGACGATTCAGCACAGTATTTTATACCAAAGAGCCATAGTGAAATGGAAGACAAACCGCAGATGCTGCTCAAAGGTCTGAGGTTCTTCTGCGTGCGGGTTGAATTAGCATTATATAAAGCTCTAGTGGCTATCAAAGCAAATGATTTCGGAGAACTGTAATTATCTGCTCCCATAGAGGAACCAGATAGTATTGTGGCTCAGAGTAATTATTTCATGGAATGGTTTTGTGGTTCTTTTTCTTGTTTTGAGGGGCAAAATAGGTACCCTAATCTATAAGGTGAACTTTACTTTCACAGACATTGCATAATGTTACTTCTGAATAACCACCGAATGGCATTAATGTATCTTGACATAAACTCTAACACAGATTAATGCAGATTTTTAAGCCTGAAGTCAGTTTTGAAACTGGAATTTGCTAATGCTTAGGTTTTAGACTTTGAAATCACATCCCTACTATACCGTATTTCAGGCATGGCAGTAGGAGTGCAGCATGTTACCCTACCCATGATACTCCTGATGAGCAAAAATAAACCTGCTGGTAGTGCTTTTATCTGAGGAGGACTGTCACTGCATACCTTGGTATTTTAACATGGAATTAGGGCAAAAAAAAATGTTATGGTAAAGTGTATTGTGTTTGATAAGTATAGTGGCATGCACACAAGTACCCTTTTGGAGCTGAGTTTGTTTGCATAGGGATAGCAACCCCAGATGCAGTTTGGAAGCCCCATGTGCAGGATGCTGTACAAACAGCTGGAAAGACAGCGTGTGTCATTTGCTCAACAATCGGTTCCCATTGTCCAGTTATAAAAATAGTGCACATCTGTTCTCTTCCATGGCTGTTGTCTTTCTGAAAGCACTGGTACCATCTGTGAGTCTGGCCTGCTATTCATTCTCTTGCGTGTGGTGCCAAAACTCATCCTGCCCATTTCCTGGTATGGGTAGAATGGGACTGAGATCCATCTGACAGAAATCCTGCTGGAAGCTCCTTGTAGTCCTGCACGTGGCCAATTTAAGTATAATCATGCTTGTAATGAGGAGGCTGTCTGGTGTGTGCCCATTAGGACAGCTGGATTCTCTCTCTTCAAGCTTTGAAGCAAGTCTGTGCCCTTTGCAGTGTCCAGAGAAGTATGAAGGAAGTTGGTAAGAAACTGACACATAACTCTGTGAAAGATCAGGGTATAATGTCATGGCATTATGATTTTGCCGCTGTTCTCTTTGGGTTCTTTCCCACCTCTGGTTGGCAGGAGAAGTTGTGATTTTATTTTCGATGTGTTGTGGGAAGAGTGATAAAACCCCACAAAACCCCCCCTTGGAAGTGCTTTAACCAGATGCATACCTCTCCAGAGCCAATGAACGCATTGTGGAGATTCGCTGCTCTCAGAAGCTGTACCATAGGCAATATTTAGCAATGTAAGATAAAAGCAAATTTCTCATGTTAAAAGCTGTAGTTCACAAACTACTTGTAAATTTGCTTGCTATTCGTCTTAGTCTTCAAAATGGTTCTTAGTCTCTGCCATCTCTGGCATCACGGGTAAGTAGACTTTATTACCTCAGGGAAAACCAACATGAGAAAAATAAAACGGGTTTCTTCTTCCTGACACGAAGCACCAACTTACAAGAATACAAATTGAGTGTGGGTGTGCATGTGTATGTATTTGGGGGGTGCTTTGTTTTCAGTAATAAAAAGTAATTATATAGTTTGCCGCATAAATAGCCACGAGGATAACCAGAGTGTGTCAGACATCCAGTTATGCATGTGTTAAAGGTTAATACTATTTGTTCTCAGTACGTTTAGTCTCTGCAAATCATGTGCTGACATGCATCTCATTTTGGTATCTGTTCACACACTCTGGTAATGATGCGTAGAGCAAGAACTCATGCCTGTGCTGTTCAATAGTATTTAGTAAATTGAACTTGTGTATAAAGGTCTTAAAAAATGGCAAGGCAGAAAATGAATGTCTACTTGCTGCTAATTTTATCTTCCACCACACACTCCTCGCTGGAGACTAAAGCATTATGAATCTATTCACTACTGAAAGTTACTTCAGCTTTCATGGCACGTATCAGGATGCAGAAAAGCAAGCACATGTTCACAGCTGTCCCTCAGGTCTCTCTGCTGGAAATACAACCTGTTAAGCTGGTAGATTTCTGCTTAAAATAACTAAAAATAATGAAATCAAACAATTAAGCCGTGAATCCTCATTAAATGTAAATACCTAAATAAGTTGTACAGCTAGGTAATTGACTGCATATGTAAACTAGCAGTAGATAATTGACATGACCTTCATTTAATGAGCCTCCTTCCCATTAATGGAGACAACTGCTACAATTCTGTGCCCTTATTCTAGTTGTAATTGTGAGGACTTTATTGAAGTACAAACTAGGTCACGCCTTCCTGAGATCTGGTCCACCATGGGTGACCTCTTTTCATTGCTTCAGCTTTACTATGCTGCATGAGAGAAGGAAGGATGTTCTTGCAGCCATGAGAATGAACACAGAATCCCAGACTGGCTTAGGTTGAAAGGGACCTTAAAGCTCATCCAGTTCCAACCCCCTGCCACAGGCAGGGACACCTTTCACTAGACCAGGTTGCTCCAATCCCTGTCCAGCCTGGCCTTGAACACTGCCAGGGATGGGGCAACCTATGCCAGTGCCTCACCACCCTCACACAGAAGAATTTCTTCTTAATTGTAGAATCATAGAATGAGTTAGGGTTGGAGAGGACCTTAAGATCATCTAGTTCCAACCCCTCTGCCATGTGCAGGGACACCACACACTAAACTATGTCTAGATCTCCCTTCTGTCAGTTTAAAGACATTCCCCCTTGTTCTGTCGTTACAGGCCCGTGTAAAAAGCCCCTTAGTGTACTAGTGTAACAGGGCAGGTTGTATCTTTAATCTTTACAATATAATGGAGGTTAGATAGTTAGGGAGCAGAGGGAAAGAACTTGAAGCTGCCATCCAAAGTGTTTCCAATGATGTTTTTGGTGCCACGTTGGGGTATTAGTCCTGCCTCACTAACTCATGAACTGACTCACGAACCATGCATTCATGAGTCAGTTCAACAGTAGCTGAAAGGTGGTGTGTTTCTACCCATGAAGTGAGATTTAAATGTTGTTCTGCTATAGGATGCTAAACTAGTAGATTTTGAGCAGCTGCTGCTGGAAATTACTATGGCCTTTAAAATGAAGAGATTTCCTAGGTGTTAAAATATTATTTTCTTCTATTAAATAATTTGATATTATTTTGCTGCCAAAGACAAGGATTGTGTATATTCCTCAGATAGAATAATCTTTTCACATCCTGCTCATACATTTAGGCATAGTCTGGGATTCATTTACAAAGAAGTAGATGTTTGATCTGTTTGCTTGCTAGCAGGATTGCATGTCTGCGCTGCTAAAGCTTACTCTGGCATATTCTTCTACTGTTATAAATGGGAGGAAGAAGGGTGGCTTTCAGGGGGACACATTTCCTTGTGTGTTTTCAGTATGTTATATGGATAATGGCTGTCTTGGAGTTACTAGTTTTCAGAGCCCAGTTGTACACTGTTTCTTGCCAGTCAGATAACAGCAGTGGTTGTATGTCATCAGATGAGATGTAAATTGATCAAGCTTGACAGCAGTTTCCTTGCTAAATGGAAGGCAAGATTGATGGAGGAAAGATTAATTTAACGTGAGCTATAAAGTACTGTTGGATCTGGTGACCAAACAGCCATTGGCAGAGGATGCTGAGGTCTTACTGAAGTCAGTTTGGTGAGGTTTCTCCACATCTCTTCAGTCTTCTTCCTTGTAAGAAAAATATATGTGTCAATCAAGTTGCACAGCTACTATTCTATTCATTTCACATCCCTCCAAGTTCACTGCTACCATGAGGTAAACAGCCCAGTGACAACAGTGAAGGATGTGGCCTGGTCCAGAGATCCTGCCTAACTTAAGGCTGACCTACTTACCTTGAAAAGTAAATGTCCAGCCTCCAACCACTGTATATAGCTGATGGGTGCAAGCTTCTCTTTGTTTTGTGCTGGTCTTGGTTCCTCTCGTGTGGTGTCCTCCCTCTTTTGCAGTGGAAGGCCCCTTGGGGTACTACTACATGCTCAGGCAGAATCTGTCCTCCAGAGCTGAGATATTGGCTGTTATCTCTGGGCACTGCCCTAATGAAAATAACAGAAACTTGATAAGGAACCAGAAGATCTGTGTTGTGTGTTCACTGCTCTGGTGGTTACAGTTTGATGTGGGTGTTTGGGGATTTTTCCTTTTAAGTTTTGTGTAAAACAATTTTCGAAGTACATGAATTATTTGTGTTGCCTGTTCCACTGGCTCTGCATTTGTATGAACCATCCTTTCTACTTCTTGTCTTGTCTTTCCTTGTTTGATAAAGGAAGACTGATAACCACCTTCCTTGAGTTGTAAATCATCTCTGTGTTTCTCTTCCTCCCCTTTGAGGAAGAAATCTGGTATTGCTCCCTGTGGAATGTTATAAAAATCCAAGGATGAAAAAAAATCTGCAAAATATTAGTGTTCTACATGGTTAGAGCAAACACTATGTTCCTGTGAGTCACAGATGTCAGGTTTGTTTAATCTTAATAAATCTATGCCACAGTAACACTTTTAAACAGGAAGAAGGATGGAGAGAGTTGTGCTGGGGTAGAGAGGATTCTTAGCCAAAATGTTGTTTGAGAGCGGCATGGACACAAACCCAAACACTTCCCACTCTCCCCACTCCATTAAGTACAATTTGAGACCTACATTTTGGGCACTGCCATTCCAGTACATATTTCATTTTCTTTGTATGCTTTATGATAGATTGTCTTTCCATGTTCCAGTCTTAAGAGTACTAGTTTCCCACAGCATATTTGCAAGAGATGAAGTAAGCCTTTTAACATAACACCCTGTTGGCAAACAGAAATAGCATTTACTCCAATGAGAGTTGCCAAGTATGAGGTACTTCCGAATGAACTTCAAAAGCTCTGAAACAAGCATTAGCTGCTGCTTCAAAAATGTGAACAATGCCATTGCTTTCTAGCAAGCAGAACTGGTGAGAGCAGGGATCAGAAAGAGAAAAAATAACAACAGGATGTGATGGATGTTGTAGTAGCACTTGGGATAGGTCAAAATATAGCTGTCTGTCACTGCAGGGTTTGGTGGTTCTTGTACACAAAGTGTGTACTCTGCACTTGAGGAAAACATTTCTACTTTGAGGAATGTACAGTCTACAGAGACTTAGTGCTTGGGAAGGAGCAGCCGTACAAGCCCAAGCTGTTTGGAGTGCTGAGAGGAGTGAGTCGCGCAGAATCCAAGCCTGGGGAGGAGCTGTTCTTACTGGCACTTTCCTGGTGCTACCCCTCCATGCTCAGTGAAGACAGAGCCAAGCATACACATCAGCCTCAAAGCATAACATGTGCCAGAACTTGGGTCTGAGGGTGAGAGAAACGAGCAAACTTGTTGAGTATGGCAGCAGGGTGGTTGTGCTGCTGGATTTCTGCTTTGCTTGCTTGAGAACAGGCACTATGGGGCTTTGGCAAAATACAGTACAGTGGTTCTGGTACTGTCATTTCGGTGTAGCTCTTAACAGCCTGTAATCCAACAGGTCCCTTCCACAGCATTCACATAGTGCAAGCAAGCTGTCCTGCTCAAATTTAGTTACTGTGCTGGACCATTTTCTCATTCTGTATTTATGCACACATGCCTTCTGCTTTTAGTTGAGGAATTGACCTGCTGAAACCTCAGAATTGTGTGGCAGTGGCTTCTTGTGTTTTGAAGATTGCTTTCGAAATACAAATGCAGTTTGGTGCTCTTTGGGGGGGCATGGGGAGGGGACTGTGCATAGAATGACAAAATATTTTGGCATAAAGAGATCTTAGATATTTCCACTTGAAATGAAAGTCTTGCCTGTCATGTTTGTGAAACTGCCTTTTATTGCTGAAATGTTGTGTTGCTCAATATCAGTTCTGCCTTTGCTGTTACTTTAAATAGGTGTAATCAGTCAATAAATAAGGAAGTTGCATAGTGTTTAATACTTTAATACAGGAAGACTTTGGCATGTAAGAACTCTGACTTGGTGGCATCAGTGTTGCCCAAGCTTTGGCATATGCTTTCTCTAAAACTGTGAATCAAAGAATACCTTTGTACAAGGGTAAGTTTTACTGGGGGTAATGAGTTGCGGCTGCATGCAGCAGAACTCTGCAGAAAATGCATAATGTCTCATGACAGCTCAGGTAAATTTTATTATTACTCCATCCCTTTTAAATTAATTTCTTTTTTCCTTGCTCTTGTCCTTAACAGTTTCACCAAGTGAGAAGAGTGATGACCATCCTTTTCCTTACTATGGTTATCTCATACTTCAGTTGCATGAAAGCTGCCCCAATGAAAGAAGCTAGTGTAAGAGGACAAGGCAGCTTGGCTTACCCAGGTCTTCGGACCCACGGGACTCTTGAGAGCCTAAATGGGCCTAGTGCTGGTTCAAGAGGACTGACGTCGCTGGCGGACACTTTTGAACATGTCATAGAGGAGCTTCTAGATGAGGACCAGGACATCCAGCCCAGCGAGGAAAACAAGGATGCAGACTTGTACACATCCCGAGTCATGCTAAGCAGTCAAGTGCCTTTGGAACCCCCACTGCTCTTTCTGCTTGAGGAGTACAAAAACTACTTGGATGCTGCAAACATGTCCATGAGGGTCCGGCGCCACTCTGACCCAGCTCGCCGCGGGGAACTGAGCGTCTGCGACAGCACGAGCGAGTGGGTGACAGCGGCGGAGAAAAAGACTGCAGTGGACATGTCCGGGGCGACTGTCACCGTCCTGGAGAAAGTCCCAGTACCCAAAGGCCAACTGAAGCAATACTTCTATGAGACCAAATGCAACCCCAAGGGGTACACAAAGGAGGGCTGCAGGGGCATAGACAAGAGGCACTGGAACTCCCAGTGCCGAACTACCCAGTCTTACGTGAGAGCTCTCACCATGGATAATAAAAAGAGAGTTGGCTGGCGCTTTATAAGGATAGACACTTCCTGTGTATGTACATTAACCATTAAAAGAGGAAGATAGTGGGTTTGTGTTGTATAGATTATATTGAGACAAAATTATCTATTTGTATATATACATAACAGGGTAAATTATTCAGTAAAAAATAATTTTATGGACTGCATGTATAACTGAAGTTTATACAGTACAGTGGTTCCACAATCTATTTATTGAACATATCCATGACCTGAAGGGGAACAAAAGTCATTTGCGCACAAGGTTAAAAAAAACAACAAAAAAAGAAAAAAAAAAAAAAAAAGACCCAAGCAAACAGCAAAGTCTGCATTACATTCCTTGAGAACATTGTGGTTTGTCGCCGTTGCCAAGAATTGAAAATAGAAAAAGATTTAAAAAAAAAAAAAGCAAAGAATAAAATTGCATGCTGCTTCAGTTGTGAATTGATGATAAACTGTCCTCTTTCAGAAAAATAAATTGAACCAAAACATTCTGTTTACATTTTAGACAGTGAGTATCTTTATTCCTGTTAGTATTATATCTGTTTACTGCTTTTAACTCCTGATAGCGTTGGAATTAAACAATGTCAAGGTGCTGTTGTCATAGTTTTCCTGTTTCTCTTTTATTTTTGAACTCCCGTCAGATTAAAAAAGGAAAAAAACCCTCTCATTACCTTATCCTGGATTAAAAACCAATTTTCCTTTTGTATGTTGTGAAGGTGTTTGCAATAGCAATCCAACTACTGACAAAAACTAATAAAAAAAAAAAGAGGCAACTGAAAAAGAATGGTGATGTTCCACTGTTCCACCCCACATTGTAGAAGCTGAAAGACAGCATTTAATTAACTGTATGGCAGCATGCTTTTTTGGGTTATATTCTTTTCTTTTTAAATTATTTTAACTTTTTATTTGCTGTCTTTTGAGACCTGCATTTGCTTATACCATGTTTGTTTGTGTTTGATTTTTGTTTTGCTTTTCCCTTTCCTCCCTCTGGAAGGATGGTGGTTGTGATCTTTGAAGTATTTCACTTGCCATACAACTGGAGCTTGTCATATAGAGTGTTGAGAGCAATGATCTTCATGTAATAAAAGTCTCTCTGATGGGTTCAAATATCTTGGTGAAGCACAACAAGAATGGCACTAGAAGGAATGTCTACAAAGGTGATGGTGGATCTGCAGGTTCAACCTGGTTTGTCTGGTTGGTCATGGGACTGAGTAGCTCAGCGAGTTCAGGGACAGAGAGCAGTGTTTTGTTTTGACTGAGTAGTCAGCACTAAACGTGGTCCTGTGCATCCTGCGAGGGAGAGCTTGCCTTTTCTACTGATGCTTTTACCCTCTAGGGCATCTCCAGCAGCCCCGGGCCTTCAAAGTGTGTTGTGAAACTGCAGTAGCATCCCTGCCTAGAAGATAGCTGGGGAATGAGGCGGGAAAAAGCCTTACTTCTAGATGAAGCAATTGGAGTTTGTGTGGCTCTACCTCTGCTGTCAGCCTTATTTTATGAAACAAATATTGGCATAAAAAAAATATGAAGTACATGAAGAGCAAGTGCTGGAGGAGTTTGCTTAATGTTGCTGAGGTTCTGATAGATGTATTAACTGGGCACTGCCCCTCTAACTATCCTGAAGTATGTCTAAAAAGGCAGGCTGGAAGCCTGGGAGTTGTGCATAGCACTTGCACCGACTACAGTGGGCAGAGGAGCAGAAATAGCTCATTGGTGAGCTCACTGGAGGCAGATGCTATATTTGTAATTCCTGTAGATGAAGAAAAGTATCTGAACAAAGAGGGAAGTACTGCGAAATATCACTACTTCTGAATGCTGCAGAATCTGCGTTAATCTGCCTCACTGTTTGAGTTAATTAAAAACCTGAACTGGGGAAAGATTATTTGGAATATGCCCCACAAATATATTTAACACTGAATCTATGTCCTTTCTAGTAGAAACCCATGCTGGAAGCTAACAGAGGCTAACGCTTCAAAATCAGTAATTTCTTCTACTTAGGCTAGAATGGCTTCCCCTTCCCTGGGATAACTGATGGGCAAAGGAGAACCAGCCCAGCTGTGCAGTGAAAACCTTTTGCATTGGCCCCGTGCACACTGGATTGTGATAGAGAAGAGGGAATTGTGTGTCCCACCTGAACTTCAAACCTCAGCCTTCCCAATCAATTGCAGATATTCAGGCTCCCACACAGATATCAGAAATGGAGGGGAAAAAAAAAAAAAAAAGAACTTAATGAAATGTCTTAAAACTTCAACTGAATTGTTCTTTGTGCAAAGTAAATGTTGGTATAAGGGAGAATTCCATTCCTCTGTGGCCAATACCTGTGTGTGTATTATAATTCTGTGCTTTTAATAATCCAGACATGGCTCAGGAGCTGTTCTCAACAATATTCCTAAACTACAGCAGGGAGATGGTGTAACAGTGGCTCTCCTCAAAACCAGGGTTGGTCACTTAGGAGGGGAAAGGATGATGCTAATGAGTGAATAACAAATGGATCACTCATCTAGACTGGAAAAAGAAATGATAGCTAGGACATGACAGTAATCTAATTCAGATATAGGAAGAAAACAATTCCCAGTTCTAAGAAATTGAATTTCTTGAAAGAGAAGTGTTATTGCATAAATCAGGCTAGAAATAAAGTTCCTCATTCCTAAAGTTAATTATGACTCAACTCAGCAATCCTCACCCAACATAGGTCAGGGTGGTGCTGGTGTGGGGTGGTAGGTTCAGAGGGGTAGAGGGCAGCCTGTGCAGGTGAGAGGGGGGCCTAAGGGATGGAGCTAAGAACCTACAGAAGAACTGTGTCCTGTATCCACATCTGGAGTGACGTTCCTTATACTCCACCAATTCAATGCCTATTCATACAGTGTGAAACTGGCAATTAAACTGCATTCCCATGGCTCTCACCTGCCTGACCTAATCCATCTATGAGCCCAGGCTTGGCAGTTTCAGTCAAGACAGAGATGAGAAGGAGAGGCGGGGGTGGTTTTCTTTTGTGTCACTTAATGGAACTCTTGCTGTGGTCTGTTTGTGACAAAGGTATATCATGCATGTCAGCAGGCCTAGTGCTGTGTTAAAGTAAAGACTCTTGCAACTGTAAGTTAATGTCTGTGGCCTTGTTCTCTATTATTCACCTTGTGTAACATAAATATTTATTGTATATTTATATAATTTTATGGTTTTGGGGAAAAACTGAAATTGGCATTAAAATTTAAAAGCAACTGCGTCATATTGTAAATATAATTAAGCTATATTTAAGTGTACTGATTAACATAATATATGTTTAACTATAGAGTTTTTTATGTTTTTAAATATATTTTCAAAAGATATATATATAAAACTTGGGGTTTTTTGGGGAACCATGTGACTCTTTTCTCTAATTGTAAAACAAACTCAAGTTTTACTATAAAGATGTGTGTTCTTTGTTTTAAAACAATTTTTACTTTATTTTAGCAATAAAACTCTCACTCAGAGGGCAGATAGCTCCCTGTTTCATAGATGGACAGCTAGCATTGGGAGGGGAGGGGTGGAAAGAATTGACCTTCCACAGAAGTTGGGGATACTTGCAGAATGATGTATTTCCATTTAATTCTAGGACATAAGTCCTCATGAGTCTAAAAACCCATGAATGACACATATATGATTTTATTCAGCCATAAAATAATAAGTGTAATGGAAGTGAGGGGGAGGGGTTACAAATCTCAGTAACTAAGGGAGATGTGGGATATAAACTCAATAGCTATAGTAATGATTTTTAAATGGTGTCATCTATATTTATATCCCCAGCACTGAACTTATTTATGACCCCCTTGGAGTACTAGGAGTAGGATTCCTTGGATTTAACATGGTTTAGCATTTCTAAAAGAATATTCTCTACTACAGCTGCCAAGCCTTTGTATATTTAATTATCCCATAGCCCTAGAACAATTAATAAATCTTCATGATGAATAGAAAGCTTTCATATAACTTAAGGGGGGGGGGGGGGAGGGAAGCACAAATCCAGACTCTCAATAAATTCTATTGCTGCATATTTCCCACCAGCAAAGCCTCCACAAGAACTGAGGAAGTGCTGCTTGTGAAGATTATTATTATAATCATTACATTGCTTGCTTAACTGTTGTCTTGAAAATCAGCTAACAGAAGCAGTTACGTGTACTAGAACCTTTGGTGGATGGAAGAACAGGGCTATGTTATTACCACACCACAGGCCTGCTCCTGGCCATGGGAGCCAGCTCTGCTCAGACCCTAGGTAGGACAGAGGTGGGTGAGGTTGCTTTAACTTACGAAATATGTGTTAGAGATATGGCCTAGGTACCTACAGAATGAGATGGGCACCCTCAAAAGACATACTGGAACTAGAGAGGAAGATACAGGGGCTAACCATCCATCCATTCATCCACTTTACTGAATCCTAGTTCTGTAAGGGAAAAGAAAGATGTTTCCATAGCTTTTATTACTTGGAGCTGAAATAAAGGCATATAGCCAGACTTCTGAACTACTCAGCCAGAAAACAACAGCAAGCAGTAAAAGATTCTTGAAGAGAATCCCAAAGCTACATTGAAGCGCAAGAGGAGGGAGACGAGATTTATTTCAATTTTTCCCAGCTGGATCCAGTGTGCTGCTTCCACAGGCTACTTCTCCTGATTAAGATCTCATTGAGAAGATACCATCTGGCAGGGCAGTTAAAATGAAGAAGGAATGGATGCACTTGTTTGGAGTGAATATAAAGAGCACCAAGGACCTCACCTTATGAAGCAATTTTGAAGGTCAGAAGGTTCTGTAGGGGGATGTTTTGAAAGAAGATAAGATTTTTCTGAAGGTTTTTTTGGGGGGTGGTTTTTTGTTTGGCTTCCCCCTCCCTTGCTACCATTTTGGGTAGTCAGATACTATGGTGTTGTTATAAACCAATGGAGCTAAACTAATATCCTTTTTTGATGCCTGTGGGAGGTGAAAGCCTGGAGGTGGTATGAGTGGGTCCAACTTTTCCAGGCAAGGTTTGGATTCATCTGTTGAATTTGAGATGCCTCTGGAAATCAAATCCTTTAAATGTCATCCTGTTAGGTGGTGGCAGAAAGCACTCAGAGATAAGCTGCTCTTTGCTACACCAGCCCTCTATTGACGGAAATAATAAGTAACACTTTGTTTTTGCATTGCTGTGTAAGGATGAGTCTCTAAAACCTGTCTGCAACCTGCTCAGTTCTCTTGGGGGTCCCTGTGGAAGAAACAAATATGTGTATGCATGTTCCTAAATGCAAAATACCTCCTGGTGCTGCTGCGTTGTCTCGGTCAGGCTGGTGCCATGTTGCTGACTCCATATAGGACTGCAGCCACCCCACCTGTTGCTGCAGGTCCCTGCTTCATAGGAACAACCTGCAGAGGTAACCAAGGGGTGGGTGGTGATTCCCAGTAATTCTCCAGTGCCTAGGAGAGACATGCAGGTATTAAGGGCTTCCCTGCTGCCAGCTGATCTCATTAGTGTAACCTTTGCCAGTTTGCTCACATAGGGATTTTAGGAGATGAGGAGGAGGATGTGGCACAGAGCTCCAAGGCATGTCATCTAAATCCCTCATTTCTGCTTCTATCTGCTGGGCAAGGCACCCATGTGGTAGTGGGAAGAGGCAGGGAACTGCCTTTAGTTCCCAGGATGCTGCAGGGGGCTATCCTGCCTGCTGCCCTGGGACTGGAAGCACCTTGCAACGGAAGAAGGCTGTGACTAGGGTTTGGAGACCCTTCCAATAGGGCCAGGCAGACAGCTAGGATAAAATGGGCTTGGGGAAACCAAGCTAAAATGTTGGGAGAAGAAAGTTGTTTGTATGTACTGGTACCAGCAAACAGAAACATGACTTACCAGTACCACTGTTGCTCTTATCCATTGGCACGAGGTGAAATAATGCTCTTCCTTATCCCCTCTGAACCTGAATAAACTTTGTATCACAGTAAAGAATGACAGAGCAGGAACTCCAGAAGCATTTGATTTATTTAATAGGAGTAATATCTTGGATGATATGTGAAGGGATGTATTACAAGGAAGGAATATATCCTGCTAAGAGTACAGAGTTTGGCACTTTCAGAAATGATGTCTCATGCATCTGCACTATGAAAATGTTTCCCTTTTCTAAAATAATCCTTTCTTTATACCATCCCCTCCTCCCCTTTATTGAAAAAAGACCATGAGCAAACAATCTGGTCTAGCTTAAGTCTATAAAGTACTGGAATTTCCAAGTTAAAGCTGCGGTTCTTTTATGTAAGCCAAGCTGTCTTCTCCTACTGTGTTATGTAGGTTATAATAGCTTTTAAAACTACTTAGACTCTAAATAAGAGTGTAGGTACTGACTGTACTAAATATTCCTTCAACTGGCATCTCCACTGAGGATTTTAAATTACCTTAATAAGGTTCCCAATTATTTTTTTTTTCTGACCTTTAGCTAAAGGCCACTCTGCCAAGAGACTCATTTTTACTCTCACCCCAGCATGACTCTTCATAGAAGGTTCACTATATTTGGACGTCAGTCTTCGGAATCTGTTATTTGAAGACAACATGGAGTATTTGTGGCTGTGTTTGTGTTACAAATATAGCTAGCACTGCCAACTTCACCATTTACATCCATGGAAAGGCCAATGAGTTTGTTTCCCTCACAGTTCTATGCTCTGCTCTTACTCAAACACACATAATACATGCACTGATTGGTACAGCTGTAAAATTGCATGGAAGTAGGCATGCAAAAGAGCTTTGAGGAACATAAAAAGAGGAATTTAGTGAGCTTTGTTGTAAGTTAAGTACAGATGACGTGATGCAGGACAGCGGCATCTTACGTAGCAGGTGGGACATCCCTGCCTTTGTCCGTCAACAAGCAGGAGTAAACAACAAATGCACATCTTAAGTCCTGTTTAGTTACAAGAAGTACACTTACTTGAACAAGAAGCACAGAAACAATTCTTTTTTTGCCCCAACTATGCTGTATAAATTTGTTCCTGGGCATCTCTGGTCTGCTTTATTCTTGGGACAAGCACAATCACCATTCCTGACATCCCCATATGGCACAACCCACCAACAATACTCGGAGCAAGAACTCTTGTCCTGGCAAATACAGGAGTGCATTGATTAAACAATAAATAAAAAATTGCTACATCAACTTGTAAATTAATGTCCTTTCTGGCTTGTTGAAGCTACTGCTCCAGAGGGTATGGTCAAACGGATGTGGTGCTGGTGTGGGCTCAGGCACCTGTCAGTGCTGAGATGCAGCAACAAGGTGACTTGTGCTTGCTTCATCTGATGTTAAGTCACCTCCCAGCTGGTTACGTATTTTGGCCTCTGTTCTCTTGTATTTGACTGGCATCTAAGTCTTAGAGATGCCATAGTCTGGCTGTTTAATTCTGAAGGGTACAGAGAGAGTCTCATTCAGCTTCAGGTGAACTACTCACAACAGCCTTTAAATTCCCACTCCCTGCTGTCAGCTGCGCTGGTGCGGAGCACTCACCTCCCCGTTTCAGGGGATATAAGTTCAGACATGCTCATCCAGTCTTGCTCATAGCTTCTGGTACATACCTCTGAGCAGTGCAGGTCTTTGCTGAAGAGCTGTTGCGGCAGGAGAGGGACAGGAGGGATGCAACTCTGGAAATCAAAGGGAACCCTCTGCCTGCAGCCTGCTCTCACCATGCACTGTTTGCATAGAAATACAGTAGGTGGAAAACAGGGATGCTCATTAGCTCAGTGCAGGGCATGACATGGTGTAGATGAACCCAGGCTTCAGGAGGAATGATCCATTTTCCTGACTTTAGAAGTCTTTTTGTGAATGACCTGGAATTTCCAACAGTGAGCTATTTAGTGATATGGAAGTTTATCACCTGAAGTGCCAAACAGGAGCTTTGTTTTCCAAGGGGAAACCAGGGCAAACACTTAGAAGGGGCTGTGGGTGGGAAAGCATGTTCCCTTAGAATATGCATTGCCTTGAGTTTCCCCAAAAGTTAAAAATCTTCATGTGACTATATGAATTGAGGCCTGGATAGTCAGGTATTTTATTCTGGTAAGCTTAGTGAGCACAGAGGCTGCAGGACCTCATCTGCCAGCTGTTAAATTCACTTGCACAGTGTAGGACACAGAGGAAGGCAGATGAGCACATGAAATCTCTTCATAAATCTGTCAGGTAGGCATCTGCGGTTAGCAGTAGCAGTGCTACTCTTGTCTGTGCCTCCTCTAAATTAAACCAGAGATTCCAGGCATAACTCTGCATGTCTTTACGGCTTTATAATTGCTGCCTGCATGGCAAGTTGGAGAAATAATGAGGATAAAGTAGTGCAAACAATGGCTATACAAGCTAATTAGCCCTGCCTGTCACTGAAGATAATTCAGTGGATGGGCTGATGATCTAAAACCTTGCTAAAACTTTTGAGGCAGGTAGTTAGCATGAGGAGATCCTGATATGAAGAGCTCCTGTCGCCTGAGATTATTTTAGGGGTCTGCAATCCATTACCCACGCAATGGTCACATTGTAAATTCCCCTTTAGAACCAAGATATCCTCTGTTACGTGCTTCATAACACAATAGATAGCTATAGTTTCTAGGAACTGGTGCAACATCTCTAATAAAGTGTGTGTCAGGCATTACACAGAGCTGTAACTATGTGTAATTTACAGTTTGGTGTCAGACTACCAAAATGACCACCTACGTGGTGATGTGTTGGAGCATTTCAGAGCAAAGCTGTGAGCCCAGAAACCCCTGCAAATCTTTCTTGAAGCTTTCATTTTTCTCTCCTTTAAACTGGACAATTTCTCCTTAATCACAGAGCCTAATTCTGCCTTTGAAAAGGACAGTATCTACCGAATTTAGTGGGAGGATTGAAGAGCAGCACAATAAATCAATAGAGAATAAACCTAGCAGAAGTCATTCTGCACAGTGCCAGTTGTAGCTCAGGAAGACCCTGGTAGGAAGGTTGGTGGAGGAATACTGTGGGAGGCAATTGCTATGAAATTGCCCCATTTCTGCTGCCATCCTGGGCGTTGTTTTCTGGCTGCTGCTGAAGGTCAAGCATGAGGGTGGGCAGCGCAGTGGTCTCATTCGGTGTGGGCTTGTGCAGAAATGAGTTTCTGCTCTTGCAGGGTAAGCTGAAGAAGCCCCTGTGGCAGGTAGTGCTGGCACCAGGGCCCCGACACCACCACAGTGTGACCTGCATGCTTCCAACCCTGTTGACCACTGACCCCAGAGGAGGAGCGAGTGGGACCTTGCCCAGTCTGTGAGGCTGCTCTGAGGGCATAGAGCCTTCTCCTGGGGGCCTGAAAACAACCACATGTGTAACTTCTTCCTGCTACTTTGGTCTTCACACTCCTAAATTGTGTGAGTTCAGCTTTCTGGTAAATTAAAGTCAGGCAGGGGTCTGTTTCACATTTACATACATGTATTTAAGATACAGCTAGCCTAGGGAATCTACCAGGGACGAGAAACCCTTCATGTCTCAGCGGTGCCACAGATTTGACACATGGCCTCAGGCACACTCGAGCTCTGCTTTCCCATCAGGTTTTGTCTGGTTTTTGTTGTTTTCTTTTTTGTTGCTGCTGCTGCTCTGGATGTTGTTGCCTATACTTTTTTAGCAGGTTGCTAGCCCCGAGCCCTGTGCTCAAGCAGATGTCCTGCAGCTGTGTGGACAGCCTGGAATTCCCACTTTGCTTTGAAGCAAACGAGCCTGTTGCACCCAGCAGTTTTAAGCCCCCACCAGACAGAGCACAGACCCTCTGCTCTAGTTCAGGGCTGTGGCCACCACCTAGTTCTGCCTCTTCATGTGCTATAGATCATATCCAGAGGTTTTCGTTTTTGTTACCCAGGAGGGGGTTTTGCTGTGTCTGTCCCAAGAATCATTAGGGCCCAAGAAGGAGGCGCTTAACACTGCACTAAAGATCAGCTCTTATCTTTAGGGTCGTGCAGCTTGGAGAGCCCTCAGACTTATTGAAAATGAGAAAGGTTTTGGGCTGGTGGAGAGCCAAAGCTTGGCCCCTGTGGGGGGAGGAGGAGGAGGATGGGTCACCCAGACCCACTGTGGCAGGTGAGGGCTCCCATCCTGGGTGGCTGTGCCAAACCCCTCAGGGGCCCCGAGAAGCCACACTGCTCAATGGCTACTGCAGATCTGCCTTCAAGCAGAGATGTTTGATACTGACTTTATTAATGCTCTATCAGCATGGACAAGCTATCCTCAGCCCAAACAACATGCACTGGAAGACTCTGTGAGGCATATAGATGCAGAGCTCTGCCAGCATCCCATGGCTGGGTGATGGGGTGGCACCCACAGGTGTCCTGTGGACCTTTCCAAACCTCATCCCAGCCCACCCCAAATGCCATAGCTGCCCATCCCACCATGAATTTTGAACTTTCTCTCTCCTATCCCACCTTTGCACACCAGAAGACAGCTCACCCAAAGCACTGCATCCTCAGCAGCACTGCAAACCCCATCCTGCAGGATGGGGTGGCTGCTGCACATCTGGCTTTTTGTAGGCTCTCTCCTTTGGATACCTTCATCCCATTGCTTAGTTTCTGGGGCCAAGTGCCTGTTGAGCAGCCCCACATGGTGCTGGGGTTTGCAGGGAAGTGCATACTGGGCAGGAGGGTGTTTGGGCACCTGCAAGCCAAATGGCTGTGGGAAAGGTTTGGCATCTGATCCAGAATGCTAGGCAGTAAATGCAGTTCAAAGAATCAGGACTGAAAAATAGCATCTCCCAGAGGCAGAGAGAGCAGCCCAAGGGAAGTTGTATTTCCCATGAAGTGCTGCATAAGCTGGCAGATCTGTGTTATCAGGGAAGCTTTCATTGTCTGTCTGAAGTCTCAGGGACAAAAATTGTTTTGGAGAAGTTTTTCCTTTCCAGTGGCTACCAAATGTTTTTAAGCCCTTTGTGGCTTGGCTTCCCTGCAGGGAGAGACTTCTATGAGACCAGGTAATTGGCGCTGTGGTGACTGCTTGTGTAGATGGAAATGGACTCTGTTGAACATGTATATTAGAAAACAAACAAGCAAGAGCCCAGAAAATACTTTCTGCCACAGCTGTGATTGCTGTGAGTACTAACTAGGGAGTTGCAAGAACTTCAACACAATGTCTGAGCTGCAGAGATCAAACTCTTCTTCCTTTCCTTGCATGGCAAGCATGCCAATTCATCTTGATGGACCAGCTTGGTTTACAGGGCAGCTAACATAGTGTTATTTCTTAAGAGGTCTATTCTAAACATAATGAGTATACCTGGGAGGAGAATCTGGGCCAGTGGCAGTGTTTGGGAAGTATAACAGGATTTGACTAAATATTAATGTGATTAGGAAAAGTGATTCAACTACTGCCACCGCTTCTGACCTACAGCTTTCTTTCTTTGCTGACATACAATATATGATGCCAGAAACTTTTAGTTTTGGATGACATATTTCTGAAAACTTCAGCACATCACTGGACACAAAACTATCCTTTCTGTAAATGGGTATTGCAACACACCTGTTCATTGATGCTAAAATATCTTCGATATAAATATTTTGTAATACAAACATAACTCTACATGAAATAACTAAACAAAACCCATGACAGGCTGTGTGAGTCACTAGTGCAGATATATGCTGTATTGATTGCCAATGCAAAGGTCCACTTTGTAGGCTGATTTTACTTATCAGAATACATGCACCACTCCAAAACTGGAAATACTCCTACCCACAGAGTATTTAAAGGATGTTCAAAATAAAATCCCCCTCTGCACGTATAAAACTCTGTCAAAGACTTCAGACTCCTCAAGTACACTTCAGGCTTGAAATGACAGAAAATACGGCCTCCAGACATTTGGGTTTTTGGGCCTGGCAAACAAATGTTGTGACATCTCCTGGTAAGGTTCCTGGAGTCAGCTCTCCCCTGCACAGGCCTGGGCATACACCACAAAGCAGCTCTTGCACTTGGTGTTTGGATGGGCCCAGCCCAGCTGGGATCCAGTGCTTCCTGCACTCATTTCCCACACGTACTCGACTCTAATCCCAAGATGGGTATATTGACACCAGCCCTTTGAGAGGGGTGCACATGGGAGTCTTGACTATCTGACTCATGAGCCTAGGTAATCAGTGACTGGGAAAAATCCCCATGGATACTTTGTTATCACACCATCACTGGTCTCATCCTCTCAGTTTCCCTTCCCTCCTGTTGTTTCTCCAACTCCTCACTTGAAGCAGAGCCCAGCGTGGGGACAGGTTTGCTCCATAGCCAGGGCCACCACATGGACCTGGCCCCAGGGATGAGCCATCCTGGGACAAAGCTGCTCTCCCACCACAAGAGGCCCCTGGAGAGCCTGTACCCATGGATGAAGCAGCCATGGGACTGCTTGCAGGACATTTGGGGGTGGTGGCTGTGTAGGTCTGTGCTTTGCCGAGAGAGTAAGATCTGTTAACAGCTTCCCAGGAGAAGATATATGGGACAAAATATGGGAAAAAGAAAAGACAGGATTTGCCCTGGGAAGGAGCAGCCTGGGAAGTGGATGGGAAATTGTGTTCCTGGATTCTTATGGCCTTGGGGGGGAAAGGCTGATATGCAGCATGTGGAGGCAACTAGATGGAGCAATGGGAAATAAAAGCCAGAGAAACTAAACCGGGGGGGGGGATGCACTGGTGGCTGGTGAGTGTGTTTGCAGGAAGGGGGAAAAGAAACAGCAGCGATGCAGCCGGCCAGGGGAAACCCCAAACCCTCAGAATACTGCATCGAGTTGCAGGCTGGGGGAGGCTACTGAGCACAGTGGGTTAGGGAGATGCTGGAGGGAGCGGGTGACCAAGTGCAGAGGCCATGAGCTCACTGTGGGGATGCAGTTGTGAGTAGCCTGTGCACAGGGCTTGTTCGTGCTTGCGTGCTGCTGGCGTCTGAACCGGAGCAGCTTCGCTAATGAGCAGATGTTTTCTCTGTGCGGCTGTTACAACATCCTTGAGGGTTCCTGCTGGAGATGTGGAACCAGTCCCTCCCCACCCACGCTCTGGCTCTGAACACAAGCTGTAGTACACAGTTGCGCAACAGCATTCGCTTCACACTGCTCCTGACAGTCCAAGGTATGCACGGAAACCAGAGCTTTAAAGGTAAAAATAGTCCTGCTACTGCTACAGACACCTTGACATTTCTGATCTTAAGGCATCTGGCAGGCTGCCTGGCACAGAAACCCAAATATGGGGTTCCCAACATGCTAGGCACCTGTACTGCTGGCTTTACAGTTTCTTCCTGCCTGGCTCTGGAGCTGCTTAGTAAGGTCACCCCAGTACATACCTGAATCGAGAACACGACACGTGAGGTACCAGAGCTGTGGCCTCATCCCTCTCTTCCAAACTGGCCAGCATCACACAGCAGCCAGCTCAGCTACAGGGATGCTCAGGGTGAAAAGAAACCATTGTGGTAGCATAGAGTAACAACAGAAATGTTACTTGTGTAAGCCACAAGTGCCTGCCACTTTCAAGAGCGCTATAACGAGATATCAAAAACTTTTCAGAGGAAAACCCCAGCCATCTGCATACAGCTAATCAATGCAGCAATCAATGAAAACCACTGGCAGAGAAGTTGTACAAAGGATGTTGTTTGTGCCACATCCATCTGTAAAGCAAAAAAAACCAACCCAGTGGGTTTTAGATAGACTATAATTAAGCCATCAATTACAGTACACGCTACCTGAGGCATAACTCTGATCTCTTCCATTTTTCTGGAAAAGTCTCATTCGGTTTCTCATTTATCACCTGAGAACTAGCATCTCACACAGACCCTGCAGAAGGTGGAAGAATAAGTATCTCTTCAGTTCTAAAGACATTTTCATGAAAATGGAACAAATAACAACAAGTGCTTGTTTGTTTTTCCTAACGGATTAGCTGGCATTTTAAAAATAGATTCCTTTTCTCTACTAACCTTACATTATTTAAATATGCAGTTGTGAGTTTCTCATCTCTCACTCTATGTATTTGCATGGTATTGCTGAACCTCCCTAATCGCTGCTATTATTTGTGCCTGAGCAGGAATGGGTGAGGAGTGAAACTCTTTTGCTTTAAGCAGATGCATTTGCATATTGCCTAGGTTACCATTTGCATGGAAGGGAAAAAGATCACAACCGTGGCATCCTCCCTCTTTCCTGACTCAACCACAGCCTGTGGAAAGCGCTAAGTGACAAATCATCAATAAACCATAATGCTCTTCCCAGTTTGAGCAATTTATCCTGCAGAAGCTTAAACTGCAGTTATTCTCAGGCAGGGCAAGGGTGGCACCACCCAAGAACCATCCACTCTTTCCTTCTAGTCCAGCACTCTGAGGGTGCATAGAAACTGCCCTTGTGTTGTACCCAGGGACCTGCGCCTATCCATCTCTGCCTACGGCTCAGCTGGAGCACAGTAACCTCAATGTTCTGAAGCTCATGGCATGCTGGCAGGATCTGCTCCCGTTGTGTTTGGCCCATTTGAAGTCCTCATGGCCATCAGTGGGGGAGTGGGCAGCAGTGGGGGAGTGGGCAGCCTTGGGGATGCAAGAGGCACTGGGAGGGACCAGTAGGTAATGACAGAGCCCATGCTGGGGCAGCTCTTCTCTGTAGTGTAACTTCTGCACCCTGCAGGACCATGTGTTTGTAACCCATACTGCAAGGAAAGCCTAAGTAGGAAAAAAAAACAAGTGCAATATGACAGTAGAAAGTAAGGCTTTAAACTGTATTTTTAAGTGGTTAGCTGATGCTTTTTTTTTTTTTCCTTTGCCTGGCAGTGTTCAAGGCCAGGTTGGATAGGGCTTGGAGCAACCGGGTCTAGTGGAAGCTGTCCTTGCCCATGGCAGGGGATTGGAACTGGATGAGCTTTAAGGTCTCTTCCAATCCAAACCATTCAGTGATTCTATGAGTTTGACACTTGGTTTCCGACATGCAAATGCTGTGGAATGCTTTTATAGTCATCTTTCTCCTGATGCCGAATTAAGGTTCCCATGCAAAATGTTCAACAAAGGTTATTTTTTATGCAAAGTAACAGTATCCTGTTTGCAAAACTTGCCTCTGCAAGATTGCTGGTGACATTATTTTTCAGGCAGCTGAAGTTCAAATGAGAAACAAACTGTTTTGGGAATGGGGTAGTGGAAGAACAGGACTCAGCGAGGCAGCGGCAAGTGGTGATGAGGAGGGAAACCAGTGCCTGCTAGCAAGGTTGCAGCCTGAAACGCTGGGATTAATAGGTTATCTGGTGCACAAATAAGAGTGTTGCAGTTAAATTAATCCTAGCTTAATAGAGTTGAATCTCTTCCACAGGCTTCCCCAGCACCATTGAATGGTGTTAAAGCCTGGATACTTGGAGGTGGGCATTCACAGTTTCAAGCAGGGATCCTAAAGGGTGGATGCTCAGGTCTAGGGGGGATGACTCAACCATTTTCCCCCACTCTGTGTATAATAGCACATTTTCACAGACATGTCTGTAATGCTCATGTAAGAGTGTATAGCTGAAGCTCTATTATTATGGGGTTTTTAATAGTAGATGCTCAGGTACTTCTCATTTGCCTTAGGAGCCTTTGGAACTGACATTTTCTCTGTAGCCATCAAGGCTGGAAACCTTTATTCCCCTAATAAAACATGGGATTTTCACATAACAACATGATTCTGGTAACTAGAGCTTTAAGAAAAAGGTCAGATATTGTGACACTTGCAATAAAAGCTCAAGATTTGACAAAGCCATATTTAGTGCAGTTCCCAGCTGAATGGGGAATTGCCATTACGCATTTGGTTTAAAGTACACTTCCATTTATTCCAGAAAAGCTCTAATGCAACCTTTTCCTATTAGCTAAATAAAAGATTAAGTTAATGCTGCCACTTACTTTAAAATTTACTGAAAGTATCAGGAGGAAAAAAAGGTGAAGACTTTTGTAGATGAGTCGCTATGGAAATATGCAATGTTGGTAAAACTTTGCTTGGTGTCATTCATTAATATTCACAGTAGATTTCACTAATTATAGTCTGAAGCAACACTTCCTTGTTTTATTTTTTTACTTTTTAGGTAATTTCACAGAATTTCTGGTCCTGTTTTATTAGTCATTGTGTGTAAGTCGGTCTCTTCTTGAAAGCAGGGCAGGAGAAAGGGGTTTAGGTCACGTACTTCTCAGAGGCAGTGAAGAGAGCAAAGGGTTTGAATGGGAATGTCTATAAGCAGGTGCTGTTGGACTTTAGCCTACCAGGGGTTTGATATTAGGACAGGACCTCTGTGGCAATTAAGCATCCTTTCACGTGGGACATTTGGAATCAGGTTTTACCTTCCCAGGATTTCCAGCACATAAAGCATGACTACAAATAGCATGAATACAAATTTGGGTAAGAATATTTTTTTCCCATACTTTCCAGTGAATGGCAGGCTATTGTGTCCACAGCACCAAGTGGGTTAAAATGGCTGAGAAATCAGTATTTATTTAGTTAAACCATGCCCTTTGTCCCAAAAGTCTTTGCAAGGGTACCTATGACTCTTTAATGAAAAATATTCCTCCATGCTTTTTTTGAGAAAAGCAGAGAAATACATCAAAACTGGTGAAAAATAAGCTGTGTCAATGACATCTGCACATTGAATATTGTAAATGAGAACATGAAACAATTTATGGTCAAATTTTTCTGTTTATATTCATGGAGATTGTTTCGGAAAGGATGTTTTATTTCATTTCCCTTATTCCAGAACTGAATAACAAGATTTTATTGTTTCTTGTATACCCATGCTTGCTTTTTACCAGCTCTGCTGATGTATAATGTGATTTCACATATTCTTGCCACTGTTTACTAAAATGTCTTAAAAACTATTGAATTAGGTCCTGTACTAGCCTTTCACCGTGGGCTTCATGGGGCAGGCACGGCTCAGGATCTGCTCTGTAGCTCTGCTCCTTCTTTTTCCCTTGTTAATTAATCAGCTTTACACTGTTGATCAACTTTCGATGGCTAAACGCTGTTTGCCAGTATTCTGAAAACACACAAAGGAACATAGCTGTAAAGGTCTGGTGTTCAGGGAAGGAGCGATTACTGGCTCCAGCGAGCATCTAGAGTAGAGTAGCATCTACTGGAAACTAAATGAAATGACAGCTCAGAAATTAAAAGTAGAATAAAATTTTGGTTATACGGAAGAGGTGTCTGCTTCTGCTCCTCAGAGACACAAACCTTCCACAGTCCATGAGATGATTTGAAGAGAAGACCAATCTGGATAAATCCATACAGCCAGGTTGTTTGGCATATTTCTCAGTAAGGCTTTATTGAGGCTTTTACAGGAAGAGCCCTAATCAGAGACAAGTGAGTGCCTGGTCCCTATCCTCTCTCCACAGGTTTGCAGGGACCAGTGTCCTAAGACCATCCGTGGGAGAGCAAGGAGTGCTCAGCACAAGCTCCCTCTTCTCCCCCACTTCTGGGGGACATTGTACCAAAGCTGGGGACTGGCACCCTCCCCTCCCGGAGCAAGGCTTTGGCTGAAGGTCCTCCGCAAGAAGGGAGGAGGGGCTTTACCAGACATCAAAGTGAAATCCTTCAGGATTTTGGCCTAGGATTTCTGTATGGGGCTTGCCTCCCTCTCCTCCCTCCTCCAGAAGTAACACACAACTGGCTTCTCTGTTTGCATTGCTTCCTGTAGGTAGATCAAATCACACAACTGGAGTGAAAGAGGGAAAGCACTAAGTGGGCTACATTGATTTTCATATGTTCATAGGTATTAGGGAGGTAAAAGACCTATTAAATCATCTAGTCAGTATAATCAGCGCAGAACTATTCCCTGCTGGACATTTACTGGTGGTTTGTCAACTCTAGTTCAGGAAATTGAGTTGTAGTGTTCAATATAATGGATTCTAAATTTCCATTTAATATCAGTTTTCTTTGGTTTCTGCTTTTACATTAGTGCATTGATGTGCTTTATATTGATTGACTTTTCTTAGTGTAATGAGAACAAAAATGCCACTTATCATTTAAGTCACTTAACTCAAACTAGCAAGCTATCAAGCTAGCCTTCTCCCAGGAGAAAGTTGTAATGGCTAGACCAGAGAGCCATGTCAATGCACAAGTGTTGGTAAGATAGATAATTCTACAAATGTTTTAATTTATTTCAAAACAATGGTAGTGAGTTATGCCGCCGAATATACCATCAAAAACTACTCAAACAATTAATTAAATTCTCAGCACTAATCTTGCCAGTCCTACTTGTCTCTCAGCTTCCTAGTAGGTCTCATACATCTTATGTGCTCAGCTACCTTTGTAAAAATAGAGGAAATTCTTCAAAATCATGTGAAACAAAGCAAATTAATTGTCGAGCCAAATCCCTACTTGGTTATGAGAACTATACCATGGAGATCTGCTTGAGAAGGACTGAAAGAACAACACTAGACCCATTGCTTTCCCTCCCCTCAACTAATAAAACATGATGCTCCTAGTAGTGGACTATTCATAGATTTTAACATAGCAGCAAGCAGCCCTAGCATGAAAATAGGTGACAGAAGTAGGTTTTTATCCTTATAAATAGGTTTCTGAAAAAACACTGTGATTACTGTTACACACATCATTGCTTAACAGGAAAGATATCATACCCCTCTAGTACCAGGCTCTTACAAACATGAGTTCTGAGTTGTAACACCCCAACTGTTTAGCAAATGCTGCCAAACTTAGCTGCTGGAAGAGAGCTCTGGGCTTCAACATCTGTAGAGTGCAGATGTGGCACAGGGTGAAATGTAATCTGAAACTACTGGAAAGCAATTAAATTCTTACAATTCTTAGTAACACATCACTGGAATTATTTACAGTGTTAATTTTGAATACTGGGTAACAGCCTACCCTATATGTTGGGTAGGAAGTGATCAAATTGAGAATGCTATACTCCCATGACCCATTCCTTGCACCAGATTTTTATGAACTTTTAATCAGTTTGGGGTAAAGAAATAAGGCAGATGATACAACATTTTCTCTTTGTAGAATGATGCAGTCATTTTTAATTATGAGTTCGAGGAAAGGTATGAGGAGGAAAAAACATCCAGATCCTGTCTTCTCTTTCTTGTATTGTCTACCATCATATTTACTGTATTGCAGTGATCCACATCTTGCCTAGAGCATGCAATTACTGTCAGGAGTTCAGTTTTTACACAGTATTTCTCTGAGGTTTTCCAATCCAGCCTCAAAATATAAAAGCCTTCCGATCACTCCTGACTGTCAACAGATCTGTTCTCATTCCCTGCCAAAAAAAGTTAATTACAAGTAAAGTATTTCAAGAGAATCTGAAGTGCACTCAAACCAGGCTAACAGCTGTCAGTGATTCTCTGCAGAAGGTGAAGAATCACAAAATTTCCCATGACTTCAGGCTGTTTCCGTGGAAAGGTGTCAAAGACTGAACTGAGGAGAAGGTGGTTGGGAGCATAGCTAAGTCACACTCCTTATTTCCAGACCTAATTATACTATTTACATATGGCTGCTCTCCAAGGAAAACAAATATTCCCATGCTTTCTCCATCCATCTTTCTTTATTCCAGAAACTGCTTTGGATTCATCCTCCATGATCGTATGAATAAAGTGTGAAGGGAACATAGGGGCAGCCAGCTTGAAGGTCCCTGCAGCCCTATGGCCCATCTCCAGCAATGGCATGAGCAGGCTATGGAGAAATGAGAACAGAGCAAGTAAATATTGCCCTTCCCCTAATGGTTCCCTGAAAATTACTTTTTGCAGATGAGGGAACTTCTTTAGCTGATACTCCCTGCGCCTCCTGTTGGCCCTGCAGACATTGGTTGCATCCTTGGGCAGGGAGCGCTGGGGACATTCTGTGAAGGAACATGTCCACGTGCCTGTTTCAGCTCTGGCTCCACCTAGATCCCTCCAACACTTTCCCGTGCTTGTAGTGGAAGATGTGTTGCAAATGCTTGACCCTGCTCTGCTCCCTGCCCCCATGACTTGGGGCCTCTGGGTTGTTTCATGAGTTACCCTCTCCAGACAGAAGAGGCATAGTTTACCAGTTTGTTCCACCTAGGTTAGTTTTTAATATGTGGTCATGCTTGCTGCTCCTTTTTGGTTTTGTTTCCCTCAGTTCTGTTATAGCTGCCTGAGACCAGAGCTGCATACATCCATCCACTGGGCTACTTCTTAAAATAAAAAGGACTTTCTGCACCCATTCCCCCACTCTTCATTCCCATTTCTGTTAAGAAACTTTCTCACATCCTTGTTTCACTGTTTGGGCTAGAAATCTTTTCTCTTTTTTCCTTCATTTTTGGTCTAACTGCATTCATACTCAGATTATATTTCTCGTTGTTAAGGGTTTTTCTTTGGTTTATGGGTATTTTTCATGTCCCCCTCAGTCTGGCTAAGACAAGTGAAACAGGCTCTTCTAACTGCTGCTTAGGATGAGCAAATCCTGTGACAGTTCTTAATAAATCACTAAAGCCAAGGATATCTCCACTAATTATGATACCTTTGGCTCAAGCAACTGTTCTATATCTACTGTTTACCCTCTTTGTAGTCAAACAGTAACAAAATCTAGTATGCAACATTTAAATTGTACAAAATGTCAAACACATATAAGAAGAGCTTGAACTAAACTAATCAAGTCCCTTGGCCCCCATGTCACACAGGCCTGGAACTCTTTCCCAAAACATCTAGTTACACATCATGTGATGGTGGTGAATCCTTCAGCAGATCAAATGGATTTGATCTGAGTTATTTCACCTGTTATATTTATTAATGCCCATGCACCCTTCTTATTAGATAAGAAATGCAATACTCTGATATATGTAGTATTTATCATTGTATCTTCTGGTAAGGATTGTCTTAGGGGTTTGTGAAGAAATACATTCCTATTTTGTTCTAGTGACCATTTTTTTTTTCCTCTTTGGATATGGGTTCTCCTGTTTCAGTTGTCCTGTACCATAATCACATATATAATGTCTCAGTGACGTTTCTTACTGTGCCAAAACATCTTAACCTGTTGCCTTTTCTCAGGCTGGTATGTTGAATGCATCTCTGGATTTAGTTCTGCTAGCTGCTCAAATCCTTAGGAAGTGTGTCTGTAGTCATGGAAGTGCTTATAATGTGTGTATAATTTGTACATGGATACATCTTTGTTTCTAGGGATCTTTCTTTGCAGATAGGTCATTTTCCAATGGCAGTAACATCAGTTTCAGCTATGATGTTCTTCTCAAAAGGTGATATTAAATTTTTCACACCCATGAGCAAAACCTAAAGGTGCTTCCTCTGAACATATTAATATTTTTAGTACCCAAAATCTGTGGTTTAGGTGCTACTGCTGTTTCTCCAGTAGTTCCCCTAAACCTGTCTGTGAGGAAACTGATTTCTGCTTCTGAGAGATGGTCAATGGCTGCCAGGAGCAGGGCCTGGACAGTTAATTTAACAGAAATTAATTAACTTATTTTCATCACATGAGAAATAGCCATCATTTTCCAAGTGTCTGTGGTTTGCTGTCTTAGGTCCATGTTTACCATAGCAAGAAACCTTTGTTCTGTGTTCTTGTCCCAGGGAAGTAGCCCTTCACCATCACCACCTGCTCTGCTAGCTCCGTGCTTCCTCCAGGCCAGTCAACTTCCTCCAGATTTTAGAGTTTAAGTGTTTACTGCCACTCTGAGCTCAGAAATGACAATCTCCGCACACATGGTCTGCTCCCAGGGCTGAGGCAGGCATGCTGTGACCCGTGGCCATGCAGAAGGTACGTCACTCTGCTTACAGACTCATTTTCATAGACAATTCTCCCTTTTCCAGCCACTGCCATGGCACATTTGGTATTGGAAGAAGCTTGTTGCTTCTGGTTAAATGGCATTAATTTTATGCTGTATCTATGCTCTCCATGAAATAACCTCTGAGGTGCAAATCCTACAGCTGTGCCTTGCACAGAATACAGGTGAAGCCCTTGGTTGGTGGAACATAAAACAAAGAATAAAGAGACAATTTACAAGCTAAAAACCTTAACCACCTCAGAAAAATCCAAAAAGTGTTTATGCTTCTTCCTTTTAAGAAATTCAGTCTGCTTATTTTAAACTCAGAGTTAGTATGGCCATGTCCTACAGGGCCATAAATCAGAGTAGTCTATCTCTTTGCCAGTACAAGATGGATGCCTGCTTCATGTTAATGACTATTCAAACTGTACTCAGGCAGTATGGAAGCACGGGGCTCTCGAGGCACAGTGCTGAGGGTGTATCATCTGGTTCCCTTCATCCCACAGAGCACGAGTATCCCAGCAGCTGCCTCGTCCATCTGGCCCCAGAGAGGTTCTCAGGCCACTCAGGCACAGCTCCATAGCTTGTTTAGTGCCTTTGGTCAAGCATCTGCTCGTTACTCGCCCAGTAACTATTCCTTAGTGCTTTTCCTCCAATTACCTCAATTTCCTGGATCCTGGATAATTGCTTGCATCAGTGTAACTTGCACTATGTGCATAGCTGGGACAGTTTCTGCAGCTCTCCTGTGTAACTACTGTGCCCCCCTCCACTGGCAAGTATTTCTGCTGGGTTTTTATTGCTATGAAGATGGTGCACAGCTGCTGGAGGCCAGCAAGAGCTTAGGCAAACAGAGTGCAGGAGCAGACCCATCTTTTCCTCAAACAGAGCCTTCACTGAAATGCCAGGTATGAGAACTAGATTTTCCTGGGGCTGTGAGAATTCCCTGATAAGATCCTACTGGATAACAATGTGGGGCATTCCTCACCCTGGAAAATGAAATTACTGCCGGTTTCACAATGTAAAAGATAACAGAGAAAATATGCCAGTGGGTGGCAGGGAATGGTGCTTAGTCACTGGATATTAAGCAATGCAGGACAAGACAAACAAGGATTGCAGACTCTTTGGGGATGCCACATCGAGTATGCTTTGGAAGCATGTGGGAGCCCTCGCCTGACACATGCAGGCACAGGCATCTGTCACCACAGCTGTGCTTTGGCCTAGGGCAGGGAAGCAGGAAAGGAGAAGCTCCTCAAAGCCAAAATAGCTAAAACCATCTCAGCGGGGTCTTGTTACTCACGTGGGGAAGGTAATACGGAAAGACTAGAAAAGTTTATCTTAGAACTAGGAATGTAGCTATCCAACAAGTCCTGATTATTTTCTTAATTTACTTTATTTACTGCACTATATATGTCTTTCATTCAGTAAAATTAGCATCACCCTGATTTCCACCAATGTGGAAATTACTTGGATTTTGAAACCTGATAATGGCTATTGCTTATTTTCAGCTCAGGTCAGGTATTTAAACACAATCTTTAGTATCCCTTCAGCTATATATATTATTTTTTTGTATTCCCTTCTGAAGTACTAATATATTCAGGCATGAACAGCAGATATTCTCAGCTGTCCTCATCAGGAAACATGAAATGCTAAAGGTACGTGGAAATTAAGTTGTGCTTTGAGAACTTCTGTTAAGATGTTGCTTCAAAACTACAGCAGTTACTTCAGAATCCATTTTTTACATAAATATGCATCACTAGATCCTGACTTTTACTGCTGTGTACAGAAATAGTCAGAGTTTTAGCTAATATCTCTTACCTGTGGTTTTGGATTAGCATAATGTTATAGATACTAAAAACAAAAGAGATTTTAGTTGCCACACAGAAGCCAGGTAGCAGAGTCTTGTGAGGGGGAAAAAGCATATTTTGAGAAATTAGAAGTGTCAGACTAGCTGACTGTCAAGCTTAGGTGAAGAAAAGCACCAAGAAGGCTTATGGAAATAAGTCAGAGACAGTTTTAGGACAGATTTCTTCAACCTCACACAGCCAGGCTCTGGGCTGAGCAAGAAATCGCACCTGCCTGTGCTCAGTGTGAAATGGTATGTGCAGAAAAAACAGCCATGAAATGTCCATTTGAATACACAAAGGCATATGAGGGACTTGAACTGTTACTCTAAACGCAATTGAATTACAAAACCTGGCTCTGAAAACTAAACACAGCCTCCCAACATGAGCAGCATTTCCAGACCCTTTACACATGATGAACTGAGTCAAAAGGTGCCCTCGCTTTGCAGGTCTGGATTTTGGGTGCCCTGCCCTTGGGTAACACCCATGTGTGAGTTTGCATCATACCTCACCTGAACCCATGAGCAATACAACTCCATGTCTATCACACCCAGCTTTCAAAGACCTGGGAAAGCACGCCCTTAAAGAACTGTTGTCAACAGAAATGCAGAGAATACAATTGTGCTGCACGCCCACAAATGCACTACTGCATAAACAGCAATGAGAAGTGATACCAAAACAAGCAATGGGTCATCACCTCCCCTACCCAAGCACGCGATACATGGCAGGAGGGAAGAGGGCTCTTCTTGCTGAGCTTTCTCAGCAAGCTCAGCATGCTGCTCCTTCCTTAGCTGTAAGAAATCACTTCGTCTTTTAAGTCCATAGCAATAAGCACCTGACACTTCCTCAGTCTTTTGTTTCAATTCGATCCATTGGCTTTTTATCAGTGCCCCATACAGATCTGAACTCTTTCCTTTGCATCTGTGGATCTGTTTTGGTTTTGTACCTTTGCATGCAGCTGGTCTGTTTTAACTCACTGGCTTACCAAACGTATTTTTCCTTTAAATGAGAAATAGTGTGGAAAACGCTTTGATAGGTGTGTATCTTGGGTCTAGCCAGAAATGGTAGATCAACTTCATGTAAATAAGAATAAGAAAAAGAACATAAATACTTACTGGCTTTTTCTGAGGTGGTGATGTTTTTCAGCTTGGAAGTTGATTGATCAAGTGCGTTATTGAGCAAATTCGGAGTAGGCTCCTTAGAAATGTTTACCATTAAGTTGCTGAGCTCAAGAAAGAATTTGTAGTCAAAAGAAGAGGTATGTGAAAGAGGGGAAACAATGAAGCAATTATAGAACAGGCAATATCTTTATGATTACTTTATTCACATGGGAAGAGGTAGCTTATGACTCCAATTTTTAACTAGAAATAGGTGGGGCTACAGGCATTTATACAATTCTGTAACTAATGATATCCTTCTTTCTTTGAATGCATCTATTTAATTTTGCATACATATATCTATATACATTGAGCCAAAGACTGCAGTTCTTTTCAACAAACAAAAAAAAAAAAAAAAAAAAAAAAAGAAAAAAATCTGTGATTCTTGTAATTGGTTACAATCTTCAGTGTAACAAAAGCAAACATTTAAAGGAATAGGGACAGATTGCAAAAAGGCAAAGGATGGTGGAAAAGCCTTAGAAAATACTCTAGCCCCATGACTAGTGAGCTGACCTTAGATGTAACACACATGGGTTTGAATCCCTGCTTGTACCCCATCTCCTAGCAAGCTTCCTAGCCACAAAATTCTTAGGTATTTTGGAGCCTCTTTCTCTCATTCTGGCTTATCATTAAAAATTGTAAGCATCTTGGTTTCATCTTGATGTAAATGAGATTAAGTGCCAAGCCTCTTTTGTTTGGTTTTATTTAAACTGAATACCAATTTTTCGAACCAAGCCTGCTCCCTTGCATTCACTTCTGAATGCATCAGACTCTTGCTGGAGTGCCAGAGACAGGGTCTGGTTTTTCTAGTTTTTCCTCTTCTAGAAAATCCTTTACACTCAAAACACCACAAACTTTTAATCCTTCTCTTGATGTTTGAAATGTCTTCTGTAACTTTGAATAAAAAGTATAGCTAAAGAAATCTGCATACTACTGCCTGGATTTGTGAGTGGCAGCTTGGACTAGGACTTCTTGTGGTTCTCAGCTACCAGCACAGTGAGGAAGAGTATCTTGGACTTTGGGATTTGGTAGGGTGCTCTTCACAGTTCTCAGAGCAGAAGGGATTTGCTCCAGTTGTTTTGGGAAGAGGAGGACACAAACCAGAATACACTGAGTATTCTGAAGCTGAGTCAGGCTCCATACTGCCTTACCACATGCCAGGGAGTCAGTAAATCCTGACACTTTATTCCACTTAGACACTTGGATACTTATTCCTCTCAGATTTACCCATCACCCATCCCATAATATACTTGTGTTGTTGATGCATAGGAATACACTTTCACTCCAAGGTCATCATAGAATGACATATGGTAACCTGTTTATGGTGAGTCTGAGGATTGGTATGCCTGCAGAGATGGGACAGTTCACTAGGTGTTAGATGATTCTCTAAGTCTTGAAGTGTGGTGAGTTTTAATGATAAAAGTATGTGCTCACTTTAAAAAGAGTGGATTTTCCCTATGGGAACAAAGATAAAACAATAGATCTCCCCATCCTGATTCTGCCTAATATTAAAATTTCTTTGCTCTGACAGCTAACTTGCCTTTTCGTTTTTTCTTTAAAGTTAGACTCTCCATAGCATCAAGGCATTTACACCATAATCCAAAGCACAATGCTACTGAGTATTACTAAAATCTTTTTAATGAAAAACTTCTTCTGAGGAGTTTTCCTCAGGAGGAGAAATGCTTTTGAGAGAGGTCTCTTTGGGCACTGCAAGCCATCTGCAGAAAGCATGACTTCTCACATCCAGTCCACTGGAGTCCCTGTGAGCTTCCTAAGCACTTTCTGACAAGCATAACATAAATAGGAAGCAGGCTTTTGTCTTCATGAGATTCCCACCTGGAAAACAGAGGAAGACTCAATGGATAAATTAAATGTGTCTCAATAGCAAAATTCTTGCCAATTTGGCAAGATGGTTCATTGGCCAGGTTGTGATTAGGTTATATTATAAAACGAGAAAAACTGAATGAGTCTCAAAATGTATTGTCTCCAGCTGAATGCTGTCATTTAAAAAATCCTTTGTGCTCCAAAATCTATGCTGTCCTTTAATAGCATGCATTATTTTTAATGATGCAGCTCTTTGAGCTGGGGAGGAAAACTAGCAGCAATTGGACAAGCTTAGCTGGCCTCAAATTTTAGTGTTCTCTCTGGTGTTTTTCTAGAGTAGTTCAGTGCAAAATCCTCTTCTATTTCTTGGTAAACAGAAATGACAGGGTGTGGAGAAGAGGCGGTGTGTTTGCACTCCAGAGGATGGGAGCTGGCTGTACTCATTTTGAACCACCATAAATTACTAGGAGCACAGGAAAGATATGAAAGCTACTTAGAGTCCTCCGTGCATAACTGAGAGATGTTTTTCTTGTATTTTATTTTATTCTTATGTTAAGGTTCGTCATCATAAAATTTGCAGCACCTAAGTAGAGGGGATAAAGCCTGGATCTTATCAGGGGTTGTATATATAAATTCAGTGGGTTTTGTGTATTTGCTAACACAATCTTAGGGATATTTTAAACTCTGAGATCCATTCAGGGTTCCAGATCAGTTCATCTACTGATTTTTGGCAGGTCAAAGGAGGTGATCCTGCCCCTCTACTACACTCTGGTGAGACCCCACTTGGAGCACTGTGTACAGTTCTGGTGTCCTCAACATAAGAAGGACACGGAGCTGCTGGAGCAGGTCCAGAGATCACAAGGATGATCAGGGATGGGAGCACCTCCCGTAGGAAGACAGGCTGAGAAAGTTGGGGCTGTTCAGCCTGGAGAAGAGAAGGCTGCGTGGAGACCTCTTAGCAGCCTTCCAGTATCTGAAGGGGGCTTATAAGGATGATGGGTAGGGACTCTGCATCAGGGACTGTAGTGACAGGACAAGAGGTGATGTGTTTAAACTAACACAGGGGAAGTTCAGGTTAGATACAAGGAAGAAGCTCTTTACTGTGAGGGTGGTGAGGCACTAGAACAGGTTGCCCAAAGAAGTGGTAAATGCCTTATCCCTAGCAGTGTTCAAGGCCACACTGGACAAAGCCTTGGGCAACACCGTCTAGGGTAAGGTGTCCTTACAACTAGATGAGCTTAATATTCTTTCCAACCCAAACCATTCTATGATTCTGTATTTTTTCATGTAGTAAAGCCAAACTACTTGTGGATGAAGGTAATTCTTGGTTGTTGGAAAGCTGCTAGAAGAGCTTCCTAGAGGAAGTGATGGAAACTTGCTCGAGGACGCTGGGACTGAATGTTGTCCTGGCAGTGTAAGAGGCTGTAAAAATCATAAAAAGTAGAGTTAAAATGCAGACACCAATCCTGAGGATCTACCTGCTGGAGGCTTATGCAGCTTAGAAAGCAGGTGTGTTTGTTTGAAAATAAACAGTACAAGGAGAACGTGGGCTTACATCTGATGGAAACAACTACTTTCTCTACTGTCTTGCAAGGATAAAGGAAAACTCAGCTACAAAGATTCTTCAGAATTAGATTTCCTGTATCTATTTGTTGTAATCTATTTCTGTTGCACTCCTTCAATCCCCATCACATATTCCCCATGATACTCAAAGAAAGTAATCCTCTCCTCACCCTTCCTTGTAACTTAGCCTCTCCCTTTGACCTAATCATCTGAGCTGCCTTTCTTCCCATTTGTTACAAATCACTGGTTTTAATGTGTTTGACATGAGTGAGAGATAGTAGAGATCTTAATATTTTTTTTACAAAAGTTGTAGTAATTTATTTTTCTTGCTGTTACAGGAACTCGTGTCTCAACTTCTGGTATTGGAATCTGATTTTGAAGGTTTTTCTTTATAAGACTCTTCAAATGGGTGTTCCTCAGCAGGCCAGGGAGAAGTATTTTCACTCAATTGCAAGGCTAAGACCTATGGGGCGTGCATCACTGAAACCACAGAACAAACAGGACCTAAGTAACACAATCCCGGTCTGTAAACACTAACTTACCACTCTGATTAAAGTACTTAGGTTCAGAACTGCATAAACCCATATTAAAATGTGTCAGAAGTACCTTAATTGCCAAATTGCACTGTCTTGCAGCTGGACTTAGATTCTTCCATCATTTGTTTGCTTTTGGTATTACATGAAGTTCTAAATTTCAAGAATTTACAAGCTGCCATGGAAATTCACTTTGTCATAGGCTGAAAATAAGTAGCAGTTACATGTACTCATAAACTCCTTTTATTGCCTTCCTACACAAATTTAATTTCAGTCCTTTGGCTGAAATGTAAAACACAAGGAGGCACACTTAAGAAAACTAAAACCCCATGTTTCTAAAATGTGCAAATGCAAACAAGTTAATGTGTTTCAGATCTCATTCTGTACTGATCACTAAAATATAGCTTGTCAGTCATATTAGGAAGTGAACTGCTTTTGCTTTTTAGCCAAAAAGAGAGTAAAATGTCAAATCAGTTGCAGTTCTTTAGTCTTTGAGCACAGAGAATACTTTTATCACCAAACTACCTTAATATTTTCCCATGTGCCTCACTCTCCCCATATGTGTAACTACAAAACAGACCAGAAGAAAACAGGAAAAGATAAAATCAGACAAATAAGATGTATTTCTCCCTTCAAAATACAGTCCTAGATGGAGAATCTGGAATAATTAGCAGCCTTTTATGCTCAGAAACAATTTTAATATAAATTATATTGTAACCTTGGGCCCAAGTCTGCAAACATTAAAGAATATGAGGTTACTTTATGCATGTGAGTAATTCCTCTTGAGAACATTTGCAAAATTAGAAACCAGAGTAATGTGATAAAATAGTATGGAAGGAGATTGTATTATTACATCTGTACAGGCTGTACCAGTTAAGATACCGCTAATGTAGTCTATTTAATATTAGCAGTGAAGTACAAGGTCTTGTCATGTTAGTGGCTTTGTAAAGATGATAATATCAGTTATTTTAACAAAACAAAATCTATTTCTAGCACTACCAGGTGCTAGAAGTACAAGGCACTACCACTACCTACAGGGAGACTGAAGTCTAGGTAAAGAATGCATTTTAGGAAACAATCACTATATATTCTTCGATATACAGAAAGTAAGCTCTGAACATCCTTACTGATGTGGAGAAAATCTATTAGTGGTATATACTGCACTGTACATACAAAGAGGTAGCATACCTAGTTGTTACCTGTTTAGAGTGATCTAGCCCTAATGCTATTGCAATTAACAGCAAAATGCCTGGGACTATAGGAACCCTGCCTCTAAGATCCCAGTCAGCCAGAGATGTGGAGACAGCAGGGTTGCATGCATCTGCATCAGCGAGTGATCTGGCCCTGCACAAGCCTACAGGAAGATACTGGGGTTTTTTTATTACTATTATTAATATTCAAATATTTAAAAAGGAAATTTTATATATACATTTTAAACACTTTTCCGTGGATTTTAAATGCTCAGCAATGTACAACAAAACACTTCTGGAGCTGTTTAAGCACCAGTGATATTACTGAAAACACAGTTAATGTCATTGAAACTTAGATTCCTTTCCGTACAAGAGGACCCTACTACATGGAAATGGAGAATCTGCTGGGGATCCTAAATGGTGGATGCATTTTTGTAAGCATAAACAGTTCAACAGTAGTTTCACTTTAATATTACGTTAGCAGTTTGCATCCGTTTTGTTACAATTGGACCTTTGAGAAACGGTATTTACAAATCATATTTGGTAAAAAACACTAGAGAAAAAAACAAAAAGGTTCTTTACAAACACGGAAATGTGTTAGCAATCATATAGCCAAGTCCATCTGCTTTTCAGTCCTAAACCCCAAATAGATATCTTAATTGTATTTAAATTTTCTCACTTGCTCCAGAGGAGAGCAAGAATTACCCTACTGAACTTTGACTGGTCCTCTGGGAGTTAGACCAATACCCACTTAGGTCAGTGGCATACTGACCTAAGCAAAGCTTAAACTGAACAATTTCAGATCCCAGGAGTCAAACCAGTGTTTCCTAGAGACTTTTCTGATCCCAGTGAGCATTCTTCTGACATAGCTCATCTAAAGGTACACAGAGAAATGGTTCATTGCAGGACTAGCCAAGTCTTATGACTAGAGTCAGTGAAAAACTCAACTGCAGCCAGAGACAGTGGAGAAATTACCACAATGCAGGGGGAAAAGCCAAAAGGTGAAATTCAATTCCAGCCCAAACACTCAGGGTCCTGAATGCACAGATGCTTATTCTGTACTGTGGCCCTTGCTGAGCACAGCAGTTCATCTGCTCAGGATCGCTATTCTCCAAACATGTGAAATAGCAAACTTTCTATTGCCCAGTGAAGACACACAATGTAAGACTTCATACAACTCCGATGACTTTTGGTTCCTGCTCAGTCATTTTCTACTGTAAAAAAAAAAAAATTGTCATACATACTGTAGAAAGAATATATTAAGTCTGGCTAACATAAAAGTCTGCTGTGTTATAAAACACTGAAACCATTACATAGAGCCAGTGGTTGTCTAACACGTAGTAAAAGTATTTTCCTACTTCTATTTTTGCAGGTGTGATATGTGTGTGTGATAATTGAGATCTGGAAAGTCTTCCTTAAGCCTCTTTATGAAAGGCTTTGTGGATGTTTCTATCATATTTTCGGGGGGGGGGGAGGGGAAACATTCTCTTCTAACGAAGTAATCCTTTACAGTGCTGTCTAAATTCAATAAAAGTTGATCTTTGGAATTCACTGCTAACTGATGCCTGTATTTGTGCAGGACACACACTGAATTTGCAACTTCTATCCCTTTCCTACTCAGAAAGCCCTGCCAAGTTAAAGTGCAAAGAAGAGCATACTGCAGAGGCAGAGTTTCTTCTTTTGACCACCCCTCCCAGGGGCCAGATGCGGCTTTCAGTGATGAAAGCAGAGGGAGACTCACCATGTTTATATTCTTCTGTCAAATGGCTGTTCTGCCAAATCTATTTTGGGTAGCTTTAGTTCTTTTTTAAAGTAAACTCAAACTTTCAAGGTTCATATAACAAGTAAAACGAGATTATTCAGCAAAGCACATGAAAGGCAGGCAAATATTGCTAATGCAATCTTAACTTATCTCTGTGACTGTACAGAAAGGCATAACTTAATAGCAGTGTTTTCAAAAACATTACTGTCCTATCCAAGGTGAAATTAAACATCCCGTGTTTCTTCTGAAATTCACCAACACAATTTTATTCACTGAAAGACATCAATTCTGTACCAAGGAAAATGTGCTTAGAGATGAGAATTAATTATTAATTAATAATTCCTTAATTATTGTATTATGACAATATTAATGTAAATTCTGTCAGTGTTTGGAAAATAGGATTTGATTCTGCATAGAACACTAAACTATATAATATCACTATTAATATATAATAATACTACTCTCTTTTGTTAACAGAAGCTTGCTGTCCTTCAAAACTTAATGGTAAAGGGCTTCCTATGGAGCTGTACTACAGAGTGTATGCTTACTACATCATGCAGTAAGGTGAGTCTGTCTCATCTGTATGAAGCCGCTAATAGATACTATACATTTTAGAAAAAAGGAGCATGTGCAAGATCAAGTATTTTCCTCGGGGCGGGGGGAGAGGGGAAGAGGGGGAGGGGGAAGGGAGGTGGTGGGAAAAGCAGATGCATTTAATTATTTCCGAGTATTAATTGTAATTAGCATTTAGATGCATCACTGACTTTCAATTTGACTTTGCTTCCTCTGTCAGCCTTGTCATCAGTAAACAGCATTTACATCTATAGAAAAGGTCAGGGGGATGACAATGAGAAGATTTAAAAATCCTCTGAGTAACAGGCAGTGCTTTCTATATGTATGTCTGCTATGTGCTCACACATTCACCAGGAGTGACTAAGAAAACACAGAGATAACTCACACAGTTAAGTTTTATGTGGAAAAAATAACTGGCATGGATTCAGGGAGGCTGTGAGTGCTCCATCCCTGGCAGTGTTCAAGGCCAGGTTGGATGAAGCCTTGTTTGGGATTGGTTTAGTGTGAAGTGTCCCTGTCCATGGCAGGGGGGTTGGAACTAGATGATCTTGAGGTCCTTTCCAACCCTAACTATTCTATGATTCTATGATTCTATGATTAGGTGGCACATACCAAAATGCTGGACTCTTTCTACATGTTAATCAACCAGTGTGTGAGAGATTAATCAAAATGCATGTTCTGTAACATGTAACAATGCAAAATACTCTTCTGTCATATGAAAACAGAAAAAATGCTAGTTATGTGCATGACCAAAAAGGTACCGTGTTTTTCGTTTTTCAATCCATATAAAAGCCTGAACAGTGACAATGACAATCAATCAATGAGTGGCAGAGCATGAAACTCACCCTGGACTAGGCCAATAAATCAAAGTATTGCTGGAATTGCAAATACTAATGCAACTGTCAAAGATTTAAAGTAATTAAATTCAACAGTATTAAAGCAATAAAATTCTACCAACATGGTAGCCTTAAGGCAAAGAGATGTCGTAATAACCTAAAAATGGAATTGGCACTCTCTTCTCTGCCCTGAATCATAAATAAAAGTCCTATCATGGTTAATTTGGCCTTTCAGATTTCCCAGGCAGACATTGTTCTTTGTGGACAGCAGAAAACCCTCTGTGATTTTTTGAGCATACATTGTGTCCTGATACCCATTACTAGTCTTTTTTTTTTTTTTTTCCCCACCATATTGGTGTACTGTGTTAAACAATTGCCGTTTCCTCCTTAAAGGTAACTGGATGCATACATCCATTCTACGGCATTAGCTAGGTAATTAAGTAAAATCCCTTTCAGTGTGGACTTAAAATTTGCCTAATATTGTTAAAAGCACTTCAGGATCATTCCTGACCATATGCATGTTAAAACACATACATAAATAAATGCTTTGTACTATCTGTTAAAATAATGCACTAATTAGCACCTTTACACTTGTAAGGATGTTATTGGGATGATGACATTTTAGAACACTGCATTCTAACGTTTTCTGTAGCATCCAGCAAATCTTCCAGTCTCTCCTTGTGATTAAATTCATGTCAGCTGGATGTGAAGGAAAAATACTACCTAGCTACAAGACCACTATGGACTGGTCCTCCTAGAACAAGAACACACACATAAACAGATTAATACACAGGGAAAGTATTTCCCCAACAAACTAAGCCATAAGTTTACAGAGTTTTGTGATAGAATTGTACAGAGACAAAGCTAGCCTCAGTCCATGTCTCTTTGTCATGAGAAGCTTGAGCCTGAACCTTGCACCTGAGCAGAAGCCAGAAAGAAAGTGAATGAAGTTTCTTAAACCACTCTTCATCCTGCATTATGCCTAGCTATTGTACAGTATATCCTGCCACATTTGCATTCCCTCCACCTGTGTCTAATGTCCAGATTTAAAGGGCCCCATGTTTGACTGCCTGGTAAGACACTACAATAAAAATATTCAGACCTTACTAATTAATTTATGAATAAAGCTCATCCTCTTAGTTATGGATTAACTTCTTGCACACTAAGACCTCTCACCTAAAAGAAACTGTGCTTTCATTTTAAGTTAGCTCACACTAAAGATTGATTTCCATTTTCTCTTAGAGTGGTAGTACAACTATCTTCCAATGAAGACATAGGCTATATCACTTGACTATTGATAATCCTTCCATAGTAACTCTAATTAGTCACCACACACACAAAAACCTGCAGGATGCTCTTGCTCCCAGAAGTCCAACTGACATATATGGCAGCACACAGCACCAATATGTCATGTGGCATTAAAGTGTAGCTGATAACACCTCAGCTAATTCATCAATGAAGATTTAAAGTAACTCTGATAAAAATGTCACAAGCTTGAGTGACATAGACAAATGGGTCTAAATTAATAATTTCATTTTAGTTAGCAAAACACATCAATTGAAGTTTAATGCTTAGAACTTTCATGCTTCTCAGCCACTATTGTGCAAATACATTTACCTAGTCATTCAGAAGGAGCACTCACACTCTTTGGGAATCACTTTTGGGACCTGTTTTTCCTCCAAATGCTTACCAGGACAGGGATTTCCTGACAAGGATGGCACAAATAGTTTGTCATATTAATACTGCATTTGTCAGTATCTACCTATGCTTTGAATTTTTCTTGAGAAAATGCAGCATGCTATAGACTCAGCAGCTCATTCCCTTTCTTATTTTTGAAGACAAAAAATTGCACTAAAATGCCTCTGTCACAGCAACGCCTGGCTTTGTAGCTTAAGAGACACCACTGCAAAAATTAGGCAGTCCTGCAAAATACAGCAGTGCACTTAAATATTACCTCAGAAAGGAAAAGACAAATGGGTATGCATGCTTTTCATTTTTATATATAACCTGTAGCCTTATTTTCCTTTCTTGTGTTGTCTTACACTGGCATTCCACTTCTTCCACTGGAACATGAGGCCTGATGTTCTTTGGTCCTCCTGAAGGCCACAGAAGAGGCATACATGCCCGCTTTCAGCTCTTTTATTAAACCAGACAACACAATTTTATGCTGAAGTTTTCTTTCTCTCAGGTCCAGTTGGCTTAGTTCCATAGGTGTTATAAAAAAGCAAAGGCTAAACAGAAAAATCAGGCACTTTGCTTCTTTTCTGTTCTTTTGTAAGATTATAAGCCCACTAGTTTTCCTGATGCCCACAGAACTTCTGGTGTAAAAAGATCTAGTTTTCTCAAATAAAATAAAATCATAGAAAGTAAGGTCCATTTTGAAAACAAAGAACAAACAAACCCAAGTAACTAATACAACATTCTTCCCAGATCACAGTTAAAACCACAACCTTTGTTGTATTGTTGGGTTGTTTTTCCCCCGCAGGTATAAATCAGCAAATTCCTGAAGCAATGTGGTGTAAGACGGACAGTGCTATGAAGAAGACAGTGGAAGCACTTCATAAAATGTGCTTTTCAGATTTTCTTATTCTCATAACATCATTGTCCAGTTCACTGGGTCTACAAGAAAGTTAAAGCAGCTGCTTTAACTTCTGAATCTTTAGTCTTCACTGGAGTCAGAATAATGCCACTTGAAAGATACGTTTCAACATGCATTCTTATTGCACATCTTTTGGAAAAACCTTAAGATTTATGAAATATTGCTGAACACTCATTTTTGTCCACAAGCTCATCTGTCCAAAGTCAGAGCAGGCTATTTAAAACTTCAATGACTTGTGACAAGAATGGTAGTTCGTGTACAACTGTCATAGAAGCATCTGGATTTTATTCCAGAGACATTCTATGGTTCCAGCTGCTAAAATACTTTTGCTTGCTGGAGAGTAGTCTGTGAGGATTTAATTTTGTTCACCTGCAAAATTCCATTCATATGACCTTTTCATTGAAATGCACACGCTGCATCCTTCAAACTGAGAGGAACTGACATTAAAATGAATCACAGAGAGGCAGGAGTACATCACTGTCACGTTAGCAGACACTTGGAGACCTGTTGAGAGCTATTTTCTTCCAAAGCAAAAATAAATACAAAATGCAGGTAAAATCAAAGCCAAACATGAAGAGTTATACCCTTAGTAGAAATTAAGCATATAAAAGTACATGGCCTGAACTAGTCTCTTGGGTTTTTTTCTAGAAAAAATAGAATCCCATCATAGAATCCCAGACTGGTTTGGGTTGGAAGGGACCTTAAAGCTCACCCAGTTCCAACCCCCTGCCATGGGCAGGGACACCTTCCACTAGACCAGGTTGCTCCAAGCCCCATCCAACCTGACCTTGAACGCTGCCAGGGATGGGGCAGACACAGCTTCTCTGGGCACCCTGTGCTAGGGCCTCACCACCCTCACAGGGAAGAGCCTCCTAATATCTAACCATACTTGTATATACATCAATTTAATACAGAAAGTAAATGCAATACATTAGTCCCACACATACATTAAATTGATGCCAAACAAATCCCAGACTAGTTTGGGTTGGAGGGGACCTTAAAACTCATCCAGTTCCAGACCTCTGCCACGGGCAGGGGCACCTTCCACTAGAGCATGTAGCCCCACGCCCTGTCCAACCTGGCCTTGAGCACTGCCAGGGCATCTCCAGGTGCACCCGAGGTGCGCAGAAAGACAGGCACACCCTCTGTGGAGTTTTTAGCATGTGAAAAGTCCTCAGACCTGTTACAGAGTTGGGAAAAAAGGCCCATACAGGGGGCATTTTACACTGGTTTTGATACAACTTCGGCTGAGCCCACAGGACTCAGGTCCTGCTACACCAGCGGGGGAGAAGAGAACACCGCACTGGTTGCTACCGCGGTCACGCGAAAGCCGCTCTCTGCGACCACGACAAAAACGCCTGTCACGACCGCCGCCGCCACCGCTCTAGCGGTCAACACCAGCCCCGCCCTCCCGCTAGCCGCCATTTCCGGCAGCCCTGCGTCACTTCCCGTTCGGGCCGCAGCGACGAGAAGATGGCGGCGCTGAGCGAGCCGGTGCGGTTGGAGCGAGGTGAGTGCGGCGGTGGTTTGGGACAGGCGATTCTCACTGCCGCGGGGGAGCTGTGGCCGTGGGGCTGCTGCTCCAGCCCGGCTCCGCGGCGCCTTGCCGAGGGGCTGGCCCGAGCCCATGGGACGTTTTTTCCTGTCTTTCCCCCGCCCCCTGCTGAGGCCTGATCGTCTGAGACCGGGCCGCGGGGAAGCCGAGAGCGGGCAGCGGCGCTGCCCTCTGCGAGGCTCCGAGAGGCCCCTTTGCCCCAGAGGCAGCCAGATAGAAGCCTGATTAGGAAGTCTTTTCCATTACTTCTGGTTCTCGCTGCGTGTTGGCTGGACTTCCTGCTTTGGCATTTCTGCACGCAGATTTTTCTCGTGTTTCAGTGCGCGTCTGTGTTTCCATGGGTGCACAGGCCACAGACCTGTGCGTGTGTCTGCTGCGCCTCCGCTAGTGCCAGCGTTTCTGTTAGCTTTGTGTTCCTGCTTCTCTCTTCGGAAGGCTTACGTTTGAACTCAGCTGAATTCTTAGCTTTAAGTTCGAGCTGCTAGGCTCTGTCTTAGTTAATAATAATTTACTTATTTTTATAGAAGAAAGCTGATGAATTCAGGGCTCCCCGTACACTTGTTCGTGGTTCTGCTCAGCTCTTGCACTCTCACGTTTATGGTTTTACTCCGATTTTTCTAGTTTCTAGCTTAAATTTGTGTTGTTAATACCGTATAGTGTGTACTAAAATCAGTAGGGAAATGGATAAAATACAGACCCTAGTTAGGTATTTTTTCTGTAATATGCTTGTGTCTTGTATCCAGGGCTTTTAAGAAACAAGGATAAACTTCCTTCAAGGTGTTTTTTCAGAACTGTGCAAGGTCCGCAGTAGCTCAGGGAACACATGCTTGTATAATAATATGATGGGCTTATGAATGCATATGTAGGAAAGTAGGGAGTGGAAAGTGGACTTTAAATAGGAAAAGAATAGTGAGAAAGAGAAATCCTGTTTTTGAGAAAGAAAGTAATTAAATTGAGTGTAGATGATTGGATGAGTTAACTTTTCCTGCTGCTGTTTCCATTGGAACCACCACCTTTGCTCACAGTGCTAGTTGCTTTTTTTTATAGATGTGTAACATGCTGTACATACCCATGTTTGGTACTAGCACATGCTTGTTACCACAGAAGGAATTTTTTTCTGTTTGCCTGACCCTCTTTCTCATTCTACAAGTGAATCACTTGGGTGAGAGAAGGCCTGTAAACAGTGACTTATATAAGGACTTTGACTCCCACTCCACAGCTCACCTACCCTCACTACTCCAAAGCTTGTTAATTAGGGCAGCTGCTTTGGCAGTGGATTAGTTTCTATTGGTAGGTCTGTGGATTTAAACCTCAGGCAGCATCCTTCTGCACTTCATTACGCTGCTACTATGCACTATCCATGAAAGTAAACAAATCTGCAGGGTTACTTAGGGATCAGTGTAACAAAGGAGCTATTTAGTCTTCTGCCATATTGACCTTTTTAAGAAAAGAAAAAGGGAGCACAATATAATGGACCCACAAAAGCCAGAGCCTTATTTACAGAAATAAATAACTTCTGTTAATTGTATGGGGCTGACTGCAGATAACCTGATGATGAATCAACAGCAGCTTGAATATGAACATCAGTAATGTTGGCATATAGCTTAAGAAAGGAAGAGAATAGAAAGTGAACATCACTAGTGTTGTTGGAATACAGCATAAGAGAGGAGAGAATAGTGTGGAAAAAGAGCTGATTTAAAACGGTTACCATATGCTTACCATCAGGGCAATTGAAAATTCTCTCTGTCTGTTCTCTCCTCCAAGCTGCACTGCAAACACCACCACCCAAATTCACTGGAGGGCAGGGATGAAAGAACATTTAACGTTCCAAAGTTATATGTATGGTCTGGTGGTGATGTGTGATAACTCTACATACAGTTTGGGAATCCAGGCTATTTGAACATAAGCAGTGGAGGTGGTTAATCAGGAGTATCTAGGAGGATGCTGCATTTCTCTTTCTGTGTTTTGTTCACACATATGCTTGGAGTGGTGGCATCTTGCTGTCTTTTTCTCCCACATTTTTTTAGTTTAAATGTGTCTTACTTTTTCAGGACTTTGCTGTGAGCACAAAAAATTATTTGTGAAGAACAGGCAACTGGTATAAAAAGGATGAAAAGGTTAAAAGGAAATCCATTTTTTAGTTATGTGTGGACTCAGTTTTACAGTGAGTTTTATGGGGTTTTTTTAATCACCTACCTCTGGAGTTATTTCTACATTGATCCGTGTGGAAATCCATCAATGACAATTTTGTAGTGTTCCATTTCAGCCTCTGGTGCAGAACAGTTGGCTAAACTGTAATGTTAATATTGTGAGGAAGACAGCTTTCAGCTGATCATATCACAAGCAGTAGTTCAGGAGGAAGCACACTACATCAGCAGAGTAGTCAACAACCTTTTCTTGAAAATGAAAGGTGTGTTTTGCCACTTGTTCCCAGCCAGACTAGTTCTTTTCCAGAGCAGTATTGCTGGGAGAGATTGGATCTTCAGCTTCTGACTAATAGTACCAAATGCAGTTCAGTGAGAGAAGGTTCCACTCATTTAATTTTCAGTCTCGTATAATGAGGTCCTGTCAACAGAGTAAAACAAAACAACTCTCGGGGTGGGGGGGAAGTGTGCTGTTAATCGGATTCATTGCCTGTATCTACCTGAGCCAGAGGTGCAGTGTGGTGAAGGAGATCTCTAGAGTGCTGAGGATCTGACTTTTGTGCTTCATTAGTTTGCTTTGGATTTTTACCAGCAGCAGCTTGGTCCTTTGATCTGGAAGCCTTTTCTTATTCAACTGCGTTTTCTGCTTTATTTTCATCTAAAATTAATCCATTTCAGTGTATCCCAGTCAGTTTTTGACAAGCTGATTCTATGCTCTTAGTCTACACTTCAGGAAAGACACAACAGGTTCCCAAACTAGACAATTTTACCTTAGGGTATAAAGTGCTATGTAATTAAAACTTTTCATCTCTTAGGAGATCCAGGTAGGAAATATATCTAGTTTATTGATGAAGCATGAAGGTCAAAAAAAAAAAAAGAGGAGAAATTAGCAAAACTGTTTCTGTAGTCTTCATTTCTGCTGATGCTCTTTGGATCACTGTGTTGCCGTCACCCTTTAAGATTTCTTGCAGTATCCTGATCAAATTGTTATATAACAAGTTCATGCATCTTACAGCTTAACAGGCTTCATGGGCCCCAGATTGGGGCATGGCTGTGTACAACTGTACTTTTCCTGTGCATGAAACAGTTATTTGTCTGCAAACATCTGCAAGTATTTACATGGTAGCTGTATTGTAATTTACATACTTTCTAGGCTTTTTTTCATTAATATACGGAGTGTTGCAGGATTGGAAGTGCTGCTATTGCCATTTGTTGATCATTCTACTTCAAGCTGTTCAGTGCAAGACTTGATAACTACAGATAACTTGCACTGCTGTTGCTGAACACAAGGGTTGCTAAGAATGTTGGGGATTTTTCATCCCTGGAAGAGTAATCAACAATTGCATCTAGAATTTCTTCAATTTCACCAACTATTTTGTATGTGAATTGAAATACAAAATGTGTGTTAGGAAATTAAAAGCTTCAGAAGTGTTTTTGCATTTTCTAATTGTACAGATAGCAAATAGGCACGCCTGTGTGAAGTGAGTCCTCTGAGGACTTGAGATTAGTAATAGCTGAAATTTAAGTTTTGATACTTCGTTGCTTCAGGTAACTGGTGCTTGTAAAGCCTGGCAATGCTTGCCAGAAAACACCAAATTCTCATGGTACATGGAAATCTTAACTCTCATCTGAAATAATTTGTGTCTTGTGGCTATAGTGATAATACTTGAATGTTCTTCCATGAAGGACTTATTTCCAGTCCGTGGATGACCAGCCTGAGCAGTTAAGCTGTGCCTTGTTTCATTGACTGTACCACCTGCAGGTGTGTCTCATAACTCACAAAGTGGACAGAGTGTGAGTTGTCTCTTCTCAGTGCACTTGACCTCCATTTCAGAGCATACACCCCACTGTCTTTTCATCTTGTTACGTAAATTCTCTTTTCTTAAACTTGGCCTTTTAGAAGTTTGTGGCTATTGCACGTTTTCTGACGTGGTGCCGTTGAGTGTTTTCACGTGAAAAATGGTTGCCTAAAGGTTAATTGCAGAAAAGAAGGAAGTAATGCATTTGGGATATAGCGGGGTCCCAGACTCCAACCTTTTCTAAAATAATCTGTGCCTTATTTATATAATAGATTAATCACTGCTTCATTGCCTGTGTGCTAACGAAACTAATTTTTCCTATCTGCTTTTCTGAGAGAATGTTCTGTTCAACGACTTGCATGATTCAGTCATCACTAATGGAAATACAAGTGAGGGGCATGAATGTCTTGTACTCTTCTAGAGCTGCCAGGAGCGTGTCACATGGCATTTGATGCCCCTCTTGAGTCATAGAGGTCTGGAATCAAACCTCTTACAGGGAGTTCAGTTTCACAAAGCAGCATTTACATTTATAAGAATGTTATTTATACATCATGAATTCTTAGGAACAAGTTTATAGGAACTGGAACAAAGAGGTTTGGGGTTGAGGGTTCTAAAATAGAGTTATTCTCAACTGAGAATATGAAAAGGAGCTTGATTGTTTTTTTCTAAGCACTGGAGGGTAATAGACCAGATAATTCTCAGACCTGTTATAGGGAAAGTATAGAATGTAGTCTTGTTGAACTAAAAATATTTTTTTTTATATATATATATATAAAAGACATGTTAGTGTATTTGACAATATTCTAGCTGGTTTGCTTGTTTTAACAAAATGTGATCAATGGCAGTAGATAAATTATGAAGTACGCATAAGAGATGCTGATAGTGTATATATCAATTAAGTATTTCAGTCTGATTTAAACTTCAAGGAAAAATCAGATTGGCAGTGATAACTCCAGATATTTTACAGGGTTGGATGCTGTTGTTGACTTAAAAATAGTCTGAGAGTGTTCTATTGTACCATTTTGTAGATATATAGCTTTATGGGAGAAATCAAAGGTATACACCTTAAAGCTATGTGTAAAAATGTGCACATACAGAGACTGCTCCATTAAAATGAAGAAAGAAGGAAAAACCAAAGCTGTAATTTCCTCAGATGTTCCTCATTGCTGTTGCTTTATTTTTCTGCAGACATCTGCAGAGCAATTGAGCTGCTGGAAAAATTACAGAGAAGTGGAGAAGTGCCACCACAAAAGCTACAAGCATTGCAAAGGGTCCTTCAAAGTGAATTCTGTAATGCTGTAAGGGAGGTAAGTTAACCTGATGTAAGCAGTTACCTTTAGTTGAAACCCAGTATGTCTTACTTTTATCTTTTTGTGCCCAGTACAGTAATCTGATTTTCCTCTAAGGGCTGAATTTGATTTACACCACTTCATAGAATAAGACCTACTTTTAGAAGTTCAGAAGAAAATAACAATAATTGTGGATAGTATAGGTGTACTAATAGCTCAGGAGCAAATACCTTTTTAGAAGTTATTTTGAGAGTCTGTCCTTACTGGCAGATAGCAGGCTGTTATCCTCTTAGAATGTAAGAATGGACAAAGTGCTAATTGCGTATGTTTCTTTTAAGCCATGTCCACATCACCTCAAGGTGGAGCCTTGCACCACCTCATCTTCATTCCAGTTACACTATTAGAGATTCTGAGGTGATTGAATATGCCTTGCTGGTGGTGGTGGTGGAGCTACCACTGATGATAACACCTGGAGTAATGTAAAAGATCTGGTTTTAGACAGAGGTATCATCTTAATGTCCTCATCCTGTTGAGGGCAGTACGTATTATTGCTTAACAAGTCCAAATTGTGAGGTAGATATAAGGATGTGGGTTAGCCTTCAGCGTAAGCACCTCCTTAGCATTAGTATTCTTTGCCTCTGTGTTTTCAATAGCTTTTTTTTTTTCCTAAGGTATTCAATTAGTTGCATCAGTTGAAGAAAAAGTGGTGGTCTTGCAGGAAGGGATGGGTTGTCAGGAGAGCTTTTAAGAGCTTTCCTTAAATGGTTTTGCGTGCATCCTTATTGAAGAGTTTCACATCAAATCGGACAAGAGGAGATAGTAATCCATGCCTCCAGTCATGTGTTAGAGCCATAAGCACTTCTGAGTTGATGGTGAGGTCTGGATGCTGTGGAAGGAAGAAGATCGAGGCTGAGACGTAGATCTGCATGGGTTAACTGAGCAATAAAGGTGTCACGAGAGTTGTTTCTTTGTAGTATGGCAGATTGTCACTTGACACCTTGAAGTGAATTGGGGAGAAACTTCTTACTCGAGGTGTGTACTTCTTAAGTTACACGTTTTTTTGTTATACCTGATATTTTGTTAGGTTATCTAAGCAGAAAAATATCTCCTTTCCCCATACTTTAACTGTTTTGTCTCTGTAGGTATATGAACACGTATATGAAACTGTGGATATCAGCAGTAGTCCAGAAGTTAGAGCTAATGCAACAGCGAAGGTAAAAGCCAAACTGTAACTTGTATAAACAAACAGTAATTTGTTACTTCAGAAGATTATTATTTAAAATTCAGTAGGATATTATCTAGATGTCTGATAAAATGGATAACCTTAGCAGGTTATTAAAAGATATAATCAAAGACTAGATATTTTTAAGATTGTTCTATTTTAATTTTATTCTTGGAGTTCTGACTTTTTCAAGCTACTGTCTATTCCCTAGATACCATTACCTGGTACCTAGAAAATTAATTTCATTTGTCTACACACTTTGGTACTTGGAGATAAAAATACTTTTCCAGTCTGCTCGCTGTGTCTAGCTAAGAGGTCTATATTTAATTTCTTAGAAAAATATTGTTTCTTACAGGCCACCGTAGCTGCGTTTGCTGCTAGTGAAGGCCATTCCCATCCCAGAGTGGTTGAACTACCCAAAACCGAAGAAGGTCTTGGATTCAATATAATGGGAGGCAAAGAACAAAATTCTCCAATCTATATCTCTCGTATTATCCCCGGCGGTATAGCTGATAGGCACGGAGGCCTGAAACGTGGAGACCAGCTGCTTTCTGTAAACGGAGTGGTAGGAATTGGTTTCCACTTCACGTAGCAGTAACAACTTGATTCCACTTGGGGGCATATGGAGAATATACATGGCACAAACTTAATGTCATCTTATTAATGTTGGCAAAATAGTTTCTTTTTATCCTCACAAGTGCAACTTGCTTAGGTTTCTGTGGAGTTGTGTGCATTGAGACTTCTAGGACTATGCTTTGGTTAGATGTTTGACTTGGGAACTGCAATATTTATGTCAGTATTTCGGATTCTGAGGGATTGTGTTGTGAAATCTAAGTTTCATGATGCAGATTTTAATGAATATAATATTTTGCACCTTCTAAGGTAAGTAATCAATTATGTGTTGCATTAGACTGAGCAGATCCTCGTTATCCCCGAAAAATGCTACTGCATAATAATAATAAGCTATAATAAGGTGGAACTACAAGGTGGTGTTGTCTTCAGTTGTGTGATACTTTTTTCCTTCCACTTAAGTGTACTGACCTTCAAAACCAGAGGCTTTTCACCATATTTTAAGCAGTATGTGTAACAAATGCTGTTGTGGATATTTACTTTTAATGAGTATCCTCTTCTAAAGAGTGAGAATACAAAAACCAAAACACAGGGTGGCTGGAAAGAGGAGGCTATGGACAGCCTTTGGCTTAAGGCAGCTGCTAGTCAAATGCATGTAAACATTTCTCAAACTAGTGTTTTCATTTGAAGAGAAGCTGTATGATAGCTTAAAATTTTGGTTTTATCACTACTTCTGTAAACCCAATTGTATTTGAAGACAGAGGGTCAAACTAAACCCTGTACTTTTCAATTCGAGTGAGGGGTTTTTTGACACTTGAAGGAATGGTTGTGGAGTCTCCTACACTGGAGATATTCAAGGCCCGCCTGGACAAGTTCCTGTGTGATGTACTGTAGGTTACCCTGCTCTTGCAGGGGGGTTGGACTAGATGATCTTTTTAGGTCCCTTCCAACCCTTGGGATTCTGTGATTCTGTAATAGAGGCTAACTGGGTGTCTGTACTCTGGGAAGTCTCTGCTAGGGCAGGTCTCTGACATACTCGGCTCCTGGCTATTATTTGGGAGTCCAGCTGTGCATTTCAGGAGATGAAAGAGTGACATGGATGGCTGTAGTGATGCAACTGTCCTTGGCCTAGCCTTTCCATTAGTTTGAAGCATTAAGTATTGAGGGGGACAGGTGTAGAACTCTGTTCAGATGAGGCCTTCCTCACCCACAGACTCTCCTGAAAGAAAAACCACCACCTAAACCTGAACCTGGTCATCAGGCAGTTTGAGCACATGTATAAATATGTATTGCCATTGCATGAATACAGTGAGTGAGTGCATAAAAAGCTTTTGAGAATGCTAATGTAGTCTCAGAAAAAACATCTGATGTTTACAGAGGGAATCCTGTCATCTTAATATGTGACAGGCATTTTCTTGTAATTTCTGATTTAGTAATTAAAAAAGTCACTGCCAAAACTGCAGTTGGATGTGCCTTAAAACAAGTCTGTTTATTTCAGATGGGAGATTTTGAATGTACTCCAGAATTGCAGGTGTGTTGATACAATTAAACATAGACCTTTACCAATCTTTTATTACTGGTTTTAACCAGAACAGCCTACACATCTACTTAAATAACACAAATGAAAGTATTCAAATGTCTGTGTTGTCTTAAGTCTGATAGAAGAGAAATAACTTGGGGTTTTTTAACTGTTGTCTTTTTTCCTGTAAGTAAAGTTATAGTAACGGGGAAACCCTACAATCAACAGGTACATCACCTGCCTTCTAGCTTCTAATAGTGCCAGTGGGAGGTAGGCTTGGGGTAGTCCCATCATTGTGTTTAATAAGTTTGGAAGAAATAAGTTTGGCTGATAAAATGTGTGCTGATAAAATGTATATTTGGATGCAGTTGTTGAGAACTGTTGCTTACAATTTATAATTAGATGGATCTAGTATAACCCTGATAAGTTCTGAGAGTTATTTAAGGAAAGTATTTTGATTCTGTTCTTACTGAGTTGGTTTAGGCTGTTCTGAATTAATTTAGAGGAAATTAACTTGAAAACCTTGCATTTGTGGAGAGATGTGTGGAGCACAAAGATCAGCAGCATGCTGCATCTTAGGTTCTTCAGTGCAGCACTTGGTATGCACTGTTCTGCCCTGTCGTAACACAGGATAACATCAGGAAGTCAGCTATCTTGCAGTTGTCTGTGGCTTATTAGGCAAATAGAGGGTGACTGCTGATTTTAAAGTGCGTCCAGAAAGAAGGAGAATAATCTGGAGTTTGAAATAAGCATCCGCCTGAAGTTGTTGTTTTTTAAGTGTCATTTCAGAACTGCTTAATGTTACCCTTGTTTCAGTTAGTGTGTGTAAATACAGGATGTGATTGTTCAGCATAAACCTGACCAAAAGTTTTGTAGTAATCTATTAATACTAATGAGTATATTTATCATCACCTCTTACTGATTTGCTGAAGAATAAATCTTGAACATGGGTGACGTTGTACTTGTGCAGTCTTCAAACTGGAAAACTTCAATAGCTGATTGTATAGAAATTGTACAAAGAAATGAAAAAGTAACTGTTTTCAGTATGTGTCTTTACTAATACTCCATCATTTATGCTTTGCAGAGCGTTGAAGGTGAACACCATGAAAAAGCTGTAGAACTGCTGAAGGCAGCTCAAGGGAAGGTTAAATTGGTTGTGCGATACACACCAAAGGTCCTGGAAGAAATGGAGACGAGATTTGAAAAAATGAGATCAGCAAAACGCAGACAGCAAAATTAACTTTGAATGCAATAATTTAAGGAGAAAATATATTCCATTTGCATTTTTATAGTTTGTGACTCAGTTGATCCAATGCCTGGGCTACAAAAGACCCTGTCCTTTTTGTAGAATCACAGAATGATTGAGGCTTGGAGGGACTCCTGGGGTTCATCCGGTCCAAGCCCCCTGCTTGGAGGAGGGCTAGCTAGAGCAGATTGCTCAGGACTGCAACAGGCTATGGCTTTAAGCATCTCCAAGGATGGAGACTCCAGAAGATCTCTGGGCAACCTGTTCTAGTGTTTGATCTTCCTGTATTTTCAGTTGTGCCCATTGCCTCTTGTCCAGCCACTGAATGCTACTGAGGAGAATCTCGCGCTTTTTTTTATACTCCTCCCTGTCAGTCACTTACACATGTTGGTAAGATCACCCCTGCGCCACCTCTTCTCTAGGCTAGACAATCCCTGTTCTCTCAGCTTCTCCTTGTCTGTCAGATGCTCCCATCACTTCATCTTTGTGGCCCTGTGCTGGACTTGTTCTTGTAATGCCCATGTCTGTGTGCAGGGGGAGCCCAAAACTTTGGACACAGCACTTGACTTGTGGCTCATCAGGGCTTAGCAGAGGGGAAGGAAGAATTCCCTCACCTTGATGGCAGTGCTCTTCCTGATTCAGACCGGGAGATTGCTGGGCTGCTTTATCACGAGGACACATGGTAGCTTATGGTCAGCTTGGTATCATTCTCTGCTGGGCTGCTTTGCAGCAGGTTGGCCCCCACCCTGTACTGGTACGTGGGGTTATTCCTCCCTGGGATAGGACTTTGCACTTACCTTTGCTGAACTTTGAGAGATTCCTGTTTCCCATTTCTGTAGCCTGCCAAGGTCCCTTTGGCTTGCTGAGAGTGTGCTCTGTCCTGTCACCCCTGTACTTGGTGAAAATGTTAACCAGTGTGGGCCCCAGTACAGACCCTTAGGGTCCACCAATAGACACTAGCATCCAGCAGGACTTTGTGCCACTGATCACAGCAACCCTTAGCAGTCCAGCCATGCTTAGAATGTTCTCAGTCTCCATAAGTTTCATGAATTATGAGGAATGTGTATTTTTAAAATGGCCTAAGGTAACCCTGAAAAAGCATATATTGGTATTTCTAGATTTTTTTTTTTACAAGCCTCTTTCATGTTAGACCTTTGAATTGAATGCGCAGATTTTTCAAAGGCATTTCATAAGATGTACAATTGGCATCCCTTTTTTGTTTCTCCTGTTTCCTTTAGGCATTACTTAACTAGAATCTGCAGGGGTTTTTTGATGATTGTTTTTGGAAAAAAGATTCTTATGTAGCAGTATTTTGGCACTTTTCTTAACAATATGTTGTGTATCAGCTACAAAACCTAATCATGTTCTACTGTGTAGCTGATAATGATACCAGATTTTGTAATGTTTTGGTGAGTACATGATTTTTACACTTCTGCTAAATTGTAATTCATTATTATGGAAACTGTATTACCTCGCCTGTAAATAATTTACAGTTGCTGTTCTCATATAATGATTTTTGTAATACTGACACAGTTTCGCAACAATCATTCCTGTAACTTATTTTGTACTAATTTTAAAGCAGTCAAGGTGGGGGTATAATTCTGTATGCAATTCTGAATTGACTCTCTAGATGTATTTTTATACTCGGAAACAGAAGCTATAATAATGCAGTGCAACAGAATTCCAGATGTTTCCCTAACTTTCAGCTGTTTAAAAGAAATACTCATCTTAATTGTCATACCTCTTGTGGGTTTTTTTAGTATGTTCTATTGTAATCTTATCTACAGACTGACTGCATTGGTCTTGGAATAGTTAGCACCTAAATTATTGGTTATTACATGCATAAGAGTAGAATATTCTGAGGCTTATATGCCAGGTTACCATGACGTGAACTTGTCTGGGATATTATTACTGACTGCTTCTGACTTGGAGGATTCTTGTTTGTACTGCAGAAGTACTGCACATCACTATTGCTGTAAAACTTTCTGTGGAGGGATGCTGTGGTAGTTATAAGGAATCTCAAGCTGGAAGCAACTAGTGTCTTGTCTCAAGTGTGTGTGATGCGGCATGGTTTTTGTTTGTTATTGAGAAGAATAATTCTGGACAGAGGTCCTTTTCTTGGAATCTGCCAGGCTTGAGGCTGTACTTGTATAGTTTAGGTTTTGGGGTCTTTTTGGTTTGGTTTTTGCTTTTTAAGCTTCACCTTTTGGTAAATATCTAGAATTAATTTAATTGTCTACTGGGTGTTTGTTCACTTGTATAGCAGCTATGAGTGCATCCTAATTGAATGTTAGAATTTGATTCTTAGAAGCTTAAACTGAAAAGTGCAGTTCTTGCTATATGGCTAATCCCTAGTCTCACATGGAGGAGTATGATCCATTGTGAAATAATTCCGTATGTGAAGGAAAGGAAAAGGTTAGTGATCTAAAAATGACAGCATGAGGTTTGTACTTTGTCAGTTGACCCATTGGAAAAAACAATGTGATTGCTACAGACAAGTGAGAAATACGATTGTTTTCTGCATGTTTGTAAGCATGGTAAGCCTGCAAAGAGAAGTTTGGATTTTAAAGATACTGATAGTTTGAAAATGCAGTATAGATATTTATCAGCTAGATGACATTGAGCACTGAATTGCTTTGGTTGTGTGTCATGGGCCTCTTTCAAAAGGCCCCATGTTACTGATACAACCATGTTGAATTGTATATTTTTACAGAACAGCTAATGTTTAAGGTATTGAGACAAAATCAGTAGTTAGACCAATTGTGGATGTTTTAATTTAATTGTAAAATAGTAGAGATCTGTTTTAGAGCTATATATAAATATATTAAGAAAGGGTATGGAAAGGAGATAGAAATGTGTATTTTAAAACCTGTATCCCTTGTGTTACTGAAACAAGAGGTGTGTTTTGTTACTTTATGGAAATATTTACGCTAGTGCATCCAGAGGCGCTAAGTGTGGTAGCATTTTCATTCTGAATTGTAGCATTTGGATACAGCTTGTCAGCTACTACATAATGTGGGGAGGTGTATCTGGGCATATAAATTGTACATGTAGAATTTAATAAAGTTTTTAAATGACAACAAATTCCATAAACAGATAACTTATTAATACTCATCTTTACTACTATGAAAATCCTATACTGTTGACGAAAGGATAGATTAAAATACGCCAAGAAACTTGATCTCTGTTACTACTGAGCAGTGCCTGTACTGTGTTAACATGCAGTCTGTATACACTTGGCATACTTGGGTATGCAAAGAGGTTAAGAAGAGGTGTCATTTCTGCAGATACTTCTGCATCTGTTGCTGCTGTGAGGATCTTTGGGTTTTATCAACAGAAAAATAAAAGTTAAATTTTGCATGCGTTGTGTTTGTGCCTTTTTCTTCTGACTTCCCATTGGGGGCACTTCTTTCAGACTGCTTTAATTGGTTGTTCATAATCTCTAGGGCTCAGTATAAATACCCTGCGTGTATGTGGGTGTCCGAAGAGGAAAACTTCAAGCTGTTATTAGTTACTTCTCATTGCTTATGGATTTTTCCTTTCCTACCCCAATGTTGGAGAAGAAGATGGGAATGCTCTCAAGTACCTATAATACGTTGGACCTCCTGCATTTTTGAGACCTCCGTAGTCCTCAGCTGCATAAACTCAAATGATGCATAAGCATAAGGCTTATAATACTGAAGAGAAGACTGATGTTAATGTCATTTCATAGCTTAAAAAGCTGCAGTTCATCAATGTTGTGTTTTTCATTGCAATTACTAGCTTAACTGATTTTAAAACAACTGAAAAAGTCAGTGGGACATCATTAATTTCTGACTTGCTTTTCAACTGTGATCTAGCAGTTGATACCCAAACAAGCTTTGTGCCCTAAGCTAGCAGAAAGCATGAATGGTGGTGTCAGGTTTTGTCGAGTCCATTTCCATGGACATAAGTCAACTCGAAAAGTGCATGGTCAAAGGGACTGCACTGATGCAAGGAGAAGGTGAGAACCATGGAAGGTAGGCAAACTGGTTGAAATTACAGGGAAGCATGAGATACAGAGCAGTTAGTAGCAGGGTTTCTGTGATTCTTTGTCCTGTAAAATCCTGATTTGAAGCTGGTTAAAGAGAAAAGCCAGGGTTGCCATGTTCACTTTTATAGGGAAGCTGTCCTTTGCCTGGAGAGTCTGAGGCTAAGACAGAACACTCAAAAAAGACATCTGAGATTCAGGAGTGTGCTTCAGGAAAAACACTAGTTGTAACTGTTAAAAAAAAAAAACAAACAAAAACAACCCCCCAATCAAGAAAACTGCAACTGAAGTTCCAGGGAAGCCTTTTAAAATTAAGTTTGTATTGAAGTTCTGATGAGCTATTTCTTGTTGATCTAGAGACACGTCTTGGGTCTGGAGTAACAAAATCATGAGAAGTAAAACACTCTTTGCATCCATCACCTTTGGTTGGTTGGTTGAAGTAAATTGGGTATTTTATCAGTAACAAAGACAAGTTTTAAAATCAAGTCTTCTGCTCAGACACATGCTAATAATTTCTTCCCCACTCCTCAAAGGAAAATGAAGAACCGTTGTTGCAAGACTTTGGGAAACTGGGTGTATTAATTCCAAACTGAACAATCCTCGGATATCTGTATAACCCTTGTTTCTGTTTAATTGTATAGCTCAATGTATTGATAAATCTTGCCTGTATAGAAAGGCTTCTGTTACTATGGAGCTGGAGTAAGATGGATAAGTTGCGGTAGTGCTGGGTGATCATGTTCAGTTTTATAGAACCTTACATTGCAGTTACATGTCCTATAGAGAAATGGTGATACTTGGTCATTTTCTCCCTCTAGAGTAAATTTCGTGCCTCTCATACAACAGTTGTTTTGGGTTTGGGTTTTGGTTTTTTTAAATAGTGTATTTTCCTGGCTGGTTAGTTTGATTTGGTAGCAGAGAAAGCAAAAGTGGAATCATAGAATGATTAGAGATGGAAGGATTAAAGATCATCTCATTCCACACACCCCCTTGCATGTCAATCTAGGTTATCCAGGTTTCTGTATGAAGTTACTGTTTTTTTTTTTTTTTCCATCCTACCATATCTTTTAGGCAGCTCAGACACACATTCTTCCATGTTTTATTTCTGATTTCTCCTTGCCTTTATAGAAAACAGATCTGTAGAGGTGCAAAAAAAACCCTGAAATGCCCCATTAATGCAATCAAGAAGTCGTCTTCCCAAACAGTGCAAGACTTGGAATTGTGTACTTCCAAAGTTAAGTAAAACCACATCTACCTGGCTCTTATCTAATCACGACTCTGCTTTTCTGCCCAAGCAGTACAGTAGCAATGTCTGAATCAAATCTAATCTGTGCTGGAGACTGGATGGCTGACAGCAGGAAAATAAGTCATTGGGCCTTTCACCTGCTTCAAGGGGCTGTAAGTAAAAGGCAAAAGTTAGTAATTTATTGTAATACTGGCATTGCAGCAACCCCTAGAAGTCCCGGGTTTGAACCATTATCCTATTGTGTTTTGCAGTGTACAAACACAGGACAAATAGTTCAGCTCCTGAGAGCCTCAATCTATTGCTAAGAAATTGTAGGGTTTGGGGTTGGTATTGTAAGATAAGTGTTTCTGAAAAGTGGGGGGAAAATACAGTAGAAAAATAAGGCTTTTTTTTTGCAGTGTCCTCTGCAATTAATTTGGGGGCAATTTAACTATTTTTTTTTTCCTCTCTAAGGGGTACAAAAGTGAGCCTGTCCCTCAGCACAAGCAGGCAGCATGAGATGCAAATACCTATACATATTAAAACCTGCTGGTTTTTTTTGGCAGGCTCCTGACTAATCTTACTGAAGCAGAGAGCCTGCAGTAGCTGTGCATTTTTTCCTATCATCTCTGTGATAAATGTGGAGTCCCTAAGAAACTGTATTTGTGCTGCTGTTTTGTGAAAGTATTAAATGTGGATAACGTGTGTCTAAGCTGCTGCTGGTGTTAGATGTGAAGTACACCGCAATCAAGCTGTAGAGCAAGAGCTTTAGAGAAATGTGAGGGTGTATTCAAATGACATACCAAGAGTAATTCTAATTAGATAAGCAGAAAGCAACTAGATAAGTAATAAAATAAATGGATCATGATGGTAGAGGATTGCAGTTTCTTATGAAAAGTGAGGGTTGTCTTTGAAGTTTCTGTCATTTATTAAGCATTGCCAAGCAGGTTTGTTGCTTCGTCTTGGGTGTCCCCCAAAGTTTTCACATTAATTTCCATATCCTGTCTGGCATGCTAAGCACTGTACAATGTTGTTAGGTCAGTCTCGGTATGGTGGCCAGTGGCTCTATGGCCCAGGCAGCAACCCATCAGGGGCTGGTATGTTTGCTCTGCTCCACCAAAAGCATCTTTGAGAAGCACCTGGCCCTGTGGAGGGCATCAGCCCTTCCACAGTGGGAATAGATGGTATGACCTTGAGCCCTGGTTGTGATTTCAGAACTTGAAGGCTTTTTCAGCTTTTATATACCCTTCTTAACATAATGACAGAGAAGACGACATAAAAATATTTCCAGGAATGAGTTGGCTGCCTCCAAGCGAGCTGATCCCTGAGGTGGAGAAACACTCATGGATTCTCCAGGACTTATTTGTCTGCGTCTTGTTCTGTGGCATACACCCCATCTGCAAATACTGAAGGCAGGCTTTGGGTTAAGCCTGGCTTCAGTATTTGCGGGAGGAGTGCCACCTGGCAGAAGACCTGTAAGAACCTGCCTTCTGAGAGTTGGAAGCTGGGCTGTTCTCCGTAGTGCTCCAGCAGTTGCAGCTCTTCAGTTTGTTCTGCAGGTGCGGAGTGGGTTTTGCTTTAACTTCACACTACAGAGCAAAACTTGAATCTCTCTGCATGGCAAGCCAGACAGAAATGATGGGAAATTACTTTGTGGTGAGCAAAAAAGACAAGGATAAAAAATTGGCAGGGAGGATAAGATAGGATAAGAGAGGCTCAAAATATCTAGTGTTTGCTTATGCCCCAAATTTTGACGATAGCTTAGTGTCTGATAGCTCAACTTGATGATGAATCATAATTACTTAGCAGTTCTGTTCCCTTCCTCCCCCACAAGATACAAGCTACTTAAAATCAGGCTGGGATTCCTCAGTTACTCTGATAATAGGGACTCTGCCAGAGCCTGTTGAGTCAGTTGCCTTGTAACTGTAAGGGCCTTTCAAAAGGACAATCTGAAGTCAGTCCTACAGAAACTAAGGTGCCTACAGATTAGTGATGTTTATACTTCTTAAAAATAGGAACATGAATAAAATCGTTGTACTACTGTAGCATCTGAGTAAGAACAATGCAGACAAAGCATTAGACAGTGATGAGGAGTTGCGTGCTACAACAAACCAAACCCATTGCTTCTGTTTGTCTTTTAAGGCTCCATGTAAAGGAAGAAATCAGTCTCGTGAGTGACCTAGTCATCTCGGAGAACATACCAAAATAAGCTATCCAACTTTATTTTGCACCCCTTCAGTCTTCACCAGGGATATTCTCATATCTATGACTTAAAAAGAAATCATTTGTTAGCACTGCACTGAAAATTGTTTGTCACCAAGTGATTGCATTATGATTAATTGTTCCCTTATAAGCTGCCATGTATTGCTCCATGTGTATTTCTTTTCCCAGAGTGTTTGGGCTATGCTGTGGTGGTAATAGGTAATATATCTAATCAAGTTTTCTTTGATAAAAACCTTAAAATATTTTTATTAATTCTAACACAGAAGCTTTAATAATATTTTCCTAAACAGCTTATGACCGCGGGCACATTCTGGGAGTAATTTGTCCTTGAAGTTAAGTTTACTCCTTTACATTACTTGGGCTTTACTATAATTCCTCAAAACAGGATTTAAGTAGGATTTAAAACTACGTAATCCTTAAGCTGGTCCTCCGTGAAGGCAGATTTAGCCCTTAAAGCACTGCTTCATTTAAGTTTTTTAATTCCTAGTATAGTACTTGCCTTAAATTTTATACTGCTCAGTGCTTTGGTGGCATATAGAAAAAGTTGAAACTACGCTGTGTGGCTTAAAATATGTTGTTTCCTGGGGAGGATTTTGGGAAACAGGTGTTAGTAGGGCCCTTTCTCTGCCTCTTGAGTGTGCTGGGTAAGCCCAGCTAGATCCTACCTGCCCCTGCCTGCCTTCTTGCTGTTTTTCAGCTGACCACCTACCCTGAAATATGCTAAAATGCACAAAATACCTATCAGTGGATATGGATGTTGTCTTTTCAGCAGTTGAATTAGTGGATAGGTTTGGCTTTGAGCTATTAGGCTTTATTCTTGCAGGGTGTTTCTCTACTCAGCTCTTAATAACAGTGGCTCTGTGTCCACTGCATTTCTTGTACTTCTCTGATTCTATGATGCTACATCTTTGGGACCCCTTCCCTGCAAAGCATTTGCTCATTATATATGAACACCCAGTCATGAGCTGATCTCGCTTTGGCTGTCATTTGATTTATTTTAATGTTAGAATTATGTCATGCTAGAATGTCTGTCAAAAAACTTGATTTAATGTGCTTGTAATGAATTTTGTAGGGGAAAATTAACCTTGAGTTAGAGTGCTATGATAAAATTAATCTGTTATGTTATGATGCTATTACATTAAAGTGGGAACTGTTCTCCCCTTTTTTTTCCAAGGTGAACACTTAGTACTGGAGAATATTCAGAGCTAATTCTAGACAGCTGAGGAGCTGAAACTAGGCTAAAATAACTCAAGCAAACAAAAAAACAGCAAGCCCCGCACTGCTGTGGGCTCTCCTCTCTTCTGGCTTTGCTCTATCAAATTTACTGAAGGTGTTGGAATAAGCTGCCTGGTGTTATTCTCTCATACTTACAGCATAACCTCCCTTTTCTGTTCACAGCCCAGCCTACTGCATTCCGGAGGCAGCTTCTGGGATAACTGAGCAAGGATAGACTGCAAAATACATTACACAGTGTACCACGTTAGTAATTAATATACAGGAATGGTGTAGAGGCACTGCACAGCTGGAAGTATTGTTTACCTATAAAGAATGTTTAATTATGAGCGGTTTTAAAATGAATTTTCTTTCCTGTTTTTATTCAATATTTAAGTTGTGTATTTCTTTGCTCTCCAAGCACTGGTTTTGAACCCTGGATCTTGGTGGTCTTGCTTGTGTTGATTAGGTATTTTTGTGTTACAGAGCTGTAAAATATCTATTGACAAAGTAATTTTCTGGGCAACCCTTTAACCCTACCAAATAATTCTCACTTTTTTTTCCAGTCTAACCATTTTCATGAAGTCTGAAATCATACCTGCTACACCAAGCTGGTGTTGGTTTTGCCTGTGTCAAGTCATGGACAGGATCATTTTTCCCAAGGTTTGGTGTCAGTCCTTACCTCCCTCTGCCAGACTTTTCTCCCCTTCGGACCAATATTAGCATGGTCTATGGCAATATCTGTACAAATCAGACGTAAATCAGCGCTGCTTCAATGGCATCAGTTGGCAAAAGCAACATTGGAGAAGGAAAATCTGAGAATGATGTGCTGGTCCAGTACTGGTGAGCTATCTGTTTTATAAAGTCTAATCATTTCTTACAGCAAAACAAGTAATGACTAAGAGGTTTACATTCTCATTCCCCTCAAGTCAGCCTGTAGGAGTTCTGCTGCTCCAGTCACACTTCAAACTGTATTTATTTATGTGTGTGTTTCAGGTCTTCATCTGTATGCTCTTTCACATTGAACTCACATCAAATCCAAACAAATTTGTGTCTTTGAAGTGCAACTGTTGTCAGACTTTTGTCAGAAATTATTATATTGCTGTACAGTTTTGTGGCAATAGCAGAAAAAAATCCAATGCCCAGGTTTTTCATAATTTTCCTGTGTGTTTTTGAAGCTTTCCTAGTGCCTCTTCAGCAAATGCTTGACAAAAGTTTCACAGACACCTACCTATACATCAGGCTCTAAATCCTGAAGATCTCATGCAGCAATAGACTGGTTTATAGTCCTTTCCAGCTTCCCTGAAGAAGAGCAGAATGTGGTTTCTCCACAGCTCAGACAAAGTGAATCTTCCATTTCTCTTTTTTTCTTTAATCGACTTGGGTGTCAGAGTCTCATCTGCCTCACCTGGTTTAAAAGAGGATTTTTTCTCTCCTTTGTTTTTGGTTTTTCAGTTTTGCGGTTTTTGGTTTGTGTTTTTTTTTTGTTGTTTTTTTTTTTTTTTTGTGTGTGTGTTGGATATTTGTTTCTTTTTAAACAAGCTGTATTTTGGAGGATGCTTCTTGGAATTCATGGCATTGAGGCTTGTTTCAGACAAGGTTTCTAAACTATGATAATTTCAAAGTCCATAGGTACAATTTTTAGATAATAGGTCATTTAATAAAATGTACCCATAATGTTTTTCAGCTTAAAAATTACCTCAGCATGTAGATATTGGTTACATAAACAATCCAGCTTTGCAATAAACCATAGGGTTTTCCTTATAAAGGAAAATAAACCCAAGAAATGCCTGGAAACTGGTGGCTGCATAAGAAGAGAGAGAAAGGTGGGCTGTTGATGGAGAGCAATACTAGAACGGTGCTAGCAAGGGGGAGGCAGAGATTGGTTCATTGAACAGAGCAAGTTATGGACAAACTGGAAGCAGCAAAGCAGTATCATCTGATTGGAAAGAACAAATGGATTGCTCCTAGGACAGGAGTTTGGAAGATGGAGACTTGAGATAGCTCCACTAAGGAAAAAAATAACTGAAGCCAGGCTGGGAAAAGAAATGGATAGACTTGAAACTAGGCAAAGATTGAAAGAAAAAATGAAGCTATTCCAGTGTTTTCAAAGGATGAAAAAAGTGCTTTGTTACTCTGTTTTTACCAGAAATCCTTTGTCCTTGTTTCTTCCAGCAGAGAAGTTCTGCAGGTGTTGCAGGTCACCACTGCCGCAGTACAAAGTATGCTCTGTGCTCCTGTTCATCTTCCCAACACCATGCAGGCACCGAGGGTCATTTCTGCTCCCATTATCTTTGGTTAGTGAAGTGAGACTGTTTACAGAGTAAGCAAAAGCACTCTGCTGTTTTTCTTTGCCAGTCAGGGGGAGGAGGTCACTTTGCTTGCCTGGATTGGTTTGGGTCTGCTTGTGGAAATATGGCCAAAAAATAATTCCTTTTAATTATTTTTTCCCTGTTCTGGTTGCTGCTTCTCCATCGCTGTCCCTGAACACAGACACAGAAACAGCGACATGAATGTGCAGTGTTTTTAGCCTCAGGGGCTGTCAGGACAACACAGTTTTGATATGTTTCTGCTGACAAGACCAACCAGGGAGAAGGACAGGCGATCATCATATGTGTCTATATATGTATGGCAAAGCCTTATCATACATTGGTAAATTAAGTTTTGATGAGAACCTTGTAGTGCTTACTAGATATAACACAGGCACAAAGCAAGTTATTAAAATGACCTTATTTTTGCAGTGGCGAATGATGAAGTTCATACAAAATCAGTGCATTGGGAACAGGATTCCAAGTATGGAAGAGAATAATATTTTCAGTAAGTAGGTAAAATAATGTTAACATATTTAGAAGGGAATTAACCATTGAAAAATGATAAGGAGAAATATAGGAGGTGAAGGTTGTGTCTGGAAGATACATATTTCTAGTGTCCTTGGTGTGTACTCTACCATCTTGAGCACAGATGATTTTCAGTCTTCAGCTCTTTACAGGCCTGATTTTGAAATGTCACCAAGTGAACACTTTGAAACTGATGCCGTTCTCCTTTTCCCCCAGCTCAGGTAGCACAGGGAAGGTGAGATTAGCATGGACCTCAGCCCAGCATGGAGAGTCTCCTCTGCAATGTCTGTGTTGTTGAGGGTCGCCTGTGGTAAGGTAAGGTGTGTGGGACCTTCAGCTCCTGCCCCCCTGCCCCCCCCCCCCAACATGGATCAGAGCACTGGTGACAAGCCAGGGTTGCTGTGAGCACTGCCTCTTTGCTTCCTGGTTTGGACGCGTAATAGGAACTTGAAGTCAGTGCCAGTGTGCCATGTGTTGCACAGTTGTTCTTGATCTGGATTGAGGTTCGATCATTATTGCGAATCTGCTCTTGGGTTTGGGGCAGTCAGTAGAGCTAGGTGCACACAGGGTGATGTCGTTGGACTCATTTGCTGTCCCATCCCTGGCAGTGTTCAAGACCCCTTTGGACAGGGCTTGGAGCAACCTGGTCTAGTGAAAGGTGTCCCTGCTCGGCAGGCGGTTTGAAACTAGGGGAACTTTAAGGTCCTTTCCAACTCGAACCATTCTGTCGTTCTATGATTCTATGTTTTGCCTGCTACAGTGGAAGCAGGTTGTCAGTCACTTCCCTGTTTCTGTGCTTCTCCATCGCTGATCCATGAAATGAACAGCCTGGTACCTATGTAGCGGCAGAAGGGCTTTGGAAAGCTTGGATCTCTCATGGGGTCTCTGGGACCTGGGCTGTTTGGGTTGGGTGGTGCAGCCACCTGCCTGGCTGTGATTCAGGCTGCACCTTGTGCTGTGCTGATGGCGGAACCGGAGAGGCAGCTCCCCAGGTGATTTCAGAGCATCCCAAGCAGACATGTAAAATAGATGGTGTGTTTGCCACTGGGGTAGGCTCCCGTGCCATCACAGTGCTCACTTCAGCCAGGTCTGACACCTCAGAGCCTGTTACAGGGTCTGGACCAGAGGGAGCCAACAGTGAGAGGGCCCAGCTGGTGTGGCCTGAGTGCTGCTGCTGTGACATCCCCAGTAAGACACAGTGGTTCTGTGGAGCATAGGAAAGCTGAGTTGAACACGTGGTTTATTGCTGGTGGTGGCTGTAGATGAGAGACATCCAAAGTAAAATGGAGGATCCTAACCCCCAGGGTAGATGGTTTTTCAGATCCGTTTGTTTTGCTTGATTTAAGGCAATAAGAAGAAGTTATAGACTAGCCCCTGGCATAAGTGTGGTTACAATGCAGACCTGTCATCAAAGCCAGATACTGTTGCCAGGTACCGTCTGTGGGGGGTTGTGTGCCTGGGAAACAGTTCTTTCGATGCAAAACTGTTTCGAGTTTTTGACGCATTCCCTCTTGCCTAGGTCTAGCAGTCAGGGAGCAGCACGGCACTGTGTCCCTGCTCAAGGGGATGGAGGTGCAGTGCCAGTCAGCCTTCTCTTATACCAGGCCCAGGGGCTGGCTGTTGCTGTCACCTCTCATGGGGCGCACGTCGGGAAGCAGTTCATGCCGGCACTTGGCTGCGCGGGGTGGGGTGCGGGACCGGTGTTTTCCTGCAGCACAGGGACAGCCTGGCCCCACGGTTGCTGAGATCCTTCTGTCACGTTTGTGGAGTCCGGAGCATCCCGACGGGCACCAGGATGGGGAGTCCGGGGCGGCTCCGGAGTCTCGTCCGCTCAAGCTGACGCCCTTGGGAGTCGCGACAGGAGCGCGTAGGGGCGGGGCCTCTACAGCCGGGTATTCCCGCCCCCAAGGCGCCCATTGGTTTTTACCGCCCTCTGCTTTGCATATTAATGAAATCAGAGCAAACCGGATGGTGGGGGGGGTTGTTCATTAGCATACGCATCTCTGCTCTGGGCGCAGGGCAGGCGTCGTCGCTGCTCGTAGCGAACGAGCTTCGGTTGGGGCGGGCGGCGCGCAGCAGCCCCGCCGCTGGCAGCCCCGCCGCGGGGCCCGGGCCCGGGGCGCACGGCAGCCGGCGCGCTCCCTGGGGACCGCCACCCGCCGGCAGCGGTGCAGGCTGAGCCGGCGATGGCCGCCGCCGCGCGGGACCTGCTGGATTGAGATGAGCAGCGGCGGCGGGCGTTGGATGGGGCGGGCGGGCGGCGGAGGGCTGGCTTCCCGGGCGCGCCGCTGAGGTGGCCCCAGCGCCGCGCCGGCCGGAGGCGCCTTTTTATTTTTACCTTTTGTTGTGATTGTTGTTGCTGTTTTTAAACCTCTCGTTTTTCTCCGCCCGCCGGTAGCCGGGCTCGGTGTGCGGAGGGCGGCGGGCCGAGCCGGTGGTCGGTGGGGGCCGGCGATGCGGTGCCTCGCTCTGCTCGGCCTCGTCGCCTGGGGCCTGGGGAGCTGGGCCGGGCCCAGCGGCGGAGCGTCCCCCCCGCCCTGCCCGGCGTCCTGCAGCTGCGACGGTGACCGCGGCGTGGACTGCTCCGGGCGGGGGCTGGCCGCCGTGCCCCCGGGACTCAGCGCCTTCACGCACGCCCTGTGAGTCGGGGTGGGGGCCTGGGCGGGCGGGTGTTTTGTCCCCCTTTATTTACCCCCCTATAACCGTGTGTTTACGTATCTTTTGTTGCTGCTGCTGGTTTAACACGGTCACCACCGCGGCCTCCGCGCTGCCCCCCGGCCCAGCCCGCGGGTGGCGGCCTGTGGGCAGCGGCGGGGCTCGCTGGGCGGCTCGCTGGGCAGCTCGCAGGGGCAGGTGAGGGCAGCGGGGCCTGAGGCGGCACCTGGGCCCGGCCGCTGCCCCGCGGGGGCCCGGCCTGGCCTCTCGGAGGTTTAAAAGGCTGGGAGGGTTGGCGAGGGGAGCCTGTGGCTGCGGAGGGGGAGCTCCTGTAGGGTTCGATGGACTCCTGGTACCGTCCTGTAAGGCAGGGGAGCCGCTGCCTGCACGTGTGTGTGTGCCTCTGTGCTATGTCCTCGCACTGCAGCGCCTTTCTCTTCAGTTTTCTCCAGAAACCAGCTCCCACGCTAGCTGATCTTCTCCCCAAAGTCAAGACGTTTCCAGCCCTCAGCAAGCGTGAATCAGTTAAATAAGGATGCCTTTGCTGTTACAAAACGTCCTAGTGTATATGCGGAGCTGAACCTTGGAAAAAAAACAGCGTAAACAAGCGTCGTGAGCTTTGTTGAGTTTTCTTTGTGGACAAAACAAAATACAAAATCTGAAAACCCTTTATCCGATATCCTGTGATGATATTGTAAAGCAGGCACAACCTGGTGGATGTTGCGTTGAGTTTTGGTAACTTCAATAATAATGATTTTAATTGAGGAATGAACACTCTGTTTTGTAGAGACATGACCAGAGAGGGATTTGTAGCTTTCAATATGGTAGCTTTGCTAATCCACAAACCTGCTAAGTTTCACAATAAAACCTGTCAGTCTTGCCTTGCTTCTCAGCAAAGATTTGGAGCAAGGTCTTGTATGGGCCAGTGGTCAGGTCTGTTATTGCTAAAGCTTTACAGCATACAGCACAGAGTGCACCCCGGCAAGTGACAGCGCATGAGTACACATCGGTAGTGAGCTGCTGTGTTGTCAAAATACAGCAGCGGTGTATGCCTACGAAAATGTCACTTTTTTTCCCCCTCCCCCCTCTTTGTTTGCCTACACTTAATATGCAAAGAGAGTCTGATTCTTAGTTACTGGATGTTTTGTTTACTGAGCAGGTTTCCAATTTCTCCTGTTTGCATTTTTTTTTTTCTCTCTTTTAGTAGTTTAAGCTGGGTGGAGAAGGGTTACCGGGCCTTTTGGTTGTGTAGTACCTGATGAATGGCAAAAGTTACCGGTCTCGGTTGGTACCTATGCTGAAATACTTTGTTCCTTTCTGTGCCTGTGCTGTGTTGTTGGGAACTGACTTCGTGGTGGTTTTTCTGTGGCAGAAATGGTGTTTTGTGACTGTGGGGGGTAAGGAATCGGGACCTGATGTCATGAACCCTTGGATTCGCTGGTAAATTGTCTTTTCTTTGCAGACAAAACAGGAAAGTTACCCAACTTCATCAAGTACCTGAAGCCTATCTGGTAAAAGCCACATTTAAGTGCCAGCTTTTATGGTTACTGTGTTGTCTGGCTGTCATGTAAAATTGGTCTCGGTACATCTCTGCGTGCCTGCAACATGGCATTCCTTGTCTAATGGTACGAGTTGTCATAGCCAACACCCATTAGAGATAAAGTCACTGAAGAGTTTCAGTTTGCAAGTTCCAGGTAAATTTCCTGAAGCCACCTGAAGGCTTTTTGTAAAAGTAGGAGATCTTTGTATGCTTCAGCGTATTTCATTGATGGATTTGTGTCGCTGTTGGTTTTATGCCCCTTAAATCTGAGCAGAAACTTTCTACCTATCTTGTTCTGTGGCAGTGAAGGAAGCTCTTGGTCCCCACTTGTGTTTAGTTCCGTTCCCTTGTTTACAGAAGGAAAAAAAAGGGTGACTTCTTGGCACTTCTGTGCTTGAATAGTCTCTATTGTAGCAAGGGCACTGGAAGTTTAGGATATGTAGAAAACAGTTTTGTAAGCAATAAAAAGCTCATTTCAGACCTGCTTGGCCTGGACAATGTACAGTTTTGCCAGAGAAGCTGAGTTGGCTCATGAGGAGGGGCAAAAAAGAAAGAAAATAACATTCCCCCTCCCCCCGCAGCTGACATGTTTGTGTCATGGCAAAGTGTCCTAGCTATGTGAAGAGAAGAAAGCTTTGCTATGCTTTGTGTCAGGCAATGTAAGGATGCCAGGAAATCCCCTTAGCATTTCTACAGGGCTTTTTTTTTGATTACAGCCGTAGCAGCAGCAAGTCCACAGCACAGCAGAGATGGCTGGAAGAGTGTTACAGGCGATATTCTGTGATACTGAAGCAAAGTTGTTCCTGCTTTTCTGCTTTAGCCAGGAGAGAGCAACTGAAGGAAATTAGCTCACTATTGACCCAAGTTGGCAGTGAATGAGTTTTGAGGCAGTTGAGAACTGTGGAAGGGGTTGGTATTTAATTCTTCTTACATCTGTTTTCCTGCAGTCTTAATTTATTTTTAATTTTAATAATTTAACATAACTTCCAAAGCTGCATTTTGAAAACACAGCCATGTTTCCCGGGCTGCCATGAATGGTCAGGCAGTGACTTCTGTAGAGCCTCAAAAGTACCTCCTTTCAGGTTCCCCCCTTCTTTCCTTATTTCCTATTCTTCAGCTCTTGACTGCTTCACTGCTCATTCTTTGCTTACTGCAGTGGTTAGAAAGCTCCTCCAAACACAACAGATTTTTATTTTGTTGTGTGGAATGTACGTTAAATCCACTCCATTCATACCTGGCAAAAGGTGCTGCAACCATGATGCTGGGTGCAGGGAGAGGAGGACTAGGGTGATAGCAGTGGGATCCATGGTTACATTGTTACTGATGTGCAGCATGGTTGCTGATGCGCAGCATGGTTACATGAGGGTAGTTGCATCAGACCAAGCAGCTTGGAAAGACGGCATCTATAGCTCATTACTTTTGAGTCATCAGTGCGCTTTGAGAGATAGAATTTGAATGAAGAAGGGTGGGTACGTCATCCCAACCACAGTCATCTTGGTGGAGAGATTTTGGGGAGATAGACAAGAGAGAGGTGGCAGCACTAGATCCGGGCACTGTGAGGGGCTGGAGGGGATGGGATGGGAGGGAGTCAGGAGGACATGACCATGGATAATTACTTGATACTTTTACTGTAGGCGGCCATTTGTTCTGTATAATTTAGGTAGGTGTTTATGTAACTCTTAATTACCAGCTGCCTGTTTTTCTGTTTATGAAGGCTGTGATTTTGCTTTGTTGCAAAATAACTGTCGTCTAGCAAGTTGAGATGCCTATGCAAGAATGTGAAAATGTTGTTTGTTTGGGTTTTTTAACCAATGCGGTACACGCCTGATCTATGATATTTCACATGCCATGTGCTAGAAAGCATCCACTTTAGTGGAAGACAGTTATGGTAGGGCATACTTGTACTTGTGTTTCTCATGGGTGTCAGTTTAAGAACTCAAATTGCAGTTTTAGAGGTTTAATACATGTGTGAGTCTTGTGCAGGAGATGAAAAGCAGATAATTCTAGCTGGTGACGTCATAGGCATCTTACATGGACCTGGCCATTTTAGGTAGGGGCTTGCCTGACAATCATGAGGAATGTAGTCCGTTCTCAGTGCCTGCTATTGTATTTTGGGCACTTGAAAGGTAAAAACAATACAGCTGATTTCCCTTCTGGTGCTTCTTGTTTGTATTTTTAGGGAGTGGCAGGGTCCCTTGCTTTAATTTTACTTTGAGTTGTGAAAGGTAGGCTTATGACCTCTGGCTGATTTAGAGGGTAGAACTTAAGCCTGAAACAGTCATCTTGGTCTTTTTGGGTTTTTTTTATTACTCCTTTAACCTAATACTGGCTGTCTTTCTGTGTGCTGTGTTATGCACAAGATTTGTAAGATTAAGATGTGGCAGCCTAGAAGGACCCTTCTTTTGTGTGTTTCATACCACAGGTTACTTCAGCAATCACAGAGACTTGATCCTCTGTTGTTTTTTTTTTTTTTTTTTTTTACAGTGTTCTTACTGTCTGGAAGTATCTACGCTGTTTCACGTTAGCATTTCATGTCCTGCTCTGTTTATGTATCAATGGCAAAAATGGTACGGTTCTGTTTGGACTCAGCAGAGCTTGTGCATTTTGTTATTTGTCTTTTCATCTCGCACTTTTGTTTTTTGTAGGATGGTGATGAAATGCAGTAGGTAGATGTGAGATGTCTTCTTCTAATGCGTCTGGTACAAACACACAGATATTTAGCATCTGCTTTGGTCAGATAAGCACAAGAAAGGACATGGCTGAGGTTTTATGAAGGCTGTCTAGCAGAGTTATTATGGTGAAAAGTAAAGATGTCCAGACATGACCTTGAGTCTGGAAAACGTAGCATAATTGCAGTTCTTCTGAGATAGAAAAGCCTTATCTAATTAGAGGTTTGAAGGTTTTACAGTGACACCATTGGGTTTTTTTCGCTTGCTTAATGCCCCATGGTGGTGATGGGATGGCAAGTAATAAGAGGCTTATTCTGGCTTTATAAAAGCATATTTCTTATACTACTTTCGGAAAGACACAGTCACATCATTTTAATGGGAATATTCCTGTTAGTTGGCAGAAATGCTGTTGCATTTATACGTGCCTGTGCAATCCCACAGGCTGGAAAGGGGACTTGAGTTTGATACAGCATCCAGCACCCAGTGGTCAGCAGCTTTCACTCAAAGACTGGAGTCTTTGTGATTAATTTCAAGCTGTCTGATTTGTCAGTCAGTCTTGTAAACAAGTAGATGCTCTTGGGTAGTGCACAGAAAAGTGAGGTGTTTGTTGTTCCAAAGTTTGTTAAATGTTTTTTACCCTTTTAATTTTCTTTGTTGGCAGAAAATTTGGTGTTTTCCTCCTTTTCTTTTATCCCTCCCCCGAAAAACCCCAGTGCCCTGCTGTAGCATGTAATTTGTCAGGTATTTGGCTTTTATTTTGTACGTTGAGCATTTGTATCAGCAATATGACATTTCTTGTTTGATACTTCCTGGCAGAGGCTCCTAAGTGTGACTTTGGGGAATAAATGCTAAGATGATTCTTCAGCATGGAAAAAAAAAAAGTTGGACTTTAATGTGAGCAAGTTTATGCTAGTAAATAATTACCTTTTCAGTTCTTGAGAGGAATTTACTAATAACTATCTGCTTGAGATGGAAAATATGGGAACTATAATATAAGGACTGAAAAACAAAACAAAACCCTGAGAAGCCTCCTCTGCGAGGATCTTTATTTGTTTTGTATTCTACATCTAAGCCAGCAATTTTTGCAGAACACAAGCTCTTATTTACCCAGAGAAAATTACTGGCCTAGATTTCAGAAGGGCTGAGCACCCATATCTCATTTTAGAGAGCCTGGGAACTGCGGGCCTTCAGGAGTGTCTCTGAGTGTCTGAGACCCTCCTCTCAGCCACCCTTGTGCTTTTCCTAAAAGCTTCTTCCTAAAGGTGGCCCTTCTGTTGGGAATGGGCAGGAGCTGATGTTTTATTTATATTACAGAGGAGTTGCCAACAGCTCAGGTTTGCCTGTTCCTTGTTTTGCAAGCAAGCAAGGGAGTGAAATGGATGGGGCTGGTTACTTCAGCATGGCCGCATGGGACTTCGTGGCCAGCAGTTATTCTATTAAGGGATGAATGCATTTCAGGCAGCAGCTCTGTGCTGCCAAGTTGTGGTTTTGGGTTTCTTTACGGAAGAAGCAGAAAGTCAAAAATAGCTTGAGGAAGAATTATAGAGATCTGTGTGATCTAGAAATAGGAGACGAAGGTGGGAAAGGGTACATGAGAGAGGGTAAGAGAAGAAATCATCTCTATCTCAAGAAGCCGGTAAACTGAAGCAAGAGAGATATAAGTTGAGATGTTTGCCAACAGAGGTATGAACAGGATTTCATGTGTTAATGGGCCCTGGGCATCCTCCCCACCTGGTGAACTTGCCATCTGCTGCTGTAGTGACCTAGGGTTTTGTTGCAGGGGAAATGCTCTTCTGTGGTTTCCCATACCTGCCTTTCAGGTATGGCTGCAGTTTTCTGATAAGATGTTCTCAAACTTTGGTCTGAGAAGAGATTTCTGGTCATGTGATGTTGGTTCTTGAAGCTTTCCCACCGCCGGCTTGCCCTGCACAACCCTTTCGGAAATGCGGAGGTAGCTGTTAGTATTTCCTTTGCTGATAGATGGGCAGCTGGTTCAGTTGATGTAGAGCTGCATGCAGCAATGGGTGGCACAGCAGAAGAGAGGAAGATCTTGATGTTACTATATAAGTAACTGCCCTCACGATAAACGTCTTTGAAATCCCTTGTTTCAGAATCAGGCCCAGATTTATTCACTTTCGTGTTCCAAATAAAGCTGGTATGTCCCAATGAGAAGCATCTATCATTAAATGTATGGGTGCCTGGAAAGTGTAATTAAATCATGCAGAAACAGCATGTGATCTACCTGACAAAACAATTGACCTTTTTTGCTTTTCTTTTAAAGTGCTTAGTTACTGCAGCTGTCGGAGTTTCACTGAAATTGAAAGTTTCCAAATCTGTTGTTATTTATTTCAAAATGCATAGCTGAAATAGCAGAATCGATTTTATTTTGCTGTTGAATGATTTAAGTGTTAAAGGCTTGTGACAAGGTTAGAACTTTCCATTTCCCAGAAACATACTGCTGTTGCTGAAAGAAACCTGTATTTCAGCTTCTCCCTGGATTTGAAAGTCCATTCTGCATAAACTGGTCAACTGACATCAGTAATGATAAGCATCTTTTACAAAACAACAGAGGGGACTGTCTCAAAAACAACAGCTTAAAGGAGGTGTCTGACAATGACTGCTGAATTTGAATACGTAACAGCTAACAGCGTTATGGGTCATGTCAGTTAATATGATAATGTTTTAAACATAGCATTACAGAAATAAAAATAAATTCCTTAGGCTTCTCTTGTGTGCCTTTTGCATTTATCTTTGAATACTATTCATTAGGGAAACCTGTAAAGTCAGGAGTATGTGGAAGGTTTTACATTTTTTTACATTTTTTCACTACTGAAGATTCTTGTGCTTCTCAAGTGATAGCACTTTTGAATGTAGTGAGAAGTTTGGTATAACAGGAGATAACTATAAAGTATATAAGGTCTGTGGTTGAAATCTGATGCTCAGAGTGCATCAGTGGTTTTATTTCTTCTTGTTGATGTTTTTCAAGTCTAATATTGATAAATACACATGTAATTAAAAATCTTGTTTTATAACTTTGTTAACTGTAGGTAATTCAGACAGTGGCTGCTGATTTTTGACAACTTGGTCTCAAGATTCTGGCACAGTGAAGATAAATAACATTGAAGTAAACTTTGAGTCTGATTTTAATATTTTCTTAACTTCAGATCAAAAAATAATAGCTAATTTTTTTCTTCAGGGGTAGGAAAACTATCACTATGGTAAAGAACTATAGCTTTGTTTTTTTTTTTTTTTTTTTTAATATAGTAACTAATTCCTGTAAGCTTTGCATTAAAAACACAGGAGGAGCCTCAAACCATCAAGATAGTCTGGAAGAAGGTATAGAAGTTATGTAGAAGGGGCTTTCTTTGGGGCAGAAGAGATTTTATTCTTTTTCCTGCAAGAGAGGAAGTGCTAATTTTTTATCTTGAGGAAAAGATGAAATAAATGTGAAGTCAGATGAAGTTGTAGAGAGCTTTTTGAAGAGTACCCTGAGCAGTCAGCCCTCAGAGAGGAAACAGCTGTATTTGCAGCTCCCAGTTGAGCTTTCTCTTACTAAAATGTAAAGACATTTTTTTGTAGTGTACTTCCTTTTCTCTCCCCATCCAGTCATGCAGGAATGCTAGGTCTTGCAAGGACTTTTTTCACCCTGAACTTTTTGAGCAAATGTGTTTGGAGTTTTTAACTGGTACACAATTAGCAGTGAATCATAAATGGATGTGCAATTTCAGAGGTATGCAGGGGAGGCCTAAACCTGTTTAATTTAGCTTAATAATGCTGCAAACACAGTTGTGTATTTTAGAACCTTGTTCTGTGAAAATGTGTTTTTGTTTGGGAGTTCTCCCATTACCTTCTTGACATCTGCATGGTTACAGATGAATAGCTTGACCCGGTGCCCCAGCAGGGAGAGCGGCGTGGCTGTGCTTTCAATAGGCATGTCTCTGACAAAGGAAACATATGGAATATTTCATTCCCATCTTTGCAAGGGCAGAGGGCTGGGGGCTTCAAACTTTGTGGTAGGTTGGTAAGCTAGCCACAGAGTTTTTGCTGTGAGCCCTCAAAATGCTCTTGCTAAGGGCGTTGTGCTTTGCTGTGGGACTGGAATCGTGGATGTAGAGCAAAGCTCTTTTGGCATTGCAGTATTAATAATGTGACCAGGCAGTAGAGTTCACCATAGTCGCCCTTCTTTCTTCTACATGGTACTGAGCAATGTCTAGTGGAAGGTGTTCCAGAAGGAGGTTTGGAACTAAATGAGCTTTAAGATTCCTTTCAACCCAAACCATTTTATGGTTCTGTGTTTTTTGTTAACCATCTGGGTGCTGTGGTGGCTGGCATTTGGTGTTCAGTAGGTCCTGAAGTTGCAAGCGCAGATGCAAGGGTCCTTCTGGAATGTGCCTTGGGGTCTGTCTCCCCCTATTCCCATTACGTTCCCTTTCAGAGCACAAAATGGGACTAGTTCTTCCTGTGATCCAGACAATGTGGTGTGTTAGCTTGAAAGTGAAAGTTTGTTTTTCCCCATTCAAGGCTTTGGGCTTGTGGCAGGAAAGCATGGATGGTTTGCTCCTGTTGCAGCACTGTCTTGCAGGAGAGGATAGTGCAGGTCAGGAGAGGATGTTGAGGAAAGCTTTGCTGCTCCATGCCTCGTTAAAAGGACTTGGTGGTGTCTAGCTCCAGTCCTTTCTTTGTTACTAAAATTTCACCTAAGGAGTGTCATGTCTGTCATGTGTAAAATTCCACTTCATATGTTTTTAAAAATAACCCTTGCTATTTTTCTGAATGCTATTTTTCCGGAACAGTACCGGGTACAGGTAGTTCATTTGGAAAAGTGAAGAGACTTCAGTGTGCAGGCCTCTCTCTTTGAGGCAGTGGGTCTTTTTGTGGGGAAACCTCATGCTCCTCAGTTAGCAGAACTGGTGGATCTGGTCTTCATTCGCTTCTTCCACCTAAGATTATGAAGGAGCCATCTGCTCTTTCAGGTACTGTGTTTGAGAGCCTAAAAATGTATTTTTAACCAGGGGAAACATTGCTCAGATTGGAAAACCTGCTTTGTTGCTCTCTCAGTGCTCTCTGAGCTGCTCCAGCAAGTTAGGAGCCCTTGAACCTACTGAAGGGAGCCTCACACTATTTGGAAGATTGATGCGCTTATGCCCAGACTTACACATTCTTTAAGGGAATTTTGAAAAGCTGCTGCCAGCAGCAATCTGCAGACTCCTTGTTCATCTTTTTTAGTTGTGTTTTATTCAAGCAGTTCTCACCTTGCTGTGTTTCCTCTGGGTGTCTCCTTGGGGTTCTGGTGGTGTTTATGGAATTAAGAGGGGGGGAAACTGAGCTGGGAGAGAAAAGGATATGGTCCTGTGTAAGGGGCCTTATTCAGAGAATGTAGTTGCTGGTGATTTGGACCTGCACAGGCTTCTGCCTTTAGGTACTTTTTTTCACTGCTTTTGTTTTTAATATTTGGGTTTAAAAATAAAAAAAATAAAAAAAAAAAAAAAGAAAATTTAAAAAAAGGGAAAAAGAAAAAAAAAAGATATTTGCTAATATTGACCAGACTGTTAATATTTTACAGAGCTAGTATGAGTCTTGCTAGATGTAGAAAATCCATGTCTTTTCCAAGGGCAAATCTGCTGGCTCTGTGCTAAGTGTTTAGTGGAGGCATTAAATCTCTTCAGTATCCAGGTCAATCATTGATTTAGAATTGACTTGCCTGACATGTCGTTGTCAACTAGTTTGTTTACATGCTGTTTTTTTTAACCTGTTTCCTGAAAAGACAGGTCTCTGGTTTCCATACTAAATATGTATCTTGATGTTTAGGCGTTCTAAGCAGGGTTTTTATATGGTTTGAGTATAATAAATGGCAGTTCTTTAGTGTTTCAGCAGAAGCCTCTGCATTTGTGCAGCAAGGCCAGTTTTTCCTCCTTAAAATACATGTATTTTTCAACTCTGAAGTAAGTGTGCCATTTTTTCCTCACATAAATTTTTTGCCCTAATAACTAACTGGTCTGTAACATAGATGAGATTGATGCCTATTTCCAAATACCTTGGATATTTATTTTGCCAAATATATTCCCCATTTCCTGCAGGTATAGTGCATCACCTGGTCTCAGCTGATTCAGTGCCATGAGGAATAGAGAATAGTGGCATGATAACATAAACATAAAAATATTCCTTCTTAATGCTGTTTTCGCAGTGAATTTGGCTCAGCAAATTTGATGTCCAGTCTGATTTGATTTATTATTGGTCAGATTGATATTGTAGGTCATGTTGCTGAGCAAATTGCTTTGTCCTAGGGCATCTTCCATGGGAACAGACAGCTTCTGTTTCATCTCTGTCTTTCAAGTGCCTGGCAGAAGATACAGCTTGGGGCACACTCCCTGTCTGCAGTTAGTATGGAACTGCTGTGGCCCTTTGGGCTTTTCTGGATAAGACATTTGGGAAGGCTGGGGGAGCTTTGTGCAGTTTGATCCTTGACTGCTTGCTCTCTTAATGTCTGTGCCAGACTAATAATTTTTTGTCCATGTAAGCTTTGTTACCACAATAGATAGGATAGAATCAAATGCTTCAAATGATAAGTAATGTGCAAGTGATCACCAAGTTGGGAAATTCTGCCATACCATGACAGTATTAAATCTTCCTCCATGAGCATTCTAAAAACATGAATCTGTTTTATAGAATCCTGTGCAAATTGGCAAACATTTGTGCATGTGTCTGTTTTGCTGTGTCTGATAAAACCATGTTATGCTGGCTGGAGTCTGTCACCTCTCCCTCATCATCCCCGTGCCCCATTTGTTCAGAGTACAGCTGGACTTTGATCTTTTTTCTACAGTCTTGGAGTAGTAAATATTAGTCATGGCAAAAATGGATATAGAGTCACCTGCATGGGGTTGATTCTGTTGTATGGCTAAACAAGCAACAGGTACTATCCTGAACTTTAGCTGGTATTTTTCTTTAAATAAGAACTTGGGTGTTTTTCCTGCCCTGTTGCATCATTCTGGAATTACAGCATTACTGAGGAGTTATCCCTATTCCAGAGTACTTCTTTTCAACGGGCACTAACTGAGCACAGGTGTTGCACTGATAGCTCCTGTGTGACCAGACCCTGCTTGGTGTTTCACACTGTAGAGGTATTGGGGAAACTGAGATTTCTACAATGTGCTCATGATATATGTACATTTATCAACCCGCCCTCTCTCTTCCCCCAACCCCCCTTTTGACAGACAGTACATTAGTTCTGCATCGTGATGTTGCAGAGAAGGACAAGAAGTGTGTAGTGCCTACGGTCATTCATCCCAAGTACGAAGTATGTTTTAATTGCTGGTGTCCTTCTTAAACTGCTATGTCAAATTGAAAAGTAGCTTCTGATCGTAAGAGCATAGGTGAACCACAGTGTGAATCAATAGTGAAATTACAGAAGTATTTTACATATGGCCATTTCCAGTATCACTTTGCATGTCCTTTGCAAAGGGACAAAGTCCTTTTGCGTATCTGATTTAAAGAAGGAAAACCCATTGAGTAGTAACACCCTGCTTCAGGATTTGAGCCCTGCCATCTGTTTGCATTGTAGTGCAAGCCTTAGGTCTGATAATGGTGAGGTTTGCTGCCCAGACACTGTTCTTTAGCTCTGTTGTACATAGATGGAAATCTGTTTGTATATCCAGCCTTAAAAGTTAATCTAAGGGCTTTGCTGAATGGCTTGAGAGATAAGTTGCCAAGTTTTAAGGTCTGGTAAAGGAGGCAGAACAGTTCTCACAGCAGAGCATTGCTAGCAAATGTGTCTTTGGAGGCTGATAGCAGATCTTTTAACAGTTCGTATCTGCCAAATTACTGGGAAAGCCTTAACATCTGCCTACAGTACAGATTTTGGTTTTCTCCTTTTGGAGTTCAGGCACACCAGCATGGACTTAAATGGGATTGCTTTTTAACCTGCTGTGATAAAGTAGTCTCTTTTTGGTTTAGCTGTCCCCTGAAGTGTCTCAGATGTTAGAAATACAGAGTATTGCTCTGTATTTGCTTTACATTTTAAAAGCAGTTAGTACATAGTATATTTTAACAGAATATATGCAGGTCATCCAAGAAACTTCAGCAGCTATCAGACAAGAATGCGTGCAATTAAACCCACAAACGACCCCTGTTCTGCTGCTATCTTGTCAACAGCAACAGTGCATGGCTCATGTCTTAGGCTCTTTTCCCCAGACAGGCAACTCAGAAGCCCAGGAGGAGAAGATTCTGCTACAGCTTTCCTTCACCATCTTTTCAGGGTTGTGCAAGTGACTTTTGTTAAGTTTTCACACAATAGCTCAGGACTTTTTAGGAAGGACTAGACTAGGAACTCACAGTGCTTATTCCTATATGTTGCATTCATTTAGCTGAGGTGGATTCCAAAACACTGTTGCAGTTGAAGAGGCATCTTAAAAGCTGAAAATCTTTAAGCATTTTTAGCTGTTTACCTGCGGAGAGATTAATGAGCAATAGGTAACTATGTTGGATCCAGGCTTGCAGAATGAAGTGCTTTAGGTTTCAGCACACTCATTTAATTACTGGGTTACTGAAAGTTTTCTCTGCTGTGGGGGTGCTATGCATGTGAGTATGTAGGGGAAACATGTATGTCTGTACAAAGAACTCACATTTATACAAAGAACTGTGAATGAAGTTTGGGGGTATTGCATTTGTGTTGTCTAAAGAGTCCTGCTTCAGATTACCCCCTTCCTTAATTTCCTTTCAGGAAGATTGTAGGTAGGTCTTGCTATCACTTACACTCGATTACTTCAGTGTTCACTTCCCCTATGTGATTTAACATGCACAAGTTTAATTATTCTTTTCTGGCCTGAGGAGAGGTTTCCTTCCAATAATTACCTTCACTGCCCTTTACCCTTCTGCACATTAGTTTTTTTGGAGAAATGTAGCTGCTCAGTAAGCAACTCCAAACAAGGCAGTGCCTGGAGCTGTCTTGGAAGCATAATTTATACCTTTTGCATAGCATGTTAAACTTCAGTTTGCTGAAACTCAACTGCTAGATGTACTGCATTAGCAAGCTCCAAATATTTCTCCCTTTGCTGAAGGTGGTGTGGGTTCTGCAGAAAAGCACTAGTTAACACTGCATCTTGGTACTGTAATGAGACAAGACAGCTAAAAAGGAAACTTTGACTTTAGGAAATGGCATCCATTAATTCTACCATTCCTACTAGCAGCTGTTGTTTAGTCAGACACTATTTAAATGTCAAAAGAGAATAACTCCTTATGAGATGAATGTGATGTAATGCTGCCAGACTGATTGCTCCTGTGATAGCAAAGAAATACATATTTAATCCTGTGGAAATTTCTCAGGGTTATATTCTTCTGGTTGCTCCTAATGCTGTTCTTCCTAATGCATAGCATGGGGGAAAGAAAACAGGAATAGTAAAGACCAGCACGACTAAAGTGGATAAATAAATTGCTAAAATAATTTTAAGTTGATGGTAGTTAGAGGAGGTAAGACTTGATCATTTCTTGGAATGAGTAGTATGGAATTAGTTCCAAAAGCTTTGTCTTCTGCAACTTTAATCAGCCTGTTTGCTACGCAAAATACAATACTATACTATACATCAAAGGGATGGGGATGATGCTTCTCTACCAGGCTTACTGTAGATAAACTGTAAACCTGGTAGAGAAAAATGTAAATAAAAATTGTTCTTATTTAGCTATTTTGTGGTAAATATAACGAAAAGTAACAGAAGGTTCCATACATCTAGGACCTCTGAATATTCAGTGCTGTTATTAAGATGGAATAATGACCTTATTATTACACAGTCTGTAAATACATTTGTAAATTCAAGTGTCTTCAGAACAGTTTATTTTTTCCACATACATGAGTATGACAAAGCCATGTATGTTTTTTAATTATGCTGCCTTCTTCATTATATCCTGATGTTTGTTAAAACACAGAAAAAAAGTGATCATGTTTGAAGTGTCTTCTCATCTTTTAAGGTAGTCTCATAAAGCTCTGGTCTCTGATCCATTGCGGGATTACTTGTCCCTCAACTAAAAGCTAAATTATTAAGTCTGCTTTATATTTTTCAGATTTGATAGTGTTGGTGTTTAGTGTGGGATCTGACGGAATAATTAGAGAGCACTATCTCGTTTCTGGTAGCTGAAGTATTGAGAATAATAGGTGTAACTAAAAATGAAAAGAGGAAATGATTTTCTAGTTTCAATAAAAACCTTTTTACCCTCTCAACTCTCATGGGGTTCATTATTACTGTTATTTTTTAACAGTATCTACACAGTTTTGCTGGTGATAGGTTGGAGAAATTGCTGCATTGGTCTTAATACATGATAATATTGGTAATGAGAAAAGCAGGGTGTTGGTAGTACTCAGGTGTCCATATTAGAGACAGGTTTTGAGCTGCATGGCAAGTTTTACTGGCCCCAGTTTACTGATTCAGTAAAACCCATAGTCTTTCAAGGCAGAAGAAACCGGACTTCTTTGAAGCAAGAGAGAGCAAGAAAAACCAGATCTTTTTATTAATGCAGCTTGGGAGGGGTATTCTTTGTCCACCATGCATCCATTATAGTTGTCTTCCCTGCAACATAGGTTTATACATCAGAAAGGGTTTTGCTTTGACCTATGGCCTTTGGGTAAGAGCTGGAGAGTAGCAACGGATGCCTGTAGGATAGCAATGATGAAGTTAAAATGTGCCCATGTTTGTTGTGTGAAGATAGGAGATAAGGGTTCACAAGCCCAGTTTTCTTCTTGGAGTTAATCTAAAAGATGCATATTGCTGGAAAGATGCATATGATGTTTCTGTCTACAAGCAGGCTAGAAATGCAGGTGGATTACTTGATTGCCTTTTGTGGCTCTCTTGCTTTTCCATCACACATGCATCTGATGCGTTTATATAAAAAAATTGATCCAGTATACATGATTAAACTTGACAAGTCTTAATCTCTGTTGCTAAGAGTGTAGGCTGGATAGGTAATGTGGTAGGTCTTTGTTTTTCATGTAAATACTTGCAATGTTCTTTTGCATTAAGTGTGCTGGGTTTTTTTCTTGACAGTTTAGTGATTAAAATCTACTCAGTTTTAAATAGGTGTAGTTGTGTAAATACTGAGAACAGAGTTAAATTAAAGAGAGAACTTTACCTTTTCAAGAAATTCACGAGTAATAAGTGCTTCTTTGACCTCTTACTTATGGCAAATGATGGCTGTCAGTTTATTTTGGCTGAAGGTTTCTGTGAAATATTTCATTTGCTTGTATGTCTTTTCCTTGAAAATTAGAAAAATATGCTAATTTTTAGTTAATTTATATTCTTGGGTCAGCAATGGAAAGTAGTAGTATTTTTATTCACGTCAGGGCAGAATCCACAAGTCCACAGCTGTACTACTAAAGTTGGTTAGCACAACTGTCCAGTTTGGGATGCGATTCCTGACTGACAAAGTCATGCTGGAGAGCGCCTCTGATGTCCACACAGGGATTTTTTGGGAGGGTTGTTTGTTTTTTGTTGTTGTATTATAAGACCTTGGCTGTTTAGGTACTGAGATCCCCCTGTCCTGGGCACTTGGAGCTGTATGTGGGGCTTTGGGGGGTGGCATGGGAGAGGCTGGGTCTTGTTTTGCTTTTTTTACATTATACTGCAGTGGTGAATATTAATATTGTATTGCAGTTTTATCAGATTCTCTCATGAGACTTTTATCAGCATTATATGAATTTGGGTTGTGGCTGGTGCATTGGACGGATTTAGAATGACATTTCATGCTTGTTTTAAGAATTTAACTAACTTCTCTTTGCTGTTGATCAGGAGTTCTTCCTGAACTCCTGTGGTAAATAATCATGGTCAAGGTCAGCGATACAACACATTCTGATAAAGGCATATGAACAGGCTTTCCAAGAATATGTGCTTGGAGTTGGGCCTTCAAAACCAAGTCATGTAGCCATTATCTTTTTTTAAAAAAATGTATTTTATTCTTGCCTTTTAGTACAGTTACATCATATTTTCTTGTAGTAGTAGTAAACAGGAACAATGTCCATGCAGCACGATTGATAATCTTGTGTTGTTTCTTGTGGCTGTAATTCAGTAGTCTGAGGTCTGACTAGGAGAGATTTTAGTGTGTAATAACTAAATAGGCCAGTCTGACTTTGAAAAGCAAAATCACCAAGTACTGCTGCTAGATTACCATTTCTGAAAGGCAAGTTTCTTCCTTGTCTGTGTGAATATGGATACATGCGGCTAATGTTGGTGTATTAAAAAAATATAAATAAAAAGAATAAAAAAGGTCTAAGCTGATTTATACCCAGTTGCATTTTGACTAGATGTGTGTGGTCTTTATAGCAAGTGCTGCTTGTTAAAGAATGCCTGCTGGATATGTAGGTAGTGTAGAAGGGGGGTTTTAAACCATTGCTTTTTGTCTTCACTCAGATTGGTAATAGTAATAGAAATGTCTTTGTTCTGTTCTCGCTTTGTTTTGTCAGTGAGAAAAAAGCCATTCCTGTTCTCTTTCAGGGAAGAGAGTGTTTTGGAGATTACCAGAGCTTCAGCCTGGTTTTTTTTTGTGTCTGCTGATGATTTTGGTACTGTTTGGCTGCACCTTCTATTGCTGCAAGAATAATCCTGGTCTAATGCTAGGAAGCTGCCCAGATGCCACCTTTCACAGGCCAAGAGTATTTACAAGACAATGGTGAGGGGCTGCAGCATGCGGGAGGGGTTGGACCATCGCTGGCTGTTGATGGCTTCCTTAGGTCCTACTTGTACCTGATGCTCCCCAACCACACTGGCTCCCTTCACTGTCCTGGGTGCCCCGCAAAAACAGGGGCCATGTTAGCCTGCTGCTGAGGCTGGTTTGGGGTGGGAAAGGACATGGTGACTAGGTTTGGCCAAAGTAGCCTGCACCTACAAGGATGGTATTTCAATGGTCTTTTCTTAGGGCTATTTTGTTTCCTGTTTGTGGCTGGGGGACATGACTTTCAAAAAAAGAGCTGCTGCTGTGTGCTCAGATATTTCTTGGAAGTTTCTATAGCTTTTCTGTTCAGCAGTGACTGCCTGTGCTGCCAGAAAGCAGTAGTGGTCCTCAGATGTCCTGTTTAATACACAAACACCGGTATTCCATCAGTTTGGTCGTGAATAATGGAGTACAGATTACCTTCATGTATATTAAATGACAGCAGATACTGAATTGTATGGAAGGTCACCAAACCCAGCAGGGAATTTACCTTTGCCTTCACCAGCTCTGATTTTCAGACAATGCCACTGCGTCATGTGCAGTCGCAACAAATTAGTTCCCTACGTTACCCCATCCTTTCTCAGCTGCCTGCTTTAGGATGCCCAGGGATATTTCATCAACATGCCTCATTCCACTTGCATTCGTTTTGGGAGCTGCTGGCTCACGAAAGAGTGGAGTGAACTATTGCAGTTACACCAGATTTATGGCTACCTGTATTTAGTCGTTGTTCTTGACATAGCAATGGATGTGCAGCAAAGAGTGGGCAGAGTAAGCTTGAACTTCTTTTTATGGATGATAATATTTAAAAGCTAAAATGTAACAGTATTTCAGTCGTGAATACATGGAAATTGTGTGTGCTGCTTAATGTGTTTCAGAAATCCCTGTTACTTTTCTTCCTTAAATACAAGAAAACAGGCGTGTAATGCCTCATTGAAAGAAGTCTGTAGGGGTGCTTTGTGAGGGTCTTAATTAAGGGCTTTGAAAGACTAAACAAAAGGAAAAAGAAAATGCTACAGGGTTATTGTTATTCCAGCCCATTGGCTCAGCGGGCTGACCATCCATTGGTGCCTTCTGTCCATTTGGGAGCTGAGTGACACTTTTGTTCGTGGTTAACAGAGGTGAAAGAAGCCAATTATTGCCTGTCTTTTCCACAGGGCAGCTGCAGACAGATTTCACTGCAGGCAAATACACAAGGATGGTTGTGATGACAGTTATTTTTGTGGAATTGTATGAAAGAAAACAGATTTTTTTTACCCCCCCCCCCCCAAAGTGACTTGTGTAGATGTTTATTGAAAACTACTGTGAATATGCTGTTGTGGAATGGAAATGTGTCCCCACGATAACAGCGTACTTGGCTTTTTCTCAGGGCATCTGAGAGAGTGAGGTTTTTTTTGGGTTTCTTTTTTCTCTTCTTATTTATTTTGTGGTTTTTTTTTTTCTTTGCAATTGCAGTTGATTTTAACTATAGGGGGTTTTCTAATTGGTGTGCAGTGGGCATTAACCCTCTTACGGCTGCCAGCTCAGGCTGTGCTGGTTGCTTTGTGTGCCGTAGTGACAGAGGGACAACCTCTGCCGGTTGCTGTTGTAGGACTTTGTAAAATACATGTCTGCATGCCATTAGGGACCTTAGAAAGTCTCCCTGTGCCTGAAACTTGCCATCGCTTCTTCCACATGGTTGGTTGGACCAATACGTTGTAAAATACTCTCCCACACCTCTTGCTATTTAAATTCAAAATTTTTTCTTTCTCTCTATTTTTGGTTTGTTTGTTTCTTTCAGCTTCTACTTGTAGTTTAAGTGTGTGAAAAGACTTGGTTAATGAGTAGCCAGGTTTACCAACTGTTTTGATTCTGGAGAAGTCTCTTCCAGTTGGGGGCAAATATTGAGGAAGGAACCATGTTGCAGTCAGAGTTGATCCATCTTGGTTTGTTATGCTGACAGACTTCTCAGCACGTTAGCTGCACGGGAGGCCTCTTGGTGGTTGTGATAGCCTCTTTGTGTAGCCATGTAAAATCTGTATCCAGGCATGGTTCTTCATATAATATGTGTATAAAAAAGGTGGTGCTCGTCATCTTATGTGGCTTTCTGCTGCAGGCGAATGGAGTGTCTTGCATTTTGTCCTTCAGCCTTCTGAGGCTGAAAGCTGTTTGTGGACGTTAATCCTTCATCTCCTGGTGCCTTAAGAAGAGCTTTTGTGCTTTCAGTTGGTTTCTGTTCATCCAGATTGAATATTTTCCTTTACAGTTTTTTTTTGTTTTTCTTTTTTTTTTTTTTTTTACTGGATGGCTTGCTATCTACAGACATGACTGCTCCTGCCAGTTGCTCCTGTATTTCCAACCCACTTTGATTGAAGTTAGTTGTGTCCCCCATGACATGGTGCAGACAGCCTCGCTTGAGGCTCTTGATGGAGGATCCATCCTTTCTGGAGGATGTGGCTCTGTGGGCTCTTGTTATCTGTTGGATGGTGTCAGTGGTGGGGCTGTACCTTCACCAAGTTCTCAAGAATATGAGTGATGCAAATGTGTGCAGTTCTGTGATGTTGCTAAATGGTTTTTACTGCAGACTTTGGGGGAGAAAACCCACCATTACGTATGTGTCCACCACAGGTGCTGTGTCACTGTAAATCATGAACTTTGATTTACATCATTAACATTTAATAAAGCATATTATGTTGCTTTAACATGACAGCAAATAGAAGTTGAGAAAGTGGGAGAGAATAAAAGCTGTACCACTTGGACCACTGAGCAGAGAGTTCTGTTTTTTCACAAGGGAAAGCATACTTTGTGCTTCTTGAAATGAAATAATTTGCTCTAAGTCAGGTAAGAATGAGATAATTCCTGACTCTAATTATACAAGAAGAAGTAAAATTGGTTTAGAATGCTTCCTTGACATCCCTTGTTCAATCCTATGCTGTTGGAAGTAGAACCTGAACCTGTAGCTGTTCTCTAAGAGTGTGCTGGCAGACATTTTGTGCAGCTTTCATTTCAGTTTGTGTCTAAGGGTCACTGGAATGTAAGGTGAATGCTCAGCCCGTGTATTTATGTGTGTAAGGGCCTTGGCCATCCATCTCAAATAAAAAGAGGAATGTAGCTGAAACCAGAGTAACTGTAAAGGTTGGGAGGCTGTTTGGATTCTTGTCTCGAGCTACACATCTTGTCAGTAGGCAGCAACCCTCCCTTTGCCATCTGGTGAGGTATCAACTTCAGAGCATTTCAGTCACACTTTAACCTTCAAATGTCACAAAGTGGAGATTATTCTTCTGTTCAGGTACTGTGCGGTAGTTGATGATCAATATTTTCCGTAGCCTGAGTTTTACATCGTATCAAAATATGCTTTGTCAGCTACTTTAAGATGCCTTGGAAATTCCTATGTAAAAGCACATTTGGTTCTATAAAGGCCATTCCAGGTGCTGCCACAAAATCTATTTTGACACTAGAAAGCTGTACTGTGTGATTTTAGTTTTCTCACAGTATGTAGATAATTATAGTGCTGTATTGCAGGAAAATATATTATTTTTTTTTTCTCCTACAAATAATTTTTAGTTACATCCAAGTTACATGTTATATGTTATGTGCAAGTGAATAAAAATCTTAGATGCTGAACCTGTTGTATATACATTTGGACTGATAGAGATGTTTACATTTTGTCTTCTGGCTTCATTGTGTCAATGACTGTGTTCATACACCATTTTTATTTTGCTCTTTTTGCTTGTAGCCTTCTAAAAATGTAGGGCTTACCCATACTTCTGAGGCTCAGGTTGCTTTCTAAACATTGGGTGGGACAGACTAGGAGTCCAAAATAAACCAGAAGAAAATGAATAAAATCCAGAGTACTTAGAGTTACTAAAGTTGGCATTTTTATAAAATGGGATGTGTAGCTGTTGGTATTGTCTTTCTGTAACAGAGCAAAACCACAGTGAAAATGCAACAGAAGATTTTGATGTGAATATATGTCTGTAATGATAGCATTGCATTTCTATCAGATTGAAGTGCTGGGCTCTGTCTGGGCAGCTCAGAAACATCAGCACCTTTATCCTGCCTCCCCCTTCCTTGCAGAGATGCAGAAAAGATTATTCTCCTTTGAACAAGGGGTTTGGGAAAGGGAATCAACCTCTCCAAACCTACAAAATGAGTATCTGCTGGGACAAGGAACTGAAGCTCTGTCCGGAGTTGTAATGGGGAGGTTTTGGTGTGAAATGTTTGTTATAGTAAATACTGTGTTGCTAGGTGGAGGGAGATGTGGTGTCCTTGGAGTCCAAAGGGTGAGTGTGGCTCCCTACAGTCATGTAGAGGCGGTTTAAGTTTTATGGCATTGCCCTTGAAGCTGTTAAATGGAACGAAACATGCTTTGTAGGTGTCTGTGGTTATGCAGCAAGGACCCAAGACTGGAGGGGAGGACACACAGATCTCATTAAACTGGTTAGATGACATAGTTTGGTGATGTTCCTAGTGTTTCAGGAGTGGTTCTTCACAGAAGTTTTTGATAAGGAGCAAAATGCTTGAGAACTTCCTCAATAGTCGTGAATAAAACTTTGGCTTGGTAACGGGTAAAGTGTTTAGCAATATGTGATTTAAATTAAGACTTGAACATTTGTCTAACCTGGGGCTTATGTAACTCATTAAAGAAAGTCAAAGTTCGAGTAATTTAAAAATGACATAGCTATCTTGGTGGTTGATGGTTCAGTATGACTCCCCAGTGGTAAAGACAATTCTTGCATCTGGCAGTGCTGCCCTATTTTGACTTGGTTGCAAACACAGTGTTAAATTTCATTTACTTAAAACATGACAAATACCTTTCTGTAAAACTCCTTTAGGGAATCTGGTGTTGATCTCATCACAGGCATAGCTACACACTGTGTTTGCTTTTAGTGCGAAGTTCCCACTGTCTCTTTCAGTATCTTTCCTCTTTCCTACTGCCACAAGCGTCTGCTGCTGTTGTGCTGGCAGAGCTCTCTCCAAGGCCATGCTCTAGAGAAGAAAGCTGACCCCATCCAAAAAAAAACAATAACAGGCCAAAACCCAGTAATGTTTTTGCTTAAATCCAGATTATTACAATGATCTGATTATAGAATGCTGCCTGTAAACAGTTCCACTGTGGAGGTGGAAAGCGATGGGAATATAAGCCAATTTCCTTTGTGAGAAAGAAAACATATCATGTGACTACACCCTGGAGATGTGATAGGTTGAAGCCTTAAACATGTAGTCTGTTGCTGTGTTCTCTATTACCCTTTATATGTGGAGAGCTATGGATTAAAAAATAATAATAAAAAAAGAAAACATCCTTCTGCTTATTTTCAGTGGCTTTTACAAATCATCTCAAGCCTTTGCAGAAATTATGGTAGTAATGAATGGTTTAGATGTGTGTGTTTTGGGCAGAGATGATTCCAGTTTCAAGCCCCTTACTTGGAGAGCTGTTATTCAGCCAGTTTATGGGTTGGTAAATGGGATGAAGGCACTAAAGTATTCTTCATAGTTTTCCATAGCTGGAAGAGACATCAGTGAAATGCAGAAGTTTCGCTAATAGGAGGATAGCATTTTGAATACTTGCACCAGGTTTACACCTTGCCAGATTTACAACTTGCCTTGGCTTTGTGCATAGCCTGAGCTGTACTGTCTGGAGACAGGAGCCAGACTGGGTAAAGTGCAGAAAGCATGCAATTGGCATGAAATAATGACATTGTTCAGATTTCACCCCCCCAGACAACTGCTGTGCTAGTTTCAGGGCATGATGAGTCTGACTGGCAAAGGTGCTTTGCAGTGGTCCTCTGGAAAATGTTGGTCCTTACAGATTTTCACTGCTCTCCTGAAGTCCCCTGTAGTCTGTGTTACCTCAAGTGATTGTGTATCTGAGGGGTTTGTCACCAAATGCTTATGATGATCTTTCTGACATTTTAATCTGTGGTTACTCTTGGAGTCTTGGTTAGCCAGGTTACTTTGTCAACATGATTTTAAACAACTTTCAGGCCAGAACGTAGCTGTGATGAAGCCATGCTGGGAGCTTCCCTAGTAGTTTAGGTGGTAGCAGCACATGGAAGGTTGGTTACAGATCTGAGAGGTGGATGATGGTTTGTTAATGGATTTCTTCATGGTCTTGCACAGGTTGATTATTCCTATTTTGTGATGGATATTCACAAATATAGGAAGAGTATCTCAGCTCTGGCTTGCCCTCAGACTTCTTGACTAATGTGCCTGTCACACTCACTGCCTGGTATTTTTTTGTACTCAATTCCCTGCATTCCTGCATTCTGGAGAGTAAATAATTATAAAACCATGAATAATGCATAATTTTACTATCAGCTATAAATAATCTCTTAACTATGTAAAGGAAATACTCTTGCACTGAGAGACATTTTGTTTCCTCCTCCAGTTTACAATAAGCCCTTCCTTCAGCCTGTAATCCGCACCAAATGTGTGACTCTTAAAAATTAACCGAAGAGCCTGTTAACTTGTGCTATAGTCCTATTCCAGGATATGATCTCTTTCATAATAACGCAGTGGAATTTTTTTCTGGGTTAATTCCCCACCATGTGTCAACATAGGCCATTAACCGTATGTGTGAATGCTTAATGGCTGACCTGCAGTGACTCAAATACCGGTTCCAAATAGGCCTTTGCATACAAGTATTGTTCTCTCTAAGATCATGATGATGGCTTGATTGGCACATGAATAGGGTACATTAGAGCTAGTTACTGTGTCTGAAAGAAAGCTAAGACATCACGTTGGAAGAAAAAAATAAAAAAAGAAAATAAAAACCCAACAGGTTGATGTGACATGGGAAGGAGGAGGCAGGAGAAATAACTTAAGAGATACGGTGGGGGAAAGGGGGATGTTACTTCCCTTGCAGGAACAGACATGTCTGAATTTTTTCAGCCTTTCTGTGGCTGTCAGTGAACATGTAGGTGCTACTTCAGCAAAATGCTAAAAGCTTACTGGAATCAACAGGATTTATGTGGGGTTGGTTTGTGTTTGGTTTTTTTTTTTTTTTTTTGTATTTGTACTGAGAAAGAGCTCCATGTACCCCTGTTTGCTAAAACTTTTGAGTATCTCAGTTCCCTCTTAATAGCCAGGGTTGGTGGGTAGCCTGATGTTTGATTGCTTCCATGAAAAAGCAGTTTAAGTGCTTCATCCCCAAGTGAGCAGTGACACAAATGTTCCAGTACGTTTGAGCCACAGAAAAGTGGATGGAAACATTGCACATAATTTCTTGCATAGCTGTTAGAGTGTAATTTCTTTCTGCTGCTACCGAATGGAGTGAATTTACGCATCTAGCAAAGGAGAAACTGTCAAAAGAGTCTCCTGTCCTGTTGTTCTGCTAAAAAAAAAAACAACCGACACCCCTCCCCCCCCCCCCCCCAAAAAAAAAACAACCCAAAAACCCAGGAAAAAGAAAGGTAATTAATTTGCTTTGAAAAGGGCATGGTGGGTAGTTGCTGGGCATAACACCTGAGAGCAGCATTGGGTGACTGGAGGGGACTCCAGGCTCTGCTGGCAACTTTGGACAGCTTACTGCACCTTTCTGTGCCTGTTTTCTTGTCCATTTGCTGTTTGTCTTGTCCATTTAAGCAGCAAACTCTTCTAGGTGTGTCTCCAACTGTGTATTTGTACAGTGCCAGTCACGTTGATATGTTGAACTAGGGCCCTTAGCTTCTTGTTGCAATACAAACAAGAGATGATAAGACGTTGTGCTCATTGGAGAGATAGTATGAGTACTTAGGAAATGGCAAGTGTATTTGCTGGGTGGGAATGCAACCTCTGTCTTATTTAGCTAGTCACTGCAGATGTTGACTAAGGCTTTAAGTATTTGAATATATCCTTTCTTACAAGAATGTTTCCTAGAAGAAGTGGGAAAGGAAACATGCTCATAATTGAAAAAATGGCATGGCTGATAGGCTTTTTGTGACTGCAAAATGGGCTGTGAATACAGAACAGGTTTCTGTGCCTTTTTAAGTGTTGGAGGTCTCTGGTCATGTCAAAAGCTGTAGGAATATACTTAAGGTACTTGGGGAGAGATAGAATCACAAGGAGAAAAATGTACATTAATGAAATACTTAGTTTCAAATCTTCCATTCTGCTTTATCCTCAACAACTTTGTCCATGTTAAAAGTAACAATAGGTGAGGATTAGAAGGAGAAAAATGTGTTGGGGCATGGCAGTGAGGATTGGAGGATATCAGATAGTTAAAATGCTGTGGAGTCCTTGGCTCTTGGCATACCCAGAGGTGCCCTTGAGCTGGGCCCTCCCGGGTGAGAGATGGGCACCAGCAGTTGTGCAGAGCTGTCAGAAGCTGGTTGAAGGTAAATGTTAGATACAGTAGCAGTCTAACATATTGGGGCATCAGTGTCCTATTACCATATAAACATTAGCTAATAGTGTAGGCTGAGGTAGCCAAACCTTGCAGTAACAGATGTAGGTAGTATATAAAAGGTAATAAATTAATTACTCAGTGTATTAACTGTAAAGTTTTTTTTAAACTCAAACATTACCGCAAGCCCAAACACTTCCCAAGTGTAGGCTCCTCTGTAAACATCAGATTTCATTTGCTTGATTCGTAGATTCATAGAATGGTTTGGGTTGGAAGGGACCCTCAGAGGTCATCTAGTCCAACCCCCTGCCATGGGCAGGGACATATTCAACTAGATCAGGTTGCCCAGAACCACATCAGGCCTCGAATGATGACATTTTTATAGCATGAATGAAGTGTAAAGCTGAAAGACAATTTTCAGTCTGTTTTGAGAAAACCACTCCAAATTACTGGAAAATTCACCTGGGATCCTCCAACACATGGCAATTTTGTTTGCCTTCTGTTCATGATTTCTAGCTGTTGGGATTGGCATGTCTGCCTGTGATACATGCCCATGAATTTTAGCTGTGCTGATGCGATTCATGGCGCAGTCCATTGCCATTCCAAACAGTATCTTTGAGGAGGTGCTTCTGGAAGAGAATTGTTTGCTGCTTGTTATCAGGAAGATAGAGTAAAACAACAAAAAAACAACCCAAACTTTTCATTGAATTAATTTAATTAGAATTTCCTTGCTGATCCTCTAGGCTTTCTATGTTTTCATTATATACTGAATACAATTAAGACATGGGACAGTATTAATGCAAACTTGTGGTTTTATGTTCATCATGAGGGAATTGGCTAACTAGGACAGAACAGTAGGTCTAAACTAGGGATGTAATTCGGCTCCTGGTTTTCCCTGGAACTGGTTGCTGAAGTGTGTGGTTTGGTTGAATTATGTTGGTTTTCATCATGTGAGCGTATTTCTACAAGGAGTTTGGTGCCAAAGGTGTTTCTTCAGAATGGCACCACAGGACAACTTAGATTGGTCTAGCCTTGAGTGTCCCTGAGTCTAGCCTTGAGTGTCCCTGACTTCTCCTTTCCTCCCCTGCCCACTGTTTGCTCCAGGTAGTTCTGCTGTTAATGCAGATGTGACCTGGATCAAATTTGAAGCACTGGGATAAAGCAGCATCTACTTCTGTCCCTGTTTTTTTGATAATTGGCAGAGAATTGTTGGTCTGGTATACTGACAAAAATACCTGCTGCTTTGTCTTGTTGATCTTCACCAATGTTAGCATAATCGGGACATTATCCACCTATCAGTGGTCCCAGTGGCAACTGGTGGCTGATTGCTGCTGAATGTTTTCTGTCATGTTAAGTTGCATTTGCAGTAACCTGGTTTACTGAATGTAGTTTGTAAAGATACCAACAGCTCCAGCTTTTCCTAGTGCTACTGAAGCTGAATACCTGGGGAATTTTACGTAAGACTAAGACCTTTTACCTAATGGTCTCTTGCAAGTAGGTAGGAGGGCTTTATTCAAATAGAGATAGCTCTGCCTAAATCATTTTGTGTTACAATTAAATAACTCAGTGGCAGAGGGCCCAGACCTTGGAAAAGACTGAATGGAGCCTACAGTATTACATGCTATTATCTATCAGCAAACAGGTTAAGCTTGCTCAGAGGGAGTATTTTATAGGATTTTAAAGGTGCCTTGTTGAAACATGATCTTCTTTCCTTCAACAGACACTCCTCTCTCCCTCTTTTTCTCCTTCCCTCTCCCCCTTTCCTTCTAAACTTCATGAAAGATAGAGATTAGGTGATATCCAAAAAGAAGTTAGCTATTAACAAAGTGCAGGGGAGCATGGGGTGGGGGAAGTATTTTGGTTTTGTATTTTAAGCAGCCAATCTTGATTGGGTTTGGCTGCAATGTAATTTTCCTTTTCTGTAGCTAGATATTTCATGTTTTTCCAGCTGAAGAACTTTCGTACAGGATTTTTTGGAGTTTTTTATGCAGTTGACGTGCCTTCGGATAGAGTGCATGGATGTGGTAGGTAGGAAGAGGCATGCATCCCCAGTTCAGGCAAATCCGGGTGTTGATAGTCAAGGCTGCAACACAGGATTGAGAGTTTAGCACCCGCATCTCTGAGGTTTAGATGTGCCAGCATAACAGAGTTGGGTAGCAAGCAAGGTTTCTTTGAATAAAATGCACATACCTTTTGGCTAGGGAGATGCAGTGAAGAACAGTGAGTATCATCAAAACAAGGCTGTAGCAGCTAAATGTCCTTCAGTCCAGGTAGGCTGGCTTAGTTTTCTTTTCCAATGCCTGTCAGCTATTGTGGGTTGTTAGCTTTCAGTCTCAGCCTGTATCTTGGGCTAATTTGTTTATAATTTTTTACCTGTCCTTTCTGTAGCCCTCTTACAGGCAGTCTGTGTTACCCATTTTGTGGCCCTTCTTTGTTGCAGCTTTTCTTCTCGTGCAAGAATTATTGTTCCCTTACTCTATTTGTGCCAGAATCCCCCTCTGGCCATCGTTAGGAAGTTAAGGATAAACTTCAAGCTGCTTCATGGTAGAGGCTATGCTTTAAAATGAAAGCGAGAGTTGTGTCCTGCAGGAGATACTGTGAGAAGCTGTGCATTTCATCTAATTCTCTTTTGCCTGATACCATAGATGGAAGCTGTGACTGAAGCCACTTTCTAAAGATAAGCAGGAGTTTCCCTTTTTAAAATGTGATAGAATTAGGAAGTTGCCATTTGTGATGGAGGAAGTATTTCTGCTCATCCTGAAGCCTGGAGGACTTTGAATTTGGTTAGTGGTAGAATAAAAATCTTTAAAAAAAACCCGCAAACTGATAACCTAAATATCTCATCAGGGACTGGAATTTTTGCACAGGAGTATAATAAAAAAGCTTAAGTGCATTATATTGCCTAGTTCAGGTTTCTGAAGTTTCTGCTGCTGGGTGCTTTAAGAGTTGTTTAAATTTATGCAGAGAGGAGATGTGGTACTGTGTATTTTTACTGTATCTAGCAAAGGTGCTGTCCTCTCCCAGGTTATTTTATCACTGATGCCTATTTTCAACAGAGGGAGGTTTCATAGCTTTTAGCATCTGTACTGGTTACTATATGTACAAGTATTTGTAAAGACTTCATGTGTCAGTGTTGGGTGAAAGCAGGGGACTTTCTAAACTAAGCTGGAAATAAAGATTAAAGTAGCAGTCTGAATAACCTGGAGGAATCTGCTGAAGCACGCTGCAAACAACAGATGAGTGCTGGAGTACTGTGTCTTTTTCACCTCTGGCCTGTAAAAATCAGTCTCTGCAGCACATGGCATAGTGAAATAACATTTTCAGTACTTGTTCTAGTTGCATTTTGGTGGGGCTTTTTTCCTCTCTTCTGTATTACCTTCCTGGAAGAAGGATAAATCTTCTGACCAAGTGCTAGAGCCTTATTTGTTGTTCAAAACTGCAGCCACAGCAGCAATAGCGCTGGAGAAAGGAACACAATATTGTTTATATTCTGGTGTTACATCCCTCCTACCTGAAATAGTGAAACCAGTTGTAACTGTAAGCCTGCGATTCATGTTACCCCTGACATGTAGCCTCTTCTTGCTAAAGAAATTGCCACCTTCAGCTGCTCATCATTTTAGTTTTTATGCCAGCTCCTTGCCTGATCACACCTTTGAATATTTCCAGGGATGGGGAACATCTACCATCTCTCTGCCTCGGTTAAAGCCGATGAGCAAGCGAAGATTTAGCCTGGCTGCTTTGTACAGATAAGCTCAGTTAATGGCTAGCTGCTGAAAGGTGCAGGTCTACCCCGACTTCTCCATTTTCCTGACAAATCCATGGCGTAAGCCCACAACATCTCTGTCCTCATCTTTCGCCTCTTTAAGCTGTTGTGTTTGTTTTGCACTTCCCAGGCAAAACAACCCAAATATAAGCATGGGGCTGAGTTCTGATTTCAAGACAAAGCTGTAGGTTGCCAGGGCTGACAGATCATTCTGCAAAGGGATGAAAGAACAAAAAATGAAAGATATGCCTTTCAGATACTGAGTCAGAACTTCAGTGTGCCAGTAAAATCGATGTCAACTGTGTGGCTTTTTTTGTGGTTTTTGGGGTGTTGTGGGGGGTGGTGTTTTGGTGATGATGAAAAGATTTGTAGGTATTTTGCCGTTTTGGGGGGCCTTAGGTCTGGGTGTAATAACCCGATCCAGAGAGTGTCCTTCGACAGAGTCCTGGTGAAATGAGGCATTAGGCAACTGCTGACGTGACCCTTCGGTTGTGTGATAGCATCATTGCCACGAATACTGCCAGTGTCTTCCAAATTAAGTTGGTAAACTTTTTAAAGAGCAGTTACTAAGTTATCTAATTTTAGTGATATGGATGTTTGATAATGTTTGTAAATTCTTGCATTGAAGCTCATGAACTTCTTAATATTTTATTACCAGAAAATTGTGCCCCTGAACTCATTTTTTGACTGAGGATATTCTGTAGAGTGAAGTGAAAATTAAAAAACCTATATGTATACGCACACACACATACATATAGATAAAAAACAAAACAAGTGTCTGATTTTTGGCTTCTACAATTCCTTGTGGTTTTCCTTCTATGTGGGGTTTTTTTTTTTTTGCTGATAGTGCACTTCAGATAAGATTAATTTCATCTAGCAGTTTTTCAAAGTGTGCTCAAAGTGAGGCATTTGTAATCACACTTATTTCTGCAGCAGAACTGCTTTTACATAATGCTTTTAATTAAACAAAATTTGATTTAGAAGTAGTGTGGTGATAGTGAAGAAACCTTGGAAGTCTGTGAATTAGTGCTATAAAGATTGGCTTTTTTACTGAGTAGGAGTGACTATTGGTTGCAGTGAAGGTAAATACAGAAACTTGGTCATAATTCCAGACTTTTAGCAAGGCATCGTGGTAAGCAGCCTGTGAAGATTGACGTGATAATGCTAAAGACAGAATTGCAATGCATCTTTTTGCATCTTTCTGTTATAAAAATTTCTGTTAAGAAATTTCAGTAGGATTTGGGAATATTGATGATGCTTTACGCATCTTCATTATTAAGGTGTTCTTTTTCATGCTTACATCTGAAGAGTCTACTTCCTATATGAAAATTGTAGATGCTAACTCACAGGCAAAAATCATTCTTTGCTGATTTCAGAACCCAGAGAAACCCAAAATTGTGTCAAATTTGAATGTCAGCCGTACTGTAGATCTACATGGTTTCCATTGACTTGTTTAGGATTGCATGTGACATTTGTGAAAAGCAGGCATTTTTTGCTCTGAAACATCAAGACCATTGCTTTCAGACAGATGTGATTTCTTACTTTTCTGCCCCAAAGAGCTGTCACGTAGTGCAACAGATGTGGTTGCAGTCAAAACCATCAACCAACTGATGGTTAGTCATTCATGAAGTGCTTTCTGATGGTACGTACCGTTGACTTACTACCACCATTTAATATACAATGATTGGGTTTTATATCACCTGGACAGTCTTCTGAGAGAGTTGTGATTTGCTTGCACGGGTTACTATTTCTTAGGATTCATGTAGAGTCTCCACTCCCTGCTTGCTCTTCTGCTCTATTCATAAATGCTTCCTAGTTGATAGTGGCAGGGATGTGTAGTCCTCTGGATGTGTGAAGCACATATATTCATGACAATCTGAAAAATGCCTGTGGGGGATAGGGTGAGTCAAAGTTGCAGACTCCTGTGGAGCAGGCAGCTGGCGATGCATGTATGTCATACTTTTATTTACTTTCCTGAACAAGAGGAAAAACGTCACCCACAGCAACTGCACCATCTTACAGTACCCAAGCTGCTGCTGAGACACAAAGAACTTCTTAAAGCATGCAGGCTGTAGAGTTCAGAAGTAAATCATCTTCCAGTTCAGCTCCTGGAGCTTAGTGAGAAAGTCGGTTGTGCCATAGTGGATTTTCTTGGTCCTTTTCTCACAGTTGGGTTGGTCTGTATGTGCTGAACCTTATTTTAGCCTCCACTGGACTTGAGTTATGTTGGTGTACAGTTGCTTTTGAGTTATGTTAGCCTACTCTTAAGAACTCCTGGGGAATAACTCCCTTGGTTTACACCTGGATATGAGCAGTGAAGCCTTGGCCTGCTACTTAAACATTTAGTTTAAAAGAACAATTTCATCTAGATTATATGTAAGAGTGCAGTGTTCATATCAGGGGTTGCTGAGGGCCTGTGCTGCCAGGTCAGGGCCAGCAGACCAGTTGCCAGTTAGTTGTTAATCTGAACATAAATTCACTGACATCAGTTGACATTGTCAACTGTTGTGGGGGAAAACTTTTTCTTCCCCCAGTAACTATGGTGTGTTTTAAATAGTGCATTCTGTTGTCAGTATAAATAAGGAAACTTTTTTTCATGAGCTGTGTTAGACATTATGGTCTGGCAGCTGGAGGAGTAATGTGGGCACTTCTTGCAAAAAGTGGTTTAATTAGCTGCTGCAACATTTTTGGTAGGTTATATGGTACTGACGTGGCATTGGGTTCGTCACAGTATGAAAGGAGACACAAATGCCTTAGACGTTTGTCCACAGAAGCAGCACCAACCCCTCCACATGCTCCTTGTTTCCCTTGGGGGCCTGACTTCGAATCTCCTAGGATCAGCACCGAGTACTGTCATGGCTGTGAGCCATGGAAGATATCCTGAATGTGAAACTTTTTATGTCTCATGGGCTGTGTTTTTGCTGCTACAAAATAGTTCTTCAGGGATTTGTGCCTTCCCAGCATAGCAGGAAGAGCCAAGTTGCCTTTTCTCTGCCTCATCAGAAGTGATAATTGCAGTTGAGGCAGATGTTTGAAAAGAGAGATGGCTATGGATGGGCTGAGAATATCTGCCCTAGCTGTAGGTACTTTATTCTGACATTAAGCGTTTTGGGTGGCAAGCAAAATCTGTTGTCCTGCATGCAGTCACCAACCTTTCAAGATCTTCCTAGAGTAGCCTCAGTGTTACTGGTTGACTGTCAGCGAGATGGAAGGGGTAATTTAGTTTTGTTTGTTTCTTTTTACCCAAAATCTGTGGGGAGGTGGCACATGGATGCTACAGAACAGCATGTGGAAGCAGGGAGGGCTGTATGTAGTCTCACTGACTTGCTTGTTAAACTGCATATTAAAAACAACCCAAAAAAGCAGTAACCAAGTGGAAAGTAAGAACTTGGGTTATGTCATGAATTGTTAGGCAGTTGTTAGTTTAATTATCAAACTGAATTGTTTTCGTGCTACTTTTACTCACATTGAGTAATAACTTGCTTTAGGATGGGATTATCTGTGATGGTTATGTAGGTGTGAACTGAGGTGATGGCACCAGATTTGCCACTTACTGCTCCTTTGGAAAGAAAAAAAAGTTGAACAGGTCCACATACCTATCATGTAAGCACTTGCTGCTGGCCTGTCTCTGCTCACGGACTGAGAATGAAATCTGCTTAAAACTATTACCTCGGGGACTTCTATAAGTTTTGTAGAAGGAAAATGACTGTGGTAGAGCTAGGACATGTTTCTGCTATTCTTGTCAGTTGTTCCAGAAGCCCTGTTTGCCAGAAGCTATTTATTAAGTCCCAATGCATATTTTTTTTTTTTTTAAGACACTGTGGGATGAAAATTTGCATGGTGGGTGGTCATAGTATTTTTTATTATTATTCTTTTCGTATGATGTGGTTGTAGAGTGGTCTTAATCATCTGTGTTTAAAATTGTGTGCATGTGTAAGTTGGTAAAAATCAGTACTGGGGATAAGAGTGCTGTAGAGCCTCTTCCATCCATGCATACCCTGTAGTTTCACGGGAATTTTTTGTTGCTTAGAGGTGTCAGAGAACTCTTTTATCAGCTTTCCATTATATAGGTCTTTGCTGCAGCTGGATTCTCAAATTACTGTGCTTTGAAAGTTCAGGATGCAAGTTACTAGAAAGAGATACTATTGTGTGGTGCTGGAATTTCTTTTTTTTTGTTGTCATGCAATCTGCCTAAGCTTTCTTTTTCTCCTCCTTTTGCTAGAGTGTAAAAATCCTTTCCTGCTTATTCATAAATCTGTCTGCTTTTCTTCTCCAGAGATATCAGCATGAATAACATCACAAGGCTACCGGAGGATGCATTCAAGAACTTTCCCTACTTGGAAGAGCTGTAAGTATTTCACACATGTTCAGGTTTTGCTACAACATCAGATGGCTGTGTGAAGTGGAAGGTGGGTGGGGAAATAGTGTTGAGTTGAGCTGCGAACAGGGAAAGCAGTTATGCTTTAAAAAAAAAATCCTGTACATGTTTGGAAACTGGAACAGTAAATGCTACGTACAAGGGGCTTTTTACGGTAATTATTTTAATCATGGCTAGAGTGATGACACATACTAATTACATTGTTATCCAAAGATAACACAAGAGGTGTGTAGTTACCATTGTTTCTGAAGGAGCTACAGTATAGTTGTTGCATAAGTTCCATAAAATGTATGTTGTTTCATTTACAGAGCAGCTTGCTCCCATTGCCCCCGTAGGCTGCAGGTGCACTGCTCATAAGCCCATCCTGACCTACATCAGAAATCCAGGTTCTGTGGAACAGGGCTTCTTGGTTTTAGTTTCCCTGGCAGAAATAATTCTCCACATCCCATCTTCATCTCACCTCACTCTTTTCTTGGGTTTTTTTGTTGTTTTTCTTTAGCTTTTTATTAAGTTTCACTAAAGCGATACTTGGATTTCTGAATCCTTGAGCTGTGCTAAGGCTCATGTGCCTGGTGTTCTGTTGAACCGAAGTCTTTGCTGAGGTGCCTTTGCCAAGTTGAAGCACCCTTTCGCAGCATAGCCCTGAATTAGACTGCGTTTCAGAGTCAGTGAACAGGGATAAGGCTTTGACTTCCAATTGCTGCTTTAGTAGGCACTTTGATACGTCAAAGGACTTCTATGTGCCTTAGTTTCCTTATCTGTGAGGAGAAGGTAATGGTTCAACCTTTGCCAGTAAGCACTGAGAAGTTCCAGTAAAAAGCAATAGATAGGACAAAACCACAGTGATTTGCTTTGCTTCTCCTGTGTTTTCAGTGTCAAAGTAGCATTTCCTGCATAGAAGAGCCTTTAAAATACAAAGTAAAGCTGTCTTCATTAGTGACTTTGGCTAGACTGGAACTATGAATGCTGTGTTGAGAGATTTTTTTTCAATAAATGCACATTAGGGAAAGAACAACTAATTTCCCCAAAGAGACAAACCTTTATCAAGTAGGGAAGCATTATTCCAACTTTACAGATGAAGAGACTGAAGCAAAGCATGGAAGACATTTATAGAGGGCAACAGGATAAATTAACCCCATTGCAAAATTGCAGGTAAAACCCAGAACCTTTTGGCTCTGGTTATCTGCTATAAGGAACTCAACCTCTGCACCGTACTGGAACAAAGGTACTGAGAAATTTGATATGAGATGAATCACTTGCTCCTGAAGAAAAGCTTGCATTCCTGAAAGGTGCTCTGCTTTTCTTCCTTGCACTCTAGCTGTGCTGGTTTGTCTAATAAGTTTTCTACCTCTCCTTACAATTTTGGTCTCTCTTATATCCTGATAATGTAGTAGCTACCATTACTTATACACTTAAATAACTCAATTTTCCCTGGTTCTTAAATGGTTTTGACTTTCACCAGGAAAATTGTGAAGCAATTGATCTTATTTGTGTCAGATGAATAGTGTGTGGTATCTTGTTTCATGCTTAACAGGTTTGGGTTTATTCCCTCTTATTTTTGGTATTGCTTAAGTTTGCAATGTAGTCAAGAATACTTTATGAAAGAAAATAGGTTTACCAGAGTTTCAGATGATGCGTGTGTACAAGTGACACAATTTCAGAAAGGCACTGTGGCAGGAGTAGTCAATTTAATTAAAAAGAAAAAAAAAAAACCAACAAAAAAAGGAAAGAAAAATTAGAAGCCTGAGAAGGCTTGTTTGGCCCAGCATATGTACTAGCCAACATTCCTTATGTGCTTTATAATACATGCTGCTGTATGCCTGTGTGTTTTGTTAAACTATGTGTAGTTCATTTTTTTTGAGATTCTTAACAGTCATATTTCACAGCTAAAGTTAGTTAAAAAAACACAAACAACTCTGTTTTCCCAGCTGGAGATGACTGTGGGAGACTTTTTTTTTTTCTTTTTCTTTTTTTTTCCCCCCCTATAAGTAATTAAGCAATAAAAACCTAACTGGTGGGTGTGCATGTTGTGTAACTTCCATAAACCCTGGGGTGTGTCAGGAGGTAAAGAAGGTAAAGAGAAAAGGCAGAGCCTTCAGCCATCATCTATTGTGCTAGTTGCCTAAGAGCCATTTGCAACAGCAACATCTCTCTCATTGTCCCCCTATATTCCAGCATTTCAATTTGCAAGAAAAAATAGGCTAGCATTAAGCTCAGAATTAAAGTGAACACCCAGAAGCTTTAAATTGTTCCTAGTATGCTTACTTGAAATGTTAAAGCAGTTTCTGGGGGAAACAAAACACAACCAAAACCAAACCAACCAACCAAAAAAAACCACCAAAACCCCACCAACAAAAAAAATCACCCCCCCACCAAACAAACCCCAACAACTTTACAGTAAAAATGATAGTTACCAAATGTTTAGACATACTAAGATCAATCATAATTCCTTAGTGCAATAAAAAAACCAGATACAGATTTCATTTTTATTTGAGTTACCTCCTACAGCTGCAGAGGTAGGAGATTCTCCAGAAAGATACAAAAGAAAAGCTCTCTCCAATTCAACAGCTATCACGCATGCAGAAAGACAGGAAAACGCATGTTAGAGCAGAGCCATCAGCAGACAGTATCCGTGAACAGTAATTTTCAGTTGAAAACCATTAACTGAGACTTGCAAGCTGTTGGTATTGTTTCGCAGCAGCACCTGCTTTGAATTTGAAGCAAAGAGTGCAAAGGCTCTGGCCATGCCTACCAGCACTGAATGAGGAAGTTTTCTTTCAAGACCATCCATGCACAAGTCAGCTCTGTTCCTTTGCTTCAGTTCATGTTCTTCCTTAGAGGGAGTATAATCAAGTAGATTCAAAGAAAAGTAGCTTCCCTCCTTAATAGAAATAACCAGCTCTAGACATGACATGGTTTTGCTTCATTCTGCTCATTCTTTTTTCTCTATGGGACAGAATACAGAAATTGTGTGGTCTTTATATCTGCTTACTGCAAACAGAAAAACCCAAACTGTTTTACTTCTCACTGTACAACCACAATTTTCCCTCTGTAAGATGATCTTCACACTCTTGCCCTGTCTCTTATTTATAGTTGAACAGATCCACATTCTGACTGCCAGGCACTAGCAAAGTTGTATTTCAGCACAGAAACCTTGGGTGTGAGTCTCCACGCCAAAGAAAAAGCAGTGTTGAAATCTGTGCTAGAAGTAACTTTTCCATCAAGAACTTTTCCCAAGAATTGCACATCTGAAGCAAATGAAAATCCCACAAACTAATAGGAATGCAGTAAGTACCCACATCACCATGGACTCTAGTAGCTTTTCATCCAGGAGACAATCCTAGACACCTTTCTCTTTTTACTGTACTTTAGCCGTTTTGTTTGTCAAGTGCTCAGGGAGATTAGCCCCTGGCAAAGGCAGTTAATTAATATTGCAAAATAGTATCACAGGATTTAATTGAATGTAAATGGGAGGCAATTAGATGTATTATGTAGGCAGCTGAGTCTTACACAGTGCCTGTACGAAGAGGATGGGATTAAAAAATGCAGTAAGAGCCATTTAAGATGGGGGTTGTAATTTCCTTAATGCAGTGAATTCTTTGGTAGTCTGGAGGATCATTTTCTGAATCCTAAAATGAACACCAGCACATAAAAGTGCAAGAAGAAGCATGCCAGACTCATACAAGCTGATTGCTCAGTGCAAAGGTGCTTTCTACATCACTGAAGGGGGAGTGACCTGGGTGCTTTGATGGATGCATCCTGTTCCATGCTGGGTTATTGGAGACACCAGCAAAAGTCTGGGAGACTGATTGCTAGGTGGAAGAAGACGTGATCTGGCACAAAGTGGACGTGTTTAGGGAAGTGACTCCCCTGAGAATGACCAAATTTGCAGGTGTTCTCTGAGTTTTTTAAGGTAGCATCCTACCTGAGCGTTACTCACAGGTACAAGAAAAGCTTCCAGCTTGTCCATGGGTAGAATGTGCCCTTTGGGTTATGTGCTCAACGTGCCCCTGTCCACAGCCTCATTGTGCCTGTCACTGCATAGCACACTTATCATATGTCTGTAGGATTCTTGCACTATTTATAAATGTTATAAAAATTCTCCATCTCTGTGTAACTGATACCCATCTGGAAGTAATTTTCAAATGATTGAAACGGCAATGGTCAGAGTCAGGGAGGAGCGGACCACCAAGGGCTTTGCCACAGCAGTTAATGAAGTGTATTCCACAGAAAATGCTAACATAAATACACTGAAGCCCTGAACTGCTGGATATGGAAACTAAAAATCCTTGAAGAACTTGGCCACCCTTTTCTAACCACACCTTGAACTATTTATGGAAAGCTAGAAGATGGAAATACAGTTAGATAATGCAGTGTTTTTAGAAAGCAGAAACCATTTGCCAGTGTGAATTTTGAACTGGAAGAGTTAGGCTGTGTTATGTTTTGAGACTCTTCTACACAGATGCAGTTCCTTCTAATAAATAAAATTATCTGAAGCAGTCTGAAGGTTATTAACTGCATGATTTCCATTCACCATATTAGCTAATGATCTGCTGGATTAATTAAAAAGGCACTGTCATAAAGGAGGTCAAATCAACAATTATTTTCATTCTTTGCCCAGTTTACCAGTTTGGCTTCAGAAACTTCAACCACTCTAATAAAGCAGAAAACCCCTTGACTTACTGACCTTCCAGCCTTGTTTCGATTTCCACTCTATAGTCTTTAAAGTGTTATTTGCCCTGCACTGATGGGTGAAGTTTAGATGATAAGGTTTTGGCTGCCTGGCTACTGGTCTGTGTGAGAGGCTGCAGAGGCAGAGGACAGCAAACTGTCCTGCAGTCTGTTTGTAGATTGCCTGTGACACAAGCACATGGTTGCATGAAGGAGAGTGCTGGTCACCTCCCAACCAGTCAGTCTAAAAGCAGGGCTCTGACCTTCTCCAGTAAGGGTTAGGGAGGACGCTGTGCTCTCTGACTGGTGTGGTTTTGAAGACTATATCATGCCCAGTAATACTGCGAGGAAAACAGTACCTCCTGAAAGCACAAGCACTGAAGCTGAAAGCACTGAAGAGACAGCAGTGCTCTCTTATCTTCCAGATGTGTGCTGATGTCAAGGTCTGTGTTTCTGGCTTTTATTCATATACAATATGAAACAGTCTTCATTTTGTGACACTTTATTGAGGTTTTTATTTAATGGCTGGTGAAAATGGTTAGGGAAATAAAATGATAAAAGGAAGATTTAGATCAATAAAGATTTCATCTTTTCTGAAAGACAGTGCTAGTCTGTTTTTTGAGAGATGAAAAAACAGCAAGCGAGAGACCGCATACATGCAACTAATTTTTCAGGGAAAGAAAGAGTGCAACTGAGTATTTGCTTGACTGTTTAATAAAATCTGTGCTGATTGTAGCACTAAGAGGCCTTGCTTAAACATCTCAACTCCCTCTTCCCCAGGCAGAGTCTCTGATCATGGCTTTTCATTGACAAAGTATGTTTTAAGAACATAAGGATTAATTAAAATGCATTCTGGCAGTGAAAATGAGGTGGTTTTGCCATAAGGTTGTAATCAGGAAGTATCTGCAAGGGAAACGTCTAGAGTTATTTTTCCTCTTGACTGCAACTGAAGATGACCACCTGGCTGAAATGTCACAGCTGCTTGCTTTTGTTGTATCTATTTCAGTGTGTAATTTAGATGGTCCCCTTCCTTCTAATTTCTGCATCAGCACCAAGTTGTATTATCCTTGGGGAGGGAGGGGGAGTGTCTGTCTTTTTTATTACTTTGGTTTTATGAATAAGACATGTTTTGAAGTAACGCCAAGGCCACCAAGGCTGAGCTGTTAGTTTGGGAGGCAGTGTCTTTCCTCACCTGGCTGTGGAGCATTTGGAGGAAGGATGGTTTTTGTCCATTAGTCCTAGGTCTTTTAAAATACTATTTTCAAGGTAGTGTGTCAATGTTGATGAGATGGTGCAGTTCCTCTCCCTTTATTAAACATGAGTAGTCCCAGGATTTGTAGTGTGAAGCTGGAGATGACGGGCTTGTTTTGAGTAGAAAAGATAGAGATGAATCTTCACAAGAAAAGCTCTCTTGATGCCTTGTGTTAGCTGGCATGTGGGAACTGAGGCTGTGGTTAAATATCCTCTTGTGCAACTAGCTGGTGTGATTTGAGATGTTACCACCCCCTACGTGTCCATTCAGCCCTGCTAGCAGAGACTGAGGAACGAGCCAAGAGCTCTCTACAGCTGCTTTGGTAGATGTCCTCTGTTGGTATTTCAAAAAGCCGGCTGACTTTGGGTTGGAAGCCGATGAGTGCTCTTCATCCATCTACCAGCTCTGAATATTTGAACAGCTGGAGGAGGTAATTTCCTCAGTTGCTGCAGCTTGAATTCCAAGGGGTAAAGTTCTAATGAAGAAAATGCAAGGTGTAGATTTCACGTGTGGTAGCAAGTAGCCTATGCTTCGACTCGACCAGCTAGCATGCATGAGAAACATGTGCTGCCTCGTGCGTGCCAGAGCTGTAGAAAGCACGTTGGCGTGTTGTAACTTGCATCTTCAGATTCTAGTCAAGACAAACCTTTAGGCAAAGACTCCCAAGTAGTCTCCCAACCACAGTCAGCTAAGATATTTTTAAACATCACTTACTTGGTCTACACTAGATGCTAATGATGTTTGAAAACATGCTGGCCAACCTGCATTTAATTAATGTTTTCTTATCTGTGTGAGTTCTAAATCAGTTTCGATCCTGCTGATAGAACAATGATATTTCTGTAGTTTAGAAAGGTCTTGCTGTGCTTAACAGTTGCATATTTTTCCTGTTTGTGAGGACAAATACTAGTAGGTTGAGTAAATTCTATTGTTTTTAAAAGATGAGGAAGTTTCTTTCCAGTTTCTGTTTCTACACGTTCATTGCAAAAGCTGGCATTGTTGTGTATGAGGATCTCAGGACTGGTTATTCTGCAGCAAGTACTTTTAGAGGGAAATTACACATTTTACTTATCTGTTGTCTTTGAGTTTCAGTGCTTAGCATTACTTTGACATGTGCATGCACACAGAAGCTGGCTTAGCTAAAAGGCCTGGAGGCTGAACTTTGAGGTGTTAAGCTTCCAGACCCATCTTACGAGCCTGAATTTATTATGCTGCCTGAGCTGCCAGGTTGGGGCTGTGTGAATGTATAAACCAGATAAGGAACTTCTGGTAGCCTCCCAAACTCTCAGGCTGGGTCTCTCCAGGTAGAGTCCCCCAAACAGTGCTTCTGCTGTGCATCTACCTCTTCCTTTTGGTCTCAGGAATTGGAGCGTGTGACAAAAGATGTGCGTGTGCCAGCGAGTAGGAAGCCAGTTCTAGGCTCAAGCCTCAACAAGAGTCACATGTAGCTCTGCAACAAGCTGAGAGGGTTAGACAGAAAAGCACTAAAAGCAAATCCTCTGTGTGGAGGTAAATGCATTATCGCTGTGCTCTGAGAAAATAGAGTGCATTTCTGTCATTATAGTGCTCTGGTATGACACTGTGCTACCATAAGAAGACATAGTGAAGAATAAAGTAATTCTTTTCCCTTCTTTCCTCTCCTCTTGGGTGGTTGTATTTTGGTATATTTTTTGTGAGTACTGAAATACTCTTGCCTAATTAGCATTGGCAGGTGTTATCCTGGCACAGAAGCAGTAAGCAGTACTCATAGAAAGTTCTTTTCCTGCTCTTCCTGTGTAAAACTCCAGATGATTCTGATAAAATATTTGCCTTTTTTTTTCAGCTGGGAGAAAGGTAACAGTTGACCTCAATCTGAAACAAGAAAAAAATCATATTGAAAAGTACTCCCATTCCTCCAAGGTCACTCGGTGTGAAGGTTTCTACAAATCCAGGGTCTCGTATTCACTCTGTATGTAGCTGAAGGGGTTAGAGAACTTGTAACAAAAGGTTAATTGCCAAATATATGTAGACTTAATCTACTTCAGCATTTTGCACTTGCTAACTACATGGTCATTCAAAAGATCTCGAGCCTGGAAAGCAATAAATATCAGGGCAAGAGACATGCTGTATGGACAGATCAAAGCAATGTTGAGGATTTACTATCTCAACAATCATTTTTTTACTCGTGTAACCATTAACATATTTCATACTCTGGGAAACCTTCTGAGCTTCCAAATATCACTGTTTTGGCTAAAAGCACAAACCTGTAGTTGATTCAGTTGTTGTATCCCAGTTGATCAAAACTGAGCTCAGTTACTTTCATTATCTGTGTCTCTGCTTCCAGACAAGGTATGTGAAATACATTTCTAGTTAGGAAGGAGCGTGTTGATCCTGAAAGAGCTCCTGTCAGTTCTCTCTCTGTGCTGGCCCATGATGAAGTTGGTATGAAATCCACAGATCCCTCTTGGAGTGTCAGAGTCCTCCAGACCGCAGCTGTCAACTACAAATTCCCCTCTGGTTTCTCAGCAGCTAGCCCACTGCTATGGAAATCATTCCCATAGCACACCTGAGTGCCCCCGATCCCTTAGCATCCACGGCAAAAAAGGAGAAGTTTAACATTAGATGTGGCTTTTTGAGGCAACAGGAAGAAGAAATAAAATCCAGCAAACCACCTACTTCACCATACTCTGCCACTGGAGTGTTTTAAGTTTGGTCATCATGGTGAGGAACAGGGACATGTTCTCAAGTAAACACAACGGTGTTTGTAACAATGGCTATTCAGGCAGTGAGAAATTAGAGGGACCTAGAAATCCAGAGCGGTAGAACCTGGATCAGCACATGCAGACTCACTCAGGTGCCTTGAGATAACTATCAAGAGAAAGGTCTACTCGGCCTATGGTAGGGCAAAGGAAAGGTTATCATGACACAGTGCAAGAACCACAAAGGCAGTTGGAGAGGAGAAGGTGCATTTTATAAAATGTATTCTGATTTGGTGGCCATAGGAATCAAAGTTGCTCACTGCAACTTGTCATGCTGTAGACTTGTTGCCAGTTTTCTGAACAACACAGTACTGGTTATATTTAAGACAAGGGTATCTTAGCAGATTTGTGAAAACTTCCCCCCCCCCCCCCCCCCCCGGAAAATAGTAACTGAAACTATAGAAGCAGGTTGCTTTAAGAGCTTATGTTGTATAATAATTGGTTTAGGTTATTATATATTTCCTTCAGTGCATATATGTTGTAGCCTGTGGGCTCTGCTTCAAGGAGGTCTTATCCAAACACAGATACTTCCTGCAAATTGAATGATAGAGCATATTTTGCATGGATGGGAATGCTTGCTTTCTTCAAAATCCATCATAACTTACTTTCCTGTTAAGTAAAAAAAAAAATAAAAATACAATAACAAATACTCTTTGATAGTCCATGAAAAGCAGTATCATAGAGCCATATTTTGTCCTGCAGTGGGTGCTGGTGACTTTTGCTGACAATGTAACGGAAGAACTTTTGGTCAGGTTTGAGGTTTCTTTTACTCAGTTGGTTTAGTTTGCTTGTACATGTTGAAGTTTTAGACCAGGAACACATTTTGAACTTCAAGGTAACAGCTTGTTTTCAATGTAACTTTGAGAAAGCTGTAAATGCTTTGGGGAGGGAAGGCTGAGGATAAGAAGTGCCTGCTCAGCTAAATGGAGTTGGTGCAGTTTCAGTGCTAGTAGTAGCTACAGGCTTTGTTTCTCAGTCCTGATGTGTCTTGGCTTACATACTCATGACTTTAGGGGTTGAGGTTGTATAATACTGAAACTACAATAAGAAAAGGAGAAGGGGACAAATGCATTTTCCATTAGCAGCAGCAGAATAAAGCATCCACTGAGTTATGTGAAATCAGCGTGGAAGAGTTGGGAGTAATCTGTAGGTTATTGATTGGCTTCACAGCAGTGCAGCAGGCTGCAGCTGACAGAAGTCCCGAAGGGGTTGTTTGCTAATCACAGATAAGCAAAGTAGTGGTAGGTAGGGCTTTCATTTACCAGCCCGTCCCCTTCTGCAGCTGCCCAGCTTGGGTGGGAGCTGGCTGCACAACAGGCCTTGGGCCCACAGAGAGCCCCTGGTAGTTTCCTGCAAGTGGCTATACCTCTTGTGTGAAACTTCAAGCCTTGATGAACAAAATGTAGTGTATAACTATGTGTCATCTGTTAAGAAAACTGAATTCTGTTCTGAAGCAGCTGCTTTTCTGGAATAGGTTTAATCTGAAGCTCTTTTCTTAGGTTTGAGAAAATTTAATCCATCATATCAAAAGGTGTGTCTATGAGGTGTTTTCAAAGGCTACTCCTGATGACATTGATGTTGGGGACAGGCATGTGAGGATGGCAGAATAGTTTGATGTAAGAGAGCAAGGAAGTAAAGAAATTGCAAAAGTGCAAGTGGGGAAGCAGTGGAATGTTTTCCAATGGGATGAAAATAGGTAGGTTGAAGAGCTAAAAGTTGAGTGGACAGAGGGGCAGTGATGGATGGTTTATAAGGGCTATAGAAGGTTCAGCCTTGACTAGATCTTGAAGTAAGAGTCTTGAGTCTTACCAGAAAGCAGCTAATGGAGAAATAAAAGTAATAAATCAGGTGATTTGTATCACATAGGGATTGCAGTCTTTGTCACTGTTGGAATTTTCAGTGAGGCAGTAAGATTACAGGTGATGAATGGAAAAAGTAGGCAATGTATTGTGATCAGAGACAGGATGGACAGATAAGGTTAGGAGGATCCCAGAATACCACAAAGAGGAAGAAAGGAACCCATAGTAAAACACGTTACTTGCACGAGATCTTCAGAAGGACAGAAGAATACCTAATTCTTTGCTCAAGTAACCTGAGGTTCACCACCATCTGGGGTGCAAGACAAGCAGAGAGGTTTCCAAGAAGGTTGTATTGCATCCTGTCAAAATGAAGAGTGATGGTTTTAATTGTTACAGACAAAAATGTATACCTGGGACATCCTGCCTGATTTTGGAGTGACACCAGTGGTTAATTTGGCTTGGTTAGCATGCAGCCAGGTTGCCAGATTCATAATTGCAGAAGTTTTAATTTCCCAAAAGACAGAAAGCAATCTGCTGCTTTCAGATGAGTTCCATTGCAAGGAGCTGTGCTTGCTGTGTACTCTGGGACCGAGATACCATGGAATATTATTCCCCAGCCAGATTGTATCTGCATTTCTGTAATAGCACCAAAGTGTCTTCTGCATCTGGAGATCATTTATTGTGTCACTGAAACTAATGATTAGAGGGTACCTTTATGTGATGGGATAGAAGAAGTATTTTGTCCTCATGTTCTACTCTTATTATCCTGCTGTGCTCAAATTGCTTCTAATTGAATTTATCCAAATTTACAGAGATTGTGTTCCATTGAAACACTAAATTTTTATTTTTCAAAGCAAAAATAGAGGACTACAGTGTTCAATACTAAGCAATTACAAGGAGATTGCCAGCTTGGAAGAAAGATACCTAATGTGGTCACACATTACAACTGTGATTCCACTGCAGAAACCTTCAAGTTGTAACTCACATGAACTAATGCAGGATACCCGCATCCTGGTCAGAGTTTCCAAACAAAGGGAGATATAACTGAGTTATCAGGGAAACTCTTGGTCAGTGTGGTACACACATGCTCCATGGCAGATGATGCCTGCTGCTGTTTCTGTGTGCCTTGAGAATGAAGAAACAGCAAATTAAGATTTTGTGGCCTACAGCATAACAGGGCACTTTACAGTAGTTTATTAAAGTAAGACTTTACTGTTTCAATGACTGAATCTGTTGGATGGTCTCCTGGCGTTTGGAGAAAGATCTCTTAACTAATGGTGATGCACCTTGACTCAGTAACAATAGATGGGCTTTCAGACAAGGTCTCTGAAGGGAAGGATGGGTAGTGTGAATGTAGGGCTGCTTTCAGGTGCCACTTTGTAGCAGTGTGAAGTTGTCTCCCAATGAAGAAGAGGTTCTCAGGGTTGATCCCAAGCAGTTGAAAGTGAGTCTTGCTGCAAGGAGATGAAGTTTGCTTCCTTTCTGTTGTGCTGGAGTTGGGCCTTGGTAAAGCTGTGATTTTCCTTAGCAAATTTACCATGTGTGTGAGAGAAAGAATCACAGAATGGTTTGGGTTAGAAGAGACCTTAAGAGCGTCCAGTTCTAATGCCTTGCCGTGGGTATGGACACCTTTCACTAGGCCAGGTTGCTCCAGGCCCCATCCAACCTGTCCCTGAACACTTCCAGCATGGGGCATTCACCACTTCTTTGGGCAGTCTGTTCCAGTGCCTCACCACTCTTGCAGTAAATAGTTTCTTTCTTATATCTAACCTAAATCTCCCGTTTAAGTTTGGAAGTGCTTTTTAAAATATTTGATTATTTAAGCATTCAGCCTGAACATGGTAAATGTTCAGATTGAAAATCTGAATGTGACTATTCTTGAGATATGCTGAAAGGAGGTAACATGGAAAACCTGGCTGGGTGATTTCAGTAGTGTCTTAATTTATATGCTGTACATGTGCTATATTATACTCCATTAATTTTTCATCTCTCTTTAAAATGAACCTGGTTGTGTAAAGAGAAATCATTCCATCCTCTCTCAGCTGCTGCATGCCGCAGCAGAGGGAAGATACGTTGGTCTTTGCCTGCTGGAGAACTGCAGTTGAAATCTGATGAGCAGCCGTGCTCCCCAAGGCTAGGACGTGAATGATAAATGTGTATTTGGTAAACTGATTAGTAAAGCCTTTGCACACTTGGCTAGTTGTTTCCTGCTTCCTGGAAGGTTGCCAGGTGGAGGAGAAATGGAAATGCAATGGATTGCAAGAGGGGTTTTTTTCTGTTGGTTGATTGCAAGAAAGCTGAATAAACAGGAGCTGCCTTGAGGTAGGTGAAGTCTTGCTATTTGAAGTCACACAAGCCTTGCTCTGGCTCAGCTGTATTTTGTTTCTAGTGCTCTGTAGGTTGTGTCAGTGACACTCAGTGAGGGTGGGGGAGGCTATTCAACTGGATCTAGTTCAGCTTTTTTCAAACAAATCATAACCCCCAGCCTCTTCTGGTGGTGGGGAAGTTACAGCAGATGCCTGATGATCGACACACCATCCCAATTAACAGGGAACCTCAGCAGAGCTGTAGCCAGAGCTGGCTAACACCCATTTGTACCAGGGCTGCTGCTTCTCGAATGGTGTGATAGGTAGAATCAACATCAACTAGAGTGTCAAAATAACTTGATGCAATAACGTCAGCTAAATTTTGCTTGATTTAAGGATTTCTATTTTGATGTTTTGAACACTTTTAAAAATAAACGTGTTTTCTAGATCACTGGTTTTCTGGTATAGAGACCCAGCATGTTTCATCAATATTTCTGCTTACAGTGAACTTCTTAAGAAACTGATAAAAGAAAGCCATGAAATACTGCAAACGTCCTTCCATGTTTATCCATCCCCCCCCCCCCCAACCCCCCCCCCCCGAAAAAATTAATACAGTTGATTTAGGCACCTACTGACAATAAAGTGAATTTAGGGGGGTGTTTAGTTGCCATCTGGAATTTTTTGTTCATGTTAAAAATGCCAAGTATTTGAAAAATGATGCCACAGCTCTGAAATCCCAAGGTTGTTTGCAGACAGGAGATTTCAAGAGTAAGTTACATTGATTCTTTTAATTTCACTTGTGATTTCCCTTTGGTTACACACAAGCCACACAGACAAGCCTTTCTCAGCAGTCCGGAGAGCTCAGCTTCTTCAGGCAGAAGAAGCTGAGATTTAAGCATGCTTGTAAGGATGTCAGAACCATAGCTATGGCAGTTGGGGTGTGCATGAAAATAGAAGGACTAAACAAATACCAAGGTCTGCTTTAACAAATGATAGTAACTCAGTTTTCTAAAATCAGGTAGTATCTGCTGCTGTAGGCACCTTCCTGTTCACGAGAAGCCATCCTCTTCTCTCTTGGTTTGTCAGTGAAACCATCTATCTTTGCCAAATGCATTTGATAAACATAACTAGCATCCTCTCTATCAGGCAGCATTTTATGAAGTCATCAGTTCTGTTGAGAGCAGATTTATGTGGGCACAAAATAATTTGGGTAATCTCTTTTATGTAGTTAGAAACAGAGCCTAAAATAAGAACGTAATAATGTTGTCATGTTCTGGCAAGCTGATGCTTTGGATGACGGTCTTGTTATTTCCTTCGTTTGCCTCTTTCAAACAATACTTTCCCCTTACTGTGGCTGGTTTGCTTCAGACTACTCTGAAACAGCAGAGGTGGGTTTTGATATTCTGTTGCCTTTGTTAAAGCACACTGACTGTTTAATTATTAACACATAGTGCATTGTAGATAGTATTTCCACTGGGTGATTTCATTGTACAACCTTCTCCATAACATCGCTTTTCCTTAGCTTGGATGTGAAATCAAGTCTGAAAGCAGATACTTTGGCTGCAGTGATGGCATCTTTGGCAGCTACAGATTACCAGGTGTTCTGCATCACTGTCTTTTATCCTTAATAAAATACCTCGTGTCACAACTATTAGCAACTCAACGAAGGCTGGACCACACAGGGTCTGCTGGTCAGGACATGGGGGAAGGGGGAGCAAGCTCTTTGAAAGCAGCTGTTTTGGCTTCTGTCTCTGCTTTCCTGCTTTGTCTTCTGCAGAATCTCCTATATTTATTGCTTTTAATATCATGGTGATTTTCACAATTTACGTTAGTGTCTGAAGTCCCAAGTATGAAACCAGCAACATCTTGAGAAGAGAGTACAGCTGAGGATCTTGTTCCCTCTCTACCTCCCCCAGAAGAGTTTTCTGTCCTAAAATGTCTGTCCAAACAGCTGACCCAAAAGATGAAATATTACCAAGATTATGTCTTGGTAATGTCAGCAGGCATCCTGTCAGTTGTCAGCACTGTGAACATACTGCCTGCTTACAAATATCATCTTCACATTTGGGATTCTCACAGAAACTTTTCCCTGTTTCATGCTGGGATCTAGCTATTTTTACTTAACTGCATTAACTTCCTTTAGAAACTGCTGTATAAATTAAAACCACATAGGTAGCAGAGCATGTCTTTCAGCAGATCCATGCTGAAAGCCGGGGGATTGTGTTAATAGTTGGTAAATGCACTTTTCAAACCCAGTGTCATAAGAAGATTGTTTTATCATTCTGGGCTGTGCTTTTTCTAGCATGTTTGCAAAATATATCCATGAGGCTGAGTTATGTGTTCTTGTAGTTAAAAATGTGCAATGACTGAAGTAACTGTTGCCAACTTGGAAGGTCATGAATATGGCATAATTGAACACAGAATGCATAACTGCTTGCAAGATTTGACATATCTGTGATTTTTCCTTTCTAGATGGTTTAAAAGTGCTTTATTATATGACTGAAATTATTATTGCAATTTTTTTCTAGGCGACTGGCTGGCAATGACCTTTCTTTTATCCATCCAAAGGCCTTGTCTGGGTTGAAAGAACTCAAAGTTCTGTAAGTAATGGTGTTTTAAAGCTTGATAGCTAGCTGTATGCTTTCTTAGTGCACAGCCAGCCTGTTTACTGGTAGGCTGGAGGAAATCTTTGCTCTCCCTGTCCCATTTTAGCTCTTCAGCTTTATTTGTTCTATTACAAAGCCTGCTATAACTGGTGATGATAAACACTGGTGATGATGAACAGTGGTGAGCCTGACTAAAGCGTAATTACTGTGTTTAGTTAGAACACTTACTTGCTTCTGAAGTATATCTTGTAGAAGAATCCTAAGAATGAAAAATCCTAAAAAGGCCACATAAAGATTTTTGTTTTCTTCCACCCCTTCAGCTTACTCCATCAGGTGCCCCGACATTATCAGGTAGTACTAGTACTTACAGTGATTTAAAACTCTGGAAATAATTTCTAGAGTTTGGTGCTTTGGGTGAAAATGAATTACTATTAGAAAAAAAGTTCTAATTGAAACAGAAAACCCCAAACAGCTGTATGCCCTGTTTCCCATATCTTGTTTTGCTTTCTGAGACAAGAATATTCATTTCAACTGTTTTCCCATAGCTAAGGATAAAAAGAGCTTTCTGTTGCTTGTTCTAAAAACCTGTATGTAGCAGTTGTAGCATTTATGCTAATGTAAATATTTCCAATGGGTAGTAGGGTAATGGACAGTTTATTCAGCAGATATTAAAAAAAATCAATAGTGGAAAAGGACCCTGAAGTTGTAAAGGAAGAACTATAAACAGACAGTGTAAGCAGGGTACAGATTAGGAAGCTGCCCATCTGCAAAACTACCAAATGTGATGTTTTGTGAGTTAAATGCAGAGCATCAAAGCTGTTGAAGGCGTCTTCATCAGGGTACTCAGTCCTGAAGGTGCCTGAGGTTCTAGCAGTTCTTGAAACTGTGGCTATTAAGTAACAGTTAACTTGTCCACTTGTGTTCTTACACCAGTATGCACCAAAATCTAGGAAGATTTTATAATGCGTGAGATCTGTTATTTAAATTCTCTTTATGAAAGAACTCATCATGTAATAATATGTTGTCCCATAAGAGAATTTCTTATAAAACCCCAGTATAACTTAATTCAGTTTGGCTCTGATTTCATTCTTTGTCTTTTTCATGTTGTGCCCAGGGGTGCTTTGTTGTGAACTCACTTTGTAAATTAGGTTGTTAACACATTGTGTATTGATGCGGCTTTAAGAAAAAATTAGAGGTTTGTGTATTTCGTAGCATGTATAGGATGATTTCACAAGAAAACAGTAAGATATCATGCATTGTAGCAAATTTGTAACAGCGTTAAGTTGTCCAGCCTCCCCAGTGAACTCCCAGGGCAATTTCTGACTTACATGTCAGAGGCTTGTTGTCTGCAAATTCATGCAGTTAATGAATGGGTTGTAAATAAAACTGAAATAGGCCATTTTGTTGTTTCATCCTTGCCTTTGGGTATCTGGGCTTGATAATTTTACATGTTTTTATGTATGCTAGAAATTTGTGAAACCATAACAGGACCATGGGCTCTTCTGCCACCTTTACTGTTGATAAAGATTATTGTCAAATTGCACTTTACTAACACAGTGGATTTTTACAGAACCCTGCAGAACAATCAGCTGAAGACTGTACCTAATGAGGCCATCAGAGGGTTGAGCGGTTTACAGTCCCTGTGAGTTTTTGTACTTTGCTTTTTGTTCTTGTTCTGTTCTCCAAGTTCCCCTTTCAGTTGCTTTGTGTACGTTTTCTTCATTCTAGCAAGTTTTGAAGTATAATTATGCATGTGCAGTAATGCACCTGGGCTTTCAGATATTTGCAGTTTCAACTGGAGCAAAGTTTCCCAAGCTAAGTTTATAAGGAATTTTATTTGTCATCTTTGGTGGGGTCACCCAAATCCAAACTCTTTCAAACCTCAAACACAGGTTCAAGATTGCTGTATAAATGCAGTGGTGGTGGTGTTAAACATTTATCATCCTTCTTGCATGTCCTAAGGTGTTTGAGCAATTTTAAAGTGTTGTGCAAAAAAAAAAAAAAATGAATCATGCCCAAGTCTTTTGTATCCAGAGGAGGAAAAGGGGTTTCTGGGAAGCAGTATTGCTTGAGACATACATAGTATTGGTTTTACTGGAAGGTGTTGAAATCACACAGACAGTTATGAATACCTCAGCCATTATTGCTAGTTGCTCACAAGGTATTTCATACATACTTGTACTATCTCATGGCTTATTATGTTTTATAAAGCATCTTAATCAGACCTTAATAGTTAGTTATAGCTCTCTAGGTGGTAGATGCTTATCACTGTGATGAGGAGGCGGATGGGGGAAGGGCTTCAAGATTTTCCCTCCTGTCTGCTTACATATGGAGAGAGGGGGCAGATTATCTCTTCCCTTTGTGCCAAAATTCAGGTTTCTGGCCTAAGATCTTGTTTCTTTCTGTGTTGCATCAGATTATGGAACAGTTTGGTGGAGGAAAAAACCCAATTAGTTTTGCAAACTGGCTTTGCAAACTATTGTGCAACTTTTGCAAAGGTGCTTTCTGCATTCCCTCAACTTGGATCTTGGCCACTACCCTCCTCCTAGTTGCGTGGGTATTCCTGCCTTTTTCACCTGAAGAAAGCACAGTAAGCAGCACAGGGCAGAAGAATAAGATGGGCTGCAGATTATCCCACAGAGCCACAGAGCTGCTTCTGCTGCGCTGCTTACCACAAGTATCTCTTGTCCACCACTGTGAGCATGGGAAGCACACAACTCATAGCAGGAGGGAGCAATGAGTTTTGATGCCATGAGCTGGCAGGAGCTTTTCCAGGCTTTTGAATCCAAGAGTAGGACAGATGCACGTTTCAGTTTGCAGCCATTTTGTGAATCTAATGTCCACGTTTCCCTCTTGTCTTGGGATGTGTGCGTAGAAGACAGAATACCTTGGTCTGAGTGCCACTGTCACTTTGTGCAAATACATCCTTCATATTGTATGATGTGAATAACCCTTTAGTAATTATTTAAAACAAAACACCTTTCTGGCTTCCAGCATTTCACTAATGCAAAAAACAGAAACTGCTTTAGTAAATACCCGTTGTTGTCTACAAATCATCTTTTCATTTTCAGTGAATGTGCTTTTTTTCCTCTACTTGTTTGCAGTATGTTTGTTTTTGAATTAAAGTTCAGTATATCAAATCTGCAGTTACTGGTTTGATGATAACTTTATGTGCAAAAGGGAAGGGACAAAATTTCTTAATTCCACTGCTGTGCCTCACACTTTGGGTTGCCCGCGTCTCTGTTCCTGAGAAGGACATCTGTCTGCATTGAAGATCACATTGTTTTTGAGGATTGGCAGCAATTTGAAAACAAGTTGGGTTTTGAGACAAGTGTAGTAAGAAATGTAGCGCATTTTTCCTGGGCAGTTTGTTTCCTTCACCAGAATGCAGATCTGTCATTTTAACAAATTTCAGGGAAACTTTCAGTTTATTGCATCACTTGCAGGATTACAGGGTAATTATGCATATTCCCTACTGATGTAGGGAGCACCTTCTGTCAAAGAAATGTAGGGCTAGTTTCCTGAGGTGTGTGTGTGAGCATGGAAACGTGAGTGTCAGCATACTGCTTTATTGCTTTCTTTAATAAGGGGGGGAGGGGGGGGCAGGGAAGGAAAAAAATTATTTATTTCTCGCCCAAAGGAATTTGTGGCAAAAATGTGTTTAAAGCTCCTGAGCTGCTGCGACTTTCTTCTAAAACAAATAACTCTTTGCAGAATAGATGTAAAAAACCTGCTTCTACCTTTTAAATATATAATCTCCATCCCAAACCTGCAAGTTTAAACATCTCTTAACTGACTCTTCTTGGCAGTTTCACAGTTTGCTCTGAAGTAGGCTTTAGGGGGATTTTTTTTCTTGGTGGAGACACCAATTACTTGTTCATAAAACTTTATAATGTATTGATAATCATTTGGTTTGCAACTCCTGTATCCACTACCCAGTTTCTCTGTTAATGTGCTCCAGTCCTAGCTGCGTAGGAAGATGGTTGCCACACTGTATGTATTAACAAGCCCGGTAAACATACCTGGGTGGAAATAAAGATGATGGTTACAGGAGCTTCATGATCTCTAATGTTTATATTATAGCGGGCCAGTAGCCAGCCTGGTTCAGAATACTAAGCAACAGCTCTTTACTTTGTTTACATTGGATATTTTCCCAGCTCTGGCCTCTGAAAGAGGTTTAGAATAGAGCCTTTATTTATGGAGGTGAGATTTAGCAAAATGAAAGAGTTTTACTGAGTGGGAACTTGCTGTCTAGCACCCCAGAAAAGTCTATCTGGCAGGATGTGTGAGGCTTCCAGCATAAGGGGGATGTGGACCTGCTTAAGTGAGTCCTGAGGAGGCCACGAAGATGCTCTTAGGGCTGGAACAGCTCTGCTCTGGAGACAGGCTGAGAGAGCTGGGTTTGTTCAGCCTGGAGAAGAGAAGGCTCCAGGAAGACCTTAGAGTAGTTTCCAGTGACTAAAGGGGCTACAAGAAACCTGGAGAGAGGGGCTTTTGACAAGGGCCTGTAGGGACAGGACAAGGGGGAATGGCTTTAACCTGACAGAGGGGAGACTGAGATGAGACATTGTGAAGAAGTTCCTCCCTGTGAGGGTGGTGAGGCCCTGGCACAGGTTGCCCAGAGAAGCTGTGGCTGCCCCATCCCTGGCAGCGTTCAAGGCCAGGTTGTATGGGGTTTGGAGCAACCTGCTCTAGTGGAAGGTGTCCCTGACCATGGCAGGGGGTTGAAACTGGATGAGCTTTAAGGTCCTTTCCAACCTAAACCATTCTTTGAGTCTATGATAAGCAAAGAATTGTAGATGCTTTGAGTGTTCCATTTAAACTCCAGAAATGTAATTGCCACAAATTCTAGTGGGCATTTGCCATCAAATCCAGGAGTCGCTTTTTGAAAGCTTGTCAGTAGCAGCTCACGTATTGGAGATGATTTATTATCATTGTAGGTCAGGAATCACGGAGTTACTGTCCCTGCACAGGTGCACACATGCCTACATGCAGGGAATATTGGAGTGTTCTGCAGCACTACTTCAAAGCACTACAGTTACGCTGTTATGCCAGATTCCCGAATTGCAGGTACTGGGATCATGCCAGTGTGGCACTCTAATGTGATAGCTCCTGCCTTTCTCTGCATGTGGGTGTTCACCTGAGCTGCAGGGTAAGTGGCTTCATGCATGTGGTCAGCAGACATTGTCTGCGGTACCTGGTAGCACTTGTGGCTCCCTAGCCTGGTCTTGCTCACAGCCTCCGCTGCAGGATTAGAACCAGTTTTGCAGTCTGTCTTCCCATATCAGAAGGCTGGAGCAGGCCTGCAGCAGGATAAAGCCTGAGGCATGAACGTGTCCACATGGAGGCATGAATCCACAACTGGGATGTGATTATATTTTCTGGGAGAGGAAATCAGCCTGGCCCAGCAGAAAAGGCTGCGGTCTTAAGTGTGGGACCGAAAGAAACAAGATCAGGATCTTGCTTTGCACGGTAAAGATGCAGGGTAAAAAGGTGGGGACAGAGGATGGAAGGCATTTCAGTCAGATAGAGTTATTTCAGTCAGACAGGACACATTTAAAGTATGTGCTGTAGCACATACTTGCTACAGCGTTGCATTTCTAGGTGTTCCTTGTTTTAGGAAGGATTCCCTATTTAGAGATTTTAAATCCCTACAGATTTAAGAGTGTTTTATGGTTTATGCTGATAATTTTGTGATTCTGGAGTATAGAGTTTTGAAGGATAGGGGTGTCTGCAGGGTTGGCAGTGACGAAATTATTACGAGGAACGTAAGGGCGATGAAGAGAGACTACAGGGCCCTGGGACGGCTGGTTAAAGGGTCTGGAGCGCAAGTGGTGTTTGCCTCCATACCTGTTGCAAGCGAGGGTGAAGGGATATATAAGAAGACTCTGCAGGTTAATGTATGGCTACGTGACTGGTGCCAAAGGCAGGGGTTTGGGTTTTTCAGTCACGGGCTGCTGTATGGGACACCTGGTTTGCTGGTGACAGGCGGGATACACCAGTCCCAGAGAAAAAAAAGGGTTTTGGGGCAGGAGTTAGCAGGGCTTATTGACAGGGCTTTAAACTAGTTATGAAGGGGGGAGGGGATTTAACTGGGCCTGTTGGGGACAAGCCCAAGAGGAACATGCTAGGGATTGAAGGATGGCGGGCTAAGGAGGACTATCAATCTCTTGTTTCACTTGTGGGAAAGGATAGCTTTTTAGACCCTGTCCCGCAGGGGAAAAAGGGTACTAGGACTGGCTCCCTGAAATGCCTGTACACCAATGCACGCAGCATGGGGAATAAACAGGAGGAGTTAGAAGTCTGTGTGCGGGCTAAAGGTTATGATCTAGTGGCGATTACAGAGACATGGTGGGACAGTTCACATGACTGGAATGTGGTCATGGATGGCTATGTCCTTTTTAGGAAAGATAGGTCAGCAAAGCGAGGTGGTGGAGTTGCTCTTTACGTGAGAGAGCAACTAGAATGTATTGAGTTCTGTCCGGGGTCGGATGAGGAGCAAGTGGAATGTCTGTGGGTACGAATCAAGGGGCTGACTGGCACGGGTGATACAGTTGTGGGGGTCTATTACAGACCTCCTGATCAGGACGAAGGAGTTGATGAGGCTTTCTACAGGCAACTGGAAGTAGCCTCGCGACTACATGCCTTAGTCGTCGTGGGGGACTTTAACTACCCCGATATTTGCTGGAAGACTCACACAGCCAGTCATTCACAGTCTAGGAGGTTCCTCGAGTGCATTGATGATAATTTCTTAATGCAAATGGTGGACGTACCAACTAGGGGAGCAGCGCTGCTAGATTTAGTACTCGCCAACAAGGAGGGTTTGGTCGAAGTGGTGACGGTCAATGGCAGCCTTGGCTGCAGTGACCATGAGATGGTGGAGTTTAGGATCCTGTGTGGGAGGAATAGAATACCTAGCAAAGCCACAGTTCTGGATTTCCGAAGGGCCAACTTTGGCCTCTTCAGTCAACTGCTAAGGGAAGTCTCATGGGAAAGTGTACTAGGCGGTAAAGGGGCTCAAGATAGTTGGTTAGCATTCAAGGACCGCTTCTTCCAAGCTCAGGATCGGAGCGTCCCAATGAGTAGGAAGTCAAGTAAGGGATCTAGGAGACCGGCGTGGTTAAACAAGGAGCTGCTGGGCAAACTCAAGTGGAAAAGGAGAATCTATGGATTATGGAAGGAGGGGCTGGCCGCTTGGGAGGAATATAGGACAGTTGTTAGAGGATGTAGGGAGGCAATTAGGACAGCTAAGGCCTCCTTGGAACTCAATCTTGCTAGTCGGGTTAAAGACAATAGAAAGGGCTTCTTCAAATACATAGCAAATAAAACTAAAACAAGAGGCAATATAGGCCCACTGCTGAACGAAGTGGGTACCCTGGAGACAGAGGATATAAAGAAGGCAGAGGTGCTGAATGCCTTCTTTGCCTCTGTCTTTACTCCTGCAGACTCTCCCCGAGGGCCCCGGATTTCTATAGCCCCAGAAGGAGTCAGGACAAAGGAGGAGTTTGCTTTGGTAGATGAGGATTGGGTTAGGGATCAGCTATGCAAACTGGACATCTGTAAATCGATGGGTCCGGATGGAATGCACCCATGGGTGCTGAGGGAGCTGGCGGAGGTCATTGCTAGGCCACTTTCCATCATCTTTGGTAAGTCGTGGGAAATGGGCGAGGTGCCTGAGGATTGGCGGATGGCAAAGGTCACACCAATCTATAAGAAGGGCAAGAAGGAGGACCCGGGTAATTATAGACCGGTCAGCCTTACCTCCATCCCTGGAAAGATGATGGAACAACTTATTCTTGACTCCATCACTAGGCATATCAAGGATGAGGGGGTCATTAAGAACAGCCAACATGGTTTTATGAGGGGGAAGTCATGTATGACCAACCTTATAGCCTTCTATGAGGAAGTGACTAGGTGGAGGGATGATGGTAGAGCGGTAGATGTAGTTTTTCTTGATTTCAGTAAGGCATTTGATACTGTCTCCCACAGCATCCTCATAGATAAGCTAAGGAAGTGTGGGCTTGATGATCAAGTAGTGAGGTGGATCGAGAACTGGTTGAAAGGAAGAAGGCAGAGAGTTGTGGTCAATGGCGCAGAATCTAGCTGGAGGTCTGTGACTAGTGGAGTTCCTCAGGGGTCGGTGCTGGGACCGGTGCTGTTTAATATTTTCATCAATGACCTGGATGAGGGAACTGAGTGCACCCTCAGCAAGTTTGCTGATGACACAAAACTGGGAGGAGTGGCTGACACACCAGAGGACTGTGCTGCCATTCAGCGAGACCTGGACAGGCTGGAGAGTTGGGCGGGGAGAAACTTGATGAAATTTAACAAGGGCAAGTGTAGAGTCTTGCATCTGGGGAAGAACAACCCCATGTACCAGTACAGGTTGGGGGTTGACCTGCTGGAAAGTAGTGAAGGGGAAAGGGACCTGGGGGTCCTGGTGGATAGGAGGATGACCATGAGCCAGCAATGTGCTCTTGTGGCCAAGAAGGCAAATGGCATCTTAGGGTGCATTAGAAAGGGAGTGGTTAGTAGGTCAAGAGAGGTTCTCCTCCCCCTCTACTCAGCCTTGGTGAGGCCGCATCTGGAATATTGCGTCCAGTTCTGGGCCCCTCTGTTCAAGAAGGACAGGGAATTGCTTGAAGGAGTCCAGCGCAGAGCCACAAAGATGATTAAGGGAGTGGAACATCTCCCTTATGAGGAGAGGCTGAGGGAGCTGGGTCTCTTTAGCTTGCAAAAGAGGAGACTGAGGGGTGACCTCATCAATGTTTACAAATATGTAAAGGGTAGGTGTCAGGATGATGGAGCTAGGCTTTTTTCAGTGATATCCAGTGATAGGACAAGGGGCAATGGGTGTAAACTGGAACATAGGAAGTTCCACGTTAACATCAGGAAGAACTTCTTTACTGTAAGAGTGACAGAGCACTGGAACAGGTTGCCCAGGGGGGTTGTGGAGTCTCCTACACTGGAGATATTCAAGGCCCGCCTGGACAAGTTCCTGTGTGATGTACTGTAGGTTACCCTGCTCTTGCAGAGGGGTTGGACTAGATGATCTTTTTAGGTCCCTTCCAACCCTTGGGATTCTGAGATGATGTTCAGTAACAGTGATGACTGATGAAGCATTCTAAGGTCTTACATGTAGTGTGAACCTTTACCAGTGGCAGATAGTTTTTCAACTAACGAAGTTTTAATGGCTTGTCTTCAGAGTTCTTTTTAGTTCCCTGCTTTGCTCTTATTGAAGGGTTAAAGGGGACCAGCCCTTCAGTGAGTCTGTGTTAAACTGTGGGATTAAACTATCGGCACCAGAATGGGGAAAGAAGTTTACCCACATGTCTTTTTTAAACTGCATAAACAATGCCAACTTAAATATGCTGAGTATTCTCTTCTCCCTTGCAGTTTGTTGGTTTTTTTTTTTTTGAGTAAAGAATGTAGAAGAGCTCTCCTGAGCATGTTTGTGCTGAAAGATCTTTAAATAGGCAGCAGTTTAAATATACTGCTCCATAAACTTCACATACTTGCTGAATGACGAGCGTCCCATTTTTCTATGCCATGTTCACCTTCAGAAGCTGTTCTGGTTTTCTTGAAAGCGAGGTATGGGTACTTCTTGTGAGCTTCAGGAATCTCTGGGATTTTTGTAGCCTTTTTGGTTTTTTTAAACTGTCTGGGCTTGCTTAAAGAATTGTTTAAATGTAATATTTAAATAAGAATCAGGAAATTATTTAGAAACTGAATTATCAGAAACTGAAGTGGGATAATGGAAGTTACACAGCATGTAGGTAAAGATCACCTGAATCCTCTGTGCATAATTTGCAGCAAACTTTGTATGATCTCTGGTGCCATCTTAGACATTTACTTAGAAGAAATAGATGTGCTGGCACATCAGTACTGGCAGCTGAAATAGCTTTGGTGTGTATCGTTACTTTGAGAGCTGCTGTAAGTTTGTTGTTGAATAAAGGAAATCCTGGTATTGATGTTCTCAACACATAAGGTAGTGAGAGCCTCTGCTTGATATGCAGTAAGCAAACGTGCAGAGTATTTTAAAGTACCTCTGTTAACATGGTGGGTTTGTTGCCTTGCATTGTAGCAGGATTTCCTAGGTACCAGGCTTATCAGTACTCAACTTCAAAACCTAAAAATCTACTCCACTGTTATTTGAGTGATTTCTTTGTGGTTTCTGAAGGAGCACTTTAAAGAGCAAAAGCTCTTTAATGATTGCTATTGAGCAGAAGTGGTTTAACACAAGAGTTGGGAGAGATTTTTCTTTTCATTAGCATCAGTGTTAAACTGCTATTAGTACAAGGCTGTTAAAAATTTCCCAGCTCCTGAAGCCTGGGAGGCTCAGTGTGGTCACAGTGAGAGTGAGCGAGGCTGGGACAGTAGCTGCAAACAAATCTGCCATAGTCTCCTCTTCCCAAGTAAATAGTGTTAATGTGTGGCAGTACATTCATAATATTACTGAGATTACAGTTATGAGATGTATCTTGTGCAGCTAAGAGCTTGGCTGCTGGCTCATCAGGGAGCATCTACAGCAGTGGCTGCTGGCATGCTGCTGTGGTTTGTTCCCTGAGAGCAAGAGTTGACCATATAATGCCTGGAGAGGCTACAGGATGACAACAAAACATTGTGTCTATGTAAATATAACAATTTCATATGTGTGTGTGTGTGTGTTCGACTTCCCAGCTTTTATTTGTTTGAATTGAGGTAGGAGTTCATCCTAGCTTGAGTTTCCTTAAGTCTGAGTTGATTGAAGTCCTTTAAGTTGCCATGTTCTTTACATGTTTTAACAGCATGTCAAATACTGATATAAGAGCTGCTGATTATATAGGGTCATATCACCCTCCTGCTCTTCTTTCTGGTGGAAGTTGGAGTTTGTTTGAGGAGGGAACTTGAAAGGTAATAAAAGGAAAGGGGGTGGCTCTACAAGTGAACTCTGAATTTATAGACTAAAATGTAAAGGTCTCTCACAAGCCAATGCCTATAGGGAAGCTGGAATTGGAGTAGCTTCTGAAAGATTAAGGAATTTAAGTACATGCCGCAAGCTCTAATTTAAAGAACACAGTCTTATCTTTAACACTTTAGTGGAAAAGGACAGTCTTTGTAAAAGTTCAGTCCAAGTGAAGAATATTACTTGTACTTTGCTAGTTATTTGAGGTAGTGAATATTCCCTTGTCCCATCTTAAACAAAAGGCACAGTCCTTAGTTAGGTTATTTTGTGGATGTTGTCAAATATTCTAGGTTTGCTTTTCGGTTGTTTCACAAAGTCCTCTGTTATGTGCATTTCCCACTAAATAGAAGCATCTCAGCTGTGTTTTGTGCATTGAACATGATAACCGCTTTGATTCATTCAGTGCTCTGCTTGTTGCTATAACATTTGTAAATCACAGGTTTTCTTGTCGAAACTATAAATGCAGGTCAAAGGAAACTCAGGGCAAACAGTCCACTTTTATTTTAGTGATGTATCCATTGGCATCTGTAGCACAGCGATTTTCAGCTGCAGAGATCTGAAAGTCACTATGTAAATAGAGGGTGGGAGACGCACAGATAATCACAGCATGATGTCCTGTCTTTCTGCTTGGCTTGGGCTTTATGATTTGGCATTGTTTATTACTTTCAACTCTATTCAGACATTGCATTTGTTAAGATGATGGTAAAAGTTGGCAAAGAAGTGACAGCCTGAAAAACACCCTTTTTCACCTGGAAACCTGCCTGCTCAATGACAGCTGTGGGTGGTGGTCTTTTCTGCCCCCCCAGTTTTACTGCTGTGGTCAGAAGGTGAACAAAAGACTGGATGGCTGTGCAGAGCCATCAGCTGAAGATGCAGCTACTTGCGTACTCGATCCACTTGTACTGGGGGACATAGGTTGTGGCAATGCAAGGTAGGGATGAAGGGTCCGTCATCATCATCTCTGTGACCTCTTTGTTCTTCCTGGATGAGAGTTCAGCTGCCTTGTTGCTCGCATCCTTCTTTCCTCTGGTCATCTTCTGCTTTTACAGTGGGAGAGGAGGTGCTCCTCAGCTCAGGGCTTCATTGTGTGTTTTGGTTTTCCAGGGCCTACTAGTGTACACGAATTTAGTGTGAAGAGCAGTGAAAGTACAGACATAGGTGTGGACAAGAACCGAGGCCTGCCTTTTGGGTACGCTGCCTTGCTTACAAAATGAAACAAATAAAAACAAGTTAAAAACAAAACAAAAAAAATCAGCAGGTCAGCAGAGAGAAATTAGTTGGAGAAGACTCAGATCTGTTTATTCCACTGGAAAGTAATTCTTTTGATCTTCAGGGAGGTGTGTGAATTTACGGGAGAGAAGAAAGACAGGTAACGTCTAGTTTGTTTTTTTCTTTCTGAAGCACAGCCTCAGGCTTATCCCCCCCCCCCCCCCCATTTCTTCATTATCATCAGACATTTAATTTCTCTGAAATGTTCCAGTCTCAGTGCAGCCTAAAAGCATTCAAACAGAATAGTGTACACACCTGTCAGACCATGGGGCAAATGATAAGGGGATGCCAGTGTATGAACCATAGGAATTAGCTCTTTGATGTATGCCTTTAGAGCTAATGGCACCTTGCTCATCTTAGGAGAGAGCCTTTGGCTGCAGAGAGAGGTTGGAAGGTTCCCACTTGTATGTGTATTTGTTGCTTAATTTGGTGTATTTCTTGTTTTTTTTATTACATGGAAATTCAGCTGCTGAGTTTCCTAATATGTTGAAATCTGTAAACCATGTACATCACAACAACAAAACTCTCTTTTATGGATCTAGATTAGGTGTATCAATTCTTCATCAAGCCTGTCTTCTCCCTTCAAATTCAGTGTTTAAGTTGTCATGACTGCCTCGGATGAAGTGCAGCACAGTCACTTGGTCCACTTTGCCAGCCCAGAGAGGGACAGGACAAGTGGCTGGAGGCAGCAACTTCTTAAACTAACTCAGCTAGAGTTCCCAGAGCGTGTCTGATCATGGCTTTGGAAACACAATGAATGCTTTAATGGAAGTCAAAACCTGTGCTGATTTGTGTCATCTATGCTAATGGAGGAGGGTGTACATGTTCTGTCTCCACAGACAGCAGTGTACATCCCATGGCTGGTACACCAGTTGTTTAAAGGCACTTATGCAAGGTGTTTTCTTCCACATTCACAGCAGTGTCACCATGGTTCAGCTGTGTGTTGACCTTGAGCAGACAGCCTCCGGGGCAGAGAACAGGCAAACATTGCCTATTGCTCACAGCCCTAACCTGCCTTGGGTGGGTTACAGTCCATTTACATCTTGTGGGCTGTCACTGCTGACCTTTCCTCTCAGCTCTATATGAAGAATATTGCTTTATTAATGTTTTGCTTCTTCCTGGGTCACCCTTTGCTGCTGTCTATTTCTGGGGCTTCCATCTGTGTAAATCCAAGCTTAAACTTTTAGTATGGGTGGTTTTCCACTTCTGTTCACAACACATGTGCTTATATGACATAGTGTGGACAAACCTGAATGTGTCCCCATCCATGTCTTTTGCCCACCCTGGTTGCCACTGATGCTATCCAAGTAACCACACTGCTAGTATTGGAAGATGCCAAACCAAATTGGTTCAGAGTGTTGTGCATGAGGAAAAAGCACGTCATCTTGCATAAGAGTTTCTGCTGTTGCTACTAAAGCCATTAGACAAAGAGTTGCAATATCAGGTTTGTCAGTTTTGGTTAATGATAAAATGTTTAATTTGTGAGGATAATTCATAGCTCTGAACTGTTCAAGAACTGCTTTTAAAGGCAGTTCTCTAAAGTAGTCACTTAAGGTGTAGAGCAGCACCACAGCAAAAAGTGTACGTGATGCTGTCAACAGTGTAGCTATAGGAATAATACATTACAGGAGGAGCTACAGGAGAGGAGAGAAGGCTCAGGGGAGACCTTAGAGCAGTCTTCCAATACCTAAAGGGGGCCTACAAGAAAACTGGAGAGGGACTTTTGACAAGGGCCTGTAGTGAGAGGACAAGGTGGAATGGCTTTAAACTGACAGAGGGGAGATTGAGATGAGATCTTATGCAGAAATTCCCTGTGAGGGTGGTGAGGCCCTGGCACAGGTTGCCCAGAGAAGCTGTGGCTGCCCCATCCCTGACAGTGTTCAAGGCCAGGTTAGACAGGGCTTGGAAGCAACTTGGTCTAATGGAAGGTGTCCCTGCCCGTGGCAGGGGTTTGGAACTGGGTGAGCTTTGAGGTGCTTTCCAACCGAAACCATTCTATGGGTCTGTGATAATCACTTCAAATGTATAAATGCCTCTGCAATCTTTGATGCACTATCAAGCTACCATTTTAAAGACCTATTCTGGTATTAGCAGCTGAGGTTTTGTGCGTGTGTGTGAGATGTCTACAGTTAGCAATTCACTTTGCTTATAATTAAATATGCTTATAATTCATATATTCATTATATGCTTATAATTCAATATGCTTATAATCACAGGCTGATTATAAGCATATGAATTTGTTAACATGTTTTATTAAAAATGTCTGAGAAGTTTTTTATGAAGCTTTCTTTCAATTGGTATTTTTACTTATCTGTGGTTTGTGAGTTTCCTGTGTGAATTCTTTCTCTTTTAATGTAGGCGTTTAGATGCCAACCATATTACTGCCATACCAGAAGACAGTTTTGAGGGTCTGGTGCAGTTGCGTCACCTTTGGTTGGATGACAACAGTCTGACAGAAGTTCCCATCTACCCGCTCAGCAATCTGCCCTCTCTGCAGGCGTTGACGCTGGCTCTCAACAAAATAACACACATTCCTGACTATGCATTTACAAACCTTTCAAGTCTTGTTGTTCTGTGAGTATGTGTAACTGTTTCATAGGTTATTCGGATTCTCTCTTCAGTTATTTTGATTACTAGGATGGCACTGAAAATGATGGTTTTGCTATATTTTAGCTCAGTTGTCTAGTAACAGCCTATATTGCCAACACAAGATGAGACCATGTGTACTAGACAATCCACTGAAGGTTTTCTAAAGACTTTCTCTTAAACAGAAAGTCAAATAGGCATGTTCCTCAGATCTCATTTTAGTAATGGGTATTTTGAGCCAATGTTTGTCAAAGAAAGCTTTCAGAGATATTGCAAGAAGAAAATATTATCTGCTACAGACCTGTTTCTGTGTAGTCTTAAATATCTCCAAGGATGATACAAAAAATTATGTATGTTTAAACGTATTCTTATCACCCTTCTGGATAGTGAGTAAAGGTTTAAAATAGGCTGTCTTGACTGTAGGCAGTCTCTTCTGTTTCCATATGAGGATGAAATATTTCTGTCTGGAAGTGAAAGACATTCTTCTGCATAACCTACCTCATGCAATGTTTTTTTCTAAACCATTTAACTGTCTTGATTTCATAGAAATACATGCTAATGTATTAACTTGCATGAAATCATTATCATTAACTTGAGTTTGTAATTCTTCTGTTTTTGCTTTTTAGTCATCTTCATAATAATAAAATAAAAACCATAGGAAAGCACTGCTTTGATGGATTAGACAACCTTGAAACCTTGTAAGTATGCTTCTTAAAGTGATTGATCAGTGTTTGTCTCATTCTCAGCTTAATTAAGGTTACCTCACTGGTATGGTGAAGATCTTGCAAATAAGTCATGTATGCACCGCGCAGCACAGCACCAACACTCGGGGTCCAGTTCAGGTCTTGGAACTGAAGGCTAGTATCAGTGCAGTGCTCCACCAAAACTAATTAATTATGTTGAGAAGCAGGTAAACATTAGCCTGGGTGAAATGTCATGCTGGATGATGTAGCTCTTAATGCTCCTAGCTCTGATCTGGCTGGTGTATCTTTGTGTAGCACTCCACTGAGTCAGGTGGATATATCAGAAGTGTTTAAGTGGCCCTGCAGGTGATAAGGGACAAATATTTGTTTCTCAGATTTACTGTAGGTTTAAACATATTTAAGATACACTGCCAGAACTGTTGTGTGACAACAGGAGGTTTCTCAGAGGGCCCTAGAGAGCTGTTTCTCCATGTTTCCTCCAATACTGGGCGGGCACCACTGCCTGCCACGGAGACTCATTCACGTGTCCCCTCAGCTCCTGAACTGATCCTCTGCAGGCTGATAGGAAACAGCCCAGCTCCTGGTTCTCAGTGTCTCATACAAGAGGTTGACTTGACTTCACTTCAAATACTGGCAGATATTAAGATAATGGACTGGTTTATCTGAAATAGTGAGCTTTATGTTCTTTTGGATGGGGGTGGGAAGCATCACCTTCCCCGCACCTTGTGTCTGCTGTCCCTGCTGACACTTCATAGTCCTCTCAGTATGTGGTGTCCATGGTGGCCAGATCCCACATCTGCAGTACTACTCCATCTCCAGAGTGCCTCCTTGCCAAGGAATGCTTTTCAGCTGCTTGTGTTACATTCCCCACTTCTCTTCATCTCACAGATCAAACATCTAATATGCAGTATCGCTTCAGTGGTGCATTTTGTTATGCTTGGGAGAATGCTAAATAAATAAGGGCAAGAGCAAGCCAGCGACAGCCTCTGTTAACATGAAGGGTTTGGATGACTCCAGGAATGCTGCTTACTCCAACTGTGTTGTCATTCTCTTAGAACCTCAATTAAGTAATAATTAGATGCTATGTATATATGCATAGCAAATGTAAGACTTTTTACACGAGTTTTTGCTGCTTATAAGGAGTCCCTTTCACAGAAACGCAACTGTAGCAGGTCTTGACATTACTGCTGGAATGGTAACAGGTTAACTGTGGTTTCAACAGATCTCTGTCACTGATGTGTATTGATTCAGTGTGATGAGATTTCCCTCTTCTCCTGTTCAGGGTTTATAATTGGTTTTGCTACAAGGTCTGCTATTACCTAACGGCGTATTTACTTCTTGTTTTCTACAGTCTGAAAGCAAACAAAGGGTAGTCATTTCTGTCTACTCTTTTTTTGAACTTTGAAATCTTAGTTTATTTCCATGTAAATTCTGGTGAAGAAAAATCTGTGAGGTGTTGAAAAATAAGGAGCTTTGCTTTAAAGAAACATTTGACTTAATATGAATAATCCTCTAGGTAATATTAAATATCTTACCTAAGTTATTAGCTGGTTATAAAACATGTAAAACATTAGAAGGCTAAATATAAGTTCAGTTATTCTATGGCCTAGTTAAAGATCTTCTGAGAACTTTTTATTTTCATTGAATTGTCTTAAACAAACCTTATTTTGACAATTCATGACCACTGTTAGGAATTTTATAATTCTCCTGCTTTTTTTCTTCTAGGGATTTAAATTATAATAACATGGTAGAGTTTCCTGAAGCCATAAAAGCACTGCCAAGTCTAAAGGAGTTGTGAGTATTACTTATTCTCCCTTTTAACCAGTTTTTTGTCCTTTTCATAAATAAGGAGAAAAAAAAACCCTGGATTTAGGAATGCATATTTTATTATGCAGCAGTCTAAATCAGATTAAGTAATGCTGAGTGAAGCTATAATTAAAGGAAAAATAATCATCAGCTAGACAGGGAACCTATTGAAAATAATTTTGGAGCTGTATAAGCTGTAAGCAATTTCTTCAAGGAGAACCATTACCATAGGTCCTGAATATGAGCTGGTTTTGGCCCCCAGTAGCAGAATTAGGTATTCACTGATCACACATTTTCCTTGTCCCCTCCTTAAGAGAGAAGGAAGAAGAGAGAAAACACAGGATTGTTGTGGGACAGAGGTAGTTTCTTTCTAATTAAATATTTTCTGTTTAGCTGATGTGCAGAAGACAGAAATCATTCCTTCCAAGTTATTTCTACAACTTGACCTATTCTTGTTTAACTACAGTCTTGGTTTTGGCATGATTGGGAATTGAGTAGGTGTGAAGAAAATGACTATTGGTTGAATCTACTGGCAGTATATTTTTAAACTTTTTCTTTTTTTCTTTCTTTGCTAATATCTTTAGGGGATTTCACAGTAACTACATTTCCATAATTCCTGATGGTGCATTTGCAGGAAACCCCCTTCTTAGAACGATGTAAGCAATTTTTATGCACCTATTGTGTATAGGTGTATGTTTGTATGTAGCAGACAGTGACTGTAAGAACAAGGATTAAAACACATTTTTTATTTCCCAGACATTTGTATGATAATCCTTTGTCTTTTGTGGGGAACTCAGCATTTCAGAATCTGTCAGATCTGCATTCCCTGTAAGTATCCTCTCAACTATACAGTAACAATAAATGGATATAAGGATATGAAATGTTGTGGCTAAGAACTCAAAATAATTAAATCTTCTGACTGCCTTACAATTTTTTTGCATTAAGCTTTAATAAACATTGTTATTGTTTGGAATATCCAGTTTGTTAAGAAGCTCTACAACCTTTTTTTAAAATCTTGATTGCTTTGCATAAGACACATAACCTCAGGCCAAATGCTCAGGTTCCTACTTAAACAAACTGCAATATATCTTAGGTGTTTTTTGAACAGGGATGTGCATTGTGAGAATGTTTTGCAGGTTAGTGTATGCGTGTTCTCAAAAGATAGTTCTGAGGGTGATGAGTAAGTGAAGCAGAGTGAGGCTTCAAACTTTGATCTACAAACTGCCTATGCGTTTATGCCCTTTTCATATGCATGTATTCATACAACTTTTATCAGCTTGATGAATTCCAGTTGTTTGCTAATGGAGGAGTGATTTATTAAGCATATTACTTGTATAAGAAGCAGTGAAAATACTTTTACACACTGTTCAAGTGTAAAACTTACACAAAAGCAGTAAGAATGTTAGAATGTCTTGTTAGTGAAAATATCTACCTGATAGCTTACAGCTCATTTTTGTGGGTATATTTTTAAGGGTCATTCGAGGTGCCAGCATGGTGCAGTGGTTTCCTAATTTGACAGGAACTGTTAACCTGGAGAGCTTGTAAGTATCTTCTACAGAAGTCTTTTGCAATAATTTATTTACTTTGACACTCTTGTGGAGTGTTTGAAACACGGTTAGTGGATCTGGAGAGTGACTGCTTATATGTTCTCTTCCTGTAAAAAAATGTAATTATATAGCTTTCCTTAATGTGGTATCTGGGTGCCTCTTAATTATTTTTTTAATAGGGTGAGCTGACAACAGCCTATGAAAAACCCATTGATACTAACTCCTCTCTCACAGAACTGAAAACCAGAAAAGTTGGCCACTTCCAAACAAATTGATGGTTAATGTAGCACCCTGGTAGCTGAGATACCATCCTTATTCTGCTCTTGCATGTGCTTGCTATGCCATCTACCAGCAACAATGCAAACATTTATGTTTTCCCTTTTTTCCCCACAGAACTCTAACAGGGACCAAGATAAACAGTATTCCTGTTAATTTATGCCAAGAGCAAAAGGTGCTACGAACTTTGTAAGTATACACTCCTCTATTTTCATTTGCATCAAAATGTTTTGAAAGAAAAGCAAAAATATTGCTTAGAAACGCTCATCCTAGTAGTTCTGTTGGAGTTGGAGATCCAATTGTGGCTTCTTGATTTTAAGAATCAAGCCTCATGGCAGAATTGATGTAATGACTTATATTCCTTTTATGGGCATGCACTGTGTTTCTTTCTTATGGTATAAAATCCATATAAGGTGGTGCTGCAGAACAGTCTTTGCATCTTCAAACTCATTCTGCCACCACTCGCTAGTAACACAACAGTAGTCATCTACATTCAGAGTAGAGTTTAGTTATGGTGCTGTGACTTTCTGTGTTTGAGAACACAGGAAGGAGCATCATGAACTAAGAGAAATAGGTATGAGGATTAGGAAGAGGATAGCAATACAAAGGAAAGACAGAATAAGCAGTAGAAGGGTGTTTTAGAATAAATGCAAAGAAATCCAAACTAGTAAACCATTGGGAGGGGAGGGGCAAAGCTATGTTTACAAAGTATACATGCAGGAAAATTTGGAACAAAAGCAAGTGGCAAAAAAAGGAGAAGAAAAATAGGTTCTGTTTTATAGAAGACAAACTGGGCGGGGGAAATGATGAGGTGGAATTTATTTTCAAATGGCAGTTTATTTTTGAACAGAAATTTGGGGATGCTTTGCAAGGAGGTACCAACACACTAAATCAAAAATTGCACTAAATTCCTTCACTGCATACCATCTATCCAGTTTGTTCTGAAAAAGCGGATAATTAGAAAACCTTTTTAGATTACAACTCTCAGAATTCAGGGAATTTGTACAGTGTGGTTTTGGGGTAGACGTATATCCAGATGCGGAGGTGAAAGCAGTGAAATAGAATATAGAATATATGTAGGTATAGGATATAGAATCAAAAATACTGGTTGGGAGGTTTCTCATGAGCTGTCAAAGCCACTGCAGAGGCACAGCCTGTTTTTCTGTTACTTTTCAATTACAAGGCACCAGTTTCAGTAGTTCAATTTTGTCAAATAGTTTTTGATGGGTGAAATTTCTGTAACGGTTGCTGGCTTTACCTCACTGATTGAATTGTGGTTTCCTTCATGATTTTCTCTAAACTGCCCTTAGTTTCGTCTCAGACCATTGCTAACAGGAAGATGATGCCAGTCCATTTAATGGTTACAAATGATGAGATGTTTCTAGTAGAGAAGAGCTGGACTAAGCACCTTTCTCCTGTTTTCTGTTTTGAAGGGACTTGTCTTATAACAATATAAAGGACCTGCCAAGTTTTAAAGGCTGCCATTCCTTGGAAGAAATGTAAGAAAAAACCACCTATGGTTTTTATCTTTATTGCCTCCTTAGTATGCTGAATCCAAGTCTCTAGAAACTTTTTTGCTTGTGTTTTATCCTAAGTTTCTAAGATTAATGACGGAGATACGACCATCTAATGTGAGAAGTGTGCTGGATAGAGAATTCAACCACTTGTTTTTAGTGGTTCAATTTCCTCAATTAGCTAAGTTTAAATTGTTCATGTGGCACAAAAAGGAATCCTGCATTTCAGAATAGTATTGCTATACACATAAATGGAATGAGCATTTATATGTTTTTCTTTTTGCCTCTTATCTCTTCCGCTCTTCTTCAGTTCCCTCCAACCATCAGCCTACATTTGTGTAAAATGTTTTTTCCTCCACTCACTGTAAGACACATTCAAAACCCATCTTTGCTTTTCCTTGCTTCATTGAATTTTCTTAAGCTTAATTTCCAGACCCTAAACAATATTTCTGCCTAAGTTGTGGAACATGTTTGCATATGTTCTTACTTCTCCTTTTGTCCCTACTGCACTCAAGCGTCTTGTCTCGTGGCCAAAGCAGGGCTAATAAACTTCTCAAAGGCGTTTGCTGTTACGCTCTTGACATCTTCAGGCTCATTGTACATGTGGTTCATTGTAAAGGGAGCTATTGAACTGGACGTACAGTTCTCCCATTAGCTCTTGAGGTGTTTCTCAACGTATTTCCTTTCATAAATCTGTATTTTGAGAAATTAAAGTACACTGAGGGTCAGAACATACCTAAAGATTCCCTGCAAAATGAAGTGGATTTGCTTTAAATCTCAGTGTGATTCTTCAGAGTTTGCAAAGTATTACTTTTTTGCTTGGAAATAATTCAGTCCATGCTTAAGTCTCTTTTGAATTAAATGAGTTGTGCATTGGGATTAGGCAGAGGTGCCATGAAAGAGCTTCATGGTTGTATTAACATGGAAATAGTATGGGAATAGCTATGGGAAATAGTAAAACTGTTGGCCTGCAAGGGGAGATGAGAAAAGCCTTGCCACTGGTAAGGCTAAATTTATGAATTAGCAGGCACAGAGCTACCTAACCCTTGGTTTGAGGTCAGACCAGTTAACTAATTAGTTCTCTTTATACTTCTTCACTTTGCAGTTCCTTACAGCACAATCAAATCAACGAAATCACAGAGGATACCTTTCAAGGACTGTCCTCCCTTCATGTCCTGTAAGTGCACATAACCGCATTCTGAGTAAAACATGATAATGTTTTTGATTATCATGTAAACTGCTTGGTGTTATAAATCTAATTGATGGCAAAACCCAAGTGTGCTGGATCCTAAAGTGAAGCAAATCTTGTGCAGGAAATATTAGCAGCAGCTATTTCAGTCCTGATATTTTGATTCGCCATTTTGTTTTTCTAGCCTATAAAGATACTTCTAAAAACATACATATACGGAGACTGAAAAATGAGATGGTGTTTTTTTGGTACTCCACTATTTTGCATTATATCACTGCTATCTTGCATTATATTATTACTGTATTATTCCATTATACAGTATTTACTGGAGTGATCCTATATATTTTCCTCAGGATGAGCAGCCCAGTAAACAAAATTATCTCTTTCCCCTATATCTCTTGCTTTAGGAAGATTGTATTAGGAACACTGAAATTATCAGGACAAAAATTGACAGGTGTTTCAAAAGGAATGTCATAATATAAGTCATAGTGGTTCAACTGGATTTTGAAATCCAGCAGAGTGGAGGCCCTTCTGCTTGTTGTTGTGTTGCCTCTCCCCTCCCCTGCCAATGTGCTGGTGTGGTTGTCACCAAAGTGATTTTCCTGGCACCTTCACCCTGGGAGTAAGGGATGCTAGAGCCAGCTTATGCCTTGGGAACACAGGCTGTGATGATAGCGCCAGGAAGGAAGGGAAGCAGGGCAGAAATGGGAGATGGATTCTCCTTTGGGGGTGAGGTGAAGCAGGATACAGCTGCCTTACCAAGGGATTTGGCTGCTACTGCACTTGACTGACTAGGGGAGAGAAGGGAAGCGGGAGGGTTGTCCAGCTTTTCTGACAAAGGCATAATGTATTTGTCACCTTAGCTTTTTTCCCTCATTACAGTGGCTGTTACAAAGTTTTGATAAAACTGATAAAATAATCTCATTTGGCATTCTTTGTAGTGACCTCAGTAGAAATCGGATCCGACAGATCCACAAGGAAGCTTTCACCACTGTTGGAGCTATTGTTAACCTGTAAGTAGACTGTTCTGTGCAGAGACCTCCTCTCTCTAGCATTAAACTGCTGAGATAGTAAATATTTTCAGCTTAAAGTTGATATTTGCCCATTGTGTGTTTCATGCGTGAATGGTGAAACCTCTCCGTAGCTGACCATTGTTTGCAGTGCCTGCTGCACTCACAAGCATCTGCCAGGCCACAGCCTCAGTATGAGGCCTAAAGAGCCTTCTTATTTCAATGGAATGTATGTTAAAGCATCTTCAGACTTACTTTGTTGTAACAATGTCTTAATATTCACATTTCAGAGACCTGAGTTTCAATGAACTCTCTTCAGTTCCAACTGAAGGATTGAGTGGACTGAACCAGCTTAAACTTGCAGGCAATTCAGAGTTGAAAGAAGCTTTGGCAGCAAAGAGCTTTGCAAAGCTCCGGTACGTTGGTAAATAACACCACAGAGTGCCTTGCTTATTTTGACAGTAACAAGCAATAAGACAATAAATTAAGCCAGTTTAGATAATGCTTATGATGACTCATAGAATGGTTTGGCAAGGACCTTAAGCTCATCCAGTTCCAACCCCCTGCCACAGGCAGGGACACCTTCCACTAGACCAGATTGCTCCAGGCCCTGTCCAGCCTTGAACACTGCCAAAGATGGGGCAGCCACAGCTTCTCTGGGCAGCCTGTTCCAGTCCCTCACCACCCTCACAGTAAAGAACGTCTTTTATCTGACCTAAACTTCCCCTGTTTAAGTTTTAACCCGTTAACCCTTGTCCTATCACTACAGTCCCTGATGAAGAGTCCCTCTCCAGCATCCTTACAGGCTCCCTTCAGATACTGGAAGGCTGCTATGAGGTCTTCACGCAGCCTTCTCTTCTCCAGGCTGAACAGCCCCAACTTTCTCAGCCTGTCTTCATAAGGGAGGTGCTCAAGCCCCCTGATCATCCTCATGGCCCTCCTCTGGACTTGCTTCAGCAGCTCCATGTCATTATGCTGAGGACACCAGGACTGTATGCAGTACTCCAAAGTGTGGGGTCTCAAGAGAACAGAGTAGAGGGGTCTACTCTATTAGAGTAGAGCAGAATCAGCTCCTTTGACCTGCTGGTCAGGCCCTCTGCTGAGTCCTGTATTGCCTTATGTTGGCATATATGAAAGGGAACCTGACTATTCTAGTATAGAAGACACTTGCAGGTGTGGTTCCTTGGAGCCTTTTATATTTTTCGTGCACCACTTGTCAGGCAGATAGCACCTAACTTTGGAGTAGTGTTTTCTGGTGGATTCCAGTTGTTACTGAACTGAGCACATCTGTCTTTCAGAGCGTGGAAAATAGGAGCAGAGGCACAGATGTCTTGATTCCATAATCACCACACTTTATAAATACATACGCTATCTGTTCTTGGAGGCAAATGATAAAAGTCACAGCAATCATTAAAATGAAAGCCCAGTACTGATTTCAGTGCGAGGTGGATCAGACAGTGATTAACTGCTTTGTGTTTTCAAAGGTCTTGCTGTACATTAAGAAGCAGTTAAAGATTTTTTTTTTCCTGTATTAATTTGTCTAAGACCACGGAAGGAATCCATGTCACTTTTAGAATCAGGCCTCAGCAGTCCTATAGAAACAGCAGATTGGTTTTAGGTTTTGATCTGTGTTTGAGAACTAAAGCATTGTGGGATCCTTCAGACTGATGACATTTACAAGAACAGAATTCAGAAACAATACTGCAGATAGCTGATATTGTAACCTTGAGTCACAAAAATCAGCTTCTGATCTGCTATTATCTCATTGTTTATGTGGACTTCTTAAATCCCTGTGTGCAGCTGTACTTCTGTACCAGAATTAATAGTATGTGCCATTTCTGTTAAATAAACAAAATAGGGAAAAAAACCCTCCTCTTTTGGGGCCACAAAATGAAGAGTGGGAAGGAAAGACGTAATTTTTAATGTCATCATCTGAGAATTAACTTTCTTACAAAACAGTTACTCCTTAATTAGTTTGCTTAATTAGTTTGCAGTTTCATTTGCACAGCAACACTGCAAACACTGATCAGAATTTGGTTTGTATGAGTAGAATCAGTAGCAAAGAGTGCTAAACATCACACTATTTTCATTGTACTCCTTGCAGCCAACATGTAGGTCTTCACCTATTCTTTATCTCAGCGCAAAAGTTCATCAAAAATGGTTACAACTGATCCAATTTGAAGTAATAGTTTTTTATTAGTGACTGTGACAAAAAGAAGCTTCAAGTTTGGCACTCAAGTGTGCTATCTAAATGTTACTAATAGATGGTAATCTTAACATCGGTTAAAGTAGGTAACACTGGTATTCTGGCTGTACTTCAGGTCACTCTCTGTACCGTATGCTTACCAGTGCTGTGCATTTTGGGGTTGTGATTCTTACTTAAACTCTAATGCTGAAGATTCGGGTCACCAAGATCAAGGTGCCTTGCTGGATCGTGAGAAGGGTAAGCATTTCATTGTGCTAAACCAGCAGTATTATTTTGGGCCACACTAGACTGAATAATGGTGTATGTTGTCTTTGAATAAGGAAATTTGGAAAATGAAAATATTTATAGGGATACAAAAGCTGTCTTTGGAAGTGCTTATTTGTTGCTTACAGATTGGCATTGCCATATTCCTTCTAAATGAAAGTGAAATGTATTATCTGACAGTGCAAGATTTGCCTGTTTAAAAAAAAAAAAAATAGTAAAAGAATAATCTGCCAGAGCAGAAAATGTGTTATAGTTCTTAGTATTTTGACCTTTCTGTTCAGAAAGGACTTGTCCTTTTCACTTAAACCACGTGGTTTCACTTAAAACACGACAGTTCTTTGTGGCGCTTCAAGGCCCATAGATTTTTCTCCAGTGATGATATTGCTGCTTTGTTATAGAGCATTGTGAGTACCTGAGACATGCAATAGTAATTCAAACTGCTGCAGCGATTCCTGCACTGAGCATTTGACTTCATGTGCCAAACGGGAACAGCTCCACTGTTAAAGTCTTGAATGCTGGTGAACTGTTAGGCCTTTGATCTTTCAAAGCGCTACCTCCATCCTTTCCTGAATTTCACTTTTTCTTCCTACAATTAATCTGTTTTTCATTTTTACTTGGATACAGCTGATGCAGATGTTCTAAGAAATGAGGAAAATGAGGAACTGGGACAGACTATTATTCACTGTACACCAGCAACAGGTAAATCTTATAATGTGCTTTAGCATGGTGTTATGCAAATATCTGTCTGCAGAATTACATGTTTCATTCCTCCTAGTCATTCTGTACACAGAAGATGAAATTCTACAAAGCTTGAGTGAAACTTCAGTTGATGTCAGTATTGTTTTGGATGAGCAGTCACAAAGATTTGGCTCAGCTTTAGACACGTAGCACTATACTGGAGAACTATACTAGGAAAAAACAGAACTTTGTTTCCATAAGCAGAACAATCAAGACTGTAACGCTTGTGTTTAGAGCCTGCTGTGTTTAATGCACTGCCCCCTAATTCTGTGTTACTCTTGCCAAAGAGATGTCTATACGAATGCTCATTTGCTTCAATGCGAAGTCAGCTTGTGCTTTAAAAGCTTAACTCAAACTACTGTCACGGGTGGTTTTAACTAAGCCTGATATCTTTGCAGGAGAGAGAATGGGGATCACTTCAGCTAATCTGTTCCCCAGCCCTACTGTAGCCACATTAACTGACAGCAGAGGGCTGTTACAAGTAGCTGGAGCATGCAGTAGCATCTTAAACTGCTACAGCTACCTATGCAATGAGTATTCTTATTGGCATATCAGAACTATTCCAATTCAGGCTTGAACAGCCCAGGAGTGTTGAAAGTCCTTGATCTTGCAAACAAGTGTTTCCATCCTTGGCAGCTTCATTGCTGCCCTTCAGCTTATCTTCCTTGAACTGCGAATTTCCACACACGGTTCCACTTGGCTCTGAAAGCATTTGCTGTGGTGCCTCCTTCAACCTTGCCTTTGCCATGGGCTCTCCAGAGGATTCCTTCTATACCTCTTGTACTCTAATCTTTGCATGAATAGGAACACATAGATGGGAGGAGCAGGATACTTCCAGAGAAGTTAATACTGGATGAGCAGGGGGTTTCCAAGTTCTGTTTCATTCTCTTCTCCTAAACTGGTGTTTTACATCCGTTATGAAAATCTGTCAGCATTTCATCTCTTGGCTAGCTCTGGCTTTAGTATACAGAATATCACAAGGATTTCTTAATCACAATCAAAAAAATTGTGGTCAGAAAGTCAAAATACATTATTAATGTAGCTGTACGTGATCTGAGAAATAATTTGACCAAAGCTGCTTATTTGCTTTTGATCCTCTGTTCACAGAACAAGAATTCAGATGGTGTGTTACATAGGTTAAATCTCTAAAGCTTTTAGCTCTCTCTTTTTGTCCATGCCAGAGATGCTGTAGCTCTAAAAGGAATGAAGAGCGTGTTCTACAAGTTCACAATTTGCCTTGTTTTTCACCAGTCCCTCCCATACTAACAACTTGTTTTCTATACCGTGCTGTCGTCTGGTCATAAGTAGGACACTCCACCCACCACCTAAGTTCTGAATCATTGCTCATCTCGTAGATCCACTTTCTGCTTTGCCTAATGGCAGGAATGGATTGCTGAACACTGGTACTCAAGTAGCATAGCACTGTAAGCTGTGAAACTCGTCTTTCCCAGCATGAATTTCCCCCTGTGGGCTGGGAATATTGGTTAAAGGGGAGGGTAATTTTTAATTCTAAGGATAGCTAGACCCTGTGAGAAAGACAGGAAAATGTGGTGGGTTTTTTTTCTCCAAAGATGCCTCACTGCACAGCTACTAGAAAAATGATTTTTGAAGCACAGCATTGACACTTTTACATTTCCTAAGGTGAAAGTTGTTTTCATTTACAAGTAGATTCAGCTTAGCAGGTATTTTTGCATCTCATGAACGTACCGTAAAAATAATTATTCTGGTGAAGATGTCTCAGTAATATCTGTAAAAAAGGGAATTTTACTGATCTGATAATCCAGTTAGCATCATTATTTCTTGCCCAGAAATGAAGCTTGTTCTTTTAAACAAACTAGCAGATTCTTTTTTGATTTGTCACTTCAGTAATTTCTGGAAGTTGCTTTAGGCTTTGGGAGATTCTTGAGCTGGCATTTAATCGTTCTGCCTCGTTGCTGTTCCAGCCTGCAGGAGGGATGGGTTGTACTTACCTTTCACCTGCCTGAAGGAAGGGCATGAGCTGCACAGAGCCAGGAGTCGTGGGCTGAATCCAGCTCCGAACCTCCAGCCCAAGGTGGTAGCACAGTCTGGGGCTTTCCTGCTCTGCCTTCAGCTCCCAGAGTGCCATCCCCAACTATTGTGCTTTGGACAATTAGCAGTGCCTAATGGGGATGTAGGAGGGGTTAGCTCTTCTAATTGTTACTTAAAATCAGTAGGATTTCCCTATGGAATAAATAGCAATTAGAAGGATTAGAGGGGTAAGCAGGAGTAGTGACCTTTCTTCCTTGTCTAAGCTCGTATTATTTCTGTTGTCGGGTGTATTTTATTATTTTAAGTTTTTTTAAGTGGCAAAAGAAGAAGAAAAAAAAATTCATCTTCCTGATACGACTTTCCAACCTCAAAGTGCCTTTCAGTGACAAGGGTTGGGGAGGGGGCTTGTGGTGAATTCCTGCCCCTGTTAAAGCTGATAAATTGAATTTGTCAGCTGTTTTACAGATGTTTCCTTGTGATGAAAAGTTGCTCCACAAGGCATTTTTGTAAGTCATTTTTCAAGAGAACATGCTACTTCTAAAAAATTCTTTCACTTTGCAAGTTGGTTGTGAACATCAGCTTTTATTTGGTACCAGTGTTTTTTTAATGAAGTATGAAATCTAAAGAAAATAAAAGGTATTTAGGTGGCAGTAATGAAAGCTATTTTGAGTAGCTGAAAGGTAATTAAGTTTGTTTAGGAGCTTGTTTACATGAAGTATTCTCAAGTGACCATTCATCACAGTAATTATTATTTCAGGCATAATTAATTAGTAAATAGCTTCAGCAGAATAGTTTACTTTCAGCTGACCTGTTTAGCAGTTCAGCTGTGTGCTCTATTCATGAATTAATGAGGACTGCTCGCATAATACCTTTTGAAAACCTTGCTTGTTAAGGCACAATTTTTTTCCTAAATTGCTTGTCCTTCTGTTTTTTTTTGTTTTTTTTTTTTTTTTGTTTGTTTTTTTCTTTCTTCTAGGTGCTTTTAAGCCTTGTGAATATTTGTTGGGCAGCTGGATGATTCGACTTACTGTTTGGTTCATTTTTTTGGTTGCTTTATTCTTCAACCTGCTTGTCATGTTAACAATATTTGCATCCTGTACTCCATTGCCATCTTCTAAACTGTTTATAGGTCTGATTTCTGTCTCTAACTTATTTATGGGAGTCTATACTGGTATTTTAACTTTCTTGGATGCTGTCTCTTGGGGAAGATTTGCTGAATTTGGCATATGGTGGGAGACTGGCAGTGGTTGCAGAGTGGCTGGGTTTCTTGCCGTCTTTTCGTCAGAAAGTGCCATTTTTTTCCTGATGTTGGCAGCTGTTGAACGGAGCTTCTCTGCGAAGGAGATCATTAAAAAGGGGAAAAGCAATCGCCAAAAACAGTTTCAGATTGCAGCAGTTTTTGCTTTCCTGTGCGCTGTGATAGCGGCATGCTTACCACTTTTTTACACAGCGGAGTACTCAGCATCACCCCTTTGCTTGCCCTTCCCCACTGGAGAAACATCTTCATTAGGTTTCACCGTAACTTTAGTGCTCCTGAATTCATTAGCATTTTTGCTAATGGCTGTTATCTACACTAAACTGTATTGCAACTTAGAGAAAGAGGACCTCTCCGAAAACTCGCAGTCCAGCATGATTAAGCATGTCGCTTGGCTAATCTTCACGAACTGCATCTTTTTCTGTCCTGTTGCATTCTTCTCATTTGCACCATTGATCACTGCGATTTCTATCAGCCCTGAAATCATGAAGTCTGTTACTTTGATATTTTTCCCACTGCCTGCTTGCCTGAATCCAGTCCTATACGTGTTCTTCAACCCGAAGTTCAAGGAAGACTGGAAGTTGCTCAGGCGCCACATGACCAGGAAGAGCGGAGCAGTAGCGATCGCTGTCAATACTCAAGGGGACTGTGTGACACAGGATTTTTACTACGACTGTGGTGTCTACACGCACTTGCAGGGTAACATCACTGTGTGTGAATGCTGCGAATCGCTCCTGTTATCCAAGCCTGTGCCCTGTAAACACTTGATCAAATCACACAGCTGCCCCGCACTGGCAGTGGTGCCTTGCCAAAGGGCGGATGGCTACTGGTCAGACTGTGGAACCCAGTCAGCCCACTCTGACTATGCGGATGAGGACGACTCCTTTGTGTCGGACAGCTCAGACCAAGTGCAGGCCTGCGGCCGTGCATGCTTCTACCAAAGCCGAGGGTTCCCTTTGGTTCGTTATGCCTACAACATACCGAGAATTAAAGACTGAAAAGGCCTTTTGCTATCAGCTGTTCTAATAAAGAGGTATAATCCTTCATAGACTGTTGCCTGTTTTGACCTTTCTGAGCAGGAAGCACTTTTGTAATCATTGTTTAGTGTCACTTGTAAAGAAGGGAAGTGGGCAGTAATTTCTTGAGCCATACGTTTAAAAATAATGAAACAAATTAATCAATTGCCCTGACTGTAAATAATTGGTAAACCAAATTTGTTACCCAATATTTTTACTCTTTTTCCACACAATAGTGGTTTCTTTTATACATTTTTTACATGCTAATGATGTGTTTCCACATTGTACTCCAGTTGTTCTTTGCTTCTGCTATTGGTGAGGTAAGTTCTGTTGATTTCTTTTTTTCTTTTTCCTGCCAAAGCACAATTTAAAAGACAGCTGTTTAATAGTAAAAGAAATTATTTTTAAATGTGACTTTTCTATAATTGAGCAAAAAAACCTCTCTTGCTAGCTTTGTATAGTGTATTCAGCATTGAATCTCAGGATGAATTTTACTGCAGGGCCAAAAAAGGGATTAATTCTCCCACATGTAACTGTGACAGCAGTATAGGAATACCATGTTCATTTTGTATTTCAGAATACTCAATTTTTAAGAAAAAAAGTTTTGTTACAATCAAGCACTTGTAATCCACAACACCTGTAGATGATGAAATAAGAATATTAACAGCTGTCCGGAATAATAGGGTTGAACACGTTTTTCCAGTGATGATGCATGACTTCAGGTGAACCACAGCTACTTGCTTTAGTATTAGGCACTCAGGTCACACTGTTGGAAGGAGTACTGATGCATCAGGGGGGTGTTAGCAGTGCTGTCATTGTACACAGCTGTCTTTGCAGAAAGACCGACTAATACTTTGCAGCCTGTAGAATGTTACAGTGCCCCAATAATACCTATGAATAGACTGAGATTTTAGCAAATGGAGGGGAAATGGAAAGCATTTTTGCAATAAAGAAAAGCATTTTTCCAATTATTTTACTGAGAGTGAAGTACACTGTGCAGAGTCACTGATTTTCACGTAAATCAGTGCAATAGTTTTAAACCATTCAAGTTCTGAGACCCAAATAATTTAAGTACAATCAGCAATCCATTTATCTATATTTAGTTTGAAATCGATTGATACAAAGTTATGAATGCATGATTAAGTAAATACATGTATGTTTCTTGAACAATACACTAAATTTAAGAGCAAATCCACTGCCATCCCAGTTACTCTGGAGACATTCTCATTAAGATTTAAAGCTAGATTGCTGTTTTCAGAATTAAACTGTATATACTGTTTATACAATGAATTTTTATCTTTGTATTGTAAATTATTTGATAGAACACATGATGGGAAATGTGGCTTCAGTTCATTTTGTTAATTAAAGCTACCTCCTAAACAATAGTTGCTGCCAGTAGCAGAATGTTTAAAATGTGGTTTATATACTTTTTGCATTGTAAATAGACATGGTTGTATATTGTCACTGTAATAAAAACAGAATCCTTGTATATCAAAATCATGTAGTTTGTATAAAGTATGGGAGGATTATTTACTGTATTCTGTTAATTTTGTAAGCCAAAATATTCACATGTAAAGCAAAAGTGAAGAAAACCAACCCAGAGTTGTTAATTCTTATATTTACACTCATGAATATTACATCTGCAATTAGCATGGAATGTTACACTGAAAGCAAATAAAGGGTACATGAATATTGATTGTTATTTATCTCAATTTTTCAAAAGTTTAAGGCTGAAAATGGCACACATATAAAATTATTGAGCATAAATAATGTGTCATCTGCTCTGTGCTACATGTGGTTAGAGCTTCAGGAAACAATTGCCAGAAAAAATAGGAAAGTTGACATTTACAAGGGGATTTATGATCTTGGACTAATGCTGACTCTTGGCATGCAAAAGTTTAAAACCTTCAGAGAAGTCCTTGCCCTTTTATGAAGCAGTCTGCTTATTAAAGATTTGCATACTGTGTTTGAGTTTAAATGATCTTGGAATGGTTTAGAAAAATATACAGATGAGTTTGGTTTTGGTACTATTTCTATGCTGAGAGTTGCAGGCAGGTTTTTTTTAAAGCCATAGTTTTGTCAGACCTAGCATGTTCCATGCTCCCTCTATTGGCCAGCCACTCACAGATAACCGGAATATTTCTCAAGAAGGACAATAAATGTCAGCTGCCATTTCATAGCCAGTAAGGAAGGAAGTCCAACCATCCAGCTTTCAGAAAGCCTGTTGTGTTTTCAAACAATATTCTTTGGTATGCATTGATTTCTGCCTCTGTTTTACAGATGAGTCTTCACTGAAATTCTATTAAAATGCTCAGATGTGATCCATTTGGTGTTCCAGTATTTGATTGTATATCAGTCTGGTTTTGGACTTAAGGTGATGCTAGCAGTTATCTTTTAATGCTGTCAGCCCAGAGTTTTCCAACACACATAGGTTTTATCTATTGGTAGAGGTGAGAGATTGCTGGCAGTAGCTACTGAAATCAACACACCAAGAAGCAGTGCTGCAAAACTTGCCTGTCTCAGCATTGCCTGTCACCTATGGATGGTCACACAAGGAGAACCCAGAGAAATCCAGCCACCAGGTAATGCCTCCTTTGCTGTGTCTCCCAACTTAATAACTTTTAGTTACACAGTTGTTTTTGATCTTTCAGTGCTAGCATAACAAGTTTATTTTTAGGAAGAGTTTTTAATACTGCCTTTCACATACCATGCAGTAGAGTCTGGCAGATTTACTCTTAGCACTGATGTTCAGTTGAAGATGATTCAATAATTAAGAAAGTGAAATCTGAAATGGGATAATACATCACAAATTGCTCTTCACTGTTGTATAAGAACTTGGAGGGTGAACAGACACATTACAGATCTTGCATTCATGGCACAACACTACTATAAAATACAATTTAGGTTTTACCTAAGAAATAGTAGTTAATGATCACTGTGGCATTTACTGTGGGGAAATTATTTAGACTTGAGGGCAACAAAATGAGAAGTGAGTCACTGGTTTCCAATAACTAAAATACAACCTATAAATGCCTTCAAAATTTCAGGCCAAAAAAGAGCAAGTAAATCTGTTCCTGACGCTTTTAAAGAGAAAAAGACTTTGTGCAGAAGCATGAATGAGATAGAGAAGCGAAGGTTGTTCAAAAGCAGGAGGGCTGAGAGCATGGTGTATCACAGAGATGTGAATATGCTCTGCCAGGGAGGAAAACTGAAGCAATTCATTACCTTCTAGATTTCACAGCCTCTCATCAAGAACTACAAATGCAGGCACAAAAATAGCCAGTAGATAAGTACAGGCAGGGCTTGTTCAGCCCTGACACAGCATGAGCCAAGTAGTTTTCTTCCTCACTCCTGTGCTTGCCACATTGTTTTTCCCCACACTGGAATATCTGAAGACTCGGGAAGGCAAATTTGGCTATATTTGATTCAAATTTTCTGTTGTAGTTTTTGTTTGTTTGTTTGTTTGTTTTGATTTGTATTTTCCAGGTTGCAAGTAAAACTAAGATACACATTTTTCAAACTTCAGGCATCTTGTCTAAGCCTTATTTTGTGTCTGAATTTAGTAAGGTGAGTTAGTAAGATTATTCTTACGCTTTTTCTGTATTCCTGTGTGTAGAGGTGGAACTATGCATTAAATCTGAAAATAATCAGATCTGATTCTTTTTATTAAATCCATGTAGTATTAATCAGGTTGAACTGAGAGGTTCCTTCTCATGGCTCATAAGTTTTTGGAGACTGAGCTGATCAGATTACAGTTCAATTTCTAAATTTCAACTGTTATCATAAAGAAGATTTGGCAAATTCAAGTATTTCATACAGTTGTCAAGTCAGGGTAGTTAGTGATTCAGGGTAGTTGATTTATGCCTAGAATTTAATTCTGTGTTAGTTACCTGTGAAATTGCTTCCTTGACATCATTTTCTATGTTAAATGGTTTTTCAACTACTGTGGATGGCAATTAGGGGTTACTTGTGAGCAATTTGTCAGGATCGTTTGGATGTTCAGACATGCTGATTGGCATGACAGAACAGACAAAGTATAGGTCTGAATACATCACTCTGTCTTTACTCTGAATTTAACTCCTTGTTGCTAGATAGCTTTAAGTACTTACTCCATAGTCTATGATGATGTTGGTTCATTTAGCACTGAAAGACTGAATGTACTTTTTGCCATTTCTTTGAGAAATTAAGCTGATTTTTCAACAGTGGTAACAACCATAAGGGTGTGTGTATGTATTTATTAACTAAGCTCAGTTATTTGCAGCAGCTTCATCGTGTCGGTTTCATTTTGCCCTAGGCTTCAGCAGAGTTGGAGATTAATTCCTGCCAGGGCAGATGCTTTTTAGAGGGAAGCTTTCCTATTATGATACTAAATTCACAGAATTAAAGTTTTGCTGTGAAGCATGTCCTCGTAACATGCTGTTTGTCTGCTTGTCAGGCCTTCTGTGGCCATAGGAGTGGTGTACCTGAACCTGCAGGGTTGTTGTTTCAAACCTTAGTATTTAACGAAGGATGTTGTTTGGGCTCTTACCGTGCCTGTGTTATTAACTAGGGCAGAGTAGCTGTGGAGCAGGCTTGACAAGTTGGGCAGAGCAGTAAGAAGAGGGATAACAATGGTATTATTTTATACTTCACTTCTATTCCAGTAATGATGCCTTAATCCACAGAAAGGTGAACTGGCTTTTGCCTCCCTGTCTATAGGTTGTTGCAATGCATAAACCTTGTTACAATGCTGAGGTTTCTTAATGTAAGCTACTTGCCCAATTCTTGTTTTTGAATGCCCAAGGAGGGGCTTCCCAGGAGGGAAGAGAAAGACTCACATGTTTGTGTCTTTGGAAAGATTGCAGCTGGTTGCTGCCTTGCCTTGAGACATTCATTTCCCAGTTTCTAGCCATCCCAGAGTAGCAGCTGTGGGCCTTCCATCAGAAGTGAGCGGTGCCCAGTGCAGTGAGCTCCAGAATTCCTCAATTCAGTGAGACAGGACTTTTTTTTTCCTCTCAGGCTGTTGCCACTCTTCACTATGAGCTGGGCTTTAAAGCCAGGGAAGGTTTTCAAGCCTTCCTAAGATGGTTTGAAATTACCTTGTTCTGCAGCCTGTTGAAATACTTAACATTTTCATTCCCATCATGATGTGGAGCTTTGCTCTCAGTGCTTGTTTAGCCATGTAGTAAAAAACTTCCTGGACATCTTAGCTGCATGCAGCACAAACACAGACATTCATGTAAAACCATACGTGGTTCCTGTTTAACAAGGCTGAGGCATTGCACTGTGCACCTTATATTGTAAGAATTCAGTCTGATGTGAAGTCTTCTTGTTGTAACTTTACTTGGCATGAAATTTATGTTCTAATGGTATTTTGTTGTCTCCAATGCTTGGATCATCAGCTTATGTTATGTGTCACTTGTCTTGGGCGTGGCTGTTGGGAAATGCTAAGCTACCTTCTTCTGACATGTTGGAAATCATCATTTACGCGTGAGGTTGCTGGTTCCCGTTCATTGAACGGCTAAATGTGCAAAACTGTTCCTCCCTAAGAAAGAACAGCTGTACAGCGCTCATGTCAGAGCCCAATGCGGGCCGACGGCGGCAGCGTCAGACGGGGCCGCGGTTGCCCCCCACCGGCCTGAGGCAAGGCGCGGCGGGCGAGAAGATTGGCGGCGGGGCGTCCCGGTTGCCATGGCGGCGCTTGGAGGAGGAGGGGGAGAGGAGGGAGCCGCGGGGGCCGCCGGGAGAGCGGTGCTGTCTGGTGGCGGGCGGGAAGAAGCCGTTGAGCGTTGTTAGTCGCTGCCTTCTACTGCCGGTTCCGCCCGCCAGCATGAGCAGCGGCGCCCGGACCCACGGCAGGAGGAGGAGGAGGGCTGTCCACCTCATCCCGCCGTCCTCTGCCAGCTCCGAGGAGCTCCTCAGTCCCTCCGGCAGCTCCCCGCTCTCTTCCGCGTCCCGCCCCAGCTCCCCGAGCGGCGACGAGGGGGAAGAGCGGGCGGCGGCCTCCCTGCGGGGCGAGAGGTAACCGCTGCGTCCGGGCCCAGGTTCGAGCAGGGAGATCGGGGCCGGCCTTCGTGTGAGGAGCTGGACTCCTGCACTCGCCTCCCTCCGCTTGAGGCTGGAAAGTTATTGCACATAAATATAGATTTGTTTGCATAGATAAGTGCTTTAGGCAGCTCCTTCGTTTTTATAGTATCTTAGGAAGTTGCAGGTTACAGAAGTACCTTCTGTTAGCAAAGTATTTTCATGGGCTTATAAAATACCTATAAGCTGTTAGCCTGATCCTCAGGGTCTTTGCAGCTTACAAAAGTACAACCATTGCCATTATCCTTTCAAATGCTCTTAGAAACTAATAAGCTGTTTTGCCTGGTGTACCTAGCTAGAGGCAGTTTTGTGTGTACGCATTGCACAGGTTTTCTTCCTGTGGCTTAATTTCATTCCCTTTTAATTATGTGCAAACTTAATATGCCTTCTTTCCTTGGGATCTGCTCTGCTTGACAGGAGTATAAATAATTCTTATTTCTCCCTTTAAAATGGAAGGGGGAAGAGCAGGAAATGCCTGTCTTATTCTGGAATACCGTCTTCACAATGGAAACTTTGCAGATCTGTGCAGTAACTGATGGTGGATGTTACTAACAAGTGGGATGAGGGAAGGACAGATGAACTTCACAGGGATGCAGGGTCTCCGTGTGGCTGTCAAGCTTCCATGGAGGTCAGTGGAGGAATATGGGCCAAACAGAACTTTCCTTACAAGCATGTCTTGGAAAAGATGCTAAAAGTCCAGGGAAAGTGTCCAAATGTAGTCAGGGAATCATCAGACTGAGAAGGATAATAACCAGTTTATGGTTCTTCCTGTTTCAGGTTTTGTTAATTCTCCTTTTACTCCTTCCCAGTGAGCAGCGTTGTTCATGTACCTTGAAGTTCTGTAGTGCTTGGTTCAAACCACTACATGTCTTTGCAGCTTGAGCTGCTACTTGAGACAGCTCTCAATTTTAGGGCCTGTTGCTGCAGTATTCCCTGACAAGCGGTAAGATGTGACTGAAGACGACCTCTGTTTGGGCCTGAGCTGAAACAATCTCATTAAACTATGCAGGCACAATATAAACTTTGCTCATGCAGACACTGCATCTGAATAATACTGCTGCTGTGTTGTAATAGGTGTCTACTAAATATTCATTTAGCAGCTTCCGTATATGACTGCCAAGATCTCAAAAGTATAATAATAAAACCCACTTCTTCTTACACAGCCACTACCCTCCACCCCACCCCACCCCCCACAATATGTACACACTCTCTCAAAGAGTCTTTTTTGTTGCTGTCCTCTTAAAACTGCACAAAAATTAGCCGGAGGCAGACATTTAATGTGGGAAATGCAATATTTGCAAAAGAGAAAGGCCTTGTTTTCAGCCTTGTGAAATGGTGTTAGGCATTTTCATACTTTCATTATGGATCAGGGTTATGTTTGATGGCATGACTAAAGTGAATATATGGTAAATGATAATCACAGTGTTCTGTTAATCAGACTTCAGTTCTAATGCCAAAAGGATCTAATTTAAGATGTTTATTTAAAAAGAAAAGTGCACTTGAGCATATGGTACATTAAGAAGTCTTTTAATTATTCTGAAGAAGGTCATAGCTGTGAACATATTAACGTTTCAGAAAATGGTCCCATGAAATTCAGAGTCTGTGTAGCTCGAAATACATAATTGGTGTGCCGGGAGAGTGCAGTTGGATGTGCACTGAAGGATTGGATTCTGATCCGTGCTACAGTGCCATCTGAGAGCTTCAGACACAGTAGCTCAGAGAGGGGAAATGTGTCTCCTAGCAGTTCTTCATATTGACCTTGTGTTGCCCTCTGTTTTAACTTCATTTTCTGATAATTTTTATTTATTGCATACAGCAAGTTTTTAACATTACTCTGATTCTTTTTAACTTTTTTTGAGAAGTCAAAAGCTTCAATTTAATAATTATTGATACAAGAAAACACAGTAAATATTATTTTTCTTAATTCAGTCCCTCTATTAGTATTTTTCTCAGGTTGGTTTAATATGTCAGCATTATTCTAGTAGAAGGTGCCCCAGTGCAAATCATGCACAGCGAAAGAATGTATTGAGGAAGTATCCCTGCCCAAAACGTCAAGTCTGGACAAAGCTGTGTTGGTTTCCTAAATTTGAATGCATAATACTTTATCTTTAAGTAGCTTTCAGAGAGCTGTTTTCTAATAAGATGTGCTGTTATGAATTCTTGAGTTGCCTTCCTTATTATATGTATCTGTTTAAAAACTCTCTCTGTTAAGTTTTAGGTCTTTGTTAATGCTGTAGCATAAAAGCACCAGCGTGCAGCAGGAAGTACTGGAAAATGCTTGGCTTGGGAGTGCTTGGACGGTGCTGTGTCTGTCCATGCATTGTCTTTGTGTTAAGGTGTCCTGCTGTGCTACATTTCTGTGGCAGCACAGTATAAAGAGGGTTTCTCTCAGGGGAAAACAGCCCTTTTTCAGGTTAGTTTCACTGTGAGTCAGTTCTCCTGGGTATGTTATGGCTTGGCCAGTGAATAGTCATGTTCGCACACATACCTGTAGGTAACAGTAATAGACATTAGGACCAATGACATTGTCCCCAAATGCTTTATGTCACAGAAGTATATTTTAAAGAGTACTGGGATGTAAAATGTTTGGCAACAGAGTATTGCTGTTCCCTGTGGATATGTAATACTTTTATATTGATAAAAACCAGACATCTTATGCTTAAAAGATTTATTTTCAGGAGCATTAACATAACATGCTTGTTTGTATGCCTATTCTGTAACTTGAATTCAGTAAACAGAATTACTGACTGTAGTGAAGTAGGTAGGTGTTTCCAGAACCCATGCATCCATATAAAATACTAAAGTGAAGTCTAGTTTCACTAGTTGAAGGAATGATTGAAGGAATCTTGTAAAGAAATCTACAGGCAAGTTCTCAGTTTTCATTAACTTTGAGTCGATTGTACTGTATTACATATGAAATAGTTCATGTACAGAATATTTTAAAACATATTTCTGGCCTGGGGCTAGGGCTGCGTGGAGACCTCATAGCAGCCTTCCAGTACCTGAAGGGGGCCTATAGGGATGCTGGGGAGGGACTCTTTGTCAGGGACTGTAGTGACAGGACAAGGGGTAACGGGTTCAAACTTAAACAGGGGAAGTTTAGATTGGATATAAGGAGGAAATTCTTTACTGTAAGGGTGGTGAGGCACTGGAATCGGTTGCCCAGGGAGGTTGTGAGTGCTCCATCCCTGGCAGTGTTCAAGGCCAGGTTGGATGAAGCCTTGTGTTGGATGGTTTAGTGAGAGGTGTCCCTGTCCATGGCAGGGGGGTTGGAACTAGATGATCTTGAGGTCCTTTCCAACCTTAACTATTCTATGATTCTATGATTCTATTATTCATGAGTGCAGAAGTTAGGAGTTATGCAAGGTATCCTATTAAAAGTTTAATAGAATCTTGTATAATATCATCAAGTATTTTATTCAAGCCATATTTCTTAAGTATGTGTCCTGGGTTCAGCAGCAGCAGTCATTTTTTCTCCTTCTTAGTAGCTGGTGCAGTGCTGTGTTTTTGACTTTCGGCCTGGGAACAGCACTGATAACACCCATATTTTCAGTTGCTGCTCAGTAATGTTTAGTCTGACCAAGGACTTTCTCAGTCTCATGCTCTGTCAGGGAGAAGGGGAAGCCGTGAGGAAGCAGAGGCAGGACACCTGACCCAAACTAACCAAAGAGGTATTCCATACCACAGCACATCATGCCCAGGATGTAAAAATAGGGGCAGTTACCCAGAAGGGTTAGATCACTGCTCAGGCAAGTGTAGAGTCTTGCATCTGGGGAAGAACAACCCCATGTACCAGTACAGGTTGGGGGTTGACCTGCTGGAAAGTAGTGAAGGGGAAAGGGACCTGGGGGTCCTGGTTGATAGGAGGATGACCATGGGCCAGCAATGTGCTCTTGTGGCCAAGAAGGCAAATGGCATCTTAGGGTGCATTAGAAAGGGAGTGGTTAGTAGGTCAAGAGAGGTTCTCCTCCCCCTCTACTCAGCCTTGGTGAGGCCGCATCTGGAATATTGCGTCCAGTTCTGGGCCCCTCTGTTCAAGAAGGACAGGGAATTGCTTGAAGGAGTCCAGCGCAGAGCCACAAAGATGATTAAGGGAGTGGAACATCTCCCTTATGAGGAGAGGCTGAGGGAGCTGGGTCTCTTTAGCTTGGAGAAGAGGAGACTGAGGGGTGACCTCATCAATGTTTACAAATATGTAAAGGGTAGGTGTCAGGATGATGGAGCTAGGCTTTTTTCAGTGATATCCAGTGATAGGACAAGGGGCAATGGGTGTAAACTGGAGCATAGGAAGTTCCACATTAACATCAGGAAGAACTTCTTTACTGTAAGAGTGACAGAGCACTGGAACAGGTTGCCCAGGGGGGTTGTGGAGTCTCCTACACTGGAGATATTCAAGGCCCGCCTGGACAAGTTCCTGTGTGATGTACTGTAGGTTACCCTGCTCTTGCAGGGGGGTTGGACTAGATGATCTTTTTAGGTCCCTTCCAACCCTTGGGATTCTGTGATTCTGTGATTCAGTCGGGCTGGGTATTGGTTGGCAGGTGGTGAGCAGTTGTATTCTCTTCACTTGTTATTTCCCTTATTGTTATTATTATTGGTGGTAGCAGTAGTGGTTTTGTGTTATACCTTAGTTACCGGACTGTTCTTATCTCAACCCATGGGAGTTACATTCTTCTGATTCTCCTCTCCATCCCTTTGGGAGTGGCAGGGAGTGAGAGAGAGAGACTGCGTGGCTGAGTTTAAACCACAACAGTGAAAGCTTTTTAGGGTGGAAAACTTTACCTATTAGAATGAATGGATTCTTAATACTGAGACTGTGTGATATCATTAATCCAGTTCTATAGGACATGAAAGAAGAAAAAGCATTCATGGTTATCCTTTGCTCATGCTAAAGGCCACTTTGTACATGGAGCCTGTCTGTGACCAAGGACAGGGTGTTAATGTTAAGTCTGATTTCCTTTGGTTCCCTTGGTTGTGAGAAGGAAGGTGACACTTTGATGTTTCTGGTGTTAGTTTCTGTGTAGTTCATAAGAGGTAATACCTAAATCTCTTGCATGGTTTGGAACAGGGTGGGGAAAAATGACTAATAAGCTAGAATTTACTAAGTCGAAGATAAGGGGGATGGTCAGAGGTGCACTATATATGCCATTTATTCATTCTGGAGATTGCTAAGCTAGTAACAGAAAAGATGGAATTGCTGTCACAATATGCCATAAAAAGAATGTCATTTGCAAGGCAGCAGTACTGCTTAAGTTTTCAATGTAATATAGGTAATATTCTGTTACATTTCTCATTTTGATTCAGGAAGGCTGAAGACTCTGACATAGCAGAAGAGCAAAAAGAGTCACCTTTGAAAGATAACCTTTCACCATGGGAGGAATGGTTCATTGGAAAAGAGAAGGAGCTACGTGCCCGCTTACAAGCTAGAGCTGCGGAGGTGAATACATGCAGTTAGCTCAGTGTTAAGTCTAATAGGAGAGAGCAAGCACAGGAATTTTTTTTTTTTTTTGGTTGTGGAAACCCAAGTAGTTTTGTCCATTATTTTTCAGTGTTTTGGGCTTCTGTAGTGTTTGTGTTTGACAATGCTGACGTGATTCACGCTAAGTACATTCTCTCTTGCTAAATGTTATGCTTCACTGAAGTGATGCTGCTTAATACTCTGCTTATCCAATTCCCAGGTAATGGTTTGACTTTAAAGCACTCAAGCATTTATATAATTGGTACCTTAATTTTCGTCATGGGTACATACGCCTGCATGTAGGTAGTAAAACACGACAGGGTGTGTGCTGGGTGTTAAGTATGCGAAGCTACTTGGTTAGATATGAGGCACAGTGTTGTTACCCACTTAATGTGTAATTATACAGCTGTTTGGTGTCCTTCCCTAGGATAGGTTTCCCTGTCCCAGGATTTTTCTCTCCTTCTATATTTTGCCCCCCTGCAAATTACATATTTTGAATACTGGGGCTGGGGCAGAATTAAGTGCAAGCTGTATCTTTTCTTGATTAATGTATTTGTAGCTGCAGTTGATTAAATGATACTGTAAGTGTTGGGTAGTGGTTAGAACAATCACATCAAAATTAGATCATTTGTCACTTCAGTTACTGATTTACTGTTTGATCTTGAGCAATGTCCTGACCTTTCTGTGATTGTTTTTATCTGTAAAGTGAATAACATACAGCTGTTTTATGTTGTTTATAAAACACTCACTGCTGGAAGGTTCTGGAACAGTCTTTGAGAGGTCAGCGTAACACCAGAATAGTTTGTTAAACTTGAGGAATATGGTATGATCTGTTAATATTCAGATCATATTCCCCTTTAGATTCAATTCATCTCTCCCTATTTTAATTTTAAGTACAAAAAATGAGCCAAAGTAATTTCTGGTGTCATGTAAAACATGTAGCTGGTGTATGGACTTCTCACATGGTCTTGATTAGTAATCAAAGCAATTTATTCTTGTGTATCACATGATAGCGTTTATACATTACTAGATGTAATTGAGAAGAAATCTCTCAAATATATATTAAGAAGAGTTGTAGGATAAGCATTACTTAAAGCCATGTAGAAATCAGTGGAATAGGTAAATGTTTTAAAATTTAAAGATTTTAAAAGCATTAGATGTTAAACTGCAATATAGGCAACTCAAACAGCTTATATCAATCAACCTTTCTGTAAGATGCCAGAAGAGAACAAAGTATGTAATTGTGATATAAAAATATGTTACTACATTTGCATATAAAAAGTATCCTAAGAAGAAACTGTGAAGTCCTAGGTGTTTTGCTGACAGCAGCATCGAGACTGCCCTGAATGTGGGAAATGTGTGTGAACATTTGAAGTGGATAGTGGATGTGGGTCTTCTAAGGTACTTACAGTGCCATTGCCTTTTCCAGAAACCACGGTCCCTGCAGTACAGATGTTTCAGAATTTGGAGAAGGTGTTAGTGGCTGCAACTTTGCTCAGTACAGCAACAACTATAGTTTCAGATGTTGTCTATATTGTAACTGTTTGGTATGAGCTTTCTGTGTAGGCTTCTACTTTTTCAGAAAGAAGGGATTCTGTATGAAACTGACTGCAGCTTAGGGACCATAAGATCAGTTTCATAGAAATAATTCAATGTCTCTAAATTTTCATTGAAAAATAGCGCTTTGTGCTGATGCTACTGTTAGAGAAGCCGTTGTCCTAGTCATCTTTTTAATTTATTGATTAATTTCCTTGGAGAGATATAAGTGATCATGTATATACTCTGTGTCCTATGAAGATACTTCAGAATTTCTTCTCTCATCTTCAAAATAAAGTTCTTGTTTCAAAGTTTGCTAAAATCTTCACTAAATTTGTCTTTAAGCTTTTGGTTAAGCTTCTGGTACTAAAAATCACAAGTGAGTAATATTTCGATTAGCTTTCAGTGCTTTCCTGAATGCAGAGTGGTGTGTAAATTTTAAGTGTTGTAGAAAAGTATTGCCACAAATTAAGATTCCACTGACTGAAAGGACATTTGAGTAAGCTGAAGAATGAATTGCTTCCAAAGCCTGAAATCATAGACTCATAGAATGGTTAGGGTTGGAAAGGACCTTAAGATCATCTAGTTCCAACCCCCTACCACAGGTAAGGACACCTCACCAGGTTGCTCCAAGCCCTGTCCAACCTGGCCTTGAACAATGCCAGGGGTGGGGCAGCCACAGCTTCTCTGGGCAACCTGTGCCAGTGCCTTACCACCCTCATGGGGAAGAATTTCTCACTTATATCTAACCTGAATCTCCTATTTGTCTGAACCCATTACCCCTTGTCCTATCACTGCAGTCCCTGATGAAGTGCCCCTCTCCCGTATCCTTGTAGGCCCCCTTCAGATACAGGAAGGCTGCTATGAGGTCTTCACGCAGCTTCTTTTCTCCAGGCTGAACAGCCCCAACTTTCTCAGCCTATCTTCATACAGGAGTTGCTCCAGCCCTATTATCCTCGTGACCCTACTCTGGACTTGTTCCAACAGTTCTCTGTCCTTCTTATGTTGAGGACACTAGAACTGCACACAGTACTCCAAGTGGAAATACATATTTACAGTTCTTATTCTAAAAATTTCACACTTGCGTTTCCTAATATTTGTGTTGACTTTCATCCATCTTTTCCAAAATCTTAATGACAGAAAAATACTTAAATCTAATGGTAACATTGTTTTAACTGCAGCGCTATTTCCAATATTGAGTGTATTGGTGTAGGTGGTCACCACAGATTTAAGATGTATACTTTTTCTTTAATTAGGAAATGAATATACAGCTTGAGAAGATGAAGCAAAAGCAAGAATGTGAGAGGAGGAAAAGGATAGCTGAAGAGAAGCATAAGGAATGGGTCCAAAAAAAAAGAGAGGAGGTAAATACTGCTTTGGCTGCAAATATTCGAGCAAATACCATGCTTTAAATAAATCTATGTAAAATTTACTTAGACTGTTTGGACAACCTGTTGCTAGTTGGAATGAATGGCTGTTTCAGTTGAGAATTCTAAAACCATGCCAACACAGTTAAACATTTTTCCAAGACTGATTTCTTTTTTTCTCAATTTTTTTCTTTCTATAAGGTATAAAGAGATTGTTCCCTGAGTAGTCATATAACTGACAATTGGCCTACATCTTGTGCAGTAGCCTTCTGCTAGTTATAGCTGGAGTCTAGTCTTCAGTATACCTTACTGTTTGTGACTTCCTAGGTTCAGTGTCGAAGCATTGTGGGTAGAGTGTATGTCTTGATTGTCTGCAATGTCTTGTGCACAAAGGAGAGCCAGAAGAAGATTTGAGTCACCTACCATTGTGGACAGGCAAATAATATGCCTTCAGAGGGATAATTGAGGTGTGAGGCCAGATTCAGGAAATTCTCTGTAGGCCACAGTATACAATTGGGAATTCCTTCATCCAAAAAGTCATTTCTGAGGGGGATCAAAAATTTTTTTAAGTTCTCTTGAGAGGGATGTCTATGTTCAGGATCAGAATCAGACACAATCAATATGTCACTATACAGCTCTATGTTGCACAAAGCAAGTGACAGAAATGGGAACGCACCAGACGCTTGGGCTTGTTCAACCCCTGGTAGTTCAGGGGCACATGCATTCGTTGGCTTACAGTCTTAGCAATGCCAGTTGTTTACTGTTCTGTACCCTGGTACTGAATAAAATGAGATGAAAATTGAGTAAAGATATCACAGTGGCACTAGCTGAGCTGTATATCCAAACATACATTTGTCTTCACCATTTCAAAACTCAAGATTCAGTCTAGAGCTGCTAGAATAACCTGTGTTTGGATCTAAGCTAGGTTACTGTTAGTCTCCATGCTGACTGGATGATTCTCATAAACCTACCCCAGAACCAGTCCTGCTCTAAGCATTTGTTATGATGTAAAAAGGGTTCTTCCTTATTCAGATACACAGCAAAAAGTAGTAGAAAATTTATTATTCAGCGCTAACGATGCCGTTTTCCTCTTCAAATGAAGTTTAAGGTTATATTTCCCTTCAAATGAAGTTTAAGGCTATATTCATGAGCGCTAGTGGTTGCTATGATTTTCTTGGGGAGGCTGTATACATATCATATTAGGGAAAACTCACTTTATGTTCTCCTCAAAGCATCAAAAGATGCTCCTTGAGGCAAAACCTCATGGTACTCTTCACTGTAGCATGCAATAAACACCCCCCTCTTTCAAGTCCAGTTACTGATTCTGAGCCCCTATGTGCAGACTGCAGAAAATACCATGCGGGACAGTGTCAGAAGCCTTGCACAAGTCCAGGTAGATGACATTAGTTGCTCTTTTCTTATCCACCAATGCTGTAACTCTGTCTTGGAAGGCCACCAAATTTGTCAGGCATGATTTGCCCTTAGTGAAGCCACACTGGCTGTCACCAGTCACACCCTTATTGTCCATGTGCCTTTAGCATAGTTTCCAGGGGGATCTGCTCTGTGATTTTGCCAGGCACAGACATGAGACTGGCTGACCTGTAGTTCCCTGGGTCTTTTTTTTTTTTCCCTTTTTTAAAAATGAGGTTATGTTTCCCCTTTTCCAGTCAGTGGGAACTTCACCAGATGCCACAACTTTTCAAATATGATGGATAGTGGCTTAGCCACTCGCTCCACCAGTTCCCTCAGGACCCATGGATGCATCTTGTCCGGTCCCATGGCCTTATGCACCTTTAGGTTCCTTAGATGATCTTGAACCTGATCTGCTCCTACAACAGGTGATTCTTCATTTTCCCAGTCCCTGCTTTTGCTTTCTGTCACTTGGCCTGGAGCTCTTCCTGGTGAAGTGGAATGTTTGTGCATAAAATAATTCTGATGATTTTTTGTATGCCAAGCAAGTTTTCTTGCATGGCAATGTCAATTGTGGTACTTTCACTGTTAAACATAGTGCTTTGGGTCAGATTAGGAAGCAAAGCTTGAGCCCCGTTCACTGGCAGTTTTTATTGTTTTAATATATATTTAAAACTATATGCTGTGAATTTTTTGATGTTTCCAGTTATTTTATATAAGCTATTTTTGAAAATAAAGGAAGCATAGCTATTTAATGTTCTATGTAAATAGCTTTCATGATTTGAAAGGTTGTAAATGAACTAGAAGTAATATTTTGAAATATGAACTACCAAAGAACATTCTCAGCTGTGAAATATGTTTATGCAAATATGACAAAATTTTCCAGCTCATTAGGAATTGCAAGTTTAATAAAATTAACTGTCAGGTGCTGTCCTGGTTCTGCTAATGCCTTTACAGTTTCCAGTAAGATACCAGATCTCTGGAGGACAAAGGTAGTCTTATTTTTTCTCTCTCCTAAAGTGGAGTCATTTGTGCATAAACACAAGTCTGTTGGACTTGTTTTGATTTAGATGTAGTAGAGCTTTATTTTTTAAGAAGTTACTGGAATATCAATCTTTCATCTATTAAAATCAGTATTTTAACACTAAAATATCTCCAAACATTCCTTTGATTCCAGAAGAAAATTTGCACAAACCCAACATGATTTTGTATATAACTAAAACTTCTATTTGTCAGTTACTGATAGATGTATTAATAAAAATAAGGTGGCATGACTAAATGCTGAGCAAGTAAAGCTGGTGTTCAGTGTCTTGTTTTCATTTTTAAATTAGCCTCGATTTGAGTGGTATGCAGGACTGAACAGCAAAGCCATTAGAATCTGTCTTAATCTTTCAGGACTGTTAATTAGTTGCTTGGTTGATAATTGCTGTATTTAGTCTCCAGTTTGGTTGGGAGCCCTTGTGTAGGCAACTAATAGCTGAACCATGAAGTTTGAAAAGAAGGGAATTGATGTCCTCAATCCATATCACATCATAGAACTAAATCTTGCATAGGTATTGAAAATTCAACTGCTGTCTCATTTTTTCAGGTTAGAATTAGTGCTCAGGAATGCTTAGTTTCTCTGTGTAAGTTCATTCTGGTGCTTTATGTGTTGTTTTTTTTCTCAGCAAGAAAGGACCCATTCTTAGAGGAATGAAGTTTTTTATTGAAAATAAAACCAAAGAATGCCTAGAATTTATCATTACAAAAAGAGACCCTTGAAATCTATCATTTCATGTTTACCGGCTGACTTCCTGTAGATACTGAACAGATCAGTTAACTTCAGTCATTGTTCTCCACCACTGAGTAAGTTAAAAAAGCCCAACAGCCACTAACACCACCATCGCTTCAGCCTCCTCTGCAAAGCTACTTCATTCTTAGAATGCCAATAGAATATGAACTTAGAAATATCTAGAGTATTCAATTTGTGTATATGCATATGTGTATATACAGAAACAGTTAGGTTGGAAAAGTCCTTTAAGATCATCAAGTCCAACCGTTACCCCAGCACTGCCAAGTCTACCACTAAACCATGCCACTGAAGGCCTCGTCTGCACATCTTTATATTACATATTGTGGGTTAGCTCCAGTAGGCAGCTCAGCCCAGCACAGCTGCTCATTCCCTCCCCTACAGTAGGACTGGGGAAAGAATTGGAAGGGTAGAAGTGAGAAAAGTCCTGGGCTGAGATAAAGGTAGTTCAATAGGTAAAGCTAAAGCTGCACACACAAGCAAAGCAATATAAGGAATTCATTCCCCACTTCCCATGGACAGGCAGGTGTTCAGCCATCTTCAGGAAAGCAGGGCTCCCATTACCCATAACAGTTATTTGGGAAGACAAATGCCACCACTCCCAGAATCCCTCCTTTTCTTCCTTTCCTCCAGCTTTTATATGCTCTAGGTCTGGGATATCCCTTGGGTCAGCTGGAGTGAGCTGTCCTAGTCATGTCCCCTCCCAACTCCTTGTGCACCCCCAGCCTGCTTGCTGGTGGAGTGGTATGAGAAAGAGAAAAAACCTTGAAGCTGTATAAGCACTGCTCAGCAGTAACAACAGCAGAACACTGTTTCCAGCGCAAATCCAAAGCATAGCACAACAAGAGCTGCTATAAAGAAAATTATCTCCATCCCAGACAAAACCCAGTACATATGTAATATATGTATTTGCAACAATAACTGCTATCTCAAAAGTGGAATGATTGCATCCCCAAAACCACATAATTCTGAAACTCATGCTGTTAGCATCCTTGTCATTGGTCTTTAATTGGCATATAATACTTCATGCTATATTAATGTGGTATCTATATTAAGGTGATAGCAAAGTTATAAAAGCACAAGTAATGAAGTTACACATTTTATATTGGAAAAGAAATTATACTAATCTTAATTTGACTCTATCATTTCTAATACTTTCTGCATTGTTCTTACAATTTACTTTGCTATTGACTGGTAGTCTTTATAAGAAGGAAAAATCAGTACGAAATATGAAAGCCTAAGACCAACACACTGTCAAATAACGAGTGACAATGAGAACATTGCAGCAGACTTCCCTTTCTTGGTGTGCCTCATGATTCTTCTCAGAAGAGAGGCTTAGATTCCAGCTGTTACTCCAAAGGCTTTTTGTTTAATGCATATTTTATCTCACTGTTGTAACAGAGAACACAGATGGTTCAGCAGCTTGACCATGACTGTCAACTTAAAAAGTCATGCTCACTCCTGCTGGCTGTCTTTCATCCAGTGGATTGTTAATTATTTGGTGAGGAGTGGTACCTCTTCAACAGAAGAGGTGGAGAATCCTATCATCCCAGCCTGCAGCTTGGGCCACTTCTCCCCACAGTAGGACATGTTAGTTTGAATCCCCTCAGGCAGAAAGGCAATGAAATCTGGATCTTCCCTGTCCTAGGTTGATGTTCTAACAGCTAATGTTCTCAGTCAAAGCAGTGGTTGCTGCTACATTTTTGTAAAGTCTGATGTGCTGTGGTTTTTGCTGGCAGTTTAAACCTGAAAGAGATACTGGGATGTTCACCTTGTTTAAGACTGAACCCTTTCAAGAAAGTACTTGTGAGGGAAGCTTAAAATCTAGCATACTTTCCACTCCTGAGAACCAACTGCATTTAAGAATTTAAGTTTCCTGTTTATTTACCTAAGTCTGTCTTTACATAGTTAAACTCTCTTTGTGACTGGGCTTAATTAAGGAGTTTTTATCTGCATATTGTGGGGTTTTCTGCATCTAGACCTGGAGTACTTTACAATGTACTTTACTTTTTAGCAGTGTTGATGTGTCTTCTTTTCGGTGAGGTTGTGCATGGCCAATGCCATGGTTATAACTGTGGTTTGTACCTGGCTCATAATTGTATCCAGACTTACTTTCTACTGTAAGTAGAATGAAGTAATTCTTCATGTTTAATGTTAGAATGAGTTTTAGACACATTTCTGGAAGAGGAGGTCAGAGTGGCAGATGACTGAAATAGGAATGTCTGTGTGTTTTAGCAGAATTCATGGAGTCTGTATTCTTCTGAAGCCCTGAGAGTGTTCAGGGACTAATTACACTAAGACTTTCTGCTTGTCACATATATTGAGTATGCACATGAAAGGACATGGTTTGGGTGAAAGATGCATGTATGTAACCATCTTAAAATTCTCCAGTTACTAGACTGCAGTGGGGTCTGCACTGACTGAACTGGAAGAGTAAATCATTGTAAACATTCCTGCCAGTAGACAAATGCAGCTCAGTGTTGTTTCACTGACCTCCTTTCTGGCCTCTTCTTTTTTTTTTTGCATATCAGTTCTTGAGAGATTAAAGAAGTATATCTGTGGGCTAGGCTTGGTGACTGAGCTGTGTAATACGGCTAAATTGAAAACATAATAAAAATTGGCTGAACAGCCGAGATTTCTGAGGCTGCTGTGATTGATGCTCAGGATTACTATGACGATAAATGGGGAAATTTGGATGTATGTTCTGCTAGCAATGTGGACTTTTCCTACATTTTACCATCAGTCAGCATCAAATAATGCTAGCATGTGGTAGCTAAGATGTCAGAGCAAACAGCTGTAAAATAGAACCATCAGTTATCTATGAAAAGTGGTGTTATGTTCTGCAGACCAGAAAATGGCAAAGGCTTGCAATAAGAAGTATCTTAAAAAATATAAACCCCAACATTAATTTCTGGAAAGATTTCTGTTCAGTGGCACCCACATAGAAAATGCGGAACAGAAACCAGCTCTGCACTGTACCCTTTCCAGCCTCTCATATATTTTATTAATTTTCCCACTATTGTTCCTGTTTCAATGGCAGCTGGGCTTTTTTCTGCCTGGACAATTATTTCATATTTCTACCTTCTGTTAGGAAGAAAGTGGAATGCTTCTTCAAATTTTAAATTCCTTTGCCAGTTCTCCTCATACACAGAGGTCTGATTTTTCTTGAAAAGTTAGTAGTTCTGCTGATGAGGCGTTGGTACTGACTCAGTGACACACATGCTACCTACTGAGTCACCACCTCTGCTTGTGGCACAGCTGGGTTTGTTTTGGGTGGGGGATTTCCAAGAAGTGACTTAGCCCAGGATTCAGTAGTTTCCAAGGCTTGATAGGATTGCAGCCCAGAGCAGTAAACCTGCAGGGCAGATTTGTATCATTTTTCCTTAATGTGCTGGGGTGGGGTGGAAGGAGAGCAAACCTTTCTTGCAATGAGTAACTGGATGTTTTAGAATCATAGAATAGAATCATAGAATAGTTAGGGTTGGAAAGGACCTTAAGATCATCTAGTTCCAACCCCCCTGCCATGGGCAGGGACTCCTCACACTAAACCATCTCACCCAAGGCTTCGTCCAGCCTGGCCTTGAACACTGCCAGGGATGGAGCATTCACAACCTCCCTAGGCAACCCATTCCAGTGCCTTACCACCCTTACAGTAAAGAAATTCCTCCTTATATCCAATCTAAACTTCCCCTGTTAAAGTTTTAACCCGTTACCCCTTGTCCTGTCACTACAGTCCCTAATGAAGAGTCCCTCCCCACCATCCCTGTAGGCCGCCTTCAGATACTGGAAGGCTGCTATGAGGTCTCCACGCAGCCTTCTCTTCTCCAGGCTTAACAGCCCCAGCTTTCTCAGCCTGTCTTCATACGGGAGGTGCTCCAGTCCCCTGATCATCCTCGTGGCCCTTCTCTGGACTTGTTCCGACAGTTCCATGTCCTTTTTATGTTGAGGACACCAGAACTGCACACAGTACTCCATGTGAGGTCTCACAAGAGCAGTGTAGAGGGGCAGGATCACCTTCTTCGACCTGCTGGTCGTGCTCCTTTTACAATCAGTACTTTAATTTGTGTAATACCTGTAGTCATGTTTTAAAGTGTAGGTAAATTTTACTAGTGGCTTAGTGAATAGATTGTGTCTGTTTGGAATGCAGGATGAAAGAGAATTTTTAAAACCTAATCTGACAACACCAAGCACAAACAAATTACATAATTTCCCTCCCCCTATATAATGTGGAAGGAGAGTGAAAGGAGGATTGAATAACATGTACATTAGTATGCACATTCCTAGCATTTTTGATAGGCTTGTGTAAGGGGAAGTAATTAGGATGGGGGAAAGCTTGAGAAGGCCAGGGTGACAGGAGCTTGACATGAAACATGTTATTAAAGCAGCTGGGAATTTGGTGTATACTAACTTTATGAATGAAAAGCTCTTCTGTGCATGAGAGAAAGAGGAAGCGTTTCTGATTTGTCTGCAGAATAAGTTTTAGGCAGCTACAAAGTCTGCAGTTCCTCAGAGAGCCTCCCCATCTTGAGGATGTCTCACTGGAAGTAACATTTAGCAATAGTTGTGGCTTTCATGGTAGCGTGCATGGCATATTGTTGTTTACATTGGACCTAATTTAACTTTGGGTCAGCCTAGATAGTAGCTAAACTCATCTGAAGTATTGTGAGTAAAGATAATTTAAGAAGATTCCCTGCCTTTTGATTACAGTCTTCAGAAACGTTTTTAGGCTATTTTCTGCTTGCAATTGCTGCCCATTATTGATCAATCCCCTTAGCTATGGAAAGGGGCTCATTATTTTTTATTTTTTTTCATTTTCAGATTTTTCCTATATTTATTTTCATGTTTTTTGTGTTAAGACCCGTAGCTTAGATTTTCTGCCCTTTTGTGCTTAGAAGAGGTAAAATGGGATGAATATTCCTGCTCTTGTGTGGTTTTCCACTTTTCCATTTATTTATTATACTTTGCAGTTGTAGTTTTAGGCTCTTGACTTCCATACTGCCAACTAGAATCAATCTTGAGTCAACATAAGTTCTGCTAAGCTACACATTTCCTTTGTTCAAGAGAAGTAAGCATAAAAGAGAAAAGATTCCTTAAAAGAAAAACATTTTTATTCAAGAGTTCTTTTCTGTAAAGTGGAAACTGATGTCAAATCTTCTGCCTCTCTTCCGAGTCATGTGCACAGCTTGTCTGGTAAATATCTTCGCCTTTATGTGTGTATGCAGGTTCTTCAGAGCTAGGCAAACTGAGCAGAAATAGTGCTGTATCAATACAATCCCAGACGTCTGATAAAGGTTATGAAAGGGAAGGGATGGGAGAGCTATTGTTGGTCTCCCAGTGAAAATGCATCCTGCTCAGATGAAGAAAAGGCTATCTGTATGTGCTTGTTTGCTTAGAGAATGGTCTTCAAAACGGTGAAAAGATGTAGAAGTGAATGAAACCTCTGTGTATTGTATCTTTCAAATTATACGATTATGTTGCAGTTTCACTCCACACAGTTCCCACTTTTTGCCTACCCTAAAAGGTGTTTTATTATTTTCCTTTTCATCATTTAAGAGGATAAATGTGTAGATGGATTCATAGAAGTCGGTATGCAAATAAACTAAAGAATAAAATGTAGAGAATACATGAACTTAAAGCATGAACTATGTTATTTTTGTATCAGTTTATATTTTTGTGTCCTGAACAATCTGCATATCTCAACAACTCTCAGAAGGGGACAAGTTGTCTGACTTCTGTTTGGAACTGTAGTTTGCTCTGGATTCACTGAAAAGTAAACGTAACATGTCATTGTCAAGAGCTGCAACCTGTATTTCATTGCCAGAAAAACAGAAGTGTCTGAAGTGTTTTAAAAAATGTTGACTAAATCAAAGTAGTAAACATCATAGCAAAAGGAGTCCTGAAAGTAATTTTTGTATCATGTTTTGTGACAGTTTTCTATGTTTAAAATTATTTTATCTGGGACCTGGTGTTAATTGATTCTGTTTTCAAAGATCTTACAATGTTTTCTTTTTCTCAGGTCTGTGATAATTTTATTTGTAATTATGTAATACAATGAACTGTAGTCCTCTTAAGAATTGCTTATTGAAATATACTGAAAAGTTTCTGTTCTGTTTATTCAATCTGTTTCACGTAGGAAAGAAGAGAAAAGGAACGAAAGTTGAGCAAAGAAATGGCAGAAAAAGCCACAAGGGAACTAGAAAAGATGCAGTTACAAGAAAAGGCTGAAGTAAAGTATAAAGAATGGTTAAAGAAGAAGAGAGCTGAAGAGGCAGAAAAGAGGAAGAAAGAGAAGGTGTTTAATAATTTATTTGGATGGAGTTACCTAAATACAGAATTATTAAATGTATTAAATTGTTAAATGTATTGAATTATTAAATGTATTAAATGTTGATGAAATTGAGTAGAATTTATCAAATGCCAGTGTCGTACATGAAAAAAACTTCCAGAAGTTGTAATGTGAATGTATCCATTCACATTACAACTTCTGAAAGGGCACAGAGGTACAGCCTGCAAAGCAAGATGCATAGTAATGCATTTTGGTTATTAGTCTACTGTAAACCACCTGCAACTGTACTTAGACCTATCATAACTCAGAGTGACCCAGACAGAAAACAGGCAATTGCATATATGCACAATTTTCTCCCAGCACCACTGTTTTATTATTATTACACTTTGTCCTGCGTTTATCAATAGGAGTTGTTTTTCTCCTACTTGGCAGCTGGTGCAGTGCTGTGTTTTGACTTTTGGCCTGGGAACAGCACTTATAACACCAGTGTTTTTAGTTACCGCTCAAATGTTTTAGTCTGACCAGGGACTTTCTGAGCCTCATGATCTGCCAAGGAGGAGGGGAGGCCGGGAGGAAGCAGAGACAGGACACCTGACCCAAGCTAGCCAAAGAGGTATTCCATGCCACAGCACATCATGCCCAGGATGTAACGGAGAGTTACCCCAGAAGGGCTAGTGCACTGCAGGGTTGGACGAGGTATCAGTCGGTGCTCGGTCAGGGTGGGGCGAGTTATCGGTCGGCTGGTGCTGAGGTGTTGTATTCTTTCCTCTTGTTATTTCCTTTATCATTATTATTATTGGTGGTAGCAGTAGTGATTTGTGTTATACCTTAGTTACTAAACTGTTCTTATCTCAACCCGTGGGAGTTGCATTCTTTTTGATTTTCCTCTCAGTCCCTCTGGGAGTAGAGGGAGGGAAAGAAGAGGGGGAGTCAGTGGACGAGCTGTGTGGTTTATGGCTGACTTTGTTTAAACCACGACACACTTGCACGTATTTCTGATGAAAAGCATTTTTCTTTGTATCTGTCTGTACCAATCTATTGCCAGGAGTTATAGTTTTAACGTTATTTCATATTAATTAATTACCTATGCATTTTCATAGTTTCAGAAGACCTCTTACTTATTTTAAGCTTCCTAAAGGACGGCCTTTGAGGTATTTTAGTTTACTAGAATAAATGCTCTAACAAGGCTATGCTTGCAGGAATCATCCAAAATTCCTCTGAAATATCACATATTGGTAATGATTATGGTTGAAAACTGTAAAATGTGTGACCAGCTCTCTTATCTGTGAGGTTGATTGTTGTATTTTGATTTAGTTAACATTACAGTTTTATTTTTTAGTAGGATATGTAATATTATCAGAGTATTACACTACTGTTGTAGCTAAGTGTGGGGAGGATTATGGTGAGAAAAACTTCTCTATATTCCTCTTGACATTACAGCGGTTCTTAAAGTGCAGAACACATTTGTAAGTATTTCACGAGTACATATAATAATTTCTTTGGATTAACTTTAAAATACCATCAACTGTAACAGATCAATTTTCAGGCCTTAATTATATCAGTTTCTCAGTATCTTGATATTTCCCATATAATTAAAACACACTTAAGTATTCTGTACTGGTGGTGTTTATTTTCTGATTAACAAATTGATTCTATGTCTCTGACAAGCTCTAAAATGCAGAGCACAGGGACTTTGAAACCCAAGAAAATCAAAGTCAAACAGATTTAAACCACGTGTGTTCTTTTTAGACATGTCTTCATTAAGCAGGTTCTTATAAGCTGTGTTCATGGTATCAATTAAACTGAGTTTAAATCTAAATGCTGTGCCTAAACATGTTAGTTTTATTCTTTATTTCTGATTAATGGTTTCCCAAGCCTGCTGCAGGCTTGGAGGGAGCACAGTCATGGCTAACCCAGGGCTGCATGAATATGGGTAGATGAGGGAAAGAGTGAGTGGCTGTCCCAGATGCAATAGCCTCTTGTTAACTGCAGCACAGTAGGCCCTGGTCATCTGCCCATTATGTTCAGAATACCTTCTGTATGTAGTCTTCCAAAAGGTTTCCTAAGAGTTTTTTCTCAGAGAAACACTGGATTAATGTGGAAGTTGGTTTGTTTGGGTTTTTATTTTCTTCCTTTTTTCCAAGACTTAAAGAAAAAAAAAAAAAAAAGTAACTCTTCTATTATCAGGAAAATGTATTTGAAAACATTGAAATATACTTAGCAGTCTGGGAATCTGCAAAAGATGTATTTTACCATTTTGTGTATATTGTATAGGGCTTTGTCTCTAAGTATCTTAGAATTTTGTTTTATTTTTAGGAAAAAGAAAGAGAAAGGGAAGCTGAGCTACAGGAGAAGAAAACAAGATCAGAGAAGATCTTTAAGGAATGGCTACATAATGCTAGAAATAAACCACGCCCTGTTTTAAACGGTTATGGCTTTCCATGTGGGAAGACTACAGGTTTGTACTTCTACACGTATGCCATGACTTAGGTTTGTGGTTCCTTCCCTCTAAACTTTTAATGTAAAATGAAGCCCATTTAAGATTTTCTTCCAATATCTAATTTTGGCACACAGGAATTAATATCTCATATGGTGTAAATCAGAGAAGCTTCTACTCTGAGGCCCTTTGTGCATTCTTGTAGCTGTTCATGCTGTTCGGGATGAAAATTACATTGTTTGAAAGAATAATGTGGCATACCAAATGATAACTGATTTTGATCTTATTTTTCTAATTTGGCATACGAATCACTAGAACCGATTGCTGGTTCCTGTAAAGCAAATCAGTTATGTTAGAATCCTGGTAAAGTTATTGTTTGTGTTACAGATGATGTGTGCCACCTTCTCACACCTGAATCCCCTTAGAAAGGAAGTGTTTTTTTGAGCTGGAAAAGTTAATCAGAGGCTGACTAAAGTCCTGTCTGAAAAAAAAGAGTTGGGAATCAACCTGCATTCTTAGCTAGGATTTCCTTTCCATTTAGCTTTACACCTGGATCATACCTTCTTGCCTTCTCTAACCCTATTCCTTTTTTGTTTGAAAGGGAAATGTTAGAAAGAATGCTGTTGATAGTGGAGCATATTGTCTCACTTTATTTAGTACTTTCTGTCATTCCACATGGTACAAAAGCAGAAGATCAGTACGAAATAGAATTTCATTATATGTTTGTGTGCTTAATTAATTCTTAAAATATATATATATTCTTTTGTCTATATTTTTTTAGAATTAAAATAATTGCTATTATTCAAATTCTTAACAGAAAATATTTTGGAATCTAAATTCCAGCCTCTGAATGTTTCAGAAAAACGTGTCAAGCAAGTGGAGTTCTTTTGCTTCCATATGTTTATAAATGGTGATACACCTTGCCCTCATGTTTTGTTTTGGACCTTGATTACTTCCTCACAGCTGCAATCACTTGTTTAAGTGATTTCTGAAACATAGTTCTCTACTCAGTTGTGTTCATGAAATAGAATGTGTTTCAGACTGTTTAACCCAACCGTGATGTATGCGCTGAAGTTCCACTACAGACAAATGACTGATGGGAAACATGTTTCTTCTGTTTTGTTTCATGTTTTCTCATACTGCTTTATGGGCCCTGAGTTATTCATTGCAGGTTATTAATGTATACGTGGAAAATTAGTGTTTTTTTCTCCTCAATAAAATGAAGAATAACAGTTAACCAAAGATGGAAAAATATGTGAGCTTTGCATATGTGGTGGCAGGAAGTTTTATTCAAAAATGCTTTGAAATAATGCAGAGTAGCTAAGTCATAGACATTTAAAGCTTTTACACAATGGATTAAGCATTATGAATGTTAAGCATCCAACCTGTTTATTATCTTAGAGATGAAGAATATGCCAGTTATTGGTAAAAAAAAAAAAACAAAATCATTGAAATTGTATGATGTGCTTATGCTGTCTTCCTCTGCAGGTGCTGTTGAATTTGTTAGTCCAGATGATTATTGTAACTGCTTGCACTATGAAGCTTTGTAGTGTAAATAATCTTTTTTAGTTACATGTGTTTTCTAAACATTTTAGGGTGTGCTGATGGGAATTTGTATCCAGTTCCAGCATATTGTAATCCCGTTCCTTGGAAACCTGTACATGTGCCTCCTCCAAAGGAAGACAGCGTTCTTACCATGAAGAAGAGACCTGTATCTTCTCAGTCATATATGTCTTTGCCTGTAGTAATTTACAAGCCCAAGGACAAAGCCTGCATTAGATCCTTGAGTGGAAAACAGTTGTAACACAGAAAACAGAACTGTTCTTAGGATCTTGAGTGAACTGAGTCAGAAGTATTAGTAAAAACAAAAAAGACACACACAAAAAGACCCCCAAGAAACAAAACCCAAAACCAACCAAACAAAACAAACCACAAAAAAAAAAAAAATCAAAAGAAGAGAAAAAAGGAAAAAAAACACCAAGCCCTCAAATAAAAGCAAAAAAAAAACCCCAACCCCAAACCAATTAATATTTAGCCAATTGTAATGGGACTGTAGATCCATACCAATAAAATGCATGGGATTGTTTTTTCCGTTCCTCTTTTGCTGTTGAATGAGTTCTTTTGTCTATGTGATTTTTCTTTGGGGCATCAATATTACTGGGTTATTTTAAACGTGCTAATTAACACAGACTTTAAAGCGATTCTTGGCTTAATCCTGAAGAAATTCAAGACCTGTCTGCAGTTGCAGGGCTATGATGTAATTGGGATCGCAGAGATGTAGTGGTATAGCTTACCTCACTGGAGTGCTGCAGTGGATGGGTGGCAGGCTTTTTAAGCCCAGGCTGGGTTAGCAAGGAGGGGAGACAGCAGAAGGAACACATCAAGTTTTGCTTGAGGACCAGTGATTAGCTGAGACCTAACAAGTCAAGATTAAAAAGGGAGACCAAGGTGGGCAGTGTTGTGGTGGGCATCTATTACAGACCACCTAATCAGGAAGAAGTATGTGACATTATTTAGTCAGTTGGAAGAAGCCTTATTCTTGCAGGCCCTGGACTCACAGGAAGACTTGAACTGCCCTGGAATCTGCTGGAAGGGCAATGCAGCAGGCCACAAGCAGTCAAGGGAATTTCTGGAGAGCACTGGTAGCTTCCTGACACAGCTGGTAGAGGAGCTGACAAGGGGAGGCTCTTTACTAGACCTGATATGTACAAACAAGGGAGAACTGGTCAGGGACGTGAAGGTTTGGTGTAGGTTTGTCTGCAGTGACCATGGAATGGTGGAGTTCAGGATCCCAAGAGGAGGGAACAAATAGTAGCAGGACCCTGAACTTCAGGAGGGCAGATTTTGTCTTCTTGAGGAACTTGGAAGCATCCTATGAAATGTGGTTGTGGAAAGAAGAACGATCCAGGAGAGCTGGTGATTTTTAAGGACTGTTACCTCTAAGCTCCAGGATTGTCCACCTCAATGAGCAGAAAGTCAAGCATAGGCAAACAAGGAACCACTGACTACAGTTACAGAATCATAGAATAGTTAGGGTTGGAAAGGACCTTAAGATCATCTAGTTAAATACAAAAAGGAAGCATACAAGAGGGGGAAGCAGGAACAGGTGTCCCGGGTGGAATATAGACACAGTGCAAGTGTGCAAAAATGGGATTAGGAAAGCCAAAGCCTATGTGTAGGTATATAATCAGCAAAAGGGAAATGAGGACAAATGTGGGCCTGTTATAAAAATTCTGTCTTGGCCATGGTCTGATTTAATTATTTTATTACAATTGATTAATATAGAGAGGCAATAAGCAAGCAGCGCTGGGTGCACAGGGGAGTCTCTGCTCCACCAAGACGCACACCGGTGTCTTTGGGGTGCAGTCTCTTGTAATTCTTGGTTTTGGGTCTCAGCCAGTCCCTTCTTCTGTACCCAGATGCCGACGTGAACCCCTTTTCATTGTTCTTTTCTTGTTGCCGAGGTCTGCTTTTCGGTGAAGAAACTTCTTGGAAGAGGTACTGAACCCGTTGGTAATTTATTAATAAAGAATCGTTTATCACAAGCTTAATCACAGCCCTAGTTCTATCCTTATATGGTTATTTAGTCAAAGCATAGGTTTCACAAACCCCTTCCTTAAAGCATTCAAGCAGTAAAACAAAACCTTATTATTTTAACAGTCAAAAATGATTAAAGACTGTTCTATTCCTTTGTTTCATCTTCTCTCCCTTCATTATATTGACAGCAACATTTATTATAATCAAAGTAATTTTTATAAATCCCGCACATGGTACACTGGTCACAGGTGCATTGGTAACAATGATTCCCAAGTTCTTGACACGAATCATTCTTGTATTTTTTACAGGCCCACTGCCAGATGGGCAGGGGCTTGGTGAAAATGGGCACAGAAAAGGCTTAGGTACTCAACACCTTCTTCACTTTTTTCTTTCTTCCTGGCAATCTGCTGATTGACCTCAGAAATATCACGTCCCAGAGTCCAGTGGGAAAAACTGGAGCAAGGAAGACAACCTTGGTGTTGAGGAGGATCAGTTTACAAAATATCTAAACAAGCTGGATAGATAGGGATCTCTGGGATCTGATAGGGTGCACCTGTGAATGTTGAGGGAGGTGGCAAATATTCGAAGGGTACTCCAAGTTACCTTTAGAGGTCATGATGATCAGGAGAAAATCCTGAGGACTAGAAGAAAGCAAATGTTAATTCTGTCTTCAAGAAGGGCAAGAAGGTGTACCTGTAGAGCTACAGGCCAGTCAGCCTCACCTCAGTCCCCTAAAAAGGTGGTGGATGTGGCAAAGGTGGCCAACAGCGTCTTGGGCTGCATAAGGGCGGGCATTGGCCAGCAAGTTGAGGGAAATGGACCTTCTGCTCTACTCGGCACTGGTTAAGACCACATCTGGCATCCTGTTCCCATCTGGGCACCCCAAAAGCTGTATGGACACATTAGAGCAAGCTCAGTGAAGGGCCACAGATGACTAAGAGATCAGAGCATTTGACAGGAAAAAAAGAAGCTGAGAGAATTGGGAATGTTCAGTGTGGAGAGAAAGCTCAGAGGAGATCTTACCAATGTCTGTAAATACCTGATGTGTGGAGAGATAAAGCAGACCATTCTCTACAGTGCCCAGTAACAGGAGAAGAGGTAATGGGCACAAATTAAAATACAGTAAGTGTTTTTACAGTAAGCCCAGTTCCTGTCTTTGGAGACACTCTATAGGACCCAGCCAATAGATGGCACAGTTTTAAACAAGGGAGCTGGACTAGACGATTTTCAGAGCTCCTTTCCAGTTTCAGCAGTGCTATGATTAATGCGTAAAGGAGAAAGCAGAAAGAAATAAGGCTTTTTCCCTGTTATCATAGTTGTATCACTTTAAGAAATCTGTTGTTATCCTTTAAAAGTTACACAATCTTAAAAAGTATGTTACCTATTATAAAATTTAAATGGTTACAAAAAACCCCAACAAGCCGCCAACCACTAAGGCACATTCTGGCATGTAAGTATTCTAATATATTGTTTCTGCTTTGAATGTTAATAATGTAAATTTCTTCAGGGCAAATAGTGAAAAATGCTATCTCGTGTCAATTTTCTACTTAAAATGTTACTTCTACCTTTACTTTGAGTGAATCAGTTTATACAATATGCTTATGACTGTTCTTGCTAGATAATGCCAAATGCTAACAAGACTGCAGCATCTTACTGTACTTCATGCTAATAGATGATTTGGTTTGTGTTTGTCAGTAAGATATGGTATGAATTAGTGTCAAGTCTCATATATTTATGCTTTCACAAAGTACTTCACATTCACCTGTTGTTAAAGCAGTGCAAAGGACACTAAGCAATTGAGTTTAATTTTTCATTTTACACTGTAAAGTCATGAAATACTCTTCATCAGAACAAAAAGAAAAGCATTTGAAAGAGCAATGTATTAATCTTCATTAAGTCTATCATTTTACTATAGTAGTGGCTAAAAATAACTAAAATTGGGACATCTGTACTACAGATTTAAATACAAGTGGAAGCCTATTTTAACACTTGAAGGTAAGGCATTTAAACTGACAAAATAAGCAAAAGCTCGTATGAGAATACCAGTATATTCATCAGTTTAGCACATACGGTGGATGCACAAGCTGATTTGATGTATGTAATTTCTACTGTCACCAAAATATCTAGGCTCACAGTGTCCGTGGTGGGTCTTTTCATGTTACTTCTCTAACAATGTGTAAATCAAGTGCCAAACATTTATGAATATGTAATATATAATATGGGTTATCATTATATTAGTAGATGAATGTCTGTTAAGAGTACCTGCCTTGCTGCAGCCTAATATTTATCATAGGGCATACAGAGTAAAAACTGTTTACTTTTAATGCTGTGTTTAACAGCTTATTTTCCTATTTATTCTAATACATAAATAAAGACACCTAACTCAGGTCTTATGAAAGGCTTTAAAAAATCATAGCAAGACTACTGCCATGATTTACTAGAATGTTCTCTTAATGCTGTTTGCAGGTTATTTCCATATTCTAAAGTATATAAAGCCTTTGGTTCACTAAAGCTTGTTCCTTTTGTTGGTTGGTTTTTTGTTTGGTTTTTTTTTTAAGGCAGAAAGTAATTTTAGTGGCTCATGCACTATTCTCTTCTGTGTGTTTATTGGACATTAATTTTGCTATGCACACTTAGGAGAAGTCCGGACTCCATAAAACATGCCGAGTGTCAAACTCTGTTTCTTTTAAGTAGGAGAATGTGGGCTTCACAGGATAAGTTTGTGCATTTTCTTCAGGCTGTAGAACTCCATGCGTGGATTTTTCTATAAGGATCTCCTCAGAGGATTGGTGTGAAACTAGTGGATTAATGGATTAGTTGTTAATGTCTCTATCTGACCTTGCCATGTGGAGGTGACCTGTGAGAGTCAGAAGTTTGACAATTATGCTTCCTGAAGCTCATTAGTGTTTAGATAAAGGAACAGCATTTTACTGTAAGGTAAATTGTTTGGGGGGGATAGTTTACAAGGTTTTTTGTGGCTCTGGTTTAGTTGAAAAGCCGTATACTATCATGTTAGTATTTAATCTAGTAAGTTTTTTGAAATAGTATGTGGCCACCAGTAAGGTGTGTTGATGTAATTATCTCTGTGTTTGTTTATGAGTTTGTATTTGTTTTAGCATTTATTTACTTGTAGTGACATAAAATGGCCTGTCATGTGAAGACAGGCATTGATAGCATTTATATTAACAGAGTATGAAAGAATCTGTGGCTCAATTCTGCTTTAAGACATTGCTGACATTTCCGTTGGCTTGAACAGTGGCAAATGTCAATTTAATAAGAGTTCTTGTGCTATCTCAAATAGAGTTGCCCTTCAGGATTGCATGTATGCACTCAGGGTGAAGAACTAAAGAAGTCTTAAAGGTGTATTTGGATCGGGAATGGGAATATAGCAGTAAATGTTGAAATCTAATAGGTTTCTTTCAGATGGCTCAGCCAGAATAATCAAACTGAGTACTTCCTTCAGAGATTTTAGAAATTACTAATTATAATGTTCCAGGCTATTGCAGCTGACATAAACTGTATGAAACTGCCTTGTTTCCTTCAGTCTGTGTGTACTTCAACCTGAGATGGCTTTCCAGACTTTGCCCAGTTTCATATGCATATTCTTATACTGCTCAGAAGGGAAAATGGGAGGTTAAATCAGTTTAAATGTACCAGATTCTTGGTGTAGGGGAAGTGGGTAATGTGACTCCACTGAATTTGGCAAGGAAAGTATTCTCATACTGGTTTAATGTGCTAATAACAGAAAAAACTACAGGAACTACAATTTGAAGAAACTCTTGAGATCCAGGTGCTGCTGATGTTTTTTAATCCTTCTGGGTCTTGGTGGTTTTTTTGATTGGGTTTGGGTTTTTTTTGGCCAGAGCTGTTCTTGGTCTATATCTAAAATCTGTGCTTTCATACTGACTGTGGAACTGTTTTCACATCGATATTGGTTAAGCTGAACAGCTTTGAAAATTGGTAAGATTTTGTGTAATCTTGTGACTGTAGAGATGTAGGATGTGCTGATCATGTTTCATGAGATTCCAACATAAATCTGTGAAGAAACCTCCCTACTTTTTCTGTTATTTCAGGTGGTCTGGGTGTGTTGCTCATACATAAAATTCTTAGGGTTCTTCTAAGGCTGCTTCAGAGGTATAATGTTTCAGGATTAAAATGCTTGAACAGGAGTAAGGGAACTAGGTTTCAACAGTATGCCTTTTAAAACTACTGAACAGTGTCATTGCAATTTGTCATTAAGCCTTTAATACTTTTAAAGCATTATCTTGTAAAGCAGTCGAAATGTTTGGTATAGTCACTTAGAATATTAATCTACTTCATGCCTAGTTCAGTGTTTTGAATGGTGGTTTACTATTAATTTGCTGTCCTTGCCAATAAAGCTACAGAATTTGACCTAATGCATTGCTGTTGAAACTGTTATGTTTTTTTTATAAAAGAACTTAAAAGTAATGATTTAGATCTGCTGGCCTAGAAAATAAGATACGTGAGTTTCAGTCTCTGATTCTCTGATCCATGAACTTTCATTTATATATGCAAAATAAAATTCTTTTATCAGAAGGGATTAAACATCTCCAGGTAATATATTCTCATTTGGCCACTAGGTTACTCACCTGAATGCCCGTGGGAGGAATGAATGGAAATCACTTGTAAGTGTTGACTATTGGAAAATAAAGTGTTTTAAATTTTTTTTCCAGAAGTTTTGTGAAAAATCTCTTTTAATAGTCTTATGTTTTATTTATAGTAACTAAAAAATGTTGCATCTCAAAAGTTACTATTGAGTGAACAGTATTTTTGACTTTTGATCTTGATAAGAACAGTTTTAGCTTGGGTTTGGATGCTTTGGATTTGAATGATAATTTTGGGGAAACTATTGAGGTGGTAAAATGTAGCTCCTCTTCTGATGCTAAAGCCCTAATTATTTTTACAACTGTGTCCCTTAGCATCTAAGTTACAGTTAAGGTTTTGCTATACACGGCTGGTTGTCAGGATGCAAATGCATGGATGGTGACTCATTGGTGCACTGCAACTCATGTTTCCCTCTGGGATCAACAAAGAGGCTAGCTAGGAAGAGAAATAGGATTAATAAACATTTTGACTTTATTTCTACTACAAATATTGCAGTACTGTGCTATTGTTTCCTTTTAATTTTGCACATATTCCATTGTAAATTATGTTTAAGTCCTATATAAAAAAGTGTTTGCAATCTAGACATTCTAGGCCAAATCACTGGTAAACAAAAGATACCTCACAAGCTGATGATACAATCTACAAAGTGTATCCAGGGCTTGGTTTGTTTTGTTCTTCCTTCTAATACTACGAAGCATTTTTGTTCTGTTTTATCTTGGGACTTTTTCAAGAGTAGAAACATGTATGAAATTATATTTTTATTTGCATAAAGATTTGAAATGTACTTCTCTCAGAGTCTTAATATATATAATATGTGTATTTTTATATATATGAAAAACATTTGGCTAAGTTTTAGTGTTGCTTTGGTTTCTTAACACAAAAGGGAAGTGAATAATCATAAGCTTTTGAATCATGATCTCAAGAAGCGATTCTTGTCTAGCTGTGTATAGTTTGTAGAATTGCACAGCATGCTCTTTAATTAACATTAAGACAATATATAGTGGGTAAAGAATGCTGTCTTGTGATGAAATCAAAGAACTCGATTTAAAACTCCTGAATTAGATATCTGACTCTGACTCTTTGTTAGATCTAGGACAAGCTATGTAAGTTCTCGCTGCCAAAGTCTCAGAGCATGTCTGAAAGCTACTAGCTTTCATAAATTAACACTTTTGATTGCCAGGTAGAAGCACACATATGAAATACAGTGTAGGAGGCTCTGTTACACAGAATAGCTGAGTGATAAGGGAAACTTTAAATTGTCTGGCTCTTTTATAATGGTTAGCATGCGCAGTATTACTTTAACTGCCCTGGTGATCCATTGCTATAAGAGGTACTGTCTCAAACAGATGCAATTAAATGTTATCTAGAAACCAGATCACTATGTATTTTCCATGACTTTGTTTTAAATTTGTTTCTATCTTCGCTGTAATGTTGTTGTTCTTGATTATGAGTTAAAGGCACACTCCACTAGGCAGCTAAATTCACTTTGACAATATGAAATTTTAAAAAGCTAAAAACTATAATAAAAGCTTCCTAGTAGAGCACAGCCCAAACTCAAAGAATGTCTGGAACTAACATTATAAGCCAGAAGAGCTTGCCTTTTCCAAAAAAAAAAAAGGAAAAACTTTGGCTATAAAGGAAATATATCCAATTGTAATGTCCCACACCGTGCAAGAAAGTATTATGTACAGAGTAGTTATTTCTTAGTAAAAGTTTTCTCCTCTTTTACCAGTTCTAAAACATGCTAACTTTTCTATACTTTAAGTCCACCCCAAATCCCTTTGGTAGTTTTTCAGGGGAGAAAAAACAAAAACCACAAGGCAAAAAAACAACAACCACTGAACCAATCCCATATGAAACCTCGACTCACTGCAGCCTGAGGCGTAGTTTAGAATCCAGGTTTTTGGAAAGACAAGTTCTTCCTGTTCCTGGAGAAGGGAGGGGAGAGATGAAAGTCTGTGTCATGGATTTCAAATGCAACTTGATTTGCAACCTCAAGAGTTGTTTGCCATGCTGTATACTTTCATGAGTGGTTTTAAGTGATGGGTTGTGGGTTTTTTTTCCTTAGGTTATTAACTTTTGATATGTCTCAAAGTGGGTGAATTTTGAGAAATTGCTTATCAGTTTAAATCAGAAAGACCTTTCCTGAATTTTCTCTCAAATAATTGGGGACAAAGGAAAAACATAAGTCACCTGGGTTCACTTTTACCTCACCTAACTTTAGACACCTACCTTGTAAACTACTCCCACTATGTTCTTTTATATCAATGAATACGTATTGGCGTGCTCATGGTGCAGTGATACTCTTTGAGAAAGGCAAATTAAACTCTAGAAGTGTGTGTGTTTCTTTCCATTGTATACAACTACTGTCTTGTAGGGTATCTAACATGCAAGCCTCTGCTGCTTGGTAAATTTTATTCTTTCTGTGCCATTTCAGTCCACAGCTCTTGTAGCATTAGCTGTGTCTTGAGATAAACAGTGTCTGTTATTACTGTCACTGTCCCAGCTTTATTCTGAGTCTTGTATTTTTTCACTAAAATCCTGCATTGAATGATAATCTCACTTTCATTTAAAGAAACGACCTCAAAACACTACAAAAATGGAGAAAGCTTAGTCTTGTGATCTGTAATCTAATGCCCTGGTAATTTACTGAAAATCAACTTGTAGTTTTTGTGCTTTTTGGTGAGCAACACTGCTAGTCAATCTAAACTAAATTTCTTGTTGTTTTAGTTCCATTTCCTCCCAGGGAGAGGTTGCACCCGTCCATCAGGGTTTAGCTGTTGCTGTGTCTCACAGCTAATTTCATTTCCACTGTCAGATGGAGAAAACTAAGAAGCAGGTCTTTGAAGTATAAAGATGTCATTTGACTGTATGGTTGAGTAGGTTTCTAGTAGCACGGAACAGTCGCTAGCAGCCTGTACATCCTCAGTCCTTACGAGGTTTCCAGTGTTATGTTGAGCAGGACCCAACTGTATCACAAATAAGTGAACAGTATGGGTTGTGCATGTGGTGCCTGGCAGCATTATATGTTGCAAGAAAAGCAATGTAACAAAGAAAAGTAAAAAATAATATTCCTATTAACTCTGTAAAATTGAACCCTGCAAATTGTCTGAAAGATGATTTTTGTAAAGAAACCTGTATGAGATTTCTGAAGCTTGTGCAGTTGTGATAATGATGAGGTAGTTACCATATGATATGCATAAATTCTCAGTGTACAGGTTAGTAATGATATTGCAGTATTGAAAATTGTGATATGTGAAAAAACAGAAGGGTTTTTATGAAACCTGATTAACCCAGTTAAAAAAAATATAAATAAATATTTGCCAGCAGCAGTAAAATATCCAGTAAAATAACCCTTGACATTATGTTCACTATCGCTAGGACTGATACTCACTGATACTTCTAGATTACCTAACAACCCTTTTCCTAGTGCTTTGCAGCAGCTGTGTGAATACCTTTAAAAATCCAGACATGCTGCAACTAGTGAAATGATTGGAAATTTCTGAGAAACCCTGGTTTAGGATCCTCTGGCCAGATTTTGGTAGAAGAGATTTATCAAAAGTAATTTGGTATGTAACCGTAAGTAATGATGGAATCCTAATCAAATGTGAAGATGAAACTCACAGCTAACTGAGGTCAGTCTGAACTCAAGCTTGATGGGATTCCCTTTTCTTTCAATCCAGAATTTTCTCACATCACAAAAAGCAAAGTCCACATACAAAAATCCCCTGAAAATACCAGGTCAAGTGTAAGCAACTAAACCTAAACAATTAAAACCTAAGCACTTTAGGAGGTCAAGGATGTCTGGTCCAGCAAAAAGGCCAGCCAATGGGTAGTGTGAGAGGTCTGTCTCCATCTCGGCAGAGCACTGCATAAAATGTAGGAGTAAGGACTGTGAGGGGTCTGTTTTCAAAAGGTGCTGACAAACAGAAATTCTCTCTGAGCTTTTCTTGCCCTACCAACATAGTCAGCCTTAAACATTATTAATTGTAATAGTGTGGTTGGAAAATACCTACATTTTTTCTCAAGTTCTTGAAGGGAAAATATAAAAGAAATCCTGTTCTATTGCTCCTCTTTTAAAGAATATTTTTTCTTGCTGGAAGATAGATAGGGAAACAAAGATGTGGTGTATATCCATTATATGCTATTTATTGTGTATAAAGGTGAAGATGAATTTGCTTCAATTTAAAAAGAAAAAAAGAATTTATAAAGAAAATTACATGAATGAGAAAATGTGGCCTGATTTCCAATTTAAAGGAATCAGAAAGTTTCTCGTCATTACCTACCCTTGCAATTTATAGTGAACTTATTACAAGACTTCATTTTTTTTTTAAGCCTCCACTTTTGGTTATGATTATTTGATAATTTTAACTTCAATTTGAAAGAGTACATCTCTGTTTCTCAAGTGTGATTCCTGTGTTGCTGTTAGTTTTCTCCTACGTACTCTTCTACTTAGTTTCCTGGCAGAACATGAGGGGTTCTGCTCTCTGAACTAATTTGATTGCTTGTTATTTTATGAGCCCCAAGAAGCAGCTCTGATGTATTTGAAGCTGTTGATGGTAGATTTGTTGGATTGTTTTTGCCAAGCTCATAGGGGAAATAATTAGCTTGATATTTTTATTGGTTCAGAAATTAAGACATTGCAGGATTTTGTCATACTTCTTTATGTCAGTATAGTTGTGGAAAACTTGTGTTTCCTTTAAAAAGAAGGAAGGGTTCGGACAGACTGTGCCGTGTGCTTCATCATGGTTTCTGAATTTTAATTTAAATAAATGTGGTCTACAGTGATAAATCTGCTAGGTGTCTATCTAATGGGTAGGACGTAATGCATTATCAGCAAAACCAGTAAATGTTATTTCTCTGAGTTCTTATAGTACTAGGTCTTTACTAAAGCTGGAACCTGATAAAGGACCCAAGCATTGCAAAGCCCCCAAGATAAGGAAGATTACTGGATAAAACTTGAAACAGCACCCAGCAACATAGATTAAAGGATTTGTCTCTGCCATTTTAGGGGAAGAGGGATTGGCAGTTGCAAAAGCACCAGCTGAGGTATGCCTTTCATAGTGGAACTTGAGTTTTTCCTTTCATTGCTGAGGGTGGAATGCAGTGCATGGATACAGTCATATGAGAGATCCCACACATTTCCTTTCCTGGGTACTGTCAGAATTGTAAATGTACAGTGGAAAAAAATCATAGAGTAATGATACTTCTCTAGCAATGATCCCATAGGCTTCTTGTATCTAATAAACCCCACACTGTTTAGGTTACATAACGTAATTTTATTTGCAATATATTTTTCACTCACTAGATGTGTTGGTGGTCTGTAATGTTCTGGATATGGTATGATTCTTGGTAAAGTGAGCTTTGAAAAAGAACCTGAGACATAATTAAATTATTGGAAGTTTTTGGAACCATACTTGTTAGCACACCTCCCACTCATTTGAGAACATTTTCTGGGTTTTAGTATCTAGAATATGCATTTCTCATTGCCTGCTGTGACATGAGGTTAGGATTACACAATTATACGATATAGCACCAGTTTTGCTTTTTAAGAAGGAATGAGTACTTTTTCAATCTGAAAACAATTCTGTCAAACCAAACAATCCCTGTATCAATGAAAGGTCTGCAATGTTTGTCCATTTCTTAATCCAGAGGAAAATTAACATTAGCCTTAGTTTTTTGTAATATGTAATTGTTCAGCTTGGTTTAAATGATAAAAAGACTGCAAAGCAAGTGAATCAAAGAATATGTCAGTTAATCAGTGCATTAGGCGAATGGCAAGGAGTCTGACTCCAAAGACATTTTAAATCTATTCTGTTTAGATGGAAATGCTGATAGAAATGAGTGGGATTTTTCTTTCATCTAATTGAACTCTAGGTTCTGATGTATCTCTAAGTTCACTTGTTGGAAGCTTATTCTCATCAACTGCTTTGAAAAGCAAGTGTTTCATCTTTAGGACACAGCGCATTGCATGCGTTCCAGGCTTTCTGTTGTGGAGTTGACTTCTTAACCCTCTAACCATTATTATTTGGTTTTAAATCTCTTAATTCTCCTCCTCGAAGTAAGTCTTGATAGCACAGGCAGGTTATGGGAAGGTTATGGGAATCTTTTCTCCTTGTATTGCCAGACCAATATAAGGAAGGGGTATGACAAGGTACAGTCAGTCATGAGTTATGAACTAGTTTGGCATGATTTTAACTACATATATAACTATTACAACTATGGGTTTCCTTTTGATTTATTCAGGAAACTACTGTGCTTCTTGGATACATTATCTATAAATTTTTGTGTTGTTATATGTGCTTTCAACAAAACTTTTCCAAGCTTCTTCAGACTAAGGGCACAACTCTTCAACACTGCATGAGGCTCCTTTTCATTGCTTGCATAAATCTCAATCTGTGTTTGAATCTAACAAAGGCAGACAAAGGGCTGATATTTAATTAGATTGTCAGACGATTGATTTTTACAAAATATTTTGTAAAATGTTGTGGAAGGAGTGAACTGTTACAGAAAGCAAGAATTTGACCTTACTGTTCTTTATAATTGTCCTGGGTTTACCAGGAGCCGTTTTGCTCCTTCTTAGTAACTGGTGCAAGCTCTGTGTTTTGACTTCCAGCCTGGGCAGAGAGCTGATAATACCGATTGTTTTTAATTGTTGCTAAGTAATGTTTATTCTGGCCAAGGACTCTGTGAGTCTCATGCTCTGCTGGGGACGAGGGAGGCCGGGAGGAAGCAGAGACAGGACACCTGACCCAAACTAGCCAAAGAGGTATTCCATACCACAGCACGTCATGCCCGGAGGGGGAACTGGAAGTTACCCGGGAGGGGCAGGCTCTCGCTCTTCGGGGGGGTCTAACTCGTTTGGCGGTGGTATCGTATTCTCTTGTTATTTTCTCTTATCAATATTATCATTTGTGGTAACAGTAGTGGTTTGTGTTATACCTTAGTTACTGGGCTGTTCTTATCTCAACCTGTGGGAGTTACATTCTCCTGATTTTCCTCCCCATCCCTCCGGGAGTGGGGAGGGTCGGGGGGAGTGAGTGGACGACCTGTGTGGATTGGTTTAAACCACGACAGTTCTTTTTGGCGCCCAACGTGGGGCACGAAGGGTTGAGATAACGACAGATCTGACCAGATTAATAGTCACTCGTCACAATGCTGATTTATTGGCTCTCAAAGCTGTTCCTCTGGGTCTCACAGGTTCAGAACTCTGTACATTACATACAGCCGGTATTTGCTGTGGTAATGATTTTCAAGTGTGGGGCTTGGGCTAAGGTTTTTGTCTCATTGTACTTTATTATAATGACTTGCAATACAATAGAATCATTGATCATGAAACTGATCGGTCTTATGCTCCCAGTGTGGTCACCACCTTTATACTTTGGGAGGTATATAATATAGGTGCTTAGCAATTTCACATCTTTTTTCTCCTTCTCGGGTGGTCAACCTGTGAAGGAAACATTCTTTTACCCTCCTAGCCCCCCTCTCAGACCAGCTACAGCATCATTTGAGAGTTTTGAAGTTCTTGAATGGCCTTTTAATATTGTTGAGACCTGTTTCCTGATTGCGATGGGGATTTCCACGTTGGCCCGCATACGGAGTGTGTTTTGCCCACAACCATCTCGTCTGATTTCAAGAGTTAAGCAGAGTCAGGTTTGGGCCTTGTCTGGGGTTAAACGACGATATAGGAGGACCAAGAGATTTTCCCCGGGGCTGGACAGCCATGAGTGGCAGGGTGTGTGGGATAGCATGGGCAAGTATCTAGGTCAGTGGGCTCCTCCAGTACTTTGGAATTTCACCACCGAACAAGTGCAAAATCCGGAAGAATTAGTAAAACACTTAAATGAGGTGTGTGGTCAGTCTGGCCATACCAGAGACGGACAAATCACGGCAACGTGCTGGGGCTTGGCATATGCTTACAGGGCTTTGTTCAACACTATCCAGCACCTTCAAAAGGAAAAAAATGCCCCTGCATCTGAGGGCAAAGCAACAGTCAGTGCAGCTACTCCAGCTCCAAGTACAGCAGCTACACCACCCCCAGCGACGAGTACAGTCGCTACCCAAACTCTGGCTGCAACAGACAGCACTGCTACCCCAGCTCCAAGTACAGCAGCTACACCATCCTCAGCGACAAGTACAGTTGCTACCCAAACTTTGGCTGCAACAGACAGCACGGCTACCCCAGCTCCAAGTACAGCAGCTACACCATCCCCAGCGACAAGTACAGTTGCTACTCAAACCACAGTGAAAATCACTGTAGCTAAACCAGAGGATCAATTTGTACCAATATCAGTTGCCCCTGTACGCAAGAGAAAAAGCAAAAAGGAGGCAAGAAGGGTGAAGCAAGATGAAGAAACAATGTATTCACCACCTGGTCCAGAATCTGAGGAGGAGTCATCATCGCATGATGACGAAGAAGAAGAAGAGGTGACTTCTCGACCTCGGACCTCAACCGAGCTACGGAATATGCGAAAAGATTTTACCCGTCAACCAGGGGAGCACATCATCACCTGGTTGCTCCGATGCTGGGACAATGGGGCCGATGGTCACGAACTAGAAGGTAGTGAAGCCAAGCAGCTGGGATCACTTGCTAGAGAAGGGGGAATTGACAAAGCAATTGCAAGAGAGAAAAAGTCCCTCAGTCTTTGGAGGCGGCTCTTGGCAGCTGTGAAAGAAAGGTTTCCATACAAGGATGATGTTATGTCGTTCGGCCAAGTGGACTACTTTAGACAAAGGCATCCAGTCTCTGAGGGAATCAGCCATCGTAGAGATGATCTATCACATCAAGCCAAATAATGGGGATGTACCCATAGACCCAGATGAAGTCGAATATACACGACCCATGTGGCGAAAACTAACACGGAATGCACCATCATCATATGCCCATTCATTGGCAACAGTAACCTGGAATGATATAGTACCACTGACAGTGGATGAAATGATTCATAAACTCCGAGAGTTCGAAGACAACCTCACCCCTTCCATCATCTCAGCTGTGGAAAAACTGTCCCAGGATCTCAAACAATTGAGGGACGATCTATGGGATTTATCCAGCTCCTCACGTGTACCAACACACGTCTCAGCTATTAACAAAAGGCGTCCTATTCTTCGAGAGAGAAGATACAGGAGGTATACGCCACGGGCCACCCTATGGTTTTATCTGCGGGATCATGGAGAAGACATGACAAAGTGGGATGGAAAACCTACTTCAGTTTTGGAGGAACGGGTGGGCGAATTGAAGAGGGGAGCAAGGCCCAAGACTCATCATCCCATGAGAGCTGCGGCTTCAGTCTCTGGTGAGCAGGCCTCCAGATGGAATCACAGAATCACAGAATCACAGAATCCCAAGGGTTGGAAGGGACCTCAAAAGATCATCTAGTCCAACCCCCCTGCAAGAGCAGGGTAACCTACAGTACATCACACAGGAACTTGTCCAGGCGGGCCTTGAATATCTCCAGTGTAGGAGACTCCACAACCCCCCTGGGCAACCTGTTCCAGTGCTCTGTCACTCTTACAGTAAAGAAGTTCTTCCTGATGTTAACGTGGAACTTCCTATGCTCCAGTTTACACCCATTGCCCCTTGTCCTATCACTGGATATCACTGAAAAAAGCCTAGCTCCATCATCCTGACACCTACCCTTCACATATTTGTAAACATTGATGAGGTCACCCCTCAGTCTCCTCTTCTCCAAGCTAAAGAGACCCAGCTCCCTCAGCCTCTCCTCATAAGGGAGATGTTCCACTCCCTTAATCATCTTTGTGGCTCTGCGCTGGACTCCTTCAAGCAATTCCCTGTCCTTCTTGAACAGAGGGGCCCAGAACTGGACGCAATATTCCAGATGCGGCCTCACCAAGGCTGAGTAGAGGGGGAGGAGAACCTCTCTTGACCTACTAACCACTCCCTTTCTAATGCACCCTAAGATGCCATTTGCCTTCTTGGCCACAAGAGCACATTGCTGGCTCATGGTCATCCTCCTATCCACCAGGACCCCCAGGTCCCTTTCCCGTTCACTACTTTCCAGCAGGTCAACCCCCAACCTGTACTGGTACATGGGGTTGTTCTTCCCCAGATGCAAGACTCTACACTTGCCCTTGTTAAATTTCATCAAGTTTCTCCCCGCCCAACTCTCCAGCCTGTCCAGGTCTCGCTGAATGGCAGCACTCCAGCTCCTGTGATAGCGAAGAATAATCCCTTTCAATATGACTTAAGTGTTCAAAGTTGTGATGACTATTAGAAGGGCCCTGCCTCCAGCCAGGTGGAGGTAGGGGATAATCGGATTTACTGGACTGTGTGGGTCAAATGGCCTGGCACATCAGTCCCACAGAAGTATAAGGCTTTAGTAGATACCGGTGCACAGTGTACCCTGATGCCGTCAAGCTGTCAAGGGGTGGAGCCCATCTATATTTCTGGAGTGACAGGAGGATCCCAAGAGTTGACTGTATTGGAGGCTGAAATCAGCCTAACTGGGAGGAAATGGCAAAAGCACCCCATTGTGACTGGTCCAGAGGCTCCATGCATCCTGGGCATAGACTACCTCAGGAGAGGGTACTTCAAAGACCCCAAAGGGTACCGATGGGCTTTTGGTATTGCTGCTTTGGAGACTGAGGAAATTGAGCAGCTGTCCACCTTGCCTGGTCTCTCAGAGGATCCTTCTGTTGTGGGATTGCTGAAAGTCGAAGAACAGCAAGTGCCAATCGCGACCACAACAGTGCACCGACGGCAATATCGCACCAACTGAGACTCCCTGATTCCTATCCATCAGCTGATTCGTAGACTGGAGAGTCAGGGAGTGATCAGCAGGACCCGCTCACCCTTTAATAGCCCCATATGGCCAGTGTGAAAGTCCAACGGAGAGTGGAGACTAACAGTAGACTATCGTGGCCTGAATGAAGTCACACAGCCATTGAGTGCTGCCGTACCGGACATGCTAGAACTTCAGTATGAATTAGAGTCAAAGGCAGCCAAGTGGTATGCCACGATTGATATTGCCAATGCATTTTTCTCAATTCCTTTGGCAGCAGAGTGCAGGCCACAGTTTGCTTTTACTTGGAGGGGAGTCCAGTTCACTTGGAATCGACTGCCCCAGGGGTGGAAACACAGCCCTACCATCTGCCATGGACTGATCCAGACTGCACTGGAACAGGGGCAAGCTCCAGAACACCTGCAATACATTGATGACATTATCGTGTGGGGCGATACAGCGGAAGAAGTCTTTGAGAAAGGGAGGAAAATAATCCAAATCCTGCTGAAAGCCGGTTTTGCCATAAAACGGAGTAAGGTCAAGGGACCTGCACAAGAGATTCAATTTTTAGGAATAAAGTGGCAAGACGGACGTCGCCAGATCCCCACAGGTGTGATCAACAAGATAACAGCTATGTCTCCACCAACTAATAAGAAAGAAACAAAAGCTTTCTTGGGTGCTGTGGGGTTCTGGAGAATGCACATCCCAAATTACAGTTCGATTGTAAGCCCTCTCTATCATGTGACCCGGAAGAAGAATGATTTTAAATGGGGTCCTGAGCAACAACAAGCCTTTGAACAAATTAAACGTGAGATAGTTCATGCAGTAGCCCTCGGACCAGTCCGGACTGGGCCAGATGTCAAAAATGTACTGTACACCGCAGCTGGGGAAAATGGTCCTACCTGGAGCCTTTGGCAGAAAGCCCCAGGGGAGACTCAAGGTCGACCCCTTGGTTTTTGGAGCCGGGGGTACAAAGGATCTGAGGGCAGCTATACCCCAACTGAGAAAGAGATACTGGCAGCCTATGAAGGGGTTCGAGCTGCTTCGGAAGTGATTGGCACTGAAGCACAGCTCCTCCTGGCACCCCGGTTGCCTGTACTGGGCTGGATGTTCAAAGGCAGGGTCTCCTCTACACACCACTCAACTGATGCTACATGGAGTAAACGGGCTGCACTAATTACACAGCGTGCTCGAATAGGAAATCCCAGTCGTCCAGGCATTCTAGAAGTCATCATGGACTGGCCAGAGGGCAAAGATTTTGGAATGTCACCAGAGGAGGAGGTGATGCGTGCTGAAGAGGCTCCACCATATAACGAACTGTCAGAAAGTGAAAAACAGTATGCCTTGTTTACTGATGGGTCCTGCCGTATTGTGGGAAAGCATCGGAGATGGAAGGCAGCCGTATGGAGTCCTCGGCGACAAGTTGTAGAAACTGCGGAGAGAGAGGTCGAATCAAGTCAATTTGCCGAGGTGAAAGCCATCCAGCTGGCCCTGGGCATTGCTGAACGAGAAAAGTGGCCAGTACTTTATCTCTACACTGACTCATGGATGGTGGCAAATGCCCTGTGGGGGTGGTTGCAGCAATGGAAGCGAAGCAACTGGCAACGCAGAGGTAAACCCATCTGGGCTGCTGCACTGTGGCAAGATATCGCTGCCCGGGTGCAGAACCTGGTGGTGAAGGTACGCCATGTAGATGCACATGTACCCAAGAGTCGGGCCACTGAGGAACACCAGAACAACCAAGAAGTGGATAAAGCTGCTAAGATTGAAGTGGCTCAGATGGACTTAGACTGGCAACGTAAAGGTGAATTATTTTTGGCCCGGTGGGCCCATGACGCTTCAGGCCATCAGGGCAGAGATGCAACATACAGATGGGCCCGTGACCGAGGGGTGGACTTAACAATGGACACTATTGCCCAGGTTATTCATGAGTGTGAAACATGTGCTGCAATTAAACAAGCCAAACGGTTAAAGCCTCTCTGGTATGGAGGACGATGGCTGAAGTACAAATATGGGGAGGCCTGGCAGATTGACTATATCACACTCCCACCAACCCGCCAAGGCAAGCGTCATGTCCTTACCATGGTGGAAGCAACCACCAGATGGCTTGAAACATATGCTGTGCCCCACACCACCGCCCGGAACACTATCCTGGGCCTTGAGAAACAGATTTTGTGGCGACACGGCACCCCAGAGAGAATTGAGTCAGACAATGGGACTCATTTCCGGAATAACCTTATAGACACTTGGGCCAAAGAGCATGGCATTGAGTGGGTATATCACATCCCATACCGTGCACCAGCCTCTGGGAAAATCGAACGGTACAATGGGCTGTTAAAAACTACACTGAGAGCAATGGGAGGGGGAACTTTCAAGCATTGGGATACACACTTACCAAAAGCCACCTGGTTGGTTCGGTCAATAGAGCTGGCCCAGCCCAGTCAGAACTCTTACATATTGTAGAGGGGGACAAAGTTCCTGTGGTGCATATGAAGAATTTGCTGGGGAAGACAGTCTGGGTTATTCCTGCTTCAGGTAAAGGCAAACCCACTCGTGGGATTGCTTTTGCTCAGGGACCCGGATATACTTGATGGGTAATGCAGGAAAATGGGGAAGTCCGATGTATACCTCAAGGGGATTTGATTTTAGGGGAAAACAGCCAATGAACTTAATTGTGTGCTGTTGCCTGCTGTGTAATACTTTTAGAGACCATCAATTAGATGTTTTCAGGTTACCAGCGACTGGCCCTGACTTCCCTCCAACCATCATCCCAACAAAGAATGAATTCTGATAGAACCAGACAAGTTCTGCAGTGAAGAATCATCACCAGCAGGCAACAATCCAACACTGCACACAGCTTTTCCTGCCCTGAAAAGACTGTTCCAAGGGATGGAACCTGACATCATGGACCGAATGGACTCAGCAGCTTTATAAGGACTGGTCTATGCACTAAGAGTGTACTGAGACAAGACTGATGGTATACTGAAAAATGTGGGATCTGAGCATGATGTGAATGGTATGGAATAAGGAGTGGATACTGTCCTGGGTTTACCAGGAGCTGTTTTACTCCTTCTTAGTAACTGGTGCAAGCTCTGTGTTTTGACTTCCAGCCTGGGCAGAGAGCTGATAATACCGATTGTTTTTAATTGTTGCTAAGTAATGTTTATTCTGGCCAAGGACTCTGTGAGTCTCATGCTCTGCTGGGGACGAGGGAGGCCGGGAGGAAGCAGAGACAGGACACCTGACCCAAACTAGCCAAAGAGGTATTCCATACCACAGCACATCATGCCCGGAGGGGGAACTGGAAGTTACCCGGGAGGGGCAGGCTCTCGCTCTTCGGGGGGGTCTAACTCGTTTGGCGGTGGTATCGTATTCTCTTGTTATTTTCTCTTATCAATATTATCATTGGTGGTAGCAGCAGTGATCTGTGTTATACCTTAGTTACTGGGCTGTTCTTATCTCAACCCGTGGGAGTTACATTCTCCTGATTTTCCTCCCCATCCCTCCGGGAGTGGGGAGGGTCGGGGGGAGTGAGTGGACGACCTGTGTGGATTGGTTTAAACCACGACAATAATACTGAATATTTATGATTTAAAGTCTTTTAAAAAGAGCTAATCTGCACATTTTAAAGAGGTTCCAAAAATTAAAAGCAGTTGAGCAAAGCAGTTCAATATCTGGCAAAGAACCTGGCTGTATTTTCCAAAGTATATCTCACATATATGAGATACATTTGAAATACGAGAACCTGTATTCTATGCATTAGATCTATGTGATTAAGATAAAATGTCACATTCCACATTTAAGTTTTTACATGTGTCATTGGATTACAAATGTTCAGGCTCCAGCTTGTCAAAATGTATTAACATAGGTGTTATTAGTTCAACCTGTTTTTAAAATGTAAAATCCTCATCTTGCATTGGCATCATTTGAAGGATGCTCACTATCTCTAAGAATGAAAGCCATGCTGTGGAGTTAGGTACCTTAGCTCTGGTTCAGCTCTGGTACCTTAGCTTAGTTCAGGTAGCAGAGGGTAGGAGACTTTAATACCACTCAGGATTTTTAGGGTTAGATGATGCCCTGCAGCATCCTCTTCTAGTGTAGCTGTATTGTGGAGCTCCCTGGAAGAGCTCAATGGTTGTGAAGCTTAGAAAACTCAGGTTAATGGAAACATTTGGAAATGTTCTTTGGGTGCTTGTTTACTTGGCAGAACAAGCAAGACAGAGCTATGAACATGTAGCTCTTTTTTGTGCTCCCCAGATTCTTGGGATGCTGTCAGCCCTCAGCATTTCTTGTGGCTTGCTTTGGGCTTTTCTCACTCTCTTTTCCAAATGTTGTCATGAGCTTAGTTACAAAAATCCATCAAAGAGCATGCTATTACTAAGAAGATTAATTATCAGAGTAAAAGGAAGGTTTTTCATCTTCGACATTTGTGCTGTCAGCACATCTTTGTATTTGATATACAAAGAATTAATGTGCAATTCTGAGATCCAAGTACCCCAGCAAAAGAGAAACTTGTGTAAGAGACTGCAGGAATCTGTTCTGTCAGTCTGCATTATAGGGAAACCAGATGCTCTGCAATGGGCTCTTTCATTGCAGTTCTGCATTGAAAGTTCCCACTTGGGCCTGTTCTTGACAAGCCAATTAAAATGTTAGAGGGAAAAGTAGCCTCATTCTGGGTGCTTTGGGTCTGAACAGCCAGACAATTCTACCAATCTATGTGAAAACAGGCATATTAGTGAGACAAAAGAAAGCCACCTGTGAAAGGAGAGGACTGAGGTACTATTGTACATAAGAGCCAGCATTATTCCAGCATAGTTTCTGTAATCACGCAGCTGTCTTCAAATACAGTTAACAAAGCCAAATGTTGATATAATATCATGCATTTCTGCTCTGGGAAGTGCTGTATCTATTAGAAAAAAGCATAACTGTTGCCCAGTTTCAGGAGGTGTTTCTTGACCAGGTTAAGCCTCAGTTGTCTTTACTTCCCTGACCCGTCTTATTTAGTGACACACCATCCTGTGGAAGTATGAAGGTAGCATGTTTTGTTTGTTGATAAGGTGTATTGTATGACTCTGATCTGCATTATTATTAATTTTTCATTCATAGGTTATGGATATAATTAAAATTATTATGAAGACTGGCACTATTATTTTTTGCCCTGTAGCATGTATGAAAGTATCAGATGAACAGAGGAAAATTTTTCCGTATCTTTCTCTTTCTGTGATGGAAGACAGACAGATTTTTGAGACAGGAAACTAAAATTATTTTTGGAAAGAGGGCAAAGTATACAGAAGAAACAAAATCTTTTGCTGAAATCAGAAATTACAGCTTTTAAAACCTTGTGTAGATAACAATTCAGGTTCTGGACTAAGACCCTTTTGCTCAAGCTATGAATTAAACCTGAATGTTAAGAATTAAGGTTAAGCAGAGCTATTGTGTGTTATGCTTTGTACTTCATCAGGACTCAAAAGGGAGCAAATGATACAGCACAACAGAGCTATGTTATTTATGAAGATGAGGATCTTAGCAGCAGTTCAGTTTCCTCTTCCTGTTTGTACAGGTGTTGGAGAATAGCTCCGTGGTTTGATGGAATGGAAGAGGAGGAGGCAGATGAAGAGATGTTTTTGGAAAGATCAGGATCATCCTTCATCTCATAGGACTGGGTAAATGTCACAGCTGGAGGATTTCTGTCTTGATCACATTTAATAATTGGACTTTCTAATATAATGATTGACTTCATAAGAAAGATATTGCAATAACTGTTCTTTTTTTTGTTGTTGTTGTTGTTGCTGCAGAGTCACATTTCTGCAAAACAATATTTTGCAGTGTTAATACCAAAAGCATTATGAACGCTGCCAGCAGAAGATACAGTTCAAGATGGTGGAACGGTAGACTGGTACTTTCATCATCTGGGGTCAGCCTGCTGTAAGTCTTCCTTGTAAGTCCGTCTTGTAACCTTCTTGTGTGAGTCACTGTTAGCTCTGTGTATTCATCTTCTCTCTTGAGGTTGTAACAAACAGAGAAGAAAGAAATCAATGTTCTGGGCAGGTGATACTGAAACACAAAACTGAAACACAGAAGCATCCCTGTTAACAGTTAGAAGTATCCAGTTTACTAACTTCCATGGATTTTAAATAAGGTCCTACAAAGAAGGTATGTCTTTATGGTGATCCTGATTTCTGAGACCTGTAGGAAGTCGTGGTTTATAATTTTGACCCCTTCTCTACAGTTCAGTTTCAGTGGTCTCTGCTCATGCTCAGTGATTCTGGTCAGATGAAAGTTTGGATTCTGCCCAGCAATATTTCTGGCAGGAGTTCATCTGAAGGATGTAGTATAGCGAAGTATGATCCTGTGCCAAAATCAACTGTTGTTGGATTCATCCTCTGGTCACTCAACCCTATGTGTGTACAAGTGCTTCCACCTTTGTGCTTGAATTCTTCATGCATCAAGAAGCATTTGACTGTTCTCCTTTCCTCTGTGGTCTGGCTGCCACATATGCTATGGGCCACAGAAATGGTCAGAGGGCTGGAGCACCTCTTCTATGAGGACAAGCTGATAGAGTTGGGGTTGTTCAGCCTTGAGAAGAGAAGACTCTGGGGAGACCTTATTGCAGCATTTCAGTACCTAAAAGGGGCCTATAAAAAAGATTAGGAGAGACTTTTTAGCAGGGACTGTTGCGGTAGGATGAGACATGATGGTTTTAAACTAAAAGAGGGGAGATTTGGGCTGAATGTGAGGAAGACATTCTTTACAACGAGGGCGGTAAAACACTGGCACAGATTGCCCAGAAAGGTGGTGGATGTGCCATCCCTGCAGACATTCAAGGCCAGGGCTGTATGTAGTTCTGAGCAACCTGGTCCAGTTGAAGATGACCCTGCTCATGACCTTTGAAGGTTCCTTCCAACCAAAACTATTTTATAATTCTATGATCTCATCTTTACTGTCAACATTTTTACTTCAGATAGATACCTATGATCCAGAGCAAGGCAAATTGAACACAGTATCTTTTACCTATTGATTTGCCCACCTCTGCCAGGAAGCTTCTGCTGCAAGTCATGTAAGCAGAAGCATGGATATGCAGATATACATATACTCAAGATCTAGAAAGAGAGACAAAACTATCTTACATAGTGCTTGTGATGTTTTTTCTCTTTATTCAGAATAACTCCACATTCAAAAATGTTTAGGACATAAAATCTGCTAAAGCACCTTCCTGCAACCATTAAATTGCCTGCTGAACTGATTTTGACCATATAAGCTAATAAAGTTCAACTGTGACATTTTTTAAGTTTATTCCAAAAAATGAAGTCATTTCTGGCATCTGAAGTAAATCCTTGAAGCTTTAAAGTCATGGCTCTGTAAACTGGGTTCTTCTGCATTACAAATAAACTAGTAGTATGCACCATTTCAGACATGAGTATGGGCTGTTTTGCTTCAACCCATATGCATATACTACTGGTAAACCCAGGACAACAGTCCAGAAGGTCAGGCATGACCACAGTATCTCTCCTGTTATTTTAGGGCTCTCGTGTTATGGTTGGCCCTGATCACATGGCATTTGGTTTCAGTTGTTTTTCCATGGGTTTGCTTTTAAAAATAGACACATTTCAAGAAAAATCCAACAAGTTGTAAAGATCACAAATGCTGAGGACTGCAACTGCTTTTAGACTGGAGCAGTAGAAAGGAGATAAGCATTCTGTTGTCAGGACTGTGACTGTTTAATCTAAATATGGTGTATCTAAGTTAGGAGTAATGGAGAGCAAAACTTGGTGTGGGTTTTGGGGCAAGGCAGAGGCAAAAAGAAAATAGAGGCAGTTAGTGTTATAGTAGTCCTTAGCAGGTTTCTTAGACTGACAGTTGCTAAATTGCTTGAAATTTAGAGGCAAACAGAGCCAAAAGTTGAGAAGCAGTGCTCTTTATTGAAGTACAATCCAGTAATTAGTTTGATAAATAATACAAGGAGTGGAACAGGAATTCCCTTCTAGTGAAAATGCTGACCCTTTGATCCCCAGCTGTGGCTCATAATTTAAACTAGTGTTTTTCTTGTTTCTGTGGCTTTTACTGTAAGAATGTTTTCCTAACCTCTGTGTAAAGACCTGTATAGCAAATGTAGGCACCCTTTGTTTAAAGAGTGCCTGGAGGGTAGAGTAAAAATTCCGAGGACTGCATTTCAAAACGTATGTGGCTGTTTACATGATCAAATACTGGTAGTATTAAAAAAAGTGTGTCTCCTCTGTTGTCTCAGTACTGAAAATTTGCCTCAGGGCTTATAGACTGGCCCTCTAAATGATGTGGTAAGATTTTCAAAACCAGGAGCTGCTTAATACTTTAGAAAATTTGACTCATTCCTAAAAATGCTTTTGAAAATAGAATGAAATACGAGCATGAAAGAAGTGCATTTTGTGTAGCTGTGGATTGGTAAAGACTGACTGCTGATGTAGAAGTATTAGAAGACAAGGGGGACCTGAAGGAATGTGTGCTTAGATCTTTCAGCCATCAAGAATAATGTAATATACACATAAATCCAAAGAACATGCAGTGTGTAAGGAACTGTGGATGTGGAATTGTGAAAGACTGGTGAGGGTGGCAGGGTTAAGGTTTTCAAACGGTAAACAAACCACTCAGCAGAAGTTTGGTGCTGTGATCGTAACACTTGTGGCTGGTTTGTATCTCACAGGAACATGCCCAAAGGTTGATGAAAGTTCTTTTCATGAGAAGCTACAGAATTAGATGATAGGAAAGATTTCTCTCTCTGCTATCTCCCACACCTCCTAGACTGCTTGTTGCTAATACTACAGGAGAGGTTTGTTCTTAACTTAGACTCTTTTGGTGTAACTGATTTTGTTTAAATACATGAGACAATATCAAGAGCTGAGATTTGTGTTTGTTGCAAAATCTACCTCTTTTGTCACTCTAATCCAAGTTAAAATGTAATTCAAAAATGTACTATTTTGGTAATATAGAGTTATCGTACTTGCAAGAGTGAAGTTTTGGGTTTACAATACTAATAACATAAGTTTTTGAAGACATCTGACGTCTTCTATATCTTTTCTATGTACTTGTCTTAAAATTGCTTGAGTATGTAACTTCTACTCCAGAGAAGAGCATGACAGAGATGAAGTAATGCATCTACTGTAATATCTCTGGCTTCCTTCACTGCAGCATCAGACTGAAATGAGATATTATAAAGTTGATGTTCTGGTGGCATACAGAAATGCACTCTTTACGTAAAAAAATATTTTTATGTGTTCCTTACCAATTCTCAGTTTTCAGAGTTGCTTGCTGGACTTGTGTCACCATCAGAGGGAATTATTGAGTGAAAATCAGAAGCATGCGTTGGAAAGTTTAGTGGAGAACCAGGACCTCATCTCCTGTGGCACTGCCTTAAAACCATGTTCACTGCTATTTAATGAACAGTAGCTGCACTATTTGAATAGTCCTGGTTAGCTGTACAGTGAAGTGAGGATTAAAACTGGAAACATAACTATTTCCTTGCCTTCTAAGGAAAAGAAAGTAAGAACCAAGACTCCAAAAAGAAACAAGAATGTCTTTTTCTAATTATTTTTATTTCTGCATAGTGTTGCCTAGTTCAACAAGGACTCAGTTGATGGATTTAGCTGAGGCCCCATTAAAATGGGTTTTACTCCAGGTCATCTAGAGTTCAAGAAATTCAGGAAGAGAGCAGAAGAAATATTTTCCTGTGTGCTTTCAGCATGCTTCTGCAGGGGCTCTGCAGCAAGTGAACTATTGTGTGTGAAGGGCCAGATCTCTTGGACAGACCCAGTTAAACTGGGGGGGGAGAGGTGAACCATGTTGTTAGTGGCAGGAAACCTATTATGTTTTATCAGTCAAAACTAAAAAGTTTGTACAAATCTACAGAGACAACAGGGATGTAAAAGTAGCATCGCATTCATTGCAAAGTATCTACATGCTTCTTTCCTGCTTAAACAGTATGGAAGTACTAGGACCCTTTCTCTTGTTTTCTCCAGTGTATTTTGCTAACCCACACAGCTTCCGAATGATTTTTTTTCCTCTTTCCTCATGAGTCTTCTTCACCTTAAGAAAATGCCACTAAAAAATCAAACAAAAAAATACAAGAGGATAAAAGAAATATCACCCTATCTTCTTACAGCCTTCTTCAGTTTCTGGAAGAATATGTCCCTGTGTACCTATCTTCCTTAAACTGAAGGGAACTTCTCTTTGTTTAGTGTATATTTGCAGTGGATGAGGCGTCTGGCTTCGTGTCTCCAAAATGAAATAAAACAAATAAAAGCAACTTGAAGTCATAGAGTTTTAGACTTCATTCTTGACTGGGATCCAATTGGACTGAGAAGTTGTCCTTTTTAATATGGTTGAGGTACAAGGTTTTTTGCTGGAGGTTTTAGTTAAGCCTCAGTAAGGCAGTGAGTTTACCCAGACTGAAATAAGCATTGGTCACAATTATACAGCACCAGCTCTCTCAGTGCGGGTCAGCTGATCTTGGAAAATCTGGGATTTGAATAACTAATAGATATTCTCAGCTATGATTTCCTTCAGGATGGTGGTTGTAGATATTGCTGGAGAGAAGGAATGTGTGAAATACTTGAATATTGGTGATTTTCAAGTTCTCTTTTGCTGTAGGTATTGAATCTAAAGTTTCAGGTTTTCAGGTGTTTAAGAATGTAGCTGTTTTAAGATCTAGTGTGAGGTGTTCTATAGACACAATCATCTTTTGATTAGCGTTCAAAAGAGAGTTTTCCCTTTTCTCTGTACTGAAGAAAAAAAACCACCACATTAGGGCTAAATATAATCAGCCAGATTATGAATTAAGTTTAAACTTCTAGTGCCTTGGGATTCTCAGGTTAACAAGGGACCAGCAGGCACAGTGCCTTTTGGAGTACTCTTCAAATGTCTCTGAAATATGCTGAAAGAGGACAAGTTCAGTGTTAACATTTGGAATGACTCATTTCTATAAATTGCTCAGATGGGGTTACTTTAAGGGTTTGTCTAGTATTAGAGCTGGTGCTCAGAGTGATCACCCTACATGACTCAAGCTTTGTTTAGGTCTAGTATGGCAAAGGATATAAAAATGCTACAGCGGTGCCTGCCAACCTTGAACCAAGTCCCCTGTGCTAGAAATAGACTCATGGGAAGGACTCTGTTGTTTTATTCTTTTGTCTCATATGAACCATGGACTGTTGCTGGTCAGAAGTTCTCTGAAAATATGGGTCAATTCACTGCAGGGGAATAGTTGCCAAGAAAGATTCAGCTAGCTGAGCCTCCTACTTAGAGGATTTTTGGGTTTAAAAACACACGACACAGTCTTTTGACATTTCCATTCTGACATTTTTCTCTTTTTTCTATTCCACTGTTGAAATGCTGCTGTCTCTCAGATAGAGGTCAAAATCTGAAGGAAATGTTTCAGAAGCATGGAAAGCAAAACTGCTCTCTCCAATCAATCTGATCTGCATAAACTTAGTCTGTGCACATTTTTCCCTCCAAATTTTTGACTCCTTTTGTGGTAAGGAAAAATGTTTTAGTTCTTAAATGCTGACAGGTTAGGAAAATTGTTTCCCTTTCTGCTCCCCCTGTAGCTGTGCAGCTCTTGTCTGTGGGCTGATCACACTGGGACCACAGCCACGACCGAGGCAATTCGCTGGGGCTCCGGCTGGCAGCAGTGCTGACAGATGAGCTGCTCTCAACAAAACAAATGCCTTTGTTTTGTTGTCATCAATGTCCCATTGTTTGCCAGGATAATTGTCCAGTAAATCCTAACTGGTAGGATAATTATCTAAAACTCATTTCCAGTGTGAACATATACTTTCCTTACCTTTGCTAGGCATGAAGTTCTCTCAACTCCTATCAGCCTTCCAAGATTTGCCTTTAATTGTTTACTGCCAGGCAATATGGGGTAACAAATCATTATCAGGGACATGGGATCATAGACTAATCTCCTTTATTATTCAGGTGAAATCCCTGGGTTTAGGGTTGAATTTTACTGGATGTAAGGATTACTCCTAGTTAGACTGTGTCCTGCATCTATAGTCGTCCAGCTGGTTTTTCAAGTGATCCTGAAAATTCATGCTTCAACAAACTTTCTCTCAATTCCAATAGTAGTTCTGCTACTGTGAAAAGTTAAAATGTAGTTGTTTTAATACCCACAATAAAAAGGACAATTACTAAGTAGTTATACAACTTACTGTATAAAAATCTTACTATAACTATAGCACATTCTTGAACACTTGGTTTAATAATGAGTTTAAACCAATCACTTAACTGATTCCAATTGTGAGAAGCAATTCTATCTCACGGTAACTGAAAAGTCATATTTAGTTTTTCTCCTATTTTAACCCTTGAGATTTAGGAACAGGTTTTTTTTTTTCCTCATGTTGAATATTGGAGCCTTGCAGCATGATGACTGGGAATGTTTGCTTCAGTGGGACTGCTTGTACTGGTGAGCACACCAACATGTGGCTCATAGTAATAACTGTTTCAACAGTTACTGTGTTCATACTGGTACAATATTGGGAAAAAGTTGGACTGGGAAGACAAACAAGTCTCACTTCTGATTTCAAAGTCATGAGTAGTACAGAACAGCATGGGTACATACTGTATGGTCAGATATTGGCCTAAATCTTATGAGCTGAGGGCATGCAGTGAATGCTGCCTGTGTTGCTTTCTTGTTGCCAGTTGCTTTGCTCCGTAAAACCTCCTGTATTTCCTAGACTTGCTAACCCCTAGGTAACCATGTTGGAATTCCTAGTGGTAAATCAGGCTCTGGATAATAACATTTCACCACTGGGCTTTACAGCCTTGAGCAGCAGACCCTTGCATATTCTGATTTGTGCTTGTAGTATGCACAAGGTCACTGATACTTTACTTTAGTTCTTCCACTGCAGAAGTAGGTAGGCTTTGTGGTAGGTAGAACTGAGGCAATAGTGGAAGTGGCAGGAACATTCCCTATGATAGCCCGAGGGGACCACCTTAATTTTCTTGTACTTCCCAATTATGTTAATGGAAAAGGCACAACAAAAATAGCTGAACAAATGGCAGTTTTAAAGGGTTCTGTGAAACTTCCTGAATGACCTGGAATGCTAGGAAAGACTGTTGCGAGCAGTGTAAAAATGGATCCTTTTGACCTGAAACACCGTTTCCCTTCCAGATAGCATCTTGTGGATCCATAGAGAGTACTCCACTATTTTAACATTTATTACTTCTGATTTTTGTTAACAGTGTCATCCCCTGTTTTATCTGAACTCCTAGCTGGAAGTTCTGCATGCTGTTTCATACAGTGCAGCTTGTTTGTTCCCATAAATCTTTCACTTCACAAAATTCCAAAAGTGCATCCAAGAGAATCAGTAAGTCCGCATTCTTCTCATCCATCTTTGAGGATTTTGTTTTACATAACAAATAGCTTTTGAAATCTGTACTATGGAGCAGGCCAACAAATCAAATCAGCACCTTTTATCATGTTGCTCATTCACAATCCCTGTTGAGAAAACAAGAGTGTGGACTGCCATCTGCTTGGTAACTTCCTGGAGTAGGATGGATTTTGGAAGAAATGAAGGGATTTTCTAACCAGCAGCACAACTTCAATGAAACACCTCCTGTCAGGCAGGTTTCTAATGGACTCTGGCCTTGTTCCCTTTATCTGGCCAGTTTCTCCATCACCAGATCACTCTGAACAGTGACCTTCCTCAAGCTGTAGAAGCTGCATATCCAGGGATGTCCAGGAGACAAGAGCTTAGAAACCTGTGGCCTGGGCTGTGCCTTGGGTTCTAGCTGAAGCAATAAGAATGGTGGGGTCCGGAAACCTCTAACAGCCACTGAGCAGCTCTGAAATGCCATTTTGTTAAAGCATCTGAGTTCCTAAGCCAGCAGGCATACCAGTACATGGTATGTACTTTATCAGAGTTCTGGAAAAATTAAACAAGCAAAAAACCTGTATATTGAAAGTCTTGAATTTTGGAGATAGCAGCAATAACTAAGTAGGGAAAAATAGTGCAAGATACACTTCTACTTAAATTTCTGAAGTAAAATTTGCTATGCTAGTTTGTCTAATACTAGGATTTGTCCTATTACTCACATACTTCTCATTGAAGTCTTGAATAAACAAGATTAAATATTCTGTTGCCATAACTTCTGAGAGGGAAACACAGTAAGTTAAGGCTATCAGTTTCACAATATCTGCTGCCATCAGTTTATTTGCTTTTCCCTTTCTGCTCTTTGTCTTTTCTGTTACTGTGCTTATTCTGTGAACTAGCAACCTGCTCTGTACAAGCTCAATGTCAGTCTAAAGACATTAGCTCTGACAGCGCTACATCTTCAGACTTCCTCATGGCATTCTGGGGAAGAACAAGTAATTTCTGAAGACCTTGTTTAGGGCTTCTCAATGAAAACAAAGATACTAGCTCTGACCAGGGAACCAGCAGAGATGGTGACCAATAAATATCCTAAGCTATGTCCAGTGCTTCCTGCCAGTTGGGGTAGGTCTGCATTTGCATCCCGTGGCACTGTGTTCACCCCTACACAGCACAATGATACAGCAGGAAAACCAGCTTTGCTTTTTCTGTCGTGGATGGCTTTCAAACTTGTCTCAAATAGATGCCTCCTAGAACATGTATTGTGGAGCCTTATAAATAGAGCTAGGTTGTGTCTGACGGCAGGCATCACTGGAGTTTTTGACTGCCCATTGCTGATGGAGTTGCTTCCTCAGTGCTATAGCTTAAGGCTTGTTTTCCATGCTGAAGTTTTTTGGTTCAAGCTCACAGATAGAAGTCAGGCAACACATGTTTGAGAGGAAGGAAGGACCTGTTGCGCTAGTGCTGTAATTGCATGCAGAAGATGTAGGTTCAAATTCTGGCTTTATTACAGATTTTCTATGTGACCCTGCACAAACATCCTGGTGTGTCAGTTGCCATAGCAAAGCAGAGATACTGTTTCTTTCCTTCCACTGCCTGCCTCCCACACAAGGTTTTGAGGACAAACGCTTTTACTTAGGATTTTGCAGAGCAGCGCTTGATGCAGTACAAACCTGACTTTTGGTTGGGGCCATTAGCTACCTTCATGTGACCAATAACAAATAAAAACAAAGCGGCATTGTTCTGCAGCAATGACAGCACTGGACTGCTGTCCAGGCAAGCCTGATCAGAAGCATATGCACTGTTTAAAAAGCATTTTATCTCTTATTACAAATTCCCTGGTTCATGTAGCCTTCCAGCTATTCTCCTCTAAAGAAACAGCCAGTGCAAAAGCCAACAAGTGAAGCTGTAGCTTCCTCCCTTCACTTCTCGAATGGGACATGGAGAAGTAGCAGCTGCTCCTCATGTTCTGGCATCATGTTGATGCCTAAGTCCCCCTAGTGGGAGTGGTCCCCAAGGGGTGGGAGCGGGACCAGCAGGCAGACCTCTTCCTTCAGCCTGTGTTAACAGATGTGACAGGAGGTTCATCCTGACCTGTGTCTCCAATGGAAGAGGCACAGAATCAGCCACGTGCTAGGGGCGATCTGAGAGGCAGGGACTAGGAATGGGATCATCTCATGATGCTGCCCTGAACGCTGCTTTGGGCATCAGCCACAAGTGCATTTCCCACGAGGTAGGTGTCAGAGTCTGTAATGTTTTAGACTGCTGCAGAAAAAACAGTTTTAAAAATATGATCACGTATTTATCCAGAAAAGAGCTTTAAAAACAGGTTTGTTATGGGCAAGTCTCTCCAGCCACCAGTCTCTGAGTGTAGAAAGTGGCAACTGACCCATTAGTCCACATAAGTAGCTTTGGCCCCACAGTCTGAGGAAACTCTGTAGAAACAACTTAAGAAACATGTTAGCAATGTCTATACTGGGCATGGGCTCTCTTGTTAAAGACTCTCTTCTATGTGAGATTGCAGGGATCTCTGGGCCTTCTGTGGTGTGTAATGCAAAGCTTTGAGAGATCTCTAGTAGTTGGGGAGTAGAAAGGGAGTAGTTATGTTGGTTTGGTGATGCTTTGGCAAATAGGCTCCATTGTAAACAAGCCCTAGGACAGCTACCACTACTATCAGAGTGGTGTCTTGCGATGGCATGGTGGTATGCTAACAGAACAGTAATTCACAGGGAGGAGTGCTCTCTACAAAATTATAATGTCTCCATTTTAAGCTCCTGGTATGTTTCTGGAGGTTTTCATTAGCCAAACATTGGCACAACACTGTTTATCCTCACTGAGGAGACCACAGCTTGAAGTGATTGTAGGCCATTAGAGTTATAGCAAAGGGGAATATTTTAGGCATGTCTGAGGACTTTAAGAAATATATCGACTAAGGAGGCAACACTTTGATCAGGCTCCAAGAAGAGCATATAAAAACTGCCTTTTTTGATTAAAATGAATTTCAATTCTGCAGTAAGGTGATAAAGGGAGGAAAAAATGCTTGCTAAAGTTATTCTTGTTAGATATCTCTACTTCCTCCCCAACCTGCCCATTTCCTTGTGTTTTCCAATGGGTAAAAGGCATTTTGCTCCTGCTGCCTGCCTGTGAACTCATGTCACTGACATTCCCTCTCAACTTTCATCTGTTTTCCTCCATTTTCAGTCCTTGCCTTCCTTCTTCTTTCTGGTTGCTCTGTTTCCTGTCCCTGCCTGTCTCACCCACTATATTCATCATCGCATTGTTTATTTTTTATTCTCCTTCCCCAAATGCAGGAGAATTCTTTGCACTCTGGTTATTTTGAAGCTGTGTATGAGTGAGTGGTGCTCTCTTAAAGGAGGAGAAGTGTTTGCTGTGCTGTCACTGCTCCTGTTAGGATTTCTGTAAAGGTCAGTTCAGTGTCTCAATATCTGTGACTTATGTACAATAGGTTCTCAATTGGTCAAGCTCATATGACTCTAAAAAACACGTTGTTAAAGGTCTTTCTAGGATCTCTGTGGACTCCATGTCAAATATATGCTTTCCACAATCAGATCCCATGTTCCATTCAAGAAGTGAAGGAAGGAAGCTATAGCTTCACTTGTTGGTTTTTGGCACTGGCTGTTTCTTTAGAGGAGAATAGCTGGAAGGCTACGTGAACCAGGGAACTGGTAATAAGAGATAAAATATCTTTTACACAGCACATATGTTTCTGATCAGGCTTGCCTGGACAGCAGTCCAGTGCTGTCATTGCTGCAGAACAAGGCTGCTTTGTTTTTATTTGTTATTCGTCACATGGAGGCAGCTAATGGCCCCAGATCTTGGAGCTGTGGTTGTCAAACATGCCAAAGAGCAAGTGCACAAGGCCAGATTTCTGATGGTCTGTTTAGCTGTCTAACCATCTCTGAAGTTGGAGTTTGCCCTCAGTGCTTGTTGCCTTGCAATGCAGTTGAGTTTTGTTACCTAGTTTTTCCAAGCTCCGTTGAGAACCTCTGTTTCCGTATTTGTTGCAGAATCCAAGCTTCACTGTGCATTAATGTGGAGGCCAGAAAATGTAGGAAAAGAAGATAAGAATGTAGTCACATGGTAGCAAAGCAGGAAGGCAGTGTGTGCAACTTGGTTTTTAGTTGATCTTGACCATCAGCCGACCATATGGGTTGTCTGGGGCTATTCCTTCATCTTTCAAGAGCAGAAGCTGAGTTTGTGTTTGGATGCTAGATAAATAACTGGAGGAGAATATGCTTATTTGTTTGTCCTAATAAATGCTAACCAGCTTTCTGAGAAAGAGGTCTTGCTTCTGAACAAACACCAAGGATAACTTTCCTTATTCCCAAAAAAAGATGTTTAAATTAATATTTACAAGATGGTAATCACTCTGAAGTGAAAACAATTAAATTTATTGCCCATTCATGGGAGGATATTTTTTAGCTTTGCATATATTTTGCTATAAGACAAAATATATGATTTTTTAATAAGGAAAGTTGTCAGTTGACACTGGATCAGTGGTAATTTTATTAGCCCCAGAATCATCCAGTGTATTTGGAAGAATCTGCTTCATTTTCTATACACACATCTGTGTAGCAGCTGCAGGCACATACTTCCCAGGGCCTCTGTCTAATTTGTAGTATTACAGGGATTGTGCCTGGCTAGAGAAAAGGTCTATTAGTGTTGCTCGTGTTGAAAATTTAGGCTTGATGCCTTCCACATGCTTGTTTTGCTTTGTTTTGTTTTTTCTAGGCCTGTAATTAACCCTTTGGAGAGATTTCTCTTAAAGCAAGGTAACTATAGTGTTGTCTAAATCCTGATTAACTGTTTTCAGGAGGCCACAGGATTGTTTTGTGTCCTCTCTGAGTTTCTGACAACAGCAGTGTCAGATGAACCGTGAAGCCAGTTGGATTTTTTTTTTCTCTCTTCTCTCTTTCTCTCTCTTTTAATTGCATACAGAAATCAATTTCTCCATTCCTGGAAAGCAGCCACTCTCACACAAATAGCAGTTGACAGAGGAAGTATGTACAAAGCACGCAGAGAAGGAAGTATCAGCCAAATTGAACCTTGAAGATACTTTTGGATGGCAGGGTAATGTTGACCAGATTTGAATTTGGTTAAAATGCCAAACACAAGGCTTTACTACAATATTTACCAGTCTCAAGCAGCAGCCTGCACCTCCTGCTGCAGCAGGGCACAAGGCTGTATTCTCTGACCACAGTAAATCAGTAGTGGCAGGGTCAGTTCTGTAGACAGCTCTGTGCAGATGAAATTCTTGCGTATCTATTTTAGTCCAGCTGAAATCTACCATATGTTTATATTCTGCAAGTGAAAAGCATCAGGAAAAAACCCAACATTTTTCCATTTCTGAACCTTTGGACAATATATCTGTTGTCTGGGGTCTGACTGACCAGGGCTTCTTGCCAGACTGGAACCTCACAGAGAAAAGTGCCACCTACTGAATAACCACTCCCACATCCTGCCCTCTTCCTTCAGTGTCTGCTTTCTAAACACTGTGATAACTCAGCTCATCCACTCCAACAAAACTGACAGCTTCATGTCAGACACATTCTGTGCTTGGAGGAGCCTTCAAGCTGAATTTTCAAGTGGGAAAATCATTGCCCTTTTGTTTGAGCTGGAGGGTATTGCTCTGTTGTCTTGTGGGAAGTGAAACAAAGTGGTTTTAAAACTATTTTGATGAAGTTTTGGATTTGTTACTGGAAAAGAAATTGCAGCTGAGAAGAAAAGGCACTTACTTTTTGTCAGGCTAGCTCCGAAAACATCAATTTGTAAACCTAAGCCATTTCTTTTCCTTTTAGATTTGCTTCTTATTAATCTCTGTTGAGCTCTGTTGTTATGATATCTTCACAGTGCCTTGTTTCATTACTGCTGCTGCAGGGCCTGGGTTCACTGGAAGAATCAGGTCTTTTATGCCAGATTATGGCCACACAACACAGTTTGCATCACAGAAATCCTATCACAATGGAAAGCTTAGTCTGTGGAGAAGTTTGGCACAAAGCAAAAAGAAATGGACTTCAGGCAGACTTCATGAAATGTGAAAACTGAATGGAAAACAGGCCAAAGAAAAGATTTTAACATTTCCCAGTGTTTTGGGTGGTAAATGTCTTTGCAAGGAATAGATCTCAGTATTTTAATAGTTCCTCTTTTGTTTGAAAAGTTAGTAGAATATGTATTCTTTATCCACAAGATCAGATTTATAGCATCTGAAAGCTTTCTATATGGATAGGTTATTGAATGGAGTATTGTAAGGAGGCCATTTAAAGTACGTTGTACTTAGGTGTTAACGCCGTTGAAGGGAAAAAGGTGTTAAGGCATAGGACCAGCAGGTAAACATCATTGAACTTAGTATTATATCCAGATCTTCCGTTACCATTCCCCATACAGGATCATTTCCTGTAACAAATATAGCAAAATCTATGTGTTTTGTAATTAAAAGGAACTTTGTAACCTTTAAATCTACCTAACCTGACTCTTGGTCCGTATTTTCATATCCCCCGTATTACTTTTGCTTTCATTCTTGAGCCACATGGACATACTCATAAAAGAGTTAACCATTTTATTTTAATATCACTGATCTTGTAGTAACCATTTGAAGAGATAACTACTCAATCCCAGCAATTTGTTTCTGGCATGACCATAGAAACTTTTAATGAAGGAAAGAGCAAGCTATTTTATTTGATTTTTAGCAGAAAATTAATTATTTCCAGTCAGTTTTCTACTCAGTGTGCTATAGCTAGTGAATTGTTCAAGAGATTATTAAGAAGATGATTTACCTTCTTTTGGTATTGGAACAGGGTCTATAATTTGATAGTCTAAGCAATTTGATAATGATTTCCAAGTACAAAGGCAATTTCAGGGTAAGTACTGTTCATTAACTGTATGTGAACTACTGATAACTGATGTTCATCTGGAATTTGTTGTGTAAGATCCAAGTGCACTTTAGCCACAATTACCATACTTATCCTGTTGAAATAATTGATTAAACCCCCATAATCTTCAGTGGAGCCAAGAATTCATCCTTGCTTGAGGCCCTTAAGCTCTCTTTCTCTCTTTAACATCTGCCCTCTACCTTTCTCTCAGCCTAAATTCCCCAATCTATGTTTATGGGTTTACTGCCGCCATCATTAAAATGTAGCTATTCCTGTTCAGCGGCTTGCAGCGGTGTTACATAAACAAATGAACAGAAACATAGGAGTGGGGTATCAAATATCATAGGTGCCCTAGAAACTTTGTTTTTAACATTTAAAATATTATGAGACCATATTTTGACATTTCAAATCACACCACTTTGTCTTTATGTTTGCTCTTTCTTCATTTCTGACAAATTGAGCTAATTCTGTAAGAATTGCTCAAGTGCTTGAAAGCACATGTTGGCAGGTGCAGCTAGAAGCTTGCCACAACATAAGCAGGCACATACAATGGATTCAAGACTCTCTTGCCTTCAGTTATGGATAGTTTTATCATTGGTTTAGGTAATAAAATTATCAGGTCCAGTGAAATAAATGAGAGATGACTAATCCCATTTTCCTGTTTGTTGTCTACCTTTCATTCGTCATCTGTTCTTTAACTGTGAGCTCATTATTTTATATTCCTTCAGCTAAATCTCTGCAAAAGAAATATATGCTGTATAATCATCTGTTTGCTCTGGCAAGCCCCAGAGTTTTGCCTTTCAGGAGTCTGATATGATGTTATGCAAACATGTCTGTTCATTTGCAACACCAGCTTGGTGACCTCTTTGGCTGTGTTTTCTGTTCCAGCTTTCACATGTGTATTTCTTACTGTGTAATGCCCAGACTTACGCCAACTCCATCGCTATTTGGAGTGCTTCGAAACGAAAGGAAAAGATTAATGGTCATTTAATAACCTGTAGGCAAAATTCTCTGCTTTGGTTGTCTTCATTGTTTAGCATTAGTTGATGTGTGTGCAAAAGAAAAAAGTTAACTAATGGGAGAAAACTTGACTAAGTCAGGAGGTGTTTGGAAGTCAGATGCATTTTTGGTTTAGTGAAAGCCTGAAAAATGCAGCAGTTCTGTGGGAAGCATGAAAAAATGCGTATTAAAGCAAAGTGAGTCTGAATTGGTTGGCTTTACTAAAACACATTGCTAGACTGTGCAGTACTATTTTTGTGGTCTGAAAAGCAAACAAACATTGGGTCACACTCTTAGTACATGCCTGTGAGCACAGGTCCTTGAAGTCAATGAGGTTATGCCAGTATATTTTAGCTACAATCTGTCCCTGCATGCAAATAAAACCAGTGATGATAGGCCATTTTTTTATGATTGCATAGTTCAAATTCAGGTTCCTGAAATCTGTGCTCTCACTAGTAAAGTACGACAGACTGTACAAAGGAATATAGATTGCATATATTATTAAGCTATGGGTATTTTTTCCTACTCTCATATTGATAGTAATATTGCTTAGCTTTTTTTTTTTTTCCTGTTTTCTTTTTTCCTTTTTTTTCCCCCTGCTAACAGCAAACTAGATAAATGGGTGGCTTCTGGTAGGCTGGAACTGCTGCACAACTCTGCTCCCGGAATGGACTGCCCCGTTCCCAGTGCTGAGTATGAGTACTGTTTCTCGAACTCTCTCCAGCAATAGATATCTGTAAGAATGTTGGTAAGGAAAAGTACTATCACTCTTATGCATACAACAAAAATAGAAGAAAAGGTTACTGGCTGTCTCTGGGCCAACGCAGCACAAACTACTATAGTGCTGCAAGATGCTTTTAAGGAAGTCATCTTTTTCTAGTTGATTTTGAAAGCAGAATGTTTGAAGGAGCTTAAAGCTCGTTGGGGCAAAATTTTTTGTTGGCCACACTCCATAGCGTAACCCAGGAAAAACTCAACTGAAGAAAATAGGGCCCTAATAGGAAGTACTTGTTTAACATCTTCATTGCTAACATGGACAGTGGGATTAAGTGCGCCCTCAGCAAGTTTGCCGATGACACCAAGCTGTGTGGTCCGGTTGATACGCTGGAGGGAAGGGATGCCATCCAGAGGGACCTTGACATGCTTGTAAGGTGGGCTGATGCCAACCTTATGAAGTTCAACCACGACAAGTGCAAGGTCCTGCACCTGGGTCGGAGCAATCCCAGGCACAGCTACAGATTGGGCAAAGAAGAGATTCAGAGCAGCCCTGCAAAGAAGGACTTGGGGGTCAGACAGAAGGAGAGAGCTTAATGGACAAGGATGGATGGAGGGAGGTTCCTCCTCAGAGAGGTAAGCGAAAACCCTCACAATCCCTTCCTCCCTCCCAATTGCCCTTGAATAACAGGTACGAGGTCTTGGAAATTCAAGGCCAGGTGAATGGAGATGGTGAGGCAAATTTATCTAGTGAGTCACCCAGGGCTAGTCACTCACCCCCATGCCTCAGAACTTCCCCAACCAAGAAGAAAAGAAGAGTAATTGTGGTGGGTGACTCCCTTCTGAGGGGAACAGAAGGGCCCATTTGTCGACCGGATCCACCCCACAGGGAGGTCTGCTGCCTGCCTGGGGCTCGGATTAGAGATGTTAAAAAGAAACTCTCTGAACTGGTGCAGCCGTCTGACTACTATCCGCTGCTGGTTTTTCAGGTTGGCAGTGACGAAATTATTACGAGGAACGTAAGGGCAATGAAGAGAGACTTCAGGGCCCTGGGACGGCTGGTTAAAGGGTCTGGAGCGCAAGTGGTGTTTGCCTCCATACCTGTTGCAAGCGAGGGTGAAGGGATATAAAAGAAGACTCTGCAGGTTAATGTATGGCTACGTGACTGGTGCCAAAGGCAGGGGTTTGGGTTTTTCAGTCACGGGCTGCTGTATGGGACACCTGGTTTGCTGGTGACAGGCGGGATACACCAGTCCCAGAGAAGAAAAAGGGTTTTGGGGCAGGAGTTAGCAGGGCTTATTGACAGGGCTTTAAACTAGTTATGAAGGGGGGAGGGGATTTAACTGGGCCTGTTGGGGACAAGCCCAAGAGGAACATGCTAGGGATTGAAGGATGGCGGGCTAAGGAGGACGATCAATCTCTTGTTTCACTTGTGGGAAAGGATAGCTTTTTAGACCCTGTCCCGCAGGGGAAAAAGGGTACTAGGACTGGCTCCCTGAAATGCCTGTACACCAATGCACGCAGCATGGGGAATAAACAGGAGGAGTTAGAAGTCTGTGTGCGGGCTAAAGGTTATGATCTAGTGGCAATTACAGAGACATGGTGGGACAGTTCACATGACTGGAATGTGGTCATGGATGGCTATGTCCTTTTTAGGAAAGATAGGTCAGCAAAGCGAGGTGGTGGAGTTGCTCTTTACGTGAGAGAGCAACTAGAATGTATTGAGTTCTGTCCGGGGTCGGATGAGGAGCAAGTGGAATGTCTGTGGGTACGAATCAAGGGGCAGACTGGCACGGGTGATACAGTTGTGGGGGTCTATTACAGACCTCCTGATCAGGATGAAGGAGTTGATGAGGCTTTCTACAGGCAACTGGAAGTAGCCTCGCAACTACATGCTTTAGTCGTCGTGGGGGACTTTAACTACCCCGATATTTGCTGGAAGACTCACACAGCCAGTCATTCACAGTCTAGGAGGTTCCTCGAGTGCATTGATGATAATTTCTTAATGCAAATGGTGGACGTACCAACTAGGAGAGCAGCGCTGCTAGATTTAGTACTCGCCAACAAGGAGGGTTTGGTCGAAGTGGTGACGGTCAATGGCAGCCTTGGCTGCAGTGACCATGAGATGGTGGAGTTTAGGATCCTGTGTGGGAGGAATAGAATACCTAGCAAAGCCACAGTTCTGGATTTCCGAAGGGCCAACTTTGGCCTCTTCAGTCAACTGCTAAGGGAAGTCTCATGGGAAAGTGTACTAGGCGGTAAAGGGGCTCAAGATAGTTGGTTAGCATTCAAGGACCGCTTCTTCCAAGCTCAGGATCGGAGCGTCCCAATGAGCAGGAAATCAAGTAAGGGATCTAGGAGACCGGCGTGGTTAAACAAGGAGCTGCTGGGCAAACTCAAGTGGAAAAGGAGAATCTATGGATTATGTAAGGAAGGGCTGGCCGCTTGGGAGGAATATAGGACAGTTGTTAGAGGATGTAGGGAGGCAATTAGGACAGCTAAGGCCTCCTTGGAACTCAATCTTGCTAGTCGGGTTAAAGACAATAGAAAGGGCTTCTTCAAATACATAGCAAATAAAACTAACACAAGAGGCAATATAGGCCCACTGCTAAACGAAGTGGGTACCCTGGAGACAGAGGATATAAAGAAGGCAGAGGTGCTGAATGCCTTCTTTGCCTCTGTCTTTACTCCTGCAGACTCTCCCCGAGGGCCCCGGATTTCTATAGCCCCAGAAGGAGTCAGGACAAAGGAGGAGTTTGCTTTGGTAGATGAGGATTGGGTTAGGGATCAGCTATGCAATCTGGACATCTGTAAATCGATGGGTCCAGATGGAATGCACCCACGGGTGCTGAGGGAGCTGGCGGAGGTCATTGCTAGGCCACTTTCCATCATCTTTGGTAAGTCGTGGGAAACGGGCGAGGTGCCTGAGGATTGGCGGATGGCAAAGGTCACACCAATCTATAAGAAGGGCAAGAAGGAGGACCCGGGTAATTATAGACCGGTCAGCCTTACCTCCATCCTTGGAAAGATGATGGAACAACTTATTCTTGACTCCATCACTAGGCATATCAAGGATGAGGGGGTCATTAAGAACAGCCAACATGGTTTTATGAGGGGGAAGTCATGTATGACCAACCTTATAGCCTTCTATGAGGAAGTGACTAGGTGGAGGGATGATGGTAGAGCGGTAGATGTAGTTTTTCTTGATTTCAGTAAGGCATTTGATACTGTCTCCCACAGCATCCTCATAGATAAGCTAAGGAAGTGTGGGCTTGACGATCAAGTAGTGAGGTGGATCGAGAACTGGTTGAAAGGAAGAAGGCAGAGAGTTGTGGTCAATGGCGCAGAATCTAGCTGGAGGTCTGTGACTAGTGGAGTTCCTCAGGGGTCGGTGCTGGGACCGGTGCTGTTTAATATTTTCATCAATGACCTGGATGAGGGAACTGAGTGCACCATCAGCAAGTTTGCTGATGACACAAAACTGGGAGGAGTGGCTGACACACCAGAAGGCTGTGCTGCCATTCAGTGAGACCTGGACAGGCTGGAGAGTTGGGCGGGGAGAAACTTGATGAAATTTAACAAGGGCAAGTGTAGAGTCTTGCATCTGGGGAAGAACAACCCCATGTACCAGTACAGGTTGGGGGTTGACCTGCTGGAAAGTAGCGAAGGGGAAAGGGACCTTCAGCTTTTCAAGGCATAGGAACATGTGATGTAGGTGCATGTCATTTTTCCACTTCTAGTTTCTCACTTGATGGTGATGCCACCTTCTCACTGTGGGCTCAAGGCTTTTGCTGTATTTGCAAAGCAGGAGAAGTGATTCCCAAGAACAGACTATTTTTCTAATTAGAAGACATATATCCACATGGCTTTTCATCTAATTCCTGTTCAGTCATGTGGTTCTTAAGAGCTTTTCTTGACTTAGTAGGTGGTAACTCCCATGTGAGCAAGCTCAGTCTGCCATGGTACAATACAGTATCACAATGACTCTGTTATATTGTCAAACCAAACATAGGCATTGGCAATTATATTGCTACTGATTTAACATAAAAAAGCACATCGTTCAGCTCTATGAGGGGCAGAGGGGACCATAGCAGGCTCCATTTAGTATCTGGCCATTGTAATGCATCTAGCTCCTGATTGCAGAGATTGTATATGATGTATTTGCTCTAATCAGCACAGGATTTTGGGGGAGTTTAGGTCTACATGCACTCAAGGCATTTGGTTTTCTTCTATAAGCCAGATAACAATCTCCAATGGGTGGGCACTGAGCTTCAGCAAAAAAAAAAAGAAAATGCGGGCTGTTTGAGATGCAGGATCACTCAGACAGAGGGAGATGGAGTGCAGGCACTACAGAGCCCTGGGCAGGTTTCATCAATCAGAAAGTTTATACCAACATGGAGGAGGAGACATTTACTCCTGAAGTTCTTCAGTACATGTATTAGAACGTAGTAAGATCTGAAGAAAATTATGAGTGTGCGAGCATGGCAAGTTTGTGGCTTGATACTGGGTCCTGCCTAAGGTCAATGTTTAACTAGGTGAATAGAGCATTTGTATATATGCAGCTTCTTCATCCCAAATGCTACATCTATTTGTAAAGACCTGGGAAAGGATATTTAAAGTACTTAGGGTTATTCAGTGACACAAGTCCCTGCAATAACAAGTTGTTTGCATCTGCAATTACCATGTGGAGTTGAACCAAAGACTTTCCTCCCCTGTAAAGTTTGTGATTGTACTTCCTTCTTATTTTAACAGAATTTTATATAGTAGATGATGCGTGCACTGTGTATTTTGGGAAAAACAATGCTTTAATAAATATTCAGCAGAGTGTGATTGCTTCAGCCCACCTGCAGCTGATTTTTTTAAATCCATAATGGAGGCAGTTAAAAAAAATACTCTAATCCCTGCAGAAAGAACAAAACAAACAAAGACCCAGGAAAAGCCTATGTCTAATTAACCCCATGGAACTAAGACTAGCCAAAGAAGGCTGCGTGACCTAACAGAAATGGGAAGGCCCAATGCTAGGTTAGCCTCAGGAAAGTTACTGGAGTGTACAAGTTAATTTAGATCCAATATGCTCTTTGTTAACAACCTGTTCCAGGATTCTGAGCGGTAAGAAAAGTAGCCTCCTAATTACATATGGGACTAGATGCCATACTATCTGTCTCATTAACTCTGATTTGAGTGGAGTCAGGATTTCATCCTTTTAACAATATGCAGCTCCCAGAATTTTAGCCATTTTGAACTCACCAAGTCTTCTCTTTTTTCTTTCTATAGTATTGCAACTTTGAAACAACTTATGTGTCTCTAAAGTAATGGCTTGTGCATCACCCTCTGAAATAGGTGACTGTGTGGCCTCATACAAGTTGAGAAACTCTGCAATTTCCCTGCTCTGTAACATTTCCTGGGCTAAAGAAGGAACACTTCTAACAGTGTGGGAAGGTGGTCTGTACTGTTTTTGCCAGTCTACATGTCTCTTCAGAATTCACATTTGCATCTCACTACATAGATCTACAATGGTACCCACCATGCTGCTAATGATGGCATTTCTCTTTAGGACTATGTGATTAACTTGTTGCATAAAATAGTGTTGCTAGGGCAGTCTGAGCAATACTCATTGCTAGCAAAAACCTTATTTTACTCTTCCTCTGTGGTTTTGGTTCTTCTTTAAATCATACGTTTCAATTTCCATGTCTTTTCACTGAGATGTTTTCAAAGCTTAGAATAGGTATTTATGCACTGATTTAGTCTGTTCTTGCAAAAGGTCTGCAATTGACTATGATTCAGCATTTGTTAGTTTTATGCACGCTATTGTCTACACATCCCTAAAGCTACCCTAATGTTTAAATGAGGTTAAATTTAAGAAGAATAATTTTACAGGACACGTCCAGTTTGTACAAAATAGGAGCTTGGTATTAGCTAACCTATCTTACTGACAAACAGCTAGTTTGAATATGATTTGAAGTCATAAAGCAAAACTTATTCATTATATTCTGAATGGTAGTTGCCTACTCAAATGGTGTGGGTATGCTTGCTCGTAGTCAGTAGTCTTACCTGGAAACATAGGTTGCTGTCTTGCTCATGAAGACTATAGAGCACCTCTTCAAGCTTCATGACCTAACTAGCAGTGTTGCCATATTTTTCTTAGAGTTTGTCTGCTGTTTTGTTGCTCTGTTAAACATGTGGGAAGCTCTCATGCTTCTTCCTTTTCAGACTGCTCAGACATGCTGCAGAGCAACCTCCCTTGCTGTAACAGTAGCTCAGAGGTCCAGAAGACCTATGTATTCCTACACTCTTATTGCCATGTGGTCATACATAAGGAACAATATTGTTTCTGGACGGTGATTTTTGAAAGAAGAAGGAAGTCCTTTTTTCTGTGGTGTCTTTACTTTCTGTATCTCTTGAACAGTATAGTTGAACTGGAAGTCTTATTTGTATATCTATGTGCAGGGAGAGACACTTCCATTCCTATAATCAGGCAGAGCAGTCAGTATTTGAGAGCCATGCTGTTCAGATGGTAAGCCAGGCACAGACCCAAACTGTCCTAAGTCACAGGAGGCCCAACAACAGGCTGAGACTGGCACCCTAAAACTTTTTGGTTTTCTTTGTTTTCTCTCACATGGCTTGCAAAAGCCACTGTGCCAGCATGTTCCATTCAAAATCCGAAGTCCCAAGTTACCACTTTCTAAGTGGCAGCATCCCTTAGCACCTGCATTCTAGCCACAAGCATAAAATTGGGACCCCTGGTAGGTTCCAGTACTCAATCACATGAATCAGTGAGCTGCCAAATCAAGACATAATGTGTGTACAGTCCATCAGATCTTTGTCTCCCAGTGCCCCACATGCTACATAAACTGCTGATCACTTAATCACTAAAGCAAGGGCTTCAGCAAAAGATGGGAAGCCATAACTGCATAGTGTCATAAAAAAGACTGCAGGATGGATAGAAAAACATGTTTTTATTGGAGCATCTTAGGTCCAAGGGTATTTATTCATCAGATCTGAGAGTGGGAGTTGGGGCCTTATGCCCTCTCTGATATGGAGGAAAAATTTTACATGAGCCTGGATTTGGTGCTCAGTAAAGCTTTGTACTGTGCTGTAGAACACACTATTTACTGTTTGTGTGTATTTTAAGCAAAAAAATACTGAGCTTATTTAACAAGCAAGAAGGGGTTAATACCTACTAGCACACACTCTGGGGAAAAAAATGTAGGGAGGGGAGTCCTGATACCTGATTTGTTTATTTTTGCAGCTGGGGTTTTTTCCTCTTAGGATGCCAGCGTGCTGGAGCAGTGCTCCATATACAGAAGGCTCATTTACGGTGGCAGGCAGGCAGCTGCTCAAAGCTCTGTTTAGTTTGTGTTGTGATGGATGACTTGAGTGGGAGATTTGAAGAGCGAATTAACAGCTTCAGTAAAAACACATTGTTTGTTTTCCCATTGACTTTCCACTTTGCATTACCTTGCTGTCTTTGCTCCTTTGGGTCGCTGTTCTTGTCTGTCTTGCTCACTCCTTTTGTCTCCTGTCTTTCAGGACTGCTTTCCTGCCTTGGTTTTGTTGCTGGGTTTGTTTCTCTCTTTTTTTTTTTTTTTTCTTTCCTTTCCTTTTCTTCTCCCAGGCTAGTTTGCTGAAGAAATTACAAATCATTGCTTCTGCTGCTTGTGGTCTGGGTGGAGGCCTGCTTCTGAGCCAGGACACTGTTCTCAGTGTGAAGACCTCAGGAATCCAGTAATGCCCTGTTGATGAATGATTCACATCTGGAGGGAAAGATGCCTTCAAACACCTTTTCCAGCTGTGTATGTCCTAAAAGGTGGCTGAAGGAGGTTGCCAGTTGCTGCTTCTTGCTTTCCAGTAAAAACTGGTTTAGTTCACCTGTCACAGAAATGCCCCACTCCAACTTACAGCCAGCCACCGAAATATGCCAGTGGAGTTGAGGCAAGGCAGAGCTGTCTCTGTAGGAGATAGTTTTGGAGGGGAATTGAGGTAGTCAAGCTGTTAGGATTGTCTCCAGGAATTTGGGGGGCCGATGTGAAGGCTTTTTATTCTTTTTGTGGTGCCTTACCGCGGCAACAGAAAAATGTCACTGTTCTGCAAAGAAATGTCCTGTTGGTTTTTGTATTTTCCTTTTTCTTTCCTTGTGTACCTAGACATGCACTATCCAACTCAGAGTGTAAGAAAGTGAATTATATCACCCCTAACTTGAGATTTATAGAACTAGAAGTTTTGAGTTCTTGTTTTGTCTTTGGTTTGTTTTGGGCTTTTTCTTCAAATGTTGAATGCCACAGAAAGGCAAGGCTAAATGGGACCTTGACAGATCCTGTAATTTCTTCCCCAATGCAAGGCCAGACAGTCCATATTTATGAAAGTCCCCACAGATGTTTTCCCACTTATCCTCAGACATCTGCAGTGATGAACAGTGTAGTCTGATACATTCTTGACTTCTACTGTCCCAAATATGAGACTTTTCTTAATTTTCTTAATTCTTGAGTTTTCTGTGGTGAAATATAATCCCCATGACTTACATTTATCACACATCTTGAGAATAGATTTCCTTTCCTTCCTGAAGCATCCTTTATTTAGTATTTTACCCACTTCCTGCACTCTCATCTACAGGTTAAGCAGTCTAAGTTATGCCTTCAGTCTCATCCAACTTTCATCCAGTTCCAGTAACTCCTCTTCTTTGCTGAAATGCAGCACCCTGAAATTAGACATTAAGCTCCGAGTAGGCTGGAAGTGACACTTGCCACCTGAGCCCAACAGACTGTATACTGATTATACATCCCAGTGTGACATTCACCTCCCCAGGGGATGGCCTGCTGACTCAGGCTGATGGCATTACTGTGTCCCTTTATCCAGCCCATGGTTGGTATTAGTAAAACTGTTTATTCCCATGGACTGATAGCACCTTGCACTTGTCCTTATGGAGCAGCATCCTCTTCTTTACAGTCTGCCCTCCAACTCTTTGGTTGACCCTCCTTATCTTCATGTCATTCATCAGTTAATAACCTCATTCTTCCACTGTCCTGACTCTTGGCTATGTGCTCCTACTCATATAGTCATATGTATAGCAATCCCTGGCAGAATCCTAGCTTACACTTACATTAAACTCTGAGAAGTAATCTCTTTTCATACCAGTTTGTAGCTGACCTATTACTTTTTAATCTAGGAAGGACGTGGTTGGTGTAATTACAAGAAAATACTAAAAGCGGTACTACATTACAACTGTGTGATTATTCTCTTGTGTACCCACAAGACCTGGTATCATACCAAACTGGAATAATTTGGTATTATTTGCTCTTAGCATAGCTTCACGCTGACTGCCACTCATGCAGCTCTTTTCAGTGCTTGCAAATAGATTGTTTAATTATACATGCCATTGTTTTTTTGGGTAAATGAAGTATTCTGTCAGGCCTGCAAATTCTCAGCTGCTGAGGTTTTGTTGATCCTTTGTAAGAATAATCACCATTTTCACCCTTCTGCAGTTTTCTGGTATGTTATTAATCTTTCTTAGATTTCCATAGATAAACAATTGCTAGGGGACACTGAGATTTCCCAAGTCTTCCTCAGGTTTCTGTGTATCTTATCCTGAGTTTAAAGTATTTAACTTGCCTAAGTACTCTCTAACTTGTTCTTTCCATGTTCTGGCCTCTTAGTGTTATCTACAATTGCTATTTAATTGTGATTTTTCTTTTGAATTTTAGTGTATAAAAACACTTTAAATACTTTGGTCTTCTCTTAATGTATCTTTATTGGCTTAGTGGAAAAGCACCTTTCTTGTAATTTCTCAGGCTACTTTTGTACTTGATGTGACGTGTGATGCTGCTTTATAGTGACTCCTTTGCATCCTTTAGGATAGGAAAATATTGCTTTATCTTATTGAAAGTTGAATTAATAATGTATTTAGGAGTCAAGCCTTAAAATATCAAATATCAATATGCATGAGTAAAAAAAAAGAGATAATTTGTAGCATCTTCCACATGATATGGGAAGGTAGCTAAATATGTGTAGGCCAACTTAATATCTGGGAAATTATTATGCATGGCACACTATTTGCTTATTGTCCTTCATTCAGTGATTGTGGGTGACTGTGTCAAATTGTATTACTTAGAAAATCTGTATGGTGAGCCAGTTTTGAAATCTAGTGGGATTCAATTCCCCTAAATCAGATTTAGGCTGAAGCAGAGGTGGAGTTTGATATTGCTAATTTCTTGGGTAGACATCGACTTGCAATACAGAATACTAGAAGATGAGAATAGCAGTGAATCACATCCTTTCCCACCAGGCATAAGGGTGTATCTGAGACTACAGCAAATGAAACATTGGTTAAATTTTATTCTTGCCTAGTGGGGCTTTGGTGTCAATTTAATAATGAAGCACTGAACTAAGTAGAAACTACCAGTAATATCTGTGGGGGGAAAGCAGTACAGCCACTGAATGTCCTAATTAGCAACATGACTACTCTTGTGTTTTATTGAATCATTTTTGCTTCAGTTATGTGATGTGCCTCTGCATGCACATGAAGTTAGGCTGGAAAGAGAGCAAATACATCATTATCAGACCTGAACTGAGAAGATTACTTTTGGCAGTAACTTGTGGAATGACTAATTCTGATGATGGTGTCACTTTGCATATGCAAGATGAGTCAAAATAGTAGTTGAAATGTACGTATGTTAGGAATGAACTGGTTTTCTTTGCTTTTTTTTTTTATGATAAATCTCATGTGAGACAATAGTCAAATTAATTCAGAGTTAGTTCTGCCATTTTCAAATTAACTGAAGTTAAGGCAAAAAGATATTTAGAGGTGAAGTTTTGGGTCATGCTTTTTTTTTCAGTTTTTAAGAAGCAGAATAGATAGATGGTTTATATTTATAACAGATTACATGGCTGATTCGTGCTCTGCTGGTGATCTCTTACAACCTCCAAGATCTGTTTTGAAAAATAATAGGTCTAACCCGGGCTAATCACCCTCTGTTTTGAATTTGTGTAGCTGATTAATTCTACCTAAGTGCAGTACTTTTGCTCTGCCAAGAGAGACTTTGGGTGCATTTTCCAGCCTGGCAGAGGGTTGAGGTAGGGAAGAATGAAATTGCTTAGACAAGATCACACAGCGAGTTTGGGGAAGAGCCAGGAATCATTTGACTGACCTCTGGAGGCCTCATCTGCAGTCTCTCCTCCCTGTTAGTGGAAAATCATTGAATTGAACACTGAAAACATGGCAGGTTCTAATATATTTTCAGTCTGACTCATTTTCACTCACTGTTTTTATGGCCCTCGCTAATGAGACCCAACAAGACGAATCTTTGCTAGCTGTCTATCAGAATTTCCTGCATGTTCACTCCACACGTGGCGTTATTTATAACTTCATGCTAACAGCAAAAATTATTAATGTTGCAACATGTAAATGATGTATGAATTAGTAGCTTTTGCAGGCCGACAGACTGCCAGCCTATTGGACAGCAGCAGCTTTGTTTTTCATCTTCTCCTCAGAATAAGAGCTGTTCCACTCTATTTTTCTTAATGAGAAAATCAGACAGGCATTTAGAGCCAGCCATTGGTATTCATCATGCTTCTCTCCAGCTACATACTGAAGAAAAGAGAAGAAAGGTGGGAATACCATGAAAGAGCTAAATTGCCTCTTCTTTAACAAAGCTGATTAGGCACAGAGTTTTCAGATTTAATTTCCTCAAATGATATTTCAGAAGGAGTTATCTGATGTTAAGCTCTTCAGAAGAGCTGGCTGTTTCACTGAGTACTCTAATAGGAACAAAACCCTTTAGGAAATCTGAGCAGTTATCTAAATGTGAGTTGCTGAGTGATTTTTAAAAGAGTGTTTAAAACAGAAGTTTAAAACAAGTAGAAGATGCTGGTAACAAGTAAGAAAGTTGGTGTGGCAACTGACAAGGTGGGCATAAAGCAATAATACAGTCTGCTGGGCAGGACACATTAGCATTTACAATTGTATTGTCTTTGATTTTTGTCTTAGTTTGACCCTGATGCTGGTGATTAGAAACATGCTGGTTGTTATAAAGAGAACCAAATGCATTCTATGGTATTCCATTTTGGTTTTTAAACTGCACCCATCATTGTGGTCACCAACTTCTTTAAACATTTAGATATTTTTTCCAGCACAATGTTTTTCTTAATGTTTCCTAGCTTTATCTGTACAGTTACAAGTGGTTCAAGTTATACCTTCTGCCATATTGCTGCTGTCTTTTCCCAGAGTGCATAGATACTGGGTTTACAAGGTTTTATTTTTTTTTTTTTTTTGTCTGGAAAAGAGTTTCTTTTGCAAGTAAACCATTATTTTAAATGCTGCCAGGGTTGCATATGGCCTCTTGGGCATATGTCTGTGTTAGGATTAGAGGGCAAGAGAAAATGGCTCTGCAGGCACATTGCAGTTTCATTTCTTCTGTGCTGAGATGAGGCTTAGCCTTGGCTCTTGTTACAAGTTCATGTTTCTTTTTGGGATGCTAAAAGTGTCCCTGGTGTATTATATGCAGTTGGGTAAATGAGCAGATCTACCCCAGAACTAGAAGGATGAATCTTGACATTGTTCCATTCTTCTAGTAAAGAAGGAATATATGTTTGTGCTGTATTTGTCCTCACTGATCATCACAATTCTTGCTAGACATTATTCTCTCCACACCTTCTCAGCTGCAGCACTTCCATTACTATGGCTGCCCTAGCTATTGGTCAGGCAGTGGTGTGTGTCCCACTCACCTTCCTGTATTGCTTCTGTGCCTTTTGACTAGGGAGCTTCCACAGTGCTCTTGAAACAAGCGAAAAAAAGGATAAAAGAGACATCCATTTAACTGATTTATGTGCTACTTAATGACGCTTGCATTGTTCCTGTGTTCTGCAACTCATGTATAGTGATTAAATACCCCAATGTGCTTATGTGATTTAACCTTGGAGTCTATGAGGAAAATCCCGTTGATTTTAGTGGTCTCAAAATGTAGCTCACTGGGTAACAAAAGCCTGATGTTCCCATTCACAGTATGGCTGTAAAACTTGGATAAAAAAGAAACAGAACCTCAAACTGCAACATACCCTTCTAATTATCTGTTTTTCAGAGCCTATTTAATCCCCCACTAGCTGAGCACTAGATGGTAATCTCAGCACTAGAAAATAATTTTAGCACTACAAAATTGTTTTTTTTTGCCTCCGATTAGAGGTCACATGGAGAAGAAAAAAAAAAAAAAAACCAAAACCAACCCCAATCAAAAAACCAAACAAAACCCTGCAATTTTGTACTTCCAATCTGCTGGAGAGTGCAAATAACAATTTAGATTCCTTTGTTCTTGACAATGCAGTCATACTCTCCTTTTGATAACTCAAGATATACTGCTAAAATAACTGTGGAGATGAGAGGCATGCTTAGGTGTCACTGCTTTTGTCTATTAATGAGGAAGGAGTTGTGCTTTTTGTCAGTTTCCAATTTTCTAGTTTGTCCTTGTCCTTGGCAACTGAAGCAGATAAATGAAGCAGATGAAGCCTCAGCATCCCCTGTGCTGCTGTATCTTTGGGCTGTGCACACCATACAGCCCTAGAGCTCCTTGATCCCTCTTTGCTCCCTGCTTCCACAGTTTTCGCATCTGTCACAGTCTGGAGAGTCTGGGTGATGTTTGATTTATTTTCTTCTCCTTTGTTCTCTCTCTCCATTTTCCCTTCTTCTTTCTCCTCCTGAATACCAAACTATGAACCTTAATTTTCTACCTAACCTTGACTTTACCTCCCGCTTCTGCATGTCAACCAGTATCTCTGACTGGTCTTTCTTTCCTAACATTAGGGCCTGCTGTAGCCTTCTCTAAAAGGCAGCTGTGTGAACCTTTTCCTCCCTTACTTGGTCACCTCTGTTTTCTTACTGTCTGTCAAACAATTTGTTCAGTATGTCAGCAAGTTATTCCTGTGTTAGAAGGAAAGGACGATCATACGTGTTAGATGAGACTAAGATGGAAGTAAAAAGCAGCTGACAGTTTTTAGATCCATTGGATGTTTAACAGAGAGCTAGTTGATAGTATTGGAGGTGTACTTGTTTAGATACACCGAGCTGATTTTCTCCTTAGTGTTTTCTGAATTGTACTTTCTTGTTGGTTATGAGCATACCCTGACATTTTGACGTGGAACCTATGCCATGTTCAAAACCAAAGACCGGATTGCTGACTGCAAGGCTGAGACTTGGCTGGTAGGTGTACAACCATTGGCAGACTGCTGAATCGCTGTCAATATAGCTTTAGAAGTGTAATTTTAACCCAAGTAAATTGTTCTGCACATTTCGACCTAGAACTAGAACCTTCCCTGGATTTTTCAATTTGGTGTTTTCGAAAGAAGCAAAGAAAGAGAAATTTTAAGTGTTGGCTTGCTTGGCCAGTTCCTAAACTGTAGAGACAATAGGCACCTGACTTTCAGAATATTAGTTAAAAAAGAAAGTAAAAATAGCGCTGAACAAACTGAAACCTTTCAGTCTTCGTAAGCTAATCCTGTATTCTCTATATAAATAGATATAAACTGCCAACCTCTCTGATCTTTTTTTCCTTCAACCACACACTCAAATTTCCAAACATGATCGAAACTTACAAAAGTTTATACTCACACTTGGCTCTAAAAGAGTCAAAGCTTAAAATAAATGTTAAAGGTTGATCCACTGGAAATCAGTAAAACCCCTACATGCATTTGCATTTTTATGTTGAAGGCATTAGTGTGTGTCTTATTGATGGGCATGCCTTTCATCATGCTGATAACAAAAGAAGGTAGTGCAATGATACCTTGCTATATTGTAATAATCAGCACTTCAAAACAGCTTAACAGATTGTGAGGGCTGTAAATGGGAAGAGTTGACTAACAGAGCATTCTGTAGTAGACCTGGTCTCATGAAGACATGAGGGCCTGACCCTAGAGGCTGCAGAATATGGTTAGCGAGACCCTGAGACTTCAGACCTCCTCCAGGTCTCCCCTCTTTATTAGGTAGTACAAGCACAGCAGTTCTGCTGGGCAGAGCAAGGTATGGTGCTCTCTTAGTCATGGAGAGAGGAAGAAGTGTGGCCTGTTTCTCACTTTCTGCTACTTTACTCCTAGAGCAGAGAGGCTATCCAGGTAACCCTGCACACTTTCCTAGGGAGAAAAGGCAGTGGAGGTTAGTGGTGAGGCTGCTCAGACGGGATGGGGCACAGGTTAGCACTGCAGATACTGTTTCCTGAGGGTACTGGAGCTGGCTGTTTCAGTAGTGCTGAGTGTCTTGCACATGTGGTGTTGCAGTCACACTGCAGCACCCTTATGCTGCCCTTTGATAGCATGTTTGTGTGTGTTTAAAGGGTAGATAGAAAATTGTTTGGAAACATGTTAGTGTTAAGGACCTTCCCAGATTAAGATCTAAGCTGTTGCTATCAGATTCTGCATCTAGAAGTGTGGAAACTAGTTAAGTCTGCTAAAAATTCTGCTATATTCACTAGATGTCCAGTGAGACCACCTAATCTTGAGAGCCTGCCATCACCCTGTGATTATATCGTACATATTTGGCTGCTTCTGCATGGAAGAAATACCTCCTGTCAGATTTGGCTTCAGTTCAGCTGCCGGTTCTCACTACGGCTAAATTTACATTTGGGTTAGAACATGCATGCAATGGGACAGAACCCCTGCCCATCCTTAATGCTTTCACCTCTGCATGGAGTGAGGAGGACAGGGGTCTCTTTCCTCTTCCTCCTGTTTTTAATTCCCTGGCTGCTCACTCCTTTAGGAAGTGGATCACAGGCATTTGGTGGCTTTCACTGTGTGACTTGCAGTCGGCTCTCATCCAGGCTGACTGCACAAATTGGCCAAGCTGTTTAAAGGCTGATAACAAAGCACCTCCAGAAATCAGCCTTAGTCATGCCATAGTGTTATAGATGCAGTTTTCCAGTGTGTAAGCGCCACCAAATATTTCTGCCAATAGGAACATGGAAAAGGCTGATTCAAAAGCAGGCTGCAAATCACATGGCTTCGAGAGACCTCATGGCCAGCAAGAAGAAAGGGATAGCAATAAGGAGCAAAATACTAGTAAAAGAATAAAGAAAGCCATTTCCGCCTATGGAGTATAGCTGGTGATTATAATGAGGGCTGAAGTGGTGCTGGTGAGAAGATCAGTTGCACCTCCTGGTGGCAAATTAAAGAATAAATAAATAACAAAATGTCCAGCTCAGATGTTCATGCATTTACTGTGCTATGAGTCTGGTCAGAATGACCTATAATAAGAGAGCAGGAAATTCCTGAAATCTGTATCTTGGAGGAAAGAAAAATAAATACAACAAACGCAAAATATTCAAGACTTAGGGCTCTGCACATAACTTCTGAATCAAAAATAGAGCCACCAGAAGTGGGATATTCCTTTTAAAAGCCACATTTCTAATTAAACCATCTGAATACTCATATTGTCAATGCATATATTGCAAACCAAATCCAGGAAAATGCTTGTAGAAATGTGCTACACAATGGGCAGTATATGTTTTCCACTGTTTCACTCATGCTGAGGCATGCGCAATTATACCTGGAAATGTTTAAGGCAAGTTGATGGAGCTTGGAGCAACCTGGTCTAGTGGGAGGTGTGCCTGCCTGTGGCAGCGGGTGGAACTGGGTGAACTTTAAGGTCCCTTCCAACCCAAACCATTCTAAGAAATAAGAGATAGCATGAAAACACTGGTTGCATTAGAAAATAATATGGCCCAGCAGCCCTGACATCCAAATTCCATGGGTGGTGTTTAGCTCTCTGTTAGCTGCAAGCTTCCCATTTGTCTCTGGCTCCTGTGACTCAGTTTTACCAGGCACTTTTTGAAGCTGCAAGATGTCATTGTATGAAGTATCATATAAGGTAATAGGTACCTCTGGAGCATGAATAACTCTAGGGACTCATTGGAGTGTGTAGTCATATTTCTCTCACTGTGGATGGCTTGAATGCTAACTTGAAAGGACTTCCCTAATTTTGAAGTAATCAGCTCAAAATGAAGTATGTGACTTGATTTTTTACAGACATTGCAGTCACTGTAAGATCTGCACTGTTGAAACTCCCCCTGCTCACAGTTCTACTGAAAATTGTTCTAATAAAATACAACCCCCCCCACCCCCCCACCCCGTTTTGATCTTAAACTTTTATGGGTCTCCAAGAAGTCAGAATGGGCTGGTAACTGTAATTTGGAAGTGTGACTTGGAAAATGTTTAATTCTTATTGTATAAAGCTTGGGTAGAGTGGGGAGGAACAGGCATAAGTTTTTCAATTGGATCATAGCTCATCAGTCAACTCAGTAGTGACCTTGCAAGCTCTGTAAGAAACTGTCTTACAGGACGCAAGCCTTTGTTAATGTAAATGAGACAAATGATTATGTAGATTTCTCTCTGGGTTTCACAGCTTGGGCTCACAAGTGTGATCAACTCTGAAATATTAGTTGAATTATGCTGGTCCAGGGGTGTGATTCTAAGGATGTTTTAACCATGCTTGTAAACATGGTTACATTGGTAAGAGAAAAAGGTTTTTTCCTATTATAACGCTATTTTGGGCACTGCCCTAAGCTCCATCTCATGTACAGCATTGTTTTATAAGCATATCTTTCAAGTAGAGACAAGGTCTTAAAGTCACTAACAAAGGAAAAGGGCGAGGTGGTTGAGTCACATGAGCAAAATCTTACTTCTTATCTAATCCTGCCTGGAGAGTGTTGCTAAGGACTCCAGCAGTGGCACACACATGATGCTGGGCAGGGGCCTGGGATTGTTTGTAAGTGCTTGGTAAAAGCCTGCTTAACTTGTGAACATCAAAGGGACAACTGAGTTGAAATTCCAGTTCAGTGCAAGGTCAGTTGGAATTTACTGAGAAACAATAGGTCAGCAAATGTGCGAGGTGGCTCAAAACTGGCTGGAGCATGCGGCTTGTTTTAAGATTGATAAAAAACCTTGGTTTCTGGAAGGTAAGTACAGCTTCTGGAAGCTGGGATACACAGGGGATATTCTCATAGGGAGGGAATATGCATGCTTTAGGGGAAAGGAAAAGGTTCATGAGCCTCCACTGTGTGGAACACTCCAAGCTGTGTTCAAAGTCTTTGTGCCTGGTCCCTTGACCCCAGTGCAGCTGCCCTGACCACTATCTGCTGTGCCCAGTCCTGGGGTCGTGCGCATACTGAGCACCACACAGCCCAGCAGGCAGAGCTCAGCTTTCTTCAGCATAATGCAGGAAGGCTGTGTTAGTCCAACTCCATAGTTAGCACTATTGATGACTTTTACATTGGAAACTCCAGATATAAAATACAAAGACTTGCAGAGAGGATTTGGAGTCTCTCTGGTCCTTTGCTTGATGCTGTGTGTACTCAGGGCAACCCCTGCCCAGAAGCAGCAGTAGTGCCGGAGTGACCTGTGTCAGAATGCTTTCAAAATCTTGGTCTGTGATCTTATGGTGAATACACACCAGAAATATCCTTGAGAAAATTAATAATATTTTTCACCCATGATTTGTACTGTGTGCAGTGTAAAAATTGAATGAAAAAAATGTTGCATTCAACAGCTCCAGAAATGTCCACCATGAAGTGGAGAGAGGTTCTGCAGGAAAAAAAGGACTGGTTGCTTTTATTATGTGTGAGCACCAGGTCACCTTCTCCAGTCTTCCCAGACAAACTTCATGCAGTTCATAGCTTCCAAGTGCCTGATTTTATAACATTTATATTATTTTAGAGTAGGTTTTGGGAATGCACTGCATTTAGAAAGTAGAAAACGTAATACATATATATATATAGCTATATACTCTAGGACGTATATACAGAAATTCACCTGTTATGCTCTGGCAGTGGGAACTTGCATTTGTAATAGCACCCATGGCGGTCATAACAAATTAGGCAGTTTTGATTCAGTCAGGATATCGATACTAACATGCAGCCAGCATGTCCCAGGTTCACTCCCCTAAGAAGGGCTGCTCTCTCTGCACCGTGCTCTTCATAGAGCATGGTGGTCTATGAAGCACCATGTGAGTACCCATGGTGTACTCACCATGCTGTTCATAGAGCATGGTGAGTACAAGGTCATGTTGGGACAGTACAAGGGGGAGTGGTTTTAAACTGGAAGACAGGAGACTGAGATTAGACATTAGGCAGAAGTTCTTCCCTGTGAGGGTGGTGAGGCGCTGGCGCAGGTTGCCCAGAGAAGCTGTGGCTGCCTCATCCCTGGCAGTGTTCAAGGCCGGGTTGGAAGGGGTTTGAAGCAGCCTGGTCTAGTGGAAGGTGTCCCTGCACGTGGCAGGGAGTTGAAACTGGATGAGTTTTAAGGTCCCTTCCAACCCACACCAGTCTGGGATTCTAATGTTTTGCACACTTCCTGCCATCCACTGCAAGCACAATTACTGATAATGTGAATGTCAGTCTTAAATGCAGCATATGCTGAAAAAAATAACTCTTAGCAGACTAATCAGCAGAAGAATTGAATTGCAAGGCTTTTGCAGTAAGAATCAGTTTCTTTGTTTACAGCTGATAATCCGATAAGCCAAATTAAGAATGATAATTACGTGTGTCTAGCATCATGCTAATTTCCCAAATACTCTACGTGAGCTTCTCTGAAACCTTACAAGCCAATCATACTTATAAAACAGCAGGACTGTCTGATGCCTTATATGGTCTATTTAAGGTCATCATTATGCTCTGATGTTTTGGTTTTGTTCTTTTCAAACAAATTGCATAGGCTGAAAGGAAACCTAGGGGTTCTTTTCTATAATTGGTAACTGTTCTCTTCAACAGCATCACACTGACAGATGAGCAAGCTCTACAGGAGCTAAATCTTCTTAAATAATCAGTCAATTGGAAGTTTCTAATTAAGATCTGAAGAGATCCTGTCAAAGAAAGATTGCCTTATGAGGTGGGAAGCTGGGATAAGTGGGACATAGAAAGGAAGGAACTCAGCAAGTTGGGAAAGGTTTTCTCCTGGGAGCTGAATGAGTCAACAAAGTCACACTCTTATGAAAAAGATGGAGTGCAATGCTGAATACTAAAATGCGTGAGGAAGAATGTAGCCCTCTTGATATATGCAGTAATCTTTTTGTTATTTTTAGCATGGAAAAACCTCAGCTGGATATCTCTGGCATTGCAGGTCAAGAGGATGTGGACCAGTTGAAAAGAGCCTGAAGAGGAGCATTGAGCATAATTAGAGGTTTTGAATATGACAGAGGAGTTAAGAGCTAAGTGAGTTACATGGTTCAGCTTTTAGAAGAGAAAACTTCAGGCCATGCAGGGGTAATCTTCCAGTATGCAGGGGATAGAATCAAGCTATAAAAAGGACAGAAATAGTCTTTCCTAAGAGCCCATGTTTTATTTGATAGGATGTTTTGGTCTTGCACTACAGGTTAAACAGTGGGGAAAAGCTTTCTAACAGTGCAGATAGTGAAATATTGGAGTTTCTGTCTTTGAAGGTTTTTAAAAACACATTAGATTAGATATACATCTATCACAAATGAAATAGGTATAGGTCATCCTGCCTGGAGCAGGTGGATAAACCAGATCACGAGGTATTTTCTTTCCCTGTTTTTCCATGATTCCACATTGAAGCTACGCTCCTTTATGCATGTTTGGATCTGATTCATTAGTCTAATCTGAGAGTCAAATTCCAGGATAAGATTTTAAAATAAGGTTTGAAAAAAATTGATGTGATTTGGATACCTGCCTTGGTTTTTTGCCTTTTGGGAAGCCTGGCCTGTAAAAGTATTCCTCATCCAGGCAAAGCCAGATGATTTTCTGTATGTTGATATTTAAATCCTCTGCTTAAACCTGTGTTTCCCTGAAATGCTTCTGCCTGCTCCAACATGCCCTTGTACATTAAATTGCTATTTTACTGAATGAATCATGCTGAGAACATTCAACATATCAAGCTGGGTATAAAAAAGCACAGTCAGAATGCGAGCTAATCAACAGCAGCTTTTGCATTTTTGCTTTACATGCGAAAAGGACCATTTTCAGATCTCTAAGGGATTGAAGGATGGCGGGCTAAGGAGGACTATCAATCTCTTGTTTCACTTGTGGGAAAGGATAGCTTTTTAGACCCAGTCCCGCAGGGGAAAAAGGGTACTAGGACTGGCTCCCTGAAATGCCTGTACACCAATGCACGCAGCATGGGGAATAAACAGGAGGAGTTAGAAGTCTGTGTGCGGGCTAAAGGTTATGATCTAGTGGCGATTACAGAGACATGGTGGGACAGTTCACATGACTGGAATGTGGTCATGGATGGCTATGTCCTTTTTAGGAAAGATAGGTCAGCAAAGCGAGGTGGTGGAGTTGCTCTTTACGTGAGAGAGCAACTAGAATGTATTGAGTTCTGTCCGGGGTCGGATGAGGAGCAAGTGGAATGTCTGTGGGTATGAATCAAGGGGCTGACTGGCACGGGTGATACAGTTGTGGGGGTCTATTACAGACCTCCTGATCAGGACGAAGGAGTTGATGAGGCTTTCTACAGGCAACTGGAAGTAGCCTCGCGACTACATGCCTTAGTCGTCGTGGGGGACTTTAACTACCCCGATATTTGCTGGAAGACTCACACAGCCAGTCATTCACAGTCTAGGAGGTTCCTCGAGTGCATTGATGATAATTTCTTAATGCAAATGGTGGACGTACCAACTAGGGGAGCAGCGCTGCTAGATTTAGTACTCGCCAACAAGGAGGGTTTGGTCGAAGTGGTGACGGTCAATGGCAGCCTTGGCTGCAGTGACCATGAGATGGTGGAGTTTAGGATCCTGTGTGGGAGGAATAGAATACCTAGCAAAGCCACAGTTCTGGATTTCCGAAGGGCCAACTTTGGCCTCTTCAGTCAACTGCTAAGGGAAGTCTCATGGGAAAGTGTACTAGGCGGTAAAGGGGCTCAAGATAGTTGGTTAGCATTCAAGGACCGCTTCTTCCAAGCTCAGGATCGGAGCGTCCCAATGAGTAGGAAGTCAAGTAAGGGATCTAGGAGACCGGCGTGGTTAAACAAGGAGCTGCTGGGCAAACTCAAGTGGAAAAGGAGAATCTATGGATTATGTAAGGAAGGGCTGGCCGCTTGGGAGGAATATAGGACAGTTGTTAGAGGATGTAGGGAGGCAATTAGGACAGCTAAGGCCTCCTTGGAACTCAATCTTGCTAGTCGGGTTAAAGACAATAGAAAGGGCTTCTTCAAATACATAGCAAATAAAACTAACACAAGAGGCAATATAGGCCCACTGCTGAACGAAGTGGGTGCCCTGGAGACAGAGGATATAAAGAAGGCAGAGGTGCTGAATGCCTTCTTTGCCTCTGTCTTTACTCCTGCAGACTCTCCCCGAGGGCCCCGGATTTCTATAGCCCCAGAAGGAGTCAGGACAAAGGAGGAGTTTGCTTTGGTAGATGAGGATTGGGTTAGGGATCAGCTATGCAAACTGGACATCTGTAAATCGATGGGTCCAGATGGAATGCACCCACGGGTGCTGAGGGAGCTGGCGGAGGTCATTGCTAGGCCACTTTCCATCATCTTTGGTAAGTCGTGGGAAACGGGCGAGGTGCCTGAGGATTGGCGGATGGCAAAGGTCACACCAATCTATAAGAAGGGCAAGAAGGAGGACCCGGGTAATTATAGACCGGTCAGCCTTACCTCCATCCCTGGAAAGATGATGGAACAACTTATTCTTGACTCCATCACTAGGCATATCAAGGATGAGGGGGTCATTAAGAACAGCCAACATGGTTTTATGAGGGGGAAGTCATGTGTGACCAACCTTATAGCCTTCTATGAGGAACTGACTAGGTGGAGGGATGATGGTAGAGCAGTAGATGTAGTTTTTCTTGATTTCAGTAAGGCATTTGATACTGTCTCCCACAGCATCCTCATAGATAAGCTAAAGAAGTGTGGGCTTGACGATCAAGTAGTGAGGTGGATCGAGAACTGGTTGAAAGGAAGAAGGCAGAGAGTTGTGGTCAATGGCGCAGAATCTAGCTGGAGGTCTGTGACTAGTGGAGTTCCTCAGGGGTTGGTGCTGGGACCGGTGCTGTTTAATATTTTCATCAATGACCTGGATGAGGGAACTGAGTGCACCCTCAGCAAGTTTGCTGATGACACAAAACTGGGAGGAGTGGCTGACACACCAGAAGGCTGTGCTGCCATTCAGCGAGACCTGGACAGGCTGGAGAGTTGGGCGGGGAGAAACTTGATGAAATTTAACAAGGGCAAGTGTAGAGTCTTTCATCTGTGGAAGAACAACCCCATGTACCAGTACAGGTTGGGGGGTGACCTGCTGGAAAGTAGTGAACGGGAAAGGGACCTGGGGGTCCTGGTGGATAGGAGGATGACCATGAGCCAGCAATGTGCTCTTGTGACCAAGAAGGCAAATGGCATCTTAGGGTGCATTAGAAAGGGAGTGGTTAGTAGGTCAAGAGAGGTTCTCCTCCCCCTCTACTCAGCCTTGGTGAGGCCGCATCTGGAATATTGCGTCCAGTTCTGGGCCCCTCTGTTCAAGAAGGACAGGGAATTGCTTGAAGGAGTCCAGCGCAGAGCCACAAAGATGATTAAGGGAGTGGAACATCTCCCTTATGAGGAGAGGCTGAGGGAGCTGGGTCTCTTTAGCTTGGAGAAGAGGAGACTGAGGGGTGACCTCATCAATGTTTACAAATATGTGAAGGGTAGGTGTCAGGATGATGGAGCTAGGCTTTTTTCAGTGATATCCAGTGATAGGACAAGGGGCAATGGGTGTAAACTGGAGCATAGGAAGTTCCACGTTAACATCAGGAAGAACTTCTTTACTGTAAGAGTGACAGAGCACTGGAACAGGTTGCCCAGGGGGGTTGTGGAGTCTCCTACACTGGAGATATTCAAGGCCCGCCTGGACAAGTTCCTGTGTGATGTACTGTAGGTTACCCTGCTCTTGCAGGGGGGTTGGACTAGATGATCTTTTGAGGTCCCTTCCAACCCTTGGGATTCTGTGATTCTGTGATTCTGTGATCTCTCCGCTGGCTATGGGTAACCCAGATATCTGAGTGAGCAATAAAATGACCCAATTAGCAGACAGCGCCATGGGAAGCAGAGGTTTAGCAAAGACTGGCTGATGTAGCATGAAAACAACAGAACATATTTTAAATGAATAAAGTAAATAACATTGTAAATTCTGTTGATTCTTTCTTATGAGCTGTGCATAGTGTCTCTTCTGTTTACTTCATCCATGCTCTCTGTTGTCTACATGTTTGGACCTCCCTGTTGGCTACTTCAACTGTTTCTCTGGTGGCCTTTTATGTCCCATCACTACTTGTGCCCTGTTGCTCCACTGGTTTCTTCAAAGAGTCTTTTCCATCTTTCCTCTTGTTTTACCTCAAGAACAAGGAGCAAGTTAAATTGGGGTTAGGAAGTCAAGCAACTACACTTGAATGTGAGCCAAAAATCTCCACAACTGGAATGTGCCTGTCCTCTGTGTAGCACTCAGGAGCCTGGTGTACTAAGTCTAAAGGACTGAAGTTAACATTACTTGGAAGCGTACCTTCTACACAAGAAAAGAAAGGGAGTAGAGTTTTTCCCCTTGCCCTTCTTCAAGAGGATTTAATTGCAGGTATCTTTATTGATTTACTGCATAAAGGAAATTTGGGGAATGCCTTGAGACCCTGTAGCCCTGGGGGCAGGTGTAGAAGTCCCTGTGAATTTTTGCCCAGTCACTTTCAGCACTCTCTGCAATTCCATAAAGCTGTTTTGCTTGCTTTTATTCTGTTCTTTGCAGACATCCCTATGCTATAAATGATGCCCTTTCCTCTTTTATCTTTCTACACTCCATGCTTGCAACAGCTTTTCACTTCCTTATCAGTTATTATTCCAGTTTGTGAAATCCCCTTTTTCCTGTTAGCAGTTGCCTTGTATATGTGTGTTCTGGTGACACCCACCTCAAAGCTGAACACCTATGTGGTGTTCAAGTATCTGCTTTGGCTTTTGCATTCAGGGAACATGAAGCATACCTCTTGCTCTTTCAGGGCTTGGGACAAGGCATTCTTCCATCCCTTGCCTGCTGATTCCTTCACACACGTGTGCTTGTTTTCTGACCACTTGTTTTTCCCTTAAGCCTCTGCACTCTCAGGGTGGTATGTTGGTGCTGCTGCTACCTGTGACTAAGAGTCAGGCCCCTTTTGGTCACTGCAAGGCAAGCAGATAGAACTAGTTGCCTGGCCACAGCCACTCTGCCTAAACACAAAGGCTGACCTGTGAGCCTGTCTGACTGCCTGTCACTCACTGACTAGAACCTCACCAGCTGCTTGGGGCTATTGGGTGGTGCTTTGAACCCTCACTGTGGAGGACTGCCCAGGTCCTGCTTCCTGATGGCTCTTGCTGCAGCTTGTCCTACACCTATAGCACAGGATTCCTGGCTTCAGAGAGTACTTCTGTCCTCCATCAGCCTGCTGTCCCTCCAGCCATAGCCTGGTCTGATCTTAATAGAACTGCGTTCTGTACATGGATGGCACCCAAATACCTACAGTGTGGTTAACTTCTCCTAATGTTCAGCAGGGAGACATCAGTTTAAAGAGCGAACTTCCTTGGCACTGTGACATGTCAGAAAACACACTGGGGTGTGCTCCTCCTCTGCCAACAATGCAGAGACAAAGCCCCTCGGGAGCTGTGACTGTCTTCATTCTTGCAGCGCTCAGTATCGACATCAGCAGCATGACCAACACTAAGTTGGCATGAAAAGTATTTGTCTGTCTTTTCAAATTAAGTGGCTCTGGCCTGTTTTCTGTTGCAGCAGTAACACATGACATTGGTATGGCCTGTGGGACTGGAGCCTCTGCCAACATCCTGAAAGCAGCCACCATGCTGCTAGTGCTCCAACCTGCATGGCCTCCAGAGCACAATGGAGGGACTGCCTCGCTCTGTGCAAGGTTGTCAGTGTTCCCCAGGACAGTCTCTTGGTAGCTGGAGGAAAGATGAGGACACCTTGGAAAAGTGACTGGGTGTCTCCTCAAAGACAATGTCTCCAAGTCCTGAAGCCCAGGTTGCTGTTTGGTTCCTGGGCAATACTGGGCCGCTACACTTAGGTCCTGGAAATACCAGTCTCATCCTTTAGCCTCAGTTCTCACTAATGAAATGTCTATTTAACACACTATTAGATATTCCATTATCAGTACTATTTTATCTCTTTTAAAAAGTCTCTTCCCACTTTGTAATTTAAATCCATCCAAAACAGCATTTTCAGTACGAAATATCCTGACTTTTCAGAACACAATGTTTCCACTTCTGTGGTAAAATTATTTCTCAAAAATTTGTGGAGGATTTTCCTTGCTCAAAACATGCTGTTGAACATCCTTTCTGAACAGTTCTCCCTCTCTACTGCTGGACAAAGAAACTAGACATGGTCAAGCTTTAAGTCTGGGTGGGTTCTAGTGTCTTGACTTCTGCAGATGTTTGCCTAAAACTGTAAGTGATTCAAGAAAAGCATCTGTCTTTGTGAAGCACAGTGTGTCTTCATCTGCTTCTTGACTCGCAGTCTTCCAGAATATAGCTCCTTTCTCATTTTTCTTTAGGTGTCTTCCAGCCCTACCATGTTTTCCATTTCATCTCCTTTGGCAGTGTGACTAAGGACCTCTTGAGTGTTAGTCTGTGTGACATGGCCAGTTCATTTGAGTTGATAATTTCTGGGAATCATACAGCTGGCCTCATATTTTTAAGTTTCCCTTTACCCCATAATATTTTTCCCTTCAAATGGCTTAAGGAAATGCACACAAACTAAAATCTGCATGTGATTTTACTTGGAAGGCTTAGCGAGTGACATTGATCTGTTTCTAGTCCGTTTCTACAACAAGAAGGTTATTCTGAATTCTGTACTTAACTTCACTTACATATGCAAAAGGGAAGATATCGGACAATTAATATTTCAGCTAGAAAGCAGTATGTTCTAAGCAGAATATCACATTTATGAAGTTTTCTCTTTCTTCCATCCAGATCCTCCTTTAATAAAGGAATGGCCTGGGTGGTCACCGCTTCAGCTTGGGCTGCGCAGTTCAGGCAAATCTAACTTTGATCTTGGACTTCCATGGTTGCTCAACTTTACTCACATACTGATATCAGTAGGATTATATATGAGGTTAAATTAGATTAATAAGTGCTTCCTAAATTTAGCTTTGAATTATGCACACTACTGGAAAGTACATGAACAATATTGTTGTGGGTAGCTGGAGTCACCCCACTAGATGAAATAGAAGGAGCATCTGTTAATAGAAGGTGCTCTAACGTGGAATAAAATAAAACATAAAAGTCTAGTTTTTCATCTCTTCAGCTTATCCAGGCTCACGTGTTTCTAATTAAACTTAATTTTCTTCACACAGCTGCAGGTATCAATCACAGTTCCGTGGGCACCTGGGTGTTAACACTCGGCATGTGTGCTGGCCTCTACCTGACAGATCGTAGGGGAGTCATGTGTCTGTTTGCTAACTCCCAGCTCTGCAGCCAGGGAAATTGAAGCTTTCCTTTCATGAGGAAGTAAGTGTACTTTGCTTATCCATATCTATAAATCTAAGAATTTTAAGTAGTTGCTCCGTGTGTTTCTTAGTTGATCAGGTTTATGCTGTTCTGTGAATCTGAACTGCTTTTTTTGTTTTCATCCACAAAGACACTCAGAGAGCTTGGCTATTCCTCTTACAGATAACAGAGAAAAACTCTGCCTATTTAAAGTCAGCATTAAAGGCTTGTTGGTTTCAATGAATCAAAAAAGTTTGTGTATTAAAGGATTTTCCAGGCTGTTCAGAGCCTTCAGAAGTGTTTTTAGCTGTCATGTAGCCAAGTTGGCTTTTAATGTAGGCTGTTGTAAGATGAGGGAGGAGGTTGAGCAATGTGTGAAATGTGGTTTATTTGTACTCTCAGAAAGGCCTCAAAATAGCAATTCGTGGTGTGGATTTGAAGTGTGAAGAGGTTATCTGGCTGACCTCGGATAACACAGGGTATCTGCACCACGACTAAGAAACAGTCCACTGTTTTCTGGTGCAATGCTGCCCCTAGTGAAGTAACAGTGAACCCTTAAGTGATCTTTATTACAACACCAAATTTTTATGTACCTTTCTCTCCTTTTTTCTGAGTTCTTGCAGGCTACTGTCACCTTATTCAAGGGATATTCACTACCTCTTAACCAGTGATTTATTAAGGTGGTATTAACTAATGCAAGGACTACAGAGAACTGCTCAAACTAGAATCATAGAATCATAGAATCATAGAATGGTTAGGGTTGGAAGGGACCTCAAGATCATCTAGTTCCAACCCCCCTGCCATGGACAGGGACACCTCTCACTAAACCATCCAACACAAGGCTTCATCCAACCTGGCCTTGAACACTGCCAGGGATGGAGCACTCACAACGTCCCTGGGCAACCGATTCCAGTGTCTCACCACCCTAACAGGAAAGAATTTCCTCCTTATATCCAATCTAAACTTCCCCTGTTTAAGCTTTAACCCATTACCCCTTGTCCTGTCACTACAGTCCCTGACAAAGAGTCCCTCCCCAGCATCCCTATAGGCCCCCTTCAGGTACTGGAAGGCTGCTATGAGGTCTCCACGCAGCCTTCTCTTCTCCAGGCTGAAAAGCCCCAACTTCCTCAGCCTGTCTTCATACGGGAGGTGCTCCAGTCCCCTGATCATCCTCGTAGCCCTCCTCTGGACTTGTTCCAGCAGTTCCATGTCCTTTTTATGTTGAGGACACCAGAACTGCACACAATACTCCAGGTGAGGTCTCACAAGAGCAGAGTAGAGGGGCAGGATCACCTCCTTTGACCTGCTGGTCACACTCCTTTTGATGCAGCCCAGGATACAGTTGGCTTTCTGGGCTGCGAGCGCACACTGCCGGCTCATGTTCATTTTCTCATCGACCAGCACCCCCAAGTCCTTTTCTGCAGGGCCGCGCTGAATCTCTTCTTTGCCCAGTCTGTAGCTGTGCCTGGGATTGCTCCGACCCAGGTATAGGACCCTGCACTTGTCGTGGTTGAACTTCATAAGGTTGGCATCAGCCCACCTCACAAGCATGTCAAGGTCCCTCTGGATGGCATCCCTTCCCTCCAGCATATCAACCGGACCACACAGCTTGGTGTCATCGGCAAACTTGCTGAGGGCGCACTCAATCCCACTGTCCATGTCAGCGACGAAGATGTTAAACAAGACCGGTCCCAACACCGATCCCTGAGGGACACCACTCGTTACCGGTCTCCAGCCAGACATTGAGCCATTGACCACAACTCTTTGTGTGCGGCCGTCCAGCCAGTTCTTTATCCACCGAGTGGTCCATCCATCAAATTGATATCTCTCCAATTTAGAGAGAAGGATGTCGTGTGGAACAGTGTCAAACGCTTTGCACAAGTCCAGGTAGATGACGTCAACTGCTTTACCCTTATCCATCAATTCTGTAGCCCCATCATAGAAACTAGCAACTACTTTTCTTTCTTTTTGAATGTAAGTTAATTGGAATCGTGCAAGACTATGGTAACAATCTGAGGGTCTATGGCTTAACCATAGATGTTGTGCCTCTACTGTCTTTTTCTAGGTTTGCTATACCTTATTACTTGAAGGACTGGTAGGAAGTTGAGTTCCAAAAATGAATTGAAATGGCAGGTTTGGATTGTTGTTGCACACAGATCTAGATGTGCCCTATAGACAATATCATTTAGTACCTTCTGAGAATGTAGACAGCAAGGCTTGTGGAAAGGAAACTGTAGGACAGAGAGAAAACGGATAATCTTCAGCTGAGCAAACAAAGTGCACGTCTGGGATACAAACTCAAATTTCTTCCCTCTTTCATTGTGAACTTTCATTGTAATATGGTCTGAGAAACTTGGCTGAAGGCTCTGTCATGGATGGTATTGGTCATCTTGCCTTTTTACTGCTCTTTATTAGTCTTCCAAGTGAGAGCTATAGCACCCTGAAATACGATCTCCACATGGTAGGACAGAAATTAACAGTAAAAATGAGTCTCCAAGTGATTTGCACCATTTTGTATTATTTTTTTCCCATAGGAATTCATACACTCAAAAATGATGCATTTGATTTTAAATGCTCATTGATGCAAAAAGCGGACTCTGAATCTCGGGTGTAAAAGGTATCCAAGTGAGTATATTCAACAAGAACTTTACCACCTTTTTCAGTATGGTTTCAGAATAGCCTTAAATCGGAGGAGAGGCCCTGTAACTTGCCTACAGCAGTCTCACGAGGAGGCAGCCACAGCGGGGATGGAGGTGTGAACCCTGGGATGGTCTGTAATATAGTTGTCAGATTCTGGTTTCCCTCATTAACCTTTGAGCTCCAAACAGGCGGATTGCAAGTCCCTCTGAGACATGGCAACGCTGTTTGGTAACAGAAGACAGCACAAGGGAAGTTAAAACTGCACTCTCAGTTGTCACCACCTCGTTTGCCAAAGGCGTGTGATGATGGTCAAGGGTCAGGCATTGAAAACACTATGGGGTATTTTTCCCAAGGAAAAGCTAAGCATGAGAAGAAGAGGAATGTGTCTGAAGATCAGTTTTGTTTTGCACATGTTAGTGGTGCGCTAGAGAGGATGGAAGTTGAAAATGAGACTGTTTGGCTGTCTAAATATCTGAGGAAATACAAGATTTACTATTTTCTGACCTATACTTTTGGTAAGATGTGTTTATGTGAGCAAATGGAGACTTTTTTTGTTGTTGTTAGTGAAAGCAGTGAAATGCACACCAAGTTGCTGTCATGATAAATCAGCAGAGCAGCAGTATCTCCGTCACTAATCTCAGTTCTTCAATAGTGGTATTTTTATAGCTTTCCCTCTACCTTTCTCCCTTCCCCTTCATATATGGGGATGTGGTTATCCCTCATCTCTGCATTACCAGTTTTGGCCTGCTGCACTGAGGCAGCTGGATGTGGAGATTCAGCTTAGTTTGCTGCCTACTAGGATAACTGTCTCAAGTCAGGCAGTCCCCAGGCAGGATGGAGCAAACATGGCAGCTCCATGGTCTATGGCTCTTGGTCACTAATTTTGGATAATGGGGCTGTCCAGTACTCTGCTTATTTTGGCTAACTGTAGAGTCCCCTTGGGCCCTATGACACATGGTGCAAAGTAGATTGCTCTGTAGACTGCTCATTTTCATGCCGGCTGCTGGATCAGTGCCTGAAAGCAAATCAAGACTGGGAATCAAGTTGAAATTCAGCATTTGGGTATTTCGGAGATACTTTCTTCTGACTTTTATAAGCTTTGTTTGATAATTCTCATCCTTGTGACCTGAGTGAGGTGAGAACACAGATCTGGGTAGTCTATTTTCCAGGATTTTTCTTAAGTAGTCAGCACTGAACTGATACTCTTCAGAAAGCATTAATGCTCTGTAGTGGCTGTTTTGGAGAGGACATGTCAGGCAAAAATCTTGAGAACTTCTTTCATGTTACTACTCTTTCATCAAAGCTTCTCATTATCCTACCACTCAGATTAACATACCGTTAATCTAATTTTCTTCTGTTTTTTTAAATGCTGCTGCTTTTCATCCTGGAACTAATGCATAGTGTGAGTAAAACTCTCTTAATTTATGTTACATTTGACAGAGCAGCTCTGAGTTTTGGATGGAGATGTTCTTGCAGTTATGTCAAGGTCTGTAAAGGGTTTACAGCAATCACAAAAGCAGTGACATTTGACAGGCCAGACACCTCAGAAGATGCAGTGAAAACTGATTGAAGTTTAAGGGAGGGTTTCTGGTGACATTTATCTCTTCATCTGCCCCAGCGTACATGGGAGTTTGGGGTCTGCAGAATGGTGCCCTGTGTCAGGAATGAATAGCATGAGGTCTTGACAATGTGTTTAGCCTCCTCCACCTGAAGGACTGAGAGCACAAGTACCTTCTCCTTTATCTTAGGTATTTGTCCCTTACTTGTCACTGTGTCAATTGTCAGCACTGCTGGTCTGGCTCATATTTTAGATGGCCTCTTGACCTTTGACTGTTTAGTTGACATCTGCAAATATGATGCTTTTGGCGGAGTTCTGCATACTTGGGATCTGAAACAGAAGAACTTGGGGACTGAATGAAAGGTACTGAAAATTTTTTCTTAATCAAAAGTTCTTATATTACACGAAAATTAGTAAAATTATATATTTAAGCTTTAGCTCTTGGAAAAACCTGCCCAAGAAGCCTGTAATAAAGATTTCATCAGAATAAGTTGAACTTTTGTTCTCTTGATCTTCCTTTAAGCACTGAACTAATTTTTGGGGTTTTATTTGTCTGTGTGAAGATTGATAGTTGCTTTAGTTTAGAAGCAGGTGTGAGCATTGCCTTTCAAGTGTAACCAGATCTGCACCTCTGGATTAGCATATACTTCTCCAAGTCATAGAATCATAGAATCACGGAACAGTTAGGGTTGGAAAGGACCTTAAGATCATCTAGTTCCAACCCCCCTGCCATGGGCAGGGACACCTCCCACTAGAACATCCCACCCAAGGCTCTGTCCAACCTGGCCTTGAACACTGCCAGGGATGGAGCATTCGCAACCTCCTTGGGCAACCCATTCCAGTGACTCACCACCCTCACAGTAAAGAATTTCTTCCTTATAACAATCTGAACTTCCCCTGTTTTAGTTTTAACCCGTTACCCCTTGTCCTGTCACTACAGTCCCTAATGAAGAGTCCCTCCCCAGCATCCCTATAGGCCCCCTTCAGACACTGGAAGGCTGCTATGAGGTCTCCACGCAGCCTTCTCTTCTCCAGGCTGAACAGCCCCAACTTTCTTAGCCTATCTTCATACCAGAGGTGCTCCAGTCCCCTGATCATCCTCGTAGCCCTCCTCTGGACTTGCTTCAGCAGCTCCATGTCCTTTTTATGTTGAGGACACCAGAACTGCACACAATACTCCAGGTTAGGTCTCACAAGAGCAGAGTAGAGGGGCAGGATCACCTCCTTCGACCTGCTGGTCACGCTGCTTTTGATGCAGCCCAGGATACGGTTGGCTTTCTGGGCTGCGAGCGCACACTGCCGGCTCATGTTCATTTTCTCATTGACCGACACCCCCAAGTCCTTCTCCTCAGGGCCGCTCTGAATCTCCTCTCTGCCCAGTCTGTAGCTGTGCCTGGGATTGCTCCGACCCAGGTGTAGGACCTTGCACTTGTCGTGGTTGAACTTCATAAGGCTAGCATCAGCCCACCTCACAAGCATGTCAAGGTCCCTCTGGATGGCATTCCTTCCCTCCTATGTTTAGCCAAACAAGCAGAGCTGAACAAAGTCTTTCTAGGAAATAAGTAACATAGAATCATAGAATAGTTAGGGCTGGAAAGGACCTTAAGATGATCTAGTTCCAACCCCCTGCCATGGGCAGGGACACCTCACACTAAACCATGTCACCCAAGGCTCTGTCCAACCTGGCCTCGAACACGGCCAGGGATGGAGCATTTATCACTTCTCTGGGCAGCCTGTTCTAGTGTCCCACCACCCTCACAGTAAAGAACTTTCTCCTTATATCTAACCTGAACTGTCCCTGTTTTAGTTTGAACCCATTACCTCTTGTCTTATCACTACAGTCCCTAACGAAGAGTCCCTCCCCAGCCTCCTTGTATGGCCCCTTCAGATACTGGAAGGCTGCTATGAGGTCTCCACGCAGCTTCTCCAGGCTGAACTGAACATGATTAACTCATACAGTTCACAGTTAGTTTGCAGAGTCATTGAAGTCTGGGAATGGGACAGAAAAGTGAGAGAAAACACAAGCCACAATGTCTTTCTGCCAGCTGTTGTGCTTCTTGCTTTCCAGGGTAGTCCAGTGCTTTGCAAGCTGCAGCCCTTACCTTTTTTGGAGACTTTCTAGTCTAATGTAACATTTGGAGCTCCACATTCATGAGCCTCCTCATCTACACCCAGAATCTGGGGATAACATGGATTGTTTGTTGTTTCTTCGTCTGACTGTTGATGAAAGGCTGTCTTCTACACTTCTGTGCGTTGCTCTTCAGTTAAGGGAAAAAGAGTTTGCACTTGAGTCCAGGCAAGGTTTTTTGAATTTATTCTTTGGTTGAAAAAAAGAATTATTATAATTTGTGAACCTGTTAAAGCCCCAGCTAGCTGGGGTTTTGTTTGTTTGCTTGTTTATTTGTTCTATAAGAAAACATTATGCAATTTATCAAGCAGAAAAGTCCGTTTAAAGAAAGCACAATAATAAAAAAACATCCCTTCCGCTATGATGAAGACTGTCACTTGATGCCAACATGATTTTCCAGTGATCATTGAATACAAAGAATGAGGGAACAGTGAGCAGCAGACTGTCTCAACAAATGCTCATGAAATATCCCCTGCCCAGTCAAAAGCTCACACTAGTCACACACCCTTTGGGAAATTAATAGAAAGGATACTTAGCTCTTCCTGTAATCCTCATCAATGCATGTGTCTGTACTTGGGGCAGTTGTGGGAAGGGTGCAGCAATGCTGAAAGTGACTTGCTTTAAGTTTTACGGCCTCCTAGGGTGAGCAGAGCCATGGCAGAGCAATATATGTTAAGCATCTGCAGTGGTCAGTGTAATGAGAGAGACGGGCTGCTAATAAATGCATGAAACCCAGTGCAGTGATGAGAAGCTCTCCTGGTCATTTCACATGTCCTCACTCTCATGCCTACCTGCAGAACCTCCAGGCCTGCCCAAGATGCCAACACACCAGTTTTATATCTTGAACTGATACGCAGGTATCTTCCTTCTGCATACACACTGGGTGGAAATCACTAAGTTTATTTATATTTGGATCACCCCCACCCCAATTGTTTTACCCTTACCAAGATTTCACCCTGGAGACTAGAAGCCTTTCATGAGCCTTAGAAAGCAAAAGCTTTGCCCTGAAACTCATGGTGTTACTGGTAAGCTTACTTTGCTCCTGGCAAGAACCTTGGTGTAGGGAAAGTCTCAATTTTCAGCAGTGCTCAAGCCTAATGCTTCTGTTACACTAAATGTAATCCTGGTATGTTAAAGGACCAGCTTCTCTGCTTTGAGCCTGAAGAAATTATCTTACCATAAAGAACTCCTCAGAGAGGTGACACTGGCCTGAGTAACTTGGAGAGAAACTGGGTTTCTGCTGCTCCCTTAAATGTGGGAACACTGGCACTCATCCAACCCTGGTGATGTCAGCTGTGCAGAGGCTTATCTGAGCTTTCCCCAGTGGAAAAAATGCTCTTCTTTGCTCCCATTTAATCAAATGTATGATGTGAGATGTTCAACAGCACTGTTGACTTGGGTTAAATCCAAGTGAAATAATGCCATGTATGAGTGATAAGGTTGTGCAGCTGCTGGGCTAGAGCTTTGGAAATACAAGTGCCAAGAGACTGACCCTATCTCCTCCCAGGACAGCGGCCGAACACTGCTCTCCAATCACACGGCTCCGTGCCTCTTGAGCCTGTGTCTGTTTTTAAACTGTTGAATAAGCCTCCTGACTCCAGTGAGATGCAGATGAAACATATGCTCATACATGCTGATGCAGAATAGTCCCAATTTCCTTGGGAGCTCCCACTGAGGAAATGCTGAAGAACATGTGCACTACATAGGCTAAGACAGAACAACACAGACCCACCCTTTCTGCAGCGGCTCTGCTGCTTGCAAACTGCAGTAGGGAAGTTTGTAAGGGCAGTGAATGCCCTCCAGTGGCAGAAAACAAGGAAAATGATTGGTTCCGTTTGTTTTCTACAGTTGTTACAGAATGGGTGTATGTAGTTCAATTTCAATTTGTACATGTTATGGTGTTATGGTGTAGGGGTGTAGTATTAAGTGGTCATCCTTGTCTCTGTTCTTGCAGTTCGCAACAGCGCACAGCAAAGAGCTAAACCTTTGTCAAAATCTTTTATATAAAGTAATGGATCTCATGATGCTCTGACAAACTTGTGTCTGACTGTCCAGCTTCATCAGCTGTCTGTCGATACGGTTGTGTTTGCTGGAAGCTGTAGCAGAGAGGGGACATCCAGCATGCTGTAACCACCAGGGAGAGATGAGGAGAAAAGCAAATGTGGGGCCTGAGTGTGTGAACCTCTTGCACAGTGAGGTTTCATGCAAGTGGTGGGTTTTTTTCTCCGTTGTTCTTGGTTTTTAAACAATGCTGTAATAATATGGCCAAGCATATTTGTGGGTCAGAGAGATTAAGGTGATTATCGATGATTGATAATGTGAAAACATCCTTTAGAGGGCACCAAATATGCTACAGCATATTTCCATGTTTGTCATGGAATAATCCTCTCATAATAAAGAGGTGAGGTGGGATGGAAATGTGCTTGATACATGCTGCTTTCCAAATTCAGAACAGGTTTATATATAATTAAGAAGCTTTTATAACTTTCATAACCAAAACCCCAACAAGGGCTCAAATACCACCCCAGTGCTGACCCCAGCTTGCCTGTTTGCTGAAGTGGCTTCTCCAGCTTGCAGAAACCTTCTGATGTCCCAGAAATGAGGAACTGCAGGGCAGGTGCAGCAGGGCCAAACAGCCACATCTGTGTCAAAAAGTCTGTAATAATTCAGTGTTTCCTTAAGACAGTTATCCATGGGTTCATTAGAGAAGTGGACCGGTAAGCAGTTAGCTCTGTTGTTCCCGCATCCTAGGGTCACCATCTGACCATTCTGCTTGTTGCTGGGGGCTTTTTCTTGTTCCATGTTTTAGCTTGTTTTCGTAGTTAGGCATCAAGTGCCCTGCCTACTCTTAGTATATGCCAGTAGTCTGGAAATTAAAAGCTGGTATCAAGGACAGAGTCCTGCCTAACATATTTTCACCCTGAGTTGCCCTGGAGTTTGAATATCTGGAAATTACATTACCATGAGCATCTTTAAAAATAAAATTAAGCAGTGGTGCTTTTTTGTTGTTGTTTTTTTTTTTTTTTTGAATATTTTTCTCTGCAATTTTTTGCCATGTAAACCACACTGTTTAAAATACTCTGGAGATATTCACCTCAGGGCTGATGCTGATATGTCTGTTCTCTCCAGTTGCCCTCTGCCATGCCCAAACTGGCCCTGTCTTTGATTTCTCTGTGGTAGGAAGACAGTAGTCTTGACCAAGACTTTTTAAATTGTCTTTGATAACATTACCTTGATATTTGCAACACTTAAAGTAAGTCTTCCTTCCAAACAGAAAGTACCCTGAGCTCTAAAGTGAGCTCTAAAGTATATTTTTGGGTGATACAGAGGCTGCCCTCTTGGAAAAGAGATCAAGGTGTGCTGCACATGCTATGTAAATATAGGCACAGGTAAAAGAAGTCATTTGTAAGTTACATGACTCTGGATGTTGTGTCTGGAAATATTGCTTTTCCAGAAAGAATTTTCTGGGTTCATCATCATTTGGTGATGGCCCAGGCAGAAACTGATGGAAGCATCAGTATGTCCTTTGTAAGCTGTGGCTGGTTTGTTATGTAAGTTTAGGTACAAGTTATTTAGCATTTCTGTCACCTCCTTAAGTGTCTCCTATATATATATATATATATAACCAACTACCCAGGGGGTTGCTATTTAACAATTTGTTGCTCATGAGGGATAGATACAGTTGAAGTAGATATAGAAAAGGGACTAATAGTGTTCCTGTTATTTATGTTAGTTCTCAAGTGTGCTAAGAGATCTGCTTTCCTTCCTGATCTGGGCAGATCGTTGGTTTTACACTTCTTCAAATAGTTTCCTCAGTTCAGCAAGAAAATATAAAAAGCTATTTTGTATTTTATTTTAGGAAATGCAGTAATCTAGGGGATTAAATACAAGAATTACCAGAGGTAGTCAATAGAAGAACCGACTATCCTTCTTTTCTTTTGATTTAGATAACTTAGTAAAGTTGATAAAAGTACTAAGAGTTGTATAGATCCAATCAGAGCCAAAAAATATCTGTCTGATGTTTTTTTTCTCTAAATCATTTATTGCTACTTTGCCATTTTTCTTTGAGTCTGGCATTATAAACACTTACAACACACAAAAATGTAGATGAAGACAATATTATTAATAATTCAAAAGCAAAAAAGATCCTCAGTTAAAGAAAAATATATTTTTCTACTTCACTCAGATTGGTTTTCAAAGGCGTTTTCCACCTTGATCCAAGTGAGATTTTCTGCTGTTGAAGGCTATTACACTGGAAGCAAAAATAGGCTTCAAAAGATGCACTGATGGAGCTGATTCTGTGCTTATAGGTTGCAGATGAACATCAAGTTTTCAAAGACGAGTTATAACAGCATGTTCATTCTGCACAACTCAAATAACACAAGTGTCCAAAAAGTAATTCCTGTTGACTTTCCTGCTGAAAACTCATGTTCTCAAACTCCATCAGTCAATATTGCCTTGTGTGCTTTTGTGTGTATTGATAGGGTGTGGGGCTCCAAGGAAAATGAGAGCTTGTGTTGACACAGTGTTACTTGGAGGAAAACATACATATCTGCTGGGAGAGTCATGTTTAACCAGCCAAGTGGCGTTCAACACCATTACTCAGTTGAAATCAAGCACCACAGTTAATGTGTTCGAGCAGCAGATCCGAAGCCTTGTTTGAAGTCTTGCTGTGCTATCAGCCCCGATCTGCTGGGCTGGGTGGAATAGTAAAACCAGAAGCCTCTGCCTTGTTTGATCCCAAAAGCCCTGTGCAAGGCCTGGCTTGGTGGAGGCATAGCGCAAAGCTTTCAGATGTTGGCACCCTTGGAGGTTGCTTTGTTTTTCCTTAGTACTGCTGTCTCTGCTCCCTGCAGCCCGAGATGGAGGCTGTGAGCTCTGGGCACTGGCTGGCCCAAGGGCAAACCACCCTTTGGCATTAACCCTCCTGAGGCCCTGTTCCTGGAGCTAAGGACTCCTCTGTAGCATTGACCTCCTGGTGGGAGGGGTGTCCTCTCACAGATATGCCTATTGCTCAGACAGCAACAGAGCTGCTACGGCTGCCCTGTCCTCAAATATGCCATACACTTGTGCTCCCTGCAGTGGTGATCACTGGAATTAGTGAAGTCTAAGCAAGTTTTAATTAGCCCTTCTCTGCATATCTAGTCAGCTTCGCTCTGTGCTGGTACCATGATGCCAAAGGTTATTTTGGCTCAGAAAGGAACTGGAGTTCACTCAAGCTCCTCCACGTTCAGATCAACAATATGTTCACATTAACGGGGCAGTTGCAGCAGTGCTGGGTTTTGAACATGGTGTTTTTCATTCCTGGTTTGATGTCTGTGCTTAGCACTGTGGTAGCCGTCTCTCACACACGTTTGTGGTTTATGATGTGTCCCTTGCCCTTAGCTGAGCAGAGTGGTGGCCCTTGCGCAAGTCCTTGGGTCGGTGTCCTTGGGTCTTGCTCTTGTGGGCAGGGGCACTCAGGGGACCACGAGTGGCGAGAGGAGGCCTCTCTGTTTCACTTTTTTCTTGTCCTTTTATTTTTATTCTTAGTTTTTAATTTTTTCTGGATCTTGCCCTGTGAAGGAAAGGAACCCATGAACTCATGCTGCTTGTATGCTCAACAACCCTTCTTGAGAGACCATTTTTCCCCCTCCACAAGGAGCAGGGAGGGATGAGTGAGGATGGTTGTTCATGGCGGCAGAAAATCCAAGCTCATCCCCTCTTTCCTTTCTTAAACAAGAGCCTAAAAATACTGGCAAAAGCACTAGCTGCAAAGCATAGAGTATGGATCCTTGGCCACATAAAGCTGACAGGAGCTATGCCTCTGTCCAAAACACTTTCAGATTTATAGGCCATGTGGACTAAACAAAAATGCTTGGAAGGAAAAAGGAGTCTTTCAAGGATTATTGATTCTTCACTTTATTCTGGACAAATAAACCTCTGAGTAAAAAAAAAAAGAGTGGAAATGTGTTTACTCAGATGGGACAAGGAGAGGCAGTTGTAGAGCCAAGCTTGCCCTACGTGATGTTTAACTTCCAGGAGATCTGGGCTGCAGATCAGACCCATCAGTCAGTAACCCTGGCAAAGCCTCCTGTAGAAGGTAACAAATGTCAGAGAAGACTGTGGCAATGCTTACTAATCCTTAGCCTGCACTATGGTGATTTTTTCAAGCTGGATCCATGACTTGGATGTCTTACATGACTATGTAAGACAATGTACACATCATGTCACCACTGTCTTCAGCAGCTCTGGGGTTTTATGTGCCCTGCAGTGGGGATCCGAGCTTTGCATGATTGAAAGTCATCAAGAGCAGAGCAATGCAGAGGTGGATGCAGAGCTCCCCCCTCTTTTAAAGAGAGACTGTTAGTGCCTAACATGAGTTTCTTCTGCTTGGTGGGCAGGCAGCAGCAGGTGTGGATGGTGCTTGGAACATCTGCATGGGTGTCTGGTGCAGCACTTGAACTGCTGGGGACGTGTCTTCTGGTTTTGGTCCCTGAGGTCGTGCTGGTACTGCTCTGCTCAGCTCAGGTGAGTCAGGTGGGATGTGCTGCCAGGGGTGCAAGCATGCTGGGAGCTGAACTGGGCCTTGGGGCCTCTGAAGTCAGAGTGGGATGGCTGTGTGCTGAGTCTCGGTAGTCTCAGCTGCTGGATAGACAGAGTGAGGTGACTGTTAACCAAAGCTCTGGAGTGAGATGCTGAAGGTCTCTAGTGTGCCCAGCTCTGGATGACACCTCACAGCGTGTCCCCTGGTGCGTGTTTCCTGCAACTTCATGTACATGGGGCTGTGCCACTCTGGGTGCTGGGCTGCAGCCCTCTGGCATTTCTAACTGCGCTGCATAAAGTCATGTTTCCAACCACTGAACCTGGACTGCTGGGTTAGTCCCAGGCTGTTTGAATTTATACCTCACTTTGCCGGCATGAATAATGTTAAAAGTGGACAGTCTGATGAGGGGAATGTACATCCATAATGTAGAAGATTATCCTTGGGGTACCTAGCATTGGGTTTCAAAAGGAATATTCATAGAGGAGACCTTATAGCAGCCTTCCAATACTTAAAGGGGGCCTACAAGAAATATGGAAAGGGCTTTTTACAAGGGCATGTAAGGGTAGGACAAGGAGCAATGGCTTTAAGAGGGGAAGTTTAGATTAGATATTAGGAAGAAATTCTTCCCTGTGAGGGTGGTGAGGTACACTGACACTGGTGGTGAGGTTGCCCAGAGAAGCTGTGGCTGCCCCATCGCTGGAGTGTTCAAGACCAGGTTGGACAGTGTTTGGAGCAACCTGGTCTAGTGGAAGGTACCCTTACCTGTGGCAGGGGGTGGAACTGGATGAGCTTTAAGATCCCTTCCAACCCAAACCAGTCTGGGATTCTATGTAGTAGTAGTACTCATGTAGTTATAGCATTACCTATGTAGTATATTTCTTCGTGGCTACACACTTTTCACTCTTTAGCTATTTTTAAGTGTTTTGTGATGGGGTCACCAATAGCACTTGTTATTAATTTCTGCAGTAGGTACTAGAGGTTTGTCCTTGGTAGGCAGCCCTGGTTTCCCTGTGGATTGAGGAAGTGCTCCTGCTGCCCAAGAAGCTGTTGAGAGTTGCTGCCTCTCCTCAGGCTTCCCTGTTCAGCAAGCGATCATGTGAAGAGCTGTTGGTACTAATTTGCTTAAATATCACAGTGCTATGACCCTGTCTCTTCCTAACTTGGACGTCTGCCATTTCTGGGCTCCCTCCACTGTCACATTATGCTCTGCATTGGCGACCGGAGCATGGTTGAAATTCACAAAGAGCAGAGCAGTGCAGAGGTGGATGCAGAGCTCCCCACCTTTTAGCGAGAGACTGTTAGTGCCTAACATAGGTTTCTTCTCCTTGGTGGGTAGCACTGTGGGCAAGCCAGGGGATGGTGAAAGTTCCCCCCTGCTCAAAGAACTGCTTTGAACAGTAATGTAGAAAATGTCAGGGAGAATCATATTAGTATTAAACGGAAAACTTTCAGGGGGCTTTTCAGCTCTATTGGCACAGCAATGTGATAAATCATCTGCAAAGTGCTTTTCCAGCACATGTGGCTGGGCTGTACAGAGTGTGATGCATCTGACACCAAACATCTGTCTGGGCTGCATCAACGTGCTCTGTTTTTCTTATCATGTTGATTTACCTTACTCGTGTGGTGGAGACTAAATTCCCTGGAACCTTGGCATCCCCTTGGCTGCTGTGCTTCCCAGCTGTGTGCCCTCCATCCTGTACACCAGGGCAGGGATGGTGAGCAGGCTGAGGGAAGGCAGGGCTGATGCAAGGCTTCCAGCTATGGCAGGGTTTGGTGGTTAAACTTCACTTAGGAGAATTTAACTCAGCTTGGCTTGTATTAGGTTGCATCCAGAAATGGAACCGGACTTAACTGCCTTCCTCTGGCTAGGATAAGGCTGTAACTTCACCAGCCATGCTTATTCTCATGGGCCCTTAATGGCCTATCTCCCGCAAGACGTTGATCTCATTATGTTTCCACAAATTTCATCTGAATTCCCAGAAAATTCCCAGAAAAGTGACTGAACACCCATGCCCAAGGTCCTAGTTTAACCACAGGCATAATCCTCAACATTAGCTTTTGGCCTTCACTTAGTTCCCATACAAAGAAGATGGCTTTGTGCTGCAGCTTGTGTTTGTATTGCTGCTGCTATGAGGCTGCGAACACTGTGTCCAGGGAAAGAAAGTCAAATAACCAAGTGGAAATCTGCTAGGCTGGTTAAATCCCACAGAGTGGGAAAGATTTTCCCACAGCACATGTAGCCAGAAGCAGACTCCGAAGTACCCCAGAGGTTATGCCTTTGCTGCAGCTTCTTACTCAAGAAGAGTTAACCTGACTGGGAAAAAAAGTCAGAAGTAAATGAAGCTCTGGAGGTGAGTGAAGCACATTAGAAGAGACAATGTTTTGCCCTCTGACACTGATGGTTCCTTTAGCTTTGATAGCCACTCATTATGAGAAACCAATTAAATTATGCTTTTTAAATGAATAATGATGGAAATAACGGCAATGGATGAAAACTGAGAGTTAAACCAGCTCCTCCATCACAAGCTGCGTTTCAGAGGTATGCTACTGCAGAGCTTGCTGCAGCAGCCTGCTCCTCACCTGCTTCCTTTCAAGGGCATTATATGGCACATTTTCCTAATGACATTCCAGTTTGATTAAAGAAAAAACAGCAGGCCAAGATTTCAGAATCTGAGTATGACATACTCTGAGAATTGCTGTGTCTTCTCCATGTCTGTTGCTCTGTGTTCTTTGCTGCTTTTAATGCTTCCAGAAATAACTTGAAAGATGCATAGCTTGATTATTGCCAACACGAATAGTTATTGATCTAAATGACTGCTTGGAAAGAAAGGATGATAGAGAAACCACGCTCTGCTATCCACATGTTAGACCTCCTGCCTTATTTTGCTTGAGCAAATGGCAAAAAGACATGTATCATGGCATGGCAACAAAGAAAATCCTCTGCCTGCTTTAAAGTTACTGGCCACAGACACATATTAAAAAATGCCATTAAAAATACACAAAACAATTGACTTTAAATATATTCTGCTAACTAAATCAGCTCATATCCTACCAAAGATCCCAAAAGCAGCTCCTAACCCTCTGACTGACCAGATGCTCTTGACAAAATACGGAGCAGCCTTGTGGCCACTGGATTGCCATGGCTCTGCTGAATATCCTTATAGGTAGCCAGAGAAAACAGTAATTTGTTTTTGCTCCAGGTGTGTTTTCTGTTCCCCAGCACCGTCCTGCAGGAGATGCTGAAGGAGACTGGGAGATACCCTCTCTTCTCCCTGTTTCTCCAGGAGGAGTGGTACCACCATCCTGCCCACACCTTGCTCCTCACAGTACGAGCACCAGGGCAGAAAGGGTGCCTGTAAAATGCCCTCACCCCCTTCTCTTAGATCTCATCCTGTGTCCAATAACGAGAATGCTTTCAGTCAGAAACATCCCACATAGCTACTATGTTTGTGCTATAGTTAAAGTCTGATACTATGGCTATTTTCTATAGCTGATGTAGTTAGTTCCCTGGCTTTGATAATTTCCTTTCCTAGACTTCAATCAGATGTTGCATAGACAAATAGGTTTTGTATGAGCAGTTGTGATTTATTTTCCTTTTTGTTTATATGTGGGGTGGACTTTTTGTTTGTTTTTTAAAGGGGATTTTTGTTCTCTTTCTGTGTTTCTGTCTCATGTGCTACTGGACTGGCACAACAAGGTGGGGGGATTTTTGCTGACAGTTTAAAATGTGTGTATAAATATATTTATTATGTTAGCTTTTACTGAAAGTGATTTCAGGTATCCAGCATGGATCTTTCAAATATAGACTTGCCCTGAGGTGACAGTTAGCTTTATGAATGTGTAGGTAGAATAAGACTTCATTTGCCTTAGGGAGAATTTGAGACAAGATTGCAAAGCACTTTCTCTGATTCGTTTCAGAGAAAAAACACAGTGCAGAATAAATACATATTTTCCAGCCAAAACCAGCACACAGAAGTAATATATTTGCATTTGTGATGAAAGGCTGCATTTAATTTGTTGTGAAATTACAGAAGTGTGAATTTTAAGCAGCAGCATGTGCTCTTGTAAAAGTAACTTAGAAGCTGATGGTATTTTGGAGTCAGGAAGAATCAGTCACAAAGTGATCATTATTTTAATGACTATAACTACTTCTCCACCCTACAGTAAAAATGAATAAAACAAATGAACCTGAAAGTACCAAAGGAGTGGGAGCTTAAGTGCCAAATGTCTTTTTACATGCCTGAAGAGCATTAAGGAACAGCTGGTGCCTGCTGTACATACATGGGGTACATATATATGCAAATAACATTTTAAATAACTCTGGACTTATATGTAGCAATGTATTTCAACTTGCAAAGCTGAGCAGCTAGTCCAGTTTTCTTCCCACAGCAAGTGCTTGGAAATCTCTCTTCACTCAGGTTTACTGTCCACCCAGCGAAAACAAGTTAGCACATGCTGCAGGTAGCTCAGCAGTGGCTAAAGCAGAGCTGTGCTGAAGTAAGCCATGGAGGTGTGAGTGTACTGATATACCCCAAACACTACTTGCTTTCCACAAGCATTAAAAATTACCTGGAAATCTGATATATAAAAATACATTTAAAAAATTGTACATGAAAACAGTGCCATGGGGTTGGATCCAGCTTCCATTGCTACAAAATGCAATGGCAGGAGAAGAAAGGTAAGACAAAAGAGAACATGCATTTGCAAATAGCAAAATGGATACGTGTTTTTTTTGTTTCTCCACCTGTTCTGTGAGCCCACTAGATGCAGTGTCTGACCACAGGCTGGATAGTTGGTGTATCATGAAAGGCACAAGGGTAACAAGGCATTCTGGTTCCTGGACTATTGGCTAAGTGAAATCATGTCCATTAGAACCTTCTGGATATAGCCCCAAGCTTCTTCAGAATTGTCTTACAAACACCTAAAACCAACTAATTTTTCTTGCTGCTGTAAAATGGTAGAGACCATTGGGCCTGGTAGCCATGGCTGGGGTAACTATGCTGGGTGACCTGCACATGTCAGTATTTCAGGCAGGGCAGAAGCTAGACCTGTCTGAAAGCTTTGCAATCACATTCTTCAGTGTGGATTTGGAGAGGAAGGGGAAATAGACCCATGTGGGGCTTCCTCCATTACTTAGCCTGACTAGGAATCAGTAAGCTCAGTAGGAGATCTACTTTGCAGACAGTTACAGAAATATTCTCTTTCGTAGTACGACTATGGTAATATGCAAAGATGTTTAGGATTTAAAGTTGTGATGTAGACAGTAGCTGGATCCTAGAAGTTGAGCAGCAGGTCTGCAGGCAGAAACCTGCGTTTTGGTTGTGCATCAGGTTAACATGGGTAGTCTGACCCTTGCCAGTTATACTGCATATAGTGCCCCACAGTGGTGCAGCAGGGGTTAGATTTGGTTTGCGCAGGACTTCACATTTCCACTCGAACTGTTTTGACCGTTATTTGTACTTCATTCTATATTCAGTACTTTGTTGAATATACATTAGCTTGAATTATGTTTATGTATAATCGTGAAGGATTTATATGCTGCACATTGCATGCAGGCAGGGTGATTCTGCTGTCGGGAACCTGGAGCCACAGCACTCCTACACCTGCCCATCTTCCCTGTGTATGTGGTGTATGCCTGCTATGTGCAAAGCTGCCTTTTAAATAATTATTATCTTATTTATATAATATTGGTATTTTTGGAAAATGTAAACAGTTCAAGAAGGTCAGGGTGTATAAAGTACACCTCTCAGGCATACGTCAGGCATAAAGTTAAGAACTTCAGGGTTTTCCTGAGTGAGCTTTCAATAGGGCATACTTCACTGGCAAATCCCAGCAGTGCAAAATTAGAGCCATTGAAAGCCTTGATTAATTATTATCATAGACTAGTTAAGCTTGGAAGGGACCTGAAGATCATCAAGTTCCAACCACCTGCCATGGGCAGGGATGCCTCACCCTAGACCAAGTCTCCCAGGGCTCTGTTCAGCCTGGCATTGAACACCGCCAGGGATGGAGCATTCGCAACCTCCTTGGGCAACCCATTCCAGTGACTCACCACCCTCACAGTAAAGAACTTCTTCTTTATAACAATCTGAACTTCCCCTGTTTTAGTTTTAACCCGTTACCCCTTGTCCTGTCACTACAGTCCCTAATGAAGAGTACCTCCCCAGCATCCCTATAGGCTCCCTTCAGATACTGGAAGGCTGCTATGAGGTCTCCACGCAGCCTTCTCTTCTCCAGGCTGAACAGCCCCAACTTTCTCAGCCTGTCTTCATACCAGAGGTGCTCCAGTCCCCTGATCATCCTCGTAGCCCTCCTCTGGACTTTTTCCAGCAGTTCCATGTCCTTTTTATGTTGAGGACACCAGAACTGCACACAATACTCCAAGTAGGGTTTCATGAGAGCAGAATAGAGGGGCAAGATCCCCTCCTTTGACTTGCTGGTCACACTCCTTTTGATGCAGCCCAACACACTGGTGGTTTCTGGGCTGTGAGTGCACACTGAAGCCAGCTCATGTTCAGTTTCTCATCAACCAACACCCCCAAGTCCTTCTCTGGAGTGTGGCAAGGAGGGGCACAAAATTACAAAATGGAGTATATAAACCTTTAGAATCAGTTTTAAGTAATGTTAAGTTTGATGTCTTTGTAACAGTAGCAATGGAAAATTACTGAGGTGCATGATACATAAAAAAAAGTAGAGTGCAGCTAGGGAACATACTGAGAATTCTTGTACAAGATAAATAGTTATAGCTGACATAGTTTTAAGAAAAAAAATCTAGAAGAACAGGACATAGATATAAGGAGTATCTGGGAACAGCAGGTGTCCAGGATGGGCTACAGTTAAACCAACTGATAAGTAGGAGGACAGGAGGATTATTATGTCTCTGGTGCTAACGAACCAATTAAGCTGGTATGAGCGTCTACTGTGTGTGTTTCAAAGGCTGCCAGAAGCGATGAAGATTGTTGGAAGAAGTAAACGGCCCTCAGAGTCCACCACCATAATTCTGTACACATGTGGGGAACTTTCTGGAAAATGATGTAATCCATACATAACCTCACGAATATGTATGTATGCCCAGGGACTATATAAGGATGGCTTGCGTAGCAATAGGGAGACACACATTAGGAGGAGCTATTCCCCGTGTCTCCCGGCACCACAATAAAGAATACCTGCTTGTCAGCTTGAAAACTTTGTTGGCAAGTTTGTTCCTGGAGTTTTCTCTGAATCAGGAGGGCTGTGGTTGGTTGGTCAGTTGGGCCTGGTTTTGACTTTTTGTTTTGTTTTCCTAGCAGCTGTTCAAAGCTGTGGGTTTAGTTGTATTTTAACTGTATGTTAAGTATACAGAACAAACCTGAATGGATACAGGTCTAATCATACAGTCACAGGCTGGCTTGGGTTGGAAGGGACCTTAAAGCTCATCCAGTTCCAACCCCCTGCCATGGGCAGGGGCACCTTCCACTAGACCAGGTTGCTCCAAGTCCTGTCCAAACTGGCCTTAATGTAGTCCCTAATCCAGCTATTCTAAGTGGTGAGAAAATATGAGGCAAATGGATGGTAGGAAGCAGTCAGGTAGTCGTATTTACAAACACTTGTAAATAACGATAATGTCTTCATACCTTTGTACAAGATGTTATGTGTGAGATTAGATATGAGCCCAAAACAGTCATCAGTTCCATAATAGTTTTTAATAAGCAGAAATGTGAATAAATGTGAATAAAACAGTTTTTAGAAAAGTACAGAATAAAAGCAGAAAATATCTCTTCCCTATTAACCATCAGTATAAATCCCAAGATGTCTTGTTTTGAAATTACAAACTGCAGTCTTCCTTCAATTGTTGTATGGAAAATATCACAGTGAAACACAGTAGTGCTGGTGTCTTACAGAATATAGGTATTAACTTTTCCTTCTCTTTCCCCCTTTTATAGCAAAGGCAAAAAATACTTTTTTCATGTTTCCAAAATTAGCTATTAAACAAATTGCCACTAAAAGCCAGTATTGTTATGCTATGTCTTAATGTCATAACTTTGATAAAAGCATTTGACTATTCACTATAAAGAGGAATGGATTTGAATGCCCCATGCTAGGTCATGATCAAAGCATTATTTAGTTGTTTATTCGGCTGGGATATCTGTTGCCTGTAAATGATGAGTAGAAGCTATGGATGTGTTTGCAGGCTGATGTTAGGGTATCACTTATGTGAGGTTTTACAATCCTATTGTTTTAGCCTACTAAGAATAAACTAGTATTTATTTGACTTTCAAGGAAGAGTTTGAAAATGGTTGAACAGAGCAGGTTTGAGGGTGGAGGTGTGGTTATCTTGTCAGGCTCTCATCACAGTGAGAGGCTGTCCTGTTAACTCCTCAGCTATAGGGACAGTGACAAATAAACTCAGGGACATATTGTTGTGTATAAAAACAAGTGAGGTTCAATACTTTCAATTTGGCATCTGAATACTGGAAAAAAAAACCCAACCAAAAACAAACCTACTACTTCTGCTGCAGTAACTCTTACACAGTGTCATCTCTCTTCAAAATACAACCAAGAGGAAAACATCCTGCAGACCAAGTCTGTCAGAAGCATGCTCATGTTTTTGGTGTAAGAAAAATGGGTCTGAGTTCAGTCACCACTTCTCTGTCAGGTACTGAGTCAATAACCACCTCTTGTGCTCTGTGGTTTATAGCTTCCAAGCAGTATCAGCATTCCTCCTCTTGAATTTACTCCGAAGTCTGTCTGCCCTGCAGATCTTAATCACGTCTGTGCACAGTGCCTGATGGGATTTCTGACCCTATCTGTGACCTCCACACTGAGATTTATTTGTATTCTTAATGCAGAGGAAAATTAATAGACACATTCTCTGTTAGATCAATCATTTCTGAGCTTGTGAACTTTGAAATGTAGGAGCAATGATTTGTGGCTGTGATAGTCATCACATACACAGCAGGATATACAGAATATAACATTTGTTGAATGAGATCTTGTATTAAAGTGGAGTTCTACCTAGAAAAGTGTGTATATGGAATTCATTCCACAGCAAAGGTTGTTAATTTTGATAATGAATTTTAGTTATGATTTATGCAATAAAGAATGCCTCTCTGAAATAAAGGAAGGTGCTGTTGATAACAAACCTTTAGTAGATAACACTTTAAGGTCTTTTTTGATGCTGCCTTCCAAGCTTCCTAGGGAGGGCAGGTATATTTGTAGAGGCCACAGAAGGCATTGGGGTACCCAGTCAGTCCAGTAAAGTGATAATCTTTCAAACCATTTTGTACACTGATTTTAAAAAGCAAATAAACTGGCAGAGGTAGCAATGCATTTTATGGATTCAGAGACACAGATAAATCCTAAATTGTTATGAATGACAGGCTTCTTACAGAATTTAAAAATACACTCGTGATGTTAGCTTCTGAAAAGAAAACACAGTTTTTATTGGTTTTTTGGTTTTTGTCATTATTGAGGTTAGACAATCTACATTTTGCTCATTCTAGTTAGAAGAAAGCTCAGTCCCTCTTCAGTACCCTCTTCCTTAGGAGCCGGAGTCTTGACATGACCACATCCCAGTCTGCATAGGCACCTTCTAGGTGACGAGTCACTTCTGAACCCGATGGGTAGCTTTGGCGACCATGAAGCACACGCCAGTTATCAAATGTCAGTATGTCTCCTGTAAAGAGATGTTTAATATTTGGTGTGTTATAGTTGATTCCTTCAGACAGATAACATCGAGATAGACTTCTATAGTCAGTTAGGGAGCAATAATTTAAAGCAGCTCGGCTGGAGATACACAGCAATGACACAGTAATTTTAATCTAGCTGGTCATTCTCAACTAGAGAGGAAATGTCCCTTTCAATCTCTGCTCCTTGTCTAGTATAACCAGGAGTGGTAGGGGAGTCCATGCTGAGAAAAGCAGGCCTTGAAGGGAAAGGCAACTACAGGAAGGAAAAAAAGGGTGAAAGCCAGTCTGGTATTATTGATCAGTCTGGTATTATTCATACTATACACGTCCTTCATTGCTATCCTCCTCAGGAAATCTCTGCGAGAACAAAGTCAAGCTGAAAGTTAGGAATTCGCATCATGAAGGCTAGCATGCCATTTTAATTTTTCTCCTTTGTGTTCCACTGTTATGATGAATCTCCATTTAAATATCCTTATAGTATGTCTCCCCTTCTCCCCCTCACCTCTACCACCATTTTGGTGCATTAACTGATGGGGTAGATCATACTAATACTAATATGATGTACTTTGGTTTATTATTTATAGTGTGAACTTATAAATTGTTTTATTTCATGTTCGCAATAGAAGAAGATTTATTTCCTCATCGACATTTTAAAGACACTGTCATCATAGTACATGAAGCAGTCAGATACACTAATGAATTTACTTTTGTAGCATCTTTTGAGAGATGAGGGACTATTCATATCTTTATTTTATAGCTGGGGAATGAAAGAACAGAGATTAAGGCCAAAGTAGTTAAATAGATGCTCAGACTTTAATGAGTAAGGGGCATTTTCACAGCATGTTTTATGTTCAAAGCACAGCCCTGTACAAGTCGAGCTGAAGTTTAGAGCACTAAGCACATCTGCAAATCTGCCTCCAGATGTCTTGCATGGGCCACCCAGAAGAAGCAGCACAGCAGGGTGGCTAAGCAAAGACAAATACTGGCACTGCTCAGCTTCCTTCAGCATTATGCACATTGTGCATCTGTATCATCGTCCAGATGTTCTGCAGTTCCTGCAGCCATTGGGAAGGTGCCCCCATTGGGAAGGTGCCCCACGAACATGCCCCTATTGAGAAGGTGCCCCACTAGCAAAGTGTCATAACCACCACAACCACCTCCATATCATTTGGCTTAATGTCCATACTCTGCGTCAAGTGGAGCAGAGGAAAAAGTATGTGATTGTGTATCATTTAATGAACAGGCACTGAACTGGGGTGGCACAGCAGCCTTACACCTGGTATTTCTCATATGTGGTATTACTGATATGACAAGTTGCAATTTCCTATGCATATGGGGTTTTGATGTAGTATAAAGATACATTGGACTCATCAATAGGCAGACTGTTGTGTTGTGTGCTGTCCCTCCCTGCCTTTTTTTTTTTTTTATCTTTTCTTTTATAGTGTAGCAATATCAAAAGAAATCTGTGAGATGAATGTAAAGACACGGTATGAAATACCATAGGTACTGGAAGGACTGAAGTCTCCTCTCAGTACCAGTGCTAACAGTGCTCAAGGGTTTTGAGTGCTAGGAAAAATATTTGCAAAATCATTGCAAGGAGAAGCAACTTACTGACCTGGTTTCAGCTTGTGAGTAAATTTGAGCTCTGCACTGTTTAATAAATCATTGAATTCCTTTAGAGCTGCATAAAACGGCCTCACTCTTTCAGCTGGTATGTCAAACACTGTGTCTCTTGTTGCATTATTATAATTGATGCGAACTGCTTGGCCTCTGGAATCCACACTAGGAAACAGAGAAGGAAAGGAAAAGGCATGTATTATGTTACTGAAACACTTTAAGATGGTTAAACAACATCTGCACTCTCCTGCTGGGATTTCAGTATGTTTCTATAGTGAAATTCAGATTATTATTGCATTGGATTTTATAATTAAGCCTAATTAAGGATAATCAGGAGAAAATGTAGAGATTTAATTAACTCAAAATTATATTTTCTATAATCTTTAATTGTAGAATCATAAGCTTTTTAAATTCAGAAGAGATTATAAACATTTGCATTTGATCTTTTTCTAGCATATAGCTCTTCATCTAATTGCTTCAAAACCAAAACCACGTAAATCTCCAGCCCCCCCACATATAACTACAGACCAAGTTAAACCAGTGTTTCCCCACAAGGTGGCAGGAGCAGACAAAACTCGCCGTGCAAAAGGGGTTTTATTTTTCCATGTTGAAACTGCTCACTCTATAATCCTTTGTTTACATTGCACAGCAAAATCACAGTAGTCCCTCCCAACATCTGTATAATCTACAGCAATAGAGGACAGGATCTGATACGCCTGAGGATTTTGTTGCTTCAGCTTATTGCATGCATGAAATCCATCTACAACTTCAGTTTCACCTCCTGTGGCTGTTTGCTTTATACAGTGGAGAAATTGAACCTGGAAAAAATTAACACCTCATTATAAACAAGAATTAGCTTGCATATTTAACAGTTCATTAGTATCAGTTCCCTTATATCTGTGGTTCTGGCTTTTTGGTAGAGTTTGGTTTTCAGTGAAAGACTGAGTTCCCATAGCTGCAGCTTCACTGCACTCTGCCACCACTATCACAAAGGCAGAAAATTAAAGCAGCATGTTCATAAATCCATCCCATGTGGCCTGTCTTCTAATGCTTGCAACCTGCGAGTCAACTGCGAAGCTCTGTTCTCACTTCTGTCCTTTGAGTCCCTCTTTCTGGCAGTCATGTAATTTTAAATGCAGTCTTATCTCGACAAGGAGGATTAGCTTTCTCTTGCAGAAACAAAACCTGCTGTGAATTATCTGCTTACAGCAGGGGAAAGGTGGCTGTCATAGAAGGCAACAGGCCCAGTACCTCTATGATAAAATAGGATCAAGACAGTTTCGTTTCATTTCGCAGTGAAATTGCCAAGGTGTAAGAGGGAACAGAAAGCCTAAATTGGGCTCTGGGTGGCACCAGTGTAAATCTGAGCTACAGACTCAAGCGGCAAAACTCCCCGTGGTGTTAGAGAGTCCAGCTCACACAAAGTGCAACCACTCATCTTGGCCAAACACACAAAACACATCTGTTCTACCAATGGTAGCAGCTTCACCTTTCCTTTCCATGATGGTGAACTATTTCTGAGACCATTAGGAGGAAAAAACCCAACTAAACAAACAAACAAAAAAACCACCAGAAAAGCAATAAAACACTACCCCCCCCCCCCCCCCCCAAGAAACACAATACAAAACCAACCCAAAACAAACAAAATGGGAGGAGAAAAAGGAGCAGAGAACAGGCTTCATCCCAGAATCACCTCACCAGCTAGACCTGCAGACTTTGATGATGGTGATGAAGGGGGAAATTGAAATAGCTGACAGTAGAGAAGGAGGACTTGTTGGAAAGGACATATCTAGTTAAATCATGTGATGAAGCAGCTTTCTGCCCTTGTGCCATGCTCCTTTTAGCCAATAAGCTTGGGGCATGGGGTCTCAGGGCTCCCACTGAAGAGAGCACATGGCAACAAGCTCTTTTCTTTTGTGGCCTCATCTGGCCTTGCATCGGGGGGGCACAGATCGGCAGTGCTAAGGAGGGCTGCAGTAATGTACTTCATGGAAAATAACTCTGGAAAAGTTCAAAGGGATAATTCAGTTTACATTCTAGAGAGCTAATATTTGTGCTAGATCTAATCATCAGTTGTTTGTTGCTTTGATTGGGTTTTAATCAGGATCTCTCATGGAAAAATAGTTGCCAGATCAAAACCTAGGAAATCCTAAAACCATTTTTATGGGACAGTTCTGAAGCTAATTGTCATCCATTTAAAACCATTTCTTCAAATATTTGTAAGAGATACATCTTAAGAGTTCAGAATAATGTTCAAAATAATTCAATGTACTTTAATACTTTTATTTCTTACAAGCACATTAGAATGAGAAAGGTTATGTTCTTCTAATATTTCATAGCAGAGAGTGGGCTTCGGCACAGATAAGACAATGAGGTAATTCACATCTGCTCTCTATTAATGAAGTCCTGTTCCATTCTTACTCCACATTAATGGACCAGTATCTGAATGATTTTAAAAGGTGATGTTAGTGTGAAGTATTTCGTACTTGTGGATAAATCACATTGGCTTTTTGTTTAATTATAGAAACAACAGATAGATATAAAGTATTCCACAAGACTAGAAGGGGAAGTTTTATAGATGCAGACTTTTCCAGGGTTATCTTTGTTCCTTTGTACTTGTTCCTACTCCTTTCCAGATTTACGATGAATGTGCATTAGACTTTAATGTGACAGGGACTAGGTGAAAACATATTGTCTGTGGTTGTTGTCCAGCTTTACAGAATGCCCCTTTTTTTGTCTGTTATGAAATGGCAAATAAATGTCTAATGTCAATCAATTCACAGAAAAGAGAATATAAAATCTTAATCATATGTATTCCCCTCCTGAGGTGAACAGATGAGTCTTGAAATGTCACAACTTGACTATAGCATTTAGACAAATAAATTTTTAAATATAGTGAAAGCAGTATCAAAGGCACATATAGGACACTCGTGTTTTCTCATATGGCGGTTATCTCAATATTCTATTAATTTCATTTAAAAATTGTGGGATACATAGTGGTTTTGTTATGCAGAACTTGCATCATAATGTATATCGTATAGGTCTTTGAGCACCCTGGTCTAGTGGAGGTTGTCCCTGCCTGTGGCAGGAGGCTGGAATTGGATAGGCTTTAAGGTCCCTTCCAACCCGAATCATTCTATCATTCTATGATATAGTGCATACCCATGTGTATATAAATTGTTATATGATTAATATATTGTTATGTTTACATTGCTCTTTTAAGACAAAATTCAGAATCACTGAACGCTAACCATATTTCATGCTATAAGAACATTTCCCTTTCTCTTTTGTGTTGTGAAGAAGTCAGTAGATTCACCTTACCCCAGGTGGATGCTGCAGAACAGGGTAATCAGTGTGAAAACATAGTTTCCCGGTTGTATAAGCTACATTGTTAGCATCTGCTTTGTCTTGCACTTGCCAAGTTGGTCTTTATAATGAAAGGGAAAAGAGATAACAGGTTAAAACAGCCAGCCAACATGCCAGACAGTACACATTGAAACTGTAAAATCACAGTATAAGAGTCATTACACCAAGGGACATCTGGCCCCAGTATAGTATCTAGGTATAGTATCTAGAAGAATAATGGCTTTCCACTGGCAGTACTTTGCTGAATGCAGGAATCAGCCAAAGACTCTAACCAAGAGGTGTCTGTCTGCTAGGTTAAATCATCATCTTATTACTGATGCTTCAGAAGTAAGGGCATGGAAGTTGGCCCATTTCCTTTAATCAGTGTCCCATTTTTCCCTGCCATGTGGAGCACTTTATCAATGAAATATGAAATTGTAAAAGGCTGTGTAAATTAAAAAATAAAAATATCTTAAAAGCTTTATATATATATTTATGTATACACATATAGAGAGAGACAGACTGTCCTTTGCAGGGGGACCTTTCCTGTAACTTCAAGACTTGCCACTAAAGGAAAAAGAACTTAATAGAAATTGTAGAATCCCAGACTGGTTTGGGTTGGAAAGGACCTTGAGGCTCATCCAGTTCCAACCCCCTGCAATGGGCAGGGACACCTTCCACTAGAGCAGGTTGCTCCAATCCCTGTCCAGCCTGGCCTTGAACACTGCCAGGGATGGGGCAGCCACAGCTTCTCTGGGCAACCTGTGCTGGGGCCTCACCACCCTCACAGGGAAGAACTTCTTCCCAATACATAATCCAGACTTCCACTCTGTCAGTTTAAAGTCATTCCCCCTTATCCTGTCACTAAAGGCCCTTGTCAGAAGTATTGATGAAAAAGTGCTAATGAAAGACTTTGTAGTTTCTTCTCTTTCTCTGACGCTCTTTCAAAGAACTACCCCCCTTTATTTTGTTATGTAGTTTCTGTCTTGAAATTTGACCAAATCGATTAAAACAGTTTACTGACAACTACAGGGGAAACAAACAAATGAAGTCTTAGTTTTATGACAAAGACATGAATACATCACATTGCAGCACAATCAAAATCTGTTTTGAATGACAACCCTGCAGGAGAATTTAAGACCAAGAAACACATGTTTTGCTTGTACAGAGTTCACATGATTGAAGACAGTCTTCAGCAGATGCATATTATAGGTGTAGACATTTGTCTGGAAAAGTCACCATATGCAGCCTATGTCATCACAGGAGCATAATGATTTAAAAGAAAATATAGGACTATAGACCAAATATATTATGTTTTGGATGGTGTGTGTCTAGCATGACTTCTAAACAATAGTTTAGGAAGAAAATAGGCTAAAGAGCATTCAGACCAAAATGGTTTTATACAATACAGAAACACTTTTGTTCTTGGAGTTCTATTTAGTATAGAAATAATGCAATATGCTAAAACAAAATTTTTTAAATTGCCGGGGGAAAACCCTATAGAATATTTGCAGATATGTTTTACTGACTGGGAAAAAGAATTTGTATTATTTGGTACAGCACATACTCATCAGTACATGACATCAGTACTCAGGCATGATAATTTCAACCATACTTCCATAGTCCCCTATTTTACAGCCAAAGCCCAGCCTACTATATCATCCTTGTCATTAGTGTTGAAGGCAGCTAAGTTCACTGTATCTTTAATTTAAAAGGCTCCCGTGTAACTTGATGGTTCTAAAACAAATTAACACATTTTAATTGTCTCATTTATATGCAATTTATGCAATTGCTAGAATAGTAGTACTTTATAATATCACTGTCAGGTTTTGCAAAAGCAATCGGTGCTTTCATCCTCTTTGCAAGAGGAGCTGGTCCCCAGTAGCTTTCCTTACACACAAGGAAGTTTTGGACAAAGCTCAAGTTACTGACTTGAAGTCAGAGATGCTAATAGGGAGCTCAGCACTGAATGTGACAAAAATCAACCTTACTTTGTCAGACTCAGCTCTCCCTCAGTCATGGGCAGAGCACAAAAGAAGTAATGGAAGTAAAGAAGGAAGAAAATGTGGGTAACATCAGAGGACTCTTGGCCCTTTGAAAGAGCAAAGTAGGGTGGAACAGTTTATGGTTTAGTAATTAGGGTCAGACTCCAACAGCAGTTGCTCAGGCTGATTGACAGAGGAGAAAATTTGGCACCAGGTAGGTGTAGTAATTTTTTTGCATTAAGTGGCAATGTGGGATCAGTCTCCCTGAGCAGAACACTGGTCTGCTTGGTACATCCTTAGCTTTGCAGCACCACTGCTCTAGAAACTTGAGTCACATGTGAATCATCTGGTCTTGCATGTTATGAAAAATCTGAGTCTCATTCATAAGAGCTGAAGCACTCTGAGAGGTGCAGATGTTTCAGCTATTTCAGTGGGGGTGCTGCCCCCCAAACGAAGCCCTTCGTGCCACCCCAAGCCCTGGAGAGAGCTTCAGAACAGCGGAGGAGCACAAGGTCTAGGGCATGAGAAGTCGGAGAAATTAATTGTGATATGGCTGGAGATCTTGTTAACGGAGTTGTGCCTCTGTAACATAAAGAAAAAGGTTAATTTGAAAGCATGGAACCCATTGTGGTGTTATATGGCTGAAACAGAGAATATTTCCACTTTTTACAGTAATGACATTTTAGGTAGCATGTACCAAACAGGCATTTAGACAAGAAAAGTGTCTTTTGTTTTCCCATGCGTCAGGGTTATAGTCATTGCTGTTATATTTCAGCTTAAAATTCATGGTCCTGTTGAGGTGATGTTTTATTTGGCAATCTTGCCAATTCCAAATGTATTCTTTTGTTTATCCTTTTTTTTTTTAATCCTTTTTGGTAGGCCTTGTATTTGTCTGCTAGCAGAACAGCAAGGGAATTACCTAAAGTTATTATTTATTACAGTTATAAAAACCACCTCAGAGTTGGATGTAAGAAATGTATTTCTGTTTTAAAGGTGAAGAGATGGACTGTAAAATGCTGCTCTAAGTCTGTTGTTAAGACTGAAACCTCAGTGTTTTGCTACTGTGAGAAATATGTAAAACTAAGACCAGGCACTATAATAACTAAAGCTGAAAACAAAACAATTTAAATCAGGAAAAATGATACTGTAAAGAAAGAAGTCTTTTCTTTCTAAAATTTTTAGGCTGGGTTCCAGCTATACATGGTGAAAAAAATAAGCAATTTGTTCCTTATAAAAGATTTACCCTCTCCAAATATCCAAAAATAAAGCAAAACCATTAAAGGCTTTTTCAAGACTTCATGTAATGAATTACACATTTAACAGCACTGGGTTGTTAAGCTGTTGGAATACAGTTCTGTAACTGATTTCTGATACGTTTAGCATGTTACCACTTCATACACGTTTGTGCTAAAACATTTGAAACTAGTTTTGTGACATATTTTTTAAAAAATACTTTGTGGATGGTTTCTTGAACCGCTACACATAACAATACAAAGTTTATGCACCATCCTGCTTGTATTTTCCAGTATTTTAGGATTTCCTCCCTCTTCCCAGGGCCTAAAGAGTCATGCAAGCTTTTGCAAGATGTTTCCCATAGACTTCATCCGAGGCCAGGAGAACTCGATGGCACCGGTAGGCAGTGTCCTTCTAAGGACTCAAGAAAGCTTTCTATCAAGGCTCATCTATTGAGGTAAGAAATTCATCTTGTACATCTCCTGGACAGGATAATTGTGCTGTGCAGCTTGAATAGGTGTGCTTTTGTATAGTCTTAACAAAGGCATCCTTGCAGTGCATCTTGGAGACAGCTAAATGATGTCTGAACTGGAGATGCAAAGGCCAAGATGTAAGGAATGTCACACTTGCCCTAAATAAGCTCATAGGTCTGGCTCCAAACTCCAAAGCAGGCTGCCTTTGTATGTACAGTTAATTTCTCTCCTTTCAAGTTAGCAAGGTAGTCTGAAAAAGAAAGTGTCTTCAACAGTTCTGGTTCCTTCTCCAAAAGTCTTGGCTCTGCTAATATGTGCATTGTATCATACACATCCTATCCCTTTTATAACTGCCCTTCCTTTAGCACCGGCAGAGACACTCTTGTTTTCAGACCTGGACCTTGGCCTGTACATAGCTTGTTGACTTCACCCTGTGGCAGAGCTGGCTTTTGTTACTTGAAATCCAGACTAGTCTGCAAAACTGGCCTTTAGATGTCAGGCTCTCTTTGATTTTATGCTCTTCAGATTTTAATTTAATATTGCAAAATCAACCTAATCATACACAGAAACATAATTAGCAACTGTCAAATGACCTAGAGTAAATCTAACCATGGTGACTTAATTGGGATGATGTAAACCAGACTTCAAGACTTTCCAAAACTACAGCTGTGTTAAAAAAGCAAAAAAGGAAAAAAACCTTGAACTCAACTAACCTAAATATTCCTACTAAGTATATTTTCTTTTAAAAGCAGAATTCATAAGCAATTGGAAAACTTCCACAACATTGAAGTCCTCTTTCTGCAGCCTAATAAATACATGAACTAGCAAATAGGTTTTGGAAAAGCAAGGAGACTTGCAGCCTTTCATCATTCCTTTATTGTGAACCCTAATAGTTAAGGAAATGTAAAATTAAGGTTTAATCAACACCAAGAGTAAAACTGATTTAAACAGTGAGAAGAGCTCTAACCATTACTTGCTCAAATGGTTTAGACCAAGGTCACATTTCAACCTTGACCTTGTGTGAAACTTTAATGGGCAGGAGGCTCTTTGTAGGATATAAAGACTTTTAAATGTATATGTGTATACATAGATATCAATGACTCAGAACTCATCCTGACAAACTACTTCTATTGAAAACGTCTATTAATAGATTAAACATTCATTCAAGCTGACTTCAAACAAGGTGAAGTATTTATTAGTCATTCCTGTTTATAATTGCGCTAGGGAAGAGTCAGTGAGGGGCAAGAGTAACTTTTTTTTCAATTGGAAAAAAACTCATTTTGAAGTCTCCCTAGAACAGCCTTGGGACCTGAACTTAGATTAGGAAAGTGTATTCTAACAGTTTATGCACATTTATACAGTAAAAGACTTTTCAGTCTCTGTTAAACATAGCAGAGTTATCACAAGCTGGATGTTGCAGACAGCTTCTAACAGACACTTGGCAGTCATTTTAAACAGAGAGGAGGATGAGGCAGAGTACCAGGCGGAGTGTAGATTTTGTGTTAATATTACAATGCTGCTGAGTTGAATAGCAAAACCTTTTGAATACCTTATTGAAAAGCATGTTACAGTGCTCAGCAGATGAGCAATAGGTGTAACACAGTGGGCTGCCACATTGAGAAAGTTAGTCTAGAAGATATAAAGATATTTTTCAGTTTTAGGATTGAGGAACTTCTTCTAGATTGAGTTCCTCATCCCTGAAACCCAGGCAAAAAACTAAGGGTTTTGTTGTAACCCAGGCACAAACCTGTGGTATATGTTGAAGAGGCTGTATGGGGGGTTTTGGTTGTTATTTAGGTTTGGGGGGATTTTCCCCTCTCCCCTGAGCTATTTTGGAGATACATAGTATTTTCTTTTAGGGGAATGCTTCAACAAAGAACCAACATTTTTTCGTCTTATCTGGGGTTTGCTTTATTTGTTCCTAATTCAAAATGCTTGTGCAGCTGTTTGGGTACAGACAGGACAAAGGTTTCACCCTTCAGGTACTGAGGAAAGCTGTGAAACATCCTCAGATATGGTCAGGATTGGATACCCCTAAGAATTATCTTGTATCTGTAATTAGGATCATGTCAAAACAGAAATCGAAAGCAGCAGTGTTTTCATAATGATGCAAGTTTTAAATTGAGACCATAGTAGACTGCTAAAGGCAGAAGTGCTTGACATTAGGAATGCTTTTAGTGGTAGAAAATGCGTAGCACTGGATGAGGTTTCTGAGTTGAGCAAGGGACTCTGCTCCCATGTACTTCAGTAGGATTAACCTGACTGAATCCCAGTTGACTTTTCCTTCTGGCACAGTAAGCAGAAAGAGGAAGCCACACCTTAATAAAAATACATTATCTTAACTAGCCCGGTACATTTATAGATTACTCAAGCATCCTAGCTTGAAGAAGGGACATTTTTGATCACCTTCCTCCCCTTCACCTCACCATTAACATTCTGAGTTAATGTAATTTTCCTGGTATCACAGTGCACTCTTACCACCCTCACCTGCGTCACATATTGCAGCAGGGCCTATATATGCCTTCAGACAGGAGTCTTAAGGGGAGAAAATATTTCCACCTAACTTGAGGTTTTTCACCCACTTCTGTTTGTTTAACTGTTGGCTTTTGGGTTTCAGACAAAGGAGGAGACACTGGTTACGTGAATAAGGAAACATAGTTTGTTTCCTTATTCTATGAACAAGAGGTAAATCCAGCTTGTCATCTTTTATTCCATTATAGGGGAAAAGGGACCTTTTCATATCTGAAACCCTGAATGTTCTGGGTTTGGTAGCTATTCAGGCATCAAGAAATCGCAATTATGTTTAAATGCTCCAGCTAGTTTGTCGAAGTGTTACTGGCTATTTTTATGACTCTTTTTTTCTTCTTTTTTTTTTTCTTTTTTTTTTTTCTTTTTTTCTTTTTTCTTTTTCTTTTTTTTTTTTTTTGGGGGGGGGCGGACAAAGGGAGACAAAGCATGCATCCAAGTAATAAGGTTTTTTATATACATTGTAAAAAATCATCCCAACAGCTGGGGGTAAGAGACAGGGCAACATGTCAGCTACTAAGACTGCTCCTTCACTTAGCTACATGGAGGTCACCGACCCAGTTCAGCAAGACCTGAGCTACCATGGTCATTTTTTTACTCAGGTAAAAAATGCTTGAGGAGTTGAGGTTCAGTTTATCACCTCTTAGCATCAGAAGGATGTTTTACAAGTTCCTGCTTGCTCTCCTGCAGTCTGAGCAATTACTTCTGGATAAAAAGCAGTCTTAAAAAATGCCTGCTGGGACTGGCTGGGGCTTTCCAGAGTAGACTCAGTTGGAAGCAGGGAATGGATACCCTGTCCACCTCCTCAATGACGGGAGGCTCAATAACATGTGTCTTACCTATTTCCATGACTTGAAATCAGGCTAAGAAGAAGTTTCAGTACAGATAACTTCCTTTTTTCAAAAGGGCACTGGATTAAAGGATTTTTTATTTTGTTCTATGGTGTAGATAAGTACTGCTATCTTGTGGTTATCTTTTATTTGCCATCATCTCTTTTTAGGCATTTTTCCTTCTCTCAGCAGTTACAGTTGCTGTTCTTTACATACCCTGCCTATCACAGCAAAACAATCTTCTCACACAAACTCTTGACAACACATTTTCTAATATGCAGAGAAAAAAAAATAAATCAGCTTTTCTTAATTAAATCCACAAAACAGGTCCAGCAAGCTGAAGTGAAGGACATTAAAGCTGGTTACATAGCCAACAAAGCAGGGATATTAAAAACAAACTCACCCATAAAAAGTGAGACGCAGAAACCCAATCCTGTGGCCAAGTTTAATCAACTCTCCCTGCCTAGTAGCAGCTCCTGTTAGTATCACGATTCCTACTTTCTTTAAGGTGCACAGCCACCTGTAGGCACTTTCATCATTGTATATGATTTCTTCAAAAGACATTTTGGGAAGTTGCAGGTCGGAGCCCCAGTACTGATGTTCTGAAAGGGAAGAAATAAAGAAGCAAGTGCTTAGCTGTTGTAGCATCACAGCTCAGGACATAGTTGGGGTGGTTACTTGGGGTTATAGGGCTTACTTGAGGTCAAACTCAATCTCTGCAGACCCCAGTGGGGTTACTTAAGGTCATAGGGTTTAGCTGAGGTCAGACTCACTCTGAGGACCCCACTGGGGTTACCTGAGTTTACACTTCTCTACCAGGATCGTGTTAGGGGTCATCACTGTACAGCCCTGCTGATGCCAAGTATATTGAGCCAGCTCAGGCATCTCCATCTCCAAAGCAATGAGGTGTGTGGTTTGAAGATGTTCCACCGCCCCAGCCCAGTGCCACCCCTTCTCAATCACCAGTTTTCTGATGTCTTACCCCTAAGAATGTTTTGTTTTTTTGTTTTTTTTTTTTTTATATTGAAATGCTGTATGATTTACTACTTTCATTCTTTTAAACACAAGTATATAAGGGTTTCCCCTCGGCATGGAGCTTTCCTCAACCGCACAGCTGTAACATGTAGGGTTTGTGACAAATTGGTTGACTTACTCAGATTTTTTTCCCCCTCAGCTCTCAGAGCTCCATTGCTGAGCATGAGCAGCCCCCCTGAGGAAAGCCACTCATTTTGTTGGCCAAGTGTACCAGTGCCAAGAACTATAAAAGAATCTTGGTGTACTGATATGAAGAAAAAAGAGTCAGATTTAAAATAATTTTCTATGAGGGCTTTAAATTATGTGAACCCTTTTTTCTGCTGAAACTGATTTTTATCTCTTACCAAAAGGTTGTCCCATCTGAAACCCAAGGCCAGTGTATTTTAATGGCCAAAGACTGATGTGTACAGAGAAGAATGAAGGTCACAGCTCTCTGCATGACTGAGGTTCAAATGGTTCTCTCCAAGACTGTGATTGCAGATAGGCAGGACTTCCTCAGTGGATAATCTTGGATTTTTCCCCTGCCACCTTTCCATAGCCACATCCTGCCTCTTACACGGCTCAAAAACGTGCATCAAACAAACAGGAAACATCATTAGACGAAAATAGTGTACTATTTTTTTATTATGGGCAGAGCTTCTGTGAAGCAGATTTCAGTGCTTTCAGTTTCCCTTGTGGGATCCATGTCCATGATGTCCTCCCAGAGAGGAGCTGGAGGAACCCTCTGCAGCCATGAGTGGTTCACCTGCTCATAACTTTGGTAAACCTTAACCATTTGGGCTGAGATTTTCCATGGCCTCATAGCTGCTGGAGATAATATCTCATATCTGCCAGAAATAATTTTGTGCGAGCTTCAACAGCAACAAAAGGGGATCAAAAGCCTTCACCAGTGGCAAATGAGTAGTGCAGCTAAGTCACAAATTCTACACTGGCTTAGTTTTAGTGCTTTCTGATGTATAGCTGAGCATCAGGTCAAAACTCAGACTTTCCATTACTAGACACATAACTGTGCACAAACTATATCATGTTCCCATCATACCAGTAGCACATAAGAGATTTAGAAAAAACCTACTGCTAGAGTCATTTATCCATGTGGAGAAGCAGGATAAATGGGGATACCACAGAAAGAAGCTCTTTCTTTGTTAACCATCTGCTTAAATACTCCAAATATATTTTTAAGAACTTTCAGACACACCTGCAAAATCCGATGAATTTTCTTAAATCAGAGGCAGTGCTTCAGCCACTCATAAGTGCAGCAGGCGAAACCACATATTAACAAATAAACCCCGTGGTTCTTTGTGTTAGCCTCAATATTTACAGGCCAAAATAATTTAAAATGTTTAAAATAATCAAGTGTTTTTCCTTCCCTCTTTCCACCCCCCCCACCCCCCCGACTAATCCTGCCAGCACCAATTTTGCTGGACAACACTGAAGCAGATATCACCCAAGTTTTAACAGCTCTAAGGAGTCAGTAATGCAGACAGACAGCAGAAAGGCAGGAAATGAATCATGGAGCCTGAAGCACAGCTTCCCACAGGACACTTTCTGGAGCCTGCCAGTTGTTAATGCACTTCAATTTAATTTGTCTCTGCTAGTGGCAGGGGACAACTGGAAGCCAACAGTGGTGGCTCACATTGGGTACTTTACAACTAATAGTAATTTTCTTCCACAGCTCAAAATATTTCAGAAAAGAGCAGCCTGAAATACCACATGGTGTCCCTGGACCGCTGAACCCATCCTGGCCTTTTGTTCATTTTGTTATATGTATGGGGATTTTAAAATAGTACAGGGAGTTTGAACTAGGACAGGGTTTAAAGCCAAGTGCAGTGGTTGCCAGTGCAACTGAAAGAAAGCTGTTGCAGAGACTTGATAGTGATTTTATTACTATGAATTGCATTTGTAAGCACTGTTAGTACACATTGAAACAAGTACAACTTTACTGGTGTAAATGGATCTTAGATCAAGATATAACTTTTATTAAGCTACATGGCTAGAAAGCATCATTGGTAATTTGTTTTCTCACCTGTAGCACATACACACACTGCACATACCAGTTGCTATTCAAGGAGTTGTTAATAGTAACAACAATATTTAAGGCTTTTTCATGCTGAAAGTTTCTTTATAATGAATTTATGAGGAGAACAGCCAGTCAAAAGGATTGGCTGTGTCTTAGAACAAAATCGAGCATGGGGATACACTTTTTGCTCATGTTTGAAAAAATTCCAGCACAGGCTCCAATTCCTGTACTTTGGGTTTCTGAGACAATGTCAGAAATGTTTTGGTGAATCCATCCTTCTGCTAAGCTTGTCAAGGTACAAGTTCATGAGACACTTGGTAACAGACCTTCCTACAGCTACACAGCTGACAGCATCCGCACCACTGTGCTGCCCAGGCAGGGGACTGCCCAGGCAGGGGACTACCCGCTGCAGGAGCCTGCCCACGGATGCAGCAATCCAGGGAGGGAGATGAGAAGGAAAGACGAGCTGAGCTGGTCCATGCTCTCTGTTAGAGCCTCTATCCCAGGACCCAGAGGAGAAAAGATGTGAACTGAAGCATGGGAGAAGCTGTCGGGGAGGAGAAAGGTATGTTACCTGGGAAAAAACTCTGGGAAAACAGCTGGCAGAAAGAAGCTGGGTCTGGAGACTGAGTAAAAACTTCCAGTGGCTGCAGAAGACACTGGAGCCAAGTAAGGGGAGCTGGAGGTTGATGAAATTCACAGGAAAAAAATCATTTTATCATTAAACAGAGAGGATGGAAGCCTTTCTAACCCTCACCAACACAGCACCCTGTCTCCTCCACTGATATCAGCTGGGCTGGCTGCGATACCACAAAGCGGCAGTGTGTGACCACTGATCTCCAACTGTCAACTGTCCTGGCTCAGCTGAACTCAGAAGCAAAATAACCCCAGTGATTGCTCTTTGGTAGCAACCTTATGTCTTACTTATTTCAGACTTTTTGTGGGGTATTAATGATGGCACATGTTAACATGCAGAATGAGGAAAAGAGGTGTTACATGCTTATTTGACCTGAAAAGCAGTGCTGGTGGCAGATACAAAAGACCATGTGGACAGATACAGCTGCCCTTCAAAGTTTCAGTAATGCACAGAAGTAGATGTGGGGCAATTACTTTCTCTCCTGTATGAAAGACCTATTTCAGATTTATACTCCCCAAATAAAACACTACCTGCCTCCTTGCTCTCTTCTCACTAATTTCCACCTGTAATATCTCTTCAGCTTGCCAGTTTATCAGTTTGTCTGCACAAATAAGCACACACATGTTCAAATCAAAGATGTTGCACAGTAATGGATAAACAGAATGAAGATGCCATTTCTTAATTTTATTTTTCTTTGCATTGATTCTAGTGTTTTGCAATCCAAGAAACATTAGGGTTTAAGTAAGTCAAGCATTCTCTTACATATTGTATCAGAGCTGTTACTCTTACAGTAAAAACACAGCCAGTTACCCTTGCTTGTATCTGTTTTAGTCTGAAGATGCTTAATCTTAAGAGAGTGCACAAAGTGTGAAAATGTTTTATCTATTCCATAGAATAACTGTTTCGTTTAAAGCACATATAGCTTACTTGGTAGTGGAGCTAACAGTCATTCAGCCTGCCCAATCATCAATCACGTAGATTTCATACTGGAAATGAGACCATAAGCATTTGAAAAAAGGAGATGGCATCATGTATAAAACACCTATTGCTCTTTTCATGCCAATATCCCTTCAATGGACAGCACCAATAAAGACTATTACAGAAACCAAGCAGTTTCCAAAATGGGAGCTGAGGGGGATTTCACCTGATGACTGAAGAACATGCTGTACTTGAAGAGATGTACAGGGCCAGGTTTTTGTGCCTCTTCCCCCACATATAGGTAGCAAGCACAAAATGCACCATCCTTACAAAAATAGGGAACCCAGGCACTACATAGTTACAACATTTTTCAACAGTTGCACAGTCTGCAATTTCCAACCGCCAGTATTCCTCCCCCCTTGGCTAAGGCTGGTGAGAGACTGTCCAAGAAACACAGTGCATGTACCCAAATAGAAGCTATTCACATAGACAATCTTTTATACTCTACCCGGTGTTTCAAAGAAGCTGTAGTGCGATTGACAAGCTGTTGAATTTCATAACATGTTCACAAAATGAAATAAGCACAATCTATGAGGAGAGATGTAATCTCACCTCATTAAATTCCTTTTTGAAGCCACCCCATGACCACTCACTGCTCCAGTGTGTTTAACTCAATATCCATCCTTTCACACACTTGAAAGATGGGGAAAAAATAAAATATGAATATTTCCTTTTCCTCTATTAAAATTTATGAAATTAAAATAGCTTCAGGTATGCTGTGTGAGCTGCCAAGAATATCCTTTGAAAGACAAATTAAAGCTTCAGTGTTGGTGCAGGTAAACAACCATGTGAAAACTAGTGGAACTTTTTAAATTTCAGCTTCTCCTTCCTAGTCTTTGTTGCTGTCTTGCTATTAAATATTTTCCTAGCTTTCCTTATATAAAATAAGGAGTGGAGCAATATTAGTATTTCAATGAATATACCAACAGATTTTTCCCCACATTGGGAAATAAACATACACACCTGGGACTTAAGTGCAGCTCCTGGAGCCCCAGACTTTCCTGATTAGAAGGACTGTAAAGTCTTGTTCCAATTCCCAATTCCTACTGTGCTTGCTTGAAGTTCCACATAACATAGGATGCCCTTTCTGTAGAACTACAGGATCACAGAATGGTTTGGGTTGGAAATGAAAAATTCAAGGAAACTGAACTGTTCACTGATACTTTCCAAGCAGCTGCTGAAACTGAGAAAGGGTTCAAACGAAGCAGCTTCTTAGACTCTGTTCAACATTTAGCTACTTGGTATTAACAAAAAAAACCCACAAAGAAACAACCCAAACACAACAAAATAACTCTGAAAACAAAGTCTGAAAGTGCTAATAAATGCAGCTAAATCATGCCTGGCAAGGCTAGAAACTGTCCTCAAAATTCCAGCTCTCTCACAGGAATTCATCTCTAGTGACAAGTGCAGCCAGCGTCCTTAGTGGACTGGGTTCTTTCTAAAAGCACAGGCTGGTACACAAATGCTTACAAATCCTACCTCATGTTTCAGAGAAGAAAGGCTCCAAGTTCACAGCCTTTCAGTGTCATCTTGATGCAGCCAAGAGCTTAGTCTCTGAGCTACTGCAGGAATAACCTTTCTTCCTTGACATTTGCCAACGTACTCTACAATGACACTGTGGTAAATATGCCAAAAGCTGAAAACACCTCATGTACAGTTCTAAGCATTACTAATCTTGGGAAATGCATGGAACACAGCAACTGCTGGTATCTAGGAGGGGAAAAAGAAATAATCCAGTGAAGCTTGTAAAGCTATTGCTATTAAAAACATGCCCTCACTTCATGTCTTACAATCTTCCTTTTAATTGGAAACTCTTTATAGTTTGAGCTAAAATTTTTACTTATTCTGAACAGCATTAAGAAAATCTGTTTACATATGCACACATGTATTTGTATAGTGATGCATCTACCATGCACATGGAAAATAAATGTCTCCTTCTCTCTCCTCCCTCTCTCCCCCTCACCCCCCTTGATTTGTTCAATGTTTCTAGACCACTAATCATGTACAGTGCTTTCCAATGAGCACTTTGCAGTTTCTTGATATATGGTGCCCAAAATTCATACTAGCTACAGAATCCTTACTCAATCAGATGGGCAGGAGGACTACTTCATCTCTTCTGCAGAATAGACTTCTCTTTGGACTTAGTTGAAAGCAATGTTTGCCTTGATCCCAAACCAGTCTACCACATTCAGCCTGTGATCAGTACCAACCCCACCCAACACGGGTGGTTATTTCTCTGCCTTGCACTTGAACTGCTGCCGAGCTGCAGTATCCTGCAGGAAACCCTGATGCAAAGACTGTGGATCCTGAAGAAATATGAAGGAAACGGATTGCAGAGAGTGGCTTGGCTCACATGCTTCTACTACAGTGCTGCTGAGTGTTAGGCTAGATGAACTGGTCACCTGACCCGTTAAAGCGTTTTGTATATTTTTACCATTTTGCCTATTTTGCAAAGTCATTTAGAATTGTAACCTGGTCCTTTGGCACATTTCCAGGTTGGCGTCATCTGCGAATTTAATGTGGCTATTTCTTTCCATCATACTCATAGATAAAACTAAGAAAGAGTACTGCATAAATCACAGACCTTTGCAAAGCCTATCTTGCAATATCATTCTGTGTTGATGGCAAACCATTACAGTTACTCTTGGCTTCTTTTTTTAAGCATGACACATTTCCTTAGCACATTCATGGGAGTTTCATGTGCAACAGGGTCAAATGCTTTATGCCAAGGATATGAATGTGAACACTTTGTTTAATACTAAACATGCCAAGGAAAGTGATGAAAACCAATCAAAGAACAAACTTGCATACTTAGAGCACAAGCCAAACCACTGTCTTTCCTGCACTGCATAAACCTTTTAGAATATTAGAAAGGCACAACCTCCATGTACAGAAAAAAGAGGAAAAAAAGATTAGAACCAGGGAGATCTTACAGCTTAATTCAAATATACTGGTGCCAGTTTTAATACTTATACTAGCTCCAATAGGTCTGAGGTCTAATTTCTAACACTTAGGTCTGACATATACCTGAACTACTTTTAAACACCTTGTATTTGTATGAAAACCAGAGGAGGACTTCTCCTAACTGGTCACAAAGACCTCTCAGCGAAGTAAGTAAGTACAACTGTAGTAGGAGAGAGACAAGTATTAGGTCTATACTAAAATAAGCAGTAGTTATAAAGAAGGACTTCCTTCTCCTCAGTCCCAGACAAAAATGTTATATGCTGTCTAACAATTCCAATTATCAGGTCCATAACTCTTTGGAAAAGGGACATGAAAGCATACATCATAAACCCCCTAAAACATTCTATCAATCATGTGAAGATATTTAAGATCTTCCACTTCACAATATTTTTTTAAAAGTCTGTATGAAAGTCTTGGAAAACTGTGCCCACAGGGCATGTCACCCTCCCAAATACTGAACAACAGGAACTTTATTCCCACTTTTATCCACAAAACCCCTTCAGCCTGAAAATCTATCAAGCAGCTGCACTGAACAGGGACTGTACTCTTTGCCACTATTTCCTGGTGGTAACTGATCCCACTCATGTTATTTATTATTTTATCATGGCAGCATAGCACGGGTTTTCCCACTGTGTAACCACAGTTAACATAGTTTCCATTGTACTATAACAGAAATCTAAGAACATACTCTTTGAAAGCTGAAAGCTGAAAGATAACAATGAGCCATTAGTCCCTGCAACAGCCTTAGGTCTCACTTGCATGGCACAGTTGCAGTTACCAAATTATAAATCTTTATGTCTACAAAGGTGAGTGAACAATTGCTAAGGGATAAAACCAAAAGTCTTGCAGAACTCTTCTGTGATTTTATTGATCATTTGCATTATGAGCACTAAACCCCCAGAACTATGTGCTTTTCGAAATGGGAAGAATTAAATACTTTTGAAAGAATTAAGTCATGACCTCTTTCAATTTCAGAATAATAATTTAGGGGGTGGGAGTGAAGAAGAATCCCATTTCTTGGTCATACCAAACTAGTCATAAAAAGCCACCTGCACAAAATGAGAAGTCAGCCTTAGCCCAGTTCCTGCAGATGCATTAACAAACCCTTGGAATTATTCAGCATTTACTGTGTAGGCTGGGACAGTGCTGGTTAAAACCTTCTATATTGAAGTCAGGTGGGAGAGAAAGTCTAGGCATCATAGATTCACCAACTCCACCTAAAATTATTTTGTCTACAATGTGTGTTTTAATGTTTGTTGAAGGCCAAGTGTATTTTTGCTGTATTGTGAATTCTGCATGTGGCAGCCTAACTCATGGGGGCAGCTCTTATTAATTATTGCTACAGGATAAATTCAAATGACCAAACTCCTTTAGTAAAAAGCAAACTTTTAACTTTTCCTCTTAAAATTATCATCTAGTAGAGACTGAAAGCACCACTGATGCTGTTAACATCCTGATTCAAACAAATATACATCCAACATCATATTACTGCACTTAAAAGTACAAGCATCACCTGAAACCTTTAATTTTAGGGTAAAACTTAACATAGCAGCATTTGAGAATCTGAAGGGGGCCTAAAAAGATGCCAGAGAAGGGCTTTTCATCAAGGACTGTAGTGACAGGATAAGTGGGAATGGGTTCAAACTTAAAACAGGGGAAGTTCAGATTAGATACTGGGAGAAGTTCTTCCCTGTGAGGGCGGTGAGCCCCTGGCACAGGTTGCCCAGAGAAGCTGTGACTGCCCCATCCCTGGCAGTGTTCAAGGCCAGGTTAGATGGGGCTTGGAGCAACCTGGTCTAGTGGAAGGTGTCCCTGCCCATGGCAGGGGATTGGAACTGGGTGAGCTTTAAGGTCCCTTCCAACCCAAACCATTCTAAGATTCTATGATTAAGTAGCACTAGGGACTGGCTTCTTCTCCTCCACCCAATAGGAAAATATCATTGTGATATTATCTCTTCCCCTCTACATCCTATTGTTGGGATGCCAGTGTCTTGGAAAATGCAACTCAATGCAGTGAGAGGCTGAATACTGGAAAGCACCTCATGTACTTGGTGTTTCTCACTGAGTGCATGTGTCTACCACACACAAAATCTGAGTTACAAAGAGGCTGCACGAGGTGGTAAATCACTGCTGTGACATTCACTGGGGAGGGCACAAGTAAACAGGAGGGAAAAAAAAGAGTATGTTTGAGACACCATAGCTGAAGAAGTAGAAGATAGCTCTTTTGCTGCTTTTTGGGAAGTATCTTGCAAGCTGGGCTGAAATGAACCTTGCTATACACAAATAGCAGACTTTGTATACCACATGGATAGGATCTGGCAGTATTTTTGAAAGAGGAATCTTAACATATTGCCATGGAGCTATTTATAGTCACCTCCATCATGCAGTAGAAATCTGACCTACTCTTTGGGTTTGACACACACCTGACATCTGTTTTTTTGAATCAGAAATTATGATGAAAGAAACATCATAAAAACAACATGAAAAGCAAAAAATTGTGAAGAAAAAAAAAAGAAAAGAAAGAAATAAACCCCTACGGCTGTGATAGTGTCAGCAGTGAAGGTTAACTTCTAACTCCAGCAGTCTGATGAGCTTGTTGTTATATTTGTTGAACCAGCATGCAGAGCTGGCATTCCATATTGTCTGTAATACTATACTGCTGGGATATGATTAGCTACTTAAAGGCATGTAATTTGCAGCGTGTAACTAACTCCACTGGACAGAAGGAAGCAAATTCTAAATGTACCCATATATGATAAGAAACATATCTTAAAGAGCCAGCAAACAAACCCACATGATTTCTAACCACAGCCTTTTCTGCAAATGAATCCTGAGAAAAGTTGGGAGAAGCTGACCATCACAAGGAGCCAGGTCTTCTCTGAGGAAGAGCAGAATGACACTACTAAAACAAAGCCAAAGTTAACACAGGTCTTTATTTAGTGCAACTTCTATAAAGCTATTTCTTCAGATCTAGCATGGAAAACAGAATTTGCAAAAGCATTCCCCAAAGAATAACATGGATCTTTGGTGTATGTTTTACCTGGACGGTTCCACTGGAGAAGAGCAGTGGCAGAAGGAAGAATCGGCTTCCAAACCAAACACTGCATTTAGATGCTGAGAATAAGCACTGTGTAAATATGTACATACAAAGGCAAATCACAGCCATTTAGACCTCATAATGGGGAATAAAAGTAGTATTATATCTAAAATACTGAAACCTCAGTTACTGGTACCTTTGCTAATAATAAACATAACCACAGAGGTAGACTAATTTGCCTGAGCATTTATTAAAGCAACCTTTGATTTACATGGATCCCCTCAAAGGCTACAAAAATCTCACTATCTTCCACAGCATCTCCATTTTTCCAAACAAAAAAAATCTTACTACCCAAGAAATTTAGTCTATTTTCCCCAAATGAGTCCTGCATCTTCCCCCTGTTCATTCTGGGAACATGCCCAACCCTCTAAAATAGTGTAGTTTATTTTTGCCAAAGCTAAAGTAGACATGAACTTTCATATCATTGGGGAAAAAAGTTCCATTCTGAACTATGAGGAGTCTGTTACAGGATCCACTAAAATGAATGGAAATATTACTCATCATTAGTTTTAGCTTAAGTTTAAGTAAAAGGCTGAATCTTAAGAACTGTCTTTTGCTTAGAACAGGTGCTAGGAGTTAAGGAATATTTGACCTGCAGAAATTGGGAAAGATAATTGACCCCTTCAGCTGTCCCTCAAGTGCCAAGCAAAGCTCAGATGCAGGAGACACCCAGGGCCACGTGTTTTCCCATTTCTTATCTTTCAGGAAAAAAACCCAAACCAGCCAACCAACCAAACCTTCCTTTCTTTGTTAGAGTAAAACACACCCAAAAATGGAGTATAAACCCATTGTGAATTTGTCTTTTAGCTTTGAGGAAACTGATTCCTGGATCTGAGTTTCACCCCATCAGTCTGCCTCTAGTTTATTTTTTTCTAAAGTAATCTTGTTTCAAGGGATATCATCTTAACTCTGAATACAGATCCATAACTTTCTGCAGCAGCAGATCTCACAGGAACACTGTCAAGAGCAACAGTAGAAATCTTTCAAGTTTTCACACGTTTCATGCTCACAATCTGAAAGGCTGCCAAAGAAATGATTATTCGCTCAAAAGAGTGAGGGATTTGTACTGGGTAAATGTTACGCTGCCTGTTCCACTACGCGCTTCATGACCAAAAGACAGTCAACCACAGCAACAAGTATGGGACATAGAGCAAACACAACCTGAACTTCAGCACTAGGCACTGCTATACTATAGTTACTTTTTAACAGAAGGCCATGGCAAGGGATTGTTTTGACATTATTTCAGTTGTAAGACCCTTGCAATCCTAAATGATCTTTCTGAAAACTAAAAATCTAGATAATTAAGTCGGCACACACACGCTTCCATTGTCACATAGGCCACTGCTGGTCTGCAAGGCTTATCTTTGAGACCTGCTAAACCTTTCTGGAAAGAAAAGGCTTTTAGGAAAGTAAACACAACCTAACCAGTTGAACCCCTCTGAGGTTCAGAGGTTAGCAGAAGGAAAGGGTAACCACAGGTTCCTGCAGTGCATGTGCAGCCTGATGCTGAACACCAAGAGTGGTTGCAACCACTCCAACTGTGTAGACCTGGTCCTCACACAGGGACTGCCAGTGTCAGACCCCCAGACCCCTAGCATTTGAAACAAGCATGACACATTTAGGTTTAATTCCTACCTGGTAAAAATAAAGTTTCTCGCATTTCTGCCCTGGCTTCTTCAGAGAAGCATCGTTTTTTCAACCACTCAGCTTCATATTCACTTGCATGTTCATCAGGCCACGTAATAGACATCTTCCATCATAAAATAAAAGATTATTTTAGAACAAAAGACACTTGGAAATTTCAGAACACCACCACCAAAAACTCAAACCCCTCCCCCAAACCTAACAAACCTTTAGAAACTGCAAAAGTTGTCATATTTAGATCAATAATATCAGAGTTAAGCTTTCCCTGGAGCAGAATGACAAACAAATACTGAAAACCTAACCTGAACATCATCCAAATTCTGACACCTTTTAGAAATGCTCATTTTCACATGAACCCTTGACCTAATTTGCTGTTTTGTGTGGGCTGCTTTCACTGTGGGGGCTGCATTTAGTAGAAAGAGGAGAATCACAGAAGCTGGCACATGTCACTGGGGACAGCGCTTCAACAGGAGAGAGCAAAAATATCTTCCAAAACACTGACTGCTTGTTAAATAGAAAAAGGACAAGATGAACAGGCAGGAAAGAAATGCCAGGAGAGAAATCCCATACGTTTGTAGTCTTCCCTCTTTCAAACAAATGTTTAAAAGGTGTTGGATTTTTAATTCTGGAAAAAAAAAAAAAATAAGGGAAAGCAACCACGTGCCTTTGCCTGCCATGGACTGAAAGAGCTCTGTGCGGCACAAACTGTGCGGCTGAATTCTCAAGGCTGTTGAGTAGGTATCAATTCCCATTTCACATAATTCCCTTTGTACACATGATGGTGAAAAAACAGTATCAGTTTAGGATTAAAGCTGTGTTTCATCAGTTCCTGAGTATAAGTAGAAGCAGACTATCCCTTTACAATAATAATACATTTGTATATTCAAATAATGAATTCACACAGCATTAATTTTGGCAACAAACAAACAACCTGGGAGATCAGAATTCCTCAGTACAGACCCTAACCCAGTGCCTGAGCCCCTCCACGCTCATCCTGCAGCAATGCTGCTCCAGCTGCTACAGGGTTGACTGATGCATCTTTAACATGTTTAAAACATCTTTAAGTGTAAAATGAAGGAAATGAGTTTGCATGCCAAAGGATCCATATACTGCTTTTAATAAAGCATATAAAATCTAAATGATACGTTAGTTTTTTATAAGGCAGGAAAGATTAAAATTCATAGGGAGAGCAGTTCCTGTCCTGTTCTGCCCAATAGCCTCCTTTTTTTCACAAACAAATGTTAATGTAGGTAGGTAGATACAGATACAGACACTAGGCCAACTGTGAATATTGGGTCCAACTTTGGTTTGAGTGATTGCTCTATGATAAAATCTTTTGCACATTGGAAATTAGCTAATAGACTGATATTTTTGTTATGGGTTAAGATCATCACTTTGCCATGTGTTTTTCTGATTTTTAAGCCATTTACTTACAGAATAAAGTGGGGGGAAAGGTGTAAGTGTAATAAAATGTGTGTGGAACGTCTACATTTTCTTTTCAACATCTGGTGATGAAGAAACATAGAGCAGACCTTTAAAAAGCACAGTCTGAAACCTAGAGCTGGTGTTTCTGCAGCCTGTGCACAGTATCTATAAAGAGAAGTTTCATATAAAGGTGGAAAGACCTGAGTTCCCCAAATTGCAATTATTCCTAAAAGCTTTGTGAATACACAGTAGGGTTTGCAGTTAAGTAGACTGTGATCACAGTATAACCTGGGATTGGCTGCTATTTAACAAGTACTGCTGGACAAGTCTCATGGGAGGGTGAGTGGGGTTTGTCCAAATACCTTTTTCCTATCTGCCAGAGTGACTTCCTTCACCACGACGTTCACGTCCAGGTCCTCGAAGAGCAGCTTGCGTGCCCTGGCTGAGTGCAGGAAGCAGTGGGGACACTGGCAGTTGTCCCTCAGCCACACACAGGGGTAGCGGCTCTCGCTCCCATCCTCCCACTCCACACGGACCAAGTGACCCGCATCCAAAGCTTCCACCTTCCGTATCCCTGGATTCATGCTGAGCAGCCCGGCAGTGTGGGGCCCCTGAGCAGCACGATGCCAAGTGGTCCCAGTGAGCAGGGTCCTGCTCTTGTGCGCCGGTGGCAGGCAGCAAGTCCTGCCCCTGGGGACTTTGGTCCTCAGCAGGACATTAGCCACCGCCCTCCACATTCTGGGTTCTTGAATGAAACTGTCAGAGGAAGAATGCCTTGGAGGAGTTCCTAAAGCACCATGAGGAGCCGTTTGTTAGTGAAGGAGACAGTATAGCCAAAAAGAGCATTTTAGGATGATTTTCCTCTCCCTTTCTGCTACCTAGACCTTTAGGAACATTCATTATCTGTTGCTTACACTTTCTGAGGCACAGGGGGTGTACTCAGGCCCATCTATCCAAAAATCCCTTAGTTTATCAGGGCTTCAATTTGATTCATCATCTTGGCCATCTTTTGTTTCTGAAGGCAGTTCATCATGTGTTACACAAATAGTGTCTTTCAGAAAGACACCTCCAGTTGATTTCTACAAACCAAAAGTAGGAGCTATTACCAGCCATGATCAAAAGCTAAAGCCTTAATGTACACATACCTTAATTCCTGCTGTGGGTACTACAGAAAGGAGAACACAGAACCAACCTCCTTGCAAGAAAAAGCTTTGTAATCATGACTTTAGCTAGAGCAAGAGAGTTCTGCAAGAGCTCCTTTCTCCTTGCACAGCTTTCTATAGATACAGTCTTTTATTTAAAGCTAGCTGCATACTGTATTGCAGATAGACGATGCATCCAAATCTTAAATTAAAAAAGAACTTCTAATTTTTTTCTTATTCAGAAAAATACTTGGCCTCCCCCTGAATTAGTTAAGTCATTACGTGTATCTTTTTCTGTTGTTCTTAGGCTCACAGGGCAAAATATTGATCCCTTCCTAGGACCAAGGTCTCCCCACTTGTCTTTGCACAGGGAAAACATCAGTGGCTTCAGTATTTTGACTCAGTAAGACCTACTGGAGTTATCAGTATCTATTTTTTAACTTTACTACAAGTTAGAACAATGTTACACAGGACCCTGGGGTCTGCTTTTATTTTTATTCAATTTCATTGAGTATAGCAAAGCTTTCTTTTGTTTGTGTATGGTAGTGCTATTGGAACCCAGTAATTATCACCTTTCCCTTGCAATGCAGCCCAAGACACAGCTACAGCTTTGTGTTACAGACTTAAACACCTTCTATCCAAAAGTGAGTTCATATCCAGACTGTCCTTCCTTTTATATATATATATAAATACATAGACACAAATATGCATATATGTATGCATAGCTCCACCTTAATTCTAAAGCATTTTTCAAGTACTGCAATATTGCTCCTATCTGTAAAAATATTTACACTGCAAGACCAGCTGCAGCATACTCCTGATATTTCTTGGATAAAGGTTTATTATGTATGACTGTAAAGATGTAGTATGTTTTAGGGTTTTTAAAATGAGATAATAGGATACTTTAATCTCTCTAAAACGAAAGACAACAGCTAAAACACAATGAGGTTTTCCAATAAACTGAAACTTTAGAATATCTGGTTTAAAGAAAAAAGAAGAGGATGACAATTTTTACATACCCTAAACTTCTGCTACATCTGTTCTGGTTTCAGGATAGTTCTCTGTTCAAGGCAGTGGGTTACCTGATGAGTAATGCGTCAGATCCACAAATACACTTAAGCAACTAAAATATAGTTTAGATGAAATTAGAACAGTTAAAACGCAAAAAACATTGCCTAATTGCTTAGGCAACTCAGAGGCTGTTGACTGTTGTCCTTCTGCATACAAGGTTATCTGAATCCCATAAATGGTAATACTACCCATATCCAAGATTATGCAGAGAGAACTGAGTATCCTTGCGTATACTCCTTACTCAGTTCACTGATGGGTGCTCCTCTGCTTATTAGAGGGGACAGGGGAAATTCTGAGAACTGGATATACATAATATACACCCAGCTAAGTCGTTCATTACCAAATTTGTCCATAATGTATTTCATACATTCATAACATTCATCTGTACCTAATAGCTCAGGTACGGGTTTTGTACACAATTTTCTCATCTTAAGTGGCTTGTCGAATAATTTCAATATTATTCGCATGCTTAGTGCTTAACCTAAGCAAAGGCTCTTCTTTAGCTTCAGCACGGAGTTTATAACTACCTGGATGTTGTATTTGAGCTTACTATAAATATTTTTATACAAAATGGCAAAAGAAAAAGGGACAGGAAATAATATTTAAGCATTTACTTTCTGAATGTCCTCAGGGAAAGTCTGTCACTAAGTTTAAAGTCTTATGTGAAGGTTGCCAGATTCAAAGGGCTTCTAAGTTTCTCCTATTTTACCATTCAATTAAGAAATCTGAATTTGCTTCTAAGAGCTTCCTCATAGCACTAGTGGTAATAGAAAACCACATTTCTTTTTATGGCAAGAAACTGAGGTGAGTTTACTATCTTCCTCTCACAGATGTTGTTTAATATTTGTTCACCTGGTAATGGGTAACTCAGTCATGCAGAAATGCATGTCAAGCAGAATCACTTCTAAATCCATGGCAGTAAGTTTTGTAAATGCTTTGGAACAAAAGGTCAAAAAAACCCACAGATGCAATCAATATTGCTAGATGTGATTTCTAGATAAAATAAAAGAAAACCAAAACTTCTGGAAGCTACTGAGGTGAGATACATGTAATTTTTGTTACAATGGAGAAAGCTGTAAGCTGAATGGGAATTTTCACCCTTGCTTGGATATGAGAGAAGCTTGTGCAGCAGGGCTCAACTTCAGACATATACCAGTGACCTACACCTGGACATCATACGCACAATCCCCAACATCCCTAACTAATAGGCACCTGTGGATCACAATTTAGCTGACCTCAGAAACTGTTTTAGGATGAGACAAAATGAACTGTTTCTTCTGTCCACTGACCCCAGAATGAGCCTCAGTGACTAGCTCCAACATGGATGTTATGCCATTGGTTTCCATATTCAGTAAGAAAGCTTCTCATGGCATTAATTTTATGATTAGGTAATGTTTTTGTTTACAGACAACCACTAAACACTGTACTGCTGCAAGAACTGTGGATGGAACAAGAAGAAAGTCTACACTGCTGTCAGTGGTACACCTGTTTCACAAGACAGCAGGATTTGGTGTAATCAGTCAAACTTATTGTTAATCACAAAGTACTCTTTTGAAACACTTCTAGTCTTATTACCCAGAATCTCAAAGAGCCACTGCCGCCTGCAGAGAGGGGAGGATCTCCTTCACAGGCTGCAGCAGAAGCTTTCAATAAATTTAGGATAGGAAAAGATTCCTCTGAACACTAAAATATTGATAAAAATCACTACACGTGGCTTTTTTAATATGCAAGTCTACTTGGTCTACTGTTACTCTGCCCCAAGACATAGTCAGCTCTTTCAGTTCTGTCTAGTGATTGAAGTCAATGAACTTGTACCTACATAGCACTGCTGTTAATTGGGAAAGAATCAGCTCCAGTATTATTCAGTTTGCTGGTTATGCAAGAGGAAGCATCAAAATTATTATAGCAAAAATATTTCCCTCTTAAGCATTTACTATGTAAATACAATGCAGTGTTTGCATTAAACTTCTGTTTCTGTCCTCTCTGTAAAGCAATGGTTCGGGTTAACCACCCACCAAGAGAAATCTTGTGACAAAAAAAAAAATGGCTGTTTATTTTTTCCTTTAGTCATATCATAGTGTCATTATTAAAATGAAAACCCAGATGAAAATGATTATCCACTATAAAAATAGCTGCTACAGCATGCCCTCTAGATTGTTTTATTCTTAGATACACAAATCAGATAGATCTGCAAGCCTGTTTTTTGTCCCTTACATACAGCATCACAGCAGAAACTTCTCTCTTCAGTAGGATTTTTCTCAGTCTGCATCAGTGGGGTGGTAGAGTATTCTGAGACCTCCCCAGGGACCACCAGCCTCCAGCTCTCCAAACCAACACCGAGGAAAAGAGTAATCAACAGTTCCTGCTGGAACAACAAAGGCAGCCCAGTGGTGGCATTCCTTCTTCCTGGAGCAATGAATGACAATACATAGAGCTGGGATGAAATATTTCTCAAGCATCACTAGCAATCCTGTAGCTGCCACACAAACAAGAAAACCCTGTCTGATGGCTCTGCCCATTGCCAGCATGCTGTAGGGAAAGGAAACATGTCCATGAACCGGATGGGTTTGTCTTGAAATAGTGTGTTATTGATGATTTCTAATTAACTAATCTTTCTCTATGTTGAATATGCATAGGACATAAAGGTGAGCCTACAAATGTCAGTGAAGAATTCAAAGTGATCCAGTAAATCCTACAATTGCACACTTAATAGCTAACTACTACCTTCCGACACAACATCAAAGAAAACATTGCTCCCCCTGTACTAGAAAGTGTAGCTATAAAGGGTGGAACTGGGCAAAATGATCATTTCTGTTCCTGATCATGTGCACAACTGTAACTACTGGGTTATACTGCTGTTTTCCCAAAACCTTTAGATTAAGACACGATACTAAATGCTAGAGAAATGCAGTTTTATGTCTCAACCCCCCTGCCATCCAAGACAGCTGAGCTGCTGGTAAAGAATGAAGTTGTTTAGAGGTATGCCTTGTTATTTCTGTTTGATTTTTACATAACAGTAGGATGCACATCTCAAATCAGTGGATGCTAAATTACCACCATGAAGTTTTCAGCCCTTCAGGAGGTTTCAGCCCTTTTCCCCTCTGTGCTGCTATTTTACCCTTGAATTTCAGTCTGTACTAAACTACAAGCAGACTCACTGGTTTGCTGGAAGCTAGCACGTTCATAATCATGGTCAAATTGGCAAGCAACTAATACTGCAAAGCAAATTCTCTTCATTCTTGTCTCTAAACTAGTAATCTGCATGAACCTGGAAGACACCATCCATAAGTCTGCTCTCAGTTATCGGACCTTGGATTTGCATAGTTTAAAACAAATACTACCAATAGCTCCTGTGAGTCCCACTGGCCCTTGTGAATACCATCCCAGGCTCAGGATCATGGATTTTCTGTCCACATTGTCATTATTCACTCAGAATCAGCAGCACGGCGAGGGCAAGCCCAGATGCTGACTAGCAGTTCGGATTTAAGACAATCCCTACTACCTGAAGGCTGCTGCTTTCACTCCTCCCAAGCCCTCCAGTTCCAAGGTAACTGGTTACAAGTTCTCCATTCTCTTTCTCAAAAATCTGTCTCCTCCAGTTTTCTCAAACCTCACGCCACCAGACATCATCCAGACTCCCTTGTTTGCAGACACCAGAACTATGTTTACTGGCTTTCCCAGCACAGCTACTTCAAATTTAGTTGTGGTTAACGGTACTTTCAGACAGCTGAGCTGCTCTGGATAACACATGTTCTCCGCACACACGGTTAAGAAGCTGCAGAGAAGTGAAGGGTGTAATTTTGTGTCATAACCAAGTTTTAGCCTTAGAAGTAACTTGCTTGTCAGTGTAACCAGCTCCAAGTAACAGAATTACATGCTGCCCTGGCACCATGGAGGTATAAAAACCTGGATAACTGCAGGAAGAACCCGTACTAGCCTCTGTTTGAACTGAGATTTCGTGTCTTTTGTATTTTTGTAAGTATTGCCTGAGTCAAAAAAATCAATGCAAACTTTAGAAGAATAGTCTAAATAGAGCACACGTAGTGCCTTGGATTGCGAGGCTGAACGGTACCCCCTTGTGTAGAGGCGTAGCAAAGCGCCCCGGCAGGAAAACATTGCCGGGTGTTATCTCGGATTACAACAGAAACACAGCAGCCAGTATGCACCAGAAAGCGAAAATCCAGCACGTTTACAGCGCTTCGAGACAGCCCAGGAAACACTGCCAGGGAATTCCTGGCTAGGAGCAGGGCTGCGGCCCCTCTCCCGCTCTCCCTCTGCGAAATGAGCCTGATGGGAGCGCGCAATGAGGACGCTCGTCCATGCAGGCGGTGTTATGCGGTCCAAGCGCCCTGCGACGCGCTTCCCCCGGGACAGCGGGAGGGACTCGATACCTGCGGCCACGCCTGGCGCCGGGAGCGACTTTACGGCCCGGGACGCTGCCGGCGTCCGCCCTGGTCCCACTCCCCAGCCCTGTTCCCCCTTACCTCGCCCTGGCCCGGCCCGGCCCGGCCCGGCCCCGGCTCGGCACCGCCGCAGCGCCCTCCCGGGCAGCGGCGCCGCAGTGTTTTTTCCCAGGGAAGGCGGTTCGGGATCTCCTTCGGGATAAGGGGGGGGGGTGGGTGGGTGGGGGGGGTGTCTTTCCCTTGGAAACACATCGGGGAGAACAGGGCTCGGTTACTTCCTTGTTACCACCTCACGGACCTTGCGCTTATCGGAAAGATGGATTTAAACGGCGTTTGGATTTGATTTGGAGATGAATGGCTTTTCCCAGCTGTCATTCCCCATGGCTACTTCTCCCCCGTGTGAAACACTTTCCAGCCACTCCAGCCTCCCCGTTTCTGGTGAGGAGAGGGATCAGGCTAAGAAAAACCTTTTTCGGACCACAGAGCCAAAGCAAGGACATAGGAAGAAATATCCCCCAGAGTGTCCTGGCTGCTGTCTCTGGGTGTGATGAGCCCCATGCACTCACAACAGAAGGGAAAAAAACATAAATAAGAAAAAAACCCAAGCCAAATCAGGGTCTTTATATGCCAGATATAGCTTACATTAAACATCACTGAATACTAAAGACAGCCTTTACAGGCAAGATTTAGTGGGAATATGGCCAAATGGAGTCTATGTTGTGGCCCAGAACATCCCTGTTTCAGATGGAGCAGCCGTCTGAGTTAATGGTGCAGATCTGGATCAACACTACTTTGGCCAGGAGGACAGGGCAGTTCTCAATAACGGAGAGGCCACATCTTGAACCCTGTGTTCAATTCTGGGCCCCTCACTGCAGGACATTGAGGTGCTGGAGCGGGTCCAGAGATGGGCAATGGAGCTGGTGAAGGGCCTGGAGCGCAAGTCTGGTAAGGAACAGCTGAGGGAACTGAGGGGGTTTAGTCCGGAGAAGAGAAGGCTCAGGGGGGACCTTATAACTCTCTACAGCTACCAAAAAGGAGGATGGAGTGAGGTGGGGGTTGGTCTCTTCTTCTGAATAACAAGGGATAGGAAAAGAGGAAATAATCTCAAGCTGCACCAAGGGAAATTTACGTTGGATATTATGAACACTTGCTTCACCAAAGCATTAGGATAGGCTGTGCAGGGAAGTGGTGGAGTCACCATCCGTGACACATGTAGATGAGACACTTAGGGATGTGGTTTAGTGGTGGACCTGGCAGTGTTAGGCTAAGAATTAGATTCGATGACTGTAAAAGGTCTTCTCTAACCTAATCTCTGTGATTCAATGAGATGAATTTACTGTCAGAGAAATCTTATGAGCAACCAGCTTCAGGCAGAGAAGCTTCCCGGGAATAAATTGAAAACCAGCATTAACATACCCCTATTATTTAGTACCCATTACCTGCTGGCTGGCAAATATGTTAATGCTGCATATTTCTCACGGTTGAAGGGAAGGAGGTTCTAACAGACACGTGGTTTGTGTGGTTGAAGGCAATGGTGGAATGTAGCACTTTCCAGTTTTTGGCCAGAGCAGGCCATGTTGGTGTTCAAGTTTTCAGCTTTTACTGGACTGGACTCCCCATCTTCTTCAGTACACATAAGTTGGTGGCATGACATGAAAAAGAAGATCTGAATTAAAAAGAACTAGGGAAACCTTTGTCTTTCTTCTGACCGCAAGCTTTTTCCCAGCTATGCAAGAGGCGTCTGCTCCACTGGACACTTTGTGACCATTCTGCTGTCTGCAAGAGCATCCAGAGGAATCCTGGTGCCTCAGTATAACCAATAAAGGGGAAACCTTCAGCATAAATGTTGCCTAAGCAGCACTTTTCACAGGCACTAAAGCCTTCAGAAAGATAAAAAGTTGGCTAGTCGAATGGAAACAAATACATGCAGAAATACATGCAAAAGTGAAAACATTCAATGACAGTTCAGAGACTGTCTAAGCATTTTGGCAGTGAAAAAGGTCTAAGACTGAGTCTGTGACTTATAGGAAATGAAATATTTTTGTTGGTAGTTATCATTCAGCATCTTCAATAAAAAGCAATCTCCAAGTGCCAAAGCACTGCTGTAATGCATGGAGCTGGATGCTCTACTTTCATTTAAGGAAACAGTGGTAGGAATTAGTTGGTTTCAAATAAGATCCCAAATTAATTTTCTACCTTTCACATTCTTGCCTTGTTTTTTTCCCATACGCTTTACAGAACAGACACATTCTTAATTGTCATGGCTGTCTTTCTGTTTATTTTATTTATTTTGCTGTCTTCCTGTTAATTTAATAGAATCATAGAATAGTTAGGGTTAGAAAGGACCTTAAGACCATCAAGTTCCAATCCCCCTGCCATGGGCAGGGACACCTCCCACTAGACCATGCCACCCAAGGCTCTGTCCAACCTAGCCTTGAACACCACCAGGGGTGGAGCATTCACAGACTCCCTGGGCAACCCATTCCAGTGCCTCACCACCCTCACAGTAAAGAACTTCTTCCTTATATCCAATCTGAACTTCCCCTAAATTTTAATCCATTACCCCTTGTCCTGTCACTACAGTCCCTAATGAAGAGTCCCTCCCCAGCATCCTTATAAGCCTGCTTCAGATACTGGAAGGCTGCTATGAGGTCTCCACGCAGCCTTCTCTTCTCCAGGCTGAACAGCCCCAACTTTTGCAGCCTATCTTCATACAGGAGGTGCTCCAGTCCCCTGATCATCCTCATGGCCCTCCTCTGGACTTGTTCCAACAGTTCCATACTCTTTTCATGTTGAGGACACCAGAACTGCACACAATACTCCAGGTGAGGTCTCACAAGAGCAGAGTAGAGGGGCAGGATCACCTCCTTCTACCTGCTGGTCACGCTCCTTTTGATGCAGCCCAGGATACGGTTGTCTTTCTGGGCTGCAAGCGCACACTGAAGCCGGCTCATGTTCATTTTCTCATCGACCAGCACCCCCAAGTCCTTCTCTGCAGGGCCGCTCTGAATCTCTTCTCTGCCCAAGCTGTAGCTGTGCCTGGGATTGCTCTGACCCAGGTGTAGGACCTTGCACTTGTCATGGTTGAACTTCATAAGGTTGTCATCAGCCCACCTCACAAGCATGTCAAGGTCCCTCTGGATGGCATCCCTTCCCTCCAGCGTATCAACAGAACCACACAGCTTGGTGTCATCGGCAAACTTGCTGAGTGCGCACTCAATCCCACTGTCTATGTCAGCGACAAAGATGTTAAACAAGACCAGTCCCAACACCAATCCCTGAGGGACACCACTCATTACTGGTCTCCAGCCGGACATTGAGCCATTGACCACAACTCTTTGCATGCGGCCATCCAGCCAGTTCTTTATCCACTGAGTGGTCCACCTATCAAATTGATGTCTCTCCAATTTAGAGACAAGGATGTCGTGTGGGACAGTGTTGAACGCTTTGTATAAGTCCAGGTAGATGATGTCAACTGCTCTGCCCCTATCCATAAGTTCCGTAGCACCATCATAGAAGGCCAGTAAGGCCTAAAGAAATAATTTGTTTGGTTTCTTTAAATAACTAATATATATCACCCCCTTCATATAAATACATTGTTCAAAATGAGGGACTTGAAAATTCTAAATTATATTCAAGGTTTGATAGATTGGATGTCTGGTAGACAAATTAATTTCATATATATTGTTTATGAAATATATACTGTTTACAAATTGCTCTATTTACTTATTCCAGAGTTTTAGTTACTCTCTGTTAAAGAAAAAGAAAGAAGGAACTTTTAAGGAGTACAAACCTTAGTCCTTGTGTCAATCACTAATCTGCAAGTAGTAGCTCATAGGAAACGGCTGTGCTGAATGTAGATTGTTGCTTGAGAAGCTGCGGGTTTTAGTTTCCTGACTCTTATGCTGTTGGTTTTGCAACCTATTACATAAAAGCTAGGTTTCTCAAGTATTTTTGCTTCTTTCTTTTAGAACCAGTGAACATTAATATGTGCACATAATTATGCTATTAATTGCATATTGGCTGAAAGAAAGTATTTATATTACATACATTTATAATTCACTTATTTTCACTAATTAAAGGGAGAATCAAGAGAATCAATTTGTTTCAAGTGCAGAGAAACAAATCACATTATGTCTAAATAATATATTTAGGGGTTATTGATGAGTGAAATTTGTTATTAACATGAATTAAGTATATAAGCATGCTTACAATTCCCTATCAAACTAAAAAAACCAGTTTTGTTTAAACCTTGGGAAAGGAAGCTGTACATATATAGGAAAAGGGGTATAATGACCTTAAACTAGAAGAGGGTAGATTTAGATGAGGCATTAGGAAGAAGTTCTTCCCTGTGAGAATGATGAGGCACTGGCACACGTTGCCCAGAGAAGCTGTGGCTGCCTCATCCCTGGCAGTGTTCAAGGCCAGGTTGGATGGGGCATGGAACAACCTGGTCTAGTGGAAGGTGTCCCTGCCTGTGGCAGTGGATTGAAATGATCTTTAAGGTCCTTTCCAAACCAAACCATTCCATGACTCTATATACCAACAATGGAGATTTTTTCCAAGCCAAAAGGGGAACATTTTGAAGTATTATAACAAGAATAAGGAAGGTGTGAAAACTGAAATGGTCACAAATCTCATTTGGTAACAGCAGCACTCAGAGGTGTTTGCAAGACCGAGTCTCTATTTTTATAAGGAGTATTACATAACACACAAGTGGAAAAGTATCCTCTCCAAGTGGACATAAAAACAAGCTGCCTTCAAGATGACGTAACTCAGCTAAACATGAACCATTAGTGTTGTGCTTGTATTTGCAGCACAACAATTGCAGAAAGAATTTTAAGAGAGGTATGCCAGGAGTGCTATATAATGAAAATCTGGACCTTATTGATTTTACAGTATATTTACATGCCTTTTTGCTGCCACAACATCATTTTGCTGGGTCCTGTAGCGCAAGATTAATTTGTTGATATCCTTTGGGCTTTACTCTGACGCTATCATTCATACGGGGAAGTATGAAGCTGTGGGGGTTATGCAGTAGGTTTCCATGTGAATACTGGTCTACACAGTAATAAAAGTCAACGTTGGCAGCAATTAGTAGGTAAAAGGCATTGTAAAATTTAAAGTCGCAGGCTAAAATGCAAAGAGCGTAAGAAGCAGAACATCCTTAGGAAGCAGAACATCCTTAGGAAGCACACTCTAATGTTCGTCCAATAGATTTGTTACCCTGACATTACAATAAAAGGCTATGAAGCAGAGAATATTCTCAGTGCAGTCAGACATACCAACAACAATGATGTTTTCCTGGCCCTTTGAGTGTCAGCTCTGCATGCCTGCTGAGGAGGCATAAGCAGCTACTTGGAGCAGGCTCAAGATGCCTCTGTGGCAGGACAGACTGAAATGTAGCTCAGAAATGTAGAAGAATTAATATTAAATTCAGTAAGACTATGTAAGTAAATAAACACCATGCAGGTTGCATATGGTTGTGGAACCAGAAACAATGGAAAAGGATTAGGATAGGTGTTATAAATCAGTATACATGTAGCACAAGGGGATGGCTGACTTTCTGAAAACCCTAATTGCTACAGAAATAGAAATGTTCCAAATTAGTGTCTAAGGTAAAGGGGCACAGGGTGAACTTCAGTTCATTCTTGATGTACATGGTCAGATTTATTCCTCTGCACTAGTATTAGGAAAAATACCTGAGCGTGCTTTACCTCTTGTTCATTCACTGTTTTTTTCTAGGGTTACTCTTCTGAAATTAGAGAATATGCAAGATACTAGTGAAAATGAGAAACCTAACAGCATCCTGACTCGTGCTGACCCATTGATGAACTAGCTTGTGTTTTATTGTGTTTCTGTTAGAATCCAGAGTTAATAAGTATATTACTTTGTAAGAAAGCATCAAAACTTAGAAATCATTTGCAAGACATTTGACATAGGCACTCATACTCTGAATTTTCATACAAATCTCAGTTAAATCACATGGAATTAGACACAAAATAATATCCACAAAAAAGAACAAAGCCTGCTATTAAGAAAAGTTGACTGCTCTTGGTTAACCAAAGAGCTGTCAACACAGAAAGTGTATGGGAAATAATTCTTTAACATTACTCAGGTAATGGCATAAGAAGATCTTACATAAATTTAAGTGAAAGAGCAGAGAACCTAAAGCCTACTGAATTGTCTTGGACCTAGCACTAAGCTGAAAATCTCGGTCACATTATTTTTGAGAAGAGGTAATAAATAGAATAGAAAACATCTTACAGTTTCGACAGCCTGTCTATAGTAAAGTCTTTTATTTGCACTAAACCTAATTTATGTTGGTAACTCTTGTTGCAGTTGAAATGTTTGCAGTGTGGAGAAAGTATGGAAAATACAGAGCAAGTGCATTGCTTTTTTGGTCATCCTGCACTTTCCAATACCTAGCACTGGATAATGAATCTCTCCCTAAGCCAGCCTTCTCCAAGGGCTTTCTTTGCCCCTTGTGAAGAAAGTTCAGACACAAACACTTACTACTACATAGGCAGTTTCTAAGTACTTCAGACAGTTACACGTACAGCCTGAGGAAGGTTGTCACCTGAGAAAATATGATACACCTGGCATTGTGTTTTCTTATGAAAGAATGTTAATGGCATATTGGAGACCATCAGAAATACCTCCCCAAGGTAAGGCAGGTTTCAAGGACGAACAACTACAAGCCATGAGTGACTCTGTCCAAGCCACATCATTAAGAAGGTAATGATTATGGAGACCATATGTTTTTCTTGTTACAGAATTAGTCATTAAATTCTGCCTTTTCCAGTTGTAAACTGATCCTGTAGGCAGGATGACAACTTTATGAAGAAAATAAGCACAGCTATAGTCTTTTTATATGTATATATTCTAATAAAAGCTTTATAAAAAAAGCTTTTTATTGGGGTATTTTTAGGGTATTTTTGACAGTTTCACATACTTCAGGAATGAAATACGTACCCATAAGTTGTTTAATTTTTGCTAATGGCTTGCCAAAAAATTTGAAGTAACAGAAAATAAATTCCCCAGTGGGCTGTAAGTAAAAATACATTTTAAAAGACAGAAAAAAGCCAGCTATTGAATGTACAGGTTTACCTCAGGAATAATGGCCATCAAATACATTTGACTCAACAACACTTCAGTGTTAGCTGAAAAATTCTTTACCAATTACAAAAGCGATACATGAGCAAGAAGCTGGTAAAGTAACATGAAGCCCATCTAAATAAACAGCTGCAGCAGCAACAGACGCACTCCATAAAATTTCCCCACAAAATTCACATTTTCTCTATTTCTTGGTGTGGTTCTGATTAGGTCAACCTGAGATACTTTGGAAGCTGCAATTTAGAATGTCGCAATTTACCACCACCATCATGAATTCCTAGCCATTGACTTTTCACAAGGCCAGCACTGCCTTTCCTTTCCCAAGCTTTTATTTGCTCTGCATTCATACGTGAAGCCTCTTTCTTTCCATGAGTGTATCTGTAGATGTGAGAACATCCATAGTAGACCCCTGCCTTCAAAAGTGAGCTACCTGGAGAGGAGTGGAGATGTGTCTCTTAATGCCTTGCTTTGACCCTTGATGAATTAAATTGCAGGCTGAGTCACAAAGAAAACTTAAGTATTAAGTAAGCTTTCTCTGACTCTTCCAGCTGCATTAGTTATTCTTTTCTTTTTTTTTTTTTTTTTTTTCCAGAAAACACTGTCATCTCCTCTTCAGTGTCATCAACTCTTTAATAAATTCGGACATGTGTTTTGAAAATCTCCAGACCACCACAAAAAAAGAAAAAAAGACCATGTCAGCTGAATCTTAGTTTTAACTTTGATGAAATATTTAAATACAACATGAGGAGCTATTGGGTCAGAATAGCTGCTACATTCACCCTTTTAAAGCTCTCTGGTTAAAAAAACCTCATTGAGTTTTCGACAATAAGAAAGCCTTTACTGTTTGAAGTAGGCTGTATAAAACTAGAGGTTCCTTTCTAATTAAGTTTTATTAGCTAAAAAAGCAAAAGCAGAAAATTACAAGATTGCAGAGAGGATTGTAATGTAGTTTCTAAAGAACTATTTTGAATTTCAAACTTTAAACTGCTGGATATCACCAGACAGCCAGTTCTCGCAGATTTATAAAGGCCATTTAACTTATCAGCTCTGTCTCAACATCAATACATTTAATGCATTCATTTGCTTTGGCCAGCCAAAATGGTGCAAATCCAATTCTGGGAGATTTAAATGTCCTAAAAGAGTTTTGTATTGGCTTCCAAATTCACACAAGATGGTCCTTTCTTACTGACCAGGTGAACTTACACATAGACCATATTTAGATGTATGCATATTCTTTTAAGAGAGAACATTTAAAGCCTCTTATAGCCATTACAGAGCAGAATTATGATTGTTTCAATTCCAAAGATAAACATGTTTATGTTTTGCTGAAACCTAAATCAGAGATATTTATCAAAATACAAATATTTTGAAAAATTATGCATGAAACATTAGTGTATATTTTAAAGAACCATGGTTTTGTTTCATTAGATGACCAACTTAAATACAGGGGTACTGAGCAGAATGAATTACACTATATATCTCCATGGGTCATGTAATCTGCTTTGGAAAGTAAGCCCTCTGCAAACATTTACTCTTTTGGTATGCCGTGTATGTTGGGATAGTTTGAGCTTGACTAAAATTTGCTACTGCAAATAGACTAGCCAAGATGCTTAAAGCCGTGTTTCGCACTATTCCTGCTATTTTTCCATTAGGATTTGAATATTGCTCTCATGGCTAAAAACCCTAGCACCTCCTTCCTGATGTTTTAGTTTCTTTACTGATGTTTACAATTCATGTTATAACCAATGTCTCTGAAAGTGAGCAGAGTCTAATACTCCTTTTAAGAGGCATCTGGGCGCAAATGGCATGACATCTTTGGCACCTATTTCTAAGCAGGCAAGACAGCGAGAAAGTTGAGACTGGATGCCAGTGAAACCCGCAGGCACTTCTAGAGCTTGGTCCATCCCAGAAATCCTGTATGGTCTGATGTGATAGCAAGCAGACATGACTTGGTGACTCAGCTAGCCCCTTTTGCTCATGTTGTTAAAGCTAATGCTAGTGACAAAGAAAGAATCACAAAGTAATGTTATTTTTTAAGAGCTAGAACCTGTTATATCTTCTAACTTGGCAAGAGACTTGAACATAACATTGAGTAGTTACACCAAAGACAGTCAATAAGATGTTTCATTTTCTTTTTTTCCAGGTAGATCTTTACAGACACTTGGGGTCTTAAGGTGCAAATTGACGCCTAAAGTATCCTGCTAGATAGAAGCTACACCTCCCAGCTCCTGGTGGAAGCAAGCTGCCTGGATGGTCCAGCAGTTCTGTAAGCACATGCCTTCACCAGACACTTCCCAGTGCCTTCAGTACTCTGGTCCCAGATGACTTATGTTGACCCAGTACACTGCAGAGTAACTTACTGACTGGATGGTCTGCAGACCAAAGTATCACTGAACATGAAGAGGGTTAACAAGATCAGACCTAAATCATGCATCATGCAGCTTTTCTTCCAGTGCCGTGAGGTTGCCAAGTTTCTGAAAAAGGCTTACAAACTCAAATAAATCTGCCCTACATGTTCTTTTGTAACACTGCTTTTAATGAAACTTGCTTACCTCTTGAGTCTACACATTTTTATTTGTTCTTACTAAAAAGCAAGTTATTTCATTTGGCAGGATCTACACACTCACAATTTTTTGCTGAAAAGACATATTACAACAGCATGGTTTAAATCAAGAGCATCCCAAGCAGAAAAATAAAAGAAAAATATGTGGCCTTTAACACGGTTTTCAAATATTTATTAAAACAACATACGAAGTTTTTTTCACCCAGTGATTCTGCCTGCAGTATCTGTAACATAGTAACCATATTATGCCAAATTGACAATTAAATAGCAATGAGTCTAAAAACACAAACAGCCTTCCCCCTCCTACCCACTAGGCACTTTTGCTATTGTCTAGGAACAGAAATAATTTTATTAATAGCTTAGCTAGCAAAAGTACAAAGGCACCAATAAGAAATGTCACTGTGCTGGTACAGACAAAACCTTTTTGTCTGCTTTAGAAACATGCTCTAAGAAACCTGGCTCTCATATTTAGGATCTGAAACTACAATCACTGCTAGGGCTCCTTCTTACTACAAGGACATGCATCAGCATTCTTGGGATCTGACATCAGCCTTTTTGGCTGGCTCTTGGGGTTGTGATAGCTTAAAAGTCACAGATAAGCAAGCCTGGAAGAGTACAAATCCTGTGAGAATAGTTTCCATCTTTCAGAACACAAACGGAAATCACAGCTTTAAGTTATGTAAGAGAACAAAGTTTAACGTGCGTAGGGTACATACCATTACAACAGATTAAGAAAATTAATAGACAGCCAGAGGTTTCACCCCGAAGGAGAGTACAAAGACAATTTAAGCATCAGTCTGGGAGCTGCAGGCGAGCACCTCGCCTTATCCACATTTGCAGCAGGTGAGCTGCAGTAGAACAGGCGATACATAAACCAACGGTGGGGAATTGGAGATGAAAAAGCTCACTTTACTTTATAACCAAAGATGAACGACATAACACAAGGAGATGTTTTAACATACGGGATATTAGCGTACCTCTACCCTCCTGGCTTATAGAAACGCGCGATTTGTTTAGGGAGTCAAACAGAATAAATAAGTTTTTTTTTTTTCCGGGAGCGGCGGTGCTCCTGCCAGGCAGAGCCCGGTCCGAGAGGCTGAAGGCCGGCTCGGGTTCCGGCTCAGGCGCGGAGATAGTCGTTCTTCAGGCGGCTGAGGCGTGCGCCGTGGCTGCGGACGGTGAGGGCGAGGAGGTCGTGCTTGTCCCGCAGCCCGCTGGAGATGTGTCGGGTCTCCCGGAGCAGAGCGCGGGCGTGCAGCAGCAGCCCCAGGAAGCTGTCGCCCAGGCGAGCCTCCTCCCGAGCCCCCTGCTCCTGGCCCTGACGGAACTTGCCCTCCAGCTCGCTCAGCGACCGGTCCGAGCTGGAGTAGGCGTCGCTGATCTGAGCGGATTCTCGGCGCAGGTAGGTGCTGTAGCTCTCCTCACCGTCCAGGTCGTAGGAGATGCTCTTGCCGATGCCCTCCAGCACCCGGCCCGCGTCCTCCACCTGCCGGCCCAGCACCGTCAGCTCCTCCCGCAGGCTGAGCCCGCCGCCCGCCGCCGCCGCTGCGCCGCACCGGCGCTGCTCGCTCACCCTGAACAGCAACTGGCACCTCTCGGGGTCGTCGTTCTCCTCGTAGTCCCCATCGGGGACGAAGTAGTGGTGCAGGGTCCCATTGGACATCTCGGGGTACAGCGGACCCTCAAAGTACCCGCGGCAGAAACTGCACAGGCACCACAGGCACAGCAGGCGCAGCGCGGCCGGCATGCTGTGGCCGGCGCCGGGCAGCCTAGGGCAGTGGCCCGCAGCGCTGTCCCCGACAGATACCCATGCGGGGGGTCCCAAGGCCCAGCCGCTGCCGCCCCGCGAGTACGGGGGCTCCGCGGCAGCCGAACTGGGTTGGGTCGGAGTGTCTGGCGGGCGGGCGGCAGCTCTGGAGCCCGGCGGCGCTCTAGGGCCGGGAGCGGGCGCACTGCCTTTAAAAGCCGGGCAGCAGGCGCGGAAAGGAAGCGGCCCCAGCGCCGGGCAGGGCAGGGCCACTTCCCCCCCCCAGCCCGCCCCGGGCACCGGCTGCCGGCTCCGGTGAGCACCGCCCCCGGCATCGCCCCCTAGGGCCTGTCCAGCGCCAGGGGCTGCCGGAAGACACGTACACCTTTATGCCCTTAATAAACAAAACCCCCAAACCTGGAACGGCTCAGCTTTCGTCACTTTCTTGTTAGAAACGACTAGTGTGCTTCTAGCCTCATTTTCACTTCAGCTTCCCAGCAAACACAGGGGGACTCCGCAAACGTGCAAACTCGCTTAGTCCCTCACTGATCAAAAAGGTGAAAAGGAAAAAGATGTGGGTTCACAGAATCACAGAATGGTTTGGGTAGGAAAGAGCCTTAAGATCATTCAGTTCCAATCCCCCTGCCATGGGCAGGGACACCTCCCACTAGACCAGGTTCAAGCATAAAGTGCAATGCAACACACCTTGATACAGAAATGAAATACAAAATCTGATCTTCTAATGTCAGATATGATTGAGGAAAGTCTAAACAGAGTTTGTCTGACAGGGATGACCATGTAAAATTTTAAGCGTTTCATGAAACATCATTCTGCATCAGTCTAGTAGCTGGATTATGTCAGGGTTGAACCTTGCATGTAGCTCATATAAATCTGTCTTTGCTATATTTTGAGCTGTAAAATCAAGGTGAGATAGCAAAAAGAAGGTCTGTAAAGTTACCAGCTCCTTTCACATTGTCATCTTTCCTCTTTCATGGAAAATATCACCAGCTAGCAGAGATTATACCAAATCCTGCAATCATCCAAAATTAAAACTCCCACTGCTGTTGGTGAGGACTTTGCAGGCATGCATATTTATATTCCCTCCTTAATGTAAGTAACTATTATCCTGATACTTTCTGCATGTTGTAAATAATTTGGATGCTTATGGTTACCTTTCTTGGGAAACAGGCCAGACGCTTCTGTTGTACATCTGCTTTTTTTCCTGCTGGGCACTGCGGATAAGAGTTTTATGGGGCCTAGGGGACTTTTTGGCTCTACCATTTCTTACACTGCCATGACCCTGAACATCTACATTTCAAACAGTCTCAAGCCCGTTCCCTCACAGCATCTTTGTTCTTTATAATCACAAGCCCATCCTGTCTCTGGGTGCATGTGTGAAGCTGTAGAGACTAGCTTCTCAACCGTGCTGAGCTCCACAAGCTCCTCCTTTCCTTGCTTGCAGTTCCTCGAGAGGCTCGAGTGAGGCCCCTCTCTCAATGTAACCAGCTCTGGCGGCTGGCTTCTGACCCTGTTGCCAGATGTCCCACTATCAGTGGGTAGGTCAGGAGGTTCCTGGGTGCGCAGTGATGGGCTAACTGCATGGCCAGGCACTTTAAGGTATGACACAGCAGCACTGAATGCAAGCTCTCACCCTCAGTGTGGCCTTTAACACTTCACAACAAACTGTGATATCAGCGTTCCTGAGTATTGACTTTAGAGCCTACTGAAAAGATTTACGTAAGAACTGCAGGTCAGAAAACTAACAAACACCAAGAAAAAAGAGCAAAAATTAGACCAACTAGTCAGCCACCCAAACAAAAACCTAACCTAGAGACAGCAAGGGTAGTAACTGAACCCTTCACTTAATGAATCACTTTAAAGTAGTCTCCCCAGAATCAGTTAAGATCACGCATATGCACACCTCAGGATGAGCAATGTTTGCCAAGTTCAGACAACTTCTTGCACACTGCTGAGAAGCCAGGCCAGGCTAGCTATCCAAACAGAAACACTCCACACATTTGGAAACATTTTAAATTCGTAATTAAGTTCAGCAAACACTCTTATAAATAGGTTGGATTAGGCTAAACTTTTGTGCTTCAGCTTTCTATAGAAGGTTTAAAGCTTATTCAACTGAGCCTGCTTGGCATTTGTCCTCTGTGTTTGACAACAGGGGCTCTTTCAATCAGTTTTATTCCCAGGATGCTCTTATTTCACCTAATATTTTAGTTGGTTCCCAATTCTTTGCCAGCCATGGTACTTTATCTACAGAAGTTTTCACCCAGGCTGGCATTACTGCCAGTTGATGGTTTGGCTAATACTTGGGTTGTGGTGGACTCCACTTCTGAGGTCTCTTCATGGAAGTACCACACTGTAAATCACTCAACTATAGCTTTGTCAGAATAGTTATGCTTTCACCAGAGCCACAGTGGGTAAAAAACTCAGCCTCAGTAAGTACATTGTCTCTTCATACATTAAGAGACTAAGAGGTGTCTGTTGCTCCCTGCTGCAGCTGCAGGCTGCCCTCCACTGCTGTTTTTAATCCAATGTGCATTATTCAAGTTTTATTTAACTTTTGCATCAAAATAGTCTCTCCCCAAGTAACCCATTTGGAATGTCTGCTTCTGAAGGAAGGCTGCAATAAGGGGTCTGCAGCCTTAGTGTCTCAATGGGCAAAGCTTTGGTAAAAGCTGGAACTTACTGAAAGATACACAACAGCCTGATCCAAGTCAATACCTATTAATGGTTCAGGATAACGATGCAACCAATTCCTAAGTTTTAATTGAAAAGCATCAAACAATGGAAAAGATGTTAGCTCACATTGACAGAACAATACCATGCATGAGTAGTCATTATTCTTTCCAAAATCACATCTAAAAAAGACAAAAGTCTTAAGACTGTAGTGAGATAATCTCACGTGGATACACTTAAACTGCCTATAAAACCGCATGGCTTCAAGGGTCAGAAGTTTTCATCACAGTTCATGGGAGGAGGAACATCACAGCAATGGCTGAAATAACAATATAAATATCAGTTTCAGCCTAGAGTTCTCAAGGGTTATTTCTGGCATTATGTGGAAGGCACAAAGGGAATCATACTGAAAAGAGGACAGAAGGGAATTTCTCAGGAACACCAGAAACGTGGGGTGGAGACAACCAGGGAGGAGAGCAAGCTGTTTTCTGTTGAACATTCTGCTGGGAACACATAGGGGTATAGTCGTATGAGATCAGATATATGGGGAGATTTTGGGATGCATCCAAGAAATAGCTACTTCTTGTGACATGCTCCCATGAAGGTCGTCATTGAAATCCTGCTATTGTCAAAATGCCTCCTGGTTTCAGGATGTCAGTCTTTTACCCTCCGTGCCTGCCCAAGCATAAAACATGGAAAAAGTCCTGGAAATGAAAATAAAGCAGCATTCTGATACCGTCATTTTACAACTACTTGGCATGATACACTGTTCTGTGGTGAAGCCATTGTTTTTCCACTGAACAGCATTAGGTTTATAGTACTATAAAGGACTGCAGAATTTACTCTGTATAACCACTTATGCAACAGCACCGAAGTCAGCCTTCAGCCCAGAAACTGCCTATAAACAGATGGCAAATATGCAGCTCAGCACTGGATTTCAGGTGACGCTTCATCTTTCATTCTTGGCTCACATGTGCTTGCTATTTCTGTGGCAGATCACAGTAAACTCTGCAGCATCAGAATGTTTCAGATATATAAAGCCATTAATTTGGAGAACACATATATCGCTATATGGTCCTAAAGGCCCCACAGGCTTTAGGGTATAAATGTTGTTTTCTGACTACTGGCTTCTGTTTTCCAGCTGTGAACTGTTCTCTGGCTTTACATAAAGATACCTTGTTTAAACATGAGACTAACAAACGTGTGTGTAATTTCTAATTGTAGGGTGTCGCACTAAAAGCTCAAATGGCAGCAAGTGAGGTGGGCATAAAATAGTCCATGAAAGAATAATGCCAGGGTTTAGGGTTTTCTGGTAGGAAAATTGACATAAGAATCTACCAGAAATTCTGCAGAATAAAGAAGGATGTGTAGAACGAAACTTGTATAATACATTTCATATTCATTAAGTATAATTTTCAAATACAACAGAACTTAGGAATGAATATGCTGAAGCATGAACTGTACCGAATGTTTCAGGACCAGCATGCTTATCTGTTGTTGCACTGAAATTTTTAGTTTTTCAGAAAATGTGTTTAATTCAGAATTCAAACAGCTGAACAAGAGATTTTCTCAAATACACATTTGTAGAGAAACCACCTTCATTGTTACCTGAAGTTTAAGGCTGACAGAATCTGATAACCCTTTTCTTCTTCAGAGATTTGAGCCCGAAACCATAGCTGGTTCCGGGGGTAGAATCCTCTGAGCCCTTTAGCACTGGCCATTCTTAGATAAGCAATACAGAAAACTGAATTCAAAACCCACAAGTAGTTTTAGGAAGTAATGGGTATGAGGTTGAACGTGAATACAACTAATAGAAAGGGTATGTCAGGCTGGTTGTCTCAGAAGAATAAGCAATTAGTATTGAATCTACTCCAACTTTAGCCAACACCAAAATGAGCTCAAAGTTGGCAGAAAAAAAACAAAAGTTTTACCACAGCCTGTCTCTGTAGTAGGTGCTGGTTTACTTTATGTAAATATATTCTTCAAGCAGAAAATTGAGGATGTGCTCAGGTTATTTTTGAAAAGAGAAGTGATGCATCTGGATGCCTCCTAAGAAGGGAAGAGGCTAAAGGACAGATGAAGCAAGATGAGTATTTACTGGCATTTTACTAGCGCAGCTTCTGCCTGTTGCTGAAAACTTTGAACCCCAAAAGGGATATCACTAGTATTTCTTCAGCAAGCTTCCTGATGTGGAAATAATAACACTTCCTCGGTGGAAATAAAAACACTTAAAAAAGCATTATTGGCCAGCAAATGGGGAAGTTCTCCCATTACCATAAATGTGGTTTGTTACAGAGACAGCAGATTGTGCTGTTAAAATGTTGATTTGATTTTCAGTCCTTTCTACATTATTTTTAATGCTCTATGTGAATATGAAAAGGATGTACATGAAAATATACTTTGCGGATGTTACAGATACAAAGTTCACTAATTAGTTGTGATAATGCATTTTCCTTGCCTGTAACCTGTTAGGATTAAAATAGGATTTATTTTAGGATTTAATCCCTCCCCCCCCCCCCCAAATTTCCTTCTCTCTCTCACACACAAAATAGAAGCAGCTTGCCATCTTGACATGCTCTGCTCAGCTGGGACTGGAAAAGAATTTGCATAAAAGCCTTGGAAGAAGTCTAAGAGAGTCTGGTGGTGAAATGCTGATGTCATTTCCAACAGGATTAATGCACTGATACAGTTGCTCAGGATTTGCAGCCCTGTGATTTTAGGGACTCATTTGAGACAGGATCTTAAAAACATCTACATTTTCTGAATCTCCCCAGGCCTATTATCTAGGTCAGTTCCCCAACAAGTGAAGCAGATTTACACTGTATAATTTCCAGTTTTGCCACCTTCGTAAGGGTGGCATTTTCTGATTTACACACATAATTTTATGTATTAGGATTGGGGATGGATTCCTGAATAAAAGCTAGATCCTGACACTTTTTATAGTGGTTAGTCATCAAATTTCCTAGTCTCAACAATGCTTTAAAATACCTACTCATGAATTTAGAGTGGGAGCCTACCTGTTCAGGCTAAGCAACTGCACACAGTTTTATTAAACATGTCTCCACAATGGTTTATCCCTTCTATTCTCTGCTTCAGATAAACCTGAAGTGTTTATAAAGTATCTTTTGTGCATATAAAGGTGAGAAAGAAGATGGAAAATGACAAAAAAAAAATAATCCTAGGAGTTAACTGGTTTAATCTCCTCTCACCCATACCTTTCCTAGTGTAGCAAATAAGGAATAAACCAATACATGTTTCTGTAGTAAAATTCACTCATATTCCCAGATCTGGTTTTTAGGAGCTGGAAACATCCTTTTTGTATCCTAATATGTTCACTCAGATTTTTATTTAAGTGCTTTTAACAGTGTATTAAATTTAAAACTAGGCTGACTTTGTATTTAAGCAGCAGAAGTCCAAACATATGGTTTCAATTGAAATATACCAAAATCTCTCTGCTAAAAAAAAATCATTCCCTCTAACAAACATTCTTATGAAATTCTATGTGAAGAAGCAGGTGAAGGGGTACTATTTACCTTCAGCTCTGTATTTATATTCGTGCAGTCATGGTTGACTGTTCCACAGGTTTTTAATGACTTGGTGCACACAGAGCACTCATTCAGCAGTTCTAACACTGTGTTATTCTCCCATGCCTGAGGTTGGTGCAGAATATCGATTGGGAATTTATACCTCCTGCTACAATTTACAACTGTTATTCAGAATGGCACCGTTTAGGAACCAGCATTTGAGATGACTCGCTTGTGGCTCTGCAGGCCTTTAGAACCAAAGTGCATGGGGTGCTCTGCAGAGCTGCAGGAATACTACCTGCCTGTTTCCACATTTACAGTCAAGAAGCAAAGACATATGATCAGCTTTAATGGAAAGAAGCTGGACTGAATAAAGTTTGCAGGCTAATTTAGGCTTAGGACATATTACAGCTCCTCCAGCTTGGCTGCCTTGGATGAAAAAGCCCCAACCTTGCTACTGGCATTCAGGGCCTCTGAACACCATGTTTGTTCTCACAAATCAGTCCATTTTGATACATTAATCCCACTGGATTTTATGCTCCCAGAGCCTGTGCGACCTAATCAACCTGATTTTCCCTACAGACTGTCTTGCTGATGCCCTGGAAAGCCTGAGACAACAGTACTGCAGTGACTTGGCAGACTTGGAAGGTTTTCCTCCAGGGTTAGACAGGGATGTACGAGCATCAACTTGCTGAAGGGTCTCAGTACCCAAACCCATGGAAGCACAAAGAACAGCATCTTCCTTCTTGTAACAGAATAAACGGTTCCATTTCACAGTAAGCAGTTTTGGGGGCATTTAGAACACTTTAATATTCAGATCCCTAAGGGGGTTCAATCAAAGCAAAGCAAAGCAAAGCAAAGCAAAGCAAAGCAAAGCAAAGCAAAGCAAAGCAAAGCAAAGCTGTGTTAACTGTTTGAAATGAAAATTACGAGGGCACATTCAAGTCTGGAAGGCAGGGCAGGACAACCCATCCTGTATACATGAGTAACCCACAGGCAGGACAACTCCCTGTGGGTTAAATGGCCGCAACATGCACTGCTTATTCAGTGCCAGCAGCCTTCAGAGCAAAGGAAGCCTGTCTACAACTACAGGGTTGCCTCTCCATCCTCTCCCAGTCTTCTCCAAAGGAAGACCCTATGCAATTAAGTTTCCAGTGTTAAATCTGTAGGTGGCAGCAACAACGACTGAACAAGAAAGGAATAGTGGGAGTGTGTGGCCTCTTTCACCCCATTTACCAAATAGCTTAAGACAGACACATTCAGAGCCACAAATATTGCTGTGAAACAAACAAACAAAAGGCAGTGAATATTCCCCTTTCTGTCTCCCCTGTTGCGCAGTGTGATATCCTAGCAATAACCTCCGGGTAAAAGTTGGCCCCTGGCGCTGTGCCACACATTTGGTAGGAGGTGGGATTTCACCCTTGGTTTCAAACCTGTTAAGTCACTGCTTATTCTGTCATTTTACCATGTATTTTGCAGGTTATGCTCCTGGAGTGGTATGGTACTGGACTTCAAAATCACAAATTTTTTTATACATCTGCACATAGGGTGATGGCATCTGTAAGGTGTTCTGTTAACCTCTTATTGCACTGGAGTCATTTGAATGCAAATTTGATGAAGGAGTAGTTTACCAGAGGTGAAAATGCTTGGAATAGCAGCAAAGATTTCTTTGATAATTGAACCATACAGGTTCTTTCATTTTCTACTAACCTTCACACTTGCCTCCCAGAGAGGTGGAGAGCGTGATTTTGAGGTGGACTTGACCTTTGCTGCCCGAGAAAACTGCACTTTCAGAAGGGCTATGGGGTTGGGCTGCCATCCAGGCTTTGTCAGCCATGCTGCAAGTAAGAGGCATTGCCATTGCAATTACTGACATGTTTTTATGTATTTATCTTCAAAGAGCCACATTTTGTTCATCTTCTCCTACTACTGCCACATTTAAACTGATCCACCCTACAAAGCATCAGGTCAAGCTTTATAACATTAATTTCTGACAAACAAAAACAAACCCCGACCATAGACAGAAGTGTGCAATCTTTTGATTAACTTGTAACACTGAAGAATTTGAGCTAGCAAGGAAGTCTGGTTGCTGAGATGGATGCACTAATCAAAACACACTTAGACATCTATTAAAAATCACCTACCTTTCTTTCAAAGTAATCCAGCTGGGATCATGGATAAATGAGCTGCAAACTCAAGCTTGTTTTGTGGTGGTTTCTCACATTCCTGAAAATGTATGCATAGGCTTTTCAGAAGGGTTAAAGTGAGCAATGAGCATTATACTACAGTTTTTGAGAAGGCTTACAAGTTATATATCATAGCTAGGACCACTAGTTCTGGGGCAGCTATTTAAATAACATTATTTGCACATTATAAAATCTTTTGCTTGTCTTATTCCATTTATCAGTATTCCTTCCCCTCTTTTTTTTCTAAAAAGGATCACTAGAGTCTTAATTCACTGTCTAGAATGTGAGCACACCTCTGAGAATGGTATCTGCATGTTTGTTGCTGTTGCTTCTGCTGCAGTGACAAAAGAGATCAGGAGGCCAAAGCGGCTCAGTGTAAATGGAGAAAATAACTACCTTAGTAACTAAGATACTCAGACAATGAGGACTGCATTTTCCAAACAAGGTTTCCCTAACTCATGTTGAAGGTGTTGGGACCTTTACCAGGGCCTTCGACAGGCCAAAGTCAAAGATGAATCTTGGAGATACTTTGCTCTATATTGTAACTGGCTTGCTCACACTTGGCTTACTTGCAAATTACTTGCAGACAGTAGCATTTTCTCTTCTATATTTTTTTTTTGGGGGGGGGGGGGGGGCGCTGCAAGTTGTCTGGGAACCAGCACAATGAATAATACAGGAACCATTAGCTGTTTCTGGAAACGTAAGTTTCCACAAATGCCAGGCATTTCCAGATACGAGTCGCAATTCCTAAATTGTTCATTGTGTTAATTCCAGATGATGTACAAAAAAGAATTTGCTATTGTTAATCAAATTAATACATTCTAAGAGTTCTCGTTGATCACCAGCTATTTGGTAGCATTATTGATATGTGATGGCTAGCCTGGGGACAAAGTTGTTGCTGAGGTGCATTTACAAACAGTTTTGGTTATCACACCTTTTCAGACAATTAGCTGTAGGATTTGATTAGGAACAGCTGAGTGATTAAAACATTTCCCTGGCTAATGCAAACAAAACAATCCATTGCCACACATGATTAAAAAAAAAAAATCATTTCTAATTTAGAGAATTTCTGTTCTGTTGTTTTCCTACTTAAAATCCCATTTTAATCTTTTCATCAAATATGTAAACTATTTTGAACTCTAACTAACTGGATACATAGTCACACTGTGAGGGACTAACACAGTAACACAATAGCAATCCCCTACAGACATCATAACTATTAAGTTTCGTCATCGGTTACCAAACATCTTTTTCTGTCCAGCTGTTACAGCAGTAAATATATTGGAAGTGGAATGTATTAGCGAATAAAAATATGTCTAATCTTCTCTGGAATGGCATGGAATATTCTTTTTCATCATATTCCCAATGTCTATTAGAAACAGAAGGGTTTGTAGGTGATGTAAGACTGTATGAAGAAAACCATATCCCACTTGTTGAAGCTAATACATAACAGGTAATAAACAGCATACACCAATGGCCAGGCTGGACAAAGCCTTGGGCGACATAGTCTAGTGTGCTGTATCCCTGCCTGTGGCAGGGAGGTTGGAACTAGATGATCTTAGAGTCTTTTCCAACCCCTGTCATTCTGTAATTCTATGATAATATGTTGAATGTGGATACTATTTCTGACATAAGCAGACAGGACTTTAAGACCTCAAAGTAATGCCTCCAAAAGCATCAAAATTGCACCAGTCCTCAGTGGTTTGCAGAAATTCACACTTCTGGGCACTACCATCAGCATTATCAATACCCTTCCAGTCATACCTCCCTTCCCCTCCTGGAACATGTGTTGACAGGAGGCTCCAACATTGATGTCCAGGATTCTGGATCTTGAAGGTGACTCTTTGGAGAGAATTGGTTGGTGGGATATTTGAAAGCAGGCAGCCTTAGCCACCAGATCCTTTGAGAGCAGCCACTACATGTTACTGTGGTGCTGTAACAAATCCTAAAGAAATGTTCCTCAGTTCTTGTCACCTGTAAATCAACCTTTGCAATGAAAACCAGCAAAAGACAGCTGGATGTCTAAAAAAAAAGGGTGGCAGAGACAAACCTGACAAGCTAGAGGAGGGCAGAGCTGTACCTTCTGATTTATTTTTCTGTAAAAGAATAAGCAATGTCTATCCAAAGTACTAGAAATATTTAAGGTTAAACCTTGGCTGTGTTGATTCCAAAGCAGAAGCTTGAACTGACTTTGGAAAGGCCAGTATTGTACCTATGCAGATTGCCTTGTGAGAAGACCCTTTCCGTGACCTTTCCGTGACCTTTCTGTGGCTCCTGCACTGACACGGACAGGACTCAGGACACCTTTCCAGCCCCAAGGGGCTATTCTAAAGCTGTCATACTACCTTCCATTTGTTCTTTATGTATTTTATGTGCCTAATTGAAATTGTGTTGATCCCCACATACCATGAGGTGATGGAACATGCTGACATAATTCCTGTGGATTCAAAAGAAGAAAAAAATGGACCTGCTTCTCATAGAATCGTTTAGGCTGAAAAAGACCTTAAAGATCATCATGTCCAACCCTTAACCTGCCACTGCCCCAAGCCCACCACTAAACCATTCCCCTAAGTGTCACATCTACATGTCTTAAATACCTCCAGGAATGGTGATTCCACCACTGCCCTGGGAAGCCTGTGCCAATGCTTGACAACCAGTTTGGTGAAGAATTTTTTCCTAAAATCTAAACCTTTCCTAATCTAAACCTTACCTGGCACAACTCGATGCCATTTCCATTTGTGCCTTTGGAAAAATTGAGGCTGAAGGCCACATTCCTGTCTGTACTTAACTGTGTTCATGTATGCAGTCCTCAAACTGTACAAAATTCATCAGGTTAGTTATATTCAGAAAGCGAAGCATGTGCTGAGTCCTCACAAGACTAAGGGTCTAAGGGTCTAAGGAAACAGACATTTTCTGTATGGTCATGGCCACTGGCGGGTCACGCAGGTGAACTGACAAGTTTCGAACACCATGGGAGTAGGTCTGGAAAATGGGTTGACCGCATGTCCCTTTCAGGAATCTCAGCTCTTTCTCCTTTTCCCACTAAGTGCTTTGTGGTTCTAAACCTCTACAAGTGAATTTAAGGGTAAACCACAAAATAATTGTAGAGATTTTGTTTTACCACCGTGTATTTTCAGTTTAAACTACATGTAATATGAGAAGCTGACCATATCAGAACAAAACATAAACAAGTAAAAGCCAGAAAAAACTTGAAACCAACATTTTCTCACAATGACTATGAGTAGAGACAGAGGTGCTTGCAAATCAGTAAAAATCGAAGAGAATATATGATAGAGTCATAGAATAGTTTGTGTTGGAAGGGACTTTCAAAGGTCATCTCATCCAATCCCCCTGCAGTGAGCGGGGACATCCTGAATACATCCTTCCCAGCCTTGAATGTCTCCAGGGATGGCAGGAAAGCGTATTTTTTCATTTATTTAATGGTATCAGCTAAATATTTTAAGGAAAAAAAAATCCATGTAAAAGATCAACAGTTCAAGTTGCTGAACAACATGAGAGGCTGACAGCTATTTAGTATTATCAAAACATTGCTTTTCAGTAATGTAATCTACTAAAAGGCCAATATCCAGGGTTGCTGCTACTTACACCCCTCAGACATTAAAAAGAAACTGTCAGATCTTTCCCAGAAGCTTTGCTGGATCCCAAGGCATGCATGGGTACAAGCTTGGATGCTCCCACACTGTCATAGGTCTGAAGTGCCAAGGCTTTGTCCATCTGCTTACCTGATTTGTTCTTGCTGAACTTGGGCCAACCATGAAAACCTCATAAAGGCCTGTATAAACACGCAGAGTTAAAAGTAGGTGTAGGTAGGAATAGTAACATCTCTTTTCTCTCCCTCCACACTTCTTATCACTGCTGCTGTGTCAGATCCCAGGCAGTGCTTGCCTTGAGGTAAGGAAAGAATGCAGCCTCTGCTCAGCACCCAGAGAGGTGGGGGAAAGGGGCAGCCTTGGCAGCCTGTGTTACTGCAGGGCATTTGGGCACTTGCTCTGGGTTTAAATCCAGGTTTTAAACAGTTTATTTGATCAGACCAAGAGTGATTCCTACAATCTATTACACTCTGGAATCATCTTTCATTTGGCTCAATACCCAAACCTGTTGTGGTATGCTTTTGGGGATAGGTAGCCTAGAAATTTGGTTTGCCCGTAGTGAGTATGGGCTAGTTACCTCCTTAAGAAAACATCATGACATCCAAGGAAGCACTGAAAGTAGCCGTTCATAGATCTGGGGCTTTAAGATTAGCTTACAAGTAATCACTGATGCATTCTGTCTTTTTAGGCGCATCCCCTTGTAGAACACAGATAACAGTATGTGTGTTTCACCTTACTGGATTTTGCAAGGATTAGTTAGTGGGTGTTTTTATGTGTACACTGTGACTTCTGTGGACCGTATTTAGCAATGTGATTGTGGCAGTATAATTCCTTGTAACCATGGGGGAACTAGGACTTCTGCACCCATGGTGTATGGGGATATATGCTGCATATTACAGCTCTGAAAGACAGACAGCTGTTCCCTGCAGCGCACCACTTAGCAGCATAGCAGTAGCTATACAGCTGAAATATTTTCTTACCCTTTCCATCAAGATTAAACCAGAAAAAAAGGGACTTAACTTCCTGCCATGACATCACTATGGAATATTTAAACACGCATGTCTCTCACTTTAAAGTCAAAGTCAACTTTCCCCTGCTGTTTGAATGCAATCCCTTTTATTTTGCTAAACTATCTGAGGACAGATGAATAAATGTTCAGACAGCAGTTGATACTAATCTGTTCCTTGCAATTATTTTTAGCCATGCACAAAGCTAGAAACACTCTACAGCAGAATCTCTTCTGTATATATATGTGTGCATATGTATAGTTTTCTAGGCTTAAAGTGCCAGATAAGAGGCTGTCAACATGAGTGCCTTGTAGTTCAGTGGGTAATTGTCCCAGACTCCCATTTCACCAAACTTTCGTATTTTAACCACATCTTTTTCTTCCCCACCAGCAGACTTCCGTGCCCCTGTGCCAGCCTGGATCTGCTCCCTATGAGCCTCGGGGCTGGCCATGCTGCCTGGGTGCTCCTATGCTTGCCCTAAGCCACCACTCCCACTGTGTGATAGCTGGGCCTGTGCAGGAGGAACTCTTCAGCAGTCCCATTGGCATTTGCAGCTCAAGCAGCTGTTCCTTGTCTCCTCCAGAAGGGCAGTGGGTCAGATCTGCCTGTGGTCAAGGCAGCTGACCTAAACCTCAAAACCCTTCATAGACCAGCCAAATCCTTAGCAGCCACATCCTGCTCTAAAACAGGATACAGAGCATGGAGAATGGTTGGAAACCTTTCTGAGTTACTCTGTGGCAGATGTGTTTCAGCAGGGTGGGAGCTCAGAGGGCCTTTAAAGGTACACAGCACAGAGAGGAGAAGATTTGTTCTTATCGATGCAAATTACAATTGGTTCATTACTTTGTTGAAGAAGTTGAGGCCTGTATGAATAATCTTAGACAGTGAGTTCCAGAGTTACTAAGAGTCCATTTTACAAAGAGTGTAAACAAAACTAAACCTCAGCAGTAGTATGAATACTGTCACAGCAATACTCTGTGGCAAGGTGTGGCATGTGGCAAGGTCTGTAAAACTTCATTCATAATAATAATATTAATTTTCCCAGATCTCCATCCATCTGCATAGAGGATCCATTGGAGCACTCCACACATAGCTGTGGGACCTCTCTAGGGGAAGGTCTAGGAAGGCAGAGAGATCCCCCCAAGCAGCACCTGCTGTGCAGACCCCAGGTACTAGTTGCATGCCTCAGCATGCAGAGTAACAGGTCAGGTGGGAAACCTACCTGTCCCAGCAGCTGCGCCGAGTCCTTCTGCCTGTAGAACTGACCAAACTGTGCACAGAGAATAACCAGTGTTCAGCAGAAACTGTTCCAACACGTTCACGAGGACAGCCTTGTGTACATAGCTGATAGGAGGTGCTTAGTTCACAGTTTAAGGTGATAGAAACAGAGCATGTGCTTGCGAGAGCAGTCCCATGCTGGATGTATGTGTGCAGGAGAACAATAGCCTGGAGAGTCTCACTTGATCCAGCTGAAGATGCTGTTGCAAGGACCATTGCAGTGGAGGCTCCCACCACCATCCACGGGACAACTGGCCATCCTGTTGGAGAAGTTTGTTTTCCCACAACAGTGTCACCTGTGAAAGAGATCCCAATGAGTTAGGAGGTTTTTCGCGTTTTTGTTCCAGCAAATGCTCTTTCCACAAGTGCCTATGCAACAGGCAGAAATCTAGGGCTGATAGCTGAAACTGAGAACTGAGAGTCTGAAGTTTCAGAACAGAGCGTTAGGCACTCAAATGCAGCCCAGAAAGCACTTTCCTTCATGCCTGTTCCATGGCAGGTGGGGTTCAGGGCTGCAATCCTTCCCAGCACTGCTACAGGCCATGGAGAAATAAGTTTAACAGTTTTTCTTTCCCCTTTCACCTTTGCATTTATCTAGGAAAAAACCTCACAGGGGCTTCCAGTCAAGAGTGTGATGAGGTTCACTGTTTTCACCATCTAATATTTTCTCCTCAATTGCTTGGTCCTTTTCTCCCTGTACTACATCTAGCACACGAGAGTGCACTCCCCAGAGTGGAAAACTACTTGCTTGTCTTAAGTGATTATTTTGTGATTCTCCTTAATAACAGTATCTGTTTCAGTATAGTTAGCATGTGCCTCTAGAAGAAGGACAGACCTCAGTTTGCTGGATTTCCTCATTACTTAGGTGCAGCTCATTTCCTCATTATGTGCAGCTGTGTGCTGCACATCAGCCATGTGGCTCTTCTAGGACACAAGCTAACAAAGATCAAACTGCACGTGTTTTTCTTGGACACAGACTCTTCCCAAGCAGCAGTGGGAAGCTGTCTTGGAATTGCTTATATATTCTGTAAATATGGCAAATTTCTCTAAGTGCTGCCTGAAATGAAACATGCAGTAAATTTTAAAATGACGGACACAGTGGAATAAATCCACTGATTTCTGAGAACCTGAAGGAAGTCAGGGAAGAAATACATCAGTTTAAAGAAAAAAAACCCACTGCTGTCTGAAGTTCAGCTAGACATGCCCTTCTGATTTCATGCTGAAGGTATAAATTCTAGTCCTCAGGAGAGTTATCAGAATGACAACCTTGGAGACCAAAAGCCACTAGTTGATAAATCAGAGGTATGGGCTGCTTGCTGGGGAAGTCTGTGGGATTACTGTCGTCTTTCCCAGCAGTCATAACATACTGGGTTGCCATGTACAGGTGCAGCTTTTAGACTTGTGTTATCTTGAGTTCTGATAACAGCTGTCTGTGTCCAGATCAATGTGCAGATATTTACATGACTTCACTCATGACACTGCAGAATGCAGTGAGTTCTGGTCCACAGAGGTTACACTGCTAGCAAACAGCTACCAAGCTGGCTGGTTCGCAGCTGGATCCTGCAGCTGCACCAGCTGCCACAACAATATTTATATTAATACATCTAGAGACACCTTTTCAAACTTAAAGCAAATTTCTGTCCCAATATGAGGCAAGAAGTGTAAAGCTAGCCTGAAATTGGTGAAAGCATCCTCCCTGGAAGCAGCCTGTGGGGATGATAACAAAGGCAAGGTTAAGCATTTTGTCTTCCATCTGGTAATATCTTTTTAATGACAGACACTATGGAAGAAAAAAATCTGAATGGTTTGAATCAGAACAGCACTGATGGAGCAGGAGGACTTCAGCTTACATGGGGTTTTCCTTTATCCAGCTGTTATCAGTGAACCAGGAGCAATGATGAGGTGACAAAAACCCAAGGCAGCCTTTATGGAGAGCACAGGCAGACTGAAGAAACCAGCTTGCTAAGTTTAAACTATTTATAGGTGGTTTCCAAGGAACCCAGAAGAAAATTAGATCCCCACATAACTCACTGTTCATGCTACTGAAAACCTGAAATCCCCCCCAAAATCTTTTTCAGTCAAACCCCCAGCTCTTTTGGCTTTTACACTCTTTAAAATGAAATACCCAAGAGGAACAAGGCAATTGTTAACAACAGCTCTAGCAGGTAACAACTGAAAAAATTTCTCCCTGCTTCAAACCAGCTGAGACCACTTCTAAAAAGAGGCATGTGTGCTTTTTCCAGTACAGAGAAGGCTGAACAGCACTATTCCTCTGATACTTCCCACTTGTAGATGTGTAGGGAAAATGAGAAAAGAATCATTAAGCCTTATAAATGCAGTAGTTTAAGAAGTCTTCACTTTAGTGTAATCCTGTGTGTTGGAATAAGGTGACTCATTTACAGATTTGGTGGATTTGGAAAGAAGAGTGTCTGGGAAACCCATAAATATAACTCACTAGGATTTATTTCTAGCAGGAAAAAGGCATTTCTGCTTTACCTATCCTGCTTGTCTTTTCCACCAAGCTTCTGATAGTCATTTACTAACTGGGTGTGCAATCCTGTCTCATCATGCGTATCATGTTGGCATAACCATTGCCTTACCATCACCCAGCCCCAAAAAGAGCATGAAGTCCAAACCCATTTAAGCCGTGTGTGCACTGAAGTGCTGGGAATGTGAAATGTACCATTTGGCTGTTGCTTACAATTCTTACTATCTTCTGATTCCATTTCTTATTTATTTGTCACCATCAAGCTCTGCTTATGAGTAATACCCTGCAGAAATAAGCTCTGGACAAACAACAGAAATGCAATCTCTTCCCTAAAGAACATATACACTAAATACTAAACAATAAAAGAGCATTTTTTAACTAATGTGCTTGGTTTAATAAATTTATTTATTTATTTTGGGAAGCTACCATTTTCTCTAGCTTGTTTAACAGTTTAGTCTAAAATGTATTTCCTCAAGCAAGTCTTTCTTACATTTCTTGTCTCTAACCAATGCTTTGAATTACTGTCCTGTGGCTTCAAGCTCATGTGACCAGAAAATAAAGCTGTAGAGCTCTGGCTGCATCATATACTTCACCATAGGTTCACAAGCTTACTGCAAAAGTAGCATTTTCCCGCTACTACTTCCTAGTCTCCTTCCTTTCTTGCAGTTACAGTCATATCTATATTTATCCAACTCTGGGTAGCTGCTGGTAGTTTCACAGTTCCAGTGCTCCTGATATAGGAAGTAGGGATAAACTGCAGGAATAAAGACTACACTATTTGCTGTACTCTTCATATCAGGGAGAAAAATCCTCTAGGCAGCGCAATCCTGTTGCATTATAATAGTAATTATAATTAAAAAATTGGCATTAAAGCAAGATATTCTGGCCAAGCAAGTGTGAGATCTGGTAGCTTTGTATTTAAAACATCAGGTGGGAAGGACAGAGCTTCAGCAAACATTCAGCACAAAAAAAAAAAAAAAAAGAATGAATGAAAAATATTGAGTTCATATTATTCTTCCCATAGCAATAAGTTATGCTCATGTTCAGTTTCCCCAGCATGTTTTTCTGACTCAGTTGTGGCAGCTTCGATTAGTCAGGGATTGCAAAGCATTTTAGCTTTAAAGGTCAGCTGTTTCAGGGGCCTAAACTCAGTTTGCCCTGAATTTTGGTATGCATTGTTTGCTATGTTGGGGGCAGGGCGAGTCTGCCCAACATCAGACATTTGGCTGAGAGAGCCTTCAAAGATATATATCCCCAAAGTCTTATTTCTTCTTAAGCTTGACAAATTATAGCAATTATGGTGTGTACAGGCTCAGTGATCTTGTTCAGGCCACCAAAGAGCATCCCCATCTCCTGCAGAGCTCTTGCTCTCTGGGCAGGGCAGCACCACTGCAACTGATAGCCACTAAAGGCCTTTGTAGCTGTGAATCTCAGAGCAAAAACCTAGCATTATATGGTGTAACTGCAGAGAAAGGAGCAAAAAACCATTCTACTTCATCAATTCACACCAGAATACTTGTCATCTTTATAGAGCACAGCATAAAGCGGCTGCAGGCAAACACCTTTACGCAGAAACTCTGTGTCTCAGTGCAATTTTTATGCTTTGACATGTGATAAAATATGTCTTTTCATCAACAAGATGAACCCTGCTATTGCTACTTTGTACTCACTGCCTTATTTTGCAGGAAACATTTGGTCTGTTTGCATCTGTTTATGGAAAGAGAACAAGCATTTCAAGGGAAAGAGAAAAAAGAGCACCAAACTGGGAAAACGCTTTCTCTGTCAGCGCTACAATATTAATAGTGCTTGCCGTTTTGCTCAGCAATAAATAACGAGCCATTCCTTTCTTAAAAAAATGCAGCAAGAACACACCCTCAGCTAAAACTATCCCAAGCAGAAAGGCCAAGTTTCCATAAGTGCAAGACTACATTCATTATATGTCTAAACAGTGCACAGGGTTTGCAGAAAGCAGCTCATCTCTTTTAGAGCTGCTACTTTTAAATTGCATTTTCAGTGCTTGGCAGAGGTGACCAGCAGAACAACCACTGTTCCTAAGCCGGCCCCTTTTTGGTGGGGCTGAGAATGCTGAAGCATGGGGAGCAGGGTAGGTTCCAAGCACCCAGCTGTGGGGCAACCAAGGCATGAGCTCAAGTTCACCTTCATCTTAAATAGAACAATTCTGCCTCCTCACTAATTCATTGAAAGAAGTTACATTATTTCTTGCTAGCTCATAGCTGTGAAATACTACTGTTCAAGCTTCCCATGGCTCAAGTTTCTTTTTAAATCCATATACAGTTACAGAACGCCTGCCTAGCAAACTTGCTGATCTAGCCTAGCTCTTTCCTTTGGAAAGTCTGACGTGAAGTAGCTCTGCAAGAAGTTAAAGAGGCAGTATCAAATGTGCTTGCAAAAATGTATTTTTTTAATATTTGTGTTTACCTTCCAATGGAATAGAATTTCAGGAGCCTGTAAATGATCTCTTTCTTTACAGATCTGGCCCATCCTTCAGGAAGTCAGTTACCTGAGGGCTTAAGTCTAAGGAAGTGCTCTAAGTTATGCACAAATGTCTTTATATTATGAGATGAAGAGCAACAGTATTGCTATTATTTTTCTTGTTTGGTTGGTTTGTTTTGATTTTTTTCTTTTGTGTACTGCACTAGCATATCAATTTCTTCTGCAAAATAAGAAAATCTTTTTTAATTTTGAATTTTTCTACAAAAGTGTAAGAAAAATTACCATATGAGAATAATACCTGCTCGTGCAATCATGTCTGTGATGAAGATCATAACCTTTCTTTTATTCTTCCTCACACAGGGCATAAGATTTGCTCTCGTTTGCCCCTGCCAGAAGGTAGTGATTACTCCCTTTTCAGACTGGAGCAATTAATCAGGGTAAACAGCTTCTTCTGAAGTGAATTAAGTTTAATCACATGGTCCAAACTTAATTGCATTCATTGTATTTCTAACATGCCATGGCTAAGCTTTTTGCTTGATGAAAAAATCAGACAGAAAGAAAATATTGTCTTGAAGGTGGCAATGGCTTTTAATTAGTGATTTTTGTGGCAGCTCTTCAAGTTGCAAAAGTACTGCCTGTATCACACTAGCCTTAGAGAGATGAGATCCAGAACACTTTTCACATCAACACAAAGCCCAACAGCAGTTGATTGGATTTTATCAAAATATTATGCTAGCTGCTATTAAAAACTGAAGTTACAATGGCATTTTTATCTTTGCATTCACTGCTGCAGTGAACTGATATTGAAAGAGAAATAAAGCAGAGGTGGTGTGATGAAATCAAAATATGATATATCAATCATAAGAAGATATGATAAGTCAAGACAAGATATATCACTATGAGGGTGGTGAGGCGCTGGCACAGGTTGCCCAGAGAAGCTGTGGCTGCCCCATCCCTGGCAGTGTTCAAGGCCAGGTTGGATGGGGCTTGGAGCAACCTGGTCTAGTTGAAGGTGTCCCTGCCCATGGCAGGGGGTTGAAACTGGATGAGCTTTAACGTCCCTTCAACCCAAGCCAGTCTGAGATTCTATGTCCATTCTCTAAACCTAGCAGATTCTGCAAACTGTTAACAACAGTCCAAGACAGGAAGGAGGAGTGAGAATTGAGCAAGGTACAATATAACAGATGCAGTTTTTCTAGTCAGGGCTTTTTCTGGCAGTGTTGTTTTTAAATTAGTCCTAGATTAGATTACAGTGAAATATTATCCCAGATTAGAGCCATGTACACCACTTTCTCCCCCTAGTTTCAAATAGATAGCATCTTCCTTATTTTAAGAATGAAACTCTTGCATTCATGCAGCTCTCTGTGACAGTGCACTGCCGCCAATACATACTGGTTTTGGTGCTGAAAGACTACTCTTTTTTGCAGACTACCAAAATGTGCTTCATAGGACAATCAGATGTTTATCTTCCTTGATACTTATGTTAACTCATAATTTACTGAGTGGCTGTCTCCCTCGCTCAATTTTGCAAGAGGTTTGCAGATGGAGAACTTCAAGAGCTGGCTCTGCCTCATCAGGGCAGTGGTGGAGACAGCACGAGATAGGAATCCTTCGCCTTTCCTTAGCTTGACATCTTCCTGGCTCTGCCATTGATTTGCTCTATACCTGTGTACAAACCACTTAATTTTTTATACTATTTATATTTTGGGAGCTCATGGGTACTCTGTAACATCTTATAGAACAAGTCTTTGCAGGAACACAGCTTATCTCATACTCTTTGAATTCACAATCTAATATAAAAATTCAGGTTATAAGTATCAAGGTATGAGGAGACTGTGGGTTGAAATACATCTTGAGCCAATACTACAGGGGCGTCACCTTATGGAGTCCAGTTTCTGGAACAGAGACAGTGCTGTCTTATCTCAACGACATAGTTGATTCTTCTGGATGCAACTGGAATTCAGTATACCTGCCATAGGGTAATTCAGATGGAAATTCAAGCACAAATGTGAACACAGGAACAGAATCAGACAAAAATAAAAGACTGGGCCTAAAATGCTTTGTTGGAGTGTCTCAGTTTCAGCACAGTTTGTGTGGCTGCCCAAGAGAGTGGTTTCCCAGTGCTACAGCAATTAATTCCCAGCTGAGATGAAGACATTACAAACAAACATTATTCATCAGCAGCAAAACAGTCTAAGAATGACTACTCCAGTGAGCAGCTGGAAGAGCTGCTCTGCTGAGAAAAGAATTGGATTTGTTTTGATTTAGCTCAAGCTAAACTTTGAGGAAAACATAATTTCCTGCAGGCTTCAAACCTGGCTTCTCAGGATGCTCCAGAAGGGCATTTTGAATTCCTGAGGCTGCCTCCTGTCTACTGGGGAGGCCAAGGCATGTGATACTTTCCATGACCTGACTGCATGCTTTCTCTTTTGCAGCTATCAGACTGACACCTTAATATGTCTTCTGAAGAATTTTACAGGAGATCAGATTTCATTACATCATAATTCATATTAGGAAACCCATCTAAGCCTCCTAAAAGACCACCCTTCAAAGGCAGCCTGTTTTTTTTGTCAGTTCGCAGAATTCAAGGGACATTCACATGCTGGCTCTGCTCCTGCTGCCCAGACCTCTCCCTGGGTACCCAAGGACTGAGCACAAATTACATGTCCATTGCAAAGGCCAGAATGCCACTTGAGGTTTACCTAATGCTTCTGCCGGTCTTCTTTCCAAGGCAAAATTCATCCGAAGAATCCAACAGTCATACAAAAAGATTGTTTCTTGAATATCATATTATACCCATACATAATAGTAACAGCCTATAATAGAGCCAATGGTACCACAAGTTAACACAATGTTAAGATTTGAGAAAGAACTAAATCTACATGTATCTCAGTTGCATTAATTTTTGATTTCCAATATTTCTAACTTGTGCAGAACTAGGCCTTGTTTAGGGTTTTTGTGATACTCCTTAAATCACAGAATAGCTTGGGTTGGAAGGGACCTTAAAGCTCACCCAGTTCCAACCCTGTGCCACAGGCAGGGAGACTTTCCTCTAGACAAGGCTGCTCCAAGCCCTGTCCAACCTGACCTTGAGCACTTCCAGGGATGGAAAATTCTGCTTATGAAATTCTGATGGTTCCAATCGGGCCATTTTGCTTGTTAATTTTCTTCATACCTACGAAAAAATATAAATAAATTGTAAGACAGCCCATTATCTTGCAAACAAGCAAAAATATGAGGCAGATCAATTTACTCAACTACCAAGTGTTTTTACAACTCTGTGATGATTAGACTGCTACATTATATTTCATTCTTTGATTACAGCTGTTCTAACCATCACCTAGAACACTAAAAATAAGATATAGAAACTGTAACACAAAGATCTTGTGGCTTACAAATGTATCTTTTGGTGCCCATAAAAATTTTCCACAATCCCAAATGTGTTACAGTAATGGTTGCCAGTTGCATTCAATGCAACATACAGAAATCAGAAAATGCTAGCTTGTATAGACATCTTGAACTTCCACAGCACAGTTCATGCACATTTTCAGCAAGTAGTAACTTGCCAGAAAACAAAATCTTAACCAAGATTTAAATGGTGAATTAGAATGAAAAAGATTGTCAAGGAGAGCTCAGCTTTTAGAAACAGAATATGTAGCTCACATATTACTGTGTTCTTTGAAGGCAGACATAGCATTTCAGATTTGAGCTGAGTCTTTATTGACCCATTTAGCTAGGCTGACACATGTCTTTAATACTTTAAAGTAAATTAATGATTTTCTGATAAAAACTAAACAACCTCATATTTTTTCTTGATTTATTCATTGCCTATAAGAGTAAAACATGTCACTGATGTGCTTTATCCACTAAAAAGGCAGCCTAGTCCTCCACTCTTGTTAGATGATCCAGATCAGTTTGTTGTGATTACTTCATTTCAGTAAAAATGACTGCTAACTTATTAAATGTGTTAAGAGGACTTGTGTCAAAACTCTTCCCTTTTACTGTGCATTTCAGTGGACAACGAAAAGGGGAGAGGAGAAAACCACATTTCCATTGGCAGGCAAGCAGCTGAAATTCTAATGTATTCATTCTCCTTAAATTTTAAGCTAAATTAAAAGTTTCAATTGAAACTGAAATTCAAACCAAATGAAATGACAGAAAGATTATAATTTTTCATGATCTGTGACAAACTTTTTGCATGCACTAAACAGAGTTGGAAAAATGGAAAAGTTTTGATATTTGTGATGAAAAGATTAAGTATTACAGGCTCTAACCAAACTTACAAGGATGGCACATTTCAACTACAAATAGCATTCTTGTTAATGACTTACGTTCCTTTTGGTTTGTTTATGTCTCCAGCATGGTCACCCTGTCTCAACTGTCTCAACCCCCCCCCATTATATTGTTGGATTTTATAGTTTTTTATTTTAAGGAAATGCTTATTTATTATTTTAGTGTTAAAATCTTTACCCTAAAGTAATCAGCAACCCTTATATATATATATACATACATACATATATATATATATATATGTTTTATATATATATATACATATAACTCAAGGTAAGTCTCTCTTCCCAGAAATACTGAAGTATTGCTAAGGCACAGTAGCAGGTACCTAAGTGCTTGTATTGTAATAAAATAAGAGTATCTGACTTGAACAACATAAATTATCAAGTTCTTACAAAGCTTTTCTTGGAACTAATATGTTTAGTATTTTCATTGGTGACTTTGGCACAAAACCATAGAAAATATCAAAATATGATGGTGCCCTAAATCTGGGAGGCATAATCAATATGAGGAGGATAAAGAAAACTTTATAACATGCACATAGAAATAGAAACATGCTGTAGTTTGGCAAAAACATGTACTCTGGAATTGAAAGCAATAATTTATGCCTTGAGCTTGGAACTCATCAAATTAAATAGCAGAAAAAAAGTTTTGGATATTAGTTGATCACAGGATGACTAAACCCCTCTTAACTCAGCTGTGGAAGAAGCTGAGTGAAGCCTAGTGTATTTCAATCAACATATTTTGGACAGAAATAAGTATTGGTGTGATTGTTAAAGTATTAGTTGGATTGTATCTTGAACTGAGTTAACAGAAATTTCCTATTAAAGCAAGATTATTTTAAATTAAAAAAAAATAAGCATAAGAACAGAAAAATCTGCCTTATGACAGAGACTGGAAGACACTAGCTGCATTAAGCCTACTAAAATGAAGCCTGAGAAACAATATACTGCTTTCTGTAAATATATGATGAGCTAAACGTTAAGAATACACGAGAACTATTTAAGCTAGATGACTATATACACACACATACATACTGTGGATAGACATAAACTGGATGGAAGTGAGCCATGAAGAAGAAAAGTTCTTGAACATCCTCCCAGTAAAAAAGCATGGATCAAGGATTGAAACCATTCAGAAATTAAGGTTGAGCAACTCATTAAAGAATTATATGCCATGGTTATCCTTTGTTATATGGAGCTGGTTTCTGTGAGCTAATGGAAAGTGTGGACCAGGTTCTCACTGAGCTGACCCAGCTCATTTTGATGAGTGGAGGGAAAGCCCAGGAACTGACCAGCACAACGCAAGAATTCTGGGTGGCTCATGGTGGGTGATCATCAGACTAACAATTGCGTCCAGGGCACACAGTGAAACCAGCATGGCACAGGATGAATGGCAATGGTTAATACTGTTGAATACCCTAATACTGCTGTGGGGAAGAGTGTCACACTGACTGGCACCTGCAGGGGGGACAGGAGGAGCCTGGAAGAGAAGTCACAGCTAGCCAGAAAACCATCTGGAAAATGACATCTGTCATTTCTTATGTGTGCTTCTGATTTTCCACCTACGTGACTTGAAAGCCTTGACTTCATCTTGAAAATATATGCACATAAAAAAGCCCCAGATCTAAGTTTTCTCCCACTGAGCACTTCAAGATATTCCATAAGTTGGGTTCTTCATACTTCAACTAAGACTTAATACTCAGTAAATACTCAGTAAACACTCAGTGTCTTTTACGAGAAACCCTCTCACAAATGCTTCATTTCCAGTTGAACAAACATTTCACTTAAGGATGTATTAACAACCCAAACACTAAAGCTTCACAACATTTGAAATATTTTCCCAGTAAAACAGTTCCTGTACCCCTAAGTATATTTTTTCCTAGGCTGACTTTGCAGGAAACTATACTGAGCGTCAGCATCCATTATCACAGCTGAAGTATCTATACCACAAACATACAATATCTAATTTAACTGATGGTAGTAATGGCCTGTTACTCTTACTGTTATGGTCATTATAGTGAGGTAAGTCACTGTTTTTCAGAAAAACTGCATCTATTATTATTATTAAATTATTATTATTATTATTACTGTTTTCTATTATTATTAATAATATATAAAAATACTGGAGGAATCTGTTTCTCTGCCACCATCTGAAAGACCATGTCATCCCTTGTATATACATACCTCCTTCCCTCAGCTACTTTCTTTCCTCCTATGTTCATTTGCCACCCAAGACAGGCATTACTGTAGTTCTCTTCCAGACATTAGGTCAAAATTTGCTACATGCACTATGACTGCTATAATGCCTCTCAATTAAAAATGTAGCTTTAGTCTAGACATGTAAACAGTTCCATATTTATATTTGTGGAGGCCAGACTAGCCAGAAACTGGCCAAAAAGAGCCTGTCAAAAGCCAGAGTTTAATCTGAAAAGAACTATTTTTCAGGTAGCATGTTGTTTTTAGAAAGCTGAACTTGTACCTGAGGAAGATTTTGTGTTTGAGGAGCAACAGGAGCCGACTCCATGGCTAGGCAGAGTCTGCATCAACTTGATCCAAGCCACGTCCATTGTCTCAGATTCGGTGTGCGCTATGAACTGCCAGCACCAGGAGGATGTTGCTGAAAGGCAAAAGGAGAATGAATACAAAGAGTTTATGTCATATAAATTATATGATATATATGATTACATATGATTACAAAGATATTGTATCCTATAGCATAGGATACCTAAAGCACAACATCATTTAGCCATTAAAATATTTTGAAGACTTGCTACCAATACTCTCTTCTGATCTGAACTGAACAGCAACTTTTAGAAAGCTGATGAAGAGAGTAAACAAAGGCCGATCCCTGCCCCCTCAACAGGAGCCACACACAGCAGTCAGAGCAGGGGGGGTGCAACCAGTAAAACGGATAAACATGATGTTAGCCTGGCAGGCAGAAGAAAACTACTTACGAGTATGCTACTAAGGTAACTACTTCTTACAATTATTATTAATCCCAGCCCCCCAGGTTTAGAAGATGTATGTAAGGAGGTGAGTGTGTCCCCCTTGCTGGATGCTGAGTCCCTAAGGAGAAGGGACTGGCAGAGGTGGCTCCAGGGGGCTCAGCCAGGAAGGGCACATGAGACACAGCTGAAATGTGCTGCCTGGAAAGGAAGGAAGCAACCAGGGAAGTTTTGAGGAGATATGGCAGTGGCTAACATCACTGTTGGTGGCAAGAGCTGAGACCATGAAGGAAGGTCTGAGTGTAACACATGAATTCTTCAATGTACTTGCTGTGCTTAGCATGCCTGAGCATAAACATGGGGAGATGGCTTGAGTCAGAAGGAAGCAAAGACATGGTACAGGGAAAAGTTGTTATAATCTCCCTAAATAGCTGCTTTGTGCCAGCTAATGCTGGCACATCTCCCATCTGCATGAACCTTGCTGTTCCATACATGGTTCTTTGACAATGTCCAAATGCAAAGCAGTTTCTGGCTGTCCATGTGAGTCTTTTCCTGGGCAGACACAGCACAGAATTTTTGAGCAGATTTGGGAGTTCTCACTGTGTCCTCCCTGTACTCTGTGTGCTGTTTGAACAGCTTTTTCCCTTGGGAATGTCTTTAGACGCCTTGATTTCTCTACTTGGGACTGAACTCCAAAAAAGCACTTACGAGCTGACTCTCTGTAATGGGCATGGACATTGCACAACCTTGCAGACTTTATCCACAACCACCAAAAGGGGCACAACTAAGAAAGTTTAACTCCAAATAACATATTAAGGATGTATAGGTAACATAGAATATATAAACCCCATCTTACTATCAAATCTCCACTTTTTCCTGCCTTCTACGAATGACTTTAGCTTCATACACAGTTCCCTATAATTCCCAAGAATGACAGAACAATCCTGCATTACTCCTTTCCCACCCTAACTTCGTCTTTCCAGCAAAAAAGCCTATGTTCTGGGCTAAAATTTTTAAATAACTCTAATTATTTTCATTTGGCCTTGTATGCCAATAAATAGGATTTTGGACTCTTTTCTGATTAAGTTTGTTTGCAGCTATGAAAATGTAGGACTGTAAAAATTTACACTTGATTGCAAGCTCATTGCTGCAATAAAATGTAGACTGGTTTTGTCTGTCTGGTTGGCTTAATATACTGGTTGCTTAAAAAGCTGTACCTATAACTGCAATTATATATAAGCTTTACCAATTGAGCCAGCTGGCTAAAATCCTTTGGTTGTTCCCTGTTTGAACATCTAATTAACAAAACTAGTCACAAAATTCTCAATGGGTACTTGTGCAGATGTGGGTTTAGGCAATTTCTAGATTGCATGATTACATGAAGTAAGTAAATCTATGATGTCTACACTTTCTTTCCCACATGACTCCAGTATAGAAGGTTTTGACCAGCACTGTCCCAACCCGTGTAATTTATACATCTGTAGTGTATTTTCACTGTACACAGGCCAATTTCCTGTGTACACTGATTTCTGCCAGAAAACTCTTCCAGTTGTTCTTGTTTGATCAGCCAAGCCATGATTCTAACACCAATTCCCTTATTACTACAAAACAACAAGAGCCAAGCACCAATTTGCTGGACGATGTTTTGTTCCTTGAAAGTATGACAAAATCATCTGTTATTTCTTTCCATTGTTCTTGTTTCTGCAAAGGAAAAGTTTTTAATTGTTTTATAAATTTACAATGAAATGGAATTTAATTGTCAAGCTATTTCTCAGTGCTAGAAGAACAGATCTGTTTAGTTTCTTGGTAGTTCTTTACTTCCTTTAGATTTCTTAGGAAGAGATTCCTGGCTGTTGAGATAATACAATTACCCCTAAACATATGAAACATAAGCTGAATCTTTGGCTCAGGCATTTCTGTACAGATAGTCTCAAAAGTACTCTCCAAAGTTACCAGGCTTAAAAAGAACTTACAAATACTATTTAAAAATAGTGATGATAATGCAAGTCTAATCTCTAATGTCATCTCATCTGTGATTTTGCCTTCATTTGGAGAAAAAACAAACAAACAAACAAAACCTATGAAGATGTTTTATTCAGTATTGATTGGTATTGTGGAAAGGAACAGTAATATATATATAAAATAATATCCATAACTAAAATAATACATAAATAAAATACAACTATCCTGGATTTGCTTTAGTTTGCAACTTTGTGTGTTTTTATTTCACCTTGGTTACTTTGGTTTCCTGGGCCTGCTTAAGCAGTGCAAGGAGGGGACAATACTTCATGACCAAAATACAGAAAGGATTTTTTGCAAAATCTGGCTGAAAAAGACAGCAAATTACTTTAGTCCTAGGGCTTGGTCTGAACATGTTTCTTAGCAGTTTGTTCAGATGGACATATCAATTTAATTGGCTGGGTTGAAAACCATGAAAACAGGATATAACTCCTGTTGGTGCCTGTATTTATTTAGGATCCTCCTGTAGCTAGGACTCTTTGGAAAACAATGGTTCACACTGAAGTTCATTAGTGTGGGTTGTAACTCTTGTTATTAGAATAATCTGAACAACCAACCTTTTACTTATGACTGCATGTTTCACCAGCAAGAAAAGAAGAAAGGCAACTAACCCTCAAGATACTCACAATTTCCAGCATAGTGGATACTCACTGAGGTATTACACAAAGAAAGAGAGAGGTGATCATATCTGGAGAAGCTACATATCTGCTTTCTGATTTTTTCCCCCATCTCCAGAGTCAAGCACTGCATTCCAGTCCTGATGTGCCTGACTGCATCTTCTGGGTTTATATTAGCAACTCAATATGATGACATACAGCAGATGTCTTTCCTCTTAGATTTCTGGTGTCTTTTTGCAGACTCAGGAGGTCTGGGTCCCACTAGCCCATTTTCACTAACCTGAAAAAAGACTGTGCCCTACCAACCTTCCAGCTCCCAAAGCAGCCCTCCTGCGGTATGCAAGACTCCGTTCTGCGTACAGATATATATTTCCTACTTCACAATCCTCCTGACACCAGTGCTGGCAGCGCCAAGTGCTCCTGGAACAGGCTTTTCCAGGACAAATGGGATTGGTTTTGCTAGAAACCCTCTGGGCTTGTTTGGGTTTCAGAGTGACAGAATCCATGAAATCTTGTCTGTCACTAAGAAAGCTACTGAGTCATTGCTCTGGTTGTGGTTTAGACAACCTGCTTCTTATGAATGTTTTTTACTAACTGATTGTACTGCTGGTGTATTTTTCCAGCCTCACAAAGCCTTCGTACCAGTCATTTCCTCTTCAAATCTGCTTGCCTTTGGGATATACATCCTGCTCTTGGGATTCAGAAAGAGCCACCTGCATCCTGCTACATACAGATGTACACATATACATGTATGCATAAACACACATTTATATTTATATATATATATAAAAAACCCCACAATATTTTTGCTACCCTTTAACCAGAAGATGACGCTAATAGTTCCCATTTTCTTTATTTTTTAAAACTAAAAACTGATGTAATTAAGTAGTTCGTGTTTATAATCACAAACATCTTGCTTCACGGCACAGTTACAAGCCATGTTATTCATGATATAACACACAAAAAATGAGCCATATGTCTCCAAAAGGAAGCACAAAAGTCATTATGTAGAAGCTGTATCTTTCATTTTAAACATAATTTGCAAGAACTTTTGGTTACTTAATCATTTCTATCACTTTCCTATTTGGAAGCAAAACACTCTGGGGTCAGATTCATTTACAGCCCAAGATAATGTAACTCCGATTAGCTCACTCACCGTGATTCCATTGGTGTGAATGCTTCTCAAAATCTCAAGACAAAAACTTATACTACAGATTCTTTCAACTCAGCCCCAACCCATATGGCATGCAGGAACACGCTGGTCTTCCTCCACCACTGCAGCCACCCACCTTCCAGCATCTTTTCCCTCCCTAGAGACATCCATAGCAGCTTCCCTTAGGATGAAAGCTTATCCCTCCAGGCTAGTCATAAAACCTTGCCCCTCTTAGGCAGCAAAGTTAGTTCAAAACAAAGGAATCCTTTATTTTGCTCAGTTTCAATGGCAACGTATTCATTTGGTACAAGGTGAAGGCAGTTTCCCCATGGCCCCTCTAGCATGCACCTCATCCCTCCATCTGCACACAGCAACAAAAGGGGGTGTCTCCCCTCTAGCTGGAGACCCAGCAAAACACAAGGGCTATGCCATTAGCAAAATTCTGTTTTCCACGATTCCTCTCCTAAGTCCTCCCTGGGGTCTTAACTAGAACTGTTGTGGAGTTACCTTTTCTTCTTTTTTTTTTTTTTTTTTTTTTGTAGAAAAGATAAAAATTACATGTATAAAATTCACTGATGTGCATACAAACATGGACTTACAGATATCTTGGACTGTCAGAGAAACTGGAGTTTCTTCCTTTCTTGGACTGCCTTCAAACTTGAAGACAGTTTCCAGGAATAAGAAGGTTTCTGTTTATTCTACTAACTCATAAAACACAGCCACCTAAGTAAAAAACCAAAAATTCTCTTACAGAAAATACAATTTTGGGTCCCTAATTACTAAAGACCTAATACTCTTTATTCTTAATTTAATAAGGTCTAATAAAGACCTAATTACTCTTTATTCTTAATTTATTTTGTCACCCTTTGAGAGCTTTTTATGGTGTCTACAAGAAACACCGAATTTGTTTTCACATGTCCCACTCACTTTGTCATACTTATTGCTCTCCTGACATTAGTTAGAAGATAGAATTTGGTGCAGTGTTGCAGTGTTTCCTCTCTGCTGTTCCTGTTTAGCTATGGTAATATGCTGGATAGTCTTTGCTTTATGTTAATGTAAAAAAAAAACAACCCACAAAACCAACCCAAAATCCAAGGATCAGTGCTATCTACAATTTAAAGTTACCAGCCTTTATCAGAGAATAGTTAGAAAGCTAAACTTCTCTATATTGACATTTCTAAATGGTGTCAGTTGTGGTAGTCAGGCATGCAATACGAACTTGCTGAAGGCATTCTTTACTCAACTGTCATTTAATATTATATGCAAATTCAAATTCTTACCTAAAATAGTGTATCTCAACCTAGAAGAGCTTTAGAAGATGACCATGACTGGCAGTGAGAGCTATGACAGTTTACACCTAATTACTTCATAGCAAACTGTGAAAGTTTTTATTTTTTGGTTTTGCTCCTCCGCATCAAGCTTCAGTCTTAAGGGATTGTTTCCTTCTGCTGCACAACTCTGCAGTACTTGGAGATGATCAAATGCTTGGTGTGAGGTGTGAATTGGGTAAGGCTACACTCCAATTTAATACTTTGCTAAAAGTTTACTTGGACTTGGATCCTCAATTCTTTATAAGTTAATCAAAGTAATAGCATATAGATATGGGAAGATAAGATTCCAAAATCTTACCTTAAAAACACAATTGCAGACATATACCTTGATTTATACATGCAGTTACAGACTGAAAGCTGCATGTACAAAGCTCTGACAATTTGCCTTAGTTCCATAGCTTTTGGTATGAGGTTGATGAGTATTTGCTTTCCATTACAGCCAAACACAAGGGCAATTTAAGAACTGGTTCTAGTATTTCTCTCCATTTTGAATACTAAAAGAAATATGCCAGCAGAGCCCCAAGTTCACTGTTAGCCCTTAGAGATAATTTATTCCTCATGACAATGGAACAACCTGGATACACAGAAATCTTAACTCCTGTTGCAAGTTTACCTTCCATTAAAATCAGTTTCACTTGACACTTCTTGTTCTAAAGCAAGTTAATTACACAAGAAATGTGCAAAGTCACGGCTCAAAGTAAAATGTGAGTGTTGAGTACCATAATGCTTGTTCACCTGTCTAAATTACACTCAGAATGACAGTGATCCAGTCTAGCAATCAGCCAGAAGCAGAGAAATGAGGCTTTATTCCTGGTCTCAGCCCACTGTTCTTCCCTGGACAGATCAGTGTCAGGAAAGGAGCATCTGGCAGCCAAAGCGAAAATTACCAGTGAACTGACACTCAAACAATGTCAGCCCTGGACTCTGGGAAAGGGCTGCCCCCTCTCCAGCTGTTTCCAGGGGAGGTGGAGAATCAGTCCTCCTTAAATCTGCCCCTTCCTTCTCTCAAGACAGAAGAATACCAGAAGCAAGAAACACTGTCATGTTTCCACTGCAAACCTGCAATGTAGGAGATAATGTAGGAGAAAAGCCACTTGAGCTTACAAAATAGGTGTTTACAGAAGTATGCTTTGCAAGATTCCAGGAGTGCTTAGAGCTAAAACGTGTGCTCAGATCCAAATTCTATCTCATGGAAAACCAATGGAGTGTGATACCTGTTGCTTTCACAAGACTAACAAAAGAGGGCATACATAAATGACAGTAGTAACAAAAGAAGCCATGTCCTGTTAATTCTCAGGTGCAAACTGCTAGCCATCCATTGGGATGGTAAAGCTCCAGAACAGATCAAAGCATATTAGTGATTTAAGCCTCAGGGTTGTAATTGCCTGACCAAAGGCTGAAATCCCAGGAGTGTCAAGTCTCCCTTCTGGAAAGAGAAAAGGAGTATTTTGCAGTTGGTTTTGCAGGCTTATTTCAGACGAGGCAGAGCTTCATAAAAAAAGGGCATGATTATGTGTCTGACTCAAATATATTTTCTTTAAAAGGGATGGAGATTGCTTTTATTCTCTTTCCTCCTTGTTCTTCAAAATGATCCTAACAAGCAATTGTGAAACATGTAGTAATCCCCCAAATCATATATACGTACATGTGTATACACGTATATGTGCACACATGTTATTGTATTAACACCCCATGAGAATAATGTATCATTCCTAATACTACAGAGAATATATTGTGGTTTTAATACCCTTGCAGATTAGACAGTAATTAGCAATTAGTACTGACTTGCGGTTAGTACTAACAGAAGGCATTGCAGGTATTGCATGTACCATGTTGCAGTTCTGTGCAGGAGTTGCATCAAGCTGATGCTTGGGCGTTGCATGCTTCTCCCTGGCTACCAGCTGCACCCTCTATATTCCATTTGTCATTAATGAGTCCTTCAACAAGGTCCCAGCCACAACTCCTAGCTAAGCACAGGCTGAAGTGGGAGACGTCAGAAAGTCTGAGCTCAGTTTGGAGGGGCTTATCCATTTGGCACACAGCCTCACTCCAGTGTTAAGTCATCTTACACTTGGTCAGCAACCTCGAGGGCCAGGTGCCAAAGAGTAGAGGATATTTCTTCAGCAGCAGCTAAGCTGATGACTGCACATCAACCTTATTTTGCCAGCATTTGTTTCATGTCTAGTGAGAAGAGCTCCCACAGCTGCCTTCTCCTACTAGATGCTAGATGCTTTTGACTGACAGTCCCTAATACTGCAAGAGAATTTACTACAGTTACCCAGTATGGAGTTGCTGCTGTTCATCTCTTTAAATTGAAACACATGCTTATGTGCCATCTTTCTTTTTATTTTATCTTTCAAGACAAAGTTGTTCTGCATGATCAGACCTAAAGATCCTTTTCTTCTGAATGTACCCTTAAGGTCTTACAAAAGAGCACTTCAACAAAGTCATTTAAGCTCTGTAAGATACAGCACAGGAAAGTTACTGACTTAACTGCTAGCTCCCCAGGAACATACAAAACATTATTGTACCACATAAGCAAAAGAGTTTTTAGTCTGCCATTTATTCTCCTGCTTGCATATGAAACCACACTTTTTCAGGGTTGCAAGGCAGAATTCAAAGGGCTGAAATTAATATCAGACCACTATTTCTCCTTGACACTGTGATGATGTGTTATCCATAATGCATTGAACAGGTAGTGACATGAAATTTAATATCACTACAGGGCTTCTGTACATTATTCATTGAAAGCTGAAGGTCCTGAATATAAGCATGTGAACTGCTCTCACCTTTCCTACTGAAACCATCCCCCCTGAAGCAAGCAGGGCAATTTCAACAGGGTGAAATTTCATATACATCTGCAGTATCAGCTCCTAATTAACTGTACAGATTTCTAAGTTCATTAAAAACAGACAATGGGAACTCCCAATGACGTTTGATAGACCATGGAGTGTGGTCAAGAGCTGTTGGTGTTATTCGGCTGGATTCATCCCAGCTTTGCTGCAGTGAAAGAGCCCTGGGTAGAGCAGCTCTGCATGACTATCTTCGCCAAAGCTCTGCTTGGTCATTTACATGATATGCCACATAGCTGCTGGTAGAATTTTCATTGTGTAGCCAACCTGCAACATCAGAGCTTTTATGGGGCAAATCAGACCTTTCATCTAACATCAGCAACTTCCCATTACCCCCTGAATAAATTGCCATGGACACTTGTGTTAAAGTAAATGCCTGCTGAACCATGCCTTTGCTCTCTACATGATTTGGATGAGTTTGTTACACATGAAGGCATACTAAACAGTAAATATGGTGATATCAATTAATTTTTGTGGTCTATTATCCTCTTCGAATATCTCAGAATAATGATAATAATTAAAACAAAAATCCAGTCGACTAAAAATACTAAAAAAAGACTTTCTACAAAAGCCTTCCATCTGTCAGTCTCTGTTATTAACAGCTGTTGTGACTGCCTGGGGTGTTTCATAAAAGGCTATGCCCTAAAGCATCTCTCACTTGGCAGTAAACATGTATTAATTAAAGATATTAAACCATGAAAATTTCACAGAAAAAGACCACCCTGGTACTCATGCAAGATTGTTTCAACATCAGATTGTGAGTAGCAAATAATTGAAAAACTGTGCTATCATCACTAAACCAGTTCACCAACAGTAATCTATTTAAACGCCCAAGCGTAAGCACATACTGTTGATTGATGTAATTCCTGGAACAAATTCAGAAAACAATCACAAATGTGTCAGGCATGTACAAATGGTCCCATTCAACAGCAGGGAGAGTGTTTGACTTTGTTTCTAGTTTCCAGAGCAATGAGTAAATCAAGATCTTCTATAGATCAGAGACGGTATTCCCAGCAAAATGCATACAAAGGTGCATTCAAGGATTTTCATAGAATCATAGAATCAAGTAGGTTGGAAAAGACTTCTAAGATCATCAAGTCCACCACTAAACCATGTCACTGAGGGCCTCATCTACATGGTTTTTGAACATTTCCAGGGATGGGGACTACACCACTGTCCTGGGCAGCCTGTTCCAATGCCTCAACACCGTTTCTGTGAAGAAATTGTTCCTAATATCCAACTTTAGAGACATTTACAGCAATATGATGAGCTGCAACAACAGTTCCCATGATGGTCTTCAGTTGTACTCACAGTTTGTTGATCTTACTATGTATGGTTGCCATTGCAGTAGTCAGTCAGACCCAAAAAATATGGACAGTGGTCAACGGCAGTCAGGCTCTGTCAAAGATGTCCCCTGGCCCAGAATGTCATGATCCCAGCAGATCAGATGTGGAAAAGACTATACAGAGGCAGGAGCTCAGCTGCCATTCTGCAAGGGAAAAGCTAAAGATACAAGGGACTGTCTCAAAGCTCAGGGCAGACTCTGGAATTTTCTCCTTCTGCCTTGGACTTCAGCTTTAGGGTTATGTTTTCTGTGATGATGGAATGAAGTCTGACAGGCTAAATCAGAATAATCCTGGCCCCGAGAATCACTTTCATAATTGAAAACAATTGAGAGTACAGCAGAGTGGCCTGTTTTTTTTTCTTTTTTTTTCTTTTATTTACATTTTTTCCCAAATGACTGATTTCATGGTTAAGTAAAACATTGGCCCTTCCTCCAGCAGAAGGAAGCACATGGACGAGTTGCTGCCATTACATCTTGTCTAGGCAGCTGAGATGCTTTGGGAAAACACCTGTGATGCAAGTACACATCGTGGTTGTGAACTTTGCCAAAGTAAACCTTTAATCCATGTGAACACTGCACTGCTAAGTCCTTTCTTCTTTCCCCTCTCTTATTACCAGATCACTTCTCTGCTAATTATAGCATAAAAAGTAAAGATGTACTTAACCTCAATGCAGCCCCAGGGGCAGGACTTGCTCGCTCAGGAAAAGTAAATAAATAAAAAGGAATAAACATCCTCATATTTCTTGTGACATTCAGCACAAATGAAAAGAGCCTGAGCACAGGCTGATGGCCAAGTGCCAGGACTGTGATATTCTGCAACTGGAAACACACACTTCTCAGTTTCCGACCTTGATGTCTTGTTAATGCTGTGTGGTGGCAACTCACTAGGCAACTGCTGGGCTTTTCAGAACACATTGCTCTGGTTTGTCTGAGGCTGCTCCTGGGCAAAAAATGCTTTAAAGTGAAGGCTCCAAAAGAAGACAAAGAGGTATCCTTACTCTTCCATGAAAGATGTTAAGGACTGTAAATTAAACATAGGAAGACTTGAGCACATTTTGTGTCCAAGAGACTGTAGTACCGCTTTGCACAAGCCGTGGTATGAGCAGGTGGCAATGCCTAATTCTGGTCTGTCTCTTTGGCACTGCAGATGAAGCTCTTCTGGGTGTCAAGCTAACTCTTAGACCCAAAGCTAACTACTATGGTCCCAAAGACAGGGAATGCAAGGGGAAGTCTAGAGCCATGTGTGTCATGCTTACTGTAATGGCACAGCTGAGAAACCTACCAACGGTCTTGAGGACAAGAAACCAGTTGTTGGAAAACGATGTTTAAATTTGCATTTTTTTAAAGAAGAAACGTGATTTTGAGAGCATACACGAAGAAGTGGAGAGTACCAGAGGTTTTTAGTCATTCCAGAAGACATCTGGTTTCACCTGCTGTTATTTATGTTCCAGCTAAATGACCCCTCGGAGTGAAATGCTGCATGAACATTCTGGGGACGCATCTCCCATCATAATCAATACTTTTTGTTATTAGTTTCCTGTTAGACTCATGATGTACTAAGCATTTCTACCCTGAATGAAATTCAAAATTCAATTCCAGCCTCAAGATGTTCAGTTTGTTTGTAAGCAATAGAAAATAAAAATAAATCATAGAAATTTAATTGGCCCCTTTCATTCATGAAGAGTGCTCAATCAAGTAAAAAAGGGAGACAGTGCTTCTGCGATAAAAACCTTTTAATCTGTTTCTAAAGGGGATCCAATTAAACATCTTTCATGGTTTAATTTGCATTAGTATTTTAACTAGGAGCAACAATGCAGGCCTTGACACATAAATTGCTGATGCTATGGGTCTAGGAGCCTTTGCACTGACCACCTCACTCTGCTCATCTATTGCACATTATCACTTGCTAACATAGACACAGCGTATTGTATGTAAACTTCACAGGCACATGCACTGAAGTGTAGTTTTAGAACAAATAATATAAATATCTGAAAAATCATCAGATTCCAAACCAGGTTACAGACTGGTTTGGGGTCTGGTGTTTTGCCTGCAAAATGAACTGCTTTTTTGTTACCAAAGAGTGAGCATTTCAAAGGATCTGCAGCTAATTTGCATTACCATTGTCACAGAGCCTAATTCAAAGCTTTTTAAACTCACTAAAGGAATTCGTTGGACTTCAGTCCTTCCTTTCAATTCATACTAATTTATACATTTGGATGGGAGGGAAGACAGGGGAGATTTAACCAACACTATTTCTTCAGGAGGACAAAATCAAGTTCTGATGTAAATGAGCCAATGAATATCTGCTCCCCTCTCTGACACCAGCTAGATTTCTTTCAAATGACGCAAGAAGGCATGAAAAAGAAGGTGTTGGTTGCACACAGGCCCATTCCTATAAAATTCTGATCCCCTTCAATGCCCTTGATACAAGTAAGAAGACTTATGCTAATGTGTGATGAAATCTTACACTTGCCATTTCATTAAAAACACCCTGTGCTATATGTAGTGACATAATCTCATGAAAAAGGCATAGAATATATTTTACCAAAGGAAAAATAAAACAGATTTTTATGTATTTTTAATAATCATTCACAAACTTTGCAACAGTATGGCAAAATCCTCAGCTTGTAAAGCTCAGTGTGAAAGAGCATGTGGAGTTTTATGCCTGAGGAATGGTTGTAACTATGACCACAAACCAATTTTCACATATATAAGCAAATCTATAGGTGCAATTATCCTCCTTCAGTTACACAATGTAATTTTTCTAATGACACAAATGGGCTCACAGTCTTGGCAAAACAAGATCCTGAGCTTTTCATGAGGAGTTTAAGACATTACCTTTGATTTTCAGTGTATTTCCCGAATGCACAGTATGTTTATCATCCCACTCACTAAAAAAAAAGGCCTAAACATGCAAAATGCCAACAAAAACTTAATAAATGTCAAGTGAAAACTGAGCATTAAACAAGTGGGTTTAAGTCATGGAAATGTACATGATATTTTTGCTTCTGATCATGATAAAATTGAAATTTAAGAGGCTACTTTTGCAAATAATAACAATGACAAATGAACTGAGTACCAAGCATAAGTGTCAAAGAAAGAAAAGAGTAGTATTCAAAAAAGGCAAATGCTTTAGGAAGAAAGGCAGCTGCTTGAAAGTATTGTGGGGTGTAATGGCTGGAGAACGCATTTTTGTGAGCAAAGTCTTTCTGCCTAACTTTTCAGCTATACCTCTATCCAAAAATACAACTGCATTGTAAGCACATCACAAAGTCAGATGCATGTTTAGTTTTACATAGTAGAGCACTCCCTCTGATGCCCTGCTGACTAGCAATGGGCTTTTTTTCCTCCTTTCTCATGCTGTGAATGTAAAAATAAGTGTTCAGTGTTTCCTAAAGTGTGGAGCACTCTCTTTTGGAGAGGGATAGTCAGGGCAAAATGGATGCAAGACTCTGAGACTCTGTGGTGCCGGATTATACTTATTGCATAAGGAATAGATGGGGTCCAAGTGAAACAGTGGTTGAAATGGTTTTGGAAATAGGCATTGACATGTGCTAAAATACTTTGCCGAATTTGTGACTATACATAGCATTTGCAGGAAGTTGAGCCCAAAATCAACAAGACAGTTTTTCCTTAAAAAAAATAGAACCCAACCTCAAAACCTAATAGTTCAAGTAAGTTCTAGAAAAAGGCTAGGGAATATAATAAAAAATACCTCCTCCTGATGTCCTCTAAGAGTCTCCCAGAGTACGAAGATTTTCTATATAAATTGTTTTAAAATACCTACAGAAGGGATCCCATTGTCTCTCAAAACTCAGAGTTTTTGGAATATGTATAAGCACACACACATCTATACACACACACATAATAGTATATATATCTTAAATAATATGCCCCCGTTTATTTCTCTAACAGGACAATCAAGGATTACTGTTGGATCAAGTCCAGAGGAGGGCCACAAGGATGATCAGGGGGCGGGAGCACCTCCCATATGAAGACAGGCTGAGAAAGTTGGGGCTGTTCAGCCTGGAGAAGAGAAGGCTGCGTGGAGACCTCAGAGCAGCCTTCCAGTATCTGAAGGGGGCCTACACGAATGCTGGAGAGGGACTCTTCATCAGGGACTGTAGTGATAGGACAAGGGGTAACGGGTTAAAACTTAAATAGGGTAAGTTCAAGTTGGGTATAAGGAAGAAGCTCTTCCCTGTGAGGGTGGTGAGGCACTGGCACAGGTTGCCCAGAGAAGCTGTGGCTGCCCCATCCTTGGCAGTGCTCAAGGCCAGGTTGGAAGGGGCTTGGAGCAACCTGGTCTAGTGGAAGGTGTCCCTGCCCATGGCAGGGGGCTGGGACTAGATGAGCTTCAGGGTCTCTTCCAACCCAAACCATTCTAGGATCATATGTATCAACTATACGAACACTCCAAGATAAGCAGTTTGCTGTGATGAGATGAATTTATACACCTGTATCAGTGAATGCTAAGCACCAGAAAAATGTAAGAAGACTTTATTCAGGGCAAAGTATCTGATCCATTTCCCCCCTTCCCTGAGGGTGAAGAAAGATAACTGCACAAGCAGATGTTGGCTTGTGCAAATGAATGATACATAAAACAGAACTTGAGTTCGTTGGATCAAATTCAAATGATCATGCATGCCATTGCTGTATAGAAACTACAGATACTTCAGCATACGCAAAAAAGATAGAAGCCTCAGGAAAGGGGACTAGTGTGTATGGGGAAAAGAACTTCAAAGTCTAGGTGAAAAAGATGGTAGATTAACAACAGTATAACAGGGAACCCTCTTCCATACCCCAGCTGAAGAAGCATTTGGGGCTACAAAGACATCTATTTCGTTTAGAGCAGTGTATGTGAAAGCAAGCAGCGTCTCCATCTTCAGGCTGCATTTCCAGGGAAACTGAGGGCAACGAAGCTTGAACTTGTGCTCTGACCTCACACTTCACACTGATACGTCAACATTTTGATATAAAGCATAATGACAGCTTCCTCCCGTCCTCCCCCCGGTCCCCTCTCATTGTACTTATGAGCAAGGGATGCAGTGAATCCCTCTAGATCTTGTCTGCCTCTATTTCGGCTGCCACTGTTGTGCTTTCACTGCAGGCATAATTCAAAGCTGCTAACTTCATTTTCCTTCAAAAAACACATGACAGGCACCAAGATTTGAATCATCTCAGTCCCAAAACATCTCAGAGCAAACATAAATTTGGAAGGCATCAGCAAAAAAACCCCAAATAACAAGCCTCCTAAAACAATCCCAAATTTTTTGTTCTTTCAAGTGGATTTTTTCCCCCCAGAACTGGAACTATTTTTAAAACTATTTTTCTCAGTCTTAAAAATATAACTTGCCTAAAACATGGGTAAAAAAGAACAACTCTCCTTCATGCCTACAAATTAAAGTTGCTTCCTCTTTATTTGCACAGCGCACTAAACCATTCCTAAGTTCTTTGTGTTGCAAAAGGTACAGCTCACACAAGAACAGTTATATCTGGATTACATCAAGTAATATTCACTCCAGTTCACAGACGGCAATTTCCTTGCCAAGTCTTATATTATTAATCCCTTGGTAAGCCGAAAGGAAAAATATCTGGTTCTAAACTCTTCATAAAATGAAGAAGGGAAATCCATGCCTGGGGAAGGGGTATGAAAATCTAACCCATGGAGTTTTAACCATTTTTATGAACGTTGTTTAAAGTAAAAGAAGAGAAAAGGTGGAGTAAATTTCAGCTACTTATAAATACAACTAATCACAATATTGACTATAAGACTGATGTTTAGGACATTAAGATAACACCAGTTTCACTTCAGTGTGTCTTAAAAAAAATAGTAATTTGTTCCAGATACTTTAGGTATTACCTTTCACCTACATATTGTAAAATTCATTACCTAAACTTCTCTGGCTGAATGAATGTAAAACTGACATAGATGTATGTGGAAACAATTTGCCTTAGGTGAAGACATTCCAGTACTGGCGTGGAAAATCTGCTGAATGTGCACACTTACAGTTTATGACAGAAGGTAACACTTGGCATGTCATTTAATTTGTATCTCTAATGTAAAATGTGTTCATTTTTTCCTTCTGGAAAACAAATGTAATCTTTGATTAGCACAGCCCACTGGGATAAATTGACTACTATCCAAAGGTCATTCCTCCTTAGCAATAGCATCTGTAAGGCTTTTTGGCTGGTGGGATTCTCAAGTGGAAACTGTGCCTAGGCATACACATGGGTGTGCGTGCAGTGCAGTGGGAGGCCTGGAGAACAGCATCATACATGTCAGGAACAGTGTCAGTTATTGATTATCAAGATAGCACTGAGAAGATGAAAATATTTAGTTATTTCAGGTTAGAAAGTAATAAAAAGTTAAGAAGAAAGGCTATAATCTTTCAGGAGGCCCTGCAGCTGTCTCCCACCCACCAGTTGTGCTCAACCCAAGCCTGTTCTGATGGATTTGGGAACAGCCAGACTAATCCCAGCTGCGGAATGCTGCACAGGATGATGTGAGCCCAGAAACTCTGCAACAAGTTGAAGTATCACCGAAGACCTCAAATCTGTGGATATTTGCTATTGCTCCAGTTGGACCCTCTGCCTCACTTCAGCTGCCTGGGGTAAGAGGATTTGGGGAGCCTTGCAGTGCTGTGGGAGCTCCCCAAGCAGTGGAGCATCCCCTCCTCTCCCTGCACTCCAGCCCCACCATGTGATGCTACTGTGACAGCACTAATGCCTGATTAGTCCCTGGGGAACTTAATGAGAGAGTTATTTAGATAAGAAAATTAGTAGTATGGCAAACTCCACAGTGGAACTCGGAAGCAGACCAGAGTAAACACCCTGTTACGTGCATACCATTTCTGACATTGTACCCTCAGTACCCATTCTCTCACTCTGCAGATCTGCTCCTGATTTACCTCAGCAGCAATGGAAATGCATTTTAAACACACCATTTCAAAATCTTAGGGACCAAAATTTGGGGTCCCAATTTGATTTAGCATATATAAAATAATCGTCTAGGAGAAAGAATTCACAAAGCTTCCATATGGACCTGTCATTTTTATAGCTCTTCAAGTTTCAGAGGTACTTATGAAGCTCAGACACTGTCATGGAAGCACACAAGCAGAATGAATTATTCATGGTCTAACAACTAATTAAGTGACTGCCTTGCAAGTCTCTGAGCAGTTTTCATACAGTCCTACAACTAACAGATTCAATGGTAAGGTAAACTTCTACTGAAGCTGTGGAAAAAAGTCTGTAAAGATAAATATTCTGAATAATGATGCAAGGAGTTGTAAGAAAGTCAGTCTAAATGCTAAACTTAGATTAATAGGAAAAAGGAATAGATGTAGGTCTGCTGTAGATCTTTTCTACATTATTTCCAGTTATACACTTGATGTCAGCCACACACACAAACAAACAAAAAATAGTAAAGACCTTCAGTATATTTTTGAAGGAGAAAAATGCAAAAAGTAGGAGGATTCATCTGGTAGTCAAATAGGAATCTTCACTGTACTGCATGACTTTGCCTTAGACAGAAAGGAACTGGACTGTTAGCACAAAATATTAGTAAGACATTAATTTTGTTCTAAAGAACAGTTGCTAAATGCTGAAGAGCTCTTCTACAGAAAAGATAAAATTTTAGCAGCATGTAAGCTGAGTGCTTACATTAAAGGGCAGAACGCAAGTGCCACAAACTGGAAATAACATCATTATGAGAAAGCAAAGGAGCTATGAAATGTGAGGCTTGTGCACAAAAGGCTCCAAAATACCCACATAGCCATGGTAGAGCCTTACAAGAGGAAGGAGAATACCTGGCAGCAGAAGGGTTCTTGACATCATAGCTACCAACTGGACATGATGGAAAAAGACAGTGATCCTCCCTATAAGCTGCACAGGAAAGTAAATTTGTAGGAGAGATTGGAAAAGGGTTCAAGATGCTCAGGTAAGCGACAAAATTAAGATGTGTGTGTTGCACTGAATGAGATATTGGAAGAGACCCAAAGGGACACTCCAGCAAATATATGAGAAACCAGTAAATTAATTCATCAACCTTTGGTTTACTTTTTTGTTTTTTCTCTCAGCATCAACTAATTCAACTGCAAGAAAGAAAATTGTTTGCAACACTATGTGTTGATGCAAACAACGCCTTACAAAATTGTTTGGCATCTTCGTGGATAGGTCTATGTGAGATCTTATTTTGTTCCTAGAAGCAACACCAGTGCCTAATACTCATATTATGGACTTCTTTAAAGTTATATTCGCATATGCTGGTACATATTTTTGACAGTTAATTTGAACCTCTGAAACCCATAGGCAAACCCAGACAAACTTTCCAGAAGAAATCACATTATAATGACACAGAGAAAGAACCCTCAAAAAAAGTCACCAGCAATATGAATTCTTAATCCCTGTGTTCCCAAGTAAAGGAGGACACACTGAGAAATGGCTTGCAACTATACTTCTACCAGTTTAACAGTTTCGTTAATTCTGCCATCAAGATTTGAATATATAAAAATCTGCCCACATCTATATATCTTAAAAGAAAGTCCTCTCAGACTTAGTGTTCACTGAATTGTGATGGTTGTATTTGTGTTTTTCAAAAAACCTTGTGTAGGGTTTACATATAAATATCTGACATTCATTATGTCTTGCTTAAATCATAGAATTACAGAGTCGTGTTCCACAGTGAATCACAGAATCACAGAATCCCAAGGGTTGGAAGGGACCTAAAAAGATCATCTAGTCCAACCCCCCTGCAAGAGCAGGGTAACCTACATTAGATCACACAGGAACTTGTCCAGGCGGGCCTTGAATATCTCCAGTGTAGGAGACTCCACAACCCCCCTGGGCAGCCTGTTCCAGTGCTCTGTCACTCTTACAGTAAAGAAGTTCTTCCTGATGTTAACGTGGAACTTCCTATGTTCCAGTTTACACCCATTGCCCCTTGTCCTATCACTGGATATCACTGAAAAAAGCCTAGCTCCATCATCCTGACACCTACCCTTCACATATTTGTAAACATTGATGAGGTCACCCCTCAGTCTCCTCTTTTGCAAGCTAAAGAGACCCAGCTCCCTCAGCCTCTCCTCATAAGGGAGATGTTCCACTCCCTTAATCACCTTTGTGGCTCTGCGCTGGACTCCTTCAAGCAATTCCCTGTCCTTCTTGAACAGAGGGGCCCAGAACTGGACGCAATATTCCAGATGCGGCCTCACCAAGGCTGAGTAGAGGGGGAGGAGAACCTCTCTTGACCTACTAACCACTCCCTTTCTAATGCACCCTAAGATGCCATTTGCCTTCTTGGCCACAAGAGCACATTGCTGGCTCATGGTCATCCTCCTATCCACCAGGACCCCCAGGTCCCTTTCCCCTTCCCTACTTTCCAGCAGGTCAACCCCCAACCTGTACTGGTACATGGGGTTGTTCTTCCCCAGACGCAAGACTCTACACTTGCCCTTGTTAAATTTCATCAAGTTTCTCCCCGCCCAACTCTCCAGCCTGTCCAGGTCTCGCTGAATGGCAGCACAGTCCTCTGGTGTGTCAGCCACTCCTCCCAGTTTTGTGTCATCAGCAAACTTGCTGATGGTGCACTCAGTTCCCTCATCCAGGTCATTGATGAAAATATTAAACAGCACCGGTCCCAGCACCGACCCCTGAGGAACTCCACTAGTCACAGACCTCCAGCTAGATTCTGCGCCATTGACCACAACTCTCTGCCTTCTTCCTTTCAACCAGTTCTCGATCCACCTCACTACTTGATCGTCAAGCCCACACTTCCTCAGCTTATCTATGAGGATGCTGTGGGAGACAGTATCAAATGCCTTACTGAAATCAAGAAAAACCACATCTACCGCTCTACCATCATCCCTCCACCTAGTCACTTCCTCATAGAAGGCTATAAGGTTGGTCATACATGACTTCCCCCTCATAAAACCATGTTGGCTGTTCTTAATGACCCCCTCATCCTTGATATGCCTAGTGATGGAGTCAAGAATAAGTTGTTCCATCATCTTTCCAGGGATGGAGGTAAGGCTGACCGGTCTATAATTACCCGGGTCTGGGTTGGAAGGGGCCTTAAAGCTTATGCAGTCCCAACTGCCTGCCACATGCAGGGACACCTTCCATCAGACCAGGTTGCTCCAAGCCCTGTTCATCCTGGCCTTGAGCACTGCCAGAGATGGGGCAGCCACAGCTTCTCTGGGCAACCTGTGCCAGGGCCTCACCACCCTCACAGGGGAGAACTTCTGCCTAATGTCTAATTCAAATCTCCCCTCTTCCAATTTAAAACCATTCCCCCTTGTCCTGTCACTACTTGTTCTTCTCAAGAGTGCCTCCTCAGCTTTCTTGTAGGGCCTTACAAATTTTTCTGAAGACATTTTTAGGAGTAGTTAGAGTCCATGGGGCAAACATGTTCTTGATACTGACTTTATGAACATATTTAGGCACAAACTAGCAAATAAGTAACACTTTGGTAAAACCTTCTTTCATTATTGCTTACTTCACTGCAATGCAACATAACCCAAGGTCTCCGAGGTCATTGCTACAGGGACAAGTTGTGCACCCTTGTCCCAACATGTTGGTGGGGGAAATAGTATTTGGCACAGTCAAAGGCAAAAAATGTTACACTTGGTGTTAACTGGCAGTCCAGCGTGTATGCTCAAGCTGTACATAAGCCAAAGACAAACCACCTATTCAGCTGCCTGGTGAGTTTAGCTCTAGCCTGCTAAGTGAAAATGCAGGTTTAAACATTGGAATATAGCACTATAATATATAGGATTTCAAGAAGAGTTAATTTTTCCTGGCATTCATTTTTCTTCCATATGATCCCACTGCCTTAGCAACTCTTTCAAATAGCCTTTGTTTGAGCTATATGTCTACCAAAGTGTTACCAAGAAAACATCTTTGCAATAAATGTAATACCAGAATATTTAGGACCATCCCTTCAGCGTTTTCTTAAATGATACTTAGTAACAATAGTTAGACCAACACTGTTGAAAAAATGTCCCGACAGAGCAGTTTCATCTGTGTTTCAATTGCTTCAATCCTCCTACTCCCCTGTATAAACTTCTCTTTTTGATAAATTAGTAAACCTCTTTTAACATGCTAAGTGGCTTGTACCATAAGCAGATTTGTTGTTTGGTGGGACACACCCCAAATCAATCTCTTCATAGAAAAATGAAAGTAAGCCCAGTCACTGTCCAGCCGTCAAAATCCCTAAGACTGAGCCACATTCTGAAACCTGACTTCATATCTCACTGCACACGTACAATATCTTATTTTCATTGTCACACCAGACTGCTAAAGCATACATTTCAATGAAAGATGAATTTTCCAGATTTCAAAACTCTGTGTGAACCCCTACAGAGATGCACGCATATGGCAGCATCCCTATGGGACAGGTGATTAAACCGTCATACTGAAATGAATGCTATGCAAACTCAAGACAGCCGATGGGTATAGTGTAACTTGAGGAGGTTCCCAGGTGCCCTGAATTCCACGTTATATCTCCTAATCCTGAAGAAAATACAATAAACTACTGTGTGGATATTAGAGATGGATTATTCTTCAGGCAGCCCTTACTTTAAGCATACATCTTTTCCTTCATTTAAATGCTCTTAACAGAACATGTCCTTAATGATTACTAGAGCAATATTTTTAGGGCTTTATCTGGCTGCTTGGATAACTGCTCCTATGAGCACAGGTCAAAGCTCTCTGGCCATCATTCAAGAGTGGTGGTCAGATTTAAATCTGATAAAATGTATCGAATATAATAATTTTCAACTGAAATGAAATGCTAGCAAATAGATTAACATAGTCAAGTGGCAATAAACTAGATTTGTGTTGTTTGAAGAACATAACTACAGTTATGTTTAATGCTGCTTTTTTATTAAATCAGATGCCCAGACAAATAGAAAATATTTCTGTAATATTTTCATTTTTTGTTTACACTGCAGGCAAAGTCTAAAGCATTCAAAAGAATGAAAGAAAAAAAAAATCACAGTTGTCAGTAATCCCCTACTGTGCTTATAACATCTTTGAAAAGCAGGACTTTATTATTTCTATTTCTCTTCAGTTTTCTTTTCCCTTGTACTTGATCTTTGGAAGCGTATATGCTAAAGCTGGCTATTAGAACCTTGACTTAAACAAAGTAATTTTTTCTAACTTCCCTTTCTTCTATTTGTAACTAGCATGTATTCTTCCATAGGTGGGAAAGTCATGTTTTGATCAACACTGAAACCCTATTTTCAAAGTGTAAGATCTTTTTATACAAGACACTAGTAGAGAGGGAATATGCATTTCTGAAATAAAACTGGACACTGATTGTTAATCCAAGCTTCTTAAATATGCAAGAATATTCTATTATCTATAGTATTTATATGTATTGACATATATGGTAGGGGTGCCAAAAAAACCCCAAACCAGAGATATATTATCAGAATCATAAGCTGTGTCTCACCAAACTGCATCTATCTTCAGACATTCATATCACTTTTTCAACCAAGTGTGACTACTTCAGATTCAAAACATGCCTTATCAGAAGTTGATTCTTTTATAAGCATTGTAACTGTATTCAAAGTTGAAGAAAAACTAACAAGTTGTACCAAATACATAACTTCTTTTTAACTCATATTTTCACAGTATCTTTGGTGGTTTTTCTTGGAGATGAGTATTTGCAAGTGTTACATACAAGCTGCATGCAATAATTTGGTGCTTTACATGAACTGTGAAATTAGTAGGTATAAACACTCAGTACTGTTTTATGCAGCTAAGTGTAAATATTTTTTTGCAATTTATTTTTAAAATTTATTCCACAGTTATGACTGAAGTTAAAAACCTGAGTTTTCCACCCAAGTATTTTAAAAAGGGGAATTACAATGATGTCTTGAATTACTGTTAAGTTTAAAAGATGCTTTGAAATCATTATGTATGTATAAAAAACGTATTCCAGGATTCTAGTTAGAAATACAGGCATATAAAATACAAGTCTGTATGAATTAATTTAAACATAGTTTTAACTTTGGACGTTTAGCTCAAGAAATAGGTTATTAAAAAAAGAGAATGCTTAAGGTGTTAAAATTAGAATATTAAAGATACAATACTGTTATTGTCTCAACCAAGAAGAGTGATGCTGACTCTAACCAACCATTGAGCTATTTCCAAGTCCAGCCTATTACACAACTGCACCAATGGAGAGTTAACCAGAACAAAGTTAGAATCAGGGAAAATGTTTTCCCTCTGTGTGGATGTACACCTGCAACCCAAGAAATCCCTATCCTGCTCCTACCGTTTCACAGGGAACGTCTTGTGCGCCACAGCCCCCTACTGGGAAAACCAGCAGAGAACAGGAGATGGAACCATATGCAAGCCTCCATGTCCTCAACCAGCCAGTTGCCTCACCAAACCTCCCTTCAACACCCTGCGGTGGGACGAGACTGCAGAGCGTGGCCAGAGAAATTAGTCTCAACTTCTCCTAGCTGTGAGTGTTAGGGCTCAGAAATGCTGTTGTATAGAGAAACATTCACAGTTCCTCCAGTTAAAAACTGAAACACTTAGAAATTATTGCAGGAAAGAAAGCTTGAGTTAACATTCAGTAAGCAAAGAAAGACACAGGGAATTCGTTTGATCATTGTGTCCCCCAGTGCAGCTTTTCTAAGCAGTTGACAGATACTGGTTTTGCTCATATAAGAATAACATGAGAATTTCTTATATTTTCCTCATTTGTATTCTTACTAAGGTTATTATATTACAGAAGGTGAATTAGAGGAAAAAAAGCTTTCCCTTGCCCAACTTAATAATCTGTCTATACATGAAACAGGACCATTTGGGGAATGCTTCTGTAAACTTGCTGCAGGTAGATCTGACTTTTTGTAGGCATTCCCAAAAAAGAATGTATTTGCAACAATCATTACTTATTGGTTTTGTTCTGTCATGCTTTTAATTTTCCTGTTCTTTAGTATTTAAACTAGTCAAAATTAATTCTTGGGATATTCTGTCTTGTCTTTGATCATCGTATTGCCTGAGGGATGGTTGAAAGAATTTACATAACTAAAATAGCCAGAATCACACACTTGGAAGAGCTTCAAAGGAAGACGTTTTCCAACATCCTCATTTTCTTCTCTGAGGATGCATTGTGATGCAACCAAGCAGTTATTTAACAGGAAGAAAAATGTTCAGTCATTTCATACAATACAGCTCTAAAAAGCAGGAAAGGGTGGGGAAAGTTTTCACTAGTGGTTTGTTTGCCTTTTTATTTGGTTGTTTGGTTTGCAGGGGTCTTATTTTGTTTTTTGTTTGTTTGTGGTTTTTTTCTAACAAGGTCAGGAACTTCTTCTTTTAGGCCTGATCTAACTTCCCAAGGGAGAGTGCTGCTATAAATTCAAAAGGAATAAGCTGAAGTTATAGACTGAATCTATAAGGAGGAGTAGTAGTTGAAGATTTGACAAAGGAAAGAAAATTTGGAATACTTGTGACAACAGAAAGGCTTTCCGAGCATAACAATTTTCAGGATAAGTGAATTGGCTCAATAAGCAGCTTTAGCAGAAGAAAACTTGGGAAGCAGTGCATTGGTGTCACAGGAACTTCACTGAGGGAAACCCCCCCCCCAAAGAATATTTAGTTTAATTTTTAGTTTTTCTGTAGTGCATTCATATAGAGTCTCTCTACTGATTTATTTTCTATTTTTTCAGCACAGATTTTAAGATAGTGGATTGATCTACCAGAACTTTGTAATCCGTCCACTCTAAAGAATTTGCTTGTAGAATATTTGACACTGGGAAATATGTGTCCCTGGATGACAGACACCTATATATCCCATTCACATATCCCATTGAATTCAGGAAACTAAACTGAATTTACAGTGAAAGAGTACATTACATATTACTTGGCTAAACAAATTAAAAACAAGAATAACCTAAAGGAGGAATAGACTCTCAATACTTAGGTGGACCATCTAACAAACAAATTTATTACCTAGAGCTGAGGCCATATATTCCTTCTGATCTATTTATATTTTTCATAGCTTAGCTAATCACTTAAAATGATTAGCTAAAAATCAGATTTATTTGACAAATAAAATATCAAGTCTTTTTTCAGTTCTACCAAAATCATCATAATAAAGGTATCTTCACTTCAGTACTTTCATCCTCATTCTGTAAGAGTACACCCTCTTTTAACCCTGCCCACAGCTCACTAGTAATTACTCAAAGCAGGTACTGAACTGAACATAATCCTAGTCATACTCAGGGAGTTTTCACTTTTTGGAAATGGATGCTGTTTTATGCCAGGCAGAATGGCTTTCAGAGGTGAGAAAATAACTTGTGGGCTTTTGCTTTTATCTTGCAACAATTAATGCAGAGAATAGGTAAGACTATTATGGGATTTCCAGATAAAAATCCACATACCAGCAACTGTAGGCACAACAACAAAATCATTTATTTACTGAACCAAAAAACCTACCTGTGAATTTTAGCATACATCCTGCTACGCGTAGCACCTTGGTAGCTGTGTTATTTATAGTAATCTGTACAGATGGCAGAGAGAAACAGTCATTTTCCCATTTGTTTACTTGCTTTTACTCATACAGAAATTTTTCCAGGAACTTTCTTTAATTTTCAGGAGAATATATTGGGAAATCAATCTTATAAAAAAAAAAAAAAAAAAAGGATCACAAGTAAACCAGAAGCAGGCTGAAGTTTTCTTTTCTTTTTTTTTTTTTTTTCCCCCCTTAACAGCTAAAGTGTATTAGTTATTTCCATCTCTGCTTCTGTTAAGAAACCTTCTATATCTTCTTTCTAGCTTTTCAGGCTCCATCACATATAATAGTTCTGCTGACATTTCTGTAACACATCCCTTTTGACTGTTGGAAACAATCTGGTAGCAGCAGGAACATCTGCAAACTGAGGAAAAAGTCTCAATTACGGGACATATTTTGGCAAGTGTCAATGCAATGAACTTCTGGTAAACACTGACTTAGCCAACTTAACTACTGATGTTGTGTTCAGACAAACTTATGGATAGAAATCACTTGTTTTGGGGTGGCCTTTCAAGACTCAGTAATTTGAAGGTTATCTGAGGCTGAATATGTGAAAAATAAAGGTGTTATGCATGCTGGAAGAATTTTTAACAGGAAACTAATTTTTTTAAGATAGAACACTCTGGCAAGTTTATATTTCCATTTTCAGTGGACATTACCTCTTTCTGAAGGAAGAAAGATTGATGATTTCATTTAGGTTTAAAATGTGCTTTTAAAAGTGTAATTACATATGCCAAATGTTCATCTTTGTCTCACAGTGTTAATATAAACTCACAGCAGGAATTAATGGGACAATCATTTGGGTTTTGAGCAATTACCAGAGAAGTAGCAAGGACATGAATATCAACTGCTAATTTTGACTTTCTTCTGAAGCAAACAGAGTATTTCTTAAACTCTTTGGAAGAATTAGAAAAATCAGTACAACAAATTATTACCATATGGAGAAACCCAAGCTAGCTGAACGAGGCTATGACTTACAGTGTCATGTGGTGAGACAGACTTGAATATCAGAAACAGCACAGTGTCTGGGATAGGTTATCCCTCTAGAAATGTTCAAAAGTTGTACACTCAATGGGTTGGGGTATATAAAATCTATAGATTCTGTTTGAAAAGCTTGATAGAGATCTTGCAGTTACTTTCATTAAGATATCCTTCATTAGCTTTGCACAAGCCAGTAAGAAAATTACTGAGATCATAGAACTGACTAGGCTGGAAATGACCCTTAAGACCTTTAAAAGACCCACAGTATAACTTGCAGCTTTAGGGCTGCTAAATTTGACCCCTGTACCAAAAAGAGGATTTACGTCTCCAAAAGGATCCCTCCACTGCCCCTTTCCAGGTGCACCTGCATTGGTCTGGCAACTGAAGTCCAATTGGAGTCCAACCATTACCCCAACACTGCTAAGTTCACCACTAAACCATGCCCATAAGTGCCACATCTACACATATTTAAACACCACCAGGGGTGCTAAATGCAACATTATTGTTTTTCTGCCTGTTTTGAGAGAATCAGCCTGACAGAAACCTTCACCTGAATATGAAAAATACATGGAGTTTCCTCATGTTGTCTCCTACACCTAGCAAATAACAATCCAGAATTTTATGGTATATTGAACTCATGAAGGATTATCTTTAAGTGAATCCTGATTCATATTTTATAATATTTAGTACTATAGGCTGAGCAACCAGTTTATTGTTGCTTCCTGAAAGAGGAAAGAAAAGAACTGACATCTTCCTGCTACAATAAAACCCCAGTGTACTGCAGGTAACTTGGGAGATAACAGAAAGATTTGGGTTTTTATCAAGCTTCTTGTACTATGGTTTTACTTATTGTGGCGTTTGTAATTTAATTTCAGCATAGTATTCCAATAGCATTCCATACTATAATTTATCTTGTCTTGAAGAGGTTTTATGGTAGCACCCTGGTATCATATCTCTAGTCAGAGCAGAAGACATCTCTGTATTAAAAGTAAGCCCTGAAGAAATTACTATTATAAACATGAAATATAACTCATTCTGTACTTAGAGGTAAATGTGTCCCTCTCCTTTTTGTAATCTTAGCCTCAGTGGCCCCTAGCAAAATAAAAGCTGTGGCTGGGTGCCAGCAGTCCCCAGGCCCCCTGGCCTTCCCTTAGTCAAGTGCCTAAGAGGCATGTTCTACCATGCTGCAACATGCCCCCAGGAAAAGGCACAGAGCCAAGCCCTGATTTCTTTGAGGTACCACTAGAATAGGTAAGAGAAACGACCTAGTCCCTGTCTCCATTCTTCTCGACATTTAATAATCAATTAAAACAGGCATTTTAAACTTAAAACCAAGTGTTGGCACCTAGACATTTTTACTACAAGTGCTGTGACACTCAGGTTTTTTTCTTAAGCCCTGGATACTGGAGCCCGTTTATGTTTCACTGCTCTCTTTACTGTGGAAATGGAAATTTAGGGATTCCTTTTTTTTTCTAACATTTAAATATTTTAAAAGACATTTAAAAATAGTTTAAAAAATTAAAATCTTAGGATTTAGGAGCCCCAACTTGTATGTTTAAAATATTAACAATCTGAGTCATAAAATGAAACAACAGAAATCATTGTTCACTTAAGAAAAAAAATATCTCCTGATAAACTTTTAGGGATTGATGCATTCAACAACTGAGATGCTACTGCTAGCCTATATAGTCACCATCCTAGCATGCAAAAACATATGGATGTAGTTATTAGTAATTTGAAACTGCTTTTAAATTATAGTAAATTAAACATTTTTGGATTGTTGAAATTGCGGATCTTTCAGACATATAAAACTAGGAGATATTATTTGAGTGTGTTTTAGTAGCATGAGTTACTTACGATTTTCAAGCTAGCTTGGAAACTAAAAATCTGCTTGAGTCAATCCATTATAATAACAGGCAACTCAAAAGAGAAACAGTAAATATTAAACATAAGGATTTAGAAACCGCTCCTCGTTCTTTTTTTACACAGTCTTTTCTCAGAGAATTATTTTACAGCTACCAATGTGCATTTGCTTGAACAAAGACCTCTAATTTTGTTTACGGATAAAACCAGAATCGAAGTGTGAACTAAATAAAACCGTCAAACCATAACAAATATTTAGCTGAGAGAAAAGGAATTGCTACCACTTGCACAGAGCAATCAGCTAGACCAAAGCAATGACCTTAAGGTCCTTTCCAACCCTAAATATTCCATGACTCTATGAATTTGACATAGGCAGCAATAAGCAGATGGTCTAAGTCCTGTCCTGCTGCTAGCCAGAAAATCCCCAAAAATCATTCAGCCTGAAGTGTTGTGCTGCAGGAGAGGCTGAAAGCTTTGGCAGGGCTGAGCCAGGCTGTGTTCCTCTCTCTAAACCATTAGTCATCTCCTGAGTCCTGAAACACCTTTGTTTGGATCAATTGGGTAATCAGTTTGTACCAGGCATTGTTACAAAGATTGGGCAGCTCACTGGCCCTGTACCAAACCCCCATTAGCCCTGAATGCCAGGCTGCTCTGAGGTTACAGTGTTAACTGAACGGTGCTGCTCGAGTGAGTACCCCAACACACCTGAAACCCCCATAACATAACTGGCAGCTTTTGGGCTGCTAAATTTGACCCCTGTACCAAAAGGAGAATTTATGTCTCCAGAAGGATCCCTCCACTGCCCCTTTCCAGGTGCACCTTCATTGGTCAAGCAAGCAGCTGTCACCCAGATGCTGACACATTCAGGAGCCTTACAATCTCCTGCAGCTGCTTTCCCCTAGCCAAGAAATCAAAGTGTCAAGGCCATGCTCTGGCATAACCAAAGGAGATGGCTGTCATGAACCACAGAGGTATGGTGAAGGGCTTAGATGCAAAGCTGAAGGACACTGAACAGGACGAACACAGGGGCCCACTGTAGGAGAGGATATGATTCAAGACTATCTTAAGAACCTGAATGTGCACCTGATGAAATCCATCCGCGGGTCCTGAAGGAGCTGGTGAATGAAGTTGCTAAGCCACTGGCCATCATATTTGAAAAATCATGGCAGTCAAGTGAAGTTCCCGACGACTGGAAAAAGGGGAATATAACCCCCATTTTCAAGAAGGGGAAAATGGATGACCTGGGGAATTACAGACCAGTCAGTCTCACCTCTGTGCCTGGTAAAATCTTGGAGCCTTCCTGCAGACATGCAGCTGTGCAGGTCTCTGGCTGCAGCGAATGCCTGAGCCTGGCACTTGTATTGGAGGGAGCCAGTGACACTGCTTGTGTTCACTGTGAGCAAATAAATGACCTGCTCAGGCAGGTGGCTGAACTGAGGGAGGATGTTGAAAGGTTGAGAGCCATTAGAGAGTGTGAAAGTGAAATAGATTGGTGGAACCACACCCTAAGGCAAGGGCAGAGGGAAGTGGTTCAACAAGTTATGGATCCCCTTCCCTCCTACCATCAGACAGAAGGAGAGAGCTTAATGGACAAGGATGGATGGAGGGAGGTTCCTCCTTAGAGAGGTAAGCGAAAACCCTCACAATCCCTTCCTCCCTCCCAATTGCCCTTGAATAACAGGTACGAGGTCTTGGAAATTCAGGGCCAGGTGATTGGAGATGGTGAGGCAAATCTATCTAGTGAGTCACCCAGGGCTAGTCACTCACCCCCATGCCTCAGAACTTCCCCAACCAAGAAGAAAAGAAGAGTAATTGTGGTGGGTGACTCCCTTCTGAGGGGAACAGAAGGGCCCATTTGTCGACCGGATCTGTTGGCAGTGATGAAATTATTACGAGGAACGTAAGGGCAATGAAGAGAGACTTCAGGGCCCTGGGACGGCTGGTTAAAGGGTCTGGAGTGCAAGTGGTGTTTGCCTCCATACCTGTTGCAAGCGAGGGTGAAGGGATATATAAGAAGACTCTGCAGGTTAATGTATGGCTACGTGACTGGTGCCAAAGGCAGGGGTTTGGGTTTTTCAGTCACGGGCTGCTGTATGGGACACCTGGTTTGCTGGTGACAGGCGGGATACACCAGTCCCAGAGAAGAAAAAGGGTTTTGGGGCAGGAGTTAGCAGGGCTTATTGACAGGGCTTTAAACTAGTTATGAAGGGGGGAGGGGATTTAACTGGGCCTGTTGGGGACAAGCCCAAGAGGAACATGCTAGGGATTGAAGGATGGCGTGCTAAAGAGGACTATCAATCTCTTGTTTCACTTGTGGGAAAGGATAGCTTTTTAGACCCTGTCCCGCAGGGGAAAAAGGGTACTAGGACTGGCTCCCTGAAATGCCTGTACACCAATGCACGCAGCATGGGGAATAAACAGGAGGCGTTAGAAGTCTGTGTGCAGGCTAAAGGTTATGATCTAGTGGCAATTACAGAGACATGGTGGGACAGGTCACATGACTGGAATGTGGTCATGGATGGCTATGTCCTTTTTAGAAAAGATAGGTCAGCGAAGCGAGGTGGTGGAGTTGCTCTTTACGTGAGAGAGCAACTAGAATGTATTGAGTTCTGTCCGGGGTCGGATGAGGAGCAAGTGGAATGTCTGTGGGTACGAATCAAGGGGCAGACTGGCACGGGTGATACAGTTGTGGGGGTCTATTACAGACCTCCTGATCAGGACGAAGGAGTTGATGAGGCTTTCTACAGGCAACTGGAAGTAGCCTCGCGACTACATGCCTTAGTCATCGTGGGGGACTTTAACTACCCCGATATTTGCTGGAAGACTCACACAGCCAGTCATTCACAGTCTAGGAGGTTCCTCGAGTGCATTGATGATAATTTCTTAATGCAAATGGTGGACGTACCAACTAGGGGAGCAGCGCTGCTAGATTTAGTACTCGCCAACAAGGAGGGTTTGGTCAAAGTGGTGACGGTCAATGGCAGCCTTGGCTGCAGTGACCATGAGATGGTGGAGTTTAGGATCCTGTGTGGGAGGAATAGAATACCTAGCAAAGCCACAGTTCTGGATTTCCGAAGGGCCAACTTTGGCCTCTTCAGTCAACTGCTAAGGGAAGTCTCATGGGAAAGTGTACTAGGCGGTAAAGGGGCTCAAGATAGTTGGTTAGCATTCAAGGACCGCTTCTTCCAAGCTCAGGATCGGAGCGTCCCAATGAGTAGGAAATCAAGTAAGGGATCTAGGAGACCAGCGTGGTTAAACAAGGAGCTGCTGGGCAAACTCAAGTGGAAAAGGAGAATCTATGGATTATGTAAGGAGGGGCTGGCCGCTTGGGAGGAATATAGGACAGTTGTTAGAGGATGTAGGGAGGCAATTAGGACAGCTAAGGCCTCCTTGGAACTCAATCTTGCTAGTCGGGTTAAAGACAATAGAAAGGGCTTCTTCAAATACATAGCAAATAAAACTAACACAAGAGGCAATATAGGCCCAATGCTGAACGAAGTGGGTGCCCTGGAGACAGAGGATATAAAGAAGGCAGAGGTGCTGAATGCCTTCTTTGCCTCTGTCTTTACTCCTGCAGACTCTCCCCGAGGGCCCCGGATTTCTATAGCCCCAGAAGGAGTCAGGACAAAGGAGGAGTTTGCTTTGGTAGATGAGGATTGGGTTAGGGATCAGCTATGCAATCTGGACATCTGTAAATCGATGGGTCCGGATGGAATGCACCCGCGGGTGCTGAGGGAGCTGGCGGAGGTCATTGCTAGGCCACTTTCCATCATCTTTGGTAAGTCGTGGGAAATGGGCGAGGTGCCTGAGGATTGGCGGATGGCAAAGGTCACACCAATCTATAAGAAGGGCAAGAAGGAGGACCCGGGTAATTATAGACTGGTCAGCCTTACCTCCATCCCTGGAAAGATGATGGAACAACTTATTCTTGACTCCATCACTAGGCATATCAAGGATGAGGGGGTCATTAAGAACAGCCAACATGGTTTTATGAGGGGGAAGTCATGTATGACCAACCTTTTAGCCTTCTATGAGGAAGTGACTAGGTGGAGGGATGATGGTAGAGCGGTAGATGTAGTTTTTCTTGATTTCAGTAAGGCATTTGATACTGTCTCCCACAGCATCCTCATAGATAAGCTAAAGAAGTGTGGGCTTGACGATCAAGTAGTGAGGTGGATCGAGAACTGGTTGAAAGGAAGAAGGCAGAGAGTTGTGGTCAATGGCGCAGAATCTAGCTGGAGGTCTGTGACTAGTGGAGTTCCTCAGGGGTCGGTGCTGGGACCGGTGCTGTTTAATATTTTCATCAATGACCTGGATGAGGGAACTGAGTGCACCATCAGCAAGTTTGCTGATGACACAAAACTGGGAGGAGTGGCTGACACACCAGAAGGCTGTGCTGCCATTCAGCGAGACCTGGATAGGCTGGAGAGTTGGGCGGGGAGAAACTTGATGAAATTTAACAAGGGCAAGTGTAGAGTCTTGCATCTGGGGAAGAACAACCCCATGTACCAGTACAGGCTGGGGGTTGACCTGCTGGAAAGTAGCGAAGGGGAAAGGGACCTGGGGTTCCTGGTGGATAGGAGGATGACCATGAGCCAGCAATGTGCTCTTGCGGCCAAGAAGGCAAATGGCATCTTAGGGTGCATTAGAAAGGGTGTGGTTAGTAGGTCAAGAGAGGTTCTCCTCCCCCTCTACTCAGCCTTGGTGAGGCCGCATCTGGAATATTGCGTCCAGTTCTGGGCCCCTCTGTTCAAGAAGGACAGGGAATTGCTTGAAGGAGTCCAGCGCAGAGCCACAAAGATGATTAAGGGAGTGGAACATCTCCCTTATGAGGAGAGGCTGAGGGAGCTGTGTCTCTTTAGCTTGGAGAAGAGGAGACTGAGGGGTGACCTCATCAATGTTTACAAATATGTAAAGGGTAGGTGTCAGGATGATGGAGCTAGGCTTTTTTCAGTGATATCCAGTGATAGGACAAGGGGCAATGGGTGTAAACTGGAGCATAGGAAGTTCCACGTTAACATCAGGAAGAACTTCTTTACTGTAAGAGTGACAGAGCACTGGAACAGGTTGCCCAGGGGGGTTGTGGAGTCTCCTACACTGGAGATATTCAAGGCCCGCCTGGACAAGTTCCTGTGTGATGTACTGTAGGTTACCCTGCTCTTGTGGGGGGGGTTGGACTAGATGATCTTTTGAGGTCCCTTCCAACCCTTGGGATTCTGTGATTCTGTGATTCTATGATTTTCTGTTAGAGGACCTTGCCATTGAGAAATCCAGAGTTTAGAAAACCCCTCTGCTGCTTCCTTGGAGGAGCCAGTCATGTCTAGGGCAGAAGCAATTTTTTATTGGCCTTTTTTCTTGTCGTTGATATGTACATGACTGCTTTAGAGCATGAAGTAGCTGAAGTATCTTGAAGGGGCCTACAAGGATGCTGGAGAGGGCCTACTCATCAGTGACTGTAGTGATAGGACAAGGGGGAATGCTTTCAAACTGAAACAGGAGGTTTAAGTTAGATATAAGGAAGTAGTTCTTCCCTTGGAGGGTTGTGAGGCGCTGGCACAGGTTGCCCAGAGAAGCTGTGGCTGCCCCATCCCTGGCAGTGTTCAAGGCCAGACTGGATGGGGTTTTGAGCAACCTGACTAGTGGAAGGTTACTCTGCTTGTGGCAGGGGATTAGAACTGGATAATTTTGAAAATCCTTTCCAATGCAAACCATTCTATGAGTCTATGACTTGCCCTGTGCTTTCAAACGTTCCCCATGAGACAGAGAGAGGAGTAGAGCAAGAAGGGGTCATTCGGTAACTGCTGTCAGGGCAGCACTCAGTCAAATCCACTTCCTTGCCAACATGATGACAGAAGAAATTTTTCCCACAGGATACTCCAGACTGTATATGCCTTCTGAACACATTGCTCGGCTCATTCATACCTATTGATCATGAACAAGAAACAGAAAACAACTTGGCCAGTGATAGAGGAAGGGGTAAGTGTCTGAAGATCTAATTTTTTGTGGACTTATCTTTTGAAACCCTTTCTAGTAAGTCAGCAGCAACAGACTGAAAAGTGACAAGAATCTGGAAGGGAAGTAATTGCTTATCTGTTTTATTCTACTTACATTTCACTTGCAAAGATTTGGTAGATAGCACAATGTGTAGAATTTTCCCTTGTGTTAAAGTCAGTGTTACCCCTAAACTAAAAATGCTACCTACTTTCTGCTAATGGTCTCCTCTTCAATCCATACAAGTCTCCCAGCTATGCTATATTTAGCCAAAAATATTCATTTCTTAATTAATTCTCTGTTGTATTTCAACATAAATGACTTATTTTCTCTTTTTGGTACAAACAACTACTCAAGTCAGAAAAAGCTCAGACTGCTCTAAAATGCCAAGGTAAACATGAGAAAATCACGAGTCCACTTGCCCTTTCCAGCTGCTTCGTGGCTGCTCTGAACTGGTGTCCAAGCAGCCCTGCTGGTGAGAGGATATGTACTTTGCACCATACAAGCTGAGGAAAGTGCAGCTTAACAGAACCTTTCAGATGGATCAGGAGAAAATAAGATTATTCAAGAAATTAAAAATAAAACCAACTTGTCCTGAGTTCAGCAGTAGCAGTCGTTTTTCTCCTTTTTAGTAGCTGGTGCAGTGCTATGCTTTGATTTTCAGCCTGGGAACAGAGCTGAAAACACCACTGTTTTTAGTTGTTACTAAGTAATGTTTACTCTGACCAAGGACTTTGTGAGTCTCATGCTTTGCCAGGGACGAGGGAAGGCCGGGAGGAAGCAGAGACAGGACACCTGACCCAAGCTAGCCAAAGAGGTATTCCATATCACAGTACATCATGCCCAGGAAGGTAACATAGATCAAAGTAGTTCTAACATTGGCAAAAAACCCCAAAAACCAAACAAACGCAAATGTTACATTTACATACATTTTAGAGGTTATGTACATACAGCTAAACTACAGAAGTTTGAAGATTAGGAGAGAAAAATCTGCTGTTATTTACTGGAAGCTGCCTAACAAAGCTTTCAAAACTAGCGGGGACGAGGGGAGGCCAGGAGGGTAAAAGAATGTCTCCTTCACAGGTTGACCACCCGAGAAGGAGAAAAAAGATGTGTAATTGCGAAGCACTTTTATTATATACCTCCCAAAGTATAAAGGTGATGACCACACTGGGTACATAAGCCACATCAGTTTCATGATCAATGATTCTATTGTATTACAAGTCATTACCATAAAGTACAACGAGACAAGAACCTTAGCCCAAGCCCCACACTTGAAAAACACTACCACAGCAAATACCGGCTCTAAGCAAGGTACGATATACTGAAACTGTGAGATCAAGAGGAACAACTTTGAGAGCCAATAAATCAGCGCTGTGACGAGTGACTATTAATCTAAAACAATGAATGCTTATCACAAATACAATCAGACACACTCCGGTCAGATCTGTTGCTATATCAACCCCTCGTGCCCCACATTGGGTGCCAAAAAGAACTTTTGTGGTTTAAACCGAGCCACACAGCTCATTCACTCACTCCCCCCTCTTTTCTCCCTCTTTCTTTCCTGGCTGGGCTTTTCACAAATGTGGAAATGAAATGTACCCTTACATTTGTGTCACCAATGTTTCATTTCAAATGACTCAGCTGTTAAAGACCTAATACTCCACTCACTGAATGTTTCCACAGATGGGACATCTACAGCCTCTCTGGGAAACCTGTGCCATCCAGTGTTTCACCACCCTCAACAACTGCTGTCTGTAACAGTGTGTCATATTTACTAACAAAACCATCTGTTTTCCCACTGCACAGAAGCAGAGAGTGAGGTATCTATGGAGACCTACCCATGACATCTCAGCCAACTGAGGCTTCTCCCAAAGGGCCAGGGACAGGCAAAAATCCACTGGCAGACAGAGCATACTGCAAGAGTGAATAAATGCCAGTGCAAACAGTAGCCATGCAAACAGCCTAGGTACAATCAGCCTCAAAAATGTTCTGAATTTTTTATACTTTTTTTTTTTTTTTTAAATATTTTGACCCCACTAGGAAGAAATTCTGGTTTGTGATCAGCTCCAGCGAACTGTGAGGAATGTCATTCTCTCTTTCAGAGGACCACAGCCCAAAGGCTAAGTCTTGAATTCAATCATCTACTTGTTGGTTGCCATTATGACATTATAGGCAAGAGTTCAAATAAAAGCACATATTCTATAAAACACCTAATACAGCAGAACTGGAGTATGAAAACACAGACCGTGCCTTTACTTCCTAATGTAGCACTGAAACCAATTTTTGAACCCTAAGAAGCATTTGACAAACCCCTGCTAATGTGCTGAACCCACAAGCTTCTTCCCATCTTGTGAAAAAAACTGTGGCTTTGAAGCTAGAAATGAAAAATATTTCTGCAGCTCAAACTGTTTCTTCCATTTCACAGATGAAAAATAGTGAAGCTGGCTGCTGCTTTGCTAGACTGCAGGAGGAGTTTGAGAAATGGGTGCTCAGAGCCAGGAACATCAGGCTGAGAGGCTGTGAGATCAAAGAAAACAAAACCTCCCAAAACCCAGCGCAAATGAGCATCTCAATAATGAGGGAGGGGGCATTGTGAGCATCTGACCAGCACTTCTGCGTGTTCAGGTTCAATATTCACATTATCTGTCCATTCTGAAGTGAACAACCACACATGCAAAACACCAGACCCTGGAGCTGCCATTCCCTGGACTAAGAGCTATTACATAGCTTACTGAAGCAGTGGGGGAGTGTTTTGGTTGGTTGGGGCTTGGGTTTGTTTTTGCCAAGAAAGTGAAACAAATTACAGCACAAGAGAGCCTATGACTGTTTATCATACATTTATTTGCTGACTTGACAGAACAAGTGATGAGAAGCCTAATCTATCTAAAGCCCAGTACAGCAAGCAGAGAAATAGATGAGAAATGTTCCCTATTTTCTTATGAGTGGGCCTGAATCCTGACTTACATGCAACAACTTCAGTGATGGAAAAATCGCGGAGATCTTTGGACAGGGAAGCATGGTGGTAACACCTGAACCAAGAAGGAGCTTAAGGACAGCGCTAGGAAACGGGATGCTGCTGCTTTCTCCTCTGTGGTCATCCACCACACCTCTTGACTTCCACCTCTTCCTTTCCTCCTGCACATGTGCTCTCCTTTCCATCCTCAGGAGCAGAAAGAGTCCAGGACACATAGCTGCTGTCACTGACAGCTCTCTATTACTCTTATTTAACTTACCCTGATGGTGGAAATTCAGATGTCATCTCCAGCACCAAGAATCTTTGAATCAGCTGTCATGTACATTGACAGCATGAAACTACTCAGGCAACCTGCCTCAGTGAATGAGGCTCTTTCAGACAAATGCTTCATTAACTTCTGCTAGGTATGATTGTATTTCGAAAAAATGCTTTAAAAGCATTCTTGAGACTAACTGTGGAACTCCAGCAAAATGCAAGAAACGTGACCAACTGAAACGATTTCTCTACTGTTAGGCAATTTAGGATAGTTTCTTCAACATTATAAACATATTCTTCACTATACTCATTATTATTAACCCTCTGTATGCTTTCAGGTTACTTTAGTCATCAACATCTCATTTGCCTAGAAACAGGATCCCAAGCTTTTCCATCCAAAGCAGCAGGAAGTGGAAGGGGACACCCTCCCACTCCCCACCACTTCATTTCCAAACACCACCATCAGTCTGAAATATTTCAGATCCCAGAACTGGCTTCCTTTTGTTTACCTCAGAGAAACCAATGTTGAGACACACTGGAAAGAGCTCCATCTGGCAACATTCAAGAGAAATGGTTTTCCATTAGCTCTGTCAAAGGCTTTAGGAGCTTGCATCAGAGAGAAGACTGTGATTTCTACGACGCACACTTACCTGGGATACATTGTGCTTCCTTCAAGGCTAATGCTGCTGTTTTGAGGAGTCTGTCAGGTGCATTCAGCTTTAGTTAAACACTGAAAAAGATTCATTTCTTGTGTTATTACCTGGCAACTAGTTAAGGTGCTGAGGATATAACCTTCAATGTGTAAGGGCATATTATGTATATGGGTATCTTCTATCCATCTATAAATATGTAGATAGACATACATGGAATTTGACATTGCTTACTGTTTTTTTTTGACAGAATTGCAGATCAGGACTACCTGCTATATCATTATATTAAAAATATTTGTCCTTGCTGATTTTTTATTTAAAGGACAAGCATTTAACTTCAATAAGCAAATCTCTGCAGTATCAAGGCCCGGTGTTTATATCAAATTCTTTCTTGTGCACAATAAGGATATTTTAGATCCCTTTCTGGTTTTCTTTCTGACATGCAGCTTACTGAATATTTTTAAACTTATATAAAGTTATCTATATAATTTCTGTAGTTCTTCCCATTGGATGGAGAACTCAGCTCCTCCACCTTCATTATGTGTCTGTATAGATGTATTCTCTTACCTTCAGTTCAGCCAAAGCAGATTACCATTTTTATACCGTAACAAATCGTACAGGCTCCAGGCTTATCATGCTGCACACTGAACACATAAATAATCAGTAGTGTCCCATTTCACATCTCTTACTGTCTAGAAAAAAGGCAACAGGTAAATGCAAGGAACAGATGGGAAAACAAAAGGCAAGAGTCAGAAAATTTGGAGGCAATAATCACAGTATATTATCTGCCTGTCCATAGCTGATTCCTCCCTTCCCTTCCCTTCCCTTCCCTTCCCTTCCCTTCCCTTCCCTTCCCTTCCCTTCCCTTCCCTTCCCTTCCCTTCCCTTCCCTTCCCTTCCCTTCCCTTCCCTTCCCTTCCCTTCCCTTCCCTTCCCTTCCCTTCCTTTTCGCTTCCTCTTTCCCTTCCCTTCCCTTCCCTTCCTTTTCGCTTCCTCTTTCCCTTTCCCTCTTCCTTTTGACTGCCATAACAGAGATGGCTGTTGGACATGTAGTCTAATGGCCAAAAGTTGACCTGCAAGTTCCTATGAGACATTTCAGCCTCACATAGGAAATAGCATCTTTCCATCCTTTTGGCAAAAAATAGCAGTTGGTACCAGAGACACAGGACAGGTCTGAAGCAGTAGAGACAGGTCCTTGGCATAAAATAGCTGATGGCATCCCCCTAGTCTTACCAGCAATATATAGCATGAGCCAGTACCTAAAGGGGGGCTGCAGGAAAGCTGAGGAGGGACTCTTGAGAAAAGCAAGTAGTATTAGGACAAGGGGGAATGGCTTTAACCTGACAGAGGGGAGACTGAGATGAGCTCTTTGGGCAGTAGCTCTTCCCTGTGAGGGGGGTGAGGCACTGGCACAGGTTGCCCAGAGAAGCTGTGGCTGCCCCATCCCTGGCAGTGTTCAAGGCCAGGTTGGATGGGGTTTGAAGCAACCTGGTCTAGCAGAAGGTGTCCCTGCACGTGGCAGGGGTTTGGGACTAAATGAGCTTCATGTTCCCTTACAACCCAAACCATTCTATAACTCCATGAAAACAGATCTTCCAGTAATATTTGGTAGAAGCATCAAAGAGCACCAGACCAACTTTCTGAAGTCTTTGAAGTTCAGAAGAAAGGAGAGAAGCATAAAGGAGTATCGACTGTTTTTGAGGTAGAAGATTTTTAGAGCCTATGTTTTGTCATAGTCTATTTAGACCAACCTCTAGGTCTGGGGAAATATCTGAGACAAACTGACATTTCAGCCTGAACAGAAGTCAGCCCCAAATCAGAGAGGTAGTCTGGTAATGATCAATATAGAAATGCTAGCTAAAGTAGTGTGTGTAATTGGCTGCAGTCAGCAGGAATCAGGCAGTGAACAATAACAGCTGAAGGACAGAAGCAATTTCAGAAATGAAAAAAATAGAATCTTGGAAATTAAATATTAATCCCCGTAGAATATTAAGTGGAAATACCTTTACATTTTGAACAAGCTCATCTCATAACCAGCTTATTGTGGCTTTAATACAGTTTACAATAAAATGAGCCAATTTTCAATAAGAATACTCTTTTTCCATGATCCTACAATTTAGATAACTCGTGTGACTGCCAGCATAAAATCTCCAAGCAGTGAAACATTCCAAGTAAGCATTTAAGTACAGCTTGAATTATTTTTGAATTAGGACCAAATGTTGCCCAAGCCCCAGCGGTATTCCCTTGATCCAAGTCCACTGCACTATACATAGAACTGAAATCTGGAGTGGCTGCAAACGAGCTTGTAGGGAGTACTACACATATGTTTAGTTTAGAATGCTGTGCCATGGAGGCTCTAGTATCCAAGTCTGCTATGGCAAGAAAAGTGACTTATTAAAATCGTGTTTGGCAATAATTCTGAAAGACCTCAAAGGAGATAAAGGCACTCTTTAGTTGAGGCCCCACAGAAGAATGGTGAAAACTGGATATCCACATATCATTGAAATGGATACAAGAGAGAAGGTAGACTGGGAAATGAAACCAGCTCTCCGGCTTTCTTCAGCAAGTCAGCACCAGTGACACCTAGTGACACTTCAACCGTCTCTCCTGACAGCAACAAATACGGCTGGTCCAGCTCTTCCTGCAATACATCATACCCCTCACAAAAGCCAGAGGAATGCAGTACTTCACAGTTTGTCTCAGAAAAGTACAGTGAATTTATTCAGAGGCTATTCACAGACCTTGAAGCTGTCATTACTTTCTAAGCCATATGATATTTGTAATTCTGCTGAAGTTGTTTGGAAAAGGATTTGAATGAAACTGGTGGCATGAGAATATTCACAGCAATTCGCATTACCTTGATGTATGGCAGAGGCCATGGGATGATGAAACAAACATGTTTCCCATTTAGTTTATATAATTAGTTATGATAGCACAAACCACAACTCGCGCAGGGCCAAACTGGCTGCAAGCAAATGTTTCTGCCTGCAGTTATTCTTTCATTTAAAACAACCTAGTAGAGTATACGTGTAGAACTTGTTCATGTTGAAAATTGAGAGAACAGAACGATCTCCTCATATTCTCATTACAATATGCTTTCTAATCTGAACTGATTTTCAAAGCAATTTTGTCGTTAATGACTAATAAGTGCATTTCCAAGAAAACGGGGATGTCATCACCTAGGGTAGAACAAGAGACAGTTGTTTAGTTCCACATCACTGTGTCCCTAATCTGCTGTTCACGTTACAGAAAGTCTCTCATGCTGAAATGTTATTGGACTTGTTTTGAAATGCAATATTAATTACAGTACTTTTAGATAATAATATGTGTACCAATTCAAACAAAAGAACACTAAACTTTTTCTTAAGGAACATTTGTCTTCTGCTACAACATTACTACAATACATGTACTCTTCTGTTTTGCCCTTAGTATTATTTCCATGCTTTTTATGAGACACAGATATTAAATTGATGGCTTGAAGTGCTTCAAACTGGCCCTCCACTCCTCAGCAATTATTGAAAGATTGGTACCACATCTGGTACCCTATCAGAATATCCTGAAACTTCATATGAATGGGGAAAGTTAGTTGGTTTTCATTAGCTCCAAATTTTTCCCTCGCCGTCTCCTTTCAAAATCCCATGAAGAACATGCTTGTAGACTTGCTGATTAACCAAGATTTGTCCCTCAACTAATTTTTTTTGAGGTTGTCCTGTCCAGACAGGAGCTGCTGCTAAACAGGAGCATTTCTACATAAAACATTTTTGCAGTGTATGCAATGTCCCAGGTTTTAATTAAACCACCATTGCTCAACTTCCTTTGCTTATTTAAAATGCTTTGAGTTTAGTACGTTGCTGTTTAGAAAACTTCAACTTAACCAGTAAAAATTATTAATTGGCGATCCTGCTGTCCCCTGTGAGCTGCGGCAGCGCTTTGTGCTTCTTCTTAGAAGAAGCATACATGTGGGTGCCCAGGGAAAGGCCAGCAAAATTACTCCTGGAATGAGATCAGGAGCTTGGAAGACATTAAAAACACAAACTGTTACTACATCTTACAGGCTTAGTTATTATTACTTTTGAGGAGAGGGAAAAAAGATTCCAGTTTATTGTTTCAGATTTAATGAAACTTGGACCAGGAAGATAAATGGGTTGAGTGGTATGTCTGTAAGTAGCATCCACAGGATAAAATTTTCTCCTGGCTGATCTATTTTGACAGCACCAGTTCTATAAATATATTATGAACCTTCTTTATAGACACTATATTACTTTTAACCCAGCATTCCTTCTAATCTGCAATAATTCAGAATAAATAAATCTGTGCTGCAACGTATCATCTGACATTTCCAAACTCTCTTGAGACAACAGAGCTTTGCTCCATCTTCCCTTTTAAAAGAAAACAAAGGCTTTACTCAGGCTGCTTTAATGTGACAGCAGTCAAGAGAGGCTCTTCAACAAGCTTTTGAACAAAGTCCAAGAATTTGGACTGAAGTTTAATGAAGATTACCTTTTCTACATAAGGAAACTAAAATAATCCCTGTAGTCATCCTTGCATGTGAAGTCCAGTCTTCAACCCTTCTTTAAGACTCATGTAAGCAAGCAGGAACCCAAATTTCCACCCCAAGAAGATATCAATAAATCTCCATCAACCTTAAGAGGATTTACTTGTCTATTGCAACAGGAGAATCAAAACCCTGGTGTGCAGGAAAAAACTGTATTCCCAGCTCTCATTTGCAGGACTTGGACAGACTGAGAACAGTAACACAAATAGCTTGAGTATTGAAAAATTATTCTGCTTTTAAACCTAAGGCACGCACATATCTGCATCAGCATGCATACACAAGGGTTTCATGTAATTGGAAAAACAGATTGCACTATCCCTATGCTAAGATCCCCCAGATCTGTGGTAATATTTTTTCCTGTTTCTTTTGATTTTCTGCTTTCCAGATGAGGAGTGGAAGAATGGAGGTTGAAAAAAATTAAAAAGTCATTTAATATACCACAGAAAAAATTAATGGAGAAGGAAAGATCATTTTTGTGACTCCTAACTAAATTAACATTAACTTGGTTTTTTAAAGTCCCCACTGTTCCTGATTTACTGTTTTTCTTTCTACCTGATTTATTTTCCAGATGGAAGACTGTAAAATGCAGACAATTTTTCAGCATGGTTTCTTATTTCTTGCTGGGTTATTTTGTCTGCCCAAGGAGCTGTTAGAACAGAGGACAGAAAAGAGGCTGGATCAATGGGTTGTGGCCAGCGGTATGAGGTTCAACAAGGCAAAGTGCCAGCTCCTGCATTTGAGCCACAACAACCCCATGCAATGCTCTAGGCTTCAGGCAGAGTGGCTGGAAAGCTGATCAACGGAAAAGGACCTGGGGGTGCTGACTGATGGCTGATGAACATGAGCCAGCTTGTGTCAAGGCAGCCAAAGAAGGGAAATAGCATTCTGGCCTGTATCAGCAGTGGTGTGGCCAGCGGGACCATGGCAGTGATCATCCCCTTGTACTGGGCACTCATGAGGCAGCACCTTGAATCCTGTGTTCACTTCTGGACCCCTTATTGCAAGAAAGACATTGAGGTGCTGGAGTGGGTCCAGAGAAGGGCAACAGAGCTGGTGAAGGGCCTGGAGCACAAGTGTGATGAGGAATAGCTGAGGGAACTGGGGGTGTTTAGTCTGGAGAAGAGAAGGCTCAGGGATGACCTTATCACTCTTTACAGCTACCTGAAAGGAGGATGTAGAAAGGAGGTGGCTGGTCTCTTCTCCCGAATAACAAGTGATAAGACACAAGCAAATGGCCCCAAACTGCACCAGGAGAGGTTTAGATTGCATACTAGGAAGATTTTCTTCATCAAGAAGGTAATCAAGCATTGGAACAGGCTTCCCAGGGAAGTGGTGGCATCACCGTCCCTAGAAGTGTTCACAAACCGTGTAGATGAGGCCTTCAGTGACATGGTTTAGTGGTGGTGTTGGCAGTCCTGGGGGAATGGCTGGACTTGATGATCTTGAAAGGTCTTTTCCAACCAGCTGATTCTATGATTCTATGATTTTATGATTCCATGATTTTATGATTCCAACAGGCCAAAATAACCAAACCAAGTCAAAACTCCACAAGAAAAAGCAAATCGCTAACTCTTGCTGATAATAAATATTATTTTATTTTGATTTACCTAAAGAAATGCAGCCAGGACCATCTGGAGCATGAAAAATTATTTCTGCACTTTAAGGCACAGTGTTGCAAGGGGCTGAGGATTTTCTTCATATCATGAGAGAAAGCTCCCACCTTCTGTGGCACAATTTCTGGGTGTGTGTCAAAAGCTGGTTTCAGCTTGTTCCCAAGTTCTGTAGTATCTTCAGTGTATTTCTGAGACTCCCCAGTTTCTGGTGCAAAAAGTGGAAGCGTTGGAGAGTAGCTGCATGCAACGTTTGCTAAGATCTGCAAATCATAGAATAGAATCATAGAATAGTTAGGGTTGGAAAGGACCTCAAGATCATCTAATTCCAACCCCCCTGCCATGGGCAGGGACACCTCACACTAAACCATCCCACAAAAGGCTTCATCCAACCTGGCCTTGAACACCGCCAGGGATGGAGCACTCACAACCTCCCTGGGCAACCCATTCCAGTGTCTCACCACCCTAACAGGAAAGAATTTCCTCCTTATATCCAATCTAAACTTCCCCTGCTTAAGTTTAAACCCGTTACCCCTTGTCCTGTCACTACAGTCCCTGACAAAGAGTCCCTCCCCAGCATCCTTATAGGCCCCCTTCAGGTAGGTACTGGAAGGCTGCTATTAGGTCCCCACACAGCCTTCTCTTCTCCAGGCTGAACAGCCCCAACTTTCTCAGCCTATCTTCATACGGGAGGTGCTCCAGTCCCCTGATCATCCTCGTGGCCCTCCTCTGGACTTGCTCCGACAATCCATGTCCTTTTTATGTTGAGGACACCAGATTCTTTACTACAGCCATAGCAGAGTTTAAATATTGTAATGACGAAGATAAATATTGACAAAACAAGACCATCACCCACAGCTATGACCACCTAGTCAGATTTCCTGTTAGATTTGGGGTAGATCATAAGATGAGAACCACTCTTGACACAAAATTATGAGCACCTTAGAAGTTGAAGGACAACACATTGTTTCTTCTAATTCTGAAGCTAACATTTGCAATATGTTACCTTGCACACTGAAGCAGAAAACCAAACCAAACCACAAAGGTTAAGTTTGGTTAATTTTAGTCAAGCAGTTCACATGCAAGAAGTGTTAGAGTTAGGACTGCATTTAATAAAGTCAAGAATTATTAACTGCTTAGACTAACATAGGGATTTGTAATTTTATATGATGTGTGTCTACACGGTACTACTAAAAATTCTCACCTTCCAATACTTTTAACCCAATGTTGATATTAATAATTAAAATAATGAACCCATTTCAGTAAGTGGCCTGCAAGTGAAGAATCCAATCCTGATATCTAAAAGATCAACTTCTAACCATGAGTTTTAGGTACGTTCGCCAAAGGCATTAAAAAATGGCAGATTTTGCATTCATATGCACTCTGTCAGAGTTCCTACACTCTTTAGAGTACAAATCCCAAAGCCACAAATGTCTGTGGCCTGCAGAATGAAGGATACTCTGATGAAAGTATGAAGTTTTATGTATCTGCATCCAGCTGACAAACCAACAGCTGCCTGATTACTCAGGAAAGGCATCTGCCCAACACAATTTCTCTTCAAGTATTTTCTACATCTTGTATTTTCGTAGAGCGATAGGATCAGAGATTATATCAACGACCTCCAGCAATAACATGGGACATGCCTATGATTAAATGTTCTTTATTTTCCACTTTCCTGCCAGTTGTTAACAACAGACAAACCTGTCATGTGGACCCAGTCCCTTCACTTGAAATGTGACTAACACAATCAGCTCATCCAGTTTCTCTCCCTGGGCAACGACTTTGTATCTGGAAATGGTTTGGAGAGATATGCATTAACGTAGGTCCTGAGGCTTGCTCTGCTCACATATAAACATTTTTTGAAAGCTCACTGAAGATTTCTCAGGAGAATAATGTTAAGAGCTTTGCAACCACATTAATAGCAGGTACTGCTTGCAGTAGTGTTTAACAAAGTATTTCAATTTTGTCCCTCTGCCTTCCCCTCTCCTTTTTTGTTCTCTTTTAAATTGTAAACCACCAAGTGTTCACCAAGCAACATTTTGCAGCCTCCCTGGCAAAGCATTTTACACACACAGAGCATGCTTTCCAGCTTCGTTTATGATAACCCTGATAACACCACCTGTAATACTCAAAGATTTAAAGAAAGAGCAATGATATAAAATAATCCCAGAGAAAGGTACCGCAAGTAGATTCATACAGCACAGGTCACTGTTCCTTTTATAGTGACATTGCCTTAAAACTTTTTAACCTCACAAAAGAAAAAACACCTAGACCAAGACCCTATAAATTTGGTAAGAACCCCTACAGTCTTTTTTCCACACTCTACCCTGTATGGGATTTTAATCACAGCCGTTCAGGGATCTGCTCTTGCCTTGATCCACATTCTCTTTTACCTTACAAATGGCTTCATGCAAGTGATACATATTTACAAAAATGGCATGTGCACTCTCACCATCACAAGGGAGAATTGTCAGTTTTCTGAGATTTTTCACTAGTGATTAAATACTTCCACTGAAAGAATCAAACTGATCTCTAAGAGTGTTGTGTGTGTGTGTGGTTTTGGTCGGTTGGTTGGTTGGGGTTTGGGGGTATTTTTTGATGTTGCTGATGTTGGTTTTTAAACCCAAATACTTAAAACTAAGACTGGACTTGAATATAACTATACAATTATAGTCAGCAATGAAGCCCTGACTCTGTGAGAAATGAGTCCTTTTCCCCAGAGAATTTATGACTTTCACAAAAGCAAAAATAAATGAGTGTGGACAAGTAGGAGAAACAGGAGACATGAAGAAGCAGTGAAAGAACAAAAACAACATCAGAAGGTGTAGGATATTCCTCATATGCCCCAAAGCCTTCTATTATGGTTTGATCCATGGATTTCCTCATCAGCATGAGATTTAATACTAGAAATTCCATCCACTGAAGGATTAAAACATACTGCAGCCTATGAAAAATACCAAGAATTAATAAAGAGCAGATGTGATATGTTTAAGTTGAGCACGAGAAAAGCAAGCATTCTTATTTCAGCTGCAAAATCATCCTCAAAGCACTGTAGGCACCACTGTCAACTTGCTGATGTAGTGAGTGCCACTGGCTTTTTGGCAATTCCTTTGGTAAAAATCGAGAGAAATATACCATTTATAGTTTATTATGTACAGAGGACTGTGCAGTTAATTAAAATACCACTCTCTATGAATCAAAATAGTGTACCATCACATTTCTTGTTGAGTAAAATTGTCTGTGCCCCAGTCTGTGGAATTAAAAAAGGGACTGTATAGTTTTTAAAATGTTTCCTACTAATTTACAAAGGACTTAAATGAAAGCAAAGTTTGAACTAAAACTGCAAAGAATTCTGAGCTTATGAGACTGGGTAGCTGTATCTTATTTTGAGGTACCTTGAGGATAACACATTCCAAGTTTTCCAGACTGAGAAGGTATAGAAAATGTACATGTATATTATTTTTTCTCCTCCAAACATTATCAAAGGTTATCTTAGGAAATAATTTTTCTTTCGTTTTGCATCATCATGTGGCAAATACAGGCAGCTCATTCCCTGCCAGGAAAGTAATCTCCTGATGGATTCTGATTTCAGTCCAACAAAGGGGAGGAAGAGTTGGGACATGGGGCATTGCCTGCTCTCTTCCTGGAAACTATACAGAAGACCAATAACCACATAAAATCTTTCACCAAGCATCAAAAGCATTTTTTACCTTAGAGTTATCTTAGGAATTACTTTAATATTAGGATATAATCCTACATTCCATTCTTGCACAAAATTCTGATTATTGCTTACCAAGAACTAACTAATTTTGGCATCTGTATGTTAAGTGTTTAAATTCAAATAACTCCAGTCTAAGTCTTAACAAGTCTTTGATGGCTTTCTTTGCCAGTTTCTTTGATGGCTTTCTTTTCTCAGTCTCGTGACTGAGACAGATGCAAGCCCTGTAAAAGCTAGCTTAGGGACCTGAGGTGCTGGACAGCAAAAATCATTGGGTTGCTGGCATGGCAGACATCACTAAAATTGTACTAACTGTCAAGAAGATTGGGAGTCTTTATAAAAGAAGAAAGGGGTGTTTCTTTAATACTGATTGATTCTGCTTAATACTGTGGGAAGCTGCTGGATTTGTTATGCGACATATCCCTACCTTGAATTATTCCAAACAACAGAGGAGCAGATATCAAAACTTGATATGGTTTTGAGTGTAGTATTTTCCATTTAATTATTATTTTGGAGATCATCTGGGCAAAATGTGGCCATGCTTGCCTCCTGAGCTATCAAGGAACTGATCTAATGCTGATACAGAGCCAGATACCAGATTGGCGTATGCCTGTACAGCTCCACTCATGCTTGTCCTTATTATGTTATCAGAAGCTTGGTACTCTTACCTACCTCTCACCTCTGTGAGCTGGGAATGTGTCTGATGTATCAGTGTTTACGACGTAACACTCCTAATATCACAAGTACTGATAAACATTCTCAATGTCATTTACTACCTCATAGGCTGCAAATTTACTACCTCACAGGTATTTTATTGTGATTACTGCCGCATATAATATACTCTGCTTATGGAGTTCCACTGCAGACTCCCAGGTGGCTATCAGTTGCATAAAAAAAATGGAGTGCAAACTCAGCTGACCCTTTAATTTATGAAATAATTGTTAATACCTCTCTGTAAAATGTGTGGCAATGCGGCAATAAATGTATTTTAACATTTAATGTTGTTCTAAACTTCAACTTATTTATTTATTCATTAAGCTAAGTAAGAAGTATTTAGAAATCCACTGATTAACTTTCAATCACAATCAAATACATGTTGAATTTTGATGTTCCAAGACATGAACTGAACAACCCATCACACAACTTCTACCTTCTGCATATGTTTAAAAAAACTAAATAAAATTCCAGACCTTGGTGAACACAGCACCAGAGAATTACAAAACCAGGTAGATCATTATTCTTGCATATGCAGAGGGCTGACCCTCATTTAAGTCTTTTGCGAGAGAAGGGACCTTCTGTCCAACTGAACACCCTTCTGCAGCTGAGCTGGACACGTTTGCTCTAATGTAAGTGCAACCCTTTCCTTACCTGCAGTCATTTTCCTTCATTTCCACCTATGTGGGAACCAGATTAGACAAGAAATTAAGACTTCTGGAGGCTGAGTCACTGCCAAAGCATGTTGTACCTTGAAGGTACTGAAAATAGAGAAAGAGATTGACTGTGCCAAACAACTACAGGAATGAGTTATGACTTCAGTCAACAGAAGAAACAGGAGTGAAGCCCCGCTACTTTAAGACCATGATTTTACAGTCTTCTTGTCACCTTCCATAAAGGTTTCACTCAGATAAAATGATCCTTTGTCTCCACTTCCTTATGTACAACATTTACCTTGAGACTGAATTTCTAGAAAGCCCTATCACAGTAACACTTTTTGCAGCCAGTTCACCTTTTTCAAGACTGTCTAAAGCCTGAAGTATTTGAAAGCATTGAGGACTTGTCACACTCAGTTTTTGGAACAAGTGAGAGAGCCTCCTTCCTCTCCCCATGCTTCTGATTCAACTGAGTATTGATTCTTAAACACAACGCTTTCTTCCCATTACCCCTCTAAAAAACACCACACAGGATGACCAGCTGCACTTCAATTATTTGTACAGAAAAATACTTGGGTTGTCCAAAGTAGTTACTTTAATCTATGAAATAAAAAATTATACTTTTTTTTCTAGCTTAAATTTTGCTATTTAAATAACAGGCTTCTGCAGTGTAAGAAGAGGAAGTTTTGTCTGCATTCAGACAGTGTGTGGGCTCTGATTTAGGAGGAGGAAGGGAGCCTGACTGTATTGCTTTGCAAGAGAAATAAATGGTGAGTAGATACTAGACAGTAAAACATGAGCTGCAGTTGTTCTTTCATCCATTAAAACCTGGAAACATCATGGGAATTCCACTAAACTTGTATAAGCAGGTTTAGGTGCACCAAGGCTTCAGGTTTCTAGTCTAGTCCATCTACCTGATCACAATGTTGTAACAGCCAAGAGCAAACCCTCCCCCTGCCCCAGTTTTCTTGCCAAGATCTTGGGTTGGTTCTTCCAAAGCTTCACCTTGGAGCAACTACTCTGTCTGCATGTAATCCTTCAGGATATCACAGCTTTGTAGCAAAACACGAAGAAGAAAAAAACCCCTAAACAATACAGAAGCAATCTCTTGCGCATAATGGCAGCTACCAAGCACTGTCAGTACAGGTGTGCATAGCCTAGCAGCTACATACATAAACTGCTGGATTTGGTATACATACATAGCAAATCATACCAGTGCATACCAGACAAATTTATACAGGCTGTTTACCAAGCATGTATGTACACACACAAACAGAGTAGCCCTTTCTGATATTCCCCACACAATTCATTCCTGGGAAACTACTGTCACAGCCCGCAAATGTTAAAGATGTCAGGTTTAATTGTTGCTGACATTCAGTAAAAGATTTGGGGTAAAGCAAAACAAAAATCAAACAGTGTTCAGGAGAAATACGACAGGGAAAAAAAAAAACCACAAACAAACCAAAAGCAAAACAACCAACCAACAGCACCAAGTTACAAATTCGAAGTATTTGGAATACATTTTCCAATGGCTACACATCTCAATGGTAGTAGTATTTATGTATATTAAGCACAAATGAGGAGCAGAATGTACACATGCACTTGATCATGTACAAACTCATTCATTACGTCAAGACTTAAAATAGGCTTCTCATTTCCATGAGTAATTAGAACTGCTAATTCATGCCACAAAATCATTGCTAATGCAGGATGCTCACCTTCAGAATCAAACCATGCTCTTACACCAAAAATAAGGCTTGACATATAGAACGATGGCTTGCCTTTCAAAGATGTTGCTAACAGCTCAGTGTCTTCCAATACTCTTAATTGCTTTTGAGCAATACCCACACAAAGCCCAGGAACAACAGTCACTGGAACACAAAAACCAAAATGACATTGATATAGATGTTTTGACCCAGTTACGTGGGCCTTAACTCAATAAATTATATGCGGTTCTTATGTTCCTTTCCTTTAAATTAGCCAGCTCCTAAGAAAGTTGTGATGTAAATATGAAAGCAAAGTGCAAGAGTGATAGTCTTACCACAGCTCTTACTGCTACTCAGTTGTAAGCCAAATGCTTTGTCACACACGTTAAATCTTCATCAGATCAGTATAAAAGCAGATTAAACCCTGTCTTACAAGTTTCATGCACGGTCCCAAGGGGAAAAAACTGACTTATTCCCAAACACTTGTTTTAATCCAGTAGAAGTCCAAGCCTTGTATACAACTATGTTCCAATTTCAGTATTATCATTTCCAGATTATTCCTATTTTGTTTCTCCTCCATAGACATCACTCACCAGCTGTTTCAGTGTTACGGAGCTGTGCCTAGATACTAAACTTTCTGGAGAAATACGGTAAGTAACTATGCACATTTCAAAATGAATTCACAAGTGTCTAACACGCATTTCAGTAGTCAAGAGGAAGAGTACTTCTGTGAGTGCTCATTTGTATTAGTATAATTAAATTGCCAGGTTAGATAACATTTTGAGAACACAGTGTCCTACAGCTTGTCCTACAGTTACAAATCAAAGACTTAAAGCCTGTCAAGAATATTCAGATTGTTAACTCCAAATGTCTCTTGAAATCTACTGGTGGATCTGAGGAGTATGGACACAGTGACGCAGATATTTTTGCATTGCGAGTGGGCCTTGGACCCATCTGAAAGTGTTTCCCCATGCGGCATCACTAAATGCAATAACATTTGGCTACCTGTTAAAAGGCTGGTTAGTCATGCCTTTTCCTACATCTCAAGTTAGGCATCTGGTCTTTCTCATTTTCCTTTCCCGTGGAAAAGTAAAAGCCTGAATTACTAATCCAGAGCCACACAGCCAGTTGGCAGGAGTGAGGCATTGGGTTGGAAGTCCTGGTTCCAAGTCTTCACCTACAGACAAACCCTACTTAAATAACAAACCCAAAAAAGACAGCTGCCTCTCTTTTGTTTTTCCTTTCACTCCTCCAAATAGGAAGCAATAGAGAGTTACTGTTCCACAGATGTTACAGGGCAAAACAACACTGAAAATAAAAGAGCAACATTAATAAAAAAAAAAAAAAACAAAAACAAAAACAAAGCAAAAGATCCCCAAACCAGAACAACCAGACTTTGAAATAACCAGGGGAAAACCCAAATGTCAGTAGTAAACAATCAAAAAAGTCTGCAAACTGCTACTCTGTTCTGTGCGCAGAATGTACAAGAGGGAGAAGCATTGAGATGAGTTCAAAAAGCAGAAGCTGAAAACCAATTCCTGTCACCCCCACGTCCAAAAATTCTTTGGCAGTGAAGTGATCAGTCTCCCAAGAGCGTGTGACTTACCCTGAATTTTTCAGTTATCCTGTCACAGATTCAAGAAGAACATAAAATAGAAGCGAAGTAACTGATCTATTCTCAAACCTGCAGTAGACAGGCAAGATTAATTTCCCTTTGGATTTTCCAGATGCAATAAAGAGATGCCCTGTTTTCATTTACATAAAAGTAGATAAAGGATTTTTTATTTCTTTTTTAAAGGATACATCCTTTCTAACCCTAAGTATTCTATGATTCTATGTGTCATGTGAGGAAAAACCCCTCATCTCTCCTAAACAATATGTCTGCATTTAAAACTGCTTTTCCATTATAGGCCTTCATATATAGCAAACAAGTAGATCCAGAATTTATTGCTGAACCTAAGTTTATTTCCAATGTCCTCAACTTCAATGTCTAATTTACTAGCATTCATAGACCACATTCTACTATCATAATATTTCTCGTTTCCCTGCTTAACTTCAGGGGTTAGCTTTCCAAAACCATTCAACATGTGTGCCCAGAATCAAGTTTTCGAATGAGTAAATGACTCAGACTGAATAAAAATAACATTCAGCTCCCTGCAGCTTACACTCAGAACCACTCAACCACTCAAAAGTATTTCAATGTGCAAGAAAGAAAAAAAAATCCCAAACTAAAAAATCACGCAAACCAAAACTAACATGATAAATGGATGAAACACACACAAAGTCTCTGAGGCCCCTTCTAATTAACAAACATACATATATAGAATCACAGAATAGTTAGGGTTGGAAAGGACAAGATCATCTAGTTCCAACACCCCTGCCATGGACAGGGACACCTCACACTAAACCATCCCACAAAAGGCTTCATCCAACCTGGCCTTGAACACCGCCAGGGATGGAGCACTCACAACCTCCCTGGGCAACCCATTCCAGTGTCTCACCACCCTAACAGGAAAGAATTTCCTCCTTATATCCAATTTAAACTTCCCCTGTTTAAGTTTTAACCCGTTACCCCTTGTCCTGTCACTACAGTCCCTGACAAAGAGTCCCTCCCCAGCATCCCTATAGGCCCCCTTCAGATACTGGAAGGCTGCTATGAGGTCTCCACGCAGCCTTCTCTTCTCCAGGCTGAACAGCCACAACTTCCTCAGCCTATCTTCATACAGGAGGTGCTCCAGTCCCCTGATCATCCTCGTGGCCTTTATATATATACATAAGTGCAACATGTGCACACACAATGGCACCAAATGAAAGGAGAGGAACCAGGTAGCTACGGGACAATCACGTTTTATATAAGACAGAGGCACAGTCAAACACAATACGATATTTGGGACATTTGCCAGCATAAAACAAACTTATTGCCAATAAATGATGAAGCAAAACTTACATGATTTAAGCTGCTACCTGGGCACGAACACTATTTATCTCCCTTTACCATTATCTTGTGAGGGAAAAGCTTCAGCAGGCAGCAAGCAGGGAAGTTAGTAGCAGGATAGAGCCCTAATTTTTGCTATAACTGGCTTTAACTTAAATTGGGATTTTTTATCACACACAAAATGAGATCCTAGCCTGAGCCCTCAGCAGTGGGATTTGTTGATCCTAAACTAAACCCCCGCTGACACTATACCCATAGGTTGGGTGAATGCCAATGGGCTATAGGCACAGCCCTGGTACCCTGTAAAAGCTTATCCTGGGCATCAGGAAGATGGTCAGTTTAGAGCACGGAGATGTTACTTGGAATCGTAGAATGATTTGGGTTGGAAGGGACCTTAAAGATCATCTTGTAAAAAGGGCTGTTGATGTGTGCCTCCAGATGAGGTTTCATTTCCTTCACCATGGCTCATGATAGTTGGGGTGACCCAGAGATATTTCTTAAGCTTATCCTGCCAAGGGAGGTTGTGAGTGCTCCATCCCTGGCGGTGTTCAAGGCCAGGTTGGATGAAGCCTTGTGTGGGATGGTTTAGTGTGAGGTGTCCCTGTCCATGGCAGGGGGGTTGGAACTAGATGGTATTGAGGTCCTTTCCAACCCTAACTATTCTATGATTCTATGATTCTAAGATCACCAGGTACTGTTGTGAGCTGAAGTCCTTGCAATACCCATTCAGAGATGCTCTCTGACGTCTGCAATCTGCTCTCTGAAGATGCAATCTGCTTCCCTTTTCTGCACCCTCTGCTCCCAGATAAGCAGGGCCCAAGTTTCCTTAAGTTATCACTGAATTAGACCTCTGGTTTCCCAAAACAAGTGAAACAAAAGTGTCCGTGATATATTGGAGTCAGCAGTACATAAAAGCTGAGCAATGTATCGAAAAGAACCAACAGCTGTATGAGTAATTGTTTGCATCAGCAAATTCCAAAGACTTTTTACAGCTATTCATGCTGTTATGACGTCCCTTTGCCTGATTTCAAAGCAATTACTGTGGCAGCACATCACAAGTCTGGCTTCACATGAGGTGCAGAGCACACGCTTAGCTCTTACGAAAACAGGCTAACGTGGCAGTGCCTGTGAGCTCCCCTACTATCTCCTGGCTGGGGACAAAGTCTGTTTTCCATCAAGCCAAATATGTTTTCTCCAACTCCTAATGCTTGCTTCATGTCACATTATTTTTCGTTACCCTTCAGAAGTTTTCCCCTCTTTTTCTCTCTCTGCTTTCTGCCCTTCAGGGAAGGATAAGAAGAGATGCTTTCTGCAGCCTTTAAGATGGCCCCAGTCTACACAAAAGCTCATATAAATGAATCTAAAATAACCCTGAGATTTTAGGAAAGCAGTAAGAGCATTAGGCCCTTGGATGCAAAGCAGCGGAGAATATCTGCCAGGGCAAAGACCCGCAGAGAAGCCACAGGCCAGCTCTTTTCCTCCTCATCTCATAGCCCATTGCATGCACATTAGAGGCAAGAGCAGGCCAGATTTTCCACTCAACTCTTCAAAGAGAAATGCATTATATATGCACAGGCAAGTTTCTAGTTATTTATTTATTTTATTGCTGGACTACTTTAACTATGACAAACCCTTTTTCTTTGATTATTTTAATTATTTTGATTATTTGAAAGGGGCTGGAGCATCTCCCATATGAGGACAGGCTGAGGAAGTTGGGGCTGTTCAGCCTGGAGAAGAAAAGCTGCGTGGAGACCTCATAGCAGCCTTCCAGTATCTGAAGGGGGCCCAGAAGAATGCTGGAGAGGGACTCTTCATCAGGGACTCTAGCAATAGGACAAGGGGTTATGGGTTTAAACTTGAACAGGGGAAGTTCAGGTTGGTTATAAGGATGAAGTTCTTTACAGTGAGGGTGGTGAGGCACTGGAACAGGTCCCCCAAAGAAGAGGTAAATGCTCCATTCCTGGCAGTGTTCAAGGCCAGGCTGGACAAAGTCTTGGGCAACATGGTCTAGTGTGAGCCATCCCTGCCTGTGGCAGGCGGTTGAGACCGAATGAGCTTAAGGTCCTTTCCAGCTCAAACCATATTGTGATTTTGTGATTCTATTATTTTAATCTAGAAAAAAAAGAAGAGATAATAATTTGGAGGAAGCAAATAACAATTAATATCCTAGTAGTTAAACAGTTCAAAAGAAGCTATCCTCTTTGCAGAAAAGGCACAAAACCTTTTAACAGTGTAGTAATGTTGCGTTGTAATCTATATCAAGATAAGAATATGAGTGCATAAGGAGAGTGAAATTACACAGGCAAAACAGGATGGAGAGATCCCTTTGAAGTATATTAAGAAAAGTGAAAGTGATACAATAAATAAATCATTCAATAAAAAAGAATTATTAAAGATGATTGATCTCCAAGTCCTACTAAAAGAGGTTTTCCTTTGATTTGTGTTTTCAATGATATGGGAAAAGGTACTTTTCGTAATACAAGTTCATTGGAGTGCATGAAACCTCTAATGTGGGTGAAGACACCAGCCCAATTTGACGTTTAACAGCTTCATTCTTCAGAGAGTGCCTGAATTTCCCCTTTCCTTTTTTAGTAGGAAAAGTAGTAGGGTAGGGTTTTAGTAGCAGGGTTTTTGAGTGGGGTAGTATGTGTCAAGTGAAGAGTTGTGATCCTCAGCTTTATCCTAGAGTAGTGATATTCATAAAAGCTGCCCATGAAGAGCAATGGCCTCTTGTACAGACCATTAACAAAAATCCTCCTGGGAAACTCCTTCCAAATGCTTCTTGCAGGGTTGAGGTGGTATTTCTACTGCTTTTTCATACTATTAAAACCAAACCCTGCAAGAATCTGAAACAGCTAATTGCCCTGCATTCCCTTGGTCTATCTCCTTTCCTTCTCTCTGCCATGCTTGCTCTCCCGTGTGCTCCCTCTGTCGCACATAAACACTTCCATTGACAAAATCAGGGTAAATAAAAGGAAATTATTCTGGAAGCTTTCCCTGATAACCTGGGGACTTGCAGCAGTGGCTGGACATCAGAATGGGCAAGTATGGGACATGTCACACGTAAAAGCATCCTGAAGTGATAAGCGAGGATTGCTCCAAACAGAATGCGACCTTCCCCAGTCCCACCTCTTAAAGAGTATTCACACAGCGTCTAAGAAGAAAATAGAGATGCTCCAAAGGACAGTCTTATCTCGGTGGTGTCTACAGTCAGAGTACAGCAGCCTTTCTGACTTGTTCTGTGTTGCAACCAGGTCAGTGCAAGCCATATTCACACCTCCACCCAGCTCCTCCTGCCTGTTACAGGAGCTATTGCATGGGCTATGCAGCTTACAGTCTTGACTGTAATACCTGATCATTTATTTTGATTGATATTTGGATAAAAACATCTTTCTGCATCATGTCTGTATCATTCGTGGAAAATTAATCATTACCCTGAGTGGATAAGTAACAAACTACTTTGCTACATGCTCTTTTCCTTCTATTAAAGAAAAAGGGAACTGAGGGTGCAAAGCAAGGCTGTTGCCCCATGTGGCAGGTGCCTCCTGTGGCTGTGAAGGTGGAAGGAGCTGCAAAGATGGCTCGGGTCCTTCAGAAACTGTGACCACAGAGTAGAGAAGGACTCTCATCCACTGCACTATAGGTTAGAAGAGGTTAATAATAACTAACATGATTTTAACCTTTTATTTCTTTTGAGAATACAATTATTTGAAGTCCAGTGTTTCAGAGTAGCACTTTTTTCTCCATGCAGCTCCCCACCTGACTGCCTTTGCAGAAGAGATCCAATTCTCAGTGCCAGCCCTATGCACTTTTCTCCTTAGAGAAAAGTATGCAATAAAAATCCACCTCTGTACAGCCCAAATGGCCATGCTTACAACATGTGCGACTGGGTTTGCAAGTGACTCTGCAAACTTTGTGTTCCAGGATGCAAAATAAAGTAGATGGGAGCTGACGGATGGGATGAAGCTTCACCACCAGTCCCAGGCCCTGCCGGGAGCCCTGATGTGGCCCAGTGCTGCCAGGGAAGAGCGATCTCGCAGGGAGGACTCTGTGTCCCCAGGTAATAATCTATTAGGAAACTATAAGTGATACCTCCAGTTCCCTACACTACTGGGTTATAATGATCTTTGTATAGATAAATGAGCATGTCTTTCTGAAGAAAGAGTAATCATTAAAGAGAAGCCTCTTCAGAAAAGACAAAGTCCACCATCAAAGAAAGATAATAACCCTTAACAGGGACTTCTGACTGATACACCTTTGATTTTTACTGTATTTTGTGCTCTAATTTACTTTCCCTCAATAAAATAGTTACTATTTCTTTTCCAGCCACCTAAATGTGACTTAAGTCCTCTGGTGCCTATTTCTATGAATTCTTCACAACTCTGTATTAAAGAATTTAAGAAGGAAGCTGAAAAATAATTCAGTCATGTGTCAGGGTACAGCAGAACACTTGTCTACTGTATAACAGAACAAACTCTTTGCAGACTTGATTCCGTTATCTTCTTAGGAGACAATATATCTTTCTAATACTTCAGTACTGCACAGGCATTTATTTACCTGACAGCCGCAGTTTAAATGTTTTTTAGTGAAAACCATCATACACTAAATAGAGGAACTTTCTGATTCAGGTGTTAGAAAATAATTGCTTAGAGAAATAAATGCAAAATTTATTTTTTATAATGTTAATAAGAGAGGCTGTTGCTCTTTATAAATACTATACAAAGTATGCATTCATACAGAGATGCTAGTTTTGTATTTTATATGTATAGATCTAAACAATTGGAACAGCACCAACAAATTGATATCCAATTTTACATGTGATTTGTTACAATCTTCCAAAATAACTGTTGTATTTATAACAATGGACAAATCTCAGCCTCAAATATTCAACTTAAGCACTAAAGTATGTGCAGAAGCTACAAAATTTCTAAGCCATTTAGGAACTCAAAACTCATTGTTACCTCTTGTCAGTACTAATGATAGTCAGTCTGTGATCAAGGGTCAGATCCTGGATCTGTTACTCGAAAAAAATATTCAACAGACTAACTCAGCTGAAGCCAGGGAAAATATTCGTGGTCTAATCATCAAGCATCAGACTACATGACACTAGTCTGGCCTCATGAAGGGATGACTTCTCTCATCTGAAACTCAAATTTACTCCAAAAGGGAAAACTCTCATATAAATTAAAGAAAAATATGTACAGTTATATGCCAACATTATTTCTTCCAGAATAGTGCAGCATGCAAGTACAGCTACAAATATTTGAATGCGAAAAGCAGAAATTCAGGAGCTGCAACAGAAATAACAATCATACTAAAGACTAATAACCACTGAGAAATATACTCCAAATACTAGTATAGCAAATTATGTACGTGCGCCAGCCTCTGTACATACTGGAAGACACTGTCTGACTTGATCATCATGTGAGCTGTACATATCATTTAGGATAAAAAGGCACAAAATGTGTAAAATAAATTTGTTAAGTAAGTGTTTTATATTCACATTTAAAAAGAGGATGTTAATCTCCCTATGTGTTCTCTTCAGCTACTTGGCTGCTTTTGTAAGCTTGCATTTAATTTTCTCAATGAAACTCATTAATGCTCTTGATTTCTCGGCTATAAGTGAAGCGTCTTCCCCCCTCATTACTTCACACAAAATATTTTTCAGTTTTTTCATTATCACTAATAAATAGACACAAGTTGACTCTACCTTATAGAAAGGAATTCATAAATATTGATCAATTCCCTATTGAATCATCTGCTGGATAGGGCAAAAGGTGGTGTTTGCTTTCAGCAGTGAATGCCTGCAGCCCTAAGAGAGGGCAGTGTCCTCGGGAAGAAGGTTTTTACCATTGCTGTGCATCAGTGTGCCATGACTTCTCCTGTTCGAAAAGCAGCTGGTTTATCTCAAGACTGAAAATCTCCAATGCTACATGCAGGATTATCATAAGAGAAAATGAATGTACCCCCATGACCCAGAATTTCTATCATAAGGGAGAACCAGATACCAGAAACTCAGGGTACAGTTTTCTGCTTTCCCTTTAGAGATGTAAGGAACAGTTTTATTCTTTTTTTCTGGGCACATTCTCTATGACAAAGTCACTTCAGTACACCAGTATTTCAGGGAGGAATTCACATTTTGCTGTTTGTGTTTGGTTCTAGATATCTGCAGAAAAGTTTCATTATGGCTCTCCCTAATGCTATTAAGTTGGGGAGGCTGCTCAAAGGATGGACTACCCTGCCACACTTTACAGCACAAGTGCAATTGCTCTACCTGATTCTGGTCCCATTAACCCAGGCCCTGTCAAGTGCCTTGGAACACTGACCACACAGTTATCCTCATTTTGCAGTTTATTCTATGTTAGCTTAATGCAGATGCACACATCATTTTTCTGAAGGTTATTCCAATCCCTTCACTTCTCAGCCAGCCTGTGTGAGATCAGTTTCACCATTCTCCACCCTCTCTCATCACACATAATGATGTTGCTGCCCATTACTAAGTCACAGTAGACACTACCTAAAAGAATATTGTCTTCCATTTGGGATTTCCAGGGGTTTGGTGGGTTTTGTTTCTGTTTTTTGTTTGTTTGGTTGGTTTTTTTTTATTTGTTCTGTTTCTTTTGGGGCTTTGTTTTGTTGTGTGGTCTGTTTGTTTAGGGTTTTTTAATGTTGAAGACTGGGATAAAACAGACCAGAAGAGCTTGTGAAGACTGTTCAAGTAAGCCCTTTGAACCAGTGTGTTTTCACAGGACATGAAGAGTTATTTTGTTAGAAAAATCTTTGCGCATTGCTTAAATCTGAGAGAGATTTTCCCTATATACTACTTCAGGGCCCTGCGGATGTGTGAAATGCAGGCTCTGGGTAGACAAGGTGGCTGTGGCAGGGGAGGCAGCTGTGGCTTCAGCATCACTACCTTTCCCCTAAGGCACCGCTTGCAAATATGCAAAGCGTGGTACATAAACCATCACTTTCTGGGAGTGTAAGACTGAAAAGATGCAAGTGGTCTATACCCATTCGTTTGAAATATACTGAGACGCCCTCTCCCCCTTAAAGGGCTGTTATATTCCCCAAAATCAGGGGAAGATGTACAGCAGGTCATGCGAAAAATCATCTGTGGCAGGTTTTCCTGCCTGACTTTAGGAAGCCAGACTGTGGCTGACTAGAAACACCCTTGTTATTTTTGCTACCTCAAGCACCTACTTCAGATGCCAAAACGAGCCTGAAATAGGCCCTCAGATGCAAACAGTCTCCAGTGCAAAATCCAAACACTCTGGTTGGATTTCTTGTCAGATTCTTGGTTCACACTCAGATAGTGAAAGAGGTAGTGAAGCTTCAAGAAATCAAGATTCTCCCTTGGGTTACCCTGGCTAAAACTTTATTTCATAGGAGTTTTCACAAATAAAATAAATACAAAACAATTTATTATCTCAGTGACATAAAAATTTCAGTTATTCCCAGCTAAGGAATATGATCATGACAGAATAACTAGTGTTTTCATACTATTTTACGAAACTATTTATTGTTCAGAATTGTACTTCTAAGGTATATTTTTTTTCCTATATGAGATTTAGCTAAAATGGCTATTCTGAACACCACCATGAAGCTATGCTGAAAAATGTATCAGAGGACGACAGCAGCATAAATAGACATTTACACTTTTGACTCTACTTCCAGTTTATTATTCTGCCAGCTTTTTTTCTACTTTATGCTTAAAACATGTGCTGCATTCATATTGGGTTAAATTAGCCTGGGTTGATGGTTGACCCTGGTTGTTGTAATGGCATGACATTTCTTAATCCAACTTTGGAGGTATGAATTAAAACCTGCAGAAAATATTCATGCCCTTACAGTTGTAAGGAGAGAGAAGAAAACAAAAAATCCCCGAAGCAGAGGAATGCCTGGCAAGTGAAAGTTGCTGCTTTTCTTAAGAGTGGACACCCCCTGGCATTTTTGTTCTGTACAAAAGAGAAATATTAACTAGAGATGAGGATATACTTAGATGAACAAAATACTGTGCGGTGGTTGTATGAGAATTCAAAGAGTGTTACCTATACTGTCTCACTTTGACTTATCTGCAGTGAGGCAAAATGGTTTACCGCTCTCACCTTCATCTGCATCACACCTTCATCACACTGCCCATAGGTTACAGCACAAACAATGCTATGGCAGCTTTAACTGCTATCCCAGCTCTCAAAAAGTGCTGATCATACCTCACAATAGTGCACTTCACACTATTTTAACTCCTGGGGACTAAAAGTATTTCAGCTATAAATTAAGCAGTGCCTTTTAAGAAGTAACTTTGCATTTTTGTTAGTTTATTTTAAATCACATTTTGCAGCAGAAATAGGTGTTTCAACTCCCCTTTTTACGCTCTGTCTCACTGAAATCAACCACAAAAATTACACAGTCTCTCTGCACATGCAGACAGAAGTCATTTCTAGCCACAGGCTGTCCTGGGTTTTCTCTGACTCTGTGCTAACCGTGGAAGGTTGCTGTATATGTACTCCTCTTTCTCCTGAGCAGATGGATGGGAATAGGCAGGGCCTCAGGTCCTTACACCCATTAATTTGCAAGGTACATTTGATTCAGCAAAATCATCTCTGTTTACTGATGATTTAAGAAGGAGAAGTGATCCATCCCCAGCCGAGACAAGGCTGAAGAGCCTTTTGCTATTAAAGGCTACACAAAGATACTGTATCTCTTTCTAAATTGTTTCCAAAATGAACCCCGAACTCTCCCCTTAGGGCTGCAACAACACACATTACCTCTTTGAACAAGTTAATTCTTCAGGATGACAAGTAATTGCCTGCTGCTTTGGAAAATTTATTGTCATGGCATAGATACAGATAAAATAAGTATCCACTTATTAAAAAACAAACCCAAACACAATACAACAAAAACCACACAAGGGACATGTAATTAATTGAGTTGAACAAATTACACTGAAGATACAGTTGAATAAAAGCACTGCTATTGTCCAGTCTTCTTCTCTTTGGCCCTCTCCTCCTGCAGGTCTGACCAAGTTGTAGATGAATAAATAAAACAAGCCACCTCCCACATGAACCCATACAAGTTGCAAGCAAAATTGGTGGTGGTGGTGGTCAGTGAAAAATCAGTTTCTAACTGAAAGTCATCCTCAAACAGTGGAGCTCAAACTGCATTTCTGCTCATGTGGAACTGCCCTGGACTCACAAGGACCCCAAGGCTTGGCTACAGCACATGAGGGGAAAGCACCATGGTCACTTCTAAGCATTAAAGGCTCCAGTTCTTTAAGGCAGCCTTGACTTCCAGAGGGTCTACACCAAAGAGCACACTTCAAATGTAGAAGGACAATTCTGAACCCTATCGTTGATGTTCAAGTTTAGTTTTTAACCACATGAGGGAATTGCTCCTCTAAATCCAAACTTACCAGTGAGGTTGCAGTTCCGTACATGGACCTTTCCTTCAATTTGCTCTCCTTTATTTATTTTTTTATTGTTCTGATTTTCTTATTTAAAAATGCTGAGAGGTTAGAAAAGAGTCAGATCAAGTCAATGTGTCAGGCTAATGTTTAACCATAAATTAACACCCCACAGATAAAAAGGGAGCATACTACAAATTTCACAGCTGAATCTGCTGCCCCAGCTTGACAGAAGCATCAGTAGCACTAGGGTCTAAGTGCGTTCAGCACCTTCCTAACTCAGCTACTTTTTTCTTCCTCCTTAGGAGTGAACTGGGTAAAAAAAAATTAGTCTCCTAGCTGAATAGTCTTGCTGTTTATGATTTGTCATTGATGAGCTACAGATAAGCTTCAACTTCGCTGCCAACTGAATTCATCTGTTCAGAACAACAGCTACAGAAAACCAGACTCCTCAACATCAGAGAATTGTCCAACTGCTGCTATGTCAAACTTTGTAGCTCCAGAAGTCAAAAAATTTGTGGCTTGGGACTATGTTGTTTTTGCAGGGCTGTTTTTAGTCTGTGCTAGCATTGGAGTCTTTTTTGCAGTTAAAGAGAGAAAAAAGAAAACTTCAAAGGAATTTTTGGTGGGTGGTAGGCAGATGACATGTGGACCAATAGCCTTCTCTCTCACATCAAGCTTCATGTCAGCAGTGACTGTTTTGGGGACACCCTCCGAAGTCTATCGTTATGGGGCATCCTTTGTGCTGTTCTTTCTTTCATATGCGCTTGTCATCATTTTTACTGCAGAACTCTTTCTACCTGTATTTTACAGATCTGGCATTACAAGCACTTATGAGGTAAGTAAAAATAATTTAAAAAGGCACTATTCTAATATAAAAGTCAGTATCACGCATATAGAAATTCATAGAGAAAAAGCTCTGACAGAAGATTTTTTTGCAGTGTTTTACAGAACAAGTATATCAATGCACTAATTCTTTTTCAAACCAGGTGGCATTACTCAAACTGGTTATTCATATTGCAATAAGTTGAAAGCACAAACTAAGGGTCAGAGCTCCTGTTATGCATACACAGCAAACACAGGAGACAGGATTACACACCAGCACCAAAGGAAGTTACAGCTGAAAAACATTTTAAGCATATCCAAATGCTTCTGGTCTTATAAGCAACTATTCCACTTTTTAAAATATATATATATATATACACACACCTGCTTTTGCAGAGTAGGTATTAAAAGACAGACATTAAGAACAAAATTCAATACTATTCAACTCAAACTTGGTCTAGAGCTGGCAATTTGGTCCAATTTAACAGCAAAGTGGACTATTTGATATCTAAAAATATATAGTCAAGTAGACACTTGATAACTATTGTGGTGCAAGGAAGTATTAAAGAGGGAGATGGCTGCAGGTCTTTTTCAAAACAAACCAGCCTAAACCAAACAACTCAGGGTTGGGGAATAAATTCAGGTATTCTTTAGGAAATGAAATTAAATGAGCAGTCTGAATTTTCTAGAGGTTTTTCCTGGCAGTCCTCCTAGAACACATTATTTTCTTCATATGACAGTTCAGTAGTTGAGGAAAATCAAAATACACAGCTGACCTTGTGATGTTATTGCTAAGAGCACAGTGTGAGGACCTTACCACCTGCACACCCACAGGACAGCTACTTTGGGAGTAGCCTTTTAGTCACTTTAATCAACAGCCTCAAATTTGGCCTCTCCTGCTCTTGAGCAGTTTGAACCAAAAAAGAATTCAATGAAGAAAGCTGAGTGAGTTCATGAGAAGTAACAGGAAGACTTCTCATGTTCTCTAAGCCCAAACCCTAGGAGCAGCTTCGGTAAAACAGCTCTGCCTGGGTATTTGGAAGTAAGTCAGTTCCAGGTTGGAAAAAAGTAAAATTGACCATCTGTTGCCACTGCCACAAGTAACCCCATTTTCTAGCTGGTTTTGGTGCAAGATCAGAGAATGAATTACTCTTCTCATTTGAGCCACCAAAGTTGTCATTGCACCCAGAGAGTCCCCTCAAAATGATTGCTGGCTTGAGGAATTATTTTTAGAAACAAGTTACATAAATTAGCTATTTATCTGTATGGCAGACTGTGGGGCTTATTATGCGAGAGACACGAGAAAGATGAAAATGAGCAAAATTAATAGGAAAGAAGCTGCTTTGGAGAACTATACCTAGAGGCTTGTAAAAGAGAGAAAGCTTGTACAGCCTGTGCCTGGAGTCTGCTGGGAGCACATGGGACTATGGCCCAAGGACAGACCCAGCCCACCCATGGTTAGAAGGGATGCTGCCACAGATGTAAATTTTTTTGGTCAGCTCTACAGAGAGGCTCCAAGTGATGACTCAGGTTTATAAGCTGGGCTTTTGGGGCTAGAGAGCTACTCACCTCTACAGTTATGTGGTAACTAGAGACACCTCCCTACATGTAGCTGTATGTCCCTAAGAATTCCACTTGCTGCTCCATGTTGATGATGTGCAGATTTGAGTTTAGACTGAGACAGGGCAAGCAAGAAAGCCAGTTTAGCTCAATCACTGTGGAACTCTCTTCTATTTTGCCTCTTCTCCATCTGTTCCACCACCACTTTGGTCATTACAGGAGTCAAACCACTCTATTTCTCCTAGAAATGACCTCAAGTTTCCTCTTCATACAACTGGAATGTACTTTCATTTGAAGTTTAAATTTCTTTTCCTTTCAGTAGTTCCCAATACAAAGAATACTGAGTATTGCAACCCAACATATAACTTCACGTACATGTTACTGATGAGAAGATTTCTCACATATAATTATCACCATGTGTAATAATAATCATGCTCTCCTGCTCATTACTCATAGCAGCAGTGCCAGCTGCCAGTAATTTTACTTCCATAGCAAAAAGAAGGTTAATAACTGTGTCACAGGTGCTGCATGTGCAATTTACTGAAATTCCTCTTTTTTTCCCTAGTATTTGGAGTTAAGATTTAACAAGATTGTCCGTCTTGCTGCAACACTGATCTACATCCTGCAGACGGTGAGAAGCCATTGACTTTGTTTATGCCAGTTTCACTCAACATTTCTTTTGACAGACTAATCTCAGACTGCACATTTTCTATAATGAGATGCTTTAATGAGTACTCTTTCCTCCTATATTTTTTCACTTGGACTGTGAATGTTAAAAAGAGTGAATGGCTGCTTTCCTAACTACCTAGCTTTCTTAACTTTTCCTTGTTTAGGATTAAAAATGCCATTACTCTTGTCTTTGAAACTTGCATGTTTTGCTGAACTCTCACAGCTTGTCAAATTCTCGATCTCATTATGTTCCCTTGTCTCTCATTCCAAATGAGTGGATTCTGTCTTTCTTGAAAAGCTAAATGAGCTGTACTGGGTACATTTAGTTAATCAATTACCATTTACGATAGCAGGCTGAAGGTATCCCATCTGAAAGCTGTTGCATGTGGCATCTCCTGAGGGGATGCCCAGGTAGAACGAACTCAGTGATGGTTCCAGGAGGTAAAATCTCAGAAAGTTACATAGTTATGTATTTGATGGAAAGATGAATTTTATGTGATGTTTGAAAACATTTCTCCCTACATTAATTCCATTTCAGTCATTCCAAAACCCTTAGCAACAGATTCATATGCTTACTTATTTTCAGGCTTTGTTTCTCCCTCAGAACATACATGTGAGAGCATTGAGTCAGCTACTTTGAAAGGGTTTGAATAGAAAAATGGATGTTTAAATTCCAAGATCAATGCACCTTATTTCAGTATAACTGTCTGTGTTTTCCCAAGAGCTCCTCTTTCTACTTGACTAGGGTATTTTCATCACCTAGTCATCTTTGCAATTGGTGAAATAAGTAATACTAAAGCAAATAATGGTCCTTTGATCAGAAAGGAATTACACCAATGATTTTGTTTTGTAAAGGTTGAAACAGAAATCCAGATACAGTTAAATAAAATGAAACAAAGAAACCCCCAGATCTGGTATTTTGCTCTTCTAAATAGAAAATTATCCCTGAGCATTCACATACACCTTTTTTTAATAATCTTTTTTTTTCATTTTTCTCCTCCAGATCCTTTACACAGGAATAGTGGTTTATGCTCCGTCACTGGCTCTCAACCAAGGTGAGATCCCATGCTGCACTACACAGCTACCCCAACCAATCACACAAGGCAAACAGAATAAATGAAGTGAGGAAAATGAAGTAAAAAAAAAAAAAAATTAATAAATCCACAAAAGTTCTGTCAGAAGGTTTTTGCCTGCTCCTCAGAGCTCTGCATTTCCGATGCCTCACATCTCTCTCACAGGAGTGCATTAGCAGGAGCCTCACATTTGCTGTTCTGCTCTGCTTTGCACTCAGTAACCACCTGAAGAGGTTAGCAACGAACAATTTCTCAACATCCTCACAAAGTTCACAGTACAAGCTGATGATCCAAGACTGTACTCTGTACTTTGATTCTCCTCTTCCCTGTCTCCCGTGTTCAGGTTCCCATGGGCATTACTCCATGCCCTGTAGCTGGAGCCAAATACCATGCTGCTGTCTGTCTGCACACTTCAATTAATCCTTGCAAACTGGACATATAGCATCCATCATAACAGATGGGAGTAGTAATTTTACTGCCATAAGGCAAAAAGAATCACGATGACCTAACTCCTGATTTCACCAAAATCAACTGGACAAAGAATGGGAGACTCTTCTCGTTGTCATCTGAGTTATGATCTCTTTGTCTGACCCTACCTTCACACAGCACAGAGCCTCCTTCCTCTGGAGCTCAAATGAATTTTATTGCTACAATCTGTGTTTGTTGTTAGGCCACAGTAACTCTGCTAATAAGAGAACCTTTACAAATAGATTTGCCCTCATAAACTATTCCTGCTGGGAGAGACTTAAGTATAAGCCAAACCAAAATTTCAGCATCATTTGTAAAGTAACTTTATGAACTAAAATAAACAGGAAAACTGGTTTTAATGCAGCATATTCTAGCATTAAACTGTTTCGGCTTGCAGGGAATGGAATTTAGTTCGGGTTGGGATTTATTGTTAGGGTTCCTTGGAAATATCTGAAGAACCTGATTTCTTAAGAGAAAATTCTGGACTAAGAACAGAAAGCATTGCTTATAAAGCTGTGTCCCATAGGAATGATGTTTTTGCTGTGTGCAATTCCTCTTACATGTTACTTTTGCACACCTGAAAATTAGTTTAATCCAATTTGCAAGAAAACAACAATGCAAAACAGTATCCAGTAGTATTAAGAAACCTGAACAATCCAGCAAAGCTCCTAATAGACACAAAAGAGTAAAATTAATACTTACTCCTATCCTTCTAAAGCTAAAGGATCACAGCTTTTCTGTTACCATCCAGATGGCCCACCTCCATTTCATTAACCATTTGGTTTTCTTTGGTTTCACAGTCACTGGATTTGATCTCTGGGGCTCTGTGATTGCAACAGGAATTGTCTGCACTTTCTATTGCACTCTGGTACGTGACAGGTATAACTGAACAGCTAGAACATAGACTGTTAATTCAACCATGCTTTTTACATGACAGGCTATTGCAGAAGGGTGGCTTCTACATACATTCCAATTGACTGAGGTTTAATAGGAGAACATAGAGATAAATTTCTTTTAGACTCTTGTGGAACAGCTAAGTCTATTTGGAGAAAAAATTACTTCCTCTCAAATCCTGTGCTGTATGTCTCAAGGTTTAAATCAAACAGTTTGAAGCAAAGTCCAGATAAGGAGGTGATAACCTTCCTCTGCGACACTAAATCTTTTGAGAGAAGATGATTCTTCTTATCTGTTACAAGTTATAGACTGAAAAACATCGCAATGAAAAATGTGCCTCTGGTGTCGCCCCAGATCAAGAACAGAGTGATAAAACCTAGGAAGGCAAATCAACAGGTCACAGAGAGCTTTTCTTCTGAGTGGAAGCAACAGGAGACTCAGTGTTACAAAAAAGATAAACATTGCAGTGGAAGCAGCAGAGGGCTCAGGACACAACCTCATTTCTGTTCTCATTGCCACTAAGGAATTTGTTCACTATTTCAGCCCACCTTGCTGAAAACACTTATTGTGCTGCTCTAGTACAGATTTGATCAAATATGAAAGCAGATGTGGAAAAAGCTGAACCGAAAACTTTCTGGAGTTCTTTTTCCGAGTTAGGCTAATTGTGGACCACTGGGCTCAGAGGATTGTAGAGCATGCTATAGGAAGTACAAACAGACCAGCTTGTATTCCCTAAGCTTTTAACTTAGGGAAAAATAAAACATTTAACTGGAAGTCAAACATTTGCATATGACTGTAGACAAACCTTTGAAAGCTGTGTCATTTTCTAGCCTGCAAGAATACAGCCTTCATGGGAGAATATGAAGTTTAAGAGCCCTGATTTGCTAGATGCTCTAAATACAGTTTCTGAGCTCCTGAAATAAGGGGTCTTTCTATCTTTTGATGTATTTGAGCAACAGGAAAGAAGATAAAAGCGTACATAAAAACACTATTTGTTTTAGGGTGGATTAAAAGCTGTTGTCTGGACAGATGCATTTCAAATGATTGTCATGGTGGTTGGCTTCACGACTGTTTTGATTCGAGGAACCACTCTGAACGGTGGATCAACCAAGGTCTGGGAGGTTGCCTACGAAGGATCACGATTAAACATATTTGAGTAAGAAAAACACAGTGCAAACCTTTTCTTTTTTGTATATTTAATGTTTAGAAACTATACCCTCACAAAGTCAGAACAAGTCAGACTTGTTACTATATTATCAATGAACAACCTCAGTAATTCAGAAAAGTCCATTCACTACTTATTTGATACTTGGGAATGCAGTTGACCATCAGGAGAACTTAACTCCTCTTTCTATTACCCTCTTGAAGAAATCAAAGCCCTCCTGAACTGAAAAGGAGTTTTGTCATTTCTCTTTGTGTAGGTATAAATGCAGCCCAATTATTCCTTCCAATTATATATAGCTTCCTATTTCTATTCATAAATCTGGCACTTTGTGTTAAGTATGCTCACCGCAGCAGCCAGCAATGGTGCACCACTGCACTGGGACAGAAAACTGACCTTCCTTCGACTATTTGTGGCATTGACTGAAAAGTTCATTGCTCAAGGCAAGTCACTGACAGAACATAGCAGCAAGGTCAAATGTTATCTGCTATATCTATCAACATTAGCAGAATTGCAAAGATGACAGATGCAAGATGTACTGCTTAGAATTACTGAGTAACGAAATTTCACTGTTGATAAAAAATAGATAACACTGCAGCTGCAGCAATTTCTAGTTAAAGAAATGACACACCATGATGATTTAACCAGGAATTTGGAGGACTTACACAGTTTCACAAGTGGCTTTGTTCCTTGCAGAGGACAGGGTCCCAGGCAGGCTGGCTTGCAGGTCTGTTGCTCCAATGTGACACAGATCTGAATTCTGAGCATAAGCAGCCTTATAAATGTGATTTATCTCAATCAATCTATCCCCTGCATGATATATGTTTATCTTGACTTGATAGCAATATGTTCCAATATAAGAGGAAAAAAACTTCCAAATCTAACCACAGTAGACGTTTTCTGAGCTGGATACATACTACCGATGCAGTAGTCCCAATGAAGAGGGTAGGACATAGTGGATAGTTCTGAAAAATCACCTGCCTCTTTCTAAAGAAATGTGTGTTTATGTAAGTGAACTGAGTTGCTTTTTTCTCTCTTCTAGCTTTGATGTCGATCCCTTGAGACGACACACCTTCTGGACAATTGTTATTGGGGGAACGTTTACATGGCTAGGGCTCTATGGAGTTAATCAGTCCACAATCCAGAGATGCATTTCCTGCAAATCAGAAAAGCACGCTAAACTGTAAGTTACCTGCCATTAACCTGTTCTAGCAATCAAACATACTGATGTGGAATTCTAAGCTTGTCCGGTTTGTTAAAAAACAGCTAATTTTGCTCTGACAGTCTCACTCCCTCTGGCCCCGAATGACATAAGTAAATGCAGAAATAAAACCAGGTAGCCATTAACCTCTTGCAGTTCACTACTTTGGGGTCAGCCGGCCAAATTAATCCTTGGAAGCAGAGTACAAAAAAAATGCCAACACAGAAGCTGTGCTATCTGCAGCTTCATTGGTAAAATGTATTTACTGGAATTGTGGCTTTGTTGTACTGTATTAAAAGTGGTTAATGATTTAATAGAGCACTACAGTACAAGGCATTATCTAAATAAAATTAAATCAGTAAGTTATTAATATTCTAGAGCATAAGAATAATTAGACTCAATGGTAAAGAGCCAAGTGAAACTTCAAAATATAGACACACGTCTTATTCAAAATCAGCATTAGTATATGTGTAGCTAGATACCAAACCACCACTTTTTTTTCCACATGCCTAGCACTCATACTCATTTTTCTTAGGGTCATGCTGGATTATATGAATTTGTCCTGCAGACAATTTAGTCTTTGAAAAAATTTGGAAGTCGCAGCAGGGAGAACATCACTAGTCAACAGGTTCTGAAAGACTTTCAGGTCCCCATAGCACAGCTGTGCATCGGCCCTGGAAAGGGACCTTGCATAAGGTCATGCCCAAATATGATGCAGGTTATATAAAACCTGTCAGCTCTTGGGAGCTACAGGATTATTGAACCACAGCCACACAGCCTCCCCAGCGGATGCTGCCACTCACACCCATTCCATGGACTAGTGAAAAACAACCAAGTGTGTTACTTTGCATGGCAACTTTGCAGTCATGACAGAATACCTACAATGGCTTAAAAGGAGATGTTAGGTTTTAAATCCAGCTGGCAACTAAACATCACTCAGTCACTTGCTCAGTACTCACTTCTCCCTGGTGGGATGTGGAGAAGTGAAAGGGAAAAAAGGGTAAAACCCTTTGGGTTGACATAAAAGCAGTTTAATAATTGAAATAAGGTAAGATTTTATTATAAGGAAATAGGGAGGAATGAAACAAACCAACCAGTCCAAATGATGCACCACACAATTGCTCACCACCTGCTTACTGATGCCCAGCCTGACCCCAAGCACCAAGACAGGAGAAAAGCAACAACTCCCAACAGACAAAAATCTGCTCTTACAGGGGACAGGAGGGGCAGGCCCAGTGCTTGGTGCTGCCCACTCTGCGTCCAAGTTACTGGTCTCTTCCAGCTGTATACCCTGAACCCTCATCCTTGCCCTGTAGCAAGGCTGTATGTTTCCACATTTTTAAATCAGTATTCCATACAATTTATTATCCTGCTGATACCTTTAAGAAAAAATTTAGCTAGCTTTGAATTATACAGCTAGCTGTGATTAAGGTGTCTCCCTAAAAAGTCAGAAAACACCTAACTTGTAACAGCGTTTCTACATGCATTTTGTATCAAACAGAATTTCTGTGCTTTGTTCTAGGGCACTTTACCTCAACTTACTGGGACTCTGGACAGTCCTGGTGTGTGCCGTGTTTTGTGGCTTGGTGATGTACTCTCATTACAAGAGCTGTGACCCTTGGACTGCTGAGTTCATTTCAGCACCTGATCAGGTACAGATACCCATTATTATAACAGAGCTGCTTAGGACCCAGATGTAGCGCACATGAAGGCAGTTAAGATTTCCTGAGATGCTTTATGTCCTGTCAAGCACTCAGGCACTAATGTGGCTGGTAAATCAGGGCTAGAACAGATCTTTTCTGTTTCTCCTGTGCTACTCTGACAGTGCTTCCCTGAATGACATCCTCTTCACTCAAACTCTGACACTTCATGTTAGTTGGAATAAACCCAGAAGTTAGCAACATGCTTCACAGCAACTACTTTTCCATTACCCAGGAAAATCTTAATTAACTGCTTGTGTTGCTCTTGTGCTTCTACCGCAGCTCATGCCGTATTTTGTTATGGACATTTTTTCCTCGATGCCAGGAGTCCCAGGACTGTTTGTTGCCTGTGCATTCAGCGGAACGCTAAGGTCTGTGATCCTGAAGTGACAGTTTAGCTGATTTCTTGAGGACACAGAATGAGGTTGATACGTGAAAATCTAAGAAAAGCCCAGCTGTTTTACCCAGAACATTCTAAGAAGCAGCAGTAGTGCTTTGCTGAGTTGTATTATATTTATGTCAAAGTCTAGCTCCACTTCACCAGCATCTTTTTATCCAAACTATATTTTAGAATAACATTACCAATACAGATAAAAGAATAGAAAACCTAAGCTCACTTCCTGAGGTAGCTTTGGAGCTGCTCCTGGTGAAACTGCCTTTGCTGAACCTGACTGCCACCATATCCTAGACAGGGATAGAGCGCTTTTCATTAAGTATCTCTGTACATAAAGCAGAGTTAGACTAGGAAAAAGAGATGTCTGCATGGAGAACTTTTAAAAATTCTTTAGAACTTCAGAATCTACGGGAGTGCTGCATCTTATTGTAGTTTTTACCCTCTACAGGTCAAACACCAACACTTCATAGGGCATTTGAGAGAGAGGAGTCAAGCTCACAGTGACTGTGGCATGTGAATAATGCCAATCTTCAACAGACTTTTTCTAAAGAATCTTATGTGTAGAAAAAGCAAGACAGAGCTATCAAAACAGGGGAAGGGAAAAATTGCCATCAAAAATCCCTGTGTAAAAGGCACTGGCTTCTCCTGGCAGGAGTCTAAGAACAGAGTCAAGGGCACAAAGTACCAAATACCATGCTGTAGGTATGGACCTTGCCATGTTACCACAACAAATTCACAGAGACTGTGTTCAAAGAATATGTGTTCATTCACCTACCTAAAAGAACCAGCCTATCCCTATTCCATATTTTTCAATTCTAAGAGAAAACACCCTGTTCCTCCACAAAATGCCTGCTATTGCTAGTTGTCACTACACATCCTTTGATTTGTAAGGGAGTAGAGCTTTTATTCTGGAGCATGCCTGTATTTTGAGGGACTTGCAGATTGGTAAACTGAAGGGTCAGTCAGGATGAGTTTCTATCTTATTCTGTGCCAGCACAAAGCAGAGCCCCTTAATCCCGGAAGGGACAGAAAGCTCACCAACATCAGCAGCATTTGTGAAAAACACTAAGATGTACAGTTCCTGAAGAGTATTAGTGCTGAACAAGAGGAAGCAGTTTTTTATAAATACATATTGCTTCTTATTTACTTAACATTCTTCTCATTTTCTACAGCACAGTAGCTGCCAGCATCAATGCTTTAGCAACTGTTACCTTTGAAGACTTGGTCAAGAAAGGTTTCCCAAATCTCTCTGAGAAGATGAGCACATGGATCAGCAAAGGCTTATGTAGGTACTCTAGATGGGATCCATTTCTTTAATACCAAAAGCATCCATACCCACAGTTGCTACTATTGCAGGAGAAAATAGGGCAGGATTTTATATACTTTGAGCCTTGAGAGTCACTGACTCTCAGTTGGCTCTGAAAGTGTTTCTTCGTGTAATGAAGGGCACTGTCTAGAGACACCTCTTCAGAAACACACTTGTGCTTTAGAAACCTCCACAGTGTAACCCTTTATAAACTCTCAGGATGAACATCAGCCTGGTGCTTCAATAAAATTATGCATTGGCACTGTATGGTACAGAAACAAATATAGACTAGCATCAACAACTACTCCTGAAAACCTCTGCAAAACTTGTTTCTACCGAAAATATTGGGTAACACTGGGATCTTCTTTATAACACAAGAGCAATATCAGTGTAGTTTTTTATCACATTAATCCATAGTAGCATTATGAAATATTATTTTTAGTAGGAAAATAAGACATTTCTATTCAGTTGCATAAGCAGGTTGTTCAGCATTTCAGAGAAAAATTAAAACTTATAATAGAAATGAAAAACAGATCATTAACATCAAAGTGATTTGAATTTTAAGATACTTGTAATAATTATTGCAGTAATATTAGAACACTTTCATAAGTACTGTAATAATATCATAACCATTTATTGATGTCAGTAAAGATCAGATAGGAGCCAACCCAATACAATTTCTGTTTCTGCAAATGTCTCTAAATTTCACTATTCCTGCTTTTCCTCTTATTATTTAGCTTTTGCTTTCAGGACCTAGAAAGACAATGTTTATATCTGAAGCCAAGGTGCGCTAGCACATTGGACAAGTTTTGGTTGGCTTTACTCATGACTGCTACATACAGAGTTTTGTCTCCCACAAAATTAAAACTGGTGTCAAAGAAAGAAAGCTGTGTTGTTTATCATTGCTCAATTAATTCATTAGGTTATTCTTCAAGTGCTATTTAAAGGCAACAGAAACCTTTCTACATGAGGCATAACTTCTAACTTAATTTCATCACTCATTTCTGCTTCTTCAGAAAAAACAACTAATGAAAAACACAACAAGACTTCATGCAAGACGCCTGTGTGCTTAATTGTCCACTTCGAGTGTCAAAGCCCAAAGTGCAAGCTCCTGCACGGTGCCTGGTCACTTCAGACACTAGATGAATTATAAATCATCCACTCTATTAACCAGCACTGACAACTTCACTGCTTCGTCTTTTTCAGGTGTATTATATGGTGTCCTGTGCACTTCGATGGCTGCAGCAGCATCACTGCTAGGAGGAGTTGTGCAGGTACCTCTTGCCTCAGAAACACCGTGAGCTGAACATGAAGGAACAGAAAGGCAATACACTGAAAAATAACGCTGACAGCCCTGGGGACTGCTGGATTATCCGAACAATTTCTGTGTACATGCTGCTGATAGGAATAACTAGGGGGAAAAAAAATCATAAATCCCCCTATTCCTTCACTATTTACCCACTCCTGGGAAACGATACTGTGATTCCCTCCCTAAATGTGCACTGAAATGACTGCTGGTCTCTTCACCCCCACCATTTCCCAGACCAAAAGCAGAACTGCTCATGCTCCTTCCAGATGCTGCATTAAGCTCCTGTCTCCTCTCTGCATCACCAGGCTTCCCTTTCCATCCATGGGATGTGCGGCGGGCCCATGCTGGGATTATTTACCCTGGGAATTGTGTTTCCTTGTGCTAACTGGAAGGTAAGGAAAAAAAAGACCTTCTTTAAGAAAACCACTTGGTGTTGTTTGCTTAAAGCTCCATCTCGAAAATTGTTCGGGTTATTTAGATTTAGTCTTTGGGCTGCTTTTAAGATTTAGAGCCTAAGGAGTTCAAGATGTGTTTAGAGGTCCCTTTTCACTGCTGAACTTATCCCAGTTGAAATTAACTCTACCCAACTGTGGAGTAATTGGTTATTAGATCCATATGAGAGTTGGTTATTTTTCTTTTCTTTTATCTGTGAGTTTCTTCTCTTTCATTAAGAAGACAAAGATATTCAGTACTTGCCCCAGCCTATATTCACCTTGGGATGTATTCACCTTGGGATGCACAGAACAATTTCAATTGCTCTGCCTTTGCTCACTTCATATTGCCCCTTGAGCAGCCCAATCACATTTACCCAGCAGCAAAACTAAACTCTGAGTTGCAGTTTTGATCATCACAATTTTGTTGAATTCCTATTACTAAAGCACAATAAAGCACTCTGTTTTATACCTTGGTTGAGAGAGAACAGGACTGATTTACACTGACAGAGATCAGTGGTCACCTACTCCTCCGTAATTCACGTTCACAGAGAAGCTTTTTCCATGCATCACTTCTAACACTATCTTTCTATACCTTCCAAGGGTGCTATGGGAGGCCTCTTAGCTGGGATTACTGTAGCTTTTTGGGCTGGTACTGGTGCTTTCGTTTACCCTGCTCCACCGACGAAGTCCATTCCTCTGCAACTGTCGACTCTCAACTGCACATTAGCTAACAGCACCAAGGCACTGATGACAACAGCAGCTCCCACAGCAGCTCTAGACAGGTATTTTCCCTATAATTACAACCTAAACCTGTGTTTTATCACAGCATGCAGCCTGGGCCTGCAGTGCACAGCCAGTAAACACCAAATAGGATGGGAGCATACTGCCAGGTCATACACCAGCTGCAGTGTTAGCTGTATTTTTCTGCCATATTTGAGACAACTTAAACATAGCCACTGGTCATCACTAGCTGCTTTTGTTACCTCTTCACAGACCTTTGCTGGCAGACACCTGGTACTCCCTGTCCTACCTGTACTTCAGTGCCATAGGCTGCCTAGGCTGTGTCATCACAGGGCTGCTGATAAGCTTTATAACAGGTTGGTATTTAATATATATATACATATGCATATATAAATGCTTTTACACAATAATCTGACTCAGCTGTTACCAGAGTTTAAAAAAAGCCCAGCAAGCAGCTCATGAGAGAACTCAAGAGAGGGCAGTGGGCTCCAGTCCTGCTCCACCCCACCTCATGGTCTGAGACACCTAGCTATCCATATATTTTTGTATAATTATTTTCTCCTTTCAGGACCCAACAAAGGAGAAGATATCCCACCAGTGTTAATCCAACCAGTTTGCAACCTGTTTTGCTTTTGGTCCAACAGACTCAAAGCTCTGCTCTGGTGTGGTGTGCAGCACGACAGCCAGGAGGTGAGTACCTGAGCCCACAGCTCAGCCCTGCATGGTGCTGGTGCCACAGGTGTACGTAAGGTATGCGCCATGTGAAGAGCATGCCAGCCTCCATCAACCCCTCTGTAAAGTTATGCAAGGGATACTGCGTAGGACCACAGGCTGGAAATGAGATCAGCCAACCCCTGAACAGTGCTGGGCAGCAATAAGTTACCAATCTGCCCTGCCTACACAGCACATGAGCTCTGGAGACAAACAGCCCTTGGGACAGCCAGCAGCCCACGCAATGGTGGCTGACCTCCTGCTCCCTGCCCGCCTCTCTCTGCCAGCCGAGCAGGACAACACTGCACTTTGCACCCTGACAGCAGTTCACTGTGCTCCTGCCCCCTCCCACCAAGCCAGAGAATAAAACTTGAGCACTCACATGTCCATAGAGCTCTCCTGCTGATACTGCCATTGCCACCTTCAGACCTGGCAGGGCTTCTCTCCTCCAGGGCAGCACTGCTAGCCCATCAGCAGCAGCCACCAGCACCTGTGGGGCTGTGGCCGACCACCTCCACAGACACAGGGCCAGCTCTTCCACAGGTGTCTCTGCGCTTCATGAGCCATGCAGCATGAGCATCTCCTCCTCTTGTGCTGCTGTAACAGTCTGCAGAATCTACTACGTGTACGGAAGGGACACAGACTCCCAGACGGGTTTGGGTTGGAAGGGAGCTTAAGGCACATCCAGTTCCAAACTCCTGCCATGGGCAGGGACACCTTCCACTAGACCAGGTTGCTGCAAGCCCCTTCCAACCTGGCCTTGAACACTGCCAGGGATGGGGCAGCCACAGCTTCTCTGGGCAACCTGTGCCAGGGCCTCAGCACCCTCACTGGGAAGAACTTCTGCCTAACATCTCATCTCAGTCTGCCCTCTGTCAGGTTAAAGCACTGTCCTATCACTGCAGAAAGCAATATAAATGTTTTCAAGTCCTTTAGAATACCCTTTAAATCTTGCAAATAACCTTTCAGCTGCAAGGTTCACATAGAAGCTTGCTTTAAGTTTGGCATTAAAGCTGATGGCTTCATTTGGAGAGCAGCTGTGATGCCTCTAGATTTGCCTCTGCTGTTTCACTTGGCTTTTAGGTGCTCAACATAACTTCATCTAGAACTTTCCTGAAGCAAACCCCAAAATCTCAGTAAAAGCAAAATCACATATGCATTTATTGGCTTGTATTTGCTTAAAACGTAGAATAACATTAATCATGTATTTACAGTGTGAAACCACTGAGGCAAGTGCAGGCCAATCCACTAAAATGCACATAAAAATGCAAATGAAAATCTAAATTTAAGTGCTCAGGAATGCACTGAGGGCACATTTAAAGACTTTCACATGAACAGAGCTGTTGTGAGAAGTTGGTTTTGTGGCTTTTGCCAACGACTTTCCATGGGGAAATGAGAAAATCAATGGTTATGTATGGAGGGGACACATAGGGAAGAATGCCTGCTTGTGGGTATGAGACTCATTTTATGTAGTGAAGTAATTCCTCAGATTTATAGGAAAGGATGTCAGAATTTCAAGCTGCAACAAGATAGCCTTTAGCCGAAGGAAAAAAGCCATGAATCCAGGCTTCAAACTACTAAGGTATTGTTTTTGCTTTGTTTTGTTTTTTCTCAGGTGGACTTGGAAAAAAATCTGCCTAAAGTTATTGCAAATCAAACAGGAACAGATAACACCTTCAAGAATAGCATTGACAAAGAAAACAAATGCCAGTTCCCTGGTTATAATCCCAAGGAAAAATCCTATACTAATATGAGCAGAGAATCTCGCCTCTAGAAGCTGAGAGATGAGGGACATTTAATCAAACTGTATGTCTTCAGCTTCAGAAATGAAGAAGTTTGAGGTTTTACTATCATATTTACCAGCTTGTAGATGACCAAGAGGGATGAATTGCTCTCTATAGCAATTAAGGCTAGATTTTTACTTATGAATTTCATGACAGATCTGAGAAATCATCGGACAGTGGGGTTTTGAAGGCACTGCTACTTCAGAAGAAATGCTTCATGAATCTTGCTGTGGAAGCTCCTGCTTGGAAGTAGCTGCAATACATCTGTATCCCATGTTCTGTTCAGTAACCACTCATTGAAGGGAAACTTGCAAAGGGGAACTTGAGATAAATTAAGACTTTGGAGTAGCTTCTGAGGTCTCTTACTAAGGTGAGACTGTGAACTGCCCTCTGATGGAGGGGAAAGAAGGGAGGTCAGGCTGAGATAGCATGTGCTATTTCTAGGTGTCACAAAAGGCCTCCTCACAGGGATGTTGTATAGACCAGACTGGTCTTTCAGTGACTGAGTTGTGTTTGCTTCCTCTGTGGAACTCAGATTTCTTTGTAACGTCTTACTGTAAAAGCTATAGGAGAGAGTAACAAATTTGACTTCAAATGCAGCATAGTTCTTTACCCATGTTAGTCTTGAAAAGACATCCTTTCAGCTCAGAAAGTTCCCTACACTACCTTTATGCAAGAAAGAAAATAAAATGACAGTTGATGATGATGCCTCCTGATTGAAAGTGTTGAATTTTGAGAAAAATGCACACAATTAGGCAAAATCAGTGGTCTGATAAAACATCTTGGAAGGAGGTACCTAGCCCACTAAGGTTCTGTTCCAGTGAGAGATTTTCTCTAAAACTTGCCTCTGTAAGTCAAACTCAACAAACCACCCTCTCACCTTGATAAATGTTTGAATGTAGTTTTTTGGATGAATGTATTTGTGTTTATACAAAGCTTGTAATTCAATGTAACAGACTGAATACCAAAGACGACCTAGTTACGGACCCAGCTGATATATTGAGCTCCTGTTGCTCTGAAGAACCCAGCTGTTGCTTTTGCTGTATCAGCAACCATCTTTATGATACAAATATAGGACAACCTGGTCCTTGAAGTAATTTCCCCCATCTGTTTTCATGCCCTACCTCTGGGAACAGTCCCAGGATGTTCAATTAGAGAACAGAAAGCACAGTCTGTAAATGACACTGCCATCCTTGTGTGGGGCAGTTTGTCAGCAAACTGAGAATTAGGTCAATATTTGTGTTCACCCTTTTCACTCCACATTTATAATATCATAAAAACTTACAGCTGAGTCTGGCTGGCAGCCTGTTGTCTCACATGGCATACTTTCATGCTTCCAGCCTTGGTATGGTTAGCAAGGTAGATATAAAAATTCAGTAAATAATGCTATTGTATCATTTATATCTCATGGCCACACACATTATTGCTTACATTAGATTAGGAGAGGCTAACTATCGTGTTTAAAGATGTGAAATAATTCTGGAGTGAAAGTGGTTCAAAACAACCATTGTGAAGCTACATAGCTGGCCAGTGGATGAAAAAGCCCTCTGTACTGGTATAGTTGGTGGATATCTGATGCAGAAACCTCTAACTGCGAAAACAACCAAGTCTGCTCTAAATATTGCTCAAGGCACTTACTCATTGCAGTATTATGCTTTGCATGCTGTATTTTTTCAGAAGTTTAGCATTTTCGCAAATTTAACACTGGATTCACTGCAGATTTAGTACCTTTTCAAGTCCGTTGCCAGAAAAGAGTGTTCGCCGAATCAGCTAGAATTGCATACTATCAAAACGTTTTTGAAGAAACATCCTTGAGAATTTCTCTTTAACTTCATGTTTCTGGACTGGTTTTGTTTCAACTAAAGCTGCTCATCAAGTCCAAGTGATTCCTATATTTGTAATGGAGCCAGGCATTCCAAAGGGTTTTACTAAATCCTACATGTATAATTAGTATGAAAGCTAAAATCATTAATTGTTAGTTCAGTCTTCTACCAAGATACAAAGATATGGCCTAGCAAAACTGGAATACAGAAAAATTACCATCCTGCTTAAATATTCACACCAGTGTTGTTTACAGTTATATTATCATTTTATTTACATCCTGAGCCATTGATCCTTCCAGAGAAGAGCCAGCCTGTTGAGCTGAAAAAATAAGATTAGGAGCTGAGGAACGTGTAAATTCTAAAAGAAGGGCTTATATTTAAAAAATTGCTAGTTATTAGTGAAAGCCATAGACCAGAAACGACTGAAAATTTGAAAAGTGAGTCTAGATGTGAGTCTAATTATAGTACTTAATTGCTAAAAGTTAAAGGTGTCCAAGCCAAGTTTAGCCCTTAAATTCCTTACACTACTATGGTTTGAAGATTCATGAGCATTCCCTTTTCAAGTGTAACCTTTTTTTTTTTTTTTTTAATTAACTTTGAATATTTGGAATAATGAAGCTTAAAAACCCTTTCAAAGATATCCAAGTTTATTACTGAAAAAGTGCAATATTCAAATGTGTATGATACAGTAAGTAGTTGCATTTGTACATGTAAACCTTGGTAAAGTAAACAGCATCTCAAAGACAAATCTATGCCAAAAGTGTCTTACAACAGTTAATCAGATCAACAACTTTTTCCTTGGTGAATTCTTTTAGTTCTGGGGTACATAAGAGCTTGTAAAAGTAATCTTAAAACACAAAAGAAACCAAAAGCTGACATGTCAGAGGAACTTCTAGCTTGCAGTGCATAAAAGTCAACTTCTCTGAAACGCTCTGTGGCACTGTAATCTTATTTTAAGTATTACTTACAAAGTGCAGATCTATGAATAGAAAAAATAGTTGAGATTTTATTCTTATTCCTTACTTAGAAACCAAGTTGTATTTAAGTATTAAATAAATTTCAAGTATATACACATTTTAAGAAATCTCTTATGATCATGATATTGCAAGTTAACCAGGACTATCCAAGTAAAAAATGACTGAGCTATCTTATTCAGTTAGATTTTACATGACACTGTTTAAAATAACTGAAATTTCAGTGATACTACTCTAGGTAAAAATCAGAGCCAACAGTTTGGAAGATTTTTCAGTACAAAACTCTGAGTCATCTAAATAGACCACAAAATTACAAGGTGATCTGAATTTTTTTTTCATTATTAACAGAAAAAAACATCATGTTCTCAGTGGTTAGAATCTTGTTACCTTTAGACTACATTTGGTTTAACCATAATTTCTCCCCCAAGTAGCATCCTAACTAGCTCATGCCAGTAAGAATGCAAACTACAGAGAACATATAACATTACAGAGGTTACAGCAACAACTTAGAACAGAACTTACACAAAGTAATTTCCAGTGCAGTGAGGAGGAAACACGCCATTAACATTCTAAGACTAAATCCCATTCCTGGATTTAAAAGTTCCTGTGTAACATGGAACAACAAAGTGGTGTCTCTACACTTCCTTGTTGTGCTGTTTTAACTTTGTGCTGTCATGGTAACATTGTGCTATCATGATTACACCAAAACCATGCCTATATAAATTTCTGGTAAATGTGGTTGACAATGTCAGTATTAGAGAAAAAATGTCAATTATGTAGATTTAAAAATGCTAGGATTATGTAGAGCATTTAGGATGTGTGTGGGTGGGATATAAGAAGTGCAACATATATAGTGCTTTGGGAGAGTGGCTGAAAGGACAGATCCAGAAACAGGTGGCCTACTGGCACACTTTGGTAGACCCTGTGCTTACTCCCAACACTCCATCCAGTGCATACCAACCTGTAAAAAGCACCAGACAAACTAGCATTTGTGCACTTTCTGCTTTGGCTTCTCAGTTAGGGACATCCAAAAATAGCCTGTTAAAACTTCTGCAGTTACAGAATTGCCCTGGAAATTGGACTGTCAGCAAGAAGGCATCACTTATTAAAATACTGAGTATAAGTAAAGATTGAGAAAAATAGAAGGATTTAGGAGGACTGTCGTCATGCTCCATCTTCAAACCCTTGTTTTGCAGAACCTGCCAGAATTCTGGAGAAAAACCTGCTGAAGTGCCGAGGAGTCCTTTGGTTCCTCTGCTCCTCCTCAGCCTCTGCACGCTGGCTTGTTGCATTTTATCCCAGCAGAACATAGGCTTTGCGAGCATGAGGTCAACTATGAAAAGACTGAGGGATCTTTAAAAACTGCTAAATTTTCCACCACAGGAATTTAGGATTGTAATTCACTTAAACACTTTCCAAAAGTGTCATTGCATGCATTTTAGACAAAGTATTCATTTGAACTAACAAAAAAAACCCCCCAAAACCAACAAAAGTATGTAAACGTGGAATTCTGTTTGAATTCTAGTGTCAGCATTAACACCAAATAAACACGATTATGAAAGGCTATGTATTTGTTTCAACCTTTACCCCAAATAAGCAATATCAGTAGTTTCTGAGGATTATGAAAAACAAAATGCTTCTGGAAATATTACTGTATTGTAAGTGATTGTTGGTATCACTGTTTTTATCTCTGTCCCCTTTCTCCTCCGCAACACTTAATAGAAAATGCAATTGTTTGATTTTCCATTAACCTTATTGCCTTTATATTTAGCTGTTTGTCCTGGGTTCAGCTTAAAACATGACACTGTTTGTATAAAATAAGTTTTATTGATATGGCCATTGCCCAGTGTATATAAAAGTCCCTAGTTTTTAACAGTTTTAATGAAAATTTGTGACACTTTCAAGTTAACTACATACTAACCTTTTCAGTTTCTTTTCAATTTATGGACACGGATGATCTTTAGTTAATCAAAACTATATGATGCTTCTAAATATGTATGCATTAATTTGCCTGTGAATGAACTGAGACATAATACAAAAAATTCATAAGGCCCATTATGCCATGCAGGAGTTCACAGTCCTACATGGCATCAGTGCATTAGAACTTCACAGTCCTACTAAATGCCTGGATCCCATGGCTCCAGAAATTCTCTCTGGCAGCCCTCCCATTTGGAGTGTGAACTGGAAGAAGCCACAGCAAGCAAACAGCACTACTTACTTACATTAGGCTGATCATTAAGTACATTAGGAATAACATATCACCAAAATTCTTGCCTTTCCCCACACTAGCACTCATTCTAAAGCTGTGTTTTCCAAGGTATTTTTCCTTCTGAAGAACTTTTCATGAAAGAAACTTCACAGATTCAGGAATTTACACATTAAGGTAGCCATTAACCTATTTTCACTATGCCCCCTAGACGTTTTTCTTTTGAGCTTTTCACAGGACTCAATGAGTCAAACTGATCCTCAGAAAACAATTTAAGACAAGTTGGTGTTGGAAAAGGGCATAGAAACAGCTGATGGGTGTTTTGTACAAATTAAGATAAGTACTTCCAAAGAAACATTAACAAAACAACCACTTATCGTCCATCATCACCATGGAAATTTTAGCCTTGTCATCATCAATATTAACTTCCATGTTCACCTATATTTTCTCTATAAATCCTTTAACAAAAAGGGTTAGGAAAGAAAAATCGAAAAGTAAACATCGCATCATTTGCCTTGTTTCCAAATATTAGTACTGTGTCACGGTGCTCAAACACTGTACTCTGTTTCTGGTAAGGAAACTGGATTACAGTATAACAAGTTGAAAGACTGCTCAATCTTCAGACAATTCTGTTAGTACTAAGTTGTGAATACTGAGTTCTTGATGCCTCCATCTATATGGAGACAGACTGAGCTCTAAGAAGGAACCTCTCATTAGGATGGCTAATGCAGCAGAATTATTTTTTTTTATTTTTTTTTTTTTTTACTTTTTTAGTCACCAGAACTCAGATCTCACACATCAGGCACAAATTTAGAATAATAAGTCATAAGCAATGAGATGTGTATGATCTACATGGACTTTTTTGTTATTTCTGAGATGGAGATTTCTTCTGTCTGAATCAACACAAAATTTGGTTAGGAATAATTACGACATTTTGGACTAACCTTTTGTATTTCAAAATATCTAGTTGCTCATGCAGTCTCTCTAAGGGCGCATGCATAGAGCAAAGTTGTCACAGATTAGATTTGCAATGACCTAAAGCATTTTTTTGCACAAACTGAAGTTCTAAAGCTTTGTCAGATTTCACAAATGCAGCTCGCATGCACAGTCTATTCATACTGGTCATATGTTTGGAAAGACAATATTTAGCATCTGAAAAGATCATTCACCATTCATAAAATATATTATTCCTGAGGACAGTGTGCTTTGTACTTCAGTAAAATAACGTGCAGTCAATGCAAACAGCATACTAAACAAAATCTAGCAAAAAGATTTCTCAGCTTAAGCAAATGGCTAGATAGTGGCAAAACCTTCAGACATTGCTGAGGTCCTCAAAAAATAAAGGAACACACACAGTGTTTCTCCAAAACTTCCTGTGCTTTTCCAGTGCATAAAATGTACAATGCCAGATCTACATACTTGCCTTTGAAATACTCCCATACACCAGTGCTGAAAATCATTAATAACATATATATTTAAAACCCAATTACAAGAAAGATTTCTTTCCTACGTTTTTTTTCAAATCCAATTGGCATCTGCCTAAGTATGTATTGACATGTGCTAATATCCTCAGCAAAACCAGGGAAGTATAAAATAGTATTTCTGATTTTTGCCTGATTTTATCCTGTATCTTTATACCTTGGGCCAGCCAAAGCATTTTGGTTTTAGAGAAAACATTAAAAAAGAGAGCTCATCTGTGACCTGCTGAAGAGCTGAAGTACTATTACTATGTGGCACAGAAACAGAAGCTGTGACACATGGTTAATGCTGTCAAACGGTGCTTGATAATATACAGGATGAAAACAGACAAGAGATTAAATCAACCTGTGTGATTCTATAAGCACTGAGGGGAGTGCATTAATTATTTCTGATAAGGACTCCTGAGGAACTAAACACACAACCCAGAATATGAAGGAACAAAACAGTCATTCCAGAATATGGGAAGTGAGTTCCACCAGCCCTTTATCACACAACTAAAAGCTAATATATCTGGAGAGACCAGACCTTCCAATTTCTTTCCTCCTTTGTGCAGTACTGTAGATACTCCTACAGTTGCCTTGTCTGGTCACAGACAGCTGGAATTAACCCAAAAATCTCATGAATAAAGTGAAATGGCTTAAGAATTTAAGGTCTGATGCTATGCCCTCTGGATACAATATATTCTACTTATCTGCCTTGATGGGCTTTTGACTCTAAACATTAATTTTATATGCATAATAAAATGATTGTGCTAATACATTCAAGTATATACTGGAATCACACTTTTTGATTCAGTAGGGTACTATAAGTAGTAAAAATTCAGGTCTTTTCATATCTGTCAGTAGTGATTTTGCTGCAGCTTCATCCCTAAAAATAGTTAAAATTTGCAGCCTTTATAGTTACTGTGCTTTGTTGACTCTTTGTTTTTGTAATTTTTCTTCATCCAATATACAGAAGTGTTATTTAGAATTATACAAGAGAAACAGAATGACTGAAACTCTCTTTCTCCATGCCCTTCTCTGCAAGGTAACCCTACACACTTGCTCAGATTGTTTAAATTATGTGCTGCTTTTTTCCCATATTATGAAACACTAGCAATAGGCAATCTCATTACCAAAATGTGACTATAACCATAAGCAACATTGCTGTATGCACATAAAACTTGAAATTTGATTCTTTATATGAACGTCTGTCTACCTTCTAGAGTGATTTTATCCCCCCTCCCCAAACTGTAAGAAGGCATACAAATAATAATTAAAAAATCTAAAAATAACCACTGTATGTGTGCATTTATATACAACCTGTATAAATGTCTGCCTGTATCTAACTCCCATGCTTTGACATATTTATGCCAATAGAAGTAGTGCACATTACTGGAGCATTTACATTTACAGTAAGAAGAGGAGCATTGTTATAAAACACTCTGCTTCTCCTTCCCTGAACAAGCAAATCAATGTTATACTATATGCCTGATATATATCTGCATAAGCTTGCATACTATAAAGTTATTCATATATTGAGGACAAAGTCATTTGCAAGGTTAGCATTCTGTGAAGTCATAGAATCGTTGCCCAGACAGGTCAAAACGAACAGTAACACAGTTAGACATCTGCATGCTACACCAGAGCATGAAAATGACAAATCTTTCATCCTGGAAGCATGTGGAGGTGGCCTTTCTGCACACAAAAGTGAAAGGCAATTCAACAGCCACATCATTTTCAAATAGAGCTGCAATGTGGGCAATGCAATGTGTTCTCTTAGTGCTGCTGTTTTCTCTTTGAATTTAGAATTTTTGGTTTTCAACTAGAAGGATAAATTAATGACACTGACATGTGCAAGTCTTAAACTGCATAGTATATATTAAGCAGCCACAGACCCCTTTTTTTTTAGGGTAGGACCACATCCACAATCTCAACAAGAGACTAGGACAAACCTGACAGAACAGTAAGCTTGAAAGATCATTTATATCAAGTTATGGCCACAAAGGCAAAAATTGCTCTTTTCTTCAGAGACATTACAGATGGAGCTGAGCAATCAGAAGCTGTAGAAGTAGTGGATATCATGTAAGTTTGTTTGAGTCATGCCCTTACTGTATAAGTTGACAGGTAATTTTCCATTTCCATTTCGCTGTTAGTATCTTCACAAACAGCATGAAAATTCATTGCCTTTTTTAAATCATGGTGTCCAAATTTTTTATCTGTCTGCACGTTCCTGAATGCCAATTCTGACCAGAGTTGCTGACTCACCGCAGACCCATTACAGGTAAGGCTTTTCATTTCATTCATCAGAAGCATCTATTTTCCAGTTGCCACCAAAACCTGCAACTGTCCTGCCCAGCAAGAACATATATATACACTGTGTATCTCATATGCTGATGCCAGACTCTGACTTAGTTTTGTAACTGCACTCTTCAATTTCCAAACAGTGTTTTTGTTGCAGCATGGTAGTGACTAAGGCCATTCATGGTGATACTGTTTCCCATTCTTTTTCCTTTCTCTCTGCAAATGCTCCAGTTCAGCCTCATACATCATTTCCTGGACTAAGTATTTCTCTCTCCTCATTCTGTCACACAAGTCTTTAGGCATGTCTGGAATCAGGTAGGCAATGAAAGACTTTATTCCAAAAACAAGGTGCTGAAAAGAAGAATGAAAAGAATTGCTTCAAAGAATTGCTTCAAAGGTGCATAAATGTTCACTTCTAATATCCATATTTTAGAGCCTAAAGGCTTGTGGCAAAACTGGAATTGAGGTTTAATTCAGGACCAAAAATCAACTCGTTTGTTTTTTTTATTGTATTATATTTTATAGTTTTACAGAAATGTGAAAATGCTGAAGTCTTCTGAAAAGAAAAACTTCAGTGACCTAAATGAAGACATGACTGCAGGATATGCTAGTCTGAATAACAACAGCTAACACTACCTACAAGCAGTCATTGTTAAGAGGCTGTAATCAAAGTAACCAGACTCCTGGACAGTCTGTAATACATTCTCCAAAGTTAGCACACACATTTCTATTTTTGTATTAAGCTAGAATCATGTACATTTCCCTGACACAGATTTTAACTGGTAATAATTGTGCTTAATGTAAACCTGAGTTGCACTTTTTAAAAAAAAGATGAAAGATTTGATTCAGAACTGACCTGATGTATGACTTAAGGAAACACAATTTTGGAGGGAATCTAAAAATCTGTGTGTGCTCTGTCAATTCAGTCTGACTGACGACAGCTTAGGGAAGGTGATTTTTTCCCCCTCTTTCTCCTGACTGTAATGAACAAGAAACTGATGATGCTGACATTTTTTTATGGGACTACTGTAAAAAAAAAAAAAAAAAAAATCAACCAAGAGTTTAAAGAAGTAGAAAGGAATTGTTCCTTTTCATGACTAACCTCAAATACTATGATGAAGGCCAGACGTGCTGCCAGGACATGCCAGAACTGTAAAGTGAATTCATATGGAGTTGAACTCCATGGTGGGGCTCTGTAATCTCTATACCTGGAAAGCAAATCAAAACCCAGTAAGTTAGTCTGTGCTTGAAAACCTGGACAAGGAGAGAAACTAAAGTGAAAGTGTACTTCAAGAGGAATTAAACAGAAAAGGAGAAGAACAGTCCACAACATAAACAAATAATAAAGAAATAAATGAAGACGGCACTCTTTTCTTCCAAAATTCCAGAGCAAACAATTTCTTTTGTTGTTGTAAAGCTGACACCCTGGAGTGTTACGTTCAAGTGTGTTGATTCTAAATTGGTTCTTGTCTGTGCATCTAAGTACTTGAGATTCTCCAGACAAAATTTGCATAAATGTAACATGATTCTATAACTTCTTAGTCAATTCAAGCTAACTCTCACTGCAAAACTAAATTTGAAACCAGAAGTGCACTTACGCAATGTTGTATTTATTTTTTATGCCTAATTTCTCGTATATATCTTGCATAATTGTTTGGGATCTCTAAATGGGTTAGAGCCATAAAAAAAAAATTTAATTGTGTATTTTAATTAATGGACCTCAGAATGCTTAAGAAAACCAAAATGAGAATTTTTACCCTCTTGGCAACTGGGGAAACCTTGAAGTGAAATAATTCATAGAGGCATGAAAGACAGGGCTTGAAAGAGTCCTGGAAAAACTCAGAACACAGGTTTCCAGTCTGTTAGTACTGCATCCTACCACACAGTGTTTGCACTTGAAACATGGTTCTATGCTGAACCAACTTGAACTCCAATGCTTTTACAAGCAAAAAAGAAACTGTTACGCCAGTAATTTAAGCACTGACTTCCTGTTTTATGTCTGTATTAATGTCTATGCCTATATTACAAGAAAGGAGAGCATCAGAACATACCGGCAGTATCCTGAGTATCCCATTCCAAGTTCACTCAAATCAAATACTGATAAACTGCTGTTGACATATCCTTTTAAGCATCTGAAAGGAAAAGACATAGGGTGAAGACATTCTTCATGAAGTGGTTATGCAGCACAGATCCTCCATGTAAACAGTCTGCTATCACATGTTGTGAGCATATAAATTTCTTTGCTTATCAGGACAAAACCAATTCTAAATTTTCAAACAGATAAGCAGGGTTTTATTGGAAAGAAACAAGAAACATGTTTCAGGGATAACACTGTCTAAAAATCCACTTTCAGCACTTTTCATGGTTTTGCTTCTTATCCATAAGCAGACATAAATTGCAAATGGTTGCTACAGTGTTCTCTGATGTCTCAAAATTACTGTACTTAGAAAGATGGTGAGAGGCAGAAAGAAGACCTATTCGACATCCTGGCAGAATCTGCACCCAGTCATGCAGCATATACCAAAAAATGTCAGGTTTTGAGTTGAATCAAAGAAGAATTTTCACCAACAGTAAAATCAACAGTGCATATATACCAAACAGCCATCTTAAAGGCAACAAATTATTACGATTGATGGTAGAGATCACATAAATGCATTGAACTAGTGAAGAAGAAAAAAATTTGTCTGTTGCTGGAAAACCATGGACACACATAAGACACCCCATCTTCTTGGAAAGCTGTCCTGTAGTTTAACATAGGGCCTTTTGAAAGGCAAAGACACTTAAAAATAGATGCATCAGAGATCCTATTATATACTTCCTGAACCTTCAGGTTTGCTGTGACGCCTCAGATAACTACTGGCAAAAGAAGAAATAGAATTACATAGTTCTCTGTTAAATGGGTAGCGTACATTAAGCACTACTTTTTTTCTGCCATGGTCTTTTCTCATCCTATTCTTCCTCATCCTTTCTGCCCCTAAATTCTGTCCTCCTGTGACAGCACAAGAAGAGTAACTCTCTCTTTTGAATCATTACAGATGGAGCAAAAAGGAAAGGATGGATAGACCCCTGTGGTTTGAACTGGGGCACAGTTTGTGAATGCATCAGTACTGGCTTGCTGGACAAGCCTTGATGCTTTCACTCTTACCATTCCTCCTGTGCAATAAAGAAGATAAGTTGTGCTTGTGAGATGTGCTATAGCACTAGTAAAGTGATGCTTCCTTTTCTTTAGGTAACCTTGATCCCATATTAAAAAGACAATAAAACCCTCCAAAACCATCCCCTAAAATCACCTACAGGGCACTGGTCCCCAGATAAAAGAGAGGGTGCCCGTAAGTACTGTGAGCTGTTTAGATCATGTCATGACAGACAGTGGGAAATGCAGACTGAACACAGTGGACACAGTTCAGAGACACTGGTAAGCTGCTGGAAAGAAATGCAGGAAACTGGCCTGATGGGGCAAAGACAGGCAAGCTACCTTGCTTGAAGCTAATTAAAACCATATATGGAGTCAGGCTGAATAGTGTCGATGCCAATCTTGCTGGTGCTTGGCTGCAAGCATTTCTGAAGAGAAACAGGCAGGGAAGTTTGAAGGTGAACAAGGCTTAGGGTAAAAGAGGGTTTAGCATATATGTGTGTGCGAGCATAGTGTTAGCAGACAGTCAGAACTATTACAGAAAAGAAGAAAACCTTATCTAGAGAAAGCCTGTAAACTGCTACGATGCATAGTGAACTTTGTTGTTTGCATTCAGAAGGGAAGACATCATTTTCCACTTACATGTCCATGCAGTTTGTTTGCAAACTCTCTGGAATGGCTGAGTTACACTTGCACTTAGCATCTGTGAAGATTTGCACAGATGTAAAAGGTAAAATACTGCTGATACATGTTATGTATGGTAACAGAAAGACAGCTGAATAAGTGAGCTTCCACTGAATTATACATGTATATATAAAGAATATGCGAATTACTTTTCTTGTCTGTACCCTTGATCTGTACAGGGACCATATTTGTATGCATAGACAAAACGTGGAATGTAATCGGAAGTAATGGCAATAACAAAGGCATTGGTGATGACAGCCAGGACTCCAATTCCTTCCAGAATCCCATACCAGATACCTAGAAACAAGAGAAATGACAAGGAAATCATCAAATTTTTACAATCATATTAAGTCATACTAATGACACTTAAGCCACTGTTAGTCATATAGTTATCCTTTCTTATTGAGAAAGACCTACTCGGTCAGATCTTTTCTGTGATTTTTTGTGATTAAGTCATGTCCCCACACCCCTGCCACCACTGACTCCACCTGAATGAAGTTTTACAGTAGGACACACACTGCTGAGAAGAAATGGCTAAAGCAACAAAGGTATAACCACAATCCTTGGTTATAGAGGCCAAATACAAGATGTTGTAAAGAGATTCCTCATGTTTTTTTAATTCGGTTTTAAACCAAAAGTGAATTTAGTCCTTGTATTTCAAATAGCATTTTGGACCTAAAGTTCCAAAAATCAGAAGTCTAAAATACCATTTAGCCTGTTTTCAAAATTCGAACTATTATGATCCCTTTTTGGAAATGAAAAACGAATTTGAGGAGTCCTCTTAGCTAAGCAACTGAGTATTCTTTTGCTGCTTAACAGGAGAGTTGTCACTGAGATCTGTGGGTTACGTTATCAGTTTTACTTTTGATGCATGAACTATTTTAAGGGTTAAGCTGCATAAAAGAAGGAAAAAGTCATTAGGTTCTCTCACCTATATCTGTTGCTCTTGCAGGCATAGGTCTTCGCCACTGAGTGACAAACTTGTACGCATCTAACCTTATTTCTATGATATTGTTAAGCAATGCCAGGAGAGGTGCCAGTGGGAAAGCAGCAACAAAGATGGTGGTGAAGCCAAACTGTAAAACTAGACAGGCATTTCTCTGGTTAGAAAGTGGAAATGCAAACGATCTTTTAACATGGAATATAGTTCCATTTTCTTAAGAAAACTGGCACCTCCCTAAATTTGCTCACCCATCTCTAAATATTCATCCATTAAACCATGAAGATTCATAGGCTGTAGATTCCAGTCCTTTTCCCACTGAGGCAGAGAAACTTTATGCTCCATTAATTGCCCTCCTCTCTTCATTTTGCGTCGTGACCACCAATTCTGTAATAAACTTTATTAGATAAACAGAGTATTATTATTGACAGTATTTGCTCAGTAATTTACAAAACTTGCTGTTATTGTTTTGAAGTAAGAGGGCCTATTTTGAGCAGCACCTGAATGCTTACTCAGGTGTTTTCTGCAAACACTTATGATATCATATAAGATACAATTTAAATAAATCCTCAAAATTCTGCATTATGATTTTAATTATGTCTTTCATGTAGCATGCTAGTCATTCAACAAATAAGCCTTTCAGAATATGGTATCTGCTTGCATAGACATTTTCTGTAGGATTTACCTAAACAAAACAAAAAACAAAAAACAAAAAAAAAAAATCATGCTTCGCAAGAGCAATAAACCAGTAAGTAATGCTTTGTTTTTAATCCTGGGAAAGACAAACCAAGTAAGTGAAGCTCACTAAGAAATCTATGCTACTGGAATACATTGAACAGTCGAACATATCTACTACTTTGGAACAAACCTAAAGATCTGAAGGCTCTACAGATTATTTTTTTCTTGAAGTAATAAAGTGTGTCTAAAAAGGTGTTGCTGAAGCTGCAAAGATTTAAGATTATTTTTTATAAAGCTGTGCAGAAGTCTTTTCACGAAGTATCTATAATATTAAGTAGGTACTAGTCTCACACATTAAAATGTTATACAAATGAAAACTATTACCTAGTACTGTCAGAGGTGGCAATTAAAGACTATTGTTTGTTTCTACATATTACTGAAAAGAGGCTGAAGGTGGGAAATAATTTTCTTGTAAGTATTTTTATTAACAGGCTCTTATTTTTTCTCAAGCTAATTTAGGGTTTAGCTCTTAATCTCTCTTGCTACTGAAAGAGCAACTGCTGCCTCAGTTGTAAACAACTGCTTGTCAAAACAAAACGCTATTTGCCAGAAAGGATTATAAGCATGTTCTCAAATTCTGGGCTGAGAAGACAGGAAAGACTGATACTTCAGGTAGGTTTCTTCTTTTCAGAAATCCAAGCCTCACAACAACACAGTACATAGTTCATTTGCAGAATGATTGCACATTGTGAGCATAACCCTTTCTGACAGATTTTCAAGGTTGAGACTGATTAGATTAATATTTGATTAGCAACCTTCTCCTGAAAACATATTCTTTCAGTTTCAAGAGAACTGTAAGACTCTTAGCCCACTACTCTCTTCAGCAGCTGTTTGTACTATGGAAAATGAAATCACAATAAACAGTTTAGATGGTTCACATATCCAAACAAGCTTTGTCTTAGAGCAGCAGTTAATGCTTCCCTTGGGAATGCAGTTACAGTGTATAAGATGCAAAAAGCAAAACTACTATGCAAACATATTTTTCCCTATCACTGAATTGCAGTAATGTAATCATTATTTATAAACCAGATTTTAACATCTGAACTTACGGATAGCCTAGCTCCATGAAGTTGTTCCACATTTGTTTTAAAACCATAATAACTCCCATTTGCAAGCACAGATCTATCAAGCAGCCACTAGGATGACACTGAAATGAAATGGGAAAAGATCAATAGCTAAAATCACAGAATTCCTTTCATTTTTATTTGTTAGAGGGTGGATGAAAAATACTCAAATGTGTTTGGTGAAAAACATTAACCTCCACCTACAGAAATATTAAAAAAAATATTAATAACAGAAATATTGACACAGACTTTAGCTGAACAAACTTTAGACATATTATTTCTTGGAGAACTAGATCATATTGCATAAGGGTATGAGTGCTCGGTGTATGATAAATGATACAGTCCATTTCACTTAGACCAATACATACAAATTCATTTCAGAAGAACGGAGAAACGTTTCATTTGTAACGTCCTAAGTGAACAGAGACTTAATAGCTGAATCTCTGGTACCAGTATCTTAACTATATAAATTGCCCGATTAAAATGTTTAGTAATTACTGAAACTCTTGTTAGAACATAGATGAGAAATTGATGGTATTTTACTCTGTGGCTACCAAGGTTCAATAAAAGAAACCTGTTCTTCAGCGATAACTTCAGCATGGTGCACATCCAGGGAGGTGCAATTCCAACATATTTTCAAGTAGATTTTGAAAATATCATTCTTTTCCTTTTCAACCTTAGAATCAAAGAAGGTTGGAAGGGATCTCTAAATCCCATCCAGTTCCAACCCCCTGCCATGGGCAGGGACACCTTCAACCAGGTTGCTCCAAGCCCCGTCCAACCTGGCCTTGAACACTCCCAGGGATGGGGCAGCCACAACTTCTCTGGGCAACCAGGGCCTCATGACCCTCACAGGGACAAACTTCTGCCTAATGTCTAAACTACGTCTCCCATCTGTCAGTTTAAAGCCATTCCCCCTTGTCCTATTGCAGCAAGCCCTACTAAAAAGTTTGTCCTCATCATTCTTATAAGACTCCTTTAAGTATTGAAAGGGTGCTGTAAGGTCTCGCCAGAGTCTTCTCCAGGCTGAAAAACCCCAACTCTCAGTTTTCCCCCATAGCAGACTTGCTGCAGGCCTTGGGGCATTTTTGTGGCCTCCTCTGGACCTGCTCCAACAACTCCACATCTTTCCTGTGCTGGCAGAAGCTTAAGAGGCTGATAAAAAAGCTGATTATGTTTATATCCTCCATCTAAAAATTCTGCATGCCCAGGAGATTCCAATCATGTAGGATTTAGAAGTGAGGTAAGGGAACATCACTTCTCTTTTCCCAAAGACAGAGATATGCTTTTCCCAAAGACAGAGACAGAAAGAACTGTGTGTTTTGGCCAGGGTCACTCAGCACAGTGGAGAATGCAGAAGGAAAAGCACATGTCCTGTTTCCTATCCTTTACTATAAATAAGAGTTTACTCTTCACTGCACTTCATTAAATATCCTTCAGCCATTTCCTTTTTACACACGGGTATTTCACAGGAACACAGAATAGCATTGCTTACCTCTTCAAGTCTCCATCTGTTAAAAAGCTTGTTGTACTTTCCTGGGCGGCCTGCAAATCTGGAAAGTAAGATTTGTTTCTCAGTGCACATTCCAAGAACACCCTGTATCAGTAGTTATTTCACAGCATTCACTGAGCAAACTCAGAAAACATAAACAGATTAAATCACACAGGCTTAAATCTGGTATCTGTAGGATATGGAAGTTTCAGAATGCGCACAAGGACCACCATTTTGTAAGTGACTCTAAGCTTTTATTATGTCCAAGACAAAAATCCTAGCTTCGGAGGTTTTAGATGCTAGATATTCAGCCTCTCTAATCTAAGAAGATAAGCCATTGCAATACATAGGAATTTACTGCAGAAACAGGATCTGCTTGGCCATGTGAAGTGTGCACTCTCAGAATCTTTTTTCCAAACCCATCAGAACCAAATGATTTTCAAAGATCTAAGAGACTCTTGTATAACAAATTGAAGAAAAATCCTTACTGACCTCAGTGAAAGTTTTAGATGAGAGAGAAAAAACCTTGTGCCTGGTCCTAGCAGACACAGGAGATAGCAAGATACAAAGAAGGTATTACCAACAGTCTTTCCTAGAGTGTTGTCTGGGTTTTTTCCCAAACAATCCTGAACTGAAATTATATTATAAAACTTTATAGAAGGCACTCCGAAATACTCTAGGTTCTGCATGAATTATAATTCTGATCATAAGGAAGTAAAGAATCACAGAATCACAGAATCCCAAGGGTTGGAAGGGACCTAAAAAGATCATCTAGTCCAACCCCCCTGCAAGAGCAGGGTAACCTACAGTACATCACACAGGAACTTGTCCAGGCGGGCCTTGAATATCTCCAGTGTAGGAGACTCCACAACCCCCCTGGGCAGCCTGTTCCAGTGCTCTGTCACTCTTACAGTAAAGAAGTTCTTCCTGATGTTAACGTGGAACTTCCTATGTTCCAGTTTACACCCATTGCCCCTTGTCCTATCACTGGATATCACTGAAAAAAGCCTAGCTCCATCATCCTGACACCTACCCTTTACATATTTGTAAACATTGATGAGGTCACCCCTCAGTCTCCTCTTCTCCAAGCTAAAGAGACCCAGCTCCCTCAGCCTCTCCTCATAAGGGAGATGTTCCACCCCCTTAATCATCTTTGTGGCTCTGCGCTGGACTCCTTCAAGCAATTCCCTGTCCTTCTTGAACAGAGGGGCCCAGAACTGGACGCAATATTCCAGATGCGGCCTCACCAAGGCTGAGTAGAGGGGGAGGAGAACCTCTCTTGACCTACTAACCACTCCCTTTCTAATGCACCCTAAGATGCCATTTGCCTTCTTGGCCACAAGAGCACATTGCTGGCTCATGGTCATCCTCCTATCCACCAGGACCCCCAGGTCCCTTTCCCCTTCCCTACTTTCCAGCAGGTCAACCCCCAACCTGTACTGGTACATGGGGTTGTTCTTCCCCAGATGCAAGACTCTACACTTGCCCTTGTTAAATTTCATCAAGTTTCTCCCCGCCCAACTCTCCAGCCTGTCCAGGTCTCGCTGAATGGCAGCACAGTCCTCTGGTGTGTCAGCCACTCCTCCCAGTTTTGTGTCATCAGCAAACTTGCTGAGGGTGCACTCAGTTCCCTCATCCAGGTCATTGATGAAAATATTAAACAGCACCGGTCCCAGCACCGACCCCTGAGGAACTCCACTAGTCACAGACCTCCAGCTAGATTCTGCGCCATTGACCACAACTCTCTGCCTTCTTCCTTTCAACCAGTTCTCGATCCACCTCACTACTTGATCGTCAAGCCCACACTTCCTTAGCTTATCTATGAGGATGCTGTGGGAGACAGTATCAAATGCCTTACTGAAATCAAGAAAAACTACATCTACCGCTCTACCATCATCCCTCCACCTAGTCACTTCCTCATAGAAGGCTATAAAGTTGGTCATACATGACTTCCCCCTCATAAAACCATGTTGGCTGTTCTTAATGACCCCCTCATCCTTGATATGCCTAGTGATGGAGTCAAGAATAAGTTGTTCCATCATCTTTCCAGGGATGGAGGTAAGGCTGACCGGTCTATAATTACCCGGGTCCTCCTTCTTGCCCTTCTTATAGACTGGTGTGACCTTTGCCATCCGCCAATCCTCAGGCACCTCGCCCGTTTCCCACGACTTACCAAAGATGATGGAAAGAGGAAGCAAGGTAAGACCTGTCTGGTATCCCATGATTTGAGCTAAAGATAAGCACAAAAATTGGAGCCAGAATTTCTGTCTCCTACTCTTGTTTAAGACCTGCCAATAGGCAACATTTATTACTTATAGAAACAAATTCTGGAAAATGGAACCCAAGGGGAATAAACAAGAAATAATGAATAAAGCCTATTAATGCAGGGCTAAATACAGACCCACGTTTTTTAGGAAGTGGCTTGTATATTCAAAGATTCTGAATTCTTATTTAGTAGGAAATCCATGTACATAGACCCCACTTAAAAAGTAGACTTTTTACTGTCTAGTTTCATGAGTAAAGATTTCAAGGGTCTAACCGTCACACACAGTTAAAAATATTAGTGTTATTAATTATACTCAGAATGTGACTTGCATCTAAATCTCACAGTTCAAGTTGCTGATTTATTTTCTTTAAACCTATAAAATTAGCAAGGGTTATGAGTCCTGTGCAAGTTTTCCTTTAAGTGCAATTAGCTAAAGTACCTTACCTGCCAAGGAAAAAGGCAATGTAGAAGATGGAGCTATTCAAGTTGACAAACTGGAAGAGGAACATCTTCAAGGCAAAGCTGTTTTCCCATTCAGATTCTGTTCGAGGGTGCTCTGTGGAAAGACACAATATACATTATCTAAACAAAAATGACACCGAGTTATGCCCAAGTTTGCTCACCGGTGGAGCAACACTAACAGAACAAATGACCATTTCCAGTCATGGTGCCCCATCAGGCTGCAGTTATTTTTTTTTCCTCAAAGTGTTCAGTCTGCAGGTCACAAAACCATTGTCCCAGCTCAGACTACGCTGGTTCTAAGCATAAACAGGAGATACAAGCTCCTTGGTACAGAACAGGAGAAAACTCTTTGGGAAGACACCTGTTCCATTTCCATGAAAAAGTTCTGAATTAAGTATAAACCTTTAATTTTAAGGCTACAGGTATATTGATTAAAAAAAAAAAAAAAAAACAAGCAGAAAAAAACACCCCCACCCAACATAACAAAAACCCCCCCACAAAACAAACAAAAAGCAGAAGCACTTTGGCATCAGCAGAGCAATAGCCAGGGACTGCCAAGGAAAACAAAGGAAAGAGACACAACCAGCAGCCAGTTGGTTTCTCACACAGGCATCTCACCTTTTAAATACATCTGTAAGACCACTACTTCGTTCTCCTCATGTCTGACTTAGAACTCAAGGGATAATGATTAATTAAAATTTCTCTGATGGATGTATCAAACTTGAAATATAACACACTGATAAAAGTTTTTGTACTACTTAATAAATTACTTTGGTCTAATGATACCTAACTTAGAATACAAACATACAGGATTCTAGCTTTACGAATGGGTACTTGTTCCCAGAAGTTAAAATATCCTCCTTCTCTTTGATATAAAAAGAACCTTAGCAAGTGGAGTGTGCTACCTAGCTTAACTGCCTGATGCTCTAAGCAATGCTTAATTCAAGAAGCCATTTTCTTTCTTTTTTAAAATTCTTTTAGATATTTTAGGTAAAATCAGCTTGTATACTCAAATGAAATCATCATTTTCTTTCTGCCTCCATGTCAATATAATATATTGAAAAAGTTAAGTAGGAATACACATCAGTGTGATGCAGAAAAATATTTAAAATATTTTAATAATTTGGAAAATTGACTGTGCATGATGAATCTTTTAACCCGTCCAGCTGCTTGTTAACTGAAACACTATGTTCTGAGCATTTTTTCAGTGCATGATCTTCAATACTTGAACCAGCAGAGGGAGCTGTTAAACTCAAACAGTGAGCTTGGTTTTAAACTAGGACAATACCAATTGCATATTTTGACGAGGGGTGAAAAAGCACGTTAAGACAAAACATTAGAAGGTAACATATTCATACAGCAGGAGATTTTAAATGCTGCCTCTGCTTTCTTGTTTTCTGTAAGATAGAAAGCTCCATGACCAAATCACGATGAGAGGCTTCAGTGTAATTTTTTAATGTGTCAGAATTGGTGCTACTTTAAAATTCGTGACTTAATTTTATCTCAGACAATGTAATGTTATCTTAACCCTTTCTGTCCATATGAAAGTTCATATTAAAAAACTTTAAAAGAAACTCCCAAAAAATAGGCATTTGTGAAAAATGGAAAAAAAAAAAAAAAAAAAAGTTTTAGCATTATAAGAAAGAATATGTTTGACTTTTTTTTCTATTATAAGATGACAATTTATACTATAAAACATAAAACACAACAGTATAAGAATAAACTATTTTCTTTTCTGTCATTTCCTTGGTGAAATAATAATATAATTTCTTTCTCTGACACTTCCCACTTCCTTAAGGAAATGCCAGAATCATACTGTGCATTGATAAAGTTTTCAAACCCCTGTTTTCTGGAAATATAAAGGTACATGACACATCTAGCAAGAACCATGCCACTAATAAAAGACCTACATACCTAAGTCTGTCAGGAGATAGGCAACCTTTTCATATACCTAAAACAGAAAAAAAGAGATAGATCAGGCATATCCTGTCTGCTGTGAAATCCAGAATGAAAAGCAGCATAAAAGCATAGGTGTACTATTGTCTGCAGTATTCAAGGTATCCAAGGCAGGTATCAGGCAGAGAAGGTACCTGCAAGTGGGTGTATAGTTTCCTACAAAGACTCCACTGAACTACTTTAGTCCCATTCTCTTGTAAATGTATATATGTAAGCATATATATTAAATATACAACAAAGATAAATCAAGAGCCAATAGGTCAAGAAAAGTGTTCAAATATCAATGGTTCTCTTACTGAACAGTAAGGTGCTTATCCTCTAACTTCAGGAGCAAAACTATGTGATCTAAAAGTAAGCAAAAAGCCTACTTTTGCACATTTCTTTGCATGAATGTTCATACTGGTGAGGATTATCAGTCTATTACTGAAAACTTATCTGTCTATATATTGACTGACTCCAGTCCTAATCTGAAATGACATTTAGCCCAAGGTAGTTACACACTCTGAGGAATATTTCCTTGAGTATTTACTACTAATTGCAAGTTATTTTCAATAGCTTAAGTGTGCTTGTTCAGTTGAATGTACTTTTTTACGACTTGGAATTGTAAGCTATAATGACAGAAATAAATACATGACTGTCTGTTTTGAAGAATTCTTTTCTATTGCAATGACTGCACAATCTCCTTAGAAGAATTAAAAGCCATTCTTTGCTGTGCTATTATTCCTTTCTATGTGTTTATGCCTGCATGTGTATAGAAAAATGATAAACACTTAAACCAAAATCAGGTATCACAGCGATTCTAGAAGTGTGCACCACTGATACTGCAATTGCATTTTACATAAGAAAGAAAAGAACTCAAAGTTATCATTTACTTATTTTATAAATATGTAAATAAATAAATAAAGCAACACCCCCCCCTCCCTCCAACCCACCCCCCAGAAAAAAAAAAAAAAGCCCAGCAAAAAGAAGGTATCAGCCAAGAAAATAATAAAATAACGTAGTTCCACTTAGAGATGTATTTTCAAGGGTAATGTAAAAAACAGAAATGCAAAAGGAGAAAGCAGTAGTCTGTACCACTGTGACTTGGTAATGTAAACAAATATGTGAAGTGACAAATTAAGTAGTTATTAGATAAAAATCATTGAGAAACATAGTATTAGAAGAGGAAAAAGCCCTGAAATACTAGCTTCAGGCACTGCTATATGAATAAGCAAGAACATGACGTATATCTGATATACAGTAAACTCAGGAACCTTGTGAAAATTACTTCATCCTAATCCCTCCTTTGAAAGTGCAGAAGACTTACAACATTGAGTGACATGATGATCATAAAATTGATACAGACTCCAGTGCCAGATGTTGCAAACTGCCAATACTTCTTGATGAAATACCACTTGAAAGAAGCAAACTGTTCCATGGCTACCAGACGATACACCACAACAGCAAACACTGCAGTGAGGACCAGTGAAATCTACAGGAAAGTATTTATGAATACAGGTGTTATAACAAAATAAACTACATCTGAAATAATTCCCACTGAATTCATAAATTAACAGGTGTTTTAAAGACTGCCATTTGTTTCGGTGAGCTGACTCTGAGAGAAGAAAATACTCAACCACTGAATTAAAACATTTCTTAATTACTCTTTTTCAATAAAAATATATTTTAAAAGAAAGTGATCCCTAAATAAGCAGTAAGACTGAGACAATCAGTTCTGTCTATCTTGTGTAAATCCACTAATCTTAATGAGTTGTGTTACTATTTACATCAAAATGAGATTAAAGGCTACAATAATTCCAATATTATTAAACATTACCATGAAAAATATTCCTGAGACAGACACCATTAGTCGACTCAGCTTATCAGGGAAAGGCTGAAAAGGTTCAGGTTTTCCTGTGATGGGATTTACTCTTTCCACTTGGGAATATTTAGCTTCAAACTGGGGGCGCAGCTCTTCCTGGAAAGACAGGGTAGATTCCATTTGATGTAATGCTTATTTCACTAAAGTATCAAAATCAGATATACATGTGCTATAAAGTAGGAAATTTATATTGATAAAAATTCTTTTTTATAATGCTCCACCTCAAACATCCAAAGAATTTACCCTTTTGAAAGCGCCAGTGACCAACAAAGAACAAAAAATGTTAAGAACCTCCCCCAGTATGTGAGGGTATTTAAAGGATCACAGGTCATAATATTGGTCTAAACACTAGGTTCTCTGCAAAAATTGATAAGAAAACTATAAATTAATGCCAATTATGACAGTGCCTTTTGTGATAGTAAACCATTTATTAAAAGCCAACAGCTTGTATCTATGCATCTATGGAAAACTATAAGAAAAGTAGTGGTAAAGTCTCTGTTGACTTAGATTGCAGTCAAGTCACCAATATAGTTAAAACACAGCTATACCCTCTACTGATTTATGAAGTCATAAAATCATTTTATTATTGCTGATGTTGATAGCAGAATGTTAAAGGCCAAATTATGCCTCTAAGAACGATCTAAAATCTAGTTTCTGTCCCTTTGCCTGTCTTGGTCCCATTTATACACAGGATTAGGAATTTCCAGTACAAGAAACACAGAACTGAAAAGCATTTGTGTTGGCATCTGTAGTAGCTCCTGTCTTCTGTACAGGCAGTATTTCCACTCAATTTTTCAAAGGATATGTTTAATAGATGTAGAACTATATCTGGAATTATAATGCTAGTTGCAGAAATGGTTGTACAGACTCAGGTATACTTTTTGATGCTGCAACTAGTGTTATAAATACAAATATTATATGAATGACAGTGTTGTACAGTATGTATTGCGATTTACCCTTAAATCATGCTGACAGCATGATTTCCAGGTTTACTTCTGTTTAGTCTTACCTCTTCATCTTCCCAGTCTATGAGGTCCCAGTCATAGGTTAATACAGCTCTCCGTCTCTTCCAAAACTCTAGAAAGACTGTAGCTGTGGAAATCATCAACTGCATTTTAATTATGGGAAAGAATGAAAAAAAGGCCAAGCAGATCTCAAGAAAATCAACAATATGTAACATGGTAACTGTCATTAGCCACTGTCAGGCTGCTTCCCTATACTATCTGAAAACTGTAAGTAACTTAAGGATAATCACTGTTACAACTGGAACACTATTTTACAATGTTTATCTAAGAATCTTTTTTTTTTTGCTGTCTACTCTATTTGTAAAGAGATATGAGCCATCCTTTTTAGATTGTCATTTTGTTTTTGATTTTATTCAAAACATGGTTTAAAATCTTTCCTTGAAGAAACAAGGATATGCATACACAATGACATCTATTATTAAAGTGCTACATTATGATCTCATTTTATTCAGTTCAAGACAATCAAGAAATCAAGACAACCTCACTTGTTTCCCAGCTTCACCAGCTTTATACAGCAGCAGCTAATCTGTGTGAGACATGAGATTCTCTATGTACTTAGTGGTTTTGGGAGATCCAATGAAAATAATTATAACCAATAATTAATCCCAAGTTTTCCAAACACTGTAGTTTGACACAGAGGGTAACACCTTGTTTTGGTGGGATGCCTGACAAAATGCCGGCCTGTTCAGCTGTTGCCTGGAAAACAGTGATTTCAAATAGGAAGTGAGAAAATTTGCTTCCTTCTGGGAAGCTAATTGCTCAGAAGGAAGTTTTCCTACTCAGAGTGAATAGGATGGTCTTGCATTCCTAACTTTTTGTGTATTTCTGTATTATGTTTAACATCTTATTGGTTCTCCATATATATTCTATATAGATATGATATAAAATGATATATTCATAATATTATAAATAAATATTATTTATGCTGGGGTGGACTCTTCATTAGGGACTGTAGTGATAGAAAAAGGGGTAACGGGTTCCGACTTACACAGAGGAAGTTTAGACTGGATATAAGGAGGAAGTTCTTTACTGTAAGGGTGGTGAAGCACTGGAATGGGTTGCCCACGTAAATTGTGAATGCTCCATCCCTGGCAGTGTTCAAGGCCAGGTTGGACAGAGCCTTGGGTGGCATAGTTTAGTGTGAGGTGTCCCTGCCCATGGCAGGGGGGTTGGAAGTAGATGATCTTAAGGTCCTTTCCAACCCTAACTATTCTACGATTCTATGATTCATGATCCATATACTAAATTAAAGCACAATGACTAGAAGTTAGCAGAAGTCCACTGTACCACTACCCATAAATAACAGATGGCTGAGTAAAAGGAACTTGTCCCTAAATATAGTTTCTAGTAGTATGTTCTTTTATTCTTCCAAGCATGGATCTTGTCTTCACTAGAGATTTCATTCAAGTTTTGGATGCTCCTAACAAGAACAGCACAAAGCTCTCCTACTTAAGCTGCAGTGGGGGTTTGCACTTGAGCAATGTGATGGTGAAACAACCTTTTCTCACTGTCACAGGAAGTGCGAAGACTCAGGAATGCTACAGAAGACACCATCTTGCAAGAGAAATCCCTTCCTGACTTTTTAGGACTCAGGAGGAATGTTAAACCCATGCTACACACAAAGCAACCAATGCTTTTCTTATGTGACCAAATAGGTAGGAGAAATACAACACACTCTGCAAAACATAGTATTAACTGTTGTGCTGTGAGTCAGGCTGCTCAAAGAAGCATACCCAAGATATCCACCAGCCCTGTGCCAAAAGTGGTAAGCCTGCAAAAAGGAAATAATTCAGCTATACTCAAAGGTAATAAAAATTAAGGTAGTGGCCCAGTTATCAGGAATAATGAATTTTAAATCCTTCTGATTTAAAATACCCAAGTCAGAGAAACTGAAACCAAGCAAATTAACTAGTGGCTTACCCCTGCCCCCCCAGTGCCAGTAACGAAAAGAATGAGGAATGGTGGACTATTGAAGTACATGCAAATTTTTTTTTGTCTGGGAAGTATTTTAGCTTGTGTAAATATCTGTTGAAGTTCTGGAAACAAAATGAGGCAGTTGTGGTCTAGAAGTAATACTAGACTGTGGACAAATGGTGTCTTCAGTCAAATACACACTAATCTTACAGTGCTATTTATTTCAGTCTGTCCCTTAAGATTTGGGATAACTTGCTTATTCTTTAAATCAAGACCTGTCTCTAAGTTACAGTTTTCAGGCTCTGGTATAGCATGAATAATAGGCTCGAGTATAATACGAATAATAATAATTTATGTCATTTATGCTACTTACATACATGAACTAAAGTACCTCTTCCAGATTCACCTGAGCTCTTAAAAATGCTGCAATATTCTTTTTCATGCAGTAGAACAGAATTCATGGTAATTTTGCTATGCTACAAGGCTACTAAGAAAATAGTGCCAAAAGCCAGCAAAAAGCATGCTGGCGGTGGAGGGAAAGGTAAGTAACAAAACTTCTCCTGTGGTGTTAATTGCTAATCTAAATGACAGTGAAAAAACATCAGAATTCTGCAAATCAAGTATTTGTCCAGTTCTGCAGAAAGCCTGGATTGTTCCTGGCTTGCCTTGATTTTACTCTATCACAATAGAGTGATAGGTTTTACTCTACCTAATGTGACAGAGTAAAATAAAAGCTAATGCCACCCATCTCTGACTGATCTCCATGCAATCGAACCCCCTGGTGCCAGTTGCTAGGCACTTCTGCTGACTCAACTTTGATCTCCCAGCTCTGAAAATGGTAAGCTTTGACTTTTATCAATTACTTCTGTAGAAAAACAAGACATACAAAAGATGATAAATTAAATAATTTGAACCTCAAGATGCATATTCTAACACTGCTCTGACCAGGCAGAGTTTGTTTGCACCTAATCCTGCCACTCGGGAGTTCTGGATGATTTACAATTTACAGGGTCACACACAGGCTTCCAGTTTCCTACAGAAAACATCATCTGGTGCCTCCCCTGCTTTTTCCCCAGGAACACTGCTTCCAATTTCACAGCTTCAATTGCTGTTCAGAATTTTAAATCCCATAATACATGGTGTACTTCCTTTTATGGTCCAGCATTTTGGTACAGAATCACTCATTTAGGGATGTGTCATTCAGTGCTCTACAGTGCAGTTCTGCTCATTGTATGCTTCCAAAAAAATCTTTAAATTCTTAAGTTACTTTATTTTTACTGCCCTTATACTGCCATTACTTGCACTGATGAAGAACTGAAATCACAGAATCACAGAATCATTTAAGTTGGAAAAGACCTTTAAGATCATTGAGTGCAAAGGTTAACCCAACGCTGACAAGTCCACCACTAAACCATGTCCCTAGACACCACATTATTTGTCTTTTAAATACCTCCAGGAATGCTGACTCCATCACTTCCCTGGGCAGCCTATTCCAATGCTTGGCAACCCTTTTAATAAAGAAATTTTTCCTCATATCCAATCTAAACCTCCCCTGGTGGAATTTGAGGGTTTGCAGTAGGTAAACTCTCCACCGAGTTTGGCCATGGCAAGCCAAGCCCCTTCTGAATACTCTGCTCAATTACTTGTTCAGGTTTATTCAGTTAGACTCCTTTTGCAGCGAAGCAAAACAATAAGAAAGTCCTACAGATTCGGTACCTACTGAGACACACCCTTCAGAATTGAAACTGCTGCTTAATAAATATATTGTTTAATAACAGGTTAGTCTTATCTCCCACTCCTGGAATACTCTGAACCATATGGCCATAGCTCCAAGTCTGCTCACACTCAGGCTCACTGCTGGAGGTTTTGCCTTCCAGGAACAGCAGGTCAGCACTCAGTGCTGGCACCACGCTGTGGGTGTATAACGCTGAGCCAAGAACTGAGTCACATACAGAGTACTATATTAAATAATAGATATTATATATGTATTCAAATAACCTTTCATTGTAAAAAACTATCAGAAAGGCTTCTCAGCACCATAATGTGTGCATAGAATCATAGAATAGAATTGTAGAATAGTTTGGGTTGGAGGGGACCTTCAAAGCTCATCTAGTCCCATCCCGCTGCAATGACCAGGGACATCTACAACTAGATCAGGTTGCCCAGAACTACATCCAGCCCTGGCCTTGAATGTCTCCAGGGATGGTGCATCCACCACCTTTCTCAGCAACCTTTGCCAGTATTTTACTACCCTCGTTGTAAAGAATTTCTTCCTCGCATGCAGCCTGATTCTCCCCTTTAGTTTAAAACCATCACTCCTCACCCTATCACAACAGGCCCTGCTAAAAAGTCTCTCCTCATCTTTCTTACAGGTCCCTTTTAAGTACTGAAAGGCCACAGTAAGGTCTCCCCCGAGCCTTGTCTTCTCCAGGCTCTCCCTCTCACAACAACCCCAACTCTCTCAGCCATTCCTCATAGGAGAGGTGCTCCAGCCTTCTGATCATTTGCAGCCCTTCTCTGGACCCTCTTCAACAGGCCCATGTCTTTCCTGTATCGAGGACCCCAGAGCTGGATGCAGTACTCCAGTGGGGGTGCATGCTGGTGTGAGTACACTGTTGACCCTCTTCAACAGGCCCATGTCTTTCCTGTATCAAGGACCCCAGAGCTGGATGCAGTACTCCAGTGGGGGTGCATGCTGGTGTGAGTACACTGTTGACCCAAGTATATCGCTTGTCATTTGGTTAATGCTGCTTGAGGTCCAAATCTGGACACAAATTTGTGGTGTGTGTTTTCAGATCTCATGGTCAATCTGTTAGATGCATATCCTAGCAGACATAGCAATAAATATGAGTAACAAGCTTGTTACACACTGCAGAGAAAGCTAGATTGCAAAGAAAGCCAAACCCACTGTATCAGACTCTGTACTCCCTTCTCTTACAGACCACCCCACCTCATACCAGAGAAATAATTTACTTTCTGAAAAGGGGTATTAGAAATGGTAGAACTTGATCCATTTCACAGAAAACCTTCCACTTGTCCACTGCAGTATTTTCAAGAAAACACCACAGTTGATCCTGTATAAACACCTCCTGCATAGGCCATACCTTCAACACTTATCTCAAGGATTAGTTATAAAACAGTATTTGCACTTGATTCCTTAAAAATGTAAAGTGGAAACAGAGAGCAATATCATGGAATTCCACTCAAACAGTCACACAATACTGAAACAATTCTGAGTCACTCTTCAACCACACAGCTGCCTAAAATAACTATGCATAAAGCAGTAAAGAATAACAAAAACACCCCACAGGTTGACTAGATTAGCATATTAAGTTATATATCATATGCCTGACTTCCTCATTCTTGCTTTATATACATAATCACTTTATATAACTATACTTTAATCCAGTATTGTTAATATTAAACCTAAAGCAAGAGTTGTAACAAGTTGGTTATGTATTGCAAATGAAAAAATAATGACATCTGATACATTCAGAACATTTGTATTTAGATTATCTAAAATTATTGCAACTGCAAACATATTAGAACCATTTCTGGCAGCATGGTTTCCTTAACAGAACTCAGAACTTTATTTTGTAGAAGACAGGCCTTTTCCAGCTTTCATGTCACACTGTACCATAGGGAACTGCAGTAACAAGAAACTATCTTCTGTTAAATTAATAGTTGCATGGCACATGGAACAATAGTTTCTACAGTTTACAGAAAACAGCCACCCATCTGAAATACCAGCTCAAAGACTTCCAAAGGATTAAGCAATAAGCACTGCCTGCCCACTTTACCCTAAATACTGCAATTGCTGTGGACTCTGTAATGACAGAGCTGGGTGATGACAGCGGCCAAGTCAGTGTGGCTGGTTCCCAGACGTGTACAGGGAAGGGCTGCCCCACCTCACCTCACCTCTCCTGGATGGCGCATTCCTCACCCCTGTCATGCTGCTGCGTTTATTGTCCCTGCACTCCCTTCTTCCCACCAGACTAATTGCACTCTGGGCCACTGTAGGATTTCAGCAGGTTCCTCTTGCGTGTTTTGTAGAGCTCAAAGGTAAGTCTGAGGGTTTTGCTTTTTAAATGCTTATTAGTGTATGGGATTAATTTAATATCTTATAAATTCTTTCATATGGTGTTCCGGAAGGCAGTCAGTGCTGTTGTAGCCAAATTCTATTTAGAGTAATTTCTGAGAAAACTATTTTTTAATCACTCCCCCGCCATTTTTTAAATTCAAACATTAAAGCAGAGAAGTAGCAACCATAAATAATGTCAGCATTTCACTCAAATTCATACTTTAGTGGGTATTTATGCTCTTTATGCAGCAAGATGGGAATTCTCTCCCATTTTAAATGCCTGGTATGGTGAAGGGAAGAATATATTCTGTGTATGCTACTTTATATCAAACTTCCGTAAAAAAAGGTACTGCTGCATTGTTAGTGCTTCTGCTGAGATTAGTTATCCCAGAAATGAACAGGAAATACACACTTAGGAAAGTCAGCCAGGGCACTTACACTTGTCAGGTTGCTAGCTAGTAAGAGGAGAAAAAATAAATTAATTATAGATTATTATTCATATTTATATTCCTCTTCATAATTCACTAAAAAGTCATGAATTATTTTCTCAGTACAAAAATTCAAATACATTTAAGCTTGAAAATTTAATATTCATTGCTCACTGAATTGAGAAGTAACTCATCCTTGGAGAGCAATCTGAATTTTAGAGCAAAGAGCCGTGGAGCAAAAATCTATGTCTCTGGAACCACGATTTGCTATTATTTCTTTCTGGATTCTGTAAGATAAATTCTCTATATCTTGCTTTATATTTGTTCAGTCTATTGTTGGATCACTGATGTAAAGGTAAAAATAATCTGCTTTATGAGGCTTAAAAGCATAAGTGAGAGCTCTGCAAATATGAACACGCTACTTCAGACCACAAGAAACAAAGAGGTGCTATTAATAATACGCTCATCATGCCACTGTTTACTACATAAAGTTTACTACATACTTTCTCATCTGTAGAGAAGACACACCCCCCCCTGCCAAAACCTCATGGATACACTGAACAACCTACCTGCTACAATTGTGTAACTTCAAGATGAGTTTTTCCTCATCCTTCTCAATCTAACATTTGAAAAGATAATGCATAATATACAGACTTCAGTCTCCTACAGGAAAAGGAGTTCCCCCACAAATTCAGCATCATGCATAACCACTGGACTGATTTAGTTGTCAGCTTGCACCTGGCAGCATTCAGATGACACACACTGCTCAGGGTCACAAAACATTACCCATCAGCTCAGGGCTAATTGTAACAATTATATTTCTTTGCAATGGAGCATAACTCTTCAGCAGGCTTCTGGAGTTGTTGCCTCTCCAGAAGGCATTGCCTTGGGTGTGCCACTCAAATATGTTACCATTACCTTTCTCTATAGCAAAGTGGTTTTGTATCATTCCCCTCTGAGAACAAGCCCTGTTAACAAAGCCATGGAATGTTCTTGTGCAAAAAACTTTTGTTGATTATCAATATTGCTTTAGGTCATTCTCTCGGTCATTAACACTCAGGGATGTGAAGTTTTCAGCATCAACATGTGGTAAACTAGTGATATTTCTATACTATAACTTTTTTACCAGCTTATTTGGTAAAAATAGCTTCGTTTTGCAAAATAAAAACATGGACAAAAGTTAATTTCTTGCAGATTCTGCATATAACAAACTTTGAAGTCAACACCATGCAATTCTCCTGCGGAAAGATTTTCATTTTTCTGCTTGTAAGGCTGCAATGGAACAAAAGCAATACTGAGGGTGTGAAAGAAAATGGAGCAGGTGATAGAAACGGCTCAATTACAGATAACAATTGGTCTACAGTGCAATCAACTTCACAGAGATTGATTCTGACTATGACTACTGCCATAAATCCTTCTATCGTCAGTCATGCTGCACCAGCAACAGCCAATGTCAAAGAAAATGTAGCAGAAAATACAGAGATAAGCAGTCAGCCAAACAGCACACCCACGACGTCCACTGATGGCACCACTTTATCTTCAGTTGCCACTACAGTATCTAAAGATGGAATAAACAACTCTGCCACAACCTTCAACAGAATCCCAGTATCTTTAGTGACACTTACAACAACAGGTGACCTTTCTCGACTGACCAAAAGTGCTGCAGCTACTTCTACATCCACAGAGAAATCAGGTAACTGCACAGTCACCTGCAGCACACCTTCAGCTGCAGTGCTCCCCAGTGATAACTCTTCAGTCAATGCCACCACGTTGTTCCCCACCAGTGTGGCTCTGACATCACCCACAGTGAAGGAGGAGAGTACCACAACAAACTCCAGCACCATTCTGCAGGCAACTGAGCTGAACCATAATTTCAGCAACTCTTCTACTGCATTGCCTGATTCAAAAGATGCCAATGCAGGTAAGTCTATAACTGAGGACCAACTGATTTAACAAAATTATAACACCTTTCTTTCCTTAAACAGGAGGCTTTATCAGATATGTGAGTTAAGAGGTGATTTAGTACAGACTAAAAATAAAACTCACCCAAATAAAAAGGTGTTTTTTAATTTTTTTTTCTTATTTTTTTGTTTACTTGTTTAACACTTCCAAAAATAGGGTAAGCTAATGACACATACTGCCCATTCATACTGGAGTAGACCTTCAACACAGATGTGCAGAAATAACATCTGGGGCCCTACCTAAGACAGACATGGAGTCCAGAGAAGGGCCACAAAGATAAAGATGCTCTGAGGGCTGGAGCATCTCTGCTATGGAGACAGGCTGAGAGAGCTGGGCTTGCTCAGCCTGGAGAACAGAAGGTCTTTTGACAAAGCCTTGTAGGGACAGGACAAGGAGGAATGGCTTCAAACTGAAAAAAGGGTAGACTTTGATTAGATATAAGGAAGAAGTTCTTTCCTGTGAAGGTCATGAGGCCCTGGCACAGATTGCCCAGAGAAGCTGTGGCTGCCCCATCCCTGGCAGTGTCAGTGCTCCAAGGGGTTGAAGCAACCTGCTCTAGTGTAAGGTGTCCCTGCTGGTGACAGGGGATTGAAACTGGATGAATTTTCAGGTCCCTTCCAACCCAAACCATTTTATGATTTAAAGCGTGTAACACATCAACTTATTTAAGTTCAGAAACTTTTGTGACCAAAGATGACTTCTTATAAATACTTCCAAAGGAATTACATTAAATTGTGCATTTAATCATCAAGTCAAGTATGCGTGGGAAAACAAAGGAGTATAAAACTGTCATGGAACTTTTCTACCCTGCTGTTCTAAATCAGGTCATCAAGAAAAGGAAGGATTAGAACACATAGCAATTTATTGTCATTAATTGGCTTTCAAGCTTTTAACACAGGCTTATCCATCATATCCAGTAGAGTACAGTTTGTACCAAGAACTGCAGGAGCATCAACTACCATCACTGTTCTAATAATTATAATGTACCTGATTTTTAGATAACATGACCGAAAAGGAACTAGGGTGGGAAAGCAAGTTCAGTTCCAAGAAAAACAGACTACTTGGAAGAAAATTTGTATTAAATCTAAGAAATATCTTGGAGGAATGCAGTTATTTTGCTAACAGAACAAGTGCAGAAAGAACTACTGGATTTCTTACCTTACATACTCAAAAGTAGGTACTCTAAAAGTTAATCACCTGAAATTTAGAGGCTGCAATTTTAACTGCTGGCTTAAATACTTAAAAATAATTGTATTCAAAGAGTGATTACTGCTTACTTCCTTCAAGAAAAGGTCAGTTGCTGATTCTGTAGTTAAACCTGGAACCCTTTTATTTGACTAAAAAAGCTCATTTAGCCTTCCCGTTTTTTTTAAACCCACGTTATTTCCCTGAAAGTCAAGGATGGAAATGTCTGTTTTCTTTTCCAAGGGCAGAAAGTTTCTGCAGGGAGGCTGGTTTAGTCAATCTGCAAAGTGTTTCAGATCCTTAGTGAAAAGCCTAACTTCACAAAACCCTTGACTGCCATAAAGCACGAGTCAAGTGTCTGATCTTACAGATTTATTCTTGTTATCCAATTTTCTATTCTTTTTTTCTCTCCTAGACAAAACCAGCAAAGGAGGAGTAATAGTTGGTGTCATTGCAGGAGCCATTTTGTTGTCTATATTAATTGGTCTGATTGGATATTTTATATGTGGTAAGAAGAGGTCTGAGTCTTTTTCCCACAGACGGCTTTATGATGATACAAGGAATGACCCAGGTAAGGAATAGCAAAAGTGTTTTGCATAAGAACATTTTGTTGCTTCTGCACAGAGCTGCTTAAATAGTCTGGTCTTAATCACAGAATCATAGAATCAACCAGGTTGGAAAAGACCTTTAAGATCATCAAGTCCAATCTTTACCCCACGACTGCCAGAACAATGTATCATATCATCAACTCCACTCAAACTAGTTTTCAACTGATAGCACTTTATTATTTTTAAATTTTAGCTTAAATAATACTCCCCTTAACTTTATGTTTCTGCTTTACAAGTTGTTTTTTTAACCTCTAAAATACCAGAAAATACCGTTATCCAGTATCAGTGAACCTACTGAAAGAATTGTGGGCAAGTTCAAAATTACAGGTCACAAGCTCTCCCGAACTTTGATTAACTGAATAAGGCTAGATTCCTTACTCACCCAACTTCAGTTACAGAATGAGGGATGAAGCTATATCTGCTCTCAGGAGTAAAAATATTTTTAAAGAGGTTTAAAAGGAAGATAGCTTTTATGTTTGCCATGAATATGTATAAACTCGCATTAAAGCATAATCACAGTCTCCAAACATTTGTATCATGTTCCTGGACTTTATTTTTAAACATTTAAACAAACACTGAGAGGCTAAACACACTTTTTTCTCATATAAAATCAAACTAAAATAAAACTCTGGCAACACACCCTTTCTGGCTTAACTGCAAGAGCTGAAAGCTGCCAGAATGTCAGATTAGGAAACAGCTTTCAAAGTTGACCACCCATGTAGTGCTGAACGGACCTTACTGGGAGGACTGTGTTACCTTCAGAAGACTGTGAATCAGGGCCTTCATCTTTTGCTCCCTCAAACGTAAGAGGTTGACTGGATTTAGCTGCAAGGGACTGCTGAACTAAACTGCGAGTATACAGGGATACAAATCTTTCAAGCAATATATAAAAAAATAATCCCATTATCCTTTTAGTTCTCCACTTAGACAACTCACTTGGACCATATGATACAAGTTTTGGATGTTTGCCAGATGACAGAAGCAGCACAGCAGACAAGGCAGTGGAAGACAACACAGGCTGCCCTTCTGATGGCATTCCTATGGCCGACATGACACCATCCCAACTTTCACTGTAATGTTAGCTTCAGGTTATCTCCTCACCTGTTATCCTCATGCTTTCCTTTTTCCAGAAGGACCTGGCAGCTGTTCTCTTACAACTATTACTGTGCAAACAACGCTTTGGAAAGCAAAGGCAAAAATCACAAGATAAAGGGACAGGCAGCAGGCAGGGCCCCTATCACTCTTTGACTTTGTAATTAAGTGATCAACCTATGGTTTTCCTGGAAGGATATTACACTTGCGTTATTAGAAATAATATAGACAAATAGCATCCAGGTAAAACTCTGCCTTCGGTAACTTTTGGTCAAGAATGTGGACATTCTATGAATTCTCCCTTTCACTGGAACCCCAGCCTCAGCTGAATATGGCAAGGGCTTTCTCTAAGGGGAGCTCAAAGACAGAAATGAAGACAGACTAAGAAGCTACTAGCATTGTCTGGTAACTATATAACCAAGTGCAATGTCTTTTAGGAAATTATGAAAATAATTATTAGCAATTGCAAGGCTATAAAAGCAAGACCAGAAGCCAATGAAGAAATATCACTGAAGCAAGCAATAAAATATGCCAGTTATATTGTGTTAATTTTTAACAACCTAATTATGATTTTTGCATGTATGTGCGTGTATTTCTTATATTGCCTATGCAGCTCTGATGTTTTGCTGTTGTTTGAACATTTTTTTTTTTTGCTTTTATCAGGCCAGCCTCCAAAATCTGTGACATTCGTTCATCCTTCACTTGAAGTTAGAATCATTAATACTTTTTAATACATATTACTTAAATAAAACTGTTGTGTGTCATTTGACTCTATTTAAAATTGTAAAATCCTGGCTTAAATTCAGAGAGTTGTACAAATGTGAACTGGTATTATTTTCTCAGGGTTTACACAGACAAACATTTACACTGGCAAAATTCATTATCTCTTGTTATAATACTAGTTTTCCCTATTTTCCAGTAGCAAAATACTGCTAGATTCAGTGAAAGGTAATTCCAGCAGGCATTTCATGTTGGAACTATTCCATGTCTTGTGTGGCCCCATGACACTGATTTTCTAAGAGAGACAAGACTATCCTTGGTAACTCCTGTTAAACAGTAGCCTCTGTGGATACCACCGTGCTTGGCTTTGGGCCCCCTGACATGATGTGTGTGATGTCAGAGTGAATATAATGAGATATTCATAATGAGAATTTGAATATAGGTATTAAAATTAATTTAAGTACTTACCATCAAATCTTTCCTATACTACTTTAGCTCCCACAAAATTGTTCTCATTTATTCTACAAGAATTCTCTACAAGATGTCATTTTTATATTGACTCCAGATAAGTAAGTTAACCTCCATGATTGCCTCTTAAAAGACTTCCACCTACATGATATAAAATTCAGGCCTGAAGACATTAAGATTTTGAACATAGTTATTACATTAATGATAAAAGGTATTTCCACCCACTGCTAGCACAGAAGTTGAAGCTGATGAAACAGGAATAAAAGAGGTTGTGTGACAAAACCATAATCCTTCCTTAAATTTTCTCTAGAGCTATAATCTCCCTTTACACAGTAATCCGATAAAAGGGTCAGGTGACCTAATAATACAAAACAAATAAAAACGCACTTACCCCAAATCGCCATGAAAATAGCAAAGAAGACAGTTCCTCCGTTATCGAATAAATGTGTAACCTGAATAGAAAATAAATACATCAGGAATAAATATTACTGCCACTTTACCTTTTGCCCCAGTGAATCACAAAGCATATAACCAGTCACAGAAACTAAAAGTGAGGCATTCTAACCAGAAGTCCTACTTGGATGTTTCTTCTTCCAAGATTTGTCTCACTCTTTCTTTCAGTATAACTGGAACTCTGGTTTTCCAGACTGTCACTTTATGCATCTTCAGTCTATGTGTTTCAGAGGCACTAAGAGCTTCTCTGTTCATGTCCAGAAAAGCTAAAAATTCCTCCAAAGTTCTTCTCACACGCTGGCTCAAATTTAACGTCAACGTATCCTATTTTAAGTTTTTTCTAAGCATAAATAACTTCCATCTTTTCTCTTGTCTTCCTCTATATATTACTTAATGTCTCTCTTGATTCTCCTCATGAATGCTATCCCTTTTCTTGGAGTTATCTCTTATCTTACTCTTTGTTATAAAATTTTTCAGGCAGAACAGGTATTCTTCTGCAAAGTCCAAGGCTGACTGATAGAAAATAAGTGATAATTAGTTTCTGCATGCCTGTAGATCATTCTAAGAGTGGGTTAATATGATGTCTCACTTGTTATGAAAACATCACAATTTATCTTACAGAACTCCACGATTTCTAATATTCAAGCCATAATATGAAACAGTATTCGGGAAGCTGAAATGAAAACTGATGTACTCCCAATAGAGTTAAGGTTGACAATTTCAAGCAATGTAATTTATCCAGGAATAAAGGGCCTACATTTTGTCTAATGGAGGGTGGCTTAACATGCTGCTGAGCATTAGTAAGCAAAACAGAGGGCTCAAATTCCTATTACAACAAAAAGCGGAAATCATTGTAAAATAATAGAGCAAACCAACTTATCATCAACAAGCATATGTTAGAAAGAGGATCTGAAGAGAGAGAAAAAAGAAATGAGAAAGTGCTGTAAATGGCTTTGATATGAACTGTCCTAAGGCATCCAGGAAATTTCTACTCTTTGAAATAAGAGAATGTCTCAAAATAGAATATTCTTGAAAAGATTTCACTGTCATTGATGTTGACTTTGTTGCTAATTTAAGGACCAATTTTTAAGCTTTTATCATGAAAAGAAACTTGTCCTTTTTGCCAGTGGAAGGGTGTAAATAACCAGATTCAGTTTTGCTTTCCTGTGACCTTCTCTTACATCTGAAGTTACTCTGGGCAGCAGGAATGTTCTGCACATGAGGTGTGCCGGGATGCTGGGGATGACAGCCTGCCTCGAGCAGTTTACCTAACCTGCTTCTGTGAGAGCTGCCTGCTGCAAGGGGAATTCATCCTGTTGACAGGTTTTCATTCTTCTAGAAAAAGCTGGCATCACTTCTGCCTCACAAATTAAGAAAACTAACACAGGAAAGCAGAAAAACTTAATAGAAACAGTGTTGCTTGCCTCTATTTTCTGTCTTACTGAGTAAAATAATTATAATATTATGAGAATTTCTTAAAAACCACACATATTTTGTCTTTATGTAATTTCTTACCTTTTTTTTTTTTTTTTTTTAAGGTTCTGAAATGATAATTGACTATCTGGTATAGAATATCAATAAATCTAGTATGTTCCCTGCATGAATCATACAGCGGGATCAACTGCACACATAAATACGTCTTTTGCTTTGTTTTAATTTTGCTTCCGTAAAGGAAAACACAAACATAATGGGTATGAGACTGTGAATAATAGGTATGAAAGGTGAACAGCAGCAGTACAATAAAGCTGAAGAACACTGATTTTGGATATTCTGCTCAGTAAAGACTGCATCTTTCCAAGAGAAACAGAAAATGAACCAAACAAACCTAACCCAGAAGAATTAATGTTACTAAAAGTAGAAGATATGTATCTGGCTCCTAATCTAGAGTTGCCTTTACAAAAAGTACTTGGTGAAAGTCAGCACCACACTCAGCATTGAGATTTGACTGTTACAGGCTAAAAGCGTAGTGTAAAGCTGTGTTGACCAAAGGCCTCTAAGAAGTAGTGAGATACTGTAGGACTCAGGTGCTAGTCCATCAGCATACCTGGCTGATATTGTCATCGTGATACAAGACTTCAGGCACTTCAAATCCACACTGAATCAACACCCTGCCCCGCAGCTGAGGGCAAGGTCTGCTGGGTGCAGTGCCAGCCCCAAGAGCCCCAGTACACCACACCAATCACCCACGGATCAAAGAGTCCATTGAATATGAATGAGAATGACAGCCCAGGCATTCAGCAATTCAGACTGCAACTCAGGCATTACCTGCCTTTCCCTTCAATTATGAACTTCATTTCAGTGTGGCATTTTTAATTGAAATGGCATACATAAGGAAAGGCTGAAAGAAATGGGCGGTGACATGAAGGAATAAGGCGTCTTTTGTATTTTGTTTCCAGCGTTACAAAAACCTGGCAGAAAAAATATTTGAAGTATATGACTTCTCCGGCTTTCATTTGTTCTGTCTGAAGTGCTCTTCTGTAAAGGGAAACTTGGCAGATAGTTAAGAAATTTAAGAAAGCAACCCTGACAGCAATTTTAATAATATGAAACACAAGCACAAAGCCTTATATAATGAGACAGGCCCCACAACATAAGCAGGTTTAAGGAGATGAACTTCACTTACAGGAACTCCCTTTTCCTATTTAACTCAATGCTTTTGTATTTGCATACAATAAGCTACTTGAATGAATAAGGATTAAGACACTTACTGCAGAATAAGGGTGTCAGTAGCCTGGAATGAATCAGGAATAGCTCCCCTGGCATACCAGCTCTTTGATTGTATGGAAGGAACACAGAGAAATATGTTCCCACAACAACAAAACAAAACAAAACAAAACAAAACAAAACAAAAAACAAAACAAAACAGAGGGAAAGGCCAACAAACTCCATCTCAGGAAAAGAAAACAAGCAGGAAATGACACCTTCTTTTCCTAGAGAGCAGATATGATTCCTTAGTTTTAAATACATTAGTTCCACTTATATTACTAACAGTGTTTCAGAACATACAAAGTACCATTTGATTTGAAATCAGATTGCAGTTTTCTAACATTACAGACTGTTCGCATTCACTAATTCGGGTGCAAACACAGGGGAAGTGCTGACACATATTTTGGGTATTAGCTGCTCAACTTAAGCAACACGGTGGCAGCCATCAGGATCACAACCCTGCTGGTGACCAGACATTTCCTATGAAGAAGGTAACAAGCGAAGCTGCAGTGAGCTCTTCTTTAAAGAAAACACAGTGAGTGAAGGCATTACACTTATAAACTTAGAGCTATAAAAAGCCTTGCTGAACCTTTTATTTTTTCCTTTCTCTTTGCCATTTGAGTAGCCAGATGGTAATCCTATTCAACAGACAAATCCTGAAAAGAGACAATTTGTGGTGGTTGTATGTGTTCCAATCTATCTAAGTTTGACCAGTTTTTCAGGGCAAAAACACTGGCAGGAAAAGTACGAAGCTGACATGGTTTTCCATAATCTTTGCAGACCTCAGAGAAGAGTGCATGCAAAGATGGAATATGAGTGGTTATTGCTTGTCTTCCCTGGTATTCATCTGAGATTCATTCAAGGGGACTGGTTTACATGAGCCGGTAGTGTGCACTCGCAGCCCAGAAAGCCAACCATATCCTGGGCTGCATCAAAAGGAGCGTGACCAGCAGGTCGAAGGAGGTGATCCTGCCCCTCTACTCTGCTCTTGTGAGACCTCACCTGGAGTATTGTGTGCAGTTCTGGTATCCTCAACATAACAAGGACATGGAACTGCTGGAACAAGTCCAGAGGAGGGCCACAAGGATGATCAGGGGACTGGAGCACCTCCTGTATGAAGACAGGCTGAGGAAGTTGGGGCTGTTCAGCCTGAAGAAGAGAAGGCTGCATGGGGACCTAATAGCAGCCTTCCAGTATCTGAAGGGGGCCTATAGGGATGCTGGGGAGGGACTCTTCATCAGGGACTGTAGTGACAGGACAAGGGGTAACGGGTTAAAACTTAAACAGGGGAAGTTTAGATTGGATATAAAGGAGGAAATTCTTTCCTGTTAGGGTGGTGAGACACTGGAATCGGTTGCCCAGGGAGGTTGTGAGTGCTCCATCCCTGGCGGTGTTCAAGGCCAGGCTAGATGAAGACTTGTGTGGGATGGCTTAGTGTGAGGTGTCCCTGCCCATGGCAGGGGGGTTGGAACTAGATGATCTTGAGGTCCTTTCCAGCCCTAACTATTCTATGAAAATACACTGAAGTATGGATGGACTGCTAAATTTTTTCTGCTGCAATGAATTATTCACAATATGACATTAAATGTGAAATCTGCATGATTGAAGCACATGATGTCATCATAAATATAATTAAACAAAAAAGCCCTGCTTCTAACTGGGGATGGTAAAATAGCAGGAGCTGAAGTTAGAGGGATGCCACATGTATTAATTTCCCATTGAACTGCAGTGGACTGCTGAAAAGGCACTTATCTTCTAAAAAAAAAGCATTTCTGTGATGAGTTGTAGGGAACGCATAATGTTATTTCAATTAAGAAAGCTCTTACCTCCAGTACACATCTTAAAATAAAAAAGAAATTAGTAAAAAATAGTCACAAAAATATTTATGGAACCATTTTCTGCATTAGAGAACTTAAAAAACAGTTTTGCCTTAAATATATAAATTTTTCAATGTTATTTACTGCTGCTGTTGCAAATAAAGTTTTTATTACTTCATTCTGGTGTTACAAAAACCTAAATTTGTAAAATCTAAATAGAAATAATTTTTAATAAATGTCATATGTTCTTCAGATTTTCTTTAACAGACAGATGTGAAATTTGAGTTTTATTCAACACTGGTCCTACTATATGGAATTTTGAAATCTAACACAAAATTGATTTTCTTTTTCACACTGCTGCAGTGTTGCAATGACATGTCCAGCAATAAATACATTTTACAAATGCAGGCTTCTCAGCAAAATTTATCTTATGGGCTAAAGAATTCCAAGAAAAATGCCAAAGCTGCTACTTCTGCATTATAAACATACCACACATAAAATATATTGCTCACTCGAAAACACTGCACATACACTTGGGATTACTTAAATTTGAAAGGTAACTTCTTGTAGCAAAATATGTAGTTGTGTAAATCTTTGCATTAGTTTGACAGGGTAAAGCACATCACAGGCACATTATGCTAGAGCATTCGTCATAGGAGCAGAAATTCAACTAGTAAGTAAGCAAGGGAAACAGTAAGAAGTTAATTATAGAGCAAAGTAGGAAAAACCTTCCAAAAAAAGTTATTACTCAGGGGACTTTATGAGTTGATGAAAATAAAGATTTAGGAAGGAAATGGTCACAGAAAATAGAACAAGTTCTAGTATAATCTTGGATCATTTCAGAGCATTCCCTTATTAGAAACGTGAATGACAAAGGCTGAAAAAGCCCTCTGTAGAGAAACGTGTTGCAGGAATCTTTGCAGAAACAAGGGCAGGCATTACACAAAGAGGATCTTTAGACAACAAATACCTTGACGGCAGTAAGACAACAATTACCTTGGCATATATGCAGCTTTCATTGAGTTTTTGTAGTGTGCAATTGCGTTCACACATAGGGCACATGATGGTCTCATTTGCCTCGCAGATCTCTTTGCTTGAGTATGAGACAGGAAAATAAAGGTTATAAAAAAGCTTTTAGCATCTTCAGATTTTCTGAGGTTATGTTGTTTGTGGTCTCTATTTGTTAACACAAATTCGCCTACCCTACAAAACTGGCTCAATAAAATAAATTAAATGTTTGGCATCTAAGCAATGCAGAAGGTACCAAACATTAAGAGGACATCACTGGTCTAACTACACTGATTTCATCAACTTATCCCAGTTTACAGCAGCTGAAGGTCTGTTCCACAGAATGATCACATGCACACATAGATCACCACTTACATGTCAAAACAAAGGAATTTCTGGCAGTCATATTTGAAGTCTTTGCATTCTTATTTCCTACATAACTTATGTATAGAGCTAAAGAAAAAGCCCCACACTTTGATATACTATTTTAGGGGAAAATACCTTCAAGCCACATGCTGATGTTTAAAGATCCTAAGATTTATGAAGTCACTGTCTTCACTGGGACTGTTCACATTTAAAAGTTAGTACATAATTGTCTTGACAAAGGCAAAACAGTATTAACAGAAGTGCAAAAATGAATTTTAAGGTGAATTCTAGCTGCAGTGAATGAGCTTCCCAAAGATCCTCAGCAATTGCCTTTCCCTATCCTTTCACAATGAAATGATGCCTGAAATGATCCTATGACACACTAAGAAAATAGCAGTATGAAAAACATGCCAGGAAATCCCTATTAATTTGTTTTAATAAGCATATTGCTTTCACTTTCCTACTCATGAAACCCAATTCTACAGTTCTAACACTGTATGGAAGACCATACTTATTTCCAAATAAGTGCATCCATTAAATCCTGCCTGACATAACAGTAAATATAGATGCCACTTCTGTAATCTTCAGCCATGCTTCACATACCATCAGAATCACTAAGTCACTGAAACCCTACAACATAACATGGACCTGACAAAGAAATTGTCCTCAGTAATCCTTAAGCAAGAATGAGCAAAGCCAATCATTTCAATGCTACAGAGTAAAAGAAATCTTGGTGTGTCACATCAGAGAATTTTCTTGCTTGCATTTTCATTCAAATGATTAAGCACAGAATATTTCAACAATATGTTATAATGGTTTGGCAGTAATGCAAACTGTTGTCAAATATAAGGCCAAATAGCACTTTGCATTTAAATTCAGCATTGTAAATATTAGATTTTCTGTATTATATATCTTCAGTTAAAATCTTGATTTGTTTTTAATATGATATTAAGTTTCACAGAATTATACTGACAGCGTAAGTCACATGCTTTGGCTCTACTTTGCAAAGGGAGTAACATTTGTTATGCAAGTGCTTGTGGCAGGTGCTATGTTAACCGTTACTGCAACTCAAATCTTCAGTGTAACAGAGCTGAATAAGCTTCTTTGTACTGTCTCCACTCTTGAGTGTACTATCTGCAATCTGACTACAGCACATGGTGCAAAGACACCTCAAGGTATGCTGTGCTCATGCCTGGCCTTTGTGTTTGACTGACTGCAAAAGGATGACTCACAGCAGTGATAATTAATGATATGCATAACCCATCAAAACCAAACTCTTTAAAACCCATCAGATTAACTTTCTATAGACTAACACCCCATCTCCGGAAGTGTTCAAGGCCAGGCTGGATGTGGCTTTGAACAACCTGGTCTAGAGTGTCCCTGCCCCTGGAACTAGATGATCTTTAGGCCCTTTCCAACCCAAACCATTATAGGCTTGTATGCAATAGCTTGACATCTAACTTGAGAATAAAGATAGGTCATATATATGGCACATAATTTGTTGAAAGAAAAGCAGCCTAATGAAGGGATGGTTATAGGGCTATTAAAGTCCTTCCATTTGCTGACCACCTTACATTTCCCACAGTTTAGCTCAGGGAGGTCAAAAGGATCAAAATATATTTAAAAGTGTATAAAACAAGAAATACGAATTCATGTTACTTATTTTTGTTTCTGCATATCTGAGCCTTATGAATATCATCCAAACACTTTGGAATTTATTACAGGGTTTCTTCAAGACAGATTTTCTGGATTTTCTCTAGGTTACCTTCATCTCACAACTGAATCCTGCAATGAGCTGCTGATGCTATAACCTCATTACCCTGGGGGACCTGGCAACCAGAGTACTACCACACTTTATTGCAAGACCATGCAACAAAAAGAATGTCTTCCATTTCAACATGCTTTCAGTAACTCTGCTCATTTCATTCTGTGACAGGAAAGAAAAATGTCCCTGTGTGGAATGGAGAGACTTTTCTTTTCTAAACATGGGACATGCATGTCTATTTTCTTATAATAGTGTCTAGTCCCTGGTATCACAGTATGCATGCAGGGTTTCTGTCTCCTCATCTTATTTAACTTCCCTCTCCCTGTACAATACATGAGAAAACATTGAATGATGTCATCAGATCTGAAAGTTCATTGTTTCTCTGAAACTGTAACTGAGGAAAGCAGAGAAACTATGAGAAGGAAGAAAGGGCAGTGTGATAGGGGCACCTGCCGCGGTAAAGAAGGAAGGGTACCAACAAAAGGGAGTAAATATAAATCTGAACGCACACAAGTCCGTGGGACCTGATGGAATACATCCGTGGGTCCTGAAGGAGTTGGCGAATGAAGTTGCTAAGCCACTGGCCATCATATTTGCAAAATCATGGCAGTCAGGTGAAGTTCCCGACGACTGGAAAAAGGGAAATATAACCCCCATTTTCAAGAAGGGGAAAATGGAAGACCCGGGGAATTACAGAGCAGTCAGTCTCACCTCTGTGCCTGGTAAAATCTTGGAGCACATTCTCCTGGATGGCATGCTAAGGCACATGAAAAACAACAAGGTGCTTGGTGACAGCCAGCATGGCTTCACTAAGGGGAAATCCTGCCTGACCAATTTGGTGGCCTTCTATGATGGGGCTACAGAATTGATGGATAAGGGTAAAGCAGTTGATGTCATCTACCTGGACTTGTGCAAAGCGTTTGACACTGTCCCACACAACATCCTTGTCTCTAAATTGGAGAGATACCAATTTGATAGATGGACCACTCAGTGGATAAAGAACTGGCTGGACGGCCGCACACAAAGAGTTGTGGTCAATGGCTCAATGTCCAGCTGGAGACCGGTAACGAGTGGTGTCCCTCAGGGATTGGTGTTGGGACCGGTCTTGTTTAACATCTTCGTCGCTGACATGGACAGTGGGATTGAGTGTGCCCTCAGCAAGTTTGCCGATGACACCAAGCTGTGTGGTCCGGTTGACATGCTGGAGGGAAGGGATGCCATCCAGAGGGACCCTGACACGCTTGTAAGGTGGGCTGATGCCAACCTTATGAAGTTTAACCACGACAAGTGCAAGGTCCTGCACTGGGTTGGAGCAATCCCAGGCACGGCTACAGATTGGGCAAAGAAGAGATTCAGAGCAGCCCTGCAGAGAAGGACTTGGGGGTGCTGGTCGATGAGAAAATGAACATGAGCCAGCTTCAGTGTGCACTCACAGCCCAGAAAGCCAACCGTATCCTGGGCTGCATCAAAAGGAGCGTGACCAGCAGGTTGAAGGAGGTGATCCTGCCCCTCTACTCTGCTCTTGTGAGACCTCACCTGGAGTATTGTGTGCAGTTCTGGTGTCCTCAACATAACAAGGACATGGAACTGCTGGAACAAGTCCAGAGGAGGGCCGCAAGGATGATCAGGGGACTGGAGCACCTCCTGTATGAAGACAGGCTGAGGAAGTTGGGGCTGTTCAGCCTGGAGAAGAGAAGGCTTCAACAACAGGGAGGTTGTGAGTGCTCCATCCCTGGCGGTGTTCAAGGCCAGGCTAGATGAAGCCTTGTGTGGGATGGTTTAGTGTGAGGTGTCCCTGCCTATGGCAGGGGGTTGGAACTAGATGATCTTGAGGTCCTTTCCAACCCTAACTATTCTATGATTCTATGATTTCCAACTTGCCTGTGGCACACACAGATGAACTATGTAGAGTAGGTTTCCTTTACATAGTGGGCAAGGACTGACAGCTCTGTGCTAGGGGGCTGAGATGCAGTCTTGGCACAGGCTGATTATATGTGTGTGTACATATATATCTATATAGATACATACATATATAGATAGATAAAGAAAAATATATTCAAATGTATATAAAAAGAGCCACCTGGTATCATGACAGACCCCAAGCATGCAGCAGAGGCAAGCAAGTCATAAACCAAGACAAACTAGTGACATCATTCTGCATAGCCCTTGAATTATTGCTGCACAAAACCTCCAGCTGGCATTGTAAGCAACATCTGGTTCTACAGCAATGTGTGCTTGTGTATTTGCTTATTCCTTCTCTGCTGAAATTGCTGGACCACAGTGGAGAAAGAATGAAACAATGGTTTTCTACCTGCAGCCACCTGGGGGGTGGGGCGGGTCAGGGCAGCTCCCTGCGTCTAAGATACGGAGGGATATTGCTAAGGAAAGCATGCTTCTGCTAAACTGATTTTATCAGTCACCAAGTTCAAGTTTTGTGGTACACAAGACAGATGAAAAATAGGTATTTTAGACAGAAATTAGTGTATTGTACATCAACGCTTCCTAATATCCCCTGATTTCTAATAACAGGTGTTAACAGTATGAAACCTGTTTCACATGAAATAGCGTTACACTGAGTAATACTGAAATCTGGGGCAACGTGGCAGTTATGACACTGCCATAATGCCTTGGCACTAGGTTTAAATTCCAAATTGCCACTGGGTTTCCTGTGCCTAGATTTTGTTAGCATAACATACCCATCTCCTCCTGATGGCTGCTGCGTACTGCATTTGCATACTGCAGGAGCTGCAGTGCTCAAAATCAAATGATAGATTTTAAAACTGTTAGAGATGTTTATCTAGCAGTTTTCTTTAAATGACTGCAGAAACACCAGATAAATAATCTCACAGTCTCAGAATATGTCAAGAATAAGAACATTTAGGTTGTACAGTGTGTCTGCCTGCTAATAGATGACTCCTGTCTGCTCTAAGTAGGAGGTTCCTTGTTGAACCCTTGTTAACACCTTCCAGGCTAAGTAGGCAAAGATGGCAAGGAGCAGCATCTGTTATCACTGGCCTTTAGAACGAACTGCCTACATACACAAGGTGATACAGAAAAACATCTACACACATTTTATCAGGCAAGTTATAATCAGCTTCAGTTTGTAAAGCTCTGTTCTCAAATTCACATCTCACAGCAGGTCTTACTAGCTTAATTTAGCATTGCACTGATGTGACAATACTGTGTCGTGACTAACCACAGATTCACACCATCAAAGTCAGAGAGGACCTTCTACCCAGAATTAACACATCCAGATTACAGATGTGAGGCTGACACAGAAAACACAGCTAGGGCTTCTGCATTAACCCACCCTCTGTCAGCATTCTGAAATGAACACTGGCTAATGTTAGTTATAATAAACGTAGAAATATTCTCCTCCCCTTGCAGGCATCTAGAACTTACATGGTGGATCACCTAACTTTCAGGCTTTTGCTTCTGAAACGGAGTCCAGAGTCCTGGATGGGCACCTCGGTGGTCTGTATAGCACAGCACGACACTGAGGAACCTCAGGATGGGACCCAACATAACCAACCTCCACAGGGAGCCAACTAAAATCTGCTGCCACTCAGCAGCAGCCAAGGGCAAAAACTCAGTACAGGGAAACATGAAAGCTACCTTACCACTGAGCTCCTGTCATTTATACCCTGCACCATTCAGCAAGCAAGATAACTGTATCTTTCCTGTTTAAAAGAATTAAGCAGGAGTCTTCTCAGGAGAAGCATGTGATATAAGCACAGAATAGCTATACAGCTCCAAAACAATAGTTCTTAGAAAGTTTGTTCTTCCTCTTGGGGGGAGCCAAGCCTAAGCATCCAAACTGCTTGAAGCAACAGCTGCAACTGTAAATCACTGATACTCTTGTGTCTGATGACATCTAATGGAAAACTTTGTAATGACGGTGTAACCTCTGAAATAGTTCCTAAAAATACAGCCAGGTATTAACTCAAGCATCCTCATTGCCGTATCTAAATTGACATAAATCTCTCTTAGAGCAAAATCACAACAGTGGGAAACATGGAAAACTCAGTTCATTTCATAAGGTTGTAATCTCCCTGAAGCTGCGTCTCCTGACTGCAGTTTATACTGTAAAGAGGGAGTGTGTCTGACCATCCATATGTTCAACCATTTCATTCACTGACTAGAATGACAACCACTTCAGTACTACAACATTAAAGTTCGTACTTGCCATTTTTCCTTACGGGCAGAATAGGAATCACTGCAGATGCAGTGGTAAGAACACTTTTAAATGGCACACATACGAAACTTGTATGCAAACCAGATATACAAAGTGGATACACTTGCCTGAAGAACCCAGAGCTCTATTTGGTTATTTTTACATGACTACCATATCTGGAAAACATTTAAAAATATAATGATCGAAGTTGTGCCTGATGTTCTTAATTTTCAGCAGGCTGGTATGTGTTATGAAATAGAATTTTACCTTACTTGGCTGGAATCCATTGTAAATAGTCCATAGAGGAAAACAAAGAGCCCAACCAGGGCAGCAGGAATAAGCATTCCAGTATACCATCCCAGCCAGGCAAAATAGAGTCCAATTTTTTCACCAAAATATCGCCTACATGAAAAGGAAACACACAGATTACTTGAAGTTAAAACTTACAATGACTGCTGTCCACTCTACAGTAGCAGAATGATTCTAACGAGGAACAAACAACACAAGTTTATGGTAAAATTTTTGTCAGTTTACCAGAATGTTCTATTTCAGGCCAGCATTACATTCTAGTGACACTAATTGCAGACTTACCAAAACATGTGTTTTATAAAAGATACAAGTGGTCTGTAATTTTCACGTCCTTGCAATGACCAAGTAGATGTAGTAGTTTCAACATTATTAAATGTAGGACATTTCACTTGCACACACAGAGACAGTTAGACAGATATACGCATACACACACAAATTTTTTGGAAGGGATAGAGTAAGTAGGTATGACCTAAGTATTCCATTATAAAAAGTATTTATGATAGAGAATCATGTAATATGACATATTTCACACTACAACTAGAGAAAACAATGGACTGAAAAAACAACTTGAAGATTGAGCTTTAATTCTTCAAAACTTGGATATTGTTGCATTAAGAGATGAAGTAGCAGTGACCAGAAAGTCAGTCAAGGATGGTACTATTTGATCAGCACAGAATTGTGCCATGGCACAGGCTTAGCTCCACAGCCTTCAGTGGAACAATGATTGGTTAGGACTGTCAGATCAGGAATAAATCTGACAGCAGGGGAAAATGAATTATTGGTATTCAGTGTCAAAGATGAGGAAAGTATGAAATCCAAATATCACAATTATTTAACCTCAGTTATATATATTTCTCTGTTTTACATGTGGTAATCCATGACATTAATTAGAAGATACATCTACAAAAGTTTATTTAAACCCCACAAAAACATAACAAGTAGGTTGTGTTTTCAAGCCACCTGATCTGGTAACTCACTGTTCATGTGGCTAGGCATCTTTCCTCTCCAAGGTGCTCTCTGTCTCTGATCAGCAGACAATATTTTGTCTGGCTTGTATTTTAAGTTTCATGTTGAGAATTATCAAGCAGCTGGACCTACGTGCCTTTTATGCAGCCTTATTTGAAATTAAAAGTTACAGGAAAGTACAAGGAGTTTAGCAGTACCATTACCACATTGTTACCAGGTTGTATCACAGAAGCAAGCTATTCTTCCAAGTACTAATACCTGATTAAATCAAGAGGTTGGTATTTGTACCACATTCCCCACCGTGCCCAGCGCTCATATAAGAGATGCCTGTGATTCTGAGCTCCATGTGTTTTGATGGGATGTCTGCTCTTGTGGCTTCCCTGAAAAACACACAGAAATAAAGTACATTACTAGGGACTATGGAATATACCTAAATGTCTTCAGGGTTTTTTTTTTAGCATAATATTAAATGTTTTTAATAAATAGGTCTCTTATTAAGGACATCTCTAGGACATGTCACCTGGAAGTAACAGGCCTGACAGAAAAGACATGGTTACATATGCTTCTGAAATGGTCAGTTTCTCAAAGCATTTATGATAGAGCCGTAGTAATAGAAGGCTATAAAGACCTATTAAACTCTTTATATGGCTTCAAGCACAGTGTTTCTATTTTGCTAATCCATGATTCTTTGCATGCTTTCACCTATTTCTATTTGTCTAAATTTTTCATGGGATATATGCAGTATTTTTTTTTTCTCTCTTACAGAATTTCAGAAAATTCTATTATGTCAACTCACTTCTCCTCTCCTTGGCATTTTCTATTTATTTAACTCCTGTTTAGCAGTATAGATAAACATGCCTTTCTGTGGCACACATTTTCTAAGACAATGGAAAAAACTGAACTGGCATTGTTCTGGAGCTATGTAGGACTCTCAGAAGCATCAGAAGTAAAACCCAGGATGGTCTGACCCAAAAGGAGTCCTTCCAGGCCAAGCCCAACATTTACAGACTCACCAACAGCCTGAAAGAATAGACTCATGCTCAGCAGTTGAGAGGTAAACACAGGTTTGCTAGAACAACCTAAGCAGGATCTCTTGGATTTGTAATTTTCCTCCAATTCTGAAACAGGACAACCCCTTGAAGTTTAACTTTTTACCCCCTAAAGACCTCAGAACTCTGTCATGGTAAAGAAAATCTATCCTCCAATAACTGCAAGTGAGCCGAATAGTTTATTTGGGAGGGAGCAGTGTTCCCCAGAGCAGTACTTCAGAGTAAGCAGTCAGATAGACCCTTGGAGATCCATGTAATGAAGCCACTTAGATTTTTACAATTTACTTGAAATTTCAAGCATTCCCCATTGAAAGTACACTATTTACTTGTTGTAATCTGCTAACCCTCTGGTTTAAAAATGAGTTAAAACCAAAGCTAAACATCGCCAGGAGTCCAATTCTACACATTTCTCACTACAGTTTGTAAAGACACGCACCAAAAATATCAACACAGAGTGTGACCATTGCAACACCTAGGAACACTCAGAAACAGATCATCAACTTATGCTCATAGTCACCTACCTAGAAATAGAACACCAACTGATTTTCACAGACACCTGTATGAACGACTGCAAAGTGTAAAGCAGTATTTTAAAATCTTTCCCCTTCCCCTGCTCCTTTCAGCACTATTTATGCCTAACAGAGTTCAAGTCTAAGCATTCCCACCGGGACTGAATTTTCATTCTTACTTCCTTGTGTGATGAAAGAAAAAATAAAAATAAAATTGAAAGTGCTCCAACCACTAGCCCTTAGCACCAGTCAAGCACAAATTAAGCTAGGAGTGGCTTAAAAATACGACTTCATTAACCTTAGCTGGAATTTTGAAACAGTAGCCATACAAAGGAACATATATGTAAAATGGATATGATAGCACAGTTTTGACAGCCAGAGAAAGCTTCACAGGTTTTTCTGGTATTACAGACAGCTTTTCCCTGAAGTCAGTAATGCACAGCTGAAGCATTAACAATGATGTTCAATTATTTATCTAAAATACTCCTCCTCTGTATCCCCAGTATTTAATTATTAATGCTATATAAAAAAATTACTCTCAGCAATTTGTAAAGCACAGGTCAGTTCTTTGAAACACAAGACCAAGCCACAATATTCAGGCTGAGAAATCCCAGAGTTCACAGGGTAACCTGCAGTTACCATGTTACTGATCGGTATTTAAAATGCCTGAAGATGTGTGGCTTCCTTCTTTCTTTTCAATACACGAAGACTGTGTGAAAACCCGCTGAAATCAAACACAGGTTTTTCGTTTACTTCATGGGTTTACAGTCTTTAGTAGACTTTAACCTACTGAAAAAGATACTACCAAGTAGAAGCTATCCGAAACTACTGAGAAGACACAAAATGGGAAATAATTAACCAGTCTCCCTAACTGTGATGAAGTGCACAAGCTATTAGAAAACCAGAACATTTTGTAGGTGGCAGGCAAAAATAATTTAATACAATTAAATGCAGCAATTTGGAACAACTGATATTCTCATTAAGAACTCCACAGGCAATGTCTAATTCATACAAAAAAAAAAGAAGTATAATCTATTTCAGCAAGAAAATATTCCAGGAAGTTATTCTAATACATTGTATAAGAAGAATTTTAAAAGCAAGTATTAAAATAAGAGCTATGAATAAAAAGAGTTGCAACAGATTATGCAGTGACATCAAACATTTGCATGACAAAATTAAAGATATGAAACTGCCAGTGCAAGTTTTAATCTAAATAGAGATACAAAATTAACCAGGTTACCTCATGGGGTGGAAATGCTGCTTCATATGTTCCATTATTTAATAGCCTATTTATACCTAAAAAGAAAAAAAGCATTAGTTTCTATGTCATTTTTTCATATACAATTTCAAGCAGTGTAAATTTCCAAGTTAGATATTGAGAATGTAACTTAATACTAGATGCTTAGGATGCTGCCAAACATGTCAATAATCAATAATCCCACCAACTGTTTATGCAGATCTTGCTGATGCTCCAAGATTTCTGGCTCTACCAAACCACAAGAGCTTTCTGAAGGCCAGTATCTGCAACTTTTCTCTCAGGGTCGCATGCTTGTGCCGGATCAAATGTGAGAAGGCAGTTATATTCAGGTTGCATTCATCAGAGCATATGATATGGATTTTATGGGTGACATACACAGAGAATGGTATGGGACAGACAACCCTTGAGGCAGCAAACCGCCTGCAGGGTTAAAAGCTAACCTGTTATTTTTAAGTAGACAGCTGAAGAACTTTGTATCAGAGCAGTGCTCTGCATCATACTGGCTACAGCATTCTGGATCAGTTCCTACAACCAGATTTGTTGTACTATCAAAGAACATTATAAAAAATAAATAATACACAACCGTGAATAATGGTAATAAAAAGATCTGGTAACTTGCAAAGCATGTCTTGTAGCCAAGAGATTCCCCAGAAATTAGTACTTATGACATTTCAGATTTGTCCATTCAAACACACAAATCATGCAAAACTAATCTCATACTAAAATTGGCTTTCATCAGCTTGAAAGGTGTTATATTTGACCCTTGATTTCTATGGCTTTCTTGCTACTGCTTTTCTTCAGAAACTCAAGCAACAGCTTTCTATAATTTCTATCACCTTCAAAAATACAGGGTTTTAGTATGTCTCTATTTAATTCTTAAATTAAGTCCTGAAAAGAAAATAGCAAATCACATATACATCCCCTGTTCATTGTAAATGAAAATGAACTTCCAAAAAATAATACTGTTGATGGTTGATATAAATTAATTTAGTCTTCAGATCAGCTGTCTCTGAGCTACGCGGAGACCTCAAATAAGTTAATTATAGCTTACATTAACTGTGCTGGATTGGAACTGCTTGGTAGTATCAGAACTAGTAGGATCAGACCTTGAAAATATGCGACAGGTTTCTGAGGTATATCTTGTCTTTATTGAGGCTCTTAATTATGTAAAGTTATCAACATCTCTCCAATTTATTTTGAAGTATGAGTAATTAGGTGAAAAAATATTGTCAATTTTCACTGAGTTATTCAAGAAAACAACTGATGTGACATTCCTTCAACTCTGTTACTCAGTGAATAAAAAGATTTTAATGAGTACCAAAATCAACTGATTTGACTCTATACTTTTTGAGGCAAGTAAAGATAATTTTTTTATAGCTTCAGGTTAGCAAGAAAGTACAGCAGTCTCACCCATTTTGGATTTTCCGTCTTCATACTTAGTTCTCTGTAGCATGTGATGCACAATTCTACTTCTTGTGGAATTGCTGAAGAAGCTGTCTTTGTTGTTTATCGTGAAACTGTTTAAATAATGAATGGCTTTTAACATTCAAAACAATGCACAGGTATTGAAACATAGCTGCTCAAGTGTTTTCTTCTTACAGTGATTTATTTGATCTCTACCCTCCTTGGTTACTGCACAAGACCACAGAATCACAGACTGGTGTAGGTTGGAAGGGACCATAAAGTTCCAAAGCCTCTGCCATGATACAAGATTTTACATCCTTAGAGCATCTTCTCAGGTCCATTAAATTTATTAATTAAATTTATTTATTAAATTTCTGTTCTGGATATAATTGTTTTAAACAAAGATCTCCAGAAGCAGAGGCTGTTCTCCAAGTTACTTACGAATTGGCAGATGTCTGCGTCATGGTACTACTGGAACTATGATTCAGGAAAAAACCAATAAAATACCTCCATGCACTGGACACCTGAGTAGCAGCTCCAAACCACTTCCCCTTAAAGAGTCCCAGGTTGGAGTCAAATAAAGGACCCTTTCCCAGATGACTCTGGATTCTGGATGCCAGAAATCTGACATGCAGGAGCTTTTGCCTGTGCAGTTGTGCCAAACGTGACACTATTACGATTGATAACATCAGCTGAGCTGGTTGAGATATACCACCAGAATAAGGTGACTGATCTAATGCAATATAGTCAATTACTGAACAAAAATGAGATTATAATGCAATTACTGTCTTTGCAGGGAAAAGACAGTTCACTACCATATAGCTTCTTTACTGAGAATAAAATATTCCTCTTTAGTCTAATTTACACTTCTGCTTTTAATGAACTTTTCTCTCAAAAAAGAATTATCAGAAAATACTTTAAAAATGAAGACACAGCCAGAATTTTAACATCTAACTTTTTGGGTCCTGAAAAAAATTTATGGCACAGTTTATAACTACATCACTATCCACATGCTGATCTGAACACATACAGTTCTTATTTGTTGTATATATATTAATACTTCCAGATACAAAAGCCTTTTTAAAAAGCAGATCTGAGAGAAAAAATCGTTCATGGTTTTAGCTTGCCTTGGGGTGTTCCCAATTTCAACAGCTCTCGGGTTTTGCCTATGTAAAATATGTAATTAAGCAAAGCAAATTTGAGCAAATATTTGCATTTTGTCATGTAACGGAAAGAAAAACTAAACCAAGAAGGTAGGATTCATTTTTCAGTCAAATTTCTGTCTATACCTCTGAGTGACTAAACAGCAAGTAACATCAAACATCAAGTGACATCAAAAAGCAAGTAAGAGAGAGTAGATTTTTGGCTTCAAGAGAAAACCCACAAAAAACATCTAATATGATAGTGGGTGTTTGCCAGTGACCATCTGTTAATAGCTGCGTCTACGGCACTCGCTTAGATGAAGTGAGAAAATAAAAAATCCTTATAGTCTCTGGCACTGCCTTGCCAGTTCCGGCACTTACTGGTGTATGCGTGCACGGCTAAAAGGGGCCGTGTAGCAATCTGTTTCTTCCAGATCAGGTAGGGCCTCCTTATCGAGCTTCATTGGATTTCTGGGCAACCAACTTTTCAGCTCTCTCATGTTCCTCTGCAAACTGAGACAAAAAGAAAGCAAGATTTACACACTCTCACATGCTTGTTATTTTCCATCTCCAACATTTCATATTTAGTGACAACAAAACTAGAAATTAAATGAAAGCAGGAAATTGCCACTAGTAGAAATTAAGGAGCTAAGGAGCAAATTTAACAGTTTGGTGGGGTTTTTTTGGTTTTGCTTGTTTGTTTGTTTTGATCTACTTGCATGCTTCACTCAAGCACAAGTCATCCTAAAATTAGTGGGATTATGGTCTGAGATGGGACTGCGCTGTTGAGTCTGGGCAAAATAAATTTTCCATGGCAGTATGTCAGAATTGTGGATGCTTACATTTTACTCAAGAACATATTTAATTACTTTCTTTAGAGCCACTGGCCAAGGCAAATGTAACTCCTCCCTCCCTTGCCTAGCAACTTGGACACTAAAACTAATAAAATTTTAAAGTACATATGAGACAGTTCAGGATCACATTTTTAAGGTTTTCTAATTTCAGAGTCTTCCTCCTGCAAAATTTTGCTCAGAATCCAAGGGCTGATATTGTATAAAGGATACATTATACAGACATGGCTATACAGTATTAAGACAAAACTCCTCGGTATAGCTTCCTACAGTTTTCTAGAAAAAATGACATTATAAACTACAAACAGAACATAATACTTGCATCCCCAATTAGATTATATACTGGTGACATAAAGGGCTTTCTTGTACTGGCACATTTTAAAAATAGTGTCTCAGGATATACAGGGGTAAATCTAGTGAAGTGCAATTAATTTTCAGCAGATGCTAGAAGTTACCTCCTCATCACTTTGATTTTGCACTCCTTGCTTACCTATATTTTTTTCAAATTCATCTGCAATGAAATATGGGTATTTAAGGAGTAGATCTCCTATTAAATTACTGCTATAAACATATTACAGATCCAGAAAAAGTCTAAAATTTAGAAAAGCATACCCTAAATAATATTTTATTAGCAGGATTTGGGCCTTACTCAATAATAAGTTTGCACAATACATAAAGCATTTCTATCTCCTATCCACAAAAACTGTAAATTTCAGGATCAGATTTATCTGAGGTGAATTCTTAACTGCCTGTGCTAAGCGTAAGCACAGCTACTCATTTCCTAATTAAGAGTAGTAAGTGATGACAAAGTAAGTTGCCCTCAGGCAGCAAAGTGACCTCTATGAAAACATACTTCTTATCAACATCAGCAAAAGAAAAACATTCTAGTCCTATTTGACAGAGTGCCAGATAGCAAGCTAAACCAAATTTTAAATTTTAAATTCTCAACATTTTCTTCTTGCTCTACATTGCCAAGGCATTGGCACACACTCTGTATGTAACTGATACTGCACTTGAGGGACACCACTCTATTTGATAAAAAGCATGATGAGCCAAAGAACATAACTATGTTCATAAAGTCAAAACACAGAATACAGGCCGGTGCATCCCTTAAGTGTCTCCTTTACTCAAATAATACTGCAGTGTTGAGTAAGGTATACTGTGAGTTAATTACTGGTTCCAGTGGAAGTTCTGTCGGTACAAAGTTATATACGGTGTGTATCGGTAAAGTTTGCATTTCATTTTTTCTTCTTTTTTTCTGTTGTACACATGCTGATATTTTGCAGAACCAAACCCCAAGTTTTTCTTTAATGAGCAAAATATGCATATGCATTAGGGAGAACAGTAAAACAATGCATTTGATTTCAAAGTTTTATTATAAAATTGTTCTAAAATTGGTTATGTGAAAAGTCGTGATATTTTCCTCCCTCCAGAGATCTAAAAAAAATTAGGTAATTATTATCTTAAAGAAATTAGCTCTTGTTTAACATTCATGTCTGCTCCTTTTGACATGCAAAGTAATGACGAACAGTATTGGACTAAATTAAAAATTATGTCCTCATTGCATTTGTAATTTCTCTCCTGAAGGAAAAAGATCTTTTATCTAAGATGTGATTGCTTTTTCATTACATCACTTACAGATGAGGACTCTGAAACTTCATGCCTTCAGATAGCATAAAATATTTCAAAGTTCATCACCCCACATACCACAATAATCCTCTTTTCTTGGCTTACATTATTTTAAAGTTGAAGTTTCATGGAGCTTTCAATCAAAGTGTTTAAGAAATTTAAGACAAGTTTTTGCCTAAATCATAGGACTAAGTATTAGCATTTTTACTCAGAGTGGCTTTCTAGATCAAAAGTAGCAGATTAAACAGAATATTGACTTCAATTATTCAATGTAGTCTTTTTAATAAGAGTAAAAACAGAACTGGTCTGGTGAAGTCACTCATGAAGTCAGGACTTCATGCAATGAGATCAAAAAATGCCTGGGTGGAACAGTGCTGTAAAGATACGAGCTACTACTTCAGGTATGCTCTTATTGAAACCACTCCAGCAGGCACTACTACAGCTTTATGCACCTTGGACTAGGGGATGCTGTTCTGAAATACGTATACATATTATTCTTTGATATGAAATATAACATTTTATGAAGATGCCTGTAATTTCAGCTTTGCTTAATTTCCATCCTCGACTGTACAGTTCTCTTTTGTATGATTGGCTTCTCTTTTTTGCAGAACTAGTTAGTCCAAAAATCCTTGCAGACTACATTTACTCTGCAGACTGCAATGCAAAGGAACACAGTATAGATGAGTTTGGAATTATCTGATCAGACTTATGGAATAAGATACTGGTCATGTTAGGTATTTTTGACAGCAATCCCCACCCAGTAGTTTGCTCAGTGTTTGTGCCTCTCCAGACCTGTCAACCACATGCCACCAAATTATACAGCCGTGGCATGTTTCCTTGTTTTGTAACGGGAAACAAGCTACAGCTGACAGATTCAACATATGGACACAATCACCACCAAAAAAGGAAAAAAAAAATGTGTATTTGTTCAATGGAATGAGATTAACAATTTCTCTTCAGTGTGCAGATTAGAATCCAAAAGGTTTTAAAAAGTCCTTGTGCAAAGCAAAATTATTGCAGCTCAGCTGCTCAACAAAAATCAGTTTTGGTTCTCTAACCTGGGAAGTATTAATTTATTTCAACATTTCAGTGGGTAGAGTGAAGCTGCATACTAAGGCAACTATCTTTTCATGTTGTTTTCCTCAATGTCATTCTTTACCAACATGAAATTGGTGTGTCTGATATTGTGAATACAAGATCAATTCATTAAGAATATTCAGTCTTAAATCTGAGAGTTCAGGCAATTTTTGATACTTGCATACCCCACCTCTAGCAACTCACTTTCCTTCAAAAAGATTTGTGGAGGCTTTCCAAATATTGCCATTAATTAGTATGATAAAATTATTTCTATAGCATGGACCTTTGAATAGAATTCAAGCTTCACAGGGCAAAGTACAATGTTAAGGATTTTTTTAGGTACATAAATGAAGAAATAGAGAGATATCACATAGATATCACATATAAGGAAGGCGGTATACCAGTAAGCATTCCATTAATCTTCTCTTCTTTAATTCATGCTCCCAAATCTTCTGTGGAAGTTTTAAAGAACATTTAAGATCATATAACCACATCAATAAATTCAGGGAAGTGTACATGTTGCAGAAGGGTCTATTAGACCCTATTAGACTGCTAGTGCTACCTCATATTAAATTATAGAAAATCTATAGCCTTAAAATTTTACCTTTGATATGCAAAGATTTTAATACAGTTATTCCCTGTGGCTCTTGCAAATTCTACTTAATAACAGAAATATTAGTAAGAGATTTAATGAGTTACAGAGAAGAGTTAAGCTGGAAAAGTTGTAAGATGAAAAGAAACAACAACAGTATAGTAGAATGGTTTGGGATGGAATGGATCTTAAAGGTCATCTAGTTCAAGATACATATGTCAGCAACTTTAGCATTAACTTTCATTTTCAGAAGTAGATTCTTCATTTTTTTCCACACTATTGCTTTGTGCACTGTATTATAGAAACTGACAGAAAAAGTATTCTGAAAAATATTCATCCTCAAATTTTCACAAAGTAAATCACAAGTAAAAGTATTTGTCTCAAATGAAAAAAGTCAATCTGGCATGAAATCTTTATTACTTGGCTCACAGGTACCATGCAACTTCAGTTGCATGCTTCAGGCATCTGTCCTTCCATAATAAGGAAAATTTATTTAATATCTAGGACTCACCAGATGGATTACAGACAAAATCAGACAATTTTGCAGTAAAGCTTGTTGATTTTGCCCTTGCATTACAAAGCACATCACTTAGATTTTTTATAATGCACACTAAAATGGAGCAAGCATGTGAATGACTGGGAAGAGTAAAAAACGCAGTTGTAAATTTAAGTATATAGATTGTTTTATTTCAATATATTTTATCTGCTTATGCATTTAAAGTTCTCTCACTGTACCGTTCAATGGTGCTTTACCTGCTTTGTTATAAAAAAACATGATCACCTTGCTGATCATGTTGCAAACTGGTATCATCAGACTACTTAAATTTTTCCTAAGAAATAATGCGAGCTCTACATCATCTAAAGTAACAACAGGAGAACAAAATCAACTGTAATCTCAGCTCAAGATCCATTTGAGAAAACCCATAACAAAAAACTTTCTGATTTCCCTCATGTAAAAATTTTCCTATCTTTTCCATAGGCAATTAGGATTTACAAGACATCATTATGTCTGGCTAAAGCAACAGGGAGTGATTACAGCTCCCAGTGCCCCCTGTCTTTACTCCCCAGCTCCCTTAGACTCTTTTTCACATGCTGCTGCGGCCCCTTGTAGCCATTCCTGTCTGAAAAAAGCAGCAACAGCAGTAGTCATAGGTGAGGTCTGCATGTCTGTGTCTCAAGAGTTAGTTAAACAGCTTTCCCTGCGGTTATTCTGACAGCTATCAAATCTAAACTCAACATAGCCTCTGGTGTGTGGTGTTGATTTAGTCCATATCACCAGAATGCACATGAAGTGTTAACATGCAAAGTTACGTTTGCATGTCTAAGGAAATAGCTGAATACTAGAATCTGAGACATACACTCAAATGGATCTTTCATGACAAAGAAACAGGCCTCGGTACAGCAGACAGAACTGCAGAGAGAGCTCCAGTATTAAATCTATCCTGCCAGGTTAAGGCCATTTTTGCATTTCTAAAATGAGACCTGGCAAAGCTTTGAGGTACTGCATCTTGTTACACATTAATATTTTAACACTATGAGCTAAAATGTTTTGAGTTTTCAAGAAAATAATCTAATTTTCCAAGTTTCCTCGATAAATTTACAACTGCGAATGGATTTTCTTTAGCAGGGTGACTATCTGGTAAAATTAGAAGCTACACATCACCCACCAACCTGCCCATCGTTTTGCTCCTCCAGTCAGTGTAATAACATTTTTTCCTGAAAGAACAGCAAAAATCAGCTGAGAATAATCAAGTAAGAGGCAGTTGCAAAGGACATATATATAATAAAAAAAACACTGGACATTTTAAAACATGCATTTTCATAGGCAGAAAAATAGAAAACATTTAAAAACACAACTGGAATAGAAAAGCTATTAAAATGCTGTAATTTTACATATTTTCAAGCTTGAAATTTGTTTCTGAGTCAAAATAAAAATTTATATTTGTAGTTAATAACAATAATAGCTTGCAGTTAATAGCAGTAATAGCTAATCAACAATTCCTTCATCAGACAAGGTTCAATGATGTCATGATATGTATTAATTTCATGTGGTCTTTCTTAGCCTTTACTTCAGAAAACTCATTTTAGGAGAATCACCAGGGCTCCCATACTACTAAATGCTTTATGCACTTTATGCATTAAATACTGTAAGCACTTAACACCATGAGATGCTCTCTTCATTCTCTGAAGTGCTCTACCATAGCCTTGACATTTTGCATCCAACTGAAGAACAATACACAGCCCTAAAAATGTAAGAGTACTAACTGCAACAAACAACTTTCATGTTAACAATTCTTTTCTTTCCACCCTTCTGTTCTCATAGACACTTAGAGGAAGACTACCACAAATCCCCTGTAAAGTCTTATGAGAACAGTTACTTTGAAACCATACAAAGACGTATTTTCTGCAACGTTAACATTTTGCATATCTATTTTAAGGCTTTCAGCTTTTCTTTTTGGCCTACACCTATCACTTCATGGCACATTTCAACCACACAAAGGTGTTGATTTTGCAGATTCCTTGGGTTATCCATATATTTCCCATGATTCTCATCTGGGGACAGTGAAGCTCAGCATCAGGGACTGTGCTCCTTGCTCAGTTCATCTTCTACTTAAAATCTGCCTGAATGGTTTCTACTTCTGCAAGGTTTGTTTTTTAGGAGGAATCAAAACAAATCTATTTGGCTACATAATTATAAAAGTTTAACATTATTTCAATTGATATTTTATCCCCCCTTCCATTCTAAGACATAGAAATGGTAGTTTCACTCTGTATACTTCTCCATCACTTCTTAGCCTAGAACTACACATAGTTAACAAGATCTGCAACTGCCCATCTGAGCAGTATTTGAATCATTCAATTTGAATCATTTCACATTACTTACAATAAAGTAACAATTAACTGAATACATTAAAAAGAGTGAGAGGGAAATATGGCTTGAAAAATAAGCAGCCATTGGAAAACTATGTATCTACCAATGTGCATGATGCTGGCAGCTTGGCACTTGGTACTACTAGACAGAATAGTAAAACAAAGCAATGAAGAATTATGACAGGATTGTCAGACACTACATTTTTTTTTTTTAACAAAACCTCATTCTCTTTAATTGGCCTTAGCTGTTTTGCACAGATGGAATCCAGCTAAGCTACAGATACAACTAATTTATTCATTACACACAACAATAATATGCCACAAGATACTTGTAGATACAGATTTGAGCTCTTGAGCTCCAGAAACAGATGTTTGATTTCTACTGACATACCATACACTTTACTTAAAAATATCTATAAATTGCTTAAAAAAAAGTACAATTCTGTTATGACCTAACCTTGTTGCTAACATAAGACCTGTCTGAAACCATACACAACACAATAGTGATTAGCACAGACAAGTCTTTTACAATGTGAGCAAAATTTCCTTTTGCAACTGAAACACCGAGATTCCATCTGTGTTATATACACGATGCAATACTATGTATCTGCCAACACATTTTTGGTATGATGACATACTAAACCAGTTCTGGGATATTGGGTGGTACCTTATCTCAGCAAAAAGCATTTTTTAATTTTCAGCAAGGGAGAGAAATACTTCTTAGCCTGTATAATAACTGTATTAGTTTTGTTTAGATTCCTGGATTAAGCAAAATGAACCTAAAAAGTACATGGTTAATTCTTACAGAATTAGTCATATATGGTACCAAAATATGTTATACTTTTAGTGACCATACCCAAAAGCCAAAATTTTGCAACACTCTGCAAGAGTGTACTGCATTGAAGTAATGCAGGGAAGGTTTGCTCTTTGACAGTCAGAAACCACTGATAAATCAGATGAAGGCTGAGAGAAATAATCTGTTCTTAGAATCATAGAATACTTTCAGTTGGAAGGGACCCATAAGGATGAGTCGAACTCCCTGCTCCTCACAGTGCTACCTAAAACTTCTTGTGAGGGAACCACCCCAGTTCATTGTAACTGTGGGAGAACTGTATGATTTGAGCTTCCTCTATGCATTGAATGAAAAAAACAGTTACTTCAGGAAAACAAGATATGCCACTCGGTTAAGAAAGGTTTGATTTAAATAAGCAGGCTCAAGACTGAAACTAAGCGCTTTGACAGAACATGCCACTGAATTACAAAGTCACAGGATGTTGTTACAGAAGCTTAAATCACTATTTCTGCATCCATGAAAAGCCACCAGTGGCTAATATAACAGAGATGATGACATTAATTCTGCCTCAGAAAGTCTGTAAAACACAGCCTTCTGGAAAGAGAGAAGGCACCACGATATAATGCCCTACATTTGCTTGGCTTCTGTACTGGACACTTCAGACAGGCTGCTGGCAGAGCAAGACAGACCTTAGCTATTCTGCTACATCTACTCTGTGGTCACAATAAAAATGTATTTACTTTTATTTTTTAAAAAGTATGGAAATTAAATAAATAGACTGTTTGAAATATTCACACCAGTTTTAGATTGCATTTTCATTAAAATTCCTATTAAAAACTTTGAAAGGACAAAATAAATGATGATCAGTTTATTATTTCTCACTGCTCTATTATGGTGGTAGACGTGGAAAGTGGGCTTTTTTCTTACCAAATAACTGTGTTTCATTCTACAGCAAAACCGCCAACAAGGTGAAACAGGAGAATTTATCATTTTATCTGTTCTTGGTGTAATGAACTAAGTGGGATAAAAGGAAGCTTAAGCAAGAGCCCAGAAACAAAGAAACATGGATCAGACACTTGGGGAAAAAAAACCCAGAGAATGTACTTATATCTCAGTTAATAATAAGAAACAAACATAACTTCAAACGCCTTCCAAATGAAGCAGCACTTCAAATCTTAGCCCTTCTTTTCCTAAAGAGCACTACTGAACTATGAAGTTACCAGGAAGATGAAGAATTCAAACCAAACCATTGCTAAATCCTAACTTAATTTTCTGACTTCATGTATCAGAAGGATGAAGGAACTATTTTTTAACTGGAATTTAGATTGTTTATGTATGTGTACACGGAGGCAAATACTTCTATATTTAAAATGTTGACAAGTATTATTCAAACTAGAGAAGCTCAAATGCACAAGGAAGATGACTTAAGAAAACATTAAGAACATTACTAATAAATTTGAAAAGGTAATAAATCGGTAATAAAAAAGTAAAAAAATACCTTTAATAGGTAATAAAAAAGGTAAATAAATTTTCTCCTTTAAAAACTTCTGTATTGTTGCAAAAAGTATTAACTGCGTCTTACATAGAAACACTGACTGGTTTAGGTTGGAAAGGACCTTAAAGACCAGCTAGTTCCAACCTCCTGCTATGAGCAGAGATGCCTTTCACTAGACCAGGTTACTCCAAGCCCTTTCTAACCTGGCCTTGAACACTGCCAGGGATGGGGCAGCCACAGCTTCTCTGGACAACCTGTGCCAGTGCCTCACCACCCTCACAGGGAAGAATTTCTCCCTAATGTCAAATATAAATTTCCCCTCTGTCAGTTTAAAGCCATTACCCCTTATCCTGCCACTACACGTCCTTGTAAAAAGTCCCTCTCCAGATTTCTTGTAGGCCCCCTTTAGGTACTGGAAGGCTGCTATAAGCTCTCTCTAGGGCCTTCTCTTTTCCAGGCTGAACAAGCACAGCTCTCTCAGCCCATCTACAAATCAATAACAAATATTTATTGTAAAAACATACAATAGAATTTGTTTAGAACACAAACAAGGAACTCAATTAGTTTCATTATTCTGCCATAGGAAAGTTACAGAACCAAGAAATAAAGATATCTAATTTTATTCAAAGTATGCAAATATATGTTATATTGAAGACACATGAGATATCAGCTATTTCTGTCATTTCACTTGCTTTTAGGTAAGACTTTAGAAATGCCCTAAAATCATTGAGAATAACTGAGCTCAGATGGAGGATATCTGGACCTCTCCAAAGCCTTAAAATAATGTGTGAACTACTAACAGTATTTTTTAAAGACATATGGTCAATATGATTTGGCAGGTAAATCTGAAAACAAGTACTACAGGTAAACGTGAAAAGAACAGTGCTTATGATTTGTTTCTCCTCTGCCCTACCACCACACTAAATTACATATAAGCATGCCTGGCCACGACATAACAAAGACCGCATTTTAGCCTTAAGGTAAGTAATGAACTTTTAGTATTAAGCACTAAATTACAAGTTTCTGAAAAGAGTTTCCACAGTACCTGAAAGGCATCCTGATGTTCATTCTTTCCGCATATTTGCACAATGTCTCCCACGGACAGTGAATTTTAACAAACATAATATCACTGTTTGTAACAGCTGGCTGTAAAAAGGGGTAGCAAACAAATACATGTTAACAATTCAAACCTCTATGGCACTCAACTTTCTAAAAGCATTCTTCAGGGTCAAATTCTGCATTTAGGCCTTCAAGTGACTATGGAAGTCTGAAAACACTGTAAGTGCTCTCAGCTAGACAAAGGAAAATTATTAACTTGTTTCCTTTCCAAACCCTGTAATAGGAATAAGCTAGTAACTCTCTAGGCATATCTTTGGTCCCAAACACAGCAGAAGTAGAGAAAAGCTGAATGAAGCATTTTTGGACATGCAATAAATTAATTTACTTTAAATCCCTTCAAAACGATCTTAGATGAGCAGCTTGAAGATTATTCTATGTGTCTCCCATGTAAGGAGAAGAGTGCTCAGCTGCTGGAGATGTACGCACAGCTGGGAGAAGACTGCAGATCCTGCTCTGCCAAATGGCAGCTCCAGGGAACAGTTAAATAATTACAGTATCTGCTATAAAATTATAAATGTGATCTCTGCATGAATGACTATTTTTTGGTAAAATCTCGAGGAATACTCCGCACAAGTGTTTTTCATTGTTAATTTATTTGTACATAAAACAAGTTTCAACATTTCAGATTATCTTTCCTTATGAACACTTCAGTTCCACACCCTTCTCCCAAGACATATTTGCTTGAGTTTTTATAAGTAAATATCTTTGTACAGCTGAGCCTGATTATATCCTCACAAAAACTTAAGGGATGCAAGGGTTGGTAAGTAAAGGTAAAGCAGAATTTAGTTAAAGGATTAATAAAATCTTTATTGGTCATAATTCTAGCTACACAGTTCCAGAAAGTCATACTTTGAAAGTTCAATAATACTACTTCTAGGATTTTATTTTTCTTAAATGATGTGGATAAATAGATACTACTGGAAGACAATTTAAACCACCTGATATCTAGAATTATGATCTTAAACTTCTTGTTTTCTGAAGTGTCAATTGACATCAGTTGAGACTGGGATTTTTATTGAAATTTGAACAAAACCAGGTATTTTTACAACTAGACTGTAACAGTCTTTAAAAGCCTCAAAACCAAAATTTTAATCCACTCTCAGGTTAGTTTTCTACGACTATTTAACATGCTGCATTGTCAGCTACAGCTTGCTAGGACTACACACTTGTTAAAACCTTTAACACAGAACATGCAAGGTGATTCCACTGAGTTGCAATGTATAAATTGGGATAAAAGACACAGGCACTATAGGAGCCTCCTTCAAGATAGACTAAACATGTACCTGTTTTGTAAGTAATTGATGAAACAACAAAAAATCCAAGGCTGTTTTCCTGGCTTTGTTTTCCTTCATTTTTATATTAATACTGTCATTATTAGGGATGGATTAAGTTGACACTGGCAATCTTAACCCCTTGAAAACCAGAGACTTCGTGCATTCTGCTTGAAGACATAGAGGTTACATATTAACGCAATAACATGAATTACTGAAACTTTTTCTGTTCTGCAAGCACAAGGAGATGGAAGTTTTCACTCTACTACACTACACCTGTATGGAGAGTACGTGTGTGTGTACAAGCATGCATCCCCAGAACATGTTAAACAATAGTTAGTAGTAATTTAGTAGTATCAAAAAAATGCTAGGAACAGCCTGACTGGAAAGGCTTTTAAGATTTTCAGCAATCTTTTATAAATTCGGTTAAGTATGACAATACTATAGAAGGGGTTTTATGCCACATAAGCTACAAGACTTACCTCTCGTTCTAACATCAACCCTTCTGCTCTCAAATTCTTTTCAAATGTACTTCTTTTTTCTACCTGTGGACTTGACTTCTTGTACACCAAGATGTAATCAATGCGCTTTTTTCCATCTTTGAAGAAGAGCCCTGATGATGCCATGGCATCAGCCTGGAGAAAAGAGAGCAAAAAAAAAACACCGAATATGGCACCTGTGAAAATGAAAAGCCCCATCATGAACTGCATATAACACAGCATTTCCTAAAGCATAGAAAAGTCCATGTATCTGCAGGATGAATATGTAAAGAAGTAACAAGAACAGTCAGTCCATATGCATCTTTTGCTCAGGATTTCAAAATACTTAGAACGAAATAAAATACAATAGCTCCACAGGACCCATATTCTACCCATGTCTTTTAGCTGAACAAAAACCTTAAAATTATTATGTATATACAGATATGAACTTCTGTTAATCCTTACTTTGGCAGCAGCAATTGCTGGAAAAAAAATAAATAAAGGCAAGGAAATGAAACCAAATTTCCAGCTTTGTACCTGGCCAAATTTTACAGAACAAACATACTTGTATTTTCTCCAAAAGATGAATAAATCTAAAAACCTTAAAAAGATATACTACTGATTGGAATGGTTTCCTGCATATTCTAGCTGAAGTACTTTTCAATGCCATGTTAGCAATATTTAGATTTTATCTCATTCCTTCCCACCATGCTTGCAAACAAAAGGGATTCTCTGACCTTGATATGGAAAACCCTGCTTTACATGCTGCTGCTGCAAGCTATTTTTGCATTCTGTCTTTTGCATGATTCAGAATAGACAGCGACTGTAAAACTGGTGTCAGACTGTGAGGATCTGAAAACTGAAAAGGTAAACTGAGAAACTGTCGTCATCTTCTGGAGAGTGCAGCACTCATTTTAACACAAACTGTCCAGAACAAGTACATTAGTTTGAAGTACGTGTCATGGTTTAAACCGAGCCACACAGCTCGTTCACTCACTCTGCCCCCCACAGACCCCCTTCTCCCTTTTTCTTTCCTCCCCCCTCCCCCTCCCCACTCCCAGAGGGATGGGGAGGAGAATTGAGAGAATGTAACTCCCACGGGTTGAGATAAGAACAGCCCAGTAACTAAGGTATAACACAAATCACTACTGCTACCACCAATAATAATAATGAGAAGAGAAAATAACAAGGGAAGAGAATACGATACCACCACCTAACGAGCTCGACCCCCCCCAAAGAGAGCCCGTGCCCTTCCGGCTAACTCCCAGTTACCTCCCTGGGCATGACGTACTGTGGTAGGGAATACCTTTTTGGCTAGCTTGGGTCAGGTGTCCTGCCTCTGCTTCCTCCCGGCCTCCCCTCGTCCCTGTCAGAGCATGAGACTCACAAAATCCATAGCCAGAATAAACATTACTTAGCAACAATTAAAAACAATCGGTGTTATCAGCTCTGTTCCCAGGCTGGAAGTCAAAACACAGAGCTTGCACCAGTTACTAAGAAGGAGAAAAACTGACTGCTACTGCTAAACCCAGGACAGTAAGATACATTACACCTCTATATATGGGACCAGAAATCCATGAGTACTGCATCTTTTAGCTAATATGATGCTAGCCTTTGAAGTTTATCCTATTTGGATTTTTGCCTCGTCCCTGGCAGCGTTCAAGGCCAGGCTGGATGGGACTTTGAGCAACCTGGTCTAGTGGAAGTTGTTCCTGCCCGTGGCAGGGGGTTGGAACTAAATGAACTTTAAGGCCCCTTCCAACCCAAAACAGTCTGGGATTCTATGATTCTATTACATAAGAAATTTATAATACCCAGAGTTATATCCTATAGTGACACTCTCTATTGATAAATAGAACCAAGTGTTAGCACATGCTATCCGCAGTGTAAATACTGGATACCAGTTCACTTGCTTCTATGTGAAAAGTTTTTCTTACTCCCACATACCTCTCTGCCACCTTTCTACATATTTAGTGCTTCTGAGAACTCTGGGTACATTATTTAAATAGATTAAGCTTCAATTTAGAATCCTAACATTGTTTAGGTTGGAAAAGACCTTTAGGTTCATCAAATCCAACCAATAACCTAACACAGCCAAGCCCGTCAGGAAACCACGTCCGTTAAGTGCCACATCTACATGTCTTAAAAGCCTCCAGCAATGGTAACTTCACCACTTCCCTGGGCAGCCTGCCCCAATGCTTGACAACCCTTTCAGTGAAGACATTTTTTCCTAGTATCCAGTCTAAACCTCTCCTGGTTGAATTTTAGGCCATTACCTCTTGCCCTATCACTTGTTACTTGGGAGAAAAGACCAACACCCACCTCACTACAACCTCCTTTTATGTAGCTGCAAAGAGAACTCCTGCTCAAATACTTCACAAAAGCAGACCAGAGCTGCTTTTGTGCGCCATGAACCAGGTAAAATGAGACAGAAAAGACTGGACAAATTTCTCCCAAAAGGAGAGATCTGAAACTTCTGTTATACAATTTCTGCTCATGCAAGTTCTGTACAGACATTGTGCAAATTAAATCTACCTTTCTGTAATAAACTTCTGCCTTTCTTTGGATTATTACTTCTAGCCTTTCTTTCATCATTTCTAAATGATTTTCTTCAGTCTTGGAAAAACATGTTTTCTTTCTCAGATTAACAACAGTCTGCAAATACGCCCTCAGATTCATCTGCCCCAAACAGAATTCTTTGGGAGCAATGTTCAATAAATAATGAGCTGCACTGATGGCAGAGAGAAGAGTTTCATCTGTTCATCTCAGAGCACTTTCAGAGTACTACCGCCACCAGCTAAGAAGTGCAATAGTGAAGCCACTCACCACAGCTGTGCAGGGAACCTGACCTTTATCGATTTCAGGACTGATTCACTTCAACACTATTGGCACCACTAATTTCACTTTAGTGCAATTCTAAAGCAATGCTGTCCACCTATATTAACAGGAATATCAGGAAAAGAATTTACCTGGTAATTGAGGTGGGTTTTTTTCAGTTGGTGTGAAGGAGCTCCATAATGTGTACAGAGAACATGGAGCAGGAATTTCAATTAAACGTGAGTCAAGGCATATTGGCTATTGTCTACACCTACGAAAGGAATCAGTCTCTTAGTACAAAGGGCATCCAGACAAAGCACATTCAATATTTATGTGCTCTTTTGGACTAATAAATCTCCAATTCATTCTTTCATCTTTTCCTCAACACAGTGGACGAGAAAAGCACCAAAGAAATATTCTGCGCAAAGCCCTTACTCTCCTCTATTCTAAGATTTCCTGTTTCACCTGAAACAAGGACTGATCAATGTCTGCTTTTTTTCTCTAATCTTCTTCATCATCTCTACCTTCTTAGTTTTCCAGATTTTCTGAACAGCATTCACCTGATCAGCTTACCTATGTTTACACACATATGAGAACTTAAGCTCAAATTGAAACATTCCTTTTAGAGTACTGCTGTATAATTCAGCTTGCAAACTCAACATTTCAACTTCACATTGTTCTTCCCAAGTCTTTAAATATTATTGAATTGTGTGTTGAGGCTGTGAAGCTATTCTTCACTCAACGGTAATTTCATTCATAATGCAGAACAGTAACACACTGGTTTGCATCAGAGTAGAAGAAAACTTGAGGCTTCATCACTACAGATCTGCTGCAGTTCCTTCGTTTATTATTTGACAACATTTTTGGGTGATTCATAGCTTGTGATTATTATAACATGACACGCTGCTTGATAGGTGTAAAATTTAAAATACTGACATAATTATTCAACTGAAGTTTAATAGTTTACACAAAACAAGTTAATCAATTTAACCCAGAAAAAGGTTTTGCTCAAGCCAAAAAAGCAGAGTGAAAATATAATGCAAATATTTAGCAAAGTTATAAAATAAGAAAGAATACATTTCTATTCATATGTGGTACAAGAAGATTTTCCTTGGATTGAGCCAACATCAAGGGATTTTTTTCAAGAAACTATTTTTCAGATTCTAATTAATAAGCAATGCACTATTTACAAAGTGGGAACAGCTGTTTTACAGGCTCTTTCTCTCCCCAATTAATTTAAATAGCACAATTCACAGAAATTATAACTATTTAAACTCTACTGACTTCAGTCTACTTATTAAACTTTTACCAATTTTTCACTCCATACATAGAAACAAATATTCTAGAAGAGTGAGTTGGAACCATTCTGAAAGTAATAAGCAAGTTTTAGATTCATGTAAGAGTAAATGACATAGTATGCGCTGTAACACAATATACTAGAACTCCTTTCCTCCCTCCTCTGGTTCATGTTGGGATGGGAAATTCTTCCTCTCTATACCTTTCCCAACCTCAGCTACTCCGTTTTGCAGCTTTATCTGCCATATACAACTGCATTTCCATAAATACTTCTATTGGGTTTGAGTGGCAAAGTTTTGGTAGCACGGGGACTACAGGGATGGCTTCTGATACTAGAAGATGCTAGAAGCTTCCCCTGTCTTGGTGAAGCCAATGCCAGATGGCTCCAAGATGGACCTGCAGCTGGGCAAGACTGAGCCCATCAGTGATGATGGTAGCACCTCTGGGATAACAGATTTAAGAAGGGTAAAAAGTTGCTGCGTGACAGCTATTGCAGCTAGAGACAGGAGTTTGAAGTTAAGGACTATTGTTCACTTAATAAAAAGATATGAGGAAGTTTTACATTAACATAAACATATAGAAAACATCAACTCACAGCCATAATCAACAACGGAAGTATTCACTTATGTAAGTGCCAACCGATACAGTACACAGTAATTAAGCCACCGCAGCATGGTATGTTTGATTTGCCTCTACACTAGACAGGATGAAGTTCAACTTTCCTCTGTGTGATGGTGTGATTTAGATTATAAAATTGCATAAAGGAAAGTAAATATACCAACAGACTGCTATCTGAGATCCAAAACATGGATGTGCACAACTGGGCCTTGGAATTCTTCTCTCCCTAGCATCTTTTTATTTCATTGCAATGATGCTTAGAAGAAAATTAATTTCCTCCCTAAGACAGCCTGAAACTTCTGACAGCTAAATGGGCTACAGAAAAACAATTTTGATAGTAATGAAGAAACATGCTATATAGAGACTCACTCACATGTCTTGGTTTGTTTTGTTTGTTTGTTTGTTGTGGTCAAGGAAAATCAGCTTGGAATGGAGAAGTAAGAGGAGAAGAATTAAGCTTTCACTGTAAAACACAATGGTTATCAGAAATGGGGCAAGGAAAAGCAGTTTTCTGTAATTCTTCATATCTTGGTTTTTAAGAGGTAATAATGGAAGGGTTTAGTGGTATTAAATCATGTATAAGACAGAAGTAGCCATGGAAACAATTTGAGGACCTAGGGCAGGAATTTTGACAGAGGTAGTTTGATGTGTGAAATTCTTTATTGTAGTAACTACCTAAAACTGCAATATCTACATGAATAGCTTCCCTGATTTGAGTGGAATGGTTATTTCTCACAAAAAAACCCAACTGTCTTCCAATATAGTTTAGTGTTCTTAGAAGCTCATAAGATGCTATTCAGTAGAGGAACTACTGATTCGTGGAAACCACCTCCTTTATTTTCATTACTAATTCTCCCTAATACTGTTACCATGAACTTTACACTGACGTCGTCAGTAATATTCACACTGAAGGATGCCCCCATTTCAGTGGCTAGGGTCTACAGTCAGAGCTTAAGACTCAACTCTTCCCTTGAGTTATTTTCTGGAAATAAATACATTTCTAATACTAACTGTAACAGGCTTATTTCCATGAACAAACATATCTAATTAATGCTTGCTTTGTTTCAAAATGTTTAAAATTCAAACCTACAACACTAAAAAGTTTACAGGCTTCTTAAGTTACACGGAATTAGCTGTGAAAATATTTTAAAAGATATTAAAACAGCACTAGGTATTTTTTACATTTTAATAATGTATAATAATAATTAAGACTACCCTAAGATGTGCTTGATGAGAAATTTCCTAAACACACAACTAAGTTGGCAATCATCTTGTGTTTGAAGGGGTTTGGAATGGATAAGCCAGAAGTGCATTTATTATATTATTCCTTTCAATTTCCTAATTCCAAAAATATAGATCGATTGATTTTAAGTTCCCACTGTTTGGATTTTGTGTTGTGGTTTGGTTTTTTTTTTGTTTTGCCCATGAGCATAACAACCTCAGAAAGAAAATCGGGGACATATTTGCATATGCAAAGATATCCGAACTAACTGGGGCATCAAAGACAACAAAGACTGGTTAATATGACAGGCTGCTATAGTTACCCACGCTAATGTATTTCAGTGTATACTACACTGTACTGTGCAGAACCTAGCTGTTTTCAGAGCACAGAGGAAGACTTCCAGAAATATCTGACAGTACTAAAAAAAATAATTAGCATTTATTTCAGCTTTTTCACAGACGGCATCTTGTTCATTTTTGTTCTCTTCAGCCCTACAGAGCAAGCATGAAAAATCCATTTCTATATAATACAAAAAGTATATTTTGCTTCAGGAAAGTAATAGTTTTAGGTGATCTTATGCAAAATTTTGAGCATAAATCTGTTTTGTGTTACTGTATGAGGAAGCAGCAATGGAGGATGTTTGGAGACAAGAGAAGGCTTCTCATTTCTAATACTTAACAACTTCTGTTTGCTCTGTAAATCCAGTAGGGAGGACTTAATAAGAAGCATACTGACATGGCCACTGAACATTTTTCTTTGCATCTTAATTTTTAAAAACTTTCATCATTATGGTAAAATTACTCACTACTTTCCCTGCATCTCCTGAGGTTTTAATGTCAGGGGGTGTTTTTTTGTTTGTTTTTAACAAAATCTCACAGCTGATGAAAGCCATGCACTAAAAGCATAAACATGAAGTTAACTTTTTTTGCACTGTACCATGTCATTCTATTCTGGTACAATGACTTCATCTGTTATCATTCCTTTTAAATTTTATTTACTTCTGTGATATTAGACTGCGTTTGTGGACTACTCGTTATCTATCAGGCTCTCTTTGCCATTCTCCTTTCCAGTACACTGCTGTCAGCTCACAACATCTTGTTCTTATATATACACTAAAACATTTTTTTTGCCAATCCTCTCTTTCAGCATGCATGCCTGACTTCCACTGAAAGCAGGAGCAGGATGGTGAGTGAAATAATATATGTGAAACTATTGATAAATCAACAGGATTAGAATATACAGCACAAATCTGTGCAACTCTGGAAGTTATGGGCTTAAAGAGGAAAAAATGAAACCAGAAAATAATTCCTGTAAATGTGTGGAAGATAAAATATTAAGACTGAAGAATGGTTTTATTCGACAGATATTACATTTAATTTATTCTATTTTTTAAAACTACCATAACATTCTGTAAGCAAAATATTTGTTTTGCAGGAAAGAGAGGGATATGTCCAAAATCACAAAGAATCAAATAAAATGCCTAAACAATGTATGTCATGTTTCCACAGGCAGACTTATTCTTTAATAATCACTGTAATAATCTACTTCAAACATTCTGAGTTTTGCTTAAAATATAATTAATTTTTAGCACCATGTCCAGCTCATTAGATACAATTCTCCACATGCTCTGTCCAATTGTTTTTATAAGATTTAAAATTCCTTAGGAGTTAAAGAACATTTCCAGAGACTGAAAGAGAAAAGAAATCATTTCAGACCCTATCCAACACTGAGCTAGTCCAGACACAAAAGGCAGTATACTAGGCGGCTATTTAGTCAGTTTCTTTATAGTTCCTGAACCCCTAGTGGTAACATGTGAACTTTGTTCCAATATTTTCTTTACCTCACCAGACAGCAAAACACACTACCAAGATAAAAAATTAAACTGATAAAATCATCAGTGAGAGTAACAATAATGAAGTTGATGAAAGGAAATGTAATTTCTCAAATATTCATATCTTGCTGCTATACATGTGACAGTAACTGGTACAGAAAAGAATTCATTGCTCCTGACTTCACAGCTTCTCTGTACAAATGTTGCCTTCCATTCAAGTGACAGAGTCTATTTAAGCCTGCTTTCTTTTCTTAGTGAAACTTCAACTTTCCAGTCAGGAACCTTCTCATTCCTACATATCCCTTGCAATAGCAGATACTACTAATCTGATACTTTGCTGAGTAGCCTCTTGTTGGCATCATTCCTCTGTGTGAGATCCCCTTGGCACAATCACATACATGAAATTATACTTTCTACACAATCTCAACAGCAGTTGGTAACGAAAAGATGTCTGAGACGGATAAGGAAGATAGTTTTTTCATGGGTCTGAACTCACAATTTTTCATTATGAGATCTGTTGATTCTTAAATGATACTAGCTTACACTAACCATTAAGGAAACGAGAAAAGCAGGTAACTGTCAAGATGAATGTTGGCCTCCAGATGCTATTTCAAAATTATCTGATATTTCTAAAGCTTTAAAACTACAGCAATACAAACCAGATTTATGGAAAGAAACACTTTATGTGTGCCATCTGAAACACTAAATAATTCTTGGTCAGACTGAGAAGACTTTTTTATTGCAATAGATCAGTTTCTTTTCCAAATATATTAGAGTACTTACCAGCTGTAAAGCTGTAGAGCAGTCTTCTGTGATTTCAACAGTCTCAAAAAGAATTTGATGCCTGCTTCTGCTAGTTTTATATCTGTTTTGGGAAGATGTTTCCCTTAGACATCTTCCACTAACTGCCACAAAGACTTGTACAATAATCCAAAGGCAAAATAGTAACCTTCTTTTCTAACACAAAACTTATCTGAATCCCCTCTGCCTTCTCCCAGTGGAGACAGAAAAACAGTAAATAGGAGGAGAAATCTCCTTTGTTGCCTTAAGTGCCGGTGTTGGCTCGGGTAGAGTTAATTTTCTTCATAGCAACTGGTATGGGGCTATGGTTTGGATTTCTGCTGAAAACAGTGTTAATAATTCAGGGATGTTTTCATTCCTGCTGAGCAGCGCTTACACGGAGCCAAGGCCTTCTCTACCTCTCACACTATCACACCAGTGAAGAGGCTGGGGTTGCATAAGGAGTTGTCAATGCTAAAAGCTAGACATGGCTTCAGGAGACTGGTTTTAAACTCTTAAGTACTTCGTTCAGTATGTCAGGGCAGGAGATTGAACCATAAAAAGCACATTTTTGTTTAAACTTAATACAAGACTCCTCTTTAAACTCTGACAGAAAGTTAACTTAGTTGCTGCCTAGAAACTTTGTATCACTCCTGAATGCAAGGCTTAGAGAAAAACCCAGTGGTCATTTTGTATTTTATACAAAACTATAAAAAATACTTTGCTTTAGCACAAGGAAATGCCTGTCACTATACAGAAGTTACCTGTTACTAGATTTTCTCTGTAGCGGCCTTCCCTGCTATTAAAAATATTTAATGCTCTGCAACAGGCAAAACACTGCAGATGCTGCACTGTTTTTCCTGTCATTTAGGCCACATATAACATACAAGGCTTTGTCGAATTAATCAACAAAATTAAACAAGAACATCCATTCTTATTTCTGTCTTTATTCAGCTAACCCTGCAGAAAAAGACAAACAAACAAACAAAAAAAAAAAAAGATAGATCTGTGACCACAAAAACTCTTATTGCAGTGGTTTAGGTTAAGTATCCCTGCCCATGGCAGGCAGTTGGAACTAGGTGATCTTTTAAGGTCTCTTCCAAACAAAACTGTTCTATGATACTATGATAACCCTTTTCTGTCACTGCTGAAGTTATATTTCATGTCCCAGATTTCCGATCTGTAAAAACAATTACCTATAAACCTATCTCAAAGTTATTAGATAGATATTATAAAAAAGTTTTTCTAAAACCACCCCATGAAATGGAGTCTGGGAGATCACATCAGTGCATCTGTATACAGGAATTCCTGTGGGAATGGTGATCCGTATGACAAGAACAAGCTTTACAACAGTTAACAAGACTCTTGTGAAAAGTGCAATCAATGCTTAAGTCACAAACTGCAAGAAGCATAACAGATGACAGAGCTGCATAATGGCCCACTGAAGAATATATTGCATGTAAAGCACAGAATCTTAAAGCAATTTAAGAATTTCTGGATTTGTAGTGTGCAATTATTCATGTCTTTATATAACAAACATCAGAGAATCACTGGTAAAAATTGGGCTACTGAATAACACTACTTCCAGTGCGTGAAGAATTAAAATATTCAGGATTTCCTGAGGTTAGGCCATTCACCATACATTTACAAGCAATTATGCTTAATGGAAAGGACAATTAAGGGTCTCCCAGAGCAGAGCAATAACAAAAAATACACATTTTGAAATGAAAATCCATCCTAATTCTTTGGCATTATAGTGGACAAACTGCTGTAGGAAATGCGCTGTTGATGAATACTGTGATTAGGTAGCTACTAAGCAAGATCACATGTCAATTTTACCAGGGAAGATGGCTTTTACAGTGCTTTAGTTGAAGTTCCTGAAAATACTTTTACATTCTCCTGTACACAAGTGAATTTTATCTTTCACTCACTATGAAAGATATCATTTGGATTTTGGTTCCATGGAGAATCCTACCCTTCTAAACTCCCTTGATTTCTTGAGGCCTCCCAGCTGACATGAATTTCACACCATGTTGGGAAACCTAGGTCTTAAATTCTGTGCATTACAAATTTTTTGAAAAAAGTCCACTGCCTTTTAGCTTTAGTTTAGTTGATAGAAATCACTAGAACCCCAGATTCTGTATAATTTTGGTCACTTTTGGTATGGAGAATTCCATTCACTGATTCTGCAGGTCAAACTATAATATTCCTATGTTATTTCTTTTACATGAGATGCCCATTTATTTAAGATGCAATTTACCTAATCCCTTGAAAATTATATCTTAAAAATATTTAAGCACATCCTGATAATTGATACAATTTAATAAAGGTTTGTGTCTGTTACCTTTAAAGACGATTTGGTCCGAGGTTCTGTTTTCTGCCTGGTAAGCTTGTTTTGAAGAAGCAATGACTGATCTGTACGAGCATCATAATTTCCATGTTCTGAATCATCTGTGTATGTGTCTTTTTCCTTTCCTGTGCCTGAAGGAAAAACAGAAGAAAACAGTGGACTCATTTTAGGTTACAGAAGAAAGAAACTAACAGTATTGTTAGAGCCAGAGTTGAATATTCATTTTAGTTATCCAATTTTTAATAACTTTTAGTCTATCTCTTCTTGCAAGTTTTTTACTTGAAATGTCATCATCTCTGTCTTAAGCTAGAAGTGACTTCTCTTTTTAGTAGAAGGCCTATATAAACATTTCTTTTACCATTCAAATAGAAAAAGCCCACAACATTCTTTACATTACCTAAAAAAAACCCCAAACAACCCAACCCCGACGCAATATAAAGCAAATATTCAAATGTTTTTGTGCTTGACTTACACTCGTCCAGACTCAGAACATGTTGTCAAATAGGAAGGTGCATCTTGCAGACCTGAGTAACCTCTCATGCTTTAAATTTAAGCAAGCAATCAAAATGCCTGATGGGCCTACACTCATGATGCTCATATGTGGATACAGTATTTAAAAATTTGCATATTAAGGTGACCACTCGAGAACACATTTTAAGAGGCGTCACTATCAGTGGTAGAAGACAATTAACACCATGAAGAAAGTGTTTACATTGGATTTTTAATTGCTCAACAGAAGTTTCTATTAAAACTTGAGTATCCAAAGAGAGCTGCAGATGGCTGAGGACCGTCCTCAAAGCTTACAAAGATCCACTCTCACAGACTAAATTTCCAGCTGAATCACCACTGCAGGCAAGTTAGAAGGACTCAAGTCTCTGAGTCATCCTACAGCCTCTTTCAGAAGGGAGACATTTTCCAGCCATATAATTTCCTTGCACATTCTCCATCAAAAAATCATGACAATACTTACCATACATACCCATCAGGGGTAAAATGAGGGGTAATGTCTGTGCAACATTGGACCGTGTAAGTTATAATGAATGCTGGAAAATGGTTAGTCTTGAAAAAATATTTTAAAGATGAAAAGTATGGAATATTTATTACCATACAATTATATCTTGGACAAGTTGAAAATAGATACTCAGACAAAAAAGTTATCCACAAATACTGAGTTAAGTTCTCATCTCAGCTTTCACATCAACCTGGGAAAAGTCAGGGGGACTGGGAACAGCATTTAGTCCAATTATTCTAAATACTACATAGATGCCAAGAAACAAGTCGTGGTTGCTGTGGGAACCACAGTCTTGAGCTTCCCAAATTTTATATTCATAACAGCTCATCTGCAATAACAAAGTATCTTTAATAAGCTGTTCAGTTAAATTCTCCACAATAAGTACTACAGAAGAGAAACCCCAAACAACAATTATCTCACATAGCCTAAATATTTCTGAGATGGAACATTACACTGGAACATTTACCAAGGGCTGTTCTTTCTGAAATTGAGCTACCTGCATAATGATTACACAAAATGAGGCCTTGGTAATTTGTGATTTTGATATTAACCTCAGTACATCTGTGGAGGGATTTCTTAACGTATGAAATAGCCTGTTTTAATCATCAGAGCACCAACCTCAGGGATTTTATTTTAAGCAATGTTTTAATCTTAGTATACAGGCTACTCTCTGGTCCACAAAAATGAATGCAGCAAAAAGACTGTGAAGTAGGTTTCAAGTGGAGATATACAAAGTAGAAAACAGGATACTTAAGCAAGATTTTATTCATGGCCAGATGTGATGAGCTCTCAGCTTTAGTAAAGATCAAGAGCTTGTAACAGAAGCCAGTAAAATGAAGAGACAGGACTACAAAACCTGAACTGAAATAGGACATTTAAGCAAAAAGACTCTACTTGTATTAAAAAGTCTATTTTTATGAGGGAAGTTTTAGCAGATTAGACATTATAAGCATACTTAATACTAAAAAAAAAAAAAAAAAAAAAGCTTTGCAAAAATACCTAATCTTTTTTCAACTTTTTAAAGCCACGAAACAAGCTTTCCCTTAGCAGTCAACATATTTTTACCTGCTAAGCTTTTTTTATGTTTTCAAGGACACAGCTTTGAAGTATAGCATATATTTTCCATTAAAAAAATATAAATTACCACCTTCCACCTAGAGATACCTGATATCTCTGTCTGAAATGTAGCACAAAAGGGTTTTAGCAACAAAGAACACCGTAAAAATACATTAAGAATTAAAGAGGTGCATTTCTTACATAAAATTGAACAATACTTCTTACTATATCTCTGAGCAGCTGATGACTTATTCTATGCACCTAAAGCAATGTCCCACAAAGTAAAAAAGGGAGGAAAGAAGGAATGAAAATTAAAACACAGCATTTAAACACAGTACTTGAATAAACATTTGTTATAACTGTATGAGAGACATAGCACCTAATTCATATTTTAGAACTATCTTCAAAAAGTGCATTTTTCTTAACGTTCATGTAGTTTGAGACATTAACGTTAACAAGACACCTAAAGTGTTCTTTGTAGATACTTTGAATAGACTAGTGCCATTTACCTCTTCTGCAGCATGTATTTTAGAAAAATCCGTAATATAAATAATTATGCTCAAGGTAAAAATTCAATGGATTACAACATATCTCTATACCAAAAGAGGTTAGAAAGAACAATTGCAAAGTGTGTGTGTTTTAGATGGCTCATTTTGTTTCTTAAACTGAACTTTCTTGAAATTCCTTTTGATTAGTTTTAAAATTTTTAAAGAACAGAGAATGAAACAAGCTGGGTTTAGGAAAGAGCAGAAATGAAGCTTTGCCACCAACAGCATTGACTATGGATTTGTATTTTTCTACAATGGGGTGCTTTTCCTGTAAAAATGTATACACCACTTTTATTAAAAAAGAAAGTCTCTCTTCCTTAATTTTCCCACCCATCAAGCCAAAATTACATACTGTTAAACTTACAGAACCTGAATTAACTTGAGCTGATTGTTCCTAGTATCACCAAAGCTTATCACAAGACAGTAATTTAACTCCTTAAGTCTTTCTTCAGTAACTGCAGTTTCTAAACTTGTGTAACATTTTTATATATTTGTCTATAAAGTAACACTATTTTCTGCCATCATTTCCTCCATAATCTCCATTATTTGGCTTTGCATTTTAACTGCCATTTTGCTGATGTATTTGAGTTATTAAGTTTTAATTAATATAACTTGTGGTAGAGAGCTTTTTGAAGTGTTGTCACATAAAAACTTTTATTTAAAATAATCATTAAAGGCTGAATTTTAAATAAAGATGAGGATATTAAATCAGAGAAAAGGACTACAGCTTCTAATTCCAGAGGCAGAGACTGAATCATATTTCAACGAAGACAATGTGAACTCCACTATTCAGTAAGTCAAGGACTTCTCTTTAACTAGGTACGTACTTAAAGCAGATTCTCCCATATCTATATTGTGAGCACAGCTGAACATGTAACTAAGTAATGCGTACCTTCAACCTTGGATCCACACTCAAGTATAAAGTAATTTTAAAAAGATTCAAGAATTAATCAAGCAGATAACAGATGTCTCCATCCCAGTAGCTGCTTTGTTTTGCTATCTTGTAATATGGAGACATGATGAGTGACTTCAGCCTTCATACATCACAAAAACCTATCTCCACTTGCTGACATACAATTTTGCTATGCTTGATACATGACATTAAGATTTGCCCTAAGGGCACTTGCAGGATAAAATGTAGTAGAGACTTTCAGTTCTGGGAGTCTTTTACTTCACCATGCAGAAGCACTTTGTTTAAATATTGATTTCTAGGTCCACACTTCGCATTTCCATTTTGGGGTCTTAAATGCTTGCCTACAATTCTTTCCATCATACTTGCCTAAAGGGCCAAGAGTGCATTTTATTTATAACAGTTAGAGGAAGAAAGCACCCGTAACATGCAATCCATCAATATATTTCAGATACTTGCTTTTCTGTGCCAGTTATTCCTCAACTGCAATGTGTATGTGCATTAGTATTAAGATTATTCCTAAATAGTTTCTGTTTCACACTGATATGATGACTCCTGACTCACTTCTTTAAGGCTTTACACATTTGCAAATGGGCCTTGAAAAGCTTTCGTAAGAAGAAATTATTGGTCAATAAATTAATCCCCTTTTGTCCTAATTTTAGTTCTAGAAACAGCAAATAACCTGGAAAAGGATATCACAGGATATCACACCTGGATAAGTGGCATTGTGATGGATTCACATCTTATTTTATTCTGCTGTGTACCTGGAATACTACATTATATGCATAACATGAAAGGTTTTTCAGTTACCTATGTATGTGTGTTTAGATACCAAAAAACTACCATAACAGACAAGCGCAGAGCTTTCTTAATGTACAATTTCTCATGACTTTTCAGACAGTGATAACAATTATACAGAGTATTTCTAATTTTTTAAAAAGGGGAGTCAGGTATTATGGCTGTTTGGAGGAGTTAAGAGGGTGTACAGAATCGCAACAGGCAGATTAAATGCCTAAAGCTCTTTGATATTTTGAACCTCAATATTAACTCCAAAGACTAATCCTTCCTATGTTTTGGCAAGCACTATGTTCATAACAGATCACAGCTTTTCCAGCCATGTTGCCAGCTCTACAGGCAGGAACAAGCTCTAATATGGAAGATGGAGAATTCCCTCACAGACCACGTATAGGAAAAACTGACCTAATGCAGCTTTTCAGCCATCTCACAACACAGAAGAGATGTGACAGCCCTTACCTTCGCAGGTATTGCCTAAGGAACACAAGCTTCTGAACAAATGATTCTAAGAGTCACAATGGAAACATCACATTTCTGTCAAAGCAGAAACTGAACCTGGCTTTCTTGAGTCATATCCTCTGTGATTTTTCAGCCCCTCCTTTCATGTCAATATTGTATGTATTGCATAGGTAATTCTGTCCATTTCGGTTTATCATAACATCACTTAACTAAAATTCACTTTCAAGGTCTTCTGTAATTAAAAGATGAAAGTTTTTATCATGCAGTCATGCTGACACTTTGTTGGATTGTTAATTTTGATTCAGGTCTTAACTTCTCAGTTCACAATGTTGCACCATAGCATTAAATTAAGGGCATTTCTTATACATAAGCTTTGTAATAATTAGAATCAAAACACATGAAGACTACAAGGCTATAGAAATATTACGAACTACATCATTCATGATCAAGTTCCTATGTAGGAAGGATTTAATTTCATGTTAAGAAGGATTAGCTGCTATGCATAAATCCCTCATAATTAACCTAATTCACAAAATAAAAAAAAAACAGAACTGAAAAAAGAATAATTTAATTATTTTGATTTATTTGCTAATGAATGTTTATTTGTCAAATAACTTAAAATCAGAAACTCATATCTAAAACCTGAATGTCAATTTGTATTGGTTATATTAGGCATTACTCTTTTTTTACATCTTATCTGAAATTAAATATTTCAGCCTAACAATTAGGGCAGATTCTCTAATTTCTGATTGTAGGGTCTGCAGAAAGCTACTTCCACATGCAGAAAGCTACTTCCACATGCAGAAAGCTACTTCTATACTTACTTTTTTTAGTATGAGCAAATTGGATTTTTAAGTTAACAAGCAGATTATCAATCAGATTCGCAAGTCATTCTCCTGGTCTAAATGGATTTCCAATATGGCTTAACTCCTGAGAAATCTCGATGCCTCAGGCACAGAATCACAGAATGGTTAGGGTTGGAATGGACCTTAAGTTCATCTAATTCCAACCATGTATGTGATAAAATGGACTTTTAAAGGCATTAATTAGGAAGAAGTTATTGCCTGTGAGGGTGGTGAGGTGCTGGCACAGGTTTCTCAGAGGAAGTGGAAGGTGTCCCTGCCCATCGCAGGGGGTTGGAATTAAACGAGCTTTAAGGTCCTTTCCAACCCAAACCAGTCTGTGATTCTATGATTAATCTGAATTATAATAAGAAATCCCTTTTGTAAATCTCACAGTGCCTGAAACTGAACGTAAAAAAAAAAAAAGAAAAGAAACCTGGCAACACCAATGATAGTAATTTTAACAACAGAAGGGGACATAGTAAATGGAAAAACATGTAATGTATCAGTCTGAATACTGCCACTGTCCTTCTAATCCTTTTGCTAAATCCAAAGGGTAATTCGAGAAAAGATCAGACCATTCAGTGATGTATTATTTACTGGTTTTGTGAGCTTTTACACCTTAGACAGTTCCTTTTCACCTGCACCATGCATTAGAAGAGAGCATTTATCTCAGTTGTGGCAGGAAAAAAAGTTCTCTTCCTAGAAGACATGAGTTATTACTGAAATAAAGTAAAGCAAACTCTCCTGCAAATAATGTAAATTCGCATCAGCTTAACTCGAGTACTTCAATGAAAAACTGCTAAATTCTTTTAAAATCATTCAATTGATTTCTAAAGCAAACTCAAAACTCCAAAAAGGTATGTTGTAAGCACTTCCTATAATTTTAACAGAGATTACTAAAGAGGACTTTTCAACTAACTTTCATATAACCTTCAAACAACAAATAACCTTCATCAAAATTGCTTACATTCGGATTTCTTTTAGAAAAGATGGCCAGCCAGTTCTGGGATCGTTCAAAGATAAGGTTCTCTCCCTTTATGCATATGACAGCCTTCAGGGGAAATAAAGCATTGTTTTTAAAATATACCAATTAATGCTTCTTCATACATGCGTGTGCGCACAGAAGTGTGCATATACCAGTGGAGCAGCTCGTAGATTATCTAACACATTAATTAACTTTAATGTATGCCAAATTCTTTTATGCTGCTAGAATTTATATAAAAAAAAGTTCTAGAGGAAAACAATTTTTTATTAAGGTGACTCTCTGTAGCTACTATGTGGCTCCTAGGAACAAATTATTCCCCACTTCCTTTTTCCAGCTACAACTAAAGCCATTAGCTATTATTGGTAGCTCCAGGAAAGATACAAGTTTAGCAACTGAAGTTAAAGTTTTTTCATTTAAAACCTGGTACAACCAAAGTAATTGCTGGGCATGCCTTTCAGAAGAAAAATAAAGTACAGTAAAAACAAAATGTAATATAAATATGCATCTATGTTATTCACTGATGTTTTTAAGCAAGTATCCACAGGCAAAAAACTTTGAAAAATATAAGGTTGAATTCCCTTTGACAGAACGAATGTCAGATCTCCGAGTGTCATTGGTGTGACTGTCTAATGTATTAAAAGTGGATGACACTGGAATTATACTGTTGCACAAATGAGTTCAGAATTTAACATCCAGATTCTTGTGTAACACGAATTTACACATATCCACAAATACAACAGAAGTATTTTAATTTTTCATGTATTTGCTTCTTAAGAGATCCTAACAATTCTAAGAAAGTACAAAGAACATTTTTCCTATTTTGCTAAATATATGCCTTTTAGGTATTTGTGACTATTGCATCAACATGAGAGAGTAGTCCAAGTAATTCCTGTATCCCAGGTATATTCTTGTTACCTAAAATACTACACTGATACGTAGCCTGGATGCCTCTGTCGTCTCACATCAGCATCATCTTTGACATCTGGCATCAAAGACTATACACCTAAACAAGAAATACTTCTACTGTGCCTATGAAAATTGCTCTGAAGTCTTGACATTTCATACTAGAACAAAAACTTCTGGCATCTTTCAGGAAAAAAATTCAAGTATTGCCTCAAGACAGTCTGTAACTTCATGTTATGAAGATGGTCTTTTCTGTACAATTCAGTAACTGGAACAAACCTTAGTCTCTCTCTTTCCTAACACAGCTTCAGTGGAAGGGTACTGGTTGCTCTGCAGTGGTCTCACCCATGGCAGAAATCCTGCCCCCCCTCCTAGCCTTGTATAAATAATCCTGAAAAGGTCTTGAAAAAACTGGAGTGTTCTCATCAAAAAAGCTTATTCAGAAAATTCCCCCACGTGTATGCTTTATAGGATTTGGCTAGTTACTTGCAGCTATATAAGCTGACAAAAATGATTGTGTTGAGTTGTCATGAATAAATTCACTGTAATTAGCTATTCACTAATTACATTATATTGGTTAGCTGGCATATTCCATAGGTAAAAAGACATTTTCTTAACAGTCAAAAAGCAGGAATCTTTCACTCATTTGATAAGTAAAAATATTAAAATAAACTGCAGTAGAGCTGGAGGGATTAACATTCTTTGGTGAAGTGGCAACTCCAATCTTATTTGTGAACTCAAGTCCCAACAAGTGACAAAGGTCACTTTAACCAGAACTTTACACTCTTCCATAATGCAAATATACAGGAAAAAAACACTTTCAAGGAAGTAGAAGCAACAACATGATTTTTGCTCTGGACTGAACACCAAATTCTATGACCACTTTGAGAAATGGAAGGAATAATGTGTTACTTAATGTCCAGATCCAAGCAGTAGGTGACTTCCACCGAGGTAAATCAAAAAGCCCCGATCGTAACCTTCAATAAGCGGAAATTTCCACGAAGCTTTGGCTAACACCAAGCATTCCATCTGAAACCTCATAGCTCATGTAAATATGTTACAGAACCTCAATGCATGTAACTTCGCTTGAATTGCCTGATTCTTCAAACTAGAAACACTACTTACCAGCTAAAACTGATAGAGGATAAAGAATTTAACTCCGTAACACCCTTGAACCCATCTGCCTGTGTTAGCAGTAACAAAGGTGTAAAACATTGTCTTCTTACTTTGTAAGTTAAACAGACACATGGACTTATCTACAGTCAACTAAAACAAAAGAGAAACTTTCCACACAAGTTGCTGTTATGATGCTTGTTAATCCCTTTCTCACAAGACAACAGATTGTCTAAAGACACAATACTGGAAGAGGAAAAAGCCATTTGGCCTATTTTATGTACAGTTCCATGATGCAGCTTAATTAGGAATTCACCACATGCACTTAACTCAGCATTCTTTTCAGGTTCTCGGGAGAGCAGTTTGGAAAGGTTTACTAATAAGATGATAGCCATTAATCAGGCGATTTTGCAAACTCAATCAAAATGCCAGAGTACTGACTAAAAAGCAGCAGTGCTGCAGCATTTTCACCTGTTTGGTGATCAAGGTTTAAGCAGCAAGATTCCTTTTTTTTTTAACCCTCCAGATTCAGGGTAAAATCTGTCTCTTCAAAGAGCATAGCTGAAGTCAGAAAAGGAGAAACATCCACACCGAAGTTTAATACAATAAAACATAGAACCGGATATAAAAAAGCCTCAAACTGAAGGAAATTATAAACAGTGAGATTTTCAGATACCTGTGCTTGCCTACCAAATGAAACCAATTACACTAAAAGAGTGCAGTAGCTTCAACTGGAACCTTACTTAGACACATGATTTTCTTAAACAATCTTCATGCCAAATTTTCGGTCTGTGTCATGATTTTGGAACCTTTTGATTTTGTTTTGGAGGACCTATCAATTTCACTCACATTTCCAGTTGCAACCCCTTTGGAAGACCTTGAAGAACCTCTTAGCTAGCATGTATTTCGGGCGTCAAGAAAAATCAATGTTAAAACATGTGAGAGATGAGCAGAAATAGCTTTCTGAAAGCACATCTCTCTCCTTCAGCATGAAGATCTGATTACTAGTTTGATGCTACACTGACTGTGAGTAAGAAGTTCCTTCACAGTACTTGCACAAGGTGCAGCAGTATCTGTGTGTAATTCACTCCAATGGGTAATAAACGGCCAGGGAATTTCAAAATTAATTAAATTTGGAACTTGCAAATTACCAGTTGTGTTTTTATACACAGATTCATTTTGCAGTTGCAAGGATGGAACTATTAACTCCTTTCCTATTTTCTTTGACTTAATTAAAGCATCAAAATGGCATTAATGAAGGTACAAATATGTCCCAATTACAGCTCCTATTCTGCATTGTCAGGTTTAGTTTTTTGCCAGGCTGGAACACTTTTTATACATGAGTATCTAAAGCAAACATACACAAATATATAAAGCAAAACCAACAACACAGCAACTGCAGCCATGACAATACTGAATAGTATGACTATACAGGAATAATAACCAGCAAATAATAATAACAACCAATTCAAAGACATTCTAAGTAACTGTATTATGAAAAGATTGTTATGAGAAAAGGTTACACTGAACGTATGAAAAAAACCCAACTTCTCTGTCTTTAGTCTCTATTCACTATTAGTCCAAAAGGTGAGAAAGTATCAGGAAATCTAAAATAGCATGTATTTCTTTAGTCACATTTAGTGTTCACTTTCAAAAACCTGGCAGTTGAGGGAAAGTATGGTCTTTCCACATTTAAGTACTGCAAGTGTAACCAAAGAATCATTAATTTATTATTATTATTTGAGTTCAAACACAAACTTACCTAAAAACGGATCATCATATTCTGTATTAGACAGCTTAAGCAAGTTGTTTTCCAAAGTCTCCATCACTTTAGCTGAAATAAATGCAATATTCATATCAGCATTCATGTGCATTTTTTAAGAAAAAAGTTTTAAACTTTTTAAAGCTGTCAGTGACTCTCTCCATGCTACTCTTCCCTGATTCTGCTCATGAATGAATGCATCTGCTCCTGCATTTTCATACTTAAAGACATTTCCTGCCAAAAGCCTAATATTTATTCTCTCTCTTCTGGACAAACTACAGAAACCTTTATGCTATTCTGCAACATACAGGAGCACCTTCTTGTCTGGTTTTCAGTAAGAAGGGGAAAAAAGAAAAAAAAGAATAGCTTAAGCCTCACTTCAAACATTATAGAGATTCACTCAAGAGCTTAGTACCATAGTTCTTCTAGCTGTCTAGATGCCAAAAAGGTCTCTCCAACAAACTGCAGATATCTAGTCAAATCAAAGCTTATCAGATGCCCTTATATTCTGAAAGATTATATTTAAGATACCACAGGACATCAAGTCATGTTCCCATATATCCCTTTCATTCCCAGGGCTGGAACAAGCTCCTGAAAGAGAAAAACCTCCTACCTCGTTCTGACACCACATCCACTGTAGCTGTAGATGTCCCTGCACTGAGAGGCTGAGGTCGGGGCTGTGGCTGCACACGATTCGGCTGCAGAAAAGAAGAATGCTTGCTCAGACTTTGAGGATGTGTTTGGCTCTGGGCTAGGCATGGCATAGATCTTCGAGATGGTTTTAATGGATGCTCTTTCACTGTCTCACTCTTGCTTGTATTCATACCTGAAAAAGCCAAAAGAACAAGAACCTAAGCTCTGCCATATTATGCAAATGGCAAAGAAAGATGGCTAATTATGAAAACGCAGGGTGATTCATCCATTTAATTCTTCACCTACCTTTCCATCAACATCCCACAGTTGGAATTCAAAATGCTCTAAACTGTGATATGTATGTCATAGTCATCTGGAAGCAAACGACAGCACTGTCATCCACAGTATTATTGCTAAACAAAACCTTAATTCAGTAGCAGAATTGAATAAAATCCATCAAACAAGCCAACAAACAAGCCAATCAAAAGCAAGCAAAAGATATTCAGAAGCTTCCTGCAGGATTCATGAACACCCTCTCTTCTGAGATGGAGCTGTTTGTGAGTCCTAATAAACCTATTTACCGTTTCTAGTTTTGTCTCCTGGGACTCATGGCACTCAGGGGTTTTCCTGTGTGTTGCCTGGCTTTAGGTTCAGATACCGAGATACTGACAGAGGCACAAGTCAGCTGTGTGGTATCAGTTACTCTGTCATTTGCAGCTGCAGCACTATGAAAGTGTTCTCATTAGTACTAGTTTAATTACACTAAGCTACAGAAATGTAGACCAGAAACAATTTAATGGCACTCAAATACACACACTCACTTGAAACTAGGTATTTCATAAAGGAACAGAAACGTAAAAAGAGACCCCATGTAAATCTGCAGAAAGTCCTGAATATTGAAAATATTATTGTAACATGCACACGTGATTAAAACAAGCAGATTTTGGCTTTTTTACCATTCTACTATCCATCAAAGGCTAACAGGAGGTAACCTGGTACTCGTTTTTCCCTGTGTGAGTCAAGTTTATTCCTTGAAAATCATCATATTCCCACTTAGCATAAAAAACACTATTATTTTGAGTATTCTTACTGTTCTCACATGGGCTTTCTAGTGGAAAAATATAGTAAGCTCATCAGCTACACAGGTCTCCAGTACCCAATTCCAATTAACAAATATTAACACATCTAAGTTTGACTGTAAATAACATCACATTTTAATAAGATAAAAACTGATATCAAAAGTCATTTTTTTCAGAGAAAAAAGGATCAGTTTACTCCTCTGTTCAGCTCTTGCTGACCTTCAGACTCTGTTAACTGTTTTTTATTACTGCACTAACACACACTAGAACTTAACGCTACTTGCAGAAGAACCTTGGCTACTTACTACTATAAGGGATGGTGAGGCCCTGGCACAGGTTGCCCAGAGAAGCTGTGGCTGCCCCATCCCTGCAGTGTTCAAAGACAGGCTGGACAGGGCTTGGAGCAACCTGGTCTAGTGGGAGGTGTCCCTGCCTTTGGCAGGGGCTTGGAACTGGATGAGCTTTAAGGTCCTTTCCATCTCAAACCATTCTACAATTCTCTATTAACATACTGAAATTGAATTAAAACCCATAAAACTGGCAATATGATTTTTTTTTTTTTCCACTGAAATGACAAACTGTAGGTGTAGCAGGTATAATACTGATTTTATGGCATTCTTGCTAAAATGTAGTATAAGATTTTTAAACCCTTAAATCACCTGACATTGTGCTACAGTGGTTAAAAATGATTCAGTTTTCAATAGAGTATGCACAATTCCAGGACACTTTGTTTGTATGACTGTTTGTCTCTGTTCTGATTGTGCTAATTATTTACATTAAGAAACATGTAACTACCCTTTCAAGATGATAATTTTCTCAATATTCATCCCATTTAAATACCATTTTATATTTCTTCTGCAAATCTCAGGAATTTGTCAGACAACTGTAATTTGAACCTGTCAGTAAAAAGGGCCACAGCTATCATTACCCATAAATATGCTCACTATTGAACTTTAGTAATTACAAATATATATATTTCTAAACATTTGCATTTGACAGATAATAAATATTTAATAATTATTACAGAACTACAATATGAATTTGCAACTGTGACTCTGCAGTAAATATGCCTCACACTGCATTCTGGTATTTGGCAGAAAGGATGGCTTACAGGCACTATTAAAACTTAAATCTCTTCCTGAGAGGTTCCTGCACCCTGTTAAATATTTACACTTTCCTTTCAAAGCTACAAAACTCACTGCCCCTTCACTATTAGATAAGTATCTTAAACCTTTTACCTATTGGGTAACTTCTGTGGAAAAAAAAAAAAAAACAAAACAACAAACCCCAACCAAAAAAAACCCAAAAAAATCCCCCCAAAACCCCAAACCAAAACCAACAAAACAAAAAAACCCAACAAAACAACAACAAAACTAAATAAAAAACATTGTAGAAGCACATGTGGCAACCCCCCCAAATTTCTAAGTCAGTGCAGTTATAGTGTAAAGCAGGGAACAAGCAGACAGACCGCAGGCAGAGCAGGAGGAACCTGTGAAGGAAGTGGATCAACTTGAGTGAGACCAGAGGAGACCCGAAGATGCTCCAAGGGCTGGAGTACCGCTGCTATGGAGACAGGTTGAAAGAGCTGGGCTTGTTCATCCTGGAGAAGAGAAGGCTTCAGGGAGACCTTATAATAGTCTTCCAATACCTAAGCAGGCCTACAAGAAATCTTGAGGACTTATTACGAGGGCATGTAGTGACAGGACAAGAGGGAATGGCTTTAAACTAATGGAGAGAAAATTTAGACGTTAGGCAGAAGTTCTTCCCTGCGATGGTAATGAGGCACTGGCACAGGCTGCCCAGAGAAGCTGTGGCTGCCTCACCCCCAGCAGTGTTCAAGGTCAGGTTGGACAGGGCTTGAAGCAACCTGGCCTAGTGGAAGGTGTCCCTGCCCATGGCAGGGGCTTGGAACTGGATGAGCTTTAATGTCCCTTCCAACCCAAACCAGCTTTGTGGTTTAGTTAATATGCTGGAGGGAAAGAATGCCATGCAGAGGGACCTCGACACACCTGTGAGGTGGGCTGATGCCAACCTTATGAAGTTCAACCATGACAAGTGCAAGGTCCTACACCTGGGTTGGAGCAATCCCAGGCACAGCTCTAGGTTGGGCAGAGAAGAGATTCAGAGTGGCCCTGCAGAGAAGGACTTGGGGGTGCTGGTTGATGAGAAAATGAACATGAGCCGGCAGTGTGCTCTCACAGCCCAGAAAGCCAACCGTATCCTGGGCTGCACCAAAAGCAGCGTGACCAGCAGGTCGAAGGAGGTGATCCTGCCCCTCTACTCTGCTCTTGTGAGACCTCACCTGGAGTATTGTGTGCAGTTCTGGTGTCCTCAACATAAAAAGGACAAGGAACTGTTGGAACAAGTCCAGAGGAGGGCCATGAGGATGATCAGGGGACTGGAGCACCTCCCGTATGAAGATAGGCTGAGAATGCTGGGGCTGTCCAGCCTGGAGAAGAGAAGGCTGCGTGGGGACCTAATAGCAGCCTTCCAGTATCTGAAGGGGGGGGCTATAGGGATGCTGGGGAGGGACTCTTCATTAGGGACGGTAGTGACTGGACAAGGGGTAATGGGTCCTTTCCAACCCTAACTATTCTGTGATTATATATGAGGCAGCTGAGCAAGCAGTGCTTTGCCACTGGGCAATTGCTTGTTGCAACTTGAAAATAAAATTTAAACAAAACCAAACATATTTGTACATATTTACCAAGGTCTCATGCAGCCCTCACTAATTCAGGGACTAGCTGCATGATTTGCAGCAATTATTAATTTTTCATTAAGCTTTAAATTGTTTACAAAACTAGAAACACAGTTTCAAAGACAAATGCATTGTACATGGGTATGCTGACCCCAGCCACCAGCTGAACACCATGCAGGCACTCACTGCCCCCGGGTGAGATGGGGATAGAGAATGGGAAGAGCAGAGTGAGAAAGCTCGTTGGTTTAAACTACGACACTGAAGTAAAGATTGTTTCAAGGAAAACCAAACCAAAACAGTGACGCAGTGGCAATCTGTCACTACCTCCCACAAGCAGACAGTTGCCTATCCAGCCTTGGAGCCCTGAGTCCCTCCCCACCCCTCAAATGTTATTGCTGACCATGATACTCTATGGCATGGGACATCCCTCTGGGCAGCTAGGGTGAGCTCTCCTGGCTCTGTCCTCCCCCAGCCCCAGCTGCTCCCCGTGGAGCAGAAGAGGGAAAAAGGGGCTACAATGCTGTGCAAGCACTGCTCAGAAACAACCAACACACTGGGATGTTAGCAACACTTTGATCCAAAACACACCACCATACAGGATGCTGTGAAGACAACTAGCTCCATCCCAGCCAGACCCAGCAGACAAATCCAAAAGTTAATGTCAGAGATTTTTGCTACTCTATTGTTGAAGTGCCTGAAGTTGTTCCACCAAGAACACCACAATGTTACTTCTGAGGGACTGCTGCCCTTACTGCCAAAGGGACCTATATGGAAACGCACCACAGAAGCAAAAGCACAGTCCCCAAAATATCTGGGAAAGCTTTGAGCAAGGATATTCACATAAACAAAGATTAGATATATAGATTAATATTCACCTTTACCAAACATACAACATAGAGTAAAAAAAATCCACAAAATAAAAATAAAAATCTGTGGTTTCAATGTGAAGGGAAACTAAATACTCTGCAGCATGATTTTATAAATCTTTGTCCTTTAGTGACATATATTACCTCTCTGACTGTGCTAGAAAAAAGTAATCTAAACATTTCTGCTGCTTGGAGTGACATGAACTTCCAAGGAATTTTCCCCATCAAAATCTGTGCCACTCAGCAAGTTTCTCTTGTCTAAACCTCAACATATTAGTCCACAAAGCAAATCCTTAGATTAGCAGGATACTCCCCATATTTAACTACAATAGCTGAGCTTTAAAAGAGCCTCTGATTTAAAAGCTCCCCTGAGCTCACAGAACATGCTTTGCTTTAATGTAAGTGTTGCTCTATCAAGAAATACAGAACTTCATTTGTCCACCTCAGACAGCACTTCAAGATCTGCAGCACAATATAACTGTTCTTGGTCAGACTGGTTAATTTAATAGGAGTTTAATGTACGTTCCTGATGCCTCAGAAGGTGCCATAGGTCTGTAAATAGATACAAGCAGAAAGAACTACACTTCTTACTGATACTGAAATGGACTCTGTGCCAGTGGAGCATGCAGTGACACTGGGCTTACAGCACTGAGGATGCTGCGTTCAGAAGAGAGCAGTGCTACATAATGGGTCTGCTATGCTACTTGCAAGGTTTCAGAGAAGTATTCTTTGTAATGTAAGTATTATTATTAAATATTATAAAGTATTCCTAAATTGACATGTTTTTTAGATCAAGTCTGTAATAGCTAGACAAAGCAATGGGTAATACAGAATATTATAAGTAATACATAAAAATATTTATTTTGTAATTGTTATGGATGGCTTTAATGATCTATTTATTAAGCAGCGATACACCATCGGTAATTACGGACCATGCCACATAGTTGTTATTATTGCTAAAATAGAATGCTTTTTGGATCTGTATTGGAGTCACTGTGTGCAGCAAGATGAATCATTTCAATATCTAAGAAACTCACAGAAATCCAAATAACACAGTCATTCAATTTCAACAACAATTTAAGTGATACATTAAAAAAAAAAAAGTATAATTCTTTTATGAGGCAGTGCCTCCATTAAAAAAAAAAAAAAAAAAAAAATAACTCCCTGTTGCTCACTCTCACTGTACCTCTGTGCCATTTCAAACAGATTTCTTAATGCCATGCTGCTTCTGCTTGGAGAGAGTCAAAGCAAAGTAACCTTGGAGTACATTTGCTGTTGCTCTGGTTGTATGATCTACCTTCATGATTCAAATTTAACAGGTTACTCTGCTCATGTGTCAGAGACCAGTTCTGTGATATGCTAGTTTTGGTGGCATTTGCTGTTGCATGCTAAGCCTTACCCAGCTCTGGCACACAAACAGCTTGTGGTTGACATCATTAACCAGGTCACTAAACTGATTTACTGAAATTATATTCCTCTATTCTCCATAGAAGCCTCTTCTCAAATCTCTGCCTTTCCAACTAGAACTTTGCTACACAGACCTTGATTGTTCAGGGATATTTTGATCTGCAACACATGTATCCATCTAGCAAAAACAGAATTCACGTGTTTTTTTCTATTCAAACTGAGATCGTTGCTTCTTTCCTTACAAAATACTGCTCTGCCACTTAGCAGGAGTATGGAAATAAGTATAGCATGAGCATAGAAATTTCTCATGTCGGAGACAAAGGTGGTTAAAGTTTATGGTTTAATGAGATCCTGCCTTTTATTTTAGCACTTCTGCCTTGGAAAGTGCTCTTTCCGAAGGGAAGCTGGGGATTCCCGTTATGTAGGCAAATCCCTACATGGCTGAAAGCCAGAACAGCCAGCTGTACTGTATCTTCTCATAGCTTCCTGGCAGAACAGGCAGGCAAGATGGAGCTGGAGCATTCCTGATTGCTAAATCGGTATGCACCATTTAATGCATACTCAATATTAGGCCAATCTAGAAAGACTCTAAATGAAGCCAGCTCACATACCTCCAGGTTTTAGCCATTAGAAACACAAAGAAAAAATTATCCTTTGCCTCATTCTGTGAAATAAAGATACAGCAACTTATTTACTACTAAGAAGAAAGAAAAATTGCCTTGCATTTACTCCTAATTTTAGAGGAGGAAAGTTTGACAGCTAGTCCACATGCATTGTTAACCCAACACTGGATGCGCCCTCAGCAAGGTTGGATTGGTGCTACTGCCCCTTTAATCCAGCACAAACATCATAGAAACAGTAGTAGCTACTATATACATCAACAGCATCAGCTTTGTAGAGATACAATATACAATAATCTTTACAATATCAACAACACACAGGTCTAAGCAACTACTCATTTCACCACAAGTTTGCTTGATAAAAAAACCTTCTTAATTGTAAAAAAACCCTTCTGTAAAGCGTTTGGCTTTGCGTACTATACATCACCAATTAAAATGAAATATCATTCATGAAATGCATTAAACAGACTGTGAAACTGGTAAATCTCAAATGCTTCTGTCAACAGCATCATCATAATTAGAATATCTTTAATCACATAAAATATGAACAAAAGCTTGCAATGGTTTTCATGACATTTAAATTTAATGTGAAAACATATTTCTACACTACCAAGTATAAAACAGCTCAGTTTTGAAGAGCATTTAGTTTTCAATACTCAACAGATGCAACAGGTACTTAAAAGAATTAGCTTACTTGGATTGGCAGCTGCAATCTACAAAAGGAAACAATTACCCTAGTAAATTCTGAGAAACCATAACCAAAAGGTACTTACTAATGAAAAAAATAATAAATTATTTCAGTGACAGCATAAGTTTTCTTACCTATTTGTAATACCTGAACAAACACAAAGGGTATTCAGTTCCATGTACTAGGCTTAAGTCAGGAATGGACCCATACTTTACTTTTTTATAGAAAAGGTAGAATCAGAGTGGGTAACTTCTGACTTTGTTTTATATTCTTACAGGAAAAGGAAAAAAACCCAACCAACCAACCCCAGCATCAACTATTCTCATTATATTATCAAACATACTTAAAAGGCCTCATCAAAATTGGAGAAAATGAAACAATCCTTTTCTTGAGAAGAAATCAGGAAAGACAACACACTAAACATGGAAGGAAACGGCCTTCAAAGATGAACCCTATTTCTCTTTAGTACTATCAGTTTATCATGAAAGCTTATGAATCCCAATCTTCTAAGAGTATTTTTTCACTTAACTGCCTTTTGCATTATGTAGTGAACAGGTCAACACAGAATCATAAAATCAGCTAGGCCAGAAAAGACTTTTAAGATCATCAAGTCTAACCTTAGACTGAATCCAACATTATTGCTACTAAATGCTTCAAATGTAGCAACTCGGTTGAGTATAACTCCTACCATATTCAAGAAATGAATCTTGAATAAGTCACTGTGATGGTATTTTTCAGTGTCATCCCACCACAGAAATAGCATTGATTTATGAGGGTGTTTATGAAATAATCGAGGTTTAATACCAATCATGCCTTTGAAGACTGCTGCCATTAAATACCATGATCTTACTTCAACCTTTTTAAGTATTGTGAGAAGATGAACATAAACAATCAAATAAATTGTAAAGGCTATACTCATACTAGCTTTTTTTTTTCCTCTCAAGTTAGAAATGTGAGAAATAACTTTCAATCCAGAAGTACAGCTAAAGTAAGGGAAAGGAATTGGTGAGATTATCTGAAAGTCCTCCAAGAAAACACACACACTGGCACTTAAATACATGGTTAGTTCAATTAGCAAGCTTCAGTTTCTCGTTTTTTATTTTATAGTACTTTACCCATTACATTAAGAAATAGAAAGCTATACTTTACTTATTTAGATAGCTATAGGTTTTGTAACCAGATTGCAGCCCCCCTTCTTTTTAATTATTTTTCTGATGAGCTATTTAGAAGGAACAATTTCTGTATAGCACTATAAGAAAAGCGTAATGGAACCCCATTAATATTTCAGCCTTTTTTCTTGACTTAACAGAAGAGCAGCACTTATCTTTCCAACAGCACTGTAACAACAGTAAACACATAGGCTTAAAAGTGACATTAGCCCTTCTGTCTACAGGCCTTCCATGGATGGTGATTTTCTTTTATAAATAGCTGCTGCCCCTTGCAAAAATAAAAATCCCTTTCTGAGACACTGTTTCCCAGGAAATGTCTCCAATTTCTGTACTGAAATCCTTATTGTTGGCCAGCACTCAATTTAGTTATAGATTCAGTCCTCATGACCTCTGCACGCTAGTGCAATGATGATTTTATATATACTTCCAGGTCACCTCTAAAAATACCAGCTAGGGTTAAAAATGATCCCTAGAGGACTCCACTGGAAAAGAAAAAATTAGGAAAAGTGATTCACAAGTTAAGTTTTACATTCATGCTTGGGTTGGCATTTGATATCTCCATTAACCTGGAACTCTCTTTAGACCATAGCGATACCATCTTCACCCAGGCATTTTCACTTTGTGCCAGGGGAAGGAAGCCAATACTGCAAGAAACCAAAAGAATTAAAGAACATTGGAGACATTCCTCCCATTTAAGTTCTGTTTGCAAACAGGATTCTGTTTCTGCAACTTTGATTGCAAACTCTTTTCCAACAGTCATGGCCTTATTTTTCTCATAATGATACCAAATGCAGAGTAAGCAACCACCAACCAACCAAACCCTCAAGCAGAGACCTACTGTGGCATTTTCACAGAGAATGAGAAACTGTTTCTTCTATTATCACAGAAACATAGAATAGTTTGGGTTGGAAGGGACCTTCAAAGGCCATCTAATCCAACCCCCCTGCAATGAGCAGAGACATCTTCAACTACATCAGGTTGCCAGAACCACATTCAGACTGGCCTTGAATGTCTTCAGGGATGGGGCATCTGTATACCTCTTGCACTCAGGCCAGTGTAGCCAAGATCTATTTCCTTGTGGACGCAGAAGGATATTCAACCACTGGAATTAAAAAACTGCATGCAACCTGCACAAACCTCTCCTTCTAAATACAGCAAGAGGTTGGCCTTGCTACCAAACAGTGCCTATCAGGATAATTCCTGTAATGATCAGCTGTAAAATTAAAATTAGGTCTGTTCCTTTAAACAGCTTTACCTTGATAAAAATATGTCAGGAACTCACAGGATGAGGGAAATAAAATAGAAAAAAAGGAGGCATCAACATATTTTCATTTGCAATTCAAAAGTGTATTGCTACAAAATGTAGGAAAGTTGTCCCAAATTATAGAAGTCAATCATTAAGATGCCAGTACTTAAAAATCACTGTATTGAAACATAACTGGAAATCTGATTTGGAGGGTAATAAAAATATTCATCTCCCTAAGATCCCTAAGCAGTCCTATTATAAATTATGCTTGCAGAATTACAAAAAAAGTAAGTCTTTGTTACAGGTAAATGTGTAGGCCCCAGTAGCTCTTACTTGAAGTCTTTTAGACCATGTATGGTGTGGACTGCCATGTACACTCAGGAAAACTGTTAGCATTCCCACCTTAGTACAGCTGCATTACCTACTTTGGAATCAACATGATCCAGCTACCTCTTCAAAAGAGTGGTTTGTACATCCTCATCTTTTACTGTTTCACCCTATTTACTTGATGAATAAATGAAAGCCTCAAAACTATGCTATCTTTGTATCTGAGAACTGCTTTGAGACTTCATTTTCTTATCTTCCCCACAAGGAACCTACTTTTAATGAAACAAATTTTAGTTTATGGATTTTGAAGATCATCAAAATGGAAATGAATTTTTTTTCCCCCTCTCCATAAAACCTGTATTCACATTGAATACAAAATGTTGTGTTTAGTACATCACCAGGAATGTAGGACTCATACTAAATTTAACATATTACAGAGTACTGTTCATTCTGTACAAAACTTTGAGCTGAAACAAGATTATACTTTCCTGACATTACCCATATTGTTGAGATGTACCCGAAGCATTTTTAAGTGTCTGATTTGCAGATAACAGCTAATACATTTGATCTTTCTTGGCAAAGGTGGGAGAAATACAGTTTCAGAGTTCAGACAAGCAGAGTGAACCTTTTTTGTCAAGGGGGCCTACTGGCCATTGAAAGCAAAGTTAAATGAATAGCTTTAAATAGTGGTTTAATTCTAAAACTTTATGCAACACCTTTATAAAGTTTACCTCCATTAATACTTGGTCTTATCTAACTTACACTTCAATTTCAATAGAAGTAAATTGGCCCCTGACTAATCAATAATACTTGAATGCAAATAAAGCAAAATATTTTTGCACAGAATTGAACATGGGAATTAAAAGGCTTCAGAAAGCTGCTGATTAGCCTGGAGGACTTCCAAAGTAGTTATAAACATATCTACCAGAAAACATTAGAAATCCAACAAAATAATGTCTTTTCTGCCCCAAACCCAATAAAACAGGAAATCTCTGGAAGGTCGTATCATCAAAGTAGCCTATTCCCTGGGCCTTGTTCTTGGAATTCTTCAGAAAATGCTTCCTCGCAGCAGCCTCAGGAGACCGGCTCTATAATTAGAGTTGATTTAGCAACAACATAATGAGGTTACAGAAAAAGACAAAGTGCATTATTGCCTTTTAATAGAGCAATATAGGGCTTAAATGCACCAAGCACAAAATGAATAGGCACCAAGGGTTTTGAGTCAGATTATAGTATTTGCTAGCCAAAGTAAAGAGCCAACAACTGGAGTGAACAGTCCAAGGCGTAAAACTCGAAATGGTAGTTCTTTCTCTCACTCGCACATCCAAGTGGCTCCATTTCCTTTTCACCTCAGGTGATGAAAGATCTGATAGCAATTCGCTCCTTTATGAGAAAGATGAATTGTTAAATGTCTTCATTCACCTTCTGTATGCTGTCATGGTTGGTCAGATTAGAAGTCAACAAGTTAGAAGCAGAGTCCTATGACCTAATTCAGGTTATAACTGATGCAACAATAAAGGTGTTCAGGTAAAACAAAAGGCACAGTATATTAGCAGGCCATGTTATTTTGTGTACTTCACTAAGACACAGAGGATAAAACACTGCAGCATAAAACCAGCTGTTGCTATTTGAGTGCAAATATAAATCCGACCTCAATGGTTAAAAATCATAAACATGTGCTGAAGGGAATACTGAATTTGATATAATACTACAGTACTATATCATAATACCTGCAATTATTGTGAGAAAAAGCATTCTCACTTTTGTGGATGTAGGGCTCCTTAAGGAGGCATAAAATGGTCCAAAGTAAACATACAACCTAAAGCGCAGTATCATAGAATCCCAGACTGATTTGGGTTGGAAGGAACCTTAAAGCTCATCCAGTTCCAAGCCCCTGCCATGGGCAGGGACACCTTCCACTAGACCAGGTTGCTCCAAGCCCCATCTAACCTGGCCTTGAACACTGCCAGGGATGGGGCAGCCACAGCTTCTCTGGGCAACCTGTGCCAGGGCCTCACCACCCTCACAGGGAAGAACTTCCTAAGACCTCATCTCAATCTCCCCTCTGTCAGTTTAAAGCCAGATGCCCTTTCCTTGTCCCTACATGCCCTCGTCCAAAGCCCCTACCTGTTTCTTGTAGCCCCTTTAGGCACTGGAAGCTGCTCTAAAGTCTCCACGGAGTCTTCTATTCTCCAGGCTGAAAAAGCCCAGCTCTTTCAGCCTGTCTCCATAGCAGAGGTGCTCCAGCCCTTACAGCATCTTTGAGGCCTCCTCTGGGCTCACTCAAGCAGTATCCAAGTAAACCAAAAGGAGATAAAAGAAATCATCTAATAGTATTAATATGCTGTTTAGATTGAGATAGTTTTACAAAAAAGTTAGGAACAGTAAGTCAGACAGTACTGAAGAAATAATTTGGAGAGCTTTATATGCCCTTCTTCCTTCTCCAAGGGAGCCATTCCATTCCAGGTGGAACTCCTCATCAAAAAAAATTCAGTCAGGTTCATAAAAACCAAGCAAGCAAAAAAACCCCAAATCAACCAAGTAACAAACCCCCAGATCACAGAAAAGAACCAATCCATATGACTGAAAGATATCCCCAAGCCAGTATGACAACATCTTACTGAAAAAGTGTAATGACAAGTTTAAATACAGGATAAAGGAATACAAATAACCAATTCTTAAGTTCATAGGTTTGATACAACCTGTGCTTTACAATTGCGCAATTAGTCAGTTTTCCCTGTCAGATCTTTGAACTCTCATCCTTCTAATTCCTTCTTCATCCTTTTTTTCTATTCTGCTTCTAATTCCAGAAAGAATTCTAAATTTAACCTATAGCTATTACCTCAGTTATAAACTACTTATTACCATTTCAACTTCTCTTTCCACCAAGCTTTTCTTCTGTCGCTGAATGTGGGAAAGGCTAAACTATTTATTATTAAAAATAAACAGATAAATAAATCATAGTAGTTTTAATTTTTGCAAGGGGTAATGAAAGAGCATACACACTTTATTTTCTAGATTATCTATGGCAGCATAGGTGTCTGCCAATAAAACTATATTAATATCTATAGCGTAACAGAAATTTGTTGCCGTTAAAAAAAAGGTGCATACAAATTTACTGCTTATAATTTCATCCCTGTGGGCATACTATGGCAATGGAATTACAAATATATAGTTAAATCTAATTACAAGTTAAAAGACGTTCCAAATAAACACACCGTTTAAGTAGGTATTTCTAAGAGACTATAACACATGTGGGTATTTTGAATAAAAGCTTAACCTAGTGAGCATGAACAAGGATACAGCAAGTTATTTTTAAAGATACTGAAACTGAAGTCTGTTATTTGAACACTACACTAATACAATAAAGAGGATTCACACTTCTCCACTCTTGTATACTAATTACCCTGTCACTTTTCTAAATTACTTTATGTGTAAGGAAGACAAGGAACCTTTCTAGAACTTCTTCACTGATTTGGGATTTATACTGTGTAGGCAGATGAAAGGGTCTATGTGTTTTCTGTAGGGTGCTGTACCTTACCCATCTCTCCTCACATGCTCAGTGACTTGGCCACCACAGCAAGAGCAAAGAGCTTAGCCATGTGATTCTGTGAAGTTAGTGCATCATTACTCAGTTCTAAACATTTGGAAACTATAGGAAATGAATAAGTGTATACTCTTTGATGTGTGTAGTTATGGTGCAAGCACTTTTCTTAGTCCAGACTAGCGTCAGAACCTAATTATGTAAACCTAAAATGTTCACCAAAATAATCATCAGAGAAAAAATGTACCCAGATTATAATTACATTACTCATCTACTGAATATAACATTGATATTCTTTGCTAAATGGTCCCTCCAAAGTTTATTGTAATAACAACTGCAGCTTGAAGGTCACAAAATATTTATGAGACTCTGCTAGAGCAACCCACACCAGTTGCAACTCTGCCCTGTCTTGCAGAATTTGCTGACAACTCTAAGCGACAGCTTGCTACTGAATACTGCAGAAGTAAAAATATTACTTCTAATATTTAGAAATTAGATAACAGGAAGAAGATCTTCATGAGGGTGGTGAGACACTGGCACAGGTTGCCCAGAGAAGCTGTGGCTGCCCCATCCCTGGCAGTATTCAAGGCCAAGTTAGACGGGACTTGCAGCAACCTGGTCTAGTGGAAGGTGTCCCTGCCCATGGCAGGGAGTTGGAACTGGATGAGCTTTAATGTCCTTTCCAAGCCAAATCATTCTGTGATTCTCCGATTCTATAGATATCTTCTCATTATCCTTCTTGCACTGTTACATAGCTGCTCCTCTCACAATTGCAGTAAATAGCAGCAATGGTATGTGTATTTTTCCAACATATTCCAACATCAGAGGTAAATTACAAAATACACCAATACAAAATAAATCAGTGCCTAAAAACTCCTATAAGTTTAACAGCAAAGAATCTCCATTTTTAAGTTTTATCAAATTTTGACTGACTTCATCCATTTTGACTACACGCATGTGCCCCAGGCTTTTTTCTTTTTTTTTTTTTTTTTTTGGTCAGTTTCAATAAAATTAAAAAAGTGCTTCAGCTGTTTCAAAAATATTGGGAAGAAAAAGTTTGCTAATGCTAAAAAGAGTTCTGACATTTTCACTGAAGAGCTATCTTGCCCACATGTTTTAGAATGGGATATATGAATTTACAAAAGCCTTGCTTTTTAAATGTGCAGAAAAACACTCCCACGTTTGGTCAAAGTAAAAAGTCCAAAAAATCTCTAGTGTATGCTGAATAACTTGTACAAATCCATGCGCTTCATCCCCTCTACCCTCCACATTTTTAAGGTTGCGCACTACCAATTCAGGCATGCTGTAGCCCTTTTGTCCTGCTTTATTGAGACGTGCTGCGGAGCTGTGTGATAAGAAGCTGAAAGCATAGTGCTGGCACTCAGGAAGAATGCATGATGGGGGAAAGGCAGACGATTGCAGTCTGAAAAGAGGCTGAAAAAAGAATGCTGATTAAAATTCCCTGGAAATACCATGAGCACCATGAATACAAACACTGGTCGCAAAGAGAACACAATTCTCTGAGGGAAGGCTTGCTTAAGTTAATTATTTTCCATAACTTCTTCAGATAGCAAAGATCTGTAGTTGTTGAATATTTCTGACCAGAATCACAGAATCCTAGAATGGTTTGGGTTGGAAGGGACCTTAAAGCCCATCTAGTTCTAACCCCCTGCCACAGGCAGGGACATATTCCACTACACCAGGACACCCGAAGCACACCCAACCTAGAAGGAACGCAGAAAGACAAGTAGATACCAGTACGTATTTTCCAGGGACAAATCTGATCATACTAACCCTATTTCTTCCTAAAACTGAATAACAGCCCTCATGGATGGACACAAGCATATTCTATATCCTCTACCTTGATTTAGTAATGCTTTTGATTACACCTTATCCGGAATTGTGATTTCAGAGACTATTCAAAACTCATAGCGTGGATTCAAAAGCAGTTGACAGCTACTATGAACAAATGTTAAAACAGTGGCCTTTTTCACTTAAAAGGTATGACAGGATAAATATATTGAAATATTTAGCATTTCATTTTATAAAGGAGAAATGGATCACTTAGTGTCCAAGGGAGCATACAGGATGGAATTAGTGTTAGCACACATGCCCGATGAAAAGGGGTTGAACAAACTGGGGTTGTTTGGTCAAGAAAAGAATGGAGACAGACACGACCACAGTCTTCAAATACATAAGCAGTTATGTATTTGAGACGGAAGCCAATTGTTCTCCCTGTCCACAGCAGTTAGGGAAAACAGTAATGAGCTCAAACTCCAAGAAAACCAACTGAGTTACTAGGAAAAACTTCTTAACAGATACAGTTGGCTAGCCCTAAAATAGATGCTTTTTTAAAAACTCGTTTTTTTTCTTGTTTTAGAAAAGGTTAAAACCAAATCTCTTAGAAAAAAATATAATAATCCTAACTTGTGGATGAGGAATGGCCTAGTGACCTCAAGAGAACGCTTTCAGCCCTATGCCATGACAGCCACGTGCAGGAGACTCTGCAGTTCTGTCTGAAGGCTTGATGCTCATCTTCTTCAGTGCGCCAACAGCAGCTCGGACCTCAGCATCCTTCAGGAGTGTTTGCATCATGTTCCTTGAATTTGTGGGCTCTTTTGCAGCCAATCTCAGGAGAGCTGCTTAAATACAACAGGATGTGCTATACAACGCCTGCAATTAATGCAATTTATGTTCTAGCATTTCTGAACCGAGTAGCACTGCACAGTCTACAAAAAAAGACTAGTAATGACATGTGAAAGGAATTCGAGTAATAACTGAATTAGAGTTAACACAGCATTATATTAAATACAATAAGCAAAAAAAATCAGCTATTATAAATTATGTTCATAGTAATTTCCCTATCAACTATTATAATCTTTTAAGAGCTGTTTCTGCGTTAAGACATCAAACTTGTTGGTTTCAATGCAACACATTGTTGAATTGAAATCACATCTCCTAGTTTCCCTTTACTGTGCATGTTAAGGTAAAATCATATTATTTTTAAGTTGCCTTCAACAGATGACTCGGGAAAGTTCTTCTCCAGCCTCTGGTACTCAAAACTACAAAAAATACACTAGTCAACACAATTCTGAGAAATAAAAAAGACTGGATGAACCGGAAGAACCCATCCCTGCAGATTTCTCACATGGTGCTTTTAAAGGTTTGATGTAAGCAAAGTCACTCCTGCAGATGGCCTAGTTTTTACAATAATTCCATTAGGATTCACAGCCTTGCAGGCTTTATCTCAGCAACCAAAACTGTGCTAGAGGCTTTTAACTCTTTCAGAAGGGAAGCTATGGAACAACCTCTCAGTAGAGCTTTTAAGAACTGGATGGGTTTGCTCTTTATTTTCTTGCTCCATAGCTGAGAACGAGCAAGCCTTCCTGTTTGCTTAACTTAATAGTTCACTTCTACTGTCAATGAGGACAGATGAGTTCACTGCTAAACTCTGTGATAAGCTAATCCACAATCACCAAAAATTTCATATTGCGTTTCACATAAGGATTTAATGGTTCAACATGTGAAGCAGTCAAATAATCCCTGGATTTAAGAATGCCTAAGTACTTATCTACAAAAGTGACAGTAATGGCTTCAAAGCTCTTTGTGTAGACTTTTAATATGTATTTACACAGTCATATGCATTTCAAAATGCCTCTAAATATGTCTGTGATAATGAACATATAACGCAAGTACAAAAAATGTATCTAGAGCTGAGACCAGGAAACACCAGGATTTATTTGGTGATGCAAGAAAAACTTCTCAAGTATATGAAGAGTAAACTCAATTAAAGGAAATCATCCATATATGCTGAAAGAGCAAAACCAGTGAGTCATACTGATATAACTGATATCATACTCTGAATATTTTAAACGAACACATAAACTGAAATTTTGTTACCCATTACTTAACTGCAGATATGAGAAGATAAGGGTTCAGGATCAGAAAAATTAGGTTTCTTACATGTCTGTCACTGGCTTGATAGACAATCTCCGATGAGTGGAGAATTATTACAGTCCTCTTTGCATAAAAACCTGATTCAAAGCCTACATATACTAAGTATTTACTGGTGAAAAAATAAAGGTCACTGTAAATTTAATCATGTGATCAATGAAGTAAGGATTAAACCTTCAGTCATTGTACACTGTACTTCACGTATAGAAGGGCTTTAGATAACTGTCTGAAAACCAGCCAGAATCGGAGTAGATCACGCTACTGAAATACTACAATCCTACTCCCACATTCATATAATGTAAATTTTGTTAAGACACATATACTTAAAGCTGTCAGTTTTGCCTTCAGAAATGTTAAGGTTATCTTAACAGACAATGTTTCAATTTTGCTGTCATCGGAATTAGTAATCTTCAAGCCAAGATACACAATATATGATTTATAAGATAATTTAGAAGCTAAGTGCTGTGCAGGAGGAAGGCAATCTACAATGTCCTTTATAAAATATTTAGAGGTGAAACCTGTTAACGATGACTAGAGCATACACTTAGCAACATGGTTCACATCCAAAAAAAACAAACCAAAAAACCAAAACCAAACAAAACCAGAGAAAAACTGCTGTCATTTTTCACTCTTCATCTTCCCATGACTGGATTACTTGTGCTGTCTTTTTTTATTTCCATTAAAGTTAAACCAGCAATTTTTAAAAAATGGATGATTACTGGCATGGGTAAAGCTTAATTCACCCTGCCCTGAGAAGATCAAATAGTTTAATACATAAGTGCACCTTTCCAAACTGAAGGGAAACCAGCTGCGTCCCTTTCAAAAGCCTCTATTCCCACCTTTCTTTCCTACCCCTCTGCTGAGGGCTACCTTCCCCTCCGCAAACACTGAAGAATGGCAGCACTAAACCAACTGAGTCCAAACCCGATGTCTGCTGCCTTGCCCACCTTCATTGTTGGCCCCAGCAAAACCACTCCGTTCTATAATGAAACAGCTGTAACAACACAAACATGCTCCTGTTCTCGACTCACCAGATTCTAACCTCCAGTCACTTTTGCCCTCACAAAGCAAAATTGTCCCTAAGCCATCACCCTGAGGCATCACTGAGGCACATTAACTGTGAATCAGTTGATGGCACAAGCCAAGATAACAAACGTTTTCTGAAAAATACTTATGTGTGTGCAAAATTTAGATCAGAAATTCAGATTAGACATTAGGAAACTAGAAGATATGATTAAAAAAAAACAAAAGAAGAAAAAATAAAGTGCTGTCACACAAAGGCAAGCTATTCCAGCAAAATCTCAGCAGAGACAAACACAAGATCTCTTGTTAGAAATGGGCTGTATTTTTCAAGACCACTAAAAACTACTCAATCAGTGTTGTGGTGTTGTGGATCATTGAGACAGATTCCAAATCTTTTTTTTTTTTTTTTCTTTTTTTTACAGAAAACAAGATTTCCATGCCCTAGAAAGCAATGCGCTGTCGGAGTTCTGAGTTTTGCTCATTTTCTCAGAATTTCTGCAAGTCAAAAATGAAGTGCCAGACACTGCTTGTACTTGCAGTCCAGTACCACCATTGCTCTGCTCAGTCAAATGCATGCTGAATGTGTGACAGAGTTAATACTTTCATGTGCAGTCAGAAAATGACTGAGAAAAGGAATTCACAATCTGAGGAAGTCTCAGTACGCAGCTGTCTTCAGATACTAGCACAGAGGGTAAACACTATAATAGGGTCTTTATCGGGAGAAAATACAATCACAAGTGAAGACAACGCAGAGTTGTTTAAGCAAACATCTGTTATTAGTCTTAAATTTCCAGGTTCAGTGAGTTCCAGTATTATAATTTTTGCTTTATTACTGCTGAGGTGATATGAGGAAGAGTATGCCCAGAGGAATACTTGGGACAGGAGAAATGCCTAGGTTAAATTTGAAAGGCTGGATATATCCTTTTATTCCATTTACTCTCTGACATCTCCATATCTACCTGAAAAGGAAATATATTCTGGATGTCTTTTAAAATCAATTATGCATGCACTTTTCAAGTTCTCTTCTTTGGCAGATGGGTCAGTGCCCAAGCTTTTGAGAAAGACAATGGGAACTGCTACTTGTTACTCTGACAGACTAGAGTCCACTGTTACTCTTGTAAACATTAATATCACCCCTGAGGAGACTTACAGCCCTTTAGTCTGACTTACAGCTGCTATTAGGTAATTCATTCTCCTCTTGCGTTTTCCTATAACTCAGAGTGAAGCAGTTCTGTTCATATTCCTTAATACCTGTACAACTTATTATACTTGCTCTCTTATATATGTATTTTTTATGTATGTAGATTTGAAGCAGTAACAGACGCTGCCTGATGTCTGGGAAGGAATACTTGGCATGCCAAGCAGAGTTGCGCATAAAGTAAGGTACATGTTTCATATGCGGTGTTAGGCTGTGCTTAGAACTACACTGTCAACGTTTCCTACTTTGCTGATATACTGTTTTTGCAAGAAATTGGCTAAAATGTCATGTACGACATGTGCAATGGGGTCATAAATGATTATTCTTAATTTCATCTGGTATGGAGATACAGTACTACTTCCACATTAAATATCATCTAGATTGAAATGAGAATTTTAAAATCAATGTATTTGCAGGTTGCAACCTGTATTTGGTGTCTTATGCACCACATATACATTGCGCTCCTAGTGCTTTGAATTTGGGATAAGCCTCAGCCATCTTTTTCATTTGTTCTAAAAACATCTGCTTAGAGGAGTCTGAAAGTCCCCTGTATTGTGTTTGGGTAAGAAAAAAGAAAAAAAGAAAAAGAAATCCTTAAGCCACTATTGACACTATCTCTCATTTTACAGTAATTTATGACACTGACTAGATAACATTAGTTGTATTTCAGTTGGCAAGTCAGTGCCTTCCAAATACTATGAAGTAGTGGTGAATGTGGAAGCTTGTGCATCTGTTTGTAAGGGAACAGTCACACTCAAGCACCCAGCTTAAGGAAAATAGCCATGATCCCTGCATTATCACACAATCTCTGCATGCAGGGAGCTGTGATAATCATCCCTAACGTAAAATAACAAACCAAGAAACAAACAGAGCTCTATGCAGCACCCTTCTCTGAGCTAGCAGCTAACACTCACATTGCAGCCCTTCTGCATGACCATTGGATTTTGCCAGCATTTAAACCAGATGGATATTCGAATACTCCTGTTATTTTTTTAACAGAATGTTATGTTTGGACACTGGATTGCTGGTATTTACATAGAACCTGCATTCCCGAATACTCAAAATCATTAACAGTTTTAAAAGTTCTGGAAAGAAAAAAATATAGGATCTTTGGCATTTCACGAAGATAACTAAGTTTGACCCTAATTTCTACGTCTTATGTGCAATACTTAACTACTACAGTAAGAAAAAAAAAATCTTCTAAATTCACTAATGAATTTTATTTACTTGACACTTTATCACAGTCTTTACAATTACCAGTCATATGGAAAACTTCACTGAAAACTGAAAAATAATCCAAACCAAAATGAAGCCTCACAATTACTCTTAAATAGTCCTTCACCAGCTTAGCTCCGGAGTATGTGCAGCACAGTATTGCCAAAACTCTTCAAGTCTTTATACTTTAGAAAATATGCTTTGCTGTTCAGACAGGTGTTCACTTACTCACTGCATAGCCAAGTTCAAATATAACAAATGCTGGCTGGAGAGTTCTTTCCTAAGGCTGAGTCTGTCTGAGATTCATGCAGTAGAGTACAGTGCAATGGCAAACATTACCTACATATTTTAGTTATGCCAAGCAGGTAGAAATATAGTGAAATGTACATTCTTGTATGTGCTGGATCAAGACCCGTGGTGGGAAGGTCTCGTATTCCCTTATCAGGGGTATTGGGAGGACTGTGGCAGACTGTGGCGGACCGTGGACTTGGGGCCCCATATACAACTCATTTGATACAGTCCCTCTGTGATACTCATGTACTAGAAGTTAGCAAATATGTCTATGATCTTATTGATGCTTGGAAACCTTTATAGATATTGCTGGCCACTTCTTCTGACATAGGCTGGCCACCTGTGTCAGAATGAGTGTGCATTTTGGTCAGTATAAAAGCCCAAGCCTCATGCGATGTGAGGGAGGCAGAGCCTCTGTGGGGACGCTCGCTAGGGCTGAGCCTGCCACCTCACACTGCGATGATGCTTGTTGGAGCTGGTTTCCTGATAGTCTTCACAGGGTCCTTATGCCACATTCTGTACGTGGAACTGTGTAGTGCGAGTAATGATTGTCTGGATTTTGTGTTTCAAACACTGTAGTTGTGTGAAATGTGCTTGTGGGATCCCATATGCATACGTATGTGTGTGTGTGATGAGAGCAGATGGTGTTCTATGTATTTTTTTGTTATCGTGTTCATGTAAAAGTTTTTAACAGGTAGTGGTTTAACATTTCAGGCAAGAAAGGGTTAATGTAAAAGTGTGGTTGCTGACAGGTATTTATGGCTGCTGCTGAAGCAGGCAGGCAGCTGTAGCTGCTGCCGAGCAGGCTGCTGTTTGTAGTCCTGCAAAGCAGAGTGAACAACTTTAAAAAAAAAAAAAAAAAAAAAAAAAAAAAAGGGGGGTGGGGAGAGAAGAAAGGAAGGTAAAGTTGCAGAGCACAGGTAGACAAATGCGAATCCAGGTGATAGATTGGAAATCTATTCAGAGAGAGGCTCTGTCAAACAATGATTTTGATTGTTTGCAGGCCTTGCAGGAAAAGATTCTCGCCTTTCCTGTTAAGTACCAGATTAATGCTCAATGTCAGGCAGTAAATGCTGAAATGTCTCCCTTAAATTGAAATTGCTATCTCAGTTAAGGCAAACTGTTATTTCTACAGGCATTCGGTTTGAACCCACTAGGCAGATGTTGTCATATATCTGGGGAACAGATTTGCTGTTATATTAAAAGTATTGTGAAATTAATCCTCACCCCTTCGCAGTTGTTGTTATGGAACATGTATTGGCAGAAAACCTGTCAAGAGGCAGTTGCAGTTCAGCGAGGCCAGGGAGATCCCCTGATTGGGGTGCAATTACAACACCTGATGGGAACTGGACAGTTCTCCACTAAGGAGGCTCAAGTCCAGCTAGGTCCAGAATTGTTAAAAGAATCTATGAGACTAGCCTTGCTACTGGGGAGATCATCATCTGCGTTGAAAGGACTATTCATTGTTCCAGGTGTTATCAATGCTGATTATATGGGTGAAATTACGTTAAATTATTTATGCATCTTTGGTGATGAACAAACTCCAGCGGTTATTAAGCACTTTGTACAAACAGAAGATAAAGCCTTCTTTTAAGGCGTACTATCGAGATCCTAATACAGATTTGTGGCAGGGACCGGCAGAAGTAATATATCTGGGCCGTGGTTACGCCTGTGTTTGTGCTCCTGCAGGACCCTTGTGGGTACCATCCAAGTGACTAAGACCGGCTGTTGCAGAAGCTCCAGTGACGGCGTCTCCGAGCTAGTGTATGGACCCTGACTCGCAGGCCCGGGAGGAGCGTTGCTTGCGCCGAGCGCTACAGCCACTAATAGAAGAACTTAACTCCTTAGTCAACACAGAGCTTTCATTGAGCACGGTCGCCCTCCTAGATCCGGTCCATGGCCACAGGCATATAGTGGTACAACTGAGATTGGTGATACAACAAGTGCTTCCGTAACTCTGTAGTTTTTGTCATCAGTGTGACCCTACAGTAGAATTATATTGTGGTGGTTGTCAGTCTATAAGGCATCTTCGCCAGAGTTAGCTGAAACAAAGACTTTTTGTATAGTCTGTCAAATTATCTTTTATGTAACCCGCTTATAGCGCTTCAGAAATATTTAGCTGATTTTAGAAGTTTCACTTCATAGAGCTGCATATATGTTTGCTTTACAAGCTGCTTCGCTGTTATAGGTCTCATAGTTATAGGGGGTTTGTTACTTTGTTATGCTTTGCATTGTTTTCTGCTTGTTTACAAGGACTCCTGACTCAGTCCTTATTCCTTTATAAAGAAAAAGGGGGAATTGTGGAGGATTGGCTTGTCGAAAAAGGTCAAAAGGTCACATTCCCATCAACGAGCTGAAACAAGACATCTGTGTAGAACATGGTGCAAACCTCTCAGGCCAGATAATGAGGAAATGAAGGACACCGGCAAACAGCAACATACTATGACCAATCACAGCCAAGGCCACTAAGTGATAAGTGCATGAGAAGGAGGATGGTGGGGGGATGCACAGTGTAGCTGCAAAAATGTAGAAGCTATAAACCAATGATCTTGTAACATGTAAAAGCTATAAGCCAATAATCTCTCTGTAACCAAACTATAAACATGCAAGCAAGGTATATAAGTATCCATCTGCTTAGCAATAAATGAGACTTGTTGGTCATCATCTGATGAGCTCGTCTCCCGGCGATTCCCATATCCTTTGATGCACAAGTTAAACTTTCTATTCCTTGCACAGCATCACATATGTGGATGTATGATTTCTGCTTAATTCCAAATGCAGAAATATTAAGTATTTTGTCTTTTGTTGCACAGCCTTTTATGATCTCAGTCCGTACCAGGTAAGGGCTCTTTCCACTGGCTTGTGGCAACATTTTGTTAGCTTTATTTCATTTGTAATAGGTTTTGTTAATGCTGTCTTGCTGCCTTTAAACCTTACTGGCCATTGGTATTACATTAGCTGCCTTATTAGCCATTTCCATTTGATACCAGTATTTTATTTACACTGCTCTTCACTTCCCCCTTTAATGCAGTCAGCGTGTGTTTTGGTGCTGCTCCTGCAGCTCCTTTTTACTCTGATGGAGTTTTGCCCAGACTAATTTGCCTCACACAACCAGCAGGATGACCTCAAACAATTCCAACTTTTATTAATACTTCCTAATATAAATTTAATGGTTTACTTGATTAAGTCAGCAGATACTTCAAGCTTTCAATGGCTCATTTTACTAGGTTTTAATACCTTTTTCATGCCATTTTCTCTTCACACTAAATTGGTATTTAGCACCTAGGTGAATGCTAATGTTATGGACACTTTCTAAACCTCAAGAGGAAGCCCCAAACTGTATTTATCTGTTGTTACTTGTCAACAAACAAAAATTAATTTAAAGTCTTACTTCTACAATAAGATGCGACCAGGAAAGAACTGGCAGATTGTATGTATTCCAGTTACTTATCATATTTTTCCTTCCATATTAACAGGAAATAATTTTTAGATCCTTTCTTACCTCCTTCTAGCACGTTTCCTGCCTGCAGCTAGCAGATAGGATAAAAGCAAAACTGATTTTAATGATTTCTTGAGCTGTGCCATATACTCATCAGTGATCCATTTAAGTACTTAGAAGCTTAATGTCTAAATATTTCAGATCCTCTGGTTCTGAATTGTCTCTCAAGATTGCATATTGCATCAAAGATCCCATTCATCCATTTATTTTAACATAAAAATAACATTTTCACTTCAGTAATTTGCCGAGTTATTTCCATCAGTACCCACTTTTCCCGACTAATAAAAATAAAACGATGCACTCAACAGACTGAGTTGCAACACCCAGTCACATGCATCATGAGTACAGATGCCCCAGAACAATGTCCCTCAGATTGCAGGGTACGTGCACTGGCAGGTATGTGAAACTACTCCGATGTATGCAGCACCTACCCTGCAGATCAATGACCAAGTTTAGTCTTGAGGGAATTCAATCCAACATGTACTTTTACTGTTAAGAACGCTGTATGTTGGCAGTTTTTCAGCTGCTACATTGATAGCCTTCTGACAGGGTAAAAACTATCTGAAATCTTAGGGTTTACTTCTGAGTCTTACAGTAAGTTTGCAGAGATGGTGCGTGTATTTTACTACTGCTTTAAAAACACTGCCTATAAAAGTTAACATCAGGGATCTGAAGTCCTAAAGTGATCTTAATGTCTGGCATTACTAACAGCTACACCAATTATTTATCTCAAGAAAGCATTTATTTCTCCTAATTAATCATGTCATTAATTAAAAAAGACAACTTTTTCAGTCATCCCATTATTGAAAAACATGGTGCACAAGAACAGTGTTAGAACACACAATAAGAGTGGTTACTGCACAGCAAAGTTCTCCCAAGAAACCTCAGCTGGACAAGACTTCCATTTTCCAGAACCATAGATGTCAGGATCCTCCATTCAATATGGGTAATGCTACTCCTGTGTATGAACTGCTTTGAAAGAAACAGAACAGAAAATCCTGCTAGATACTACTAAACACACTAGGTTCATGTGCAATTAGACAGACTCCATCTGGATCGAGATAAAGATTTAGGTTGTTCTCAATCTTTACATTGTGAAGCAAGCTCAGAACCCAAGACCACTTTTTTTTTTTTTTAATTTGCTTTTTAAACAGGCCTACTTTTCACTGTGAAAATCTAGCACAACTCCCAAGCTCTTTAAAATTGAAGCTTTATAACTGACACATTCACTGCATAAAGTCAACACTGGTGACAGAACCAAGCCTGAATATCACATAATGCTATTCAGAAGCAGATCCACATGCACTTCTCTCCTAAATGCTTTTGGATAAGGCAGAGAAATGGATGACTTTATGTCTGAGGTTACAGACAAACACACACAGACAAGGGGCACATGGTATATTGATATGAAACCCAGAAGCATCAATGAGTAGTGACACTTGAAAGAACAGAAGGCTCTCCTTAACCACAGCTCCTAGTTTGCCCCTATGAAAGGGCAATTCAGTTTTTGTTCTGACACATCTATTTGCACACACTGAAATAAACCAAGATGTGATTTTGTTGCTTGTAGGCCACATATGAAATCCATATTCATCTTGTGCTGGCAGTTCCTGCTCGTCTAAAGAATTTCTCTGCTGATCACTACAGCTGGTGATGCTGAAGAAAGGAGAGATTTTTTTCTTCATAAACTGCAGTGTAGCTCCCTTTTAGCTTTCAGTGACTGATGAGATTTAGCACGTGATGAAGGCTGCTTAGAGCAAGATACAATGAAAAGCCTGTTAATTAGATGGTTTTCTTTAGCCTCCTCCAGCAACCTTTGTACCAAACTCCAGTCAGTTACCTGAACACAAGGCCCACATAGACAGCTCAATGTGTCTTGAGAAATGCTGTGGAGGTGTACGTTGCTATTTTTAAAATCTGTAATTTTATAATTTTCCTAAATTACAGGGGAGAAGTTGAGATCATTACTAAAGCACTTAAAAACTCTAAAGGTTAAGTATATGAAAAAAAATTTGCCAGGGCTCTTTCAAAGCCTATGATTTAAAGAGAAAATGATATCCTTTCAACAAACGCAATGATGCAAAGTGTACAGAACTATGCAATTCTTCTATAGTCATCTTTGAACCTGATTTAGATGACAATATTACTGCAACTTATTTTTTCTTTTCATGAATAATGTCTTTTAACAGACTGTCTTTGTTAATGTGTTACAGCTACGAAATCACAGAATTGCTCATACAAACCATATTTTTTATTTCTCTATTTCAAATGCAAATACATTTGAACCCTTGTCACTTTTCATAATATTCACTACATCCCCTCTCACAGAAAGTTGAAACACCCTTCCAACCAGCTCAGTGCCTGTAGCAGAAAAAGATGTAATTTGCAACAGGTTTAGGAGAGGCTGCAGAATTGTGCCAGGTTGGCCAGGGCTTTGAGCACCCTTGTCTAGTGGAAGGTGTCCCTGCCTACGGCAGGGGTTGGAACTGGGTGAGTGTTAAGGTCCCTCCCAACCCAAACCATCCTATGACCCTGAATGATACATGTCTTAGTACACATACATACATACATACATGCTCACATGAGAAATCAGAGTGACAAAAGGTCCCACCTGATAATGCCCTTCCATTGACCATGGAGTTGAATGCAGCTAAAAAGACTGATTTCATCTTTGCCACTATATCGTAACTGCAAATGAAGCATCCTGCTGAAACTATGAAGCATATTAAGATGCAGATTTTAGAAAAGACCATAGTCTGACCTCCCACTTAGCACAGGTCATGCAAACTTTAACATAAACTAGTTCCACCCTTCCGGGATAGCAAGGAAGCCTTACAGCAAGAAGATACAGAACCGCCTTGAAAGCCCAAGGTGGTAGTCACTATGGTCTACAGGGAGGCAGGGCTGGTTTTAAGTTTGTGTTACTGCCACAAGCTCAGCTATCATAGGTAGGAGGGCTGAAAATGCCTCATAAAACATGCTTTCCACAATCACTACAGGCAGAAGAGTATTCGCTTCACTGGCTTTGCTTTACATAAAATTAAGTTATGGCCAGTACAAAGCATAAATTTAAAAATAAGTGTGTTGTTTCTCTTACTAAACATCATGCTAAATAAGGAATTGTCTCACTATCAAACTTAAAATACCTGGAGAACTTGCCTTTTTTTTTTTTTTTTTTAACTTGGAGGTACAAATGCCATTAAGTTAATCATACATGTATTTTTAAAGTAAGTTGCAGGATCTCACAAGAATCAGTATCACAGATTGTGTTTAATCATCTTATTAATGCAGAATCATACACCAACTGGGGATCAGGAAAGCACCCAAAATTTTGTCTCAAAATACTTTCAAAGCTGTGTATTTTTAGCATCCTGCTAAAAAAGAATTTAACAGTGCAGGATCAAGGTAGCTTCATGGTCTGAAGCCTGTGAATAATGAATGCATGAGAAAGCCCAAGAAAATACATTTGACTCCAGAAAGAATTTGTAGTGCAGTCTAAAAATAAAAGTTTATGCTCCTCTCCTTGCTTGGCAAGGTTGGAATTAAACACATTTTTTATACAGAATATCACTGTCACAACGAACAGAACCAGTTTATAACAGGATGAGAGCACAGCAAAATTTCTGGATTGTCTCACCATGTCAAATGCCTGAGGAAATAGTTTTTTTTCTGTGGCTATACAGTTATCTAACATTAAAGAGAAAAAAATAATCACAGTTGATGCTACTATACTTTTTATCTATTAGTTAGAATACTCAGTAATAGCAAATGCATTATTTACTAAAAAAGATGACGGGGCAGAGGGGAAAATAAACATATTTACAAAAGAAAGAGAAGATGCCTCTGGGGAACATTCTGGAGTGCAGGACAGCCAAAACAATTCACATATATTAAATTCAAATATGCATCAAGAAGTAGTTTGGGCGCTCTTCAAGGAACAGCTCTCAGAAGACACTGCAATCGGAGTTACAGAAAATGTAATTGAAAGTTTTCTGAAAGAGAAACATACTCTGCTCAAATACTAACACTGATCAACACACAGACATTTCAATTTCATACCTAGAAATTGAGACAGGCAATCTAAATAAATTTCAACCTAACTTTTAGGTTAGCATTTAGCACATTAACTTGACTTAGCACATAACTCCAGTGCAGTGCACAGAGCCTCCATTTAATAACATGTAGTCCCATGCCTTGAGAGGACTACTCAGGTGCTCAAAGTAAAGAGACATTCAAGAGATCTTCAATATCGTGTGAATTACATTACTTAACATCAAGCTTTCCTCTTATAAAACAAGCGTGTGCATTGCTTTGCAGTATCACAGCACAGAACTGCAACTATTTCTAAACACCGTGGAATAGCAGGTATCAAGCACCAAGATGACCTCAATTAATTTCAAATTCAGCTAAATCTATTACTCAAAGAGAAGATAATGGACCATGTTTAATAGATGTTATTAATCTCACAACAGTTTCTTAATTTACATTTGAAGTTTGCAGCTTGTAATTCAGACTTGCAGAAGTTCTTACATGCTTAGAAGTTCATCTACTTTTCTAATTATGCTACCTAATAATTTTCTCTACCACTGCAAAACTGGCTTCTCACTCTCAGAGCACTGCTTTTAGACTTATTAATATTCTTATGTATTCTGTATCTTTAAATGTAGAGGAGTCATATCCAACAGAAAATCAGAGGTAAAGTTAAAACCATGGAAAGGTTTCCTGTAGGTAAGTAGGCCTTTTTAAAATTATTACTTCCATTTTAGGACTTGGAAACTATTTCTAAGCATCTTAGTTCAAAAAAGGAAGGGGAAGAAAAAAGCTTTAATTTGTAAGGAAGTGAAAAAAGATAAATATAATAGCTGGCATGAGTGAGATTGCAAAATTCACACTTTGCAATTAACTCATTTGTTTCAATGGCTAGACTCATATACCTGCTTGAGCTTATCTTTTCAATTTTTTTATTTTTGTTAAAGACAGACTTATTTCTAAGTTATGCAATGGTATCACAGAATCACGAAAGGTCTTCACTGGCAAAGGCTCTGACTGCACCACCCAGTTCTTAGAAGGCAGACGCAGGAACTGTGAGAATGAAGACCTTGGGCCCACTGTAGGAGAGGATCTGGTTCGAGACAATCCTAAAAATCTGAATGCGCACAAGTCCATGGGACCTGATGGAATCCATCCGCGGGTCCTGAAGGAGCTGGTGACTGAAGTTGCTAAGCCACTGGACATCGTATTTGAAAAATCATGGCAGTCAGGTGAAGTTCCCGACGACTGGAAAAAGGGAAATATAACCCCCATTTTCAAGAAGGGGAAAATGGAAGACCCAGGGAATTACAGACCAGTCAGCCTCACCTCTGTGCCTGGCAAAATCTTGGAGCACATTCTCCTGGATGGCATGCTAAGGCACATGAAAAACAACAAGGTGCTTGGTGACAGCCAGCATGGCTTCACTAAGGGGAAATCCTGCCTGACCAATTTCGTGGCCTTCTATGATGGGGCTACAGAATTGATGGATAAGGGTAAAGCAGTTGACGTCATCTACCTGGACTTGTGCAAAGCGTTTCACACTGTCCCACACGACATCCTTCTCTCTACATTGGAGAGATACCAATTTGATGGATGGACCACTCAGTGGATAAAGAACTGGCTGGACGGCCGCACACAAACAGTTGTGGTCAATGGCTCGATGTCAGGCTGGAGACCGGTAATGAGTGGTGTCCCTCAGGGACAAGGGGCAATGGGTGTAAACTGGAACATAGGAAGTTCCACGTTAACATCAGGAAGAACTTCTTTACTGTAAGAGTGACAGAGCACTGGAACAGGTTGCCCAGGGGGGTTGTGGAGTCTCCTACACTGGAGATATTCAAGGCCCGCCTGGACAAGTTCCTGTGTGATGTACTGTAGGTTACCCTGCTCTTGCAGGGGGGTTGGACTAGATGATCTTTTTAGGTCCCTTCCAACCCTTGGGATTCTGTGATTCTGTGATCGGTGTTGGGACCAGTCTTGTTTAACATCTTCGTCGCTGACATGGACAGTGGGATTGAGTGTGCCCTCAGCAAGTTTGCCGATGACACCAAGCTGTGTGGTCCGGTTGATACGCTGGAGGGAAGGGATGCCATCCAGAGGGACCTTGACATGCTTGTGAGGTGGGCTGATGCCAATCTTATGAAGTTCAACCATGACAAGTGCAGGGTCCTACACCTGGGTCAGAGCAATCCCAGGCACAGCTACAGGTTGAGCAGAGAAGAGATTCAGAGCAGCCCTGCAGAGAAGGACTTGGGGGTGCTGGTCGATGAGAAAATGAACATGAGCCGGCAGTGTGCACTCGCAGCCCAGAAAGCCAACCGTATCCTGGGCTGCATCAAAAGGATCGTGACCAGCAGGTCAAAGGAGGTGATCCTGCCCCTCTACTCTGCTCTTGTGAGACCTCACCTGGAGTATTGTGTGCAGTTCTGGTGTCCTCAACGTAACAAGGACATGGAACTGCTAGAACAAGTCCAGAGGAGGGCCACGAGGATGATCAGGGGACTGGAGCACCTCCCGTATGAAGACAGGCTGAGGAAGTTGGGGCTGTTCAGCCTGGAGAAGAGAAGGCTGCGTGGGGACCTAATAGCAGCCTTCCAGTATCTGAAGGGGGCCTATAGGGATGCTGGGGAGGGACTCTTCGTCAGGGACTGTAGTGACAGGGCAAGGGGTAACGGGTTAAAACTTAAACAGGGGAAGTTTAGATTGGATATAAGGAGGAAATTCTTTCCTGTTAGGGTGGTGAGACACTGGAATCGGTTGCCCAGGGAGGTTGTGAGTGCTCCACCCCTGGTGGTGTTCAAGGCCAGGTTGGATGAGGCCTTGTGTGGGATGGTTTAGTGTGAAGTGTCCCTGTCCATGGCAGGGGGGTTGGAACTAGATGATCTTGAGGTCCTTTCCAATCCTAACTATTCTATGATTCTATGAAAGAATGATGCCAACTTAGGAAAATGTTAATTAATATGCAAAATAACATCTAGTGAATACCAAACTATTAATACACAGGGGATGGTTCACCCACATCAGGACTTCAGAAATAAGGATCCTTCAGTCCTTGAGATTTGCTAGCCTAAGGTTTATGAGGTTTCATTTGGCTTGTTTTCTGAATGTTGGTCCTCAGCCACAATGCCCAGTGGAGAACTCTACTTCTTATCTACATACGACCAGCTATTGGAGGCGGCATGCTTTCATCCTGACAGCTACCCCTAACGAGGGATTGTGCTGATGGAGATACAATGAAACAGTTACTAACAGGACCCCAAACTATTTCTCACTGTCCGTTCTTTTATTAATCCCATCATATTAGCAAAGCTTTACATCAAACTGACTGCCAAACTCTGCCTTTCTATCACAGCTTCCTAAGACAGCAAAAATGGGTCAAAAATTTTGTCTGGTGCTATGGCAAAAGTTTTAGAGCATTCTTTTGAATTTATACTGCTTTATTTACATCCCCAGATAGGCTAAATACTGATGGCTCTGCTGACAGCACCCCTAAAAAATTAATTACCTTCTTTGAAGTTAATGGGGCTGAACACTTCTAAAGTAAAGTATCTTTTTTTCAGAAATACTTTAACAAAACCTCATGTAAAACATGAAATTAGTTATTTTTACATATATATACACATGCAAAATTTACTTTGTATTTGAGGTCCACCTAAAAAAACTAACTTGTTCTTCTAGAGGTTATAGCATATTGTTTATCGCTATTTATGTAAACAACAGTAATTAATATGAAATTAGCACAAGTAGAAAGGCCATTTCCCAATGCCTCCTTTTTCTGTTCAACCTTGTTTTCCACCACAAATCACAAATTAGTGTAAAATAAAGAGAATAGGAGGATTTCCCAATGCCTCCTTTTTCTGTTCAACCTTGTTTTCCACCACAAATCACAAATTAGTGTAAAATAAAGAGAATAGGAGGCACAGGAGCAGAATGTCTAGATAAATTGCTAGGGCCAACAATCTATTTGAAAGAAACATATCCCTAAACAGAGAAAAAGAGTGAAAATGTACAAAGGCTCTTTTCGAGTACATTTCAACAAACAGCCTTATGATAATACCTTAATTCTGAAGATAGCAATGGTCAGCTGACAATCATTTCTAAGCATCAGTAGATGAAGCAGTGACAAACTGTGATTTGCAAAACCTGAATATTATTTTCTAATAATTTATTTTTATAGATGTCTTCTTTCAGTTCTGCATGAGCCATGCAGAACACTTCAAGTGTAGGAAAATAAATGTCTTCTAAATAAAAAGGCAAAGGTCCCTTTCGGGGGGTGTTTTTCATGCCTGGATTTATTTTTTTTTTATTATTATTTGTAATGACACAGTCCTGGCAGTGCTGCTGAGAACACAGCTATGGACCTTTTCCTGTCCTCACACCCACAGAAGCAGCAGGCTGCCTTTTCAACAGCCTAAATGTCCCATTGTGACCAGGGGGAGATTGCCCCAGTCAGGTCCTTACAGAAGGACACTATATCCTTCCAAGGCTATATGTCCCCCCACAGGGGACAGAGACATTTTCACGGAGAAGGCAGCAAAAGAAAGACTAACAACAAGGTGGCTACAGAGCTGGGTCTTTCCACGAGCTACTGCATTTCCAAGGCTGCCTAAGTACCACATGGGAAGCTCCAACCCTGGGGCTGCCCAGGACCTTCAGTGAAGTAAAAGCAGTGTAAAGATAACAGCTAATTTGCACACGCTGCTTCTGTATTACAAGACAGTATTAAAATGCCTTGGGTATTATGAAAGAGCATAAGATTTCTGATATTAGAAGCTTCAGCACCAGAAAACTGCCACTATCGGAGAGAATCTGGCAGGGAGGAGCTTCCTAATCTCACCAGAAAATATTTAGAAAAGAATAGAATAATTTTGGTTGGAAGGCACCTACAACAATCATCTACATTCAATTCCACGACATAGTTTCAGTTTATGTTGCTTAAATAAAAGAATGCAAAGGATGCAGTGAAATCCTTATCATAAAGGACAAGGAGAGCTACAAACCAATAATCCAAAAGTCAAATGGCATCCAATTTAAAAGAAAACAGTCAGCAACTGGTTTTAAGGAATGATTATTTTTATGCCTGAGACATTTGGATAAGTTGTCCTTGCCTAGAAGACAACAGTGAAAAGAGAAAAAAAAAAAAAAAAAAAAGGAAAAAGATGCTATTGTATCAGGGAGAGACAGAGAGACAAAGGGAAGACAGGAGCCTGGAGAATAACTTTTATGTATTCACTACTTTAAAGGAGTTCAACTACTATAAACAAGGGGAAAACCAACTTATAAAATGTTTGTTGTGAAGCAATTCAATATAAACATTCCTTTGATACAGTAACATTTCTGCATTCTTCCTTGGCTTCAACTGAAAGATCCACAGCTGTACCTACTACTCTGCTTTTACATTCCTTCAGGTAAAATAGCAAAAGTAGGAGGGATACATTCTAGAAAAGAAAAAGGGGAATCTCAACTCTATTCTTTTTCTCTTTTTGTCTTCTTTATGTAAGAGCAATTACTTTATTGCCTTTTATGAAATTTGACCACTGCTTATAAAAGTAGAGCTGGTTTCCAGTGAGAACTACATTTCTACTTATAGAATCATAGAATGGTTAGGGCTGGAAAGGACCTCAAGATCATCTAGTTCCAACCCCCCTGCCATGGACAGGGACACCTCTCACTAAACCATCCAACACAAGGCTTCATCCAGCCTGGCCTTGAACACTGCCAGGGATGGAGCACTCACAACCTCCCTGGGCAACCCATTCCAGTGTCTCACCACCCTAACAGGAAAGAATTTCCTCCTTATATCCAATCTAAACTTCCCCTGTTTAAGTTTTAACCCATTACCCCTTGTCCTGTCACTACAGTCCCTGACAAAGAGTCCCTCCCCAGCATCCCTATAGGCCCCCTTCAGGTACTGGAAGGCTGCTATCCTGTTCATCTCAAGATGAACACTAGTGACTACAGCAGTAAAATCATTCATCGTTCACATCAAATGACAGAGCCACGCAAAGTTTTGAATAGTTTCCTGCTCACTTGGCTGGTGAAAGCCTTAATACTAGCTGAAACCAATGAAACAATTTAATTTAGAAACTCATGACAGTAGCTATTGACTACAAGTGTGGACTTCAAAATGAGCCCCTGCAGAAACGGAGGCTGATTCCTCATTGAGCTGTTTTGACAAGTGTGAAGCCAGGAGGTCAAGGGAAGAGATTATTCCCTTCTAGCTGACTGTCCCATGACCACATCTTGAACCCCAGTTTTGAGGCCTCCCTGTACAGGAGAACTGAACATGATGAAGACAGTCCAATGGAGGGTTACTAAGGTGGTTAAGAAGCTAGAGCACATAGCACAGGAAGAGCAGCTGGTGAAACAATACTTCATCAAAGAAGCCTAAGGGGTAAGTTAACTGCACATCCAGGCCACTATTTGCAGATAACTCCACCACCTAAATAGATGAGTTACAGAGAGAAGAGAGACACATACAGGTTCCTTGCAAAAAGCCGAGAGAAAACGCAACATGGAAAAATTCAATTGGTTATAAAGACACAATTCACCCAGTAAGAGTGGAAAAGGAAAAAGGAAAAAAAAAAAAGGAAAGAAAAAAAGGAAAAGGAAAAAAAAGAAAAGGAAAAAGCCTGCAGAAAGACTTCATCTGATAGAGCACTACAACAGAATGAAGACAAAAGACTGGATGAAGCATTGAGCAACCTGGTCTAGTGAAAAGTGTCCCAGTCTGTGGCAAGGGGTTAGAACTAGATGAGCTTTAAGGTCCCCTCCAACCCAAACCAGTCTGGGATTCTATGATTTATATATTATATATAATTTATTTTAAAATGGAACTGATGACACTTCAAAATATGGTAACAGAAGGGGCAATGAGAAGTCAGAACCAGTCGATTGAGAAGATTCTCCCAAGTTCTGCAAACTAACAGAGAAAAAAAATATGGAAATAAAGTGATGCAAAGAAGTAGACATGTCTTTTAACATAATCATAGCTACTTTTAAAGAGTTTTCTGAAAGGAACTTACCTTTGCTAGCCAGACATCCAGCAAATTGAAAGTTTCTGTTATTGGGAGTTGCATTTACCAAAACACAAAGCGTTACTTTCTCTAGATTAATACTGCAAGTTGATATGGCAGATGGTCCCACTGAACTACATCTCTTTTTATATTCACAATATTTGTAAGGGATATTTGGATATTTTACTGTTCAAGTGTCTTATTCTTGAGTTTTACAATACTTATGCAAATTAATTTGAAAGATAATACACAATTTTTACTGTGTGGTAGTTTCTAATTTTTGAATAGTGCCAAAATATAAAGATTTTATAAAACAGAACAAATGGAAGTTCTGAGTCCTTCCTCTACAGACTCAGGTATGCCCAAGTGATCTACTTAAAAGTGTTGTTTTTCCTGCACTTTTAAAAATAAAAATATGGATGTCCACTTTGGAGAACTTGGCCTAGGACAGTGTTACATAAATGCTGCAGCTACAGGTGCATCCAGCTGTAACTATTCCCAATGAAACAACAGCTTCCAAAGAGAGAAAGATGACAGCTCTCTGCCAAGTCCATCTGCCTACCAAGAAAGAGAGTACTAGTTTCCCACACTAATAGGCTGAGGTTTTGCATGACTTCCTGCACTGGAAAAAATCATATTTGTGGAAAATTGAGTTTGTATCATTACATCACATACTTATTCATTACCTACAATTGTGAGACTGTGAAACAGCTGTTTCTTAAGCCATTGTCACACATTTCCTGGTACTGTCCTAAGGACTCCCTTTTTCATGAACTAAAAATTCATGCTCTGAATCACTTCTCCACCCAATGTGTAGCTGCGCCTGGGATTGCCTCAACCAACATGTAGGACCTTGCACTTCACATTGTTGATCTTCATGAGTTTGGCACTGGCCACCTCTCAAGTATGTCAAGGTCCCTCTGGATGACATTCCTTCCCTCCAGCGTATCAGCCACACAGGTTGGTGTTGTTGGCAAATCAGTGACTGATTTGTAATTTTTGGTCAGGTTCTTAGCTACGTTTTCTTGTGAAAAAAATGAAAAATAAAATACTGTTTTACGAATCTGAAGAGAACTGGACCATCAGTGCTGTGTCACTTTAAAACTCAGGCAACCTGCAGGTAACCTGCTATCAGCACCCTAAAGCTGCTGCCATTGATAGATGCTGAAGCAGTTCTCACCAAATGGATTTGGTTCACTTCATAACATACAAAGACCTCACATGCAGTTATAAAAGACAGAGTGAAGTCTTATCAGCAACTTATAACGAACTGCTCTCTCACATATAGATACTTAAGTGTACAGCAACATTCAGGATTACTTGTGCACTGCTATTGCCAGCTTTCTCACATTTACACCTGCTACCTGAGTGGTTTTAGTAAGCATTAAAAATAGAAAATCACAACACTAGTGTCTTGGGTTCAGCAGTAGCAGTTACTTTTCTCCCTCTTAGTGGCTAGTGCAGTGCTATAGTTTCATTTTTTGGCCTGGGAAGAGAGCTGATAACGCTGATGTTTTTAGTTGCTGCTCAAATGTTTATTCTGGCCAAGGACTCTGTGAGTCTCATGCTCTGGTGGGGACAAGGGGAGGCCGGGAGGAAGCAGAGACAGGACACCTGACCCAAACTAGCCAAAGAGGTATTCCATACCACAGCACGTCATGCCCAGGATGTAATGGGGAGTTACCCCGGAAGGGCTCAGACTGCAGGGTTGGACGAGGTATTGGTTGGTGCTCAGCTGGGGGGAGTGGGGCGATTTATCAGTCAGCTGGTGCTGAGGTATTGTATTCTTTCCTCTTGTTATTTCCTTTAGCACTATTATTATTGGAGGTGGCAGTAGTGGTTTGCGTTATACCTTAGTTACTAAACTGTTCTTATCTCAACCCGTGGGAGTTGCTTTCTTTTCGATTCTCCTCTCCGTCCCTCCAGGAGTAGGGGGAGGGCAAGAAGGGTTGGGGACTGAGCGAACGAGCTGTGTGGTTGGGTTTAAACCACGACAACTAGCAACTCAACAATTATTTTGTAGCATAAAATTCATCTTCATCCACTAGTTACAGTTTTTTGACTACAGTATTTTACAGTGACTTCCGCACTCAAGTATAAAAGTAAAATGTCAACATAGCAAGTATAAAATAAAATGTCAACAGAATCTTATAAACCTTGTGTTTATAAGAGAGATCACTGCAATAAAAACAAACACATGAAATGAAAAAATCAAAACACTATGGGAAAGAAAGCACATAACCAAAACCACACTGATACACACTGTCTAGTGGAAACTGTATTAAATAATCATCCAATAAACACAAGGAATAAAAAATGAATTATAGTAGCAACAACAACAACATGGGAGTGTTGCCCCTCCACATCCTGAAAACAATGAATCAGAGAATAAAATACCCTAATGAAGCTAAAGGACGCTAAAGTAAACTAAAAGGCTAAAAATCTCGAAACTAAAACTTGTTTTTCACGAGAGTATACATTTTGAGGATATCCTTGATGAAATCTCTTAAATGTTCTAGACTAAGCTCCTGATGGTTTGAATTCAGTTGTCATCATGTGCTTCCTCATGGTTTATTAAACACTCACATAATTAATGTAAAAGTGATGGTTTAAGAGGCTAGCATCTTCACTGATCACTGCTTCCTCTCTCTGAAGAAGGAGCATACATACTGGATATATAAAATATAAATGTATGTTTGGCAGCTTAACAAGTGTGCTGGAAATGAACTAAAATCTCACAACCGTATAGAAACTGGCTATTTCAAGGCCTCAGTGTCATGAAAGGATGAGTGAGAAGAGGAAGAAAGAGCTTCACATACTCAACAGCAAGAGAAGCTAGCAAGACTTTGACCTTTTTCCAGAGACATATTCTCTCCCTGTCTCCCCAGAAGTCATGAAAGGGCTCTGATAAGCACAAAGTAACAGACATCTCTCATATGATAAATACAAAAACTGGTATTTGCATAGTAGAGAAATCTAGCAATGAAGTTTTGTCCTTGGTGAAGTGGTGGAGCATATTCTGTCACTTTATCACTTCACCATTTCAAGCCTCAACAGAGGTAACAAAATAATCCCACTAATTTCCTCTTTGTCTTATCTATATATTCTGTCTGTATTACCTGGTACTTTTCTCAACACCTCCAGCATTACAAGATTAGTTTATCTAAGCATTCAGGAGCAAACAAGGGAGGAACTAGCTTACACCTTCTTTTTATAAGATACTTTCTTCACAGCATTTCCCAGTTGACCAGCCACCAAGTAAGGTTGCTTTGCAATCCTTCTGTAACTTTTTTCAGCTACCTACTCATTAGTTTGTAACATTACCAACAGAACTGGTCAAAAATGCTCAAAATGGGGACTCTACAGCAGTAAGTGCAAATCTTAATGGGATCAGAATTTTCTTTAAATCTGACCAACTCTTCCAACCAGTCACATGAATACAGCTTTCAAAGCAGCCTATTAAAATCCCAGTAAAAAATAAAGTTCCTGGTAACAGAAACAAGTGAATAATTATCATAAAACAGAAAATTAAAATCATGATACCCTAATTATTCCACCTCTGCAGAGCACTTAAGAGTTGCTGTCTTAAAATCCATTTCTCCTGGGAGCCTCTGTGTGAACAAGGAAAGTGTTCACTGGTAAAAGCTGGAAAATACAAGAAAGTGCTATTTCTTCTTTTTTTTTTTTTTTTTCCTACAGTAGCTTTAAAAAAGCCACAGTTTCAGAGTTTGGGAGTGTACTCCACTTTCTATTATTTTTTAAATTCATGGATGAACATCATTGTTCTTCTATGACCTTTTTTGACCCAGTAATTTTGGGTTTTTTTGAACTAATTGTTCTACATATGAAAAAAACAAACAATAAACCCACCAGAGAGATTCTCAAGAACATGCCCAGTACTCTTTTTTATGGCTGAATTTCAAAATTATGTGTCATTCAAGAATGTCTGCCTGGAAGATAATAAAGAACTGAACAAAAAAAGAACAGCCACCTCCCAGCAGACCAAGTGGCTCAGAGCTCCATCCTACCTGGCCTTGAACATCATACCTTCATAATAAGGTATCTGGTAAGCAAAGAACACAATCTAATTTTAACATTAAACTTAAAAAACATCCAGTTTCCAGGTGTTTCTCTCTCTTTTTCCAAACCTCTCTCTTCCTCCTGGAATTTTACATAGCATTGTGTCAAGAAGTCATGCCCAGTACTTTTACCAATAATAGTTTTCATCAACCATCAATACCAAAGACATTTATTCTTTAATCCTTCAAGGCTCTCAGAGCAGCCCAACATTACTCTCATGAAAATTTAGAACAAGTGCAGGACTGGAGTGGCAACTGTTAATCTGAGACAGAAATTAGCACTGGTAAAAATGCTTTTCTACATTAAAGGAATACTTGTTTTGAAGGCATTAGTTTCTTTCTCTTTTTTTTTTTCTTGTTAAAGGGGGAAAAAATAGCTAAGTAGCCTGTTTAATCAATTTCTTGATTCCTTGCCTTGTTTTCATTCCAGCCTCTCAAAAAACCTTGATTCCTTCTGCCTGGGCAACAAAGTCTGACAGCAAATACTTATGAATGCTCAAAGTAGGAAATTAATAATTTCTAAGAGATTATGTATGTGCTAGATGACAACACCAGTAAGTAACAAGCAGAGCTTCCCTTGTTGCTTTGACGTGACCCTGAGAACATTCAACTTGTGCTCAGATCCTCCAAGAGCTAGCAGTTCACTCCTAGTAATCACACAGACGTGATCCCAGATATGAAAGAGGCTCTTCACCAGACCAACTAATGCACTTGTGAGAAACATTTAAGCATCAGAATTCTCTAGTGAAGTCCCATGTGATCTGAAGGGAAGCTTCAATTTCTCACCAACTGATCACTAAGTCTAATAAAAGGCCAAACAGTAAAACACTTTGTTTCACCAAATGATAACAATGACTATAGTACTACTCCTACTGGATGGTAGGCACTAGCCTTATCTTCAGTACAACCAAATCTTAGATACCTCAGAAACCAAATCTGTGGCCCCTCAGACAACTCACTCCAGAACCAACATGCCAGAATTGGACATGAAAGTACAAGTGGTGACCAAGATGGAGATCAGTCCAGTTAGACTGGCAAAGAGATCTGAAGCCTTCTCTTCAGGATATGAACCATGATTCTTCTTTCTGAAGAAAATCTTTCTATTAAAGTACAAGCAGTTACGAATGCCAATTTCAAAACACTTTGTTCATTCCTCTGACTGAACACAAGTCGATCGTATGTTTATTTCTATATTTTCTACAATATAAAATAGAATGCTGGAGATGCTCCTTTCCTACAGTGCAAAATAATAGAAAGTTGGGATTGATCCTTAACAAAACACTATAATTCAGAGTAGTATCCTAAAAAACAGTTGCCTCGTGCTTCAGATGTGGAGAAACCTCTGACAGTCTAGGAGATAAAGATCAGGGAATTTCTCTTCACCTGGAGCAAATATGTAAAGTATTGTTCTCACCTCATTAGCCTGTTCTGATCATTCTGGAGCATGACTAATATCTTTTTAACTCCTCTTCATCCACTACTTACACGTGATAATCAGATACAGGACACATCATTTCTTATTCATAGCTAAACCCCATAAAAGCAGATCCTATCAAAATCTCAGGTACATCCATTAATATCCCATTGTCATCAGTGAGAGTATGTGGGGCTTCTTGTGGGGACTACATCCATGAAATCTTTATGGCAAAGTTTTCCTTCTGTTCAAGTATGCTTAAAATAAATACCAAATCAATCATCACGAAATACGTTTCCATTCAAGCGCATTTCAAGAATGTCAGCAGTAATGATAAGTGCTTTCTGATGTCAGGCTGTTTTTCCACTACGTTTTCCCACTTTATTTAGATGCTGGCTTTCTAGAACAGCAACTTCAAAGTCCTGCATTTCTTAAAAGTGTGAATTATTAATAGTAACATGGTTAAGCTCCTATGCATTAATCATTTACTACTACTATTTGGGCTTCTGAAAATCCTTCTCGTTCTTTTTTACTGAACGCTATACACAAAGGCACTTCACAATAGTGAAAGCAATGCATTGGTGGCTGCTGAATAGACAACAGCACCTGCTTATAACATTGTAATACAGGCAAACTACAATGCAGAACATTTTCTCTGAAAAATCCTTGCTTTTGCCTATTAAAAGGGTTTGTAGTGATTGTAAAATATCCATCCTAAAGCACGTTGATTCCTCTTTCCCTCACTTGGTTCCTCCCCTAACAAGTCTTGTACAGTCCTCAGATGCTCTCTGCCGGCATCCCATGATGTCTCCCACATCCCTAGACAGGGACTCCTCAGCCTGTGATGGGCTCCAGAGAGCTGCTGCCAGGGACCCACAGCTTTCATACCTTCTTTAGTTTGCAGTTGCCTCAAGGATGTACACACACAACCTACCCGCTGTACTCGGGAGGCCAGATGACTTAGGATGAAGCTTGCAGCTTGCCTAAGACAGAATTCTGAGGTAACTTGGTATAGCAATAACTACACCATAAAGAATGCACCGATGAAAGAGGTAATCAGGAACAGCTATTCAGGTCTAAATTCACTTTTTTAAAAAAGAAAATATTTTCCGGTGAATATGGACTTGTTTTTAAAAAAAAGGGGGGGGGGGGGGGGAAGGGAAAAAAAGTTTTAGATATTTAGGGTCAGCTTTTAAAATATTAAATTGCATTTAATTCCAACACCTTGCAAACAGCATTAGGCACAATTCCTACCAATTACTGCATTGCTAGATAGCCAAGCACTACTAAAAAACCTGACAGAGTACTTACCTGCAACTTAACAAAATCTGATTGTGAGTGATTAAAAGCCCCTGAAATGTGAGTGTACAGTGGAAATTTCACCTTAATAGCATTGAAATTACAACCTTGCTCTGCAAGAAATGTGTTTATTGAATGCTTAATATATATCAAAACTAAATTCTTAAAATACATTAAAATATAGGTATGCCTATCTCATATCTACCTTTAAATGCACTAACAAAATGGAGTCCTGCACAGGAGGAATTCAGGCCCTCTCCTCTGAGATTATTCAGAATCCACCAATACTTTTTACCACACTTTAATTTGTGATACGATGCCAATACAAAACCTTAACTATTTTACGCAAAAGTAAATGGTTATGCATAGGTCTTGCTTTTTTTTTTCCCCTCAGCTGAAAGATCCAGCCTCTGAAAGTAATTAGACATACAGATTTTACATATTGTGGTACCCAAATTTCTCTCTCTGAAGCATTTGGCTCTACACATGCTTACATTCATTATTTTTCACACACTCACAGTTATCATCCACCTTCTTTGACATTTGACTATCGTCTGTCTCCAAGTTACTCTGCCCCTGCTGAAACTGGTGCTGCTGACACGGCTTTATGTGAAGAGGGTTCTGTTCAGATATCTGCATATCCCCCGTGTACAGTCCTACTTCAGCATGACCAGCTGAACAGCACTGCTTACACACAGAAAGAAGCCTGTTCACTGTGCTCAGCCTGCCTTCATTACCTCGTATTTTCTTCCATCTACCCATCCCCCTCCCATTTCTGCATCTTTGCATCTGTACCTTTCTATATTTGTTTTTATTTACTATTTTTATGCTTTAAAAAAAGTCTTGCTGTAATCTCTCAGCTCACTGATAAATTTTGGAAATTCTTCGGATTGCCTGCTTCTCCTAGCATTTTTACTCTTTGATCCCCTGTGCTCTTTTGTTGCTGTATTCTCATACTATTAAGCTACTTTTAGAACAACCACATAGAAAAGGAAGCTAATGGACTTCAAAATAGCCTGCAGATAAAAAAAGGACTTCCCTAATACAATAACTGATTAGTGGTTCAGGAAAATTAATTCATTAAAAATACTAAATCCACTGGTTTAATGAAGCAGAAAGATAACAACACAAACATTAAATACATCACACCTCCTGGCTTAGAAAGGCACACTATTGGTGAAGTTACTAAACAAAGAGGAAGGAGTAGGGATTTTTTTTTTTTTGAGCAACATTAATTCTACTGAATGAGAGAAGCAGTGAGAATATGCCATTTCAAACATTTCCTAGCTCCAGAGCTTGCCGTCATCACAGTACTTATCTGGAGCATACGTGACAAGCTACAGCTCTTCAGTTAAGTGTGATGTACTTATGAATTTTTCAACACAGATTTAAGAGAGCTCTAGTTTCCTTTCTTTGTGTACCCTTATTGAGCTACCTGTGCTACGCAGAAATCCAGTAAGAATCACAGCCAAGAAGCAACAAAACGTATGGCACCTTCCTGGCCTATGTTGTATTAAAGAAACAAACAAACCCCATACAAACAGTAGAAATCTGTTGTTCAAAAAGGGATTTCTGCAGATGCTCTTCAAACTACATTTCCTTCTCCTGAGTTGCAGAGATGGAATGTAATTCAGCATGCCTTCATGGTTCTTTTTTTCCTTGAGAGATCCCACTTTTAAGTAGATCCAATAGTTAAATTACATGGTAAATGTTACTATTTGCCGGATGTTTGTATATTAGATATATATACATATACACCCACAAGGATAACTAAGACAGCAGCTTCTTCAAAACCCCATTTAAAATAGCATTGTGAATCAAACTATGACCACACCAGTCAGACAAATGAACAATTCCCCACTTAAGTAATCGCACTGGCTTCAAGCCCTCACAAGCCAGATGATAACTCAAACTGAGGCAGACTCGGAATCTCATTCTGAGAAAAGACTGATACATTTGCATTCATTGAGGCTTGGAGCAGGCAAAACATATTGCTGTGTACTGCAGCTAAGTTCTGAGTTACGCTTGTCTCCCATAACTAATCTCCTGTAACATATGCTTTGGGATATAGAGAACTGAACCACTTCTACAATGAGCTTAGTAAAGGGAATTTAACATTTGAAACCTGGGTAACACTATGCATGATGCTTTCTGAAAACCTCACTGCATGTCTGACTCAAGACAACACAGACGCACTTGTCAGCTTAGGCAGGCCCAAGCAGAAAACAAGACAACTTCATGTTGCTCAGCAAGCTCGTGAACAGCTATTTTTTTCCACTTTTGAACGGGGGGTGGGAAAAAAGCATCATTTCCTTTTCCACTTACTACTTAGCTGGCTGCATCACTTGGAACGCAGGGCTCCTGATACTGTTAATTAAGAAGATGTTTCAATTTTCATGGTTGCTGGAGCTTTAAAATATCCTTAATCATAAAATATGCTGACTACTGTTAATTTTATTGCAAAACTTTCCAATGAAATCTTGCATATTGAAGCTACTATTAAAAATACTCAACATAGTCTACACAGGCAGAGTTGTTTCATCTGTGATCCTCATTTAGCTGATTTCAAAAATGACGAAAAGCAGAACAAAACAACCAAAATACAGAAGCAGAACTGGACCTTGCAATTTTGTGGTGATTCTGAATGAAATATAAATGGTAAAATGCTGAAGACAATCAGAGATGGTGTGGGTTGCCTGTTTTAATGTGTCCTCACTGAGGAAGTTTTGAAATGCTTTGAAATAGGTACAAGATTTTTCCACAGATCATACTATATCAAGCTATACTTAACTCAGAATGTAGGAAGCTAATGCCCAGACATCTTACCACAGCTCTGTTGTCTGTAGCCAGACAGCAGTTACAAGCCAAGCCAAAATTTTCTAATTTCCTTGGCCTTCTCGGGGGGGGGGGGGGGGGGAGGACGACACTTGTGCACCTGCATAATAAAAGGTTTAATATGTTATATTTAATGATTATTTTCAATGAAGCTGTATATTTTATTGCAGTTACAAGTCACAACAGTATAATCCAGAATGAAAATATGTATTACGGGCCCTTCTGTCTGACTGAAAAAGGTGAAATGCATCTTCAGCTGTGCAGCTGTATCAAGGAACAAAAATAAGAGCAAATATAGCCTCATTAAAAATTGGGCCTTACTTTTCAACACCCTAAAAGAGCATATGGGCCCACTGGAATATGGTATCATTTTAAGGGAGCATATTAATAGCTGCATTGCCCTCAGCTTTCAGAGTCAAGATGAGGAGGAGAGCTTTGAAATTTTCTGTATATCAGCGCTCCTTTGAATGGAAATGATAGAGCAGAGCCCTGAAAATATTTTTACTCACACCAAGATGGAAACTTGGTCTTTGTGCTCTGGAGAGCAACAGCAAAAAGTCATAATCTCTCGTAATTTTTTTTTTTTTTTAATGGCAGAATTGCATCTAGTGGTTTCAGCAGTTTCTTTGGATTATCAAGATTATTAGGTCCACTGGTGCTACTGACGTATCAAACATCCATAGAAAATTCTCCACGAGAATCTTAATTACAAGTCCACCTTACTGAATACTGAAAACTCGGGAGCAATATAAAAAATATGATCTTTACAAACCCTCATTTAAATTCACAAGTTAAACGCAAATTAGACTCACGGGCTGTTTTCTAAAGAATGCAGGTCATTAAGACCTTAAAATTAGAGTAAAACCGCAATAACAAAAGGCTCTGCTCTACAACTGTGGTCCCCCAAGTAGCTCAAAGCAGTTCAAAAAGGCCAGGTAATGAAGTAACAAGTGCCCCCGTGAAGGGAGAACAACTGCAAGGGAGAACAACTGCAGCTTTTTAGAGATCCTCAACCCAACCTTCAATACATCTAAACAGCCCTCCAAATGCAGATGGCTAATCTATAGAATGAAACAGAGTATCTGGCACTGATCAGAAGTTCAGACCTGGGAACGTGTCCTTTATGGTGATGCCCGATTTCTTCAGAAGTCACACTATTTCAAGACGAATCCTTTGAGAAACGAAATCTCTACTCTCAAACCACAGTAAGTACTGAATTACTTGAAGACAACTTCCTGTCCCATTACACACCTTGAACCAGAAGCATGAGAAGCACCCCAATTTAACCACTGGATTTCCATCTGCAGTCCATCTTCCTAAAACTCATACACCATGCTAAAAGCTACTTAATTTTAAGGCACAAAAGTCTTTTCATTTTACCAGCTTTTCATTAAAAAGCTTTGATGGGGGCATCAAAAAGAACAATAGTCAATATAAGCACTCAGCAGAGCAAGCAGGAAATTTCAGTCTATCAGGACCGAAGTTAAAGATATTTAAAATTTTAAGCATTGTAACTGCTTTGACCTGCACCCTCAGCACAGGTTTTACCTTCCCTCAGGCCAGAAACATCCAAACACACTCACCATCAGGTAGCTGTTAAAAGAAAAGTGTCTTGCAAATGAGGCTGCCTTTCTTCCAAAAGAGACCTTTCAATTGAGGTCCTTAACAGAACAAGCAACTGCTCTGCATCATTCCCATACCCACTCCGTAAGTCCACCATAAGGCTACCCTATTTAAGTCCTGCAGTTTAAGAATATTCAATTGTGACTGAGATCAAATACCAAATCCTAATCAGCTGTCTTTCTCTGGAATTACTAAACTACAAATTACCCATGGAGATGCTCTTTGTCTACATTAACAACATTATCTAATTCTTCTCCTTCCTCAATATTTATCAGTTTGCAGTTTTAAGCAAAAATGTGTATTAACATCTGAGGATGGAGATCTGTTCTTTTCTAAAGGATGGCTAGGCAAAAAAAAATAGTAAATAAGAATTTTTTTTTTCCATTTTCCTCTGACATAATTCTTCAGAGGCCATAGGTTGCATTACCTTTAGAAGGGGTAAAAAGTATAAAGGCATATATTTAATAATAAAATTCGAATCCTTGAGAGTATTATTGATGAAAGTCATTTCAGAAAAAGCAGTTTCTGCCATAGCAGTCGTTAAAAATAGCTACAAAATACTATACAGATGGCTCAACAGATCCAACACACTATTATGCAGAGACGCAGGCTCTAGGACACGGCTCTTTTTGATAGGCGTATCTTTGGATACAAGTAGAAAAACACCAAATTGTGGGGGTGAAGAGATTAATTTTCTTCAAAACTCTCAGCGTTTTGAAAACTACACTACCTTGAGCTCTGCCACAGTTTTTGAAAACTGGAGGTTTCACTCTGCATGCACCATCTGAACAAAGAATAAGAGAAAACCATGGTGGCACTTTTTAATGACAGCCTTCTAACGTGAACACCTCCTCACCTTGTCAAGAAGGCAAAAGAAAGAAAAGAACACCAGAACTCTAACCTGAGACATATCCCAGCGATATAAATGTTGTGGGTTTTTTTTCTCTTTTTGCCTTCCTGTGGAAGATTCCTAGACACTCAAGAGACAGGAGAACTTGGTCCTATTCTTTCTAGCCTTGAAAAGATGCTTTTGGGGTACCAAAACCAGTACTTGTGTCCTTGGCTAGAACAAAGTGCTCCAAGTAAGTAGGGAAACAAATGCTGTCTGGCTTATTCTATCTCCCGTCTTCAAAGTCACTTCTCTTCAGCACGTGAGTTTGAATATTATGTTACCTGGCAATAGGTACTAGCTTTGTTTCTAAAAAGGTTTAAATTATTTTCTGTTTGTTTTCAGGATCTATTATAATCTTTTTCTTTTTTTTTTTTTATGTACTTCCTACGTGATTGAAGAATCCACATAAAAAGAATGCCCTTTCAATTCCCCCCCAAAAATGAAGTTTGGTCTTAATGCAAGTGAAGCATACAAGGCACAGCTGTGATAGGCAGTTGGCCATTTCATGAGGATTACCACTATTCTGTAAAAAAGGGAATTCAGGGCACTGTTTCATGAGCAGCTAGAAAACAAACAGTACATTTAGTCACAATCTCAGCCACAGTGAGTTACAAAGAACAGTAACTGAAATCTTAAAGTAGGAGAATGATATAAAATGCCAAATTTGAAAGAAAACCTACACAAAATGACCGTGTTCTCTGCTGCTAAAGGGATCAATGCCTATGAACTTCAGAGTAGTAGATTCTCAGCTTCTTTTCAATACCTCATGATTCGATGATGAGTTCTTGATTATGATCAAAAGAAGCACGACCAGCAGGTAGAAAGAGGTGATCCTGCCCCTCTACTCAGCTCTTGCGAGACCCCACATTTGGAGCACTGTGTACAGTTTTGGCGTCCTCAACGTAACGACATGGAGCTGTTGGAGCAAGTCCAGAGGAGGGCCACGAGGATGATCAGGGGACTGGAGCACCTCCTGTATGAAGACAGGCTGAGAAAGTTGGGGCTGTTCAGCCTGGAGAAGAGAAGGCTGTGTGGAGACCTCATAGCAGCCTTCCAGTATCTGAAGGGGGGCTGTTAAGGATGCTGGGGAGGGACTCTTCATCATGGACTGTAGTGACAGGACAAGAGGGAATGGGTTTAAACATAAACAGGGGAAGTTCAGGTTAGATATAAGGATGAAGTTTTTTATTGTGAGAGTAGTGAAACACTAGAACAGGTTGCCCAGAGAACTGGTGAATGCTCCACCCTGGCAGTGCTCAAGGCCAGGCTCAAGAGAGCCTTGCGCAACATGGGCTAGTGTGAGGTGTCTCTCCCTGCCCATGGTGGGGGAGGTGGGGGGGGAGTGGGTGGGACTACATGGTCTTCAGGTCCTTTCCAATCCGAACTATTCTATTATTCTATGCCTTATGTTTGCTTATTTTTCTGCAGCCCTTAAACCAGGTTTTCATGCTGTCTGTCCCCCATCCCTGAAAGCTGTAGACTGAGAAAAACATACAACAAACTCATTCAGGTGAATTTAGCACACATCATGCTGCCTGCGAAATGTTTGTGAAAGCAACACATATACTAGTTGAGACTACACAGGCTCTTTTGCTCCTCTCTTTTCCAAAGCCTTATGACTGCCAAGGCACCTTCATCAGAATCTCTTCAGGAATAAGGGGGAGAGAACAACAATTTACTCCATCAGTAACTGGCAAAACTCACGTTACTATTAAGTTTAATGACTACTGCCAAAATGCCATTTCATAAACCACATAGTGCAGCTTTGTTTCCAGCAACTAAATTTCATCCCTGAACTTGAACATAATGAAATTAGGGTTTGGGTGTTTTCTGAAAAGATTATTACCGAACAGCTGAATAGCTCCTGAAGAGCCTTGAGAAGGACTCTGGAGCTGCTAATCACTGCTGTAACGTAAGAAGTATTTTCTTATTAAAAACTAAGGATTAACACTGTGGCTCCAAGTCACCTGATGCTTTTATCAACATATCTAAAGTTAAAGAAAAGAAAAAATATTTTTATGCTAATTAATTTACTTTGAACCTAACTAGACATTTTACAATCTGAAACACCACCACTCCTTAATGCACGTAAGTTAGCCATTAGATGCAGAACCTCTACAGCAAGGAACTAAATTTATTATGGAATTACCAGAATGGAATAAGTACCTTGAATTATTTATTTTCCACTAGCCATTCAAAGAGAATGGGAACTTGAACAAGGCAATAAGTGAATCCATGGTTTATAAATGAAGTATATCGTATTAAGCCATAATTTATAGCATACTGTAGTCTCAGAAATAAAAGATAGTTTGGTAACAACTAAAACAACAGGAAGAGAGCAAAGGGATGCTCACAGTGAAAGAAAACTCAGTTTTGTGTTCTCTGTCAAAGCAGAAATAGAAAAATATAGTGAAAATATAAGTTCCAGGATAAAGAAAAAGATAAAGTTTGCTGTGGGAATTGTAATTTTTTCTATCACAAGCACAATAAAGGTTTCGTAGTGATGATAATCGCAACCAAAAATTCACCTTCGTATTTGTTGATCAACAAAAGGTTTTGTTTTGTAACAAAAAACACCAAACAAATAAACAACCAGCTCCAAGGCCTGACCCTAAATTCTCTTCGCACCTGTAACACCTAAGCCCCACTCACAACCACAGCTCTTGTTCTTTTCCAAGATCGATACTCGGATCAGGGCATGGCACGAAGAGTAACATCAGAAACGAACACCAGCGGCAAACTCCAGCGGGTGAACGACCTCCCCGCACCATGCGACTGGACACCGCCAAGTCACCTGTACAACAACCCCAACAACAACGCTGCGCACCGTGCATCTGGGCGAACAACTTAAGACAAGCAGGCAGAACCGAACCGCACCGGGCCGTGCCCGTCAGCACCACCGTTCGCCGGGCGCCCATCCTCACACACACACACACACACACACACACCCCGGGCGCTGTAGCCTCGCTACCTGAAAATCCCCCAAATGCCCGAAACATCGACACGACTCCGGAGCTCAACACATATGATGCACCGGTCACTTGCACGGGAACCGCAGCGGGGACCCGCACCCGCTGGGACGGCGTGTCTTCCCTCCCTCCCCGGGCACCTGCACCCTCACCACCCCTGGTGACAAAGGGGTTGTCACTGACCTTTCTGCTGCCGAAAGGACTGGATGGAGCCCGAGTGGTGAACCATCTTGGCGGAGCGCGGTACCAGCCCGCCGGCTCCGAGGGGGCGGGAACCCAGCGGCGCGGCCTGGCCCGCCCCGGCCCAAATCGGCCCGCCCCGGCCCGCAGCTCTCAGCGCCGCCGTTGCTCTGGCAACAGCCGGAGCAGAGCGGCCCCGCCCGCCGCACAGCGGAGGCCAAGTGAATGGCTCCTGTAGCAGCGCGGCGGGGAGAGGCGTGTTCGGGGCCGGCGCTGGCAGCACCCCGCAGGGACGGGAGTTCAGCCGCCTCCTGCCGCCCTCGCTGCGCCGCGGAGCGGGGTTCGACGCTGTCAGTGCCCTCCCTTTGGGCCGGAGAGTCCGAGCGGCCCCTGTGCCCCTGGCACCCGCCTGGGGGGCCGGTTTGGTGATCCCTGTCGCTCCCTGTGACCCTGGGGCTCTCTCTCAAAGACATCAGTTATTCGGTGTTACCGAGGAGCTGAAGGGAAGCCGAGTATAAACCGCACCTCCTTTACACAGCAAGATTCATCTAGGCGTTGGACGATAAGTTTGTATTTCAGCCCCTCCGTCCCAGTTTCACCATAAGCCTGTGTTGCGTCACCGCCTTTTTCCTTCATTACGATGTTACACAACTTACAGTCTTACTGAAGATAGCACTAAACTGCACATTCAAAGCCTGATGTGATCAATTTCTGTGCTATTCGAGTTATAATTTCCCTTTTCTCCACCGTGTACACCAAGACGCTCATTCCAGATAATATATTCAGATTCATAAGGCTTTAATTTCTTTCCCTGTTTCTCCCTCTGTTCACATTATTCTCTCTGGAATCTAAGTATCATTCAGTTCCTGTACAATGTTTTGGTTTTAATTTTTCTACTGCAACAGTCTGTTTCCCGATTCTCCTAAATTCAGTCAATACAATATTTCAGCCTGCAGCTAGCACTATCTCCTCTCTTCCATTTAGGGATACATACGTTATTTGCTCAACAGAAGTCTATTGAGTCAGCTATTGTAACCCTTGCAGCTAGTGGCAAAATCTGTATCATTCCTTCAAAGTTTGTGGTTCTATTTATGTGCTAGAAGATGTATTAGAGATTTCCTCTGACAGTAAAGCAAATCTAGAACTTTCTTGTAGTTGACTGGGGCTTGCAGTATGCCGTCTGCTTTAAAAGACACATGATTACCACCCCTTGCTACAGGCTAGTCTGTACTATGAAGCTGTACTACTTTGACTATGTTAGTTTACTTAAATAATGACAATGAATACACTTTTTTCATATCAGGATGGTTTTCCATTATGACAACACACTAAACGGCTGTATATAAACAATACATCCATACACAGGCGCTTATACATAGATAAAGGAAAATAAAAATTGCACCCTAATGGGGGAGGTGTTCTCTCTAGAGTGTGCCAGACATCACTCTTACATAAAGAGCAGCTGACACATCTAGCTATTACTACAAAGGAACAAAATAACTTTACCTCCTCAGGCTAGCTGACCACATTTGGGTTTGTTTGGAACATTTGCAGAAGCCTTGTTGTCAGTTTAGGAAAAGATGCAGAAGCTATGGTGCTGTGAAGACATTATGTTACTCATTTGTTAGGCTCCAGTGGCTTTCTGCACACTGAGTCATTCCTCTGCACTTCTGCAATTTAGGAAAACCTGCTGGGAACAGCTCTTTCCTGCTGAGAGACAGCACTATAGATGTTGCATGGCAGAATAATGCAAGTGGAGATCAGCCAGGTTTGCTCTTGTTGATCAACAAATGCTGGAAACCCAGGAGCAAGCCAAAAGAAGAGGTAGAATCAAGTCCTTGTTTTTTAGTTGCAAGCTTTAATGTAGATGTTAGAATGGATAAGTAGGGATTAAAACAAATCTATACCCAGGAGCTCAGAGACACCAGGGAGAAAAAAACCAAGTATAATACAATCAGCTGAGGGGTTAATAATCATGCAAATAGCAAGTGTAGTTCTTTCACTGTAATGGCCTAAACCTTTGTAAGGTTGTAGGCCAGAGCGATTTCTCTGAGAGACCTTGGCTGACACTTTTGACTTGTAGATGAACATGATGTTGCCTTTCTTACTAGAAGAAAGCAAGAGAGGACCATTATTTACTTTCTTATGATAGTAATCTATAAAATGCAGAGGAGAAGAAAAGATGCTGATAACTAAAATTACGGCCTAAAGAGGTTATCACACACACTCTTGGAAAAGAGCCTGTCAGCTGCCTAGTACTCAGGGCCATCCATCTGATTTCTGATCCACAGTCCTCTATGAAAAGTTACCTAATTTCTGAATTGAAACAGATTTATCTGACCCTGTTAATGCACAGAATGATGGGGAGAGAAAGGCAAGCTGAGGTAGTGCTTAGAAACCCAGAAGAAAATTTAAATTCTGAGTACAGAAATGATGTGGGTTTTTTTTACCTGCTTTTTAATAATAAAGCTCTATTTCTGGCAGTGGACATGCACTGTCAAATGAATACTCTTGTCTTTTGAAATCATTGGTTATATTAAGCTAAGTCTCACATTATCTCTCTAACATTTTATAAACCTTTTCTAAAATAGATCAAAACTCGGAACATAGTAAAGAGATCAGGATCAAACTAGATTTAATACTTGTATCTCTACAAGTCAACAGAACCCAAATCATAACTGAAAAGCTTGAGGCTGATGTAGCTGCCCATCTTCCTGATTTCTTGCTCAGGTTTGAGGCATTGGAGCCAAGTGGCTGGTCTCTTTTCCCAAGTAACAAGTGATAGGACAAAAGATAACAGCATCAAGCTGCACCGAGGCGGGTTTAGACAGAGTATTAGAAAAGACTTCTTTCCCGAGAGGGTGTTCAGACATTAGAACAGGCTGCCCAGGGCAGTGGCGGAATCACCTTCCTTAAGTGTTCACAAACCATGCAGACGACGCCCTCAGTGACATGGTTTTGTGATGGCCTTGGCAGTGCTGGGAAACGGTTGGACTTGATGATCTTAAAGGTCTTTTCCAACCTAGCTGACTCTGTGATTCTATGATTTAGTTTTGACATGAAGATCAACTCTTGATAGGCACACCTTTTTCATGAGATACTTTCTAATCTCTCCTGACTAAGACTAAGATCTACTATTCTGGTCTTGCTTCATCATAATATGTGTAGCTCTATGTAAGTCTGTGTTGCAATCTGAAAAAATTTGGCCTGAAAAAGGGGGCTGAGTCTCCAGATTTGCTTTCCATCAGGAAGTTGGTTTGCTATTAAAACAGGCTATGAGAGAATGATGTTTTAAATTAAATTTTGTAATTCCATGGCACTTTTCAGAAACTCACATGAAGTAGAACCTTAAATTAAAACCTAATTAGCCAGTGATAAGTGGCAGATATTTTCTTTAGAAGTATAGCCATCTCAAAAGTTAATTATAGCCAGCTGTTAACCATTGCCTGGAAAGAATAAACTTACTCCAAAAGAAACTCACAAGGTGCAATGAGTGCAAAATTCTGCACCTGAAAATACCCTGTACATCAACTCAGGCTGAGCAGCAGCTCTGATGGGAAGGACCTGAAGGTTATGGGAAACACTAGCTTGAACAGCAGCCAGCTGTGCACTTGTACCACAAATAAGGCTAACACTAGGAGAAATATAGCCAGCAGTTTAAGGGGTTCTTACTCCCTTTCATTTGGCATGACTGCAGCTGCACCTGCAATTCTGTGTCTAGCTTTCCCACTTCACACTTTCCCACATCAGCAAAGATGTTGGAAAACTGGAGAAGGTCCAAAACAGGGCTACCCAAAGATGGACAGGGGTCTACAATATGTAAACTGTGAGAAGTTAAGCAAAATGGGTTTATTTAATCTGAAAAATAAACTAAGGAGTCCCAGCAGCCTACAATTACTTGAAAGTCACTTACAAAGATGACAGTACCAAGCTCCTTTTAGTGCTAAAAGATCAGATTAGTGGCAACAGCCACACATGATATATGAGCATGTGAGGTTCAGCTTGAACACTACTTTTGTACAGCATTGGTAATGTACCATCAGAGCAGCTTACTTACAAAGTAATAAAATATCTATCCTTGAAGGTTTTCAAAACTTGCCTTGGCCACACTGCATCTGACCCAGTTTGGTGATGGCAATGATAAAGCTTCAGAACAGGAGGCTGGATTAGATGACTTTCAGTGGTGATAATAGAGGATGTAAAGCAAATGCAAGGGAGTTGGAACAAGGAAGTAGACACATTTTGTATCAATTTTTATGCAGTACATTTAAACAGTATAAAAAAAATAAATGTTTACAGAATTGTCAAGTCCATCTCTTTCAAGGAGGGCAGCTCCGTACTATTTAAAGCCCTGCAGTGCAAAATTAGTCTTGTTCAATATAGGCAGCAAAATTGTTTGCAAATGGTCTGATCTTACTGAAAACAATGGGAGTTTTGCCATAGGCACTAGAACAGTGAGGAGACTCTTTGTTAGCTCTAATAAAACTGTCAGTCATTATGGAGAAGGTCTAGAAAGCAGATTATGGAGCATGCTAAAATGTGTTGTAGATGAATGGCAAGGGGGGTGGAACTAGATGATCTTAAGGTCCTTTCCAACCCTAACTATTCTATGATTCTATGAACTGAAAAATTGAACATTTTTATAAAGAATTTACTTCATGTTGCTGAGACACTAACCCTTGAAATCTCACTGATTTCTGTATTTTAATACATCATTTCTATGGTAATTTAAGAGACCTTTTCTCTCTGGCTAGATAGAATTTTCTTGCATCCATGGAATTGACTATGTTTTCTGAATGATGTCAACTGTTCAGTCCTTGATTCTGTAGCTCGATGTAATTTCATGCTCACTTTAATTTGTGGTTTATAGATTCACATTTACATCCTAATCATTTCCTGAATAGGGTTACTTTTCCAGTTTTGGCCTCCACTTGTCCAGCTAACACAACAAACAAAAAGAAACTTACAGTGCATATGTTTACAAAAATTTCATTTTCTATAGCAAAGCAGTGCAGTTTTATTCAAAACTGTTTGGGTCAAAATGCCAAAGTAGAATTACTTTGAATTTTATAATTACAAGCAGTTTAGCACTATTGTGCCGGGTATACACTAGGATCTTTGGAACAACCCTATACAGAAGTGTAAGGATAGTGAAATGTTGCTTTGCTAAAAAATCCTTCTACAATCATAATAAGAGACTATAAAGAAAGCACTAATGTCAAGTAACAGGTGAAGAGGGAAAAGCAGAATTATAACAGCAGCATCCAATACACACACGTATCCAAATTTTCCAGGTAGGCAACCTTCTATATAGTCATATTTTTCTTTCATACATCTCAGTTTTCTTGCTTCACATTTTATCTGAAGCAAACAAGGAAGATTATTGTTATCCAACTCTGCAGTACCAACTACCAAACTACTGCAATATAATTCTCTTTCTGATTAGCAGCCTAATTTGTCAAGTAAAGAAGAAAATAATCAGATACACTAAAAAATAAAAGCTCTATCAATGAGGAAATTGCCTGTTATCTACTTCACATTTATACTGTATGGACTCATTCTGCATATCTGTGCATTTCTTTAGTACCACGTGCTCAGCACAGGAGCCTCAAGAGTGACAGTAGTAGAAAACTTTAGAGAGAAGAAATTGACATAGTCCTTAGCTGAAGAGCCTACATTTACATTTTTAGAAAAGAAGTTATCAATTAGACATTTGTTCCTAGATTTCCTAGTGTTTCTGGGGTCATCCGCTTCTTGGTTTAGAGATTAAGTCTCCGGTATTGCTCAGTGCATTTCTGACAGCCAATTCTTTCATCACTTCCAGGTTCATTCTGTCGAGAATCTCTTACTTTTTACTATTTTGATTTTTTTTGGCCACATACTTGCTCTTTTTCCCAGCTACAACTTTTCACTCCTCCCCCTCCCAAAAAAAGCCAAAAGGCACTTTACAAGCTATTAAAAAGAGCAGCAAGCAAAGGCAAAGTGGGAGGAATGAGCATGGTTTATGGACATAGCCGGCAGTCTAGTATATAAAACCTATACCTGCACTAAGCTATTTCCACACACATCAAAACAGAAAGAGTGTGGCAACAGTATATGAGCTTGATATGTTACTTGCACACGAGGGAGATGTAAAATCAACGGATGTGGTTCATTCAGGAAAGACAGTCTATCCTGCTATACATTTCTTTACAGAACTTGGTCAGCATGGTCCAACTCCATAGCTGAAAATCCTAGGCTTACAGTAATATGAACAAAATAGTTCAACAAAACCATTAGGATATCCTCTTCGCAACAGCTAGTACAGTGATGGAATGTTATATGCATAGCATATGCATAGCAATATTAGACTTTTCCTTTCCAACCTGTGTAAAACACAAATTCAGTGACAGTCATTTGAAATTTATCTCCCAGCATGCCTGCATTCCTTGTCAGCTAACATAACATTTTCCAAAACAAGAGGAGCTAATGAGAATTTCTTCAAAGATGACAATTTCTTCATTGCAGCATCATCATAACAGGGTGTTTATTTAAATCAGTGTCTTCACAGAAATTACTCTGTTCAACATCATGCTCACAAGCAGCTTTGTCCTTATTTCCTGCTACACTACTAGAATCAATTGTGGCTGCAAAACCCCACACCAGGTACTATATCCTCATTCCAGCTCTCCACAACAAGCGTGGCATGCATTTTCTCTGTCAGCATCATATGAGAGTGGAATGATGATAAACACATGAACTGCAAGCCCACACACATTTACCATGTATCAATCACCTCCCTATCATTTGGGAGAAACATACTGAGGTGGGTTATCCCATCCCACAGAGTTATGCATTCCACCACCACAGAAATTGCCTGCTTGGCTATGCCAGGTAAACTCCCACAACATTCGTGCCTCCTAGCATTAGTGCTAGAGACAATGTTTTGCACAGAAATTAGCCTGGTGCCATCTGGCCTAGCATTCTTATATTCTGACCTTGGAAGAGCTGTACCATTACACAGAAAGATAAGCAACAGTAATATTGCAGATGCTTTTTTATAAAGCTGATTTTGCTCAGTGTACATAAATCACGTCCAAGTGCAATAATGTGGTCTTTAAACAAACAAACAAACAAGCAAGCAAAAAAAGCTTGCTTTATATTATAGCTCAAAAGTACCAAGCTTTGTTGCTTAACTGTGTATTTTATGGAGCTCTTCAAAATACCAAACACTGATGGGAAAGTGGGGCAAGATTTTTCAAATGTAACGTATTTGTGATCACAGATTGCTTTTAATTTGGTCATGATTAAGGAACATCTCTGAAAATTTTAAATAATTATAAAAAAAGCGTGCATATTTCTGTTTTAAGGAGTCATGAAGAAAAAATGTTTCATAATTTAAATACTGTCTTGTTGAATTTGCAACTCAGAAAGTCAAAGTAATGCAGTAGTACATGGCAGCTGAGGAAAAATTAGACATCAGGGAGTGGATGATTGGAGTGGAGCACTTTCTTTGCCTATGAACACCACATGGATTTAATGGCTCTGTCACAGGGTTGAGTCAGATCAGCTGGGAATGTTCTCAATGGTGTATTTTAAAAGATCGCTAGATTATGCTTTGTTCCTATGCATACACAGATAGTATATTAGTCTGTAAAAACATGGATTACCCTCACCAGATATACTTATTTTTACACTTGTTGCATGAGCTAAGTAAACTCACTGCAGACAGGATATTTGTATATTACTCGTATCCTGCACAAAGAGTAATTACATGCCAAATATTATAAGAAAAAAATAATCTCTTGGAACATGTAGTACATATTGTTAAAGAATAATAAAAAGGAGTATGAATACCATACTGGCCATGGCCCAGGGGTTTGGAACTAGATGATCTTAAGGTTTCCAACCTAACTAGCCAGGATCCTATGAATACTGGACTTGTGGGCTATTCATGAGACACACCTGTAAAGTCAGGGTTAACAAAACAACAGATTTTTTTCTTTTTTTTCTTTTTCTCCCCCCCCCCCCCCCCCCCCTTTCAATTTTAAATCCTTCTTTTCCATTTCAGGCAGCCTTGTATTTCTCTAGTTTTCTTATCCTGAATCTTTTGCATTTAAAACATGTCATAAATTGAAAAAGTGAGTTGTGTATGGCCACAGAAACAACAAAAACACATCTGGCTTCATATACTTTTAGGTGTAATTTTCTAAGTAATTATAGTGAAATAAAGGTTTACTTCTCTGAGGAGGGCATTTCTAGCTTAACTTTCTCCCTTTTCCTCTTAAGTGGAAATCGGAGATGATGTCAAAGTCTGCAGATATCAGCACAAAAGATTTTTGTGGGTTTTTTTGTTTTGTTTTGTTTTTTCCTGAGAGAAAAGTGGCATGTTTATTTTAGCTTTTTATGATAGATGGAAGGGTATAGAACATTTTTAACACAATGTTCTTTAGACAAAGCAAATAGTAAGCAAAGAATTTGTTCTGCCTCCCTTCCTTTCACATCTCCCGTATAAGGCATCTCTGCAAGAAACATGACACAATTTTATTTAGCTGTGGGGTGAGAACACAAAGGAATACATACAGGTACTATCTATATGTAGGCTATAGACTTTATATAGGATGTAAAATAGCAAAGGCATTCCCCTCAGGCTCCTGGGGATTAGTAAGGAGACCATCTTGCTGCCAGGGGAAAAGAGACTTTCAAATTCCATCTGACTTCAACAGAGAAATAGGGATAACGGGTACTTCTTCCCAAACCCACTTTCTACAGTTTGGATTGCTAAATCTATTGGGAAATTTGTTACCATACTGTTTTATAGTTACTAGCTCTTGGGGTGATAATGGGTTGACAGAGAAGTGCAAGAATATGTAAGAGGTTTGGTGTTCAAGCTGATGATAAAAGTTAGAAATTCTTTTATCTTTACTTCAGTAGGAGTGGTTGCTTATTTCCATTTCAATTAGCACAAATGACAATGTTATACGTAAATCTACAAATTATTAAAGTATCATCTGTTTAAATTGAGGCCAAATTTTCCATCTTGCTTCATCCCACTGGCTACATTCATGCATGCTATCTTGCAGTCCTCAACAGAAAGCTGGAATCGTTCGGTGTAATATCTTCAGTTTAAATACAGCAGGTTATTTATCTTAAAGTTGGTAGGAAAATTTGGGGCTCTCTATTTCCAAATCTATTTTTAAAAGGCTTTCATGTGAAATAAATTTAATGGCTGTTCAATACTCAATTCTAAACAACCTGTAAAAAAGGCTGATTGTTTTCAGTCAAAGTGGAATTGCACACAATGGGATTGCATTTTACAACATTAATAAGATGGTTGTAAATTAAGATAATAATAGCATAGTCACAGACACAGCTTTTCAAGTCTGCTTTTTCTGTATTAGGCAGGATTTTAGCCATTCAAAATCTTTAGAAATAGCAATGCTTTTGTAATGTGAATATTCATGACTATTCTGCTAATATAGAATTATACTGATTAATTACACAGCACTTCACTGTTTTCAGTAAGTTATTCATGCTAGTTACTCTGAAAATGTATTTTTGTAAATTAAACTCTTTTTAAAACACTCATCTATAAGAGTAGCAGTTTTGATCTCCGAATTTATTTGCAGTCATGTAAACCTGATATTTGGTAGTGCACGTTAGTAATCAGTTCTACACAACAAAAACAGAAGAAAAAGAAATCAGTAAACGCCTACTTCTTGCTTGCATATAACAGTTTGATTTGACATGCTCTAAAGCACGACATCTGCACAGCCTGTTGAATGATGTTCAATGGTTTGTACAGCTCTTCAAGTGAGTGTTGTTCCCAACTATTATTGCTGCAAAAGTAATGTGAACTGACTGACTGTGCTGTATCTTATTTCAGCATCATTTAGAACTCTACAGATGAAGTAGCTGTCAAGAGCAGAAAAATATTTGTCAGTCTCAACGCACCCAAGCAAAATCTGCAAACTTTCACATACTCATTTTAACTTCACAGAATCACAGAATCACAGAATCACAGAATCCCAAGGGTTGGAAGGGACCTAAAAAGATCATCTAGTCCAACCCCCCTGCAAGAGCAGGGTAACCTACAGTACATCACACAGGAACTTGTCCAGGCGGGCCTTGAATATCTCCAGTGTAGGAGACTCCACAACCCCCCTGGGCAACCTGTTCCAGTGCTCTGTCACTCTTACAGTAAAGAAGTTCTTCCTGATGTTAACGTGGAACTTCCTATGTTCCAGTTTACACCCATTGCCCCTTGTCCTATCACTGGATATCACTGAAAAAAGCCTAGCTCCATCATCCTGACACCTACCCTTCACATATTTGTAAACATTGATGAGGTCACCCCTCAGTCTCCTCTTTTGCAAGCTAAAGAGACCCAGCTCCCTCAGCCTCTCCTCATAAGGGAGATGTTCCACTCCCTTAATCATCTTTGTGGCTCTGCGCTGGACTCCTTCAAGCAATTCCCCGTCCTTCTTGAACAGAGGGGCCCAGAACTGGACGCAATATTCCAGATGCGGCCTCACCAAGGCTGAGTAGAGGGGGAGGAGAACCTCTCTTGACCTACTAACCACTCCCTTTCTAATGCACCCTAAGATGCCATTTGCCTTCTTGGCCACAAGAGCACATTGCTGGCTCATGGTCATCCTCCTATCCACCAGGACCCCCAGGTCCCTTTCCCCTTCACTACTTTCCAGCAGGTCAACCCCCAACCTGTACTGGTACATGGGGTTGTTCTTCCCCAGAAGAACTTCTCATTCGTAAAACACGTAAAAAAACTTTGCACTTGAAATCTATAGATTCTGTTTCCCTCTGTGAACTTTTGTATGTCATTGTCCAAACCCAAGGATAGCAGTTTCTCAAAATGAAAATGCCAGTTCACCTCAGTCTGTCACATTCTTCTTTGTTTCACTATTTATCTCAAAAGTACATTCTGCCAGTGCTGCAGAAGAGCTTGACGACTTTCTGATGTGCACTCAGGAGTTTAAAAGCAGTGCAAAACATTTATTTTAAGTTAACATTGGAGCATTCTTCTCTCCTCTATTGATTTAGAAGTGTAAAGAAAGCATATTCCACAAAGACTGTGTAAATAGCCAGCAAGTTTGCCAACACCACCAAGCTGTGTAGTGCAGTCGACACATTGGAAGGAAGGGATGGGATCCAGAAAGACCTGGACAGGCTCAAGAGTGAAACTCATGAAGTTCAACAAGGCCAAGTACAATGTCCTACACCTGGGTCGGGGCTATCCCAAGGACAACTACAGGCTGGGTGGAGAATGGATTGAGAGCAGCTCTGAGGAGAAGGACCTGGGGTGTTGGTAGACGAGCAGCTCCCCATACCCCAGCAATATATGCTTGAGCCCAGAACCCCCCCTATACTGGGCTGCATCCCCCGAGCATAAGGAGCAGGTTGGGGGGGGGGGGGGATTCTGCCTCTCTACTGTGCTCTGGTGAGAACCCCCCTGCAGTTCTGTGTCCAGCTGTAGGGCAACAGCACAAGAGGGATGTGGAGCTGTTGGGATGAGTCCAGAGCAGGCCATGGAGATGCTGCAAGAGCTGGAGCAGCTCTGCTCTGGAGACAGGCTTGTTCAGCCTGGAGAAGAGAAAGCTCCAGGAGACCCTAGAGCAGCTTCCAGTGACTAAAGGGGCCATAGGATATCTGGAGAGGGACTTTTTACAAGGGTGTGTAGTGACAGGCCAAGGGCTGGAGCAGCTCTGCTCTGGAGACAGGCTTGTTCAGCCTGGAGAAGAGAAAGCTCCAGGAGACCCTAGAGCAGCTTCCAGTGACTAAAGGGGCCATAGGATATCTGGAGAGGGACTTTTTACAAGGGTGTGTAGTGACAGGCCAAGGGGCAATGGCTTTTAACTGACAGAGAGAAGATTGAGATGAGATCTCAGGAAGAAGTTCTTCCCTGTGAGGGTGCTGAGGCGCTGGCACAGGTTGCCCAGAGAAGCTGTGGTTGCCCCATCCCTGGCAGTGTTCAAGGCCAGGCTGGACAGGGCTTGGAGCAACCTGGTCTAGTGGAAGGTGTCCCTGCCTGTGGCAGGAAGTTGGAACTGGACGAGCTTTCAGGTCCCTCCAACCTTATCCATTCTGGTTCTGTGACAAGTTGCACAGTTGCAAGCATACACTGTGTCATTGGAACCAGATCTTTCAGTTCCCCAAAACAGTATAGCAGAACGCTCAAGGATAGGTTCCCAATACAACATACGTAGAGAAAAAGAGGATAACCTGACAAATGTGCCACTTCCCTCAACCTGTATGCACATAGGAGAAGCCAGCAGATAGGTAGGTGTCAGCCATTCTACCATCTATTTTAAATTTCGGAGAAGCAGCATTTTATTTTTAACTACTTCAGCAAAATGGTTTGCTACATTACTGTCAAAATCTAAGTTTGTAGCTCAGTTAACCAGTGTGACTGAAGCAAGATGTACTGGAACCTGAGACGACAAATGATGATACGCTTATTGGAGAGGAAGCGTGACCACAGCAAACTGAACATTTTAAGGGAGACAGGGCATGTCATTAGCAATTTTAACTTTAAACAAATATCCCACATGAAAACCCCCATGTTTTCCATGTTGCTGCTGTTAATGGTCTTACAAATCAAATAAAGGTCAATTCAACAGTTTTGCAAAGTGAGAAACTATGCCTGCAAAACCCATAGTCAGTAACAGCTTAGAGAAACCCATCACCTCAGCTTGGATAGAATAACTCAGGCTGCTTCTGCAAATTGTCAGCAAGCTGAGCTCTGTGTATACACCTATCTACACAAATAGATACATACAAATATAAATACGGTATTTCTCATTGCTTTTTCAAGGAAAAGAATCACAGAAACACAGCAGGCTTTAGTAGAGTGTTCTATAGGGTATAGTGGGGGATTGTGTAAAGATTTAAGGTTCTTTTGGGAGAGGCAGGTAGAGGTGAGGAAGGGAGAAGGGTGAAAAATAATATTCATGCTTTTTTCTGTCCACTCTGCCAATCCTTCATCACCAAGTGTAACACATTGTGAGTCATGGGGTTGAGACAAATCCATACCTTTTTATATACATACGTATGTGTGTGAGTACATATAAGAAGGGACCCAAAAGCTCACCCAGTTCCAACCCTCTGACATGGACACCTATTAGACTCGGTTGCTCCAAGCCCCATCCAACCTGGCCTTGAACAACGCCAGGGATGGGGCAGCCACAGTTTCTCTGGGCAACCTGTGCCAGCGCCTCACCACCCTAAATGTTGGAGTTAGAAGAATAAGATTGCCAGAGCTGCTCCATCAACCACAGCTTGCTTCTACCTTATGTCCAGCAGCCCTGAGCAGCATCATGGCTGATTCAGTGCTGTGCACCAAAGGTCTACAAACCAGAGTAAATAATCCTATCCCAGCCCACAGGTGCAATAGCTTGATTGCTTATTTTTATAATCCCCAGCTTTGAAGACAACAATAACGGCTTATTAAGAGACTTGCTTTTTATTTGTTTTAATTCATTGATATCACTAATCAAAGTTATCCGTGACTATTTTTAGTTATATTTGCATTGTAACAGTGACATCCACTGGCCAATGTAAATAGCGCCGGGGTATTTTGCACTGGGTAGTACTTAGTCGTTAAATTGATGGGGACTTTGAATACCTAAATAGCTTTATTTAAGATTAAATAAAAGTGAATGCTCATTGTCCAGTGAGACACTGAATATACTAGAGATTATGGTAATGTAACATCACGCATTTTACATTTTGGCCCAGTCTCCTCAGGTTCAGAGATAAAACAAAAATTTAAAAACGTAAAATAAATATGCAAAAAAGCCCAAATCAAACATAACAACAAAATAAAACTAGTCTGAAAAGAAACATTCATTACAAAAAATAGTAATGGTAAGTAGATACTTATTTATTCTGAAGACATCTATTCTATGATTCTATGATCTGCTTTTCAGTCATTCAGTCTCCAAGAAAATAATAAAGTAGAATTTTTTGGCATTCTAAAATTGAACTAAATTCTGAATATTGCAAAAAAACAGATTCCTTTTTGACTAGGGCAAATTTATACCAGTGATAATCATAATATAATAGTACTAGAACATAACTATATAATAATACTACCATGGTAAGCAACAGCAGGAACAAATCATGTATCTGCATAGGAAACAGAACCTGCTAAAGATCAGCTGGTGCTTTAAGCTTAGGAGGTTGCAAGACAACCAACCTCTAAGAAAGCCAGAAGTAAATTATATAAGAAATCAGGTTAAATGTAAAACGTAGAGACAATAAGGTTTATAAATCTATTTCCTCTTTGCTGGTGGCTCATGGAAGACTTAAACGTAAAAGGACAAATTAAAAAATATGCATAAACCAAATGTATAGATGTATTCATGTTCTGAGCAAAATGCTGCAAAACCTGAATAAGTTAAGAGAACTAATGTAACTTCACAAATAGTGTTGTCAAGAATGGTTTAATGCTTTTCACTGTTCCTTTAAAAAATTATGGCTCTGTCATCCATTTTTTTTTTCTCCTTCCCCCCAAAGAAAAATCACTGTATACTCTCTGTAAACTGTCTATCCTGTTAGGAATGCACACAAATAAAGACAATCCCTATTGCTGCAAACATTGTGTGTCTGGACCTCTTCCTTGTACTTAAAAGGGAGGACCACCATGGTGACATGTGGCAGGAAAAATGGTAATAACATAAATCAGTTAATCTTGGTGTGGATTAATGGTTCCATAGGAAAGGAGTTGCAGTGGGGAAACTGTTTAGACTGTGAAAAGGAGCCTGTGCTCACTGAAAAGAGCAGCAGATGGGAGCGGGAGGTGAATGAGGAATGTGGGCTTGGGTGGTTGAACCTTTTCCCTAACTTTCACTTCTGTCCTTCTGTTAGGACTGAAGAAATAAAATGTGAAATACAAATGCTCAGATGTGGTGGGAGGAAAATGCTCACTCATCCTTCCCTGCAATCACTGTCTCTTTGAATACAAGGCACTTTTCATTTTTATACCCCTGCTTTTGTCTGAGATGCAGATCTTGGAAGAGGCATTAGGAAGAGGAAGCATGGTGCAGCATCCCAAAGACCCTCAGATTTATTTCAGGTAAGTCACTTATTTGTCTATTTGTGCCATGGGGTCCTCCTTTCAGTATAAACAGACTCAGGTATGAGTGATAAATATAAGATGATCCCATTCCCAGGGAGCAGTGGACAGCTGCTGCTCTTCCTCCTTTCCAGGGATAGCTCACACTCCCTCTGTGCTCATGCAGCTTTATCAGCTCCGCACCTAGAGCATTTTGTGCACAGAGATCAAGAGCAGGCAAGACACAGGACTTGAAACAGCTCACAAAGTATATTGACATAGCCTCCCTTACAAGCCTGGAAGGAGAGGACTACATGTATGCCACAGGGGTAGCATGGCAATAACATGGACACAGATTTTCCCACTGCTAGGTGGGCTCAGAGTTGACCGTCGCTTGCAGAAGGCAGGGGGGCTGGTAGGAGCTACTCCACCCTCCACAAAGGAACCTTGCTTCTGCTTTCCTACCTGACATAATTTAAAAAACTTACCGAACCATTCACTGTTACTGGTTCTTGGTTTTCAACCACAGCTTTGTATTTTGAAAGAGATACCAGTAGGTGAAGATGTCAGGGGTTTTGGTTGATTTGCTGTGGGGTATTTTTGGATTTTGGTTGGTTGATTTTGTTTTGGGTTTTGTTTTGTTGTTTTGTTTTTTTTTTAAACAGAAGCTGCTGAAACTAGGAATCACAAGCAAGAGGAATGAAACTAATCCAGTGCCAAGTCATTGCAAAGAACAATTTAAAAACCACATACCATCATGATCCATGAGTTTTGTCTGCTAAGGATCAACAGTGCTAAGGTTATCTCTGTAAGGACCTGGAGCACAAGTCTAATGAGGAAAGGCTGAGGGAACTGGGGTTGTTTAGTCTGGAGAAGATAAGGCTCAGGGGCACCTTATTGCTCTCTACAACTACCTGAAAGGAGAATGGAGCCAGGAGGCGTCTGGTCTCTTTTCCCAACCTTATTGCTCTCTACAACTACCTGAAAGGAAAATGGAGCCAGGAGGCGGCTGGTCTCTTTTCCCAAGTGACAAGTGATGGTAATGGCCTCAAGCTGTGCCAGGGGAGGTTTAGACTGGATATTAGGAAAAATTTCTTCACAGTGAGGGTAGTTCAAAACCCACCTGGAAGTGTTTAAAAAAATGTAGATGAGGCCCTCAGTGGCCTGGTTTAGTGGTGGCCTTGGCAGTGCTGGGGTAAAGGTTGAACTTGATGATCTTAAAGGTCTTTTTCAACCTAAACAATTTTATGATTCTATTTTAACAAGCAGGGGAGTGAGGGACATACAAGGTACTAAGGTAATATAATTTTCAAAGAAACTCAAATGGTTCATTTCTGTGCATTCCTTGCCCTGTACCCACACCTGGGCATTCAGTCCCAGGTTTTCTTCCTCTTTTTCTCTGGTTATTAATGGAGCTATATCTACCAGCAGCAAACAGCCATGAGTCTCATGATGGTTGCTCTTCTAGAAGGTATAAGAAATAATTCAAATCTCTGTTCTGCCCAAGCCCATTTCATACGAATTAAATATTTATCTGACCACACGAGAGGGTATTTGATGGCATGTGATTTCAGCTGTGTGAAAACTGCTGCTATAATAAACACTTAATAATTTATAGGAATCAGTTCCTCCTATAACAGGAGAGAAAAACAAAACATCTAGTAGACAGGAGACACCTGGAATCTATGAGGTTTACACTCTGCTATATGCTTTGAGATGTAGCACTTAATGAATCTTTTAATCAGGGTTGTCCTCCGCTATCACAGACAGCTACAACAGGTTCTACAGTTTTTTCTTCCCAGCCCATGACCTACACAGCTGCTTTGCTGAAGCAGTGTTCAGAGAGCAAAAGAAAAGTAAATTACCTAAATATCATTTGTAATTACTAGCAGAAGTTGATTATGCACTCACTGACAAGCAAACACAAGCAAATCCCATATATCCTGTAAATCCAGGGAACTGGGGCAGATTCCAAATACACAGGTTATTTAGAATGTGAAAGAGAATAAAGGTAGGATGTGGAAACTGTATGACATTAAATAGAAAAAAGTATGAAGAAGAAACTAAATACATCAGAAAATAGACTTGAAAGCAACATTTATATATATATAAATGAAAGGCAGGTGAAACGTTTTTATAGACTTTATTGCCCTCTATATGCTTAGTATTTTGAATAGTTGGAAAACACAGCATAATCTGATTACTGAAAACAAAGCCATTGGCAAATAGCCTACTCCTTTGTGAAGAGTGCATTAAGTTAAAACTCCTTTGAAAGATTAGAGCAATACAAAAAGGACAAGGAGTTTTCATAAATAGTGGTTTCATAAACTCAAACCCAACTTCATAAGAAGGACAATAAGGAAAAACTGCAGTAGGGGCAAAGGTTTACATTGAGGTTATGTAGAACTACTTGAATATCTACAATGCCAGTATCTAAAGAAAAAAAAAGTCGTCAGACCTAAACTAAAAGAGGATTATATACAGTTTAATTAGTGAAATTCACCAGTAGCAGAGAAATGGAATCATGTTCTTAGGTTTGATCTTATCTAGAGCTGAATTGGGATTGTACAATAACAAAGTTTTGTCTTCCTTTATTCCATTACAGAAATTGATGAACAATAGTGAAAGTGGGAGAAAGAAAAGGATAGTAGGGATCTGAAATCTAACTGTGGAAATACATATAGTACTGGAGAATACCCTTCTTTCCCCTTATGAGTTTTCTGTGATGCCAAGTCAGCCATTTAAATCAACCTTCTATGCAGTTCCTAAAAGTAAGATGACATCTAACTCTGTTTTCCAATTTCCGTAATTAAATATTTCATTTTTATCACAGCACAGACACTTTCCAGTACAGTAGACTTTCTACACTGCAGGTTCCCTTGTCCAGAAACCCTTTTAAAAGGCAGCAATTCCAGAGATTTTTTTTCTTGATACATTCTGGTATGCAGCTGCACCATCTCTAAATCCTTAAAAGGTTATGAAATCTATAGCATGATTGCATAAAAATGATTAAAAGATACATTTAAATTGTTCCTTTTGGTTTCCACCAATCTTTTTTAATACTTACTAAAATGTGTGTATCTAAAGCTGCTCCCAAACACTGGATCTTTATTTGTCATTAGTCAGATGAAGACAGTGTCTGGAAATACAAGAACAGTTCGGTGTCTACTAGGAACTCTCAAAATTAACTGCCTCAAAATTATTTACATTTGGAGAGACTAAAGGTGTATCAAATTACAAAACATCCTCCCAAAATATTTTTCTCCCTTGTTCCCCTACTCTTTAGTACATAAACCTGTTAAAAAAGGAGAAACAAAATGCCTGGTGTTGTAATCATGGGGTACAGATTGACTCACTGCGTGGGTCAATCCCACTGAAGAGTCAGCTTAAAGGAAAAATTAAATGCCCATGGCTATCTGTGATAAAAACACACATTTACACAGAGAGTATTTAAAATGTTTGGGTTTTGTAACGTTTTCCACATGAAGATTTCAATTCTACAAAATAATTTGAAAGTCATTAATATGAGTCTTTCAGAGGCATTTTGTGAACATTTACTCCAAGAGAAATGAGTATCATGGATTACGCTGTCAGTGTGAACAGACAGAAAGAAGACAAGGGGAATTTTTCTCCAAGGGAAATTTTTTCAGGACTGTATACGTACGTACACACGTGTGCACACAGCACACATGTTTGCACATAGAATCATATAATCAGCTAGGTTGGAAAAGACCTTTAATATCGTGAAGTCCAACTTTCACCCCAGGACTGCCAAGTCCACCACTAAACCGTGTCACTGAAGGCCTTATCTACATGTTTTTGAGCACTTCTATCTGACATTAGAAACTCAGGTGAACTTCCAGTAGGAGCAGTTAGGTTTATTAAAACACATGCTTTTTTACATGCTTTGAGATTAATAAAACACATCATCATCTTAGCAGGATGAAAGCTACAATCAAAGATACAATCTTAGCATGCTTTATTAGAGTAAATGATAAATTTTAGTTCCTTTAGAAATGGCATACTTCCCTAATTTCTGCAGTGTTAGTATAAAGATAATAAAATTTAAGTCATTCTACATGGGGCAGAACAACAGCAGTAGGGCTGCTGGCATCCTGGCAAACCAGAAAGCCTGTGACACAAATTAGAATAAGAAACTATAATATTCTAAATACCATGAGATTCTTTTCAGCCATGCAAGTTTCACTTCTTTATGTGAATCTGTAGAGGATCTGCCCAGGTGATACAGTCAAAACTGATGATGTCAAAGAACAGAAAAGTTCTTTGTTTACTGTTAGATGTACCATTCTTGGTCTGAATATGCTAAACTTCAGTTTTCAGTAAATCTTCCCACATGTTCATTCAGATAGTTTTTTACAAGCATTGAAACTAATAGAAGAGACTAATAATATCCATTATCACAATTACAATTAAATCTGAAAACAAAAACCCCAAAGGATAACTGAATATATCCTCCGTACGTAGGCTAATGGTATGAAAATGAAGAAATATGAAACCCACTTCTAGTAAAAGAAAAATTGTTTAAATAAAATGTGAACATAATATTTGTTTCAGAATGAATTTCTAGGGAACAGTGTTTTGAACTGTAGGGAACAGTTTTGAAACTGGCTCACGCAAGCCAGCAGTTGTTAGAAATGAGCAAGACTGCCTGGAACAGCTAAATTACAACTATTTGAGAGTTATCTTGCCTCAAGGCCAAATGATTCCTCTTGCTCTCCAATCAGCTAGATGGAAAATTGTGAGGCTCTGTCTTCAGAGGGAAGGAATGGGTCTTCAGCAAGCTTTTATGTTTTCCTCATGTTTACTGTCACTTCAACAGTATCAACTTAAATGGTCTCCTTACTTTATTAATTGGAAATAGAAGCACATTTTGATTTTACTTTATTTCCAAGTTCAATTGAGCTTAAAGACAGCTGTTGATCTTCTATACCCTGTGCATGTTCTTTTTTGATTGCACAATTGCCTGATCATAATTTTACTAGCCTCTGATTTATTTAGCCAATAAGCACATAAGGAAAGTTTTAGAGTTGCTTTCTGTCACAAAATTTACAGCAGCAGATCAAACCATCAAATGAAATGAACAGTTTTACCCTCACTGGTGTCAGTAGAAAGCACCACGTCCTTTTAATGGTTTTACTGCGGGTAAAATTGCTGACACTGGTTAGCAGGATACTTGGCTTGTCAACAACAACATATTTCCTTGTGGTATCCAACGTAGAAAGAAAAAAGTCTTAATTTCAATAACTGTAATTCAGCTTCTCAGGAGTCAAAAGATTAACTCCATCATTGTAAAATGTATGAAATCATCAACTCCACATGTAAGAGACAGACATCACCTTTGTGTATTTTCCAATTCTGATTTCAACACTAGTAAGCTGACCTGTGTTACCTAAAGATGTCCAAAGGCCGTTCACATGGGAGATCTGACAGAAAGCTGTTTTTGTGCAGAAAGTTATTGAAAGACAGTATTTTAGATATATTAAAATAGCCTCCAAAACTATGTTTAAACTTTTCTGTCTTTTACTTCCCTAAGTAACACACTATTGCTCCATTATCCAGGAGATGGCATCACAGCATGGAAGAAAACTTCTGAGAATCTTTTCCCAAAAATTTCTCTACATTTTTCTGTTTAGGTAACACAGGTTTATGTATTCCCCTGTGAATAAATTAAAGAGATAGCTTGCAGCAGCACAATTCCTACAGACTCTTTGAATAGGACACAAAAATAGCCGTTAGAAGTATTAACATTTAAATGTCATGGCCTTATAGAAAGGATCCTCAGAGGGGCCTTTGGAAAGAAGTCAGTAGGATATGGTTCTGGCAACTATTCCTAATACAATTGTTTGTTTCCTCAATCAGCAGCAGTTCTCTGTAGATGCCTTCACTAACAGCATTTGGGAAATGCCCACAAAAAAGGTTTCATCTTAAATATTCATGCAAGAAACAGTCTTTACAATCAACTTACGACAAATAACGTAAGTCAAAGGCCAAGTTTCATTCTAAGTGCTATATGCTTCTTGGGGAAAACATAAACCCATCAACTTCATAGATGTCTTTCCAAGAGTACATGAAGACTAAGAAAGAAAAAGGAGCCTATGAAGCATGACATACTGAAGGCTAAATAATCTTTATTCAGTCAGATGTACCTCCTGGCCATGTAGAAAACAAAGGAGTGCCAAAGCTTTTCTGCAGATATCCAAACAAAAATTCCCTAAATGAAATAATCTGATGCCGCAACGCATCTAGGAGAAATAGCTACTGGAAAATGTATTTAAATTTTTCCGTCATAAAGATACACTGGGGTCAAAGATGAACCTGGCTGAGCTGCACTGCTCTTCTTAACCTGCAGAGATGAGATATGATTAGGGAGCCATATAAATCAGTTCAAGTTGAAATGACTCTTGGAAAGCATCAGTTCATAATACAGTCAATGCTGACTAGCTTCATGCAGCTAACTAGGGGTACATAAGAGAGAACATCCTGTACAGAAGAAATTAACATACTACTTTTATTTAAAAAAAAATCTTACAGAAAAGAAACAGCGCCTGCTGCCCCCGTAAAACAGTTAAGTTGGCACAGGCACTCAGTAAATCCAAACCTTTTTGATAATTCATTTGAAATGTAAACCCTAAGAAGGTGTTTGCTTATGCAGTTTCAGCACTGAATAGCATTTACTAGTGGCAATTAAATTCTGGACTCTCCTAACAAAGTCTGCACTGAAATTTTTGGGTAGGAGAAGCGTGCTTAATGACTCCCAGCTTGATCAAAGCCTACCATCAGCAGAACTGGAGATCAGCTTGCCTGGACTTAGCTTTAAGATAGGGCTGCAAATGGTTGGCAGTACAAAAACTGGAGAATGCCTTTTAGCTGAAAGGGGCATCTAAGATGCAGTCAGTAAACACCTTGATCCATCTGTTTCTAAGGCAGCAAAAACAAAGGCTGCTATGCTTTTTTTCCTTATAAAATGGGATAGGAACACTTTCCCCTAGGTCTTATGTATGTTATATTTAGCTCCTGAGGACTTTGGAGTGCTGGTTATTTCTCATACAAAATGTACAAGCCTTTCCTATTATAGCGAGCGTCTGATTTTGTTTGGGCTCTCTGGGCATTGACAGAGCGAGAAAAAGGACTAGATACAGGCAGGCCGGATACTGCTTCCCCTTAAGTGACTTGGAACAGATCTAATTTGGGCCTAAAATAGAGTTTATTTATATCAGCTGTTGATCTGAGCCTTCTCTTCCCCACATTTCTCAAAACAAAACCAAAATTAACCACATTGAAGCACACTCCTTGACAATTCATCTTCACAGTTGTCAATGCTTCTTCATTTTCTGATTGAAATCAGGCCTTGAAGCACCAAAATATCAGGAAAGCATACCACATGCTAATGATGGGTAGCAGGAAATAATGGAAAACTCATGAGAAAACACATCTGGCAAGTGTACAAGCACAAATCACTGAGATACTGCACTTCAGAAGGGGAAAAAAAATGCTTGTGATTCCTAATCTGAACCTGACCTAAGGAACTTATTATAAATAGTCCATGGAAGCTGTCAAAGAGAAAAGAAAGAGTGAGACACACTGAATGGAAATCAGTTACAATATTTTGGGGGTGAGAAACAGAGAACTACAGAGTAAATGCTCCCACATTTTTGCACCTCCTAAGTTACTTAAATTAATTATCCACATGTGTATATAATTTTTGCTTGATGGGCTAATGGAATGTTTGATTTTTCTTTATCAAGAATTCAGAGAAAATAAAACGTCATTGATTTTTTAGATCTCACTAGAGGGAGCTCCGAGTTTATTTATTTCTGGGAAATAGGCTTGCGTTGGATCTCATTTGTTTTGATACAGTTTTATCAACTTGAATAAATATTTTCCTCTTTATCCAAATACTAAGCAAATAAAATTAAACAAACAAACAAACACACATCTCCAGCCCACGGATGGACTCCAGCATTCACAGGATGCTGTGAAAGATTACAAGGATCTTGCTATTTCTCTGGATAGTTTATTTTGTGATCCATAATTCAATGAGAAGGCCCCTTATTTCATTTTACACCACCTCTGCCAAAAGACATGATATTTTATAGCCACCATAACACAGAAATTTGCTGTGGGAGAGTATCACAGATTTGCTGAAGAAATCTCATGGGGATTCACAGAAATATGTTATGGGATTATGTATTTAATTATTCCTGATGGATTTATTTATTTTTTTTAATACCATGTACCTTATTAACTTTAAATATTCACAAAACGTTAAGTAACCAAATACTCTGGATTCCAATGATTAATATTTCAACTATTACATGGATTTTCTAACACCATCTGAACAATATAATAGGAAGTTGCATAAGACCAGTACTTGTTCCCCAGTCCTGATTTTTGTCATGAGTTTTACACGTTTTTTCAGTGTTTCATCTTGGGTAACAATTATTATAGAAGATATGGTTTAGGAGAAACAAGGGACCAATGTAGCCTTAAGCTCATCCTAGAAGTGATCAGAGCACCCCCTAAGGCTTCCCTGAGGACAGATACTCAGATTCCAGATTTGCACAACCTTTTACAGTGCAAAAGCTGCTGCTCCTTTCCAAATGCCACCTTTCCATTAGAAATATTTCTTCAATTTGAGACAAGAAAGATATATATAAGAAAGGTTCCTTATCTCAGAGGTACACTGCTCTGTAGGCAAAGCTGCTGTACCACAGCCTGTCCCTGCATAGGGTCCTGAGCTCCTAAGCAGTGCTCCAGCCAGGAGACATTGCTGGTGCAATGCAATCCTGTCTTAGAGAAAATCTCCCTCCACAGGCTCACCACAGCACCAATTTGTAATAAAAGAAGACAGCTAATTAAAGAGACCATGAGGCAGAGGTGCGCAAAGAGCAGCTCCTGGCCTGAGGATTGTCTTGCATCAATTCACAACAAAAATATCTGCGCCTTGTTATCTTCAAGTTATAGTACAAGACTTGACTGAGTTCCTGAGCAGTCTGCACTGCTAACAGGTAAGACTGTTTGTGCAGAGGATACCCAAATATCCAGAGCTGGTACTTCGGAGACACATGAGTCCGTAGAATCATAGAATGGTTAGGGCTGGAAAGACCTTAAGATCATCCAGTTCCAACCCCCTGCCACAGGCAGGGACACCTTCCAGTAGAGCAGGTTGCTCCAAGCCCTGTCCATCCTGGCCTTGAACACTGCCAGGGAGGGAGCATTTTCCACTTCTTTGGGCAACCTGTTCCAGTACCTCACCACCATCACAGTAAACAATTTCTTCCCAATATCTAACCTAAACTTCCCCTGTTTAAGTTTGGACCCATCACCTCTTGTCTTATTGCTACAATCTCTGATGAAGAGTCCCTCTCCAGCATCCTTGTAGACCCCCTTCAGATATTGAAAGTCTGCTATGGGGAAAGTTACAGAGGTAAGGAAGTATTGTAATTCTAACTATGGAAATCTATATAGCTTTTTATAAACTAGATTAATTTGAATGAAATTTAATGTTTAAACTTTAAAACTTTGTATTAAGGACTGATGATGAACACATTTGTAGAAGAACTATTAGTCAAAAAACCCTTGCCCATCATTATCCATCTTGAACCTCATTTCTGGAGAAAGATTCTCTAAGAAAGGAAGGCTAAAAGAAATGATCAGATGATCTAATAGCCACTGAATGTGCAAAGATCACTCATCATCTAACCAGAGCTCAAACTCTCCATCATATGATGCTAAATTAATAGAATTTTCTAGTTGTTGAATCTATTTGGAGAGCCTTATGGGCATGGATTGCAGACGTTTCTGAAATACAGACCTTTATCCAGGTTGCTTGGCTTCAAGAGCAAAAGAACTGTATCATTTTCAGGTGATGAACCCAGGCATAGATATTTTTGATTATGGTTTTCATGCTTTTATACCTATGTTATTATTTTTTTTTTTATTAATCATATATATGTGAAAACCTGAAGTCAGAAAACAGACCATTCACACATGATACATGCACCAATCGGGAAAGAGCCCTTGCTGAGCAGGATCATTCCCCTCCCGGGTAAAGGGTGAAGTACAGTGGCTGTTTCCCCTGATAACATCTGAGCATCGTTCTTTGAAGACACAGAAAGACGGCATTTTAACTATCAAGGGCTCAATTTTTATTTATTTTCAAGCATCTCAATCTCTTCTCATGTTGTAATAAATTGCTACAGATCATGACCAGACTACAGAATCCACAGCTTAGGGTACTCCAGAAGAAAAAACAGATCAAACTGACTTTGACATAGACCAGTTTTATTTTGACCTCACATACGTATTACATCATAGAGGGCAATGTACTGTCTCATAGAATCAGCTTTTATCATCTCAAAGTGGGTATCTTTGAAAGTATTATACAAAACTATTTTCCCTTTTGAATAAATCCAGCTCAAAAAAATAATCCCGGTTCTGCTTTCCCCTGAAACACAAAGGCTTGAAGTCCTTCACACTTATAAACTAAAGACTGGAGAGCATTGAATTGACCCATCAGGTGCAATTGCTATAATTTTCTTCTTTTTTCTAGCCGTTAGTTCTGCTATCTTTCAATTTTTCAGTTCTGTACTCCAGCAGATAAAGCTAAAAATTGAACTTTGACCTGTGTTTCAGCTCAGGTTTTGCTGATGATAAGACCTATGGTTATTTTTTGTCCTCTAGTGACAGTACCATCTGACCACCTGAAAGTGGAGCAAATCAACAAGAAATCCAGTGGCCTTCTGAAACACCAAAGATAAAAATACAAGAAAAAAGCAAAAGCCATAAACGCTGAATTCCCCCACAGCTCATTTTCTCATCATTTCCTTCCCTTCTGTTCCTCAGTGGTAGGCTCTGACAGTATGATCCTACTTCACCACATAGCTCCAACAGTTCCCGTTATATTTGTCACATCAACTTAAAAACTGAAAAGAGAGAATCTTTCAACACAGTAGTGCTAAAGGCTTACAGTCATCCTAGGAATTTCTGAAGCTGAAAAATGAAGAAAAATCATTTCAGATGTGACAGATATAGAGACAAGTAGAGAGAAGAACCCAAATTCAGCTCTGGAGAGGTCCTTGACCATATTTCAGATTAAAAAAATGATCGAAGTGCACCAGTTCCCAAGTTGTTTTCTTATCCTGAATGAATAAAAGTGTTGAAATGAAGTACTGCAAGAAGCAGCAGATGCTCTAGTACAATTGATGCCTTTTAGGAATACACGTGTGTTAGTCTTTTTGATTCTTTTTACAGTTTATGCAGTTTGCCTTCATTTAAAGTCTCACAAAATTTAGAGTAGCACACCCTTATCATACAGCCTGCATTTCTCACAGTACATCTGACATCCTGAAATACTTTTCAGGTAGCTGATAAAAAATAGTGTAAGGATGGCATTTGACACATACCTGCAATTAAACATCACAAAAATCTGTACTGAACAACTTTATTGTACTTCAAAAGCCAAGTACCAGAAAGCTTGGGAATGGCAACTTTAGAGCTGCTTGTAGAATCTGAAAGAGCATCTTCTGCATCTGTTATGAGGGAATCAACAATTGCATAGCACATATTTTTTCAGCCATGTAGTCAAAAATGTTACCTTATGTGCAATTAAGGTTCATCTCACAAAGAAACATTTTTCTCACAGTCAATTTAGAAGCACATTTTCTTAAATTTTGGACATTCTGATTTTGCATAATTATTTTAACATAAACTTTAAAATTTACAGTTTTAATTCAACCATGTAAAAACTTACTATCTCTCTGGCTCGGTCACCACAGAGCCATAGTCATTTGTTTCACAACAAAAACCCTGTTCATCAAAACTAAGTTTGCCTTCACTATGCACCCGCAAATTTAGGATAACCAGGATGTAGATTTTCATCCCCAACAAATCATAATAGAAATTCTTCAGAGTAAAATCTTTTAGGATAATTACTAGTTTCATTTTTTACATAGGTTTGACATTAAGCTCACAACATTTTAGACATAATATTATTAAACAAAAAATAAAGCTAATAACAACTCTGATTTTAATATCAGCTCAACAGCTTTGTTGCTGCCATGAAGAATAGTTACATTAATAATAAAACCTAAATCCAGACTAGGTGGAAATGTCTCTAGATATAAAATATGCCTACAGATCACAAAACTACAGTGATAAGAATGACAGAGAATCTAGGTAAGATTAAAGTTTTCAGCATGAAAAAGAGATCAACATTTATGCACTCAAAGAGCATCTTTAAGCACCCCTTAACAAATCTGAAAGCATATCAATAGTAATATATTGGTTATTTTCATATGAAAATAAACTATACTGGAGATGGTTCCTTCTGTTTTGCATTCCAAGCAATGAAAAAGTATGATAGTTGTATGAGTTGTCTTCATTATTGGTAAAACTCTAATGACCACTATGATTTTTTTTAATATTGGTTTATAGGTCAAACAAAATCTATTCAGTCTGTAGGAAAGACTGAAAATTTATCCAAATACTGTGAACTGTAGTGATACTCCTTAAATTCTGAGACCATTAGTAAAATTACTGCAGAGTGAAATTTATTCATAAAGATGACTTTTTTTCTCATTTAGTAAACAAACAGAAAATGAAGTTGAATGTGGTAATGATATCTGAAACAGCATCACATATGTGAAAAATTAAGGTCTGTGAACAGATTTAATATTATCACCAATGTCAGCTGATGCAGCAAAAACCAGATGCACAAGCTGGTGTTTGAAAAAATAAGAAGCCTTTCAGTTCCTCTAAAGGTCAGTTATGGCATTTGTGGGGCTAGAAAGGAATGCAGAAATATGATTTGCAGTAAACACAGAGAAGTTGCTTCATTCTAATAATGGAAACTCAAGCAGTAGAAGATTAAACTGATAGATGTGCTTGACATTATGCTTTATCTTCTCAGAAAGAATTTTTTTATAATCTTCATCTTAAACATAAGGCAGGGACTAACGTTCTAAAGTGACTCTGGAAGATGAGTGGTCTGAGCTCCTGCTTTCATTCTGCAAGGAACATGCTTCACAATAAAGCAAAGTATTTAACCTCTTCTAGTCCTTTATTTGTGAATATGAATCATGACTCATCTCATAAAAAAGGGAAGAATTACACAGAGTGTCTTGAGTATTTATATAGCCAAATGGAATCAGTTGATTATTTTGATTATCAGTCAAGATTTGACATACCTGGTTAAAGATTTGTGCTTAGTCTTCACATTGGTTTAATATGGACACATACCCTATGATAAAGTCTAGTCTGATGAGAACTAGACACTCCTGTTTAAGTGAGTAGCCTCTTTTTAAATCATATCACATGTAAAAGACAGAAACCAAAGTGAAATGATGTAGAAGGACTTTCCTGTAGTTCTGGAAGATGAGTATAAACATCAGAAGACTGGGTAAGCAGCAACATAACTCAGAAAGCTCACTAGGGCTAAGCCCACTTAGCTTCTCCAAAGGAAGATTTTTCCCATGGGAAAGGCAGATTCTCAGTCCTTGAAATTGCAAATGTCAGTGATGTCAACTGAAATTAACTTGCTGCTTCAGAGATATCGCCATCTCATTTGTACAATCAAAAGGCAGATTTATTAGTCATACTCTCACATGATTATAAGTGGCATTGTATAAGCTCATCTCTTTTAGATAGAATAATATCAAAAGTGTAAAGGGCTGATACTAAACCTCTGAAATATGACTGATTTTTATGTGCATTATTAATTTTATCAATATGCCTTCGAAAAATAATCCTTCCTTATATATGGAAGATATTTAGGGGATTACCTTGACTCCCAGTTTCTAGTCTGTCTCCTGTATGACAAACAAATCTGGATGCAGAAGTGTTTGACTCTAGCTAAAGCATATTTAAATTAGTGTAATTTTTTGCAGTGATTTCAAGAAAACCTTGTGCAAGACCTTTAAGTCCTGTCATCTGTCTTACCTGTAAGCAAAAACCCCATGTTCTATTGATCTGAATCTGTGCTTTCCTTTGTCCTGCTAGGGAGAAGAAACACAGAAACTGTTGGTGCAGTGGTGCATGATCATACCTGAATAGCAGTGTCTTAAGTGAAGATGCAGAGAAGGGCATGCGGCTTAAGAGCTGTCAGCTCCCCCACTTTTCAGGCACTTTTTTTGCTCACTCACTCTGAATTTTCTGACATGCAAACTCCGAGCTCCATCACACCATTTTTCTCCAAATACCTCATAATGAGGGGCAGTTGATGGATCTTACCTGTCCCCTGCAGCAGGGCAATGTAGCATCCTGGCTATGCTGCAGCTGAACAGCAAAACTTACATAAACACAGCAGAACTCACTGTCAGGTATGTCCTTTCTAACATTTTACCTTGATTTGCTGTAAGTGTGATTTAAGATAAAAAGTATTCCTCATGTATGCAAGTCTCCAAACCAAGCAACCTGGACACCTTAATGTATGCTTTCACTACGTGTCCTGCATTGTATGTAGAAGATAATGGCATGGACTGTCATTTTGTCTCTATCAACATATGGGGTCATACAGAAGCAATGGGGAAGCCAAATGTCTTCCAATGACCACTGGTGATGCTGAAGGCTTTTGGGCAGGCAGGCAGATACCGGGGAACACAAGACTTAGAGAAACAACAATTGCCAGGTTGATCTAACATAGCGTAAACCCTCAGCTGGTTAGCTAGGGCATACTGGCTCTTGAAAATGCCTGTCTAGCTAACACCATGTTTGAGGGATATCGGTATAGGGTTACCAGAAAAATGAGAACGAGGAAAGAGCTCACATGGAGTCTGACTATTCTGTTAGGAAGACCTGCTGGCTTCCTGCACTGCCTGTCCTGGAGATGTCTAACATCAGAGCCAGGTTCTGTTTCCTCTGCCACATTGTGCACATTTATTTAACTCTCTTTCAAAATCTCCTGAACTCTACAACACAGTAGCAAGGCAAAGCATGGCCTTCTCTGTTTTGCTTTGACTTATTTCTGCTCATCTGATCCTGTCATGGAGTATCTTCTAGTCCCAGGGTTCTACAAAGGAGTAAATACTGGGTCCCTGCTTGCCATCTTCTTTCAGCCGAAGTCATGTTGTATTTCAGGAGGTATCCAGGGCCATACACATGCTGTATATGCTCAAGTTACACCTTAATTATACTTTGTTTGGTCCTCAATTTTTTTTTCTGCAGTAACTGTTATTTTGTTTTCTGGGCATGACTTTGGTTTGAGATATAAAGTTTCTGGTGCTAACATTCAAATATGAAGCTACGCACTGTACTTAGGCTGTATTTGCTTCTCTCCCTTCCCCCATCACTGCTTTGCTTTTTATCAAGTGATGAATTCACAGACGAATGTTAAGTCAGACTGCTAGCACCACACTGAGCAAATTAATGTGCTATCGTTTTTGTCCCGTGGTATTAATCAACTTTTTAAAAGATGCTCAGTTACAGATAAATTTCAAATCATAATACCAATAAAATCAGTCGCTACAAACAAATGAATTCAAACAGGCAGCACTTAATAAGCACAAATTGCCTTTGTACTAGTGAGCTCTATTTTTAACTTTAACTCTCACTGACAATATCAACATCACAAAAGATAGCTAGCTAAAGTAGGATATTTGTTTTTCTAGTCGTAGATGTTTCTTTTTCCATATTTTAAATGAGTTTATCGTATTTTTTTAGCTTATTAGCATTAGATATTTTCACCTTCCATGTACATAAGCTTCGATATACCACCAAACATTATCTTAATAGTCCTTTCTCATTTCAGTATTCTTGTTGTTTTGATCACCTTTCCTAGCAATATCCCACATCCTAAGTAGTACTGTAGATTTCATAGCACTTGATAAATATAGGAAGACAATGAATAATGGCATTTTAGGATATGGAGCCTAAGTTACAGCTTCAGAGATTTATCTGACTAATCTGAAGGATACAAGTCCTTTTTCTCCAGTTGAATCATGTGTTTAAAAATTTAGCCTGTGAATTCTAAACTACATCAAAACATTGAACAACAAAAAATGACCAGGATAATCCTCAGCTGATTAAAAAATTGGCATAGTTCCACTGGCACATCAACAATAGCGTAACATTGGTCCTATCATTTTTCATGTCATACATATTATGGAAAAAAAAAGTCTTGATTTCTGTGGGGATTTTCCAAAATATCCCATCATTAAGCCTTGCAGTTTGGATTTCAGTTGTCCCTGCCAAAAATTTGGCATCTAATTTACAAAATTACTGGCCAGAAGACGTAACTTCAATTTCAGCATGAAATTGCCTGCATGGACAACACATGTTCTGGGTGTCTTGTGTGTTTCCATAATTTGAGATCATCAGTGATAAAAACATAAAAGTCCTGATCCCATACGCTGCTCATTGATATTTCACCTTTAGGTTATTTTTGTAATGCTACAGATATATTTCATAACACAGTAAGGAAAGTACTTGCAAAAAATCCCAAGATAGCATGCCATAATGAAGTCACATTCTTTTCAATTTGCTGTTTGTGGTATTTGGCAGCAGAGTTTGAGGGGAGTTTGCTTTATCTGAGCACACTTGTTAATTTCACATAAGTTGAAAACTCAAAGATATGCATATATCTTCATTAACTTAATGTGAGACCACAAAAGGACAAAGCAGACTGTGGGACTGGTATCGTACTTGGCTTGTTCATGGGGTTTTTTTGCTGATCTCCAAAGGAAGTTTTTAAAGTGTAACAGCACTTTTTACGACAACCTTTCCTGTCTTACAGTGATTCAAACCCAAATGAACATTTTTTGACCCACAAATAAAGCATTGGGTTAGCTAAGACTGAAATCTCTTTTAACATTTTATTTCACTGTCCTCAGTGAACTGAAATGACATTTAATCCACGCTATGCAAGGAACATTGTGCCAGGACAACAGCAAAATACAGAGCACACAGCCATTCGCTTGCACTGTCCTCCTGCTGCTTACGAAATTAACTCCCCTGCGGCTCTGATTGTACTGTGATACACAGGGGTTTTGTAGAAGTGGGAAGATTCAAAGATTGATGTGTTTTAAAAGAGAGAAGTCACTCTCTCCTAAAGAGAAAAACACAATCCATTTTTTATGGGGTATGTGACCATTCTGTATAAATACAACTGAAGAAAAAGTAGAACTCTCCCCTGCATGCCAGAATTGTTAATAAACTTGATTCTGTGAAAGTTATCTAATTTTTGAAACAATATTCATTGGACCAAATGCTTTTCCAATTGCTAGCAGGAGTCTAACGGAGGAGAAAGGGGTAGCCTTGTACAAAATACCAAGCTGAATTCCGCAGCTATGGAGGATGCTAAGTGGGCTTTAGCCTCAGAGCATCTGAAGTCCTGTGCAGCTCTTCACTTCTTGTTTTGAGGAAGTGTATAACCCATGGTGCAGAGTTTATGCCATAAAACTGCTGAAAGCATGGAGAGGGCACCAATATCATCTGTCAAAATTCATATGCAAAGAGTGCAGAAACATATCTCTAAAGGCACTCATCATTTCAATGAATTTGTATTATTTGCATGCTTTAAATGAGGCAGTGCCTTCCAGTCTTATTTTTTATTGGAAAATATAAATAATAAAAATTAATAGTAAATTCATATTTCTAAGCCTTTGATATATATCCAGTGAAACAGGGCTGAGAGTAATGTTCAGGAACAGAGCCATTTGAAGCATCAAAATAATTGTAATTTAGAAAAACCCCAAATATATATTTTGATGATTATTTGCTTTGTAAATAAATCACCAATAGAATTGCGTATTCTGTGGGTTTGATTTTATAGCAAGGTAAATAATAAATTCTAGGACTATCTGCAATGGCTTATCTTATCATTTGATATGGCCAACTTTCGAAAGCTATGAAGCGGGTAAAGGTGACTGCCATTTAAATGTCTGCCCTGTACACTCGAGAAATATGAAGCAATAAGGTATGAAATCTTTACTAGATAAGTTGCCAATTATGCAACAAAACCTAGACTTCATAGATTCATAGATAATTAAAAACAAAACCAAAAAACATGGCTTTAAAACATAGAAATCATGTCTCATAAAGCTACTAGAAGCAGAAAGAATGGACTACCTGGTATAGTGCATGGTTGTTTCCAAAACACCTTTCAACAATTTACCTCACTAAAGCACCTTAAACCAACCCCTCTCCTCCCCCAACAACTAAGCTACTGTAACATACAATGATTGCTTTTTAAAAAAAAAAACCTGAATTAATACCTATTTAAAGGATAGGAATGAAAGATAAGAATAAATGGAGAGGGTTTGCAATGGCAGAAAAATTATTAGTGGATAATATACTGGGACACAAGCCGCTCAATATATTTGTACACGAGAAGGAACAAAAAGAGTGAACAGTGAAGTAATAGAATTTGTTGCTGGCAATAAATCATTGACAGAATTTAAGGTCAAAGGAGGAACAACTGCAGACTGATCTCATGGTACTGAGTCACTAGGTAAAAAAAATGTGAGGTGAAATTCAGTTCTGAATTTCTACTTTGATATGAACAATTAATTATTACATAGAAAAGATTTTCCTCTTGCCACCTACTTCTCAAAACTAGGTTTAAACCAAGAAAAGCTATTTTCATACAAAGCCTAATTAAACTGTGAAATTGATTGCCACAACTGCGTTGTCCTTATGAAGTGAACGTCTCTCATGTATTTTGCATGAGGGTTTGGGAAGGAGTTAGATTCTGATTTGGGGGCCCTTCTAAAGCATGGATTAAAGCTATGAAGACATGAGATGTAACACAATTGCTGTGGTCCTGACAGGATCTAGAGTGCAGAAAAGAAATTAGCAAAATAATTTTGAAGAACAGAAAATAAAGATAGGTGTGGACAAAAAAACAGTAGTTACTTTGGCAGGCAAATGGGGATTACCTGTTTCTAAAGAAAGTATCAAGCAACACAAAACAATGGTAGCTGAAGTTATCCAAAGTAAAGCTCAGTCAACCATCCTTTATAATTCGACTACTGAATTCTCATTTTCGAAGTGTTCACCATGCCAGATAAGCAATTCACGCTATAAGAAACCTGGCTTTTCTTTATCCCAAGGACTACAATTTCCATTACATCTGAAGACAAATAACTAGCTAAAATCCTTGAGTACTCAGTAACACTGCAAAAATGGCAATGAGGAATTCTACCCAAGGAAGCCTTATATGATGTAGCAGATGATGTCATAGGCCCAAGGCTACCAAGTTGCACTAAACATCATAAAAACAGATTAAAAGTCACTTCAGAACATGCGACCAATTTTATCTTAACATTGAACAATGTAATGAAAACATACTATCTGGAGCTTATAGAGCTAAATACAGGAGATCCTGGGCTGCATCAGGAATGTGACCAGCAGGTTGAAGCAGGTGATCCTGCCCCTCTACTCTGCTCTCGTGAGACCTCACCTGGAGTATTGTGTGCAGTTCTGGTGTCCTCAACATAAGAAGGACATGGAACTGTTGGAACAAGTCCAGAGGAGGGCCATGAGGATGATCAGGGGACTGGAGCACCTCCAGTATGAAGATAGGCTGAGAAAGTTGGGGCTGTCCAGCCTGAAGAAGAGAAGGCTGCGTGGAGACCTCATAGCAGCCTTCCAGTATATGAAGGGGGCCTATAGGCATGCAGGGGAGGTACTCTTCATTAGGGACTGTAGTGACAGGACAAGGGGTAACGGGTTAAAACTTAAACAGGGGAAATTCAGACTGGATATAAGGAAGAAATTCTTTACTGTGAGGGTGGTGAGGCACTGGAATGGGTTGCCCAGGGAAGTTGTGAGTGCTCCATCCCTGGCGGTGTTCAAGGCCAGGTTGGATGAAGCCTTGTGTGGGATGGTTTAGTGTGAGGTGTCCCTGCCCATGGCAGGGGGGTTGGAACTAGATGATCTTGAGGTCCTTTCCAACCCTAACTATTCTATGATTCTATGATTATTACTTCAGGTTTCTATTTTGTTCTTAGCAGTAAATTCCAAATAAAAGACATTGAATATGATACACTTGTCAACATACACATACATCAAATGATGTGAATGCTTGGAGTCCCACCAGTACAAAATCCAAGCTATCTGCATATTTGGCCACTATTCACATGTGAATGAAGCCCTAAATATTGTTCATAATCTTTTCAAGTGGCAAAGCAAGATACAAAATCACTGCTGTTACTTTTCATATTTCCTAGAAAATGAAGAAAAAAAAATACCTTGGAAAATATTCATGCAAATTTGACTTTGTAAAAGATCATAAATTTTACATCTCAGAGTATACTTTGAAACAATTTAAGATATGAAATAGAGTAATGAAAGTTTTAAAACAACTGTCACTGTATAATACCATGAGGAACATGTGGGATACTATGTTTTCAGGATACTACACAAAGCTTTCTAAATTTTCAGTACGTAGCCAAGTATATGCCCTGAAACCACACAGGGAATATAGCATCCTACAGAAGAGGCTTTTTACCCCAGGAACTGCATAACATGGGTAGGCAAAGTTTATCAACACAGAAAATGAAGTAGTTTGAGGTAATCCATTAGGCAATCATGGAATGACAGACTGGTTTGGGTTGGAAGAGACCTTAAAGCTCACCCAGATCCAGCACCCTGCCACAGGCAGGGACACTTTACACTAGACCAGGTTGCTTCAAGCCCTGTCCAGCACAGCCTCGAACACTGCCAGGGATGGGGCAGACACGGGTTCTCTGGGCAACTTGTACTGACCGGTTCCTTACCACCCTCTTTTCAGGGTCACAAATCCAATAGTTCTTGCTATTTAGCTGTTGTGTTGAACAGTGACAACAGTACATAAGCCCTATTAGAAATTAAGAGCTACAAAGCAGGTGCATGGCAAGTACATACTAAAAATGAAGAAAATTTTACAAAACAAAACACTGATTGTAGCAGTTGTGTTAGAGCAGCATGTCAGGTGGCTGGAGCACATGCCCTGTGAGCTGGGCTTCAGGAGAACTGGGCTAGCTTGGAAGCACCTAAGAGTAGCCCTGGGCTCCTGCAGGAATGTTACGCCTTTTCTGTAACCAGCTTTTTTTGTGGAAGTGTGCATAATCATGTCCCTAATTAACATATTCAAAATGTATGGATGCCAGCATAAGTTGGACCAAGCTCTCGAGAGATTTTATGGATGTTTCTATTGCTCAGTTAAGAGAACTTGCTTTAAACATCCTGTCAGAAAAGCAGACATTCAACAAATATTACATCTTCTCACCATTCCTGAGCGTTTTAATCTGCACAAGAAACTGTTATTAGTAGTAAATCACAGTGTTGAAGGAAAATATTAATGCCCTACAAGTGGGCAGTTTATCATTTGAAAAACTATACAAAAAGCACATATGTACTGTAGAATGAAGGACAGAAAAATAATAGCAATATCTTTTCATAAAGAGGTGCCTATCTAATCCTTCTGTTTTAAAACTACAAACTGTAAGTAGAATATCTTTTTAGCTGTGATAGAGCCAGCAATTTTACTCACTTTGCTACATTTGAGAACTCTAGATTTGAGAACTCTAAGAAACCTGAAGTTTGAAGGAATGAGCATCTTTGTATTGCCTGATCCAAAATTTTGCAAGGACAGTTGATGTTCCCCTAGATGAAACTGTTCAATGTTTCCTAATTCAGCAAGAACAGAATAATATCTCAGCTTTCTCATTCATACCAACTGTGGTAGTTTGCCTAGGAGAGAAGTATGCAGCAGATGTCACCAAGCCCTTTCTTACATGCTGGATTGAGCCACAGACCATGCAGAGTTAACAGGACACAGCAAATTAATGAAATTTAGTCTCTGTGCTTGGATATATTGACAAAGTTCTCAGTGACAATGAGTGTTTTTGTTAATGGTCAACACATAGGAGGATAATGGTTCCTTCTGCTTCTTTCAGACTATCAGAGAGAAAATACTTTTAACATGATCTGAGATACAAAGAAACACAGAGTGTAAACTTCTATGTAGTACAGGATTCAGTTCACAACAAACTGGATATACATGGTCCTGGACTCACCCTTGGCTTGTACAAGGATAATAAGAAAACATGTTTTAAAGTGCTGTTAAAGTCTAAGAGAAATAAAAGGTTAACAGGCCAACTGCTCTGTTAAAGTTTTCTGTATAAATCACCACAGTGTAGCAAGTCTTTTTTTTTTTTTTTTTTTTTTTTTTTAAGAGCAGTTTTAGTTAAAACAATTAGCTTGGCATATGAGCTCATGCATTTCTCTGCGGAAACTTTCATCCCTGCTGTTGTGTCTTCCAGATTCTGCAACTCATGTCAAGTCACACCTGATTAACCCATGTTTGTGGAAAGAGACAGCAAAAGGTGCCAAATACAGCACGGATTATCTAGCCTGCCATTTATGTAGAAAACTCTTAAGACATGAAAATAGCTCTAAATACAACAAAGTAGGAAAGAACAAGAAATATTTAATTGTCAGGAATATTTTTAATGCGATGTCGTGCAGGCGTCCACAAGTCTTTCAAAAGTAGAGTGAACAACAGCCCACACTACAGACATTCCAGCTTCCACAGGCAAATCTGGGAGCACTCAAATACGCACAGGCTGACCACCCACTTGAAATGATGTACCACAGGGTTCCCTCTAGAGTTTATGGGTGGTATGAAGAAAATGGGAGGAGAAGAGTGCCTTTGTGTATAGGCAAAGGATTATTAAATAAGCTTATTTATACCTGTATCATGATTTAATGGTCAATTAAGAAAGACAAAATGAAAGAAAGGAGGAAGATTCTTTGCAAACTTGAGGAGAGAGGCTCCAAAATCTGTCAACACTGACATCTGCCACAAATGAGAAACTGCCGATAGAAAGAGAACAAGCTACTTACAGTTCTGGCAGCAGTAAGTCATTCCAGCTGGTCACAAAATCATTTTACTTCTGCACCCCACCAAACTTGCTTCACCCTTCTCCAGCCACAAGCTCCTGCCTGCTCCCTTGCTCTCCCTCTTGCATCCATCAGATACCTCTCTGGGATGTTTCAGTCAGCTATTGTAATGGAAAATCAAATTGGCAGGGGAAAAAAAGCATTGTCTGCAGGGTTTGCAAGTGGAATCAGCTCACCAAAGAACTCCATGAATGGTAGAGCTGGTGCATACTGTGTGCTGCAGGTGGGAGCAAGAGAGAAGGGGAGTGAGAATACCTATCACTGGTACTCACTGCACTGATACCCACCAGAATCACAAAGTCACAAGCCCTATGAACATGTCATCTCACACCACTGATGCCATTGTAATATCCTGATACACTCATTTGAAGAATGCACCAAAAAAGAAAAAGATAAAGAAAAAAACAAAAGAAAAGAAAAAGATGCAATGCCTGAAAAATACCGAAAAAAATATATTTGTAAACCCAAAATTATTTTTCATGGCTTGGTGTGCTTTTCAGATGCAGTTTCAATTTGCTGAGTAGCTCCAAATAGTGCCAACAGCTTTTAATTTCAACAGGAAGAGCCAAACTTGTTTCATGACAGTGAATTCTGCTGTACCCCCTGCAATGGAGCAGCATACACTTCTACAGAATGACACTAAAATTAAAAAAAATAAGATCAACATCAGTTTTAGTGGTACAAAGAAAATTGTAATAAATAGCCATCAACTATTTTTTTGTCTAGATAGCCCCATAGATTCTCCTGATTTAGACCTTCAGTTCCATGCCTCTGGCAGTTAGTGCCATACTTCATTCATTGTCTAGATTATCTGTAATGGCAGTACTACCTTATGTTATTTTCTGGTATCAATTGTCCATTTATAGACTTTGATTCCCTCTCATTTTTTTTTTTGAACACACTGGTTAACAGTAGCAATATATATATACAGTAATTAAGTTTTTAACTAATAGTGGGAGGCATAAAGCAACCTTAGACCACAGGTATTAAAGAAGCTTCACAGATGAGTGAACAGAGCTTCAAAAAACTCAGCTGATTTGCTCAAAGCTACTCAAGCAAGACTGTAGAATAGTTAAAAATAGAATTGAGAAGCCCCAGTGCCCTGGTCTAATCACTAGACCACATGCCTTCCTTTTATAATGTGCTCCTATACTCAAAACCATCAGCATAGCTATAGTTCAATAAGCTTGCACAACTTTCTTGCATCAGGGTTTACCAGTTTGCATGAAATAATTCTGGTGCCACAAACTCTCACTACATTTGCTTCTGAAAACTCAGCCATAGCAGAAACAGCATAAAAGTTAGTCAAGCAAAAGACCCAACAACAGCTGAAAATCTGAGTCCTTAATTCCTATTTCAAATCCTCTACCTTGTTTTATGACTTAAGTTCATATGGTACACAAAACAGATGTAGCTAAGTAGCTCAGAGACAGGCCACCAACGTTCAGTTAAAGATCAGCATTTATGCCCAGGCAAAGGCATGGTTGTCTTTAAAAAATATTGAGAATTTAATGTCAACTAAAAAGTAGCCTAAGAAAACATGAACATTCGTCATGGAAATGGGGTTTGCAGCCACCTCTCATCTAGCCATTTCCATTAAGCTTGCAAAGAGATGTGCTGGGAACATCACTGACCTTCAATGACAGTGAGCCTCTGTCACCTTGGACAAGAGGATTGGAATTTGTTAAGCAGAAAGAAAATCAAGTGATCTGAAACAGTACCTTATGGTGACCAATTAAGATTTGAACATGACAGGAAATCCATAACACTACAAGTATAAAAACAAATCCAAAGGTGTCATACACTCACAGTCAGAATTTAATGAGCACAAAGGAAAGACCCGGCTGTTGCCCCCCCTTGCCAGAGCCTTATATCTGTCTAATTTTCAGGAAGGAAAATGTGACAAGTCAGAGAGTCTCAGATGACCTGGCAGAGGGAAATGGCAGCCACCTTACCAGCTGTTTCTGAAGCCATGGAAAAATAATGCTAAAGTAAATGTACATCCTCATGTGTTCAAAGACAGAGTACTTATGGACACCAAGAGAGCTAAAGGCCTAAGGTTTGAACCTCCTTCAAATACCAGGAGTTGGCAGATGTTTTCAAGATGACATACCTTTTGGGTATCACTTGTCTGTTTTAAATCTATCTTTATTTTTAAAAAGCCATTAGATGTAATATAGCCCACTGCAGGATACAGCATGAAATGAGACCAGAGCTTAGGAACAGACCATTTGCCATGGAAGTATCTTATCTGCATCAATTGTATTCTTGCTAATAGGGTTTTTCTTTACATTTTTTTGTGCAAGTTAATGGGAAAGCATATATTTCATTTACTTTGAAATACATGCTTCAGTTGAATAGTGGGGAAAAAACCTTCACAAAGGAAACATGCAGATTTTTCTACCTGATAGTTTTGCAATATCTTAGAAGCATTTTAAATACTTCCTACTATATTTCTGTGTGCATTAAAGGCTTTTGGATGCATTCTATCTTCAACTCAAGCTACATGGTTTCCGAATATCTTCACCTAGGCATCCAAAATGTAACAGCACTGCAGTTTGAATCAGTAATCTAAAAAGTACAAGCACACGACAAAGCATTAAGTGAGGTTATAAAGAGAGGGCAATATAATTGAGCTGCATATTTTCTTCCAGTGATGTTATTTTGAAATTATAAAAGTAGGCCTTTCATGTGGGAAAATCAGTCCCAGAATGTTTAACAAGATACAGCACAACTGTTTTTCCTCTCTAAAGGCACTGGCATCTCGCCAGATGAATGAATACTGAGCTTTCATTAATTTTACACTTTTGTTAATATTGCTACTATTAAACTTGAATTAATTGAGCAATCAAAAGAGTAAAGCTGGCCTTATCATCATCATCTTATTCTGTGATGTTATGCAAAATCCTAGCTCCATATTCATTTAACCACTATCACCCAGGCACAGTGCAAGGCTCAATTTGACTAACATTTCTAATATTCTTTGGGATGCCTCAGGCACTTAATGCTTCAATGAAGGATTCAGACTGTTATTGCCCCTTATCTGAGAAAATCTCTCTGTTTTATCAGTGTCTTCATTCCAAAGCAATTGCTTAAAGAGGTGTTGTATTTTCACACATGACCTAAAAAATAAATAAATAAAAAATGTTGCTATGCAGGATTTTACAGTGTTGATTCTGCTCCTTTTCACAGTAAATGTACTTGAAATACCCAAGTTGTTAGAGAGTCATGAAGCAGGCATAACAGTAAGGTAGCTGGTAACTTGGAAAAAACCTAAAAATATCTCATTTCTGTCATTGCTCTTAATATTTTCAGACATTGATTACATGGTTTTCAAATAAACTATGCAGCTTTCACTTCTAATTGTCACTGAGTATATGAAAGGAATGCTTTGCTGTATCGAAAAGCATTTAGAATGAATTTTAGTCTGGATAGCTTACATTATACTACTGGTCTTAGTTTTCCTTTGTTTCCCTTATACGGGATTGAAAAGAAATGGGACTAGTTCTAGTGACATTATCCTGAGGTCATAATATTCTTGAAGGAAATACCAAGTTTAGAAGCTTCTTAGCTTCCAAGCACAATTCAAATCACTAAACAGGTTTTACAGTATGATTTGCAATAGACATCTTAAAGGTCCCATAAAGTTTTTTTCATTTCCAACAGATCTGTTGAATCACAAATGCCACCAAATTAATATGGGGGGATATATTGCACTATTTTCCCTACATATCCCTGGATTATCTGAGTTGATGTTTCAAAGTACTTGACTTTCTATCCAAGACTATAAGAGTTCACCTTAAAATACTAATAATGAGATAGTACAGCTATGTGGACACAGTGGTCATAAAAGACTTGAACATACCAAGAGCTTGATGTAAAAAATTTAGATTTTGAAGTTTTTTTGTTTGCTTTTAGATTTTAACTTTTTTTTTTTAATGAATGCTTATGTCCATTCCATAAAGTCAGTTCAGAGGAGTGAACATAAATTTTGACCATGCATACTTACTTTAAGTATTCCTTTGCCATCACATTCCAGCCATCTTACATAGTACAGACATTATACTGTACATACATGATACACCATGGTTGGTGACAGACATAACAGACCAAAGCCCAAAGGCTTCATAAAACGTTTCAAGGAGCACAAATTACTGGTAACACTACTGCACATAGAATTCAAGCAGACAGATAATATAAGGTGCTATACTTGATCAGTTACTAAAAGAAATACCATACAGAAGGAATCACTCTGTTCCATGGAAAAATCATGCACAACTAATTTTGAAAAGTGAAAAGAGATTATGGCTGTCATGAAACTATTAGCCACACATTTCTGAAGTTAAAAAATCCTACATTATCTTTGTTGACTTAAGCAGTCTTAAGGCAATCCCATGTTCTTTGAATTTTTTTTCATTCTTTTATCCTACCTAGCGTGACAACACCAGTGGCTGAGTTAAAATTACAGCAGTGGTCCAGAGCCATGAAGTGGACGTTTTTCCCCCAATTCATAACTGACAGCATAACCAGCTGTAAACAGGTACATGAATGTATGAATGTGAACATTAAGGTAGAGTTCCATTCGTACCAAATAATGAAAAAAGCCAAGTTATAAATTAATGCAAAATAAACAGACCTTCAACATATCACTATTTACTTTGTTGTAATTGTTTCATTTTGCAACATTAGATTTTATTTTCCCAGTAAACTTGCTTTCATGAGCTTGAACCACCAGACAGCACGTTCAATCTGTTTTGGTACACTGGATAGATCTGTTTTCACACAAGCTAATTGGTGTCCTTGCACGTGTTTCATTGCCATCTACTCTACTGAGTAATCTGAACTCAGCAACTGCCATTCATACATGACAGACACACAATTCGTCAAGGGGTTTTGGCAAAGGTATAAGTTAAACCTCTGGTTTAGTCTATCCATACCACATGTTTTACTTCTCCTCAGAAGGAGGAGATTGAGGAAAATACATCTGCAGCATTAATTATATGTACTTTCAAAATACGTAGCATGGTGAAAAGATTAAAAGTTGTTTGCTACTAGACATGGCACTTGATATTTATCAGGTAGATTTGGTACAAATTGTATTAGTCACATTCAGTGCTCCACACCATACATCTGTACTACAATAATGAACATTTTGAACCTGCTGTCAGTAGTAATGAAAGCACTCGATTTATGAAGTATTTCTGACTTCAGAAACTGTCATGTTATCCTGAATTTGAAATTCCTCTGTATGCATGGGTCTTTTGCTATAAACACTGAGACAAAAGGCTAGGCATGAAGCAGCAACTGATCTTCATAAAGTCAAAGTCTGGAAATATGTTTCCCTTCCAATGTAGAGATCTTTCTATTTAATTTTTCTATTAATTAGAAAAATCATAATAAAGGCTCACACAATCAAAAACAAAAGACCTGCATCCTGGCCTATAAAATTCAATCTTACTCGTGGTTGCTTCACACTATAAACAGTTATGCTTTGATTAGACAGAGATTACAGATTGTGTTTTGTTAACTCAGAATGGTACTTGATGGAAGTTTAGTAATACAAATTTCAGTGCATGTAATCTCATCAGGAAAATAGCAGTATCCAGTACTACACACCAAGTACTGTCAACAGTTAACTGTTGAAGCTGTAGTTGGTAGTAGGTAATAGCTACAAGGGTATTTCAAAGTAGAGCTTTCTTTTTCCCTGCACTTAATTGATCTTAAGCAGATTATTGATACATACTTCTTCCCAACCATATTCACTTTTTAAGTGATAATAGAACAGAGCAATATTTACATTTATTCTCAAAGGCAGCATGTACAGAAAGCTGCGAGATACCATGCCAGCAAACTATTAACAATACCAGATGGCATGGGATTTCTTTAATGTTTTCCATCCCAACATCCATAATTTCTGGCTGCATTCTATATGTATGTAGAGTCTCATCCAAAAGCCATTGAAAAGGTTGAATTCAGTTGGGCATTGTTTGTAGCAGATGACAGTTTCACCCCAAGTCTTCTCATGGTACTAAGAGGTAGCATGCTTCTCTAGAAGAGAAGCTCCAGCCCAGCAAAAGACTCTGTTCTTGAGACACAGTGCTGCTGGAACACTCAGCTGTCCCGGGACAGCAGCTTTGGCAAGCAGAGGTCCTGTGCGTTTGAAGCTGCAGAAGAGCTCAGGCTTCAAGCGTGCAACAAAAGTACAGTTCCCTTCAGAAATTTATCTCTCTGCACTCTACAGAGAGAAAGCAGATTATTGAGAAATTTTCTAAACTGTTTAAAGTCTGCAAACCTTAGGTTTAAAAGGTTAACATATGGTTTACATAATGCATAAACTGTTAATTGTATCCAATTCTTCCCTTCAAGAACCAAACAAAGAAGAGTTTCTGTTTATTTTAAAGACAGAGACAGCATTTCATCAAGTACTGACAGGCCTGGGCTTTTGAATTATGACATCTACCAAGCCAACTTCAGTTACATCCTAGCAAGAAATTCTTAGATATTTCATTCTGGCATCTGTGTCAGGAAGAACTTGAGGAGGATGCTTTTATAACCAGTTCCACCCTTTGTTCTTTCAGGCTACTGTCACACTGACTCCAGGGACCTGAAAATAACCAAAGGCCAGTGATGTCTGTTCAAAGCCTCTCCTGGGGAGAAGTGAGCGACATTGGCTAATCAGGTATCCAAAATCTGGCATATCCTGAAGTGAGGGTGAAATCATAGCCAGCCCTTCACAATGAAGTGCCTGGAGTGGCAGAGTTTTGGAAAGGACTTGATTGCTTTTCCCTCATGGACCCCTAGAGCAGGGGCAGTAGAGAAACTAGACATCAGTCCTGCAGTAGCTGAGCTGACATCCAGCCAGTCTTCTGAACTCTTTCCATATTTCTTGGGCCACTTTCATGTTTCCAAAGCAACATGAGAAAGCCACATGAACTCAAGGTAGTAAATTAAAGTCAGTCTTCAGCATTAAGTCCTTTAGTCATTAACTCCTCTTTCAAAAGGAGAACACTATTATTGAAAAAGAGCAACAACTAGAAATAAATCTATACTGTGTGCAGGAAATACAGAATTTCAAGGCCTAAGGTTCAACACAATACTCAGTAACTACCTTTTGCCTCACTGGAATAAAAAACCTTTAAGTTTTTACCTTTTTAAGCTATTAAAAATAGTGAAATATTCTTTTCTGCTACCTGTCCTGAGTTCAGCCGTAGCAGTCATTTTTTCTCCTTCTTGGTAGCTGGTGCAGTGCTGTGGTTTTGATTTTCAGCCTGGGAACAGCACTGATAACGCCTATGTTTTTAGTTGCTGCTCAGTAATGTTTACTCTGACCAAGGACTTTCTGAGTCTCATGCTCTACCAGGGAGGAGGGGAAGCCAGGAGAAAGCAGAGACAGGACACCTGACCCAAACTGATCAAAGAGCTATTCCATGCCTCAGCATGCCATGCCCACTATATAAACTGGGGGCAGTTACCTGGAAGGGTTAGATCACTGCTTGGGTCAGGCTGCGTATCTGTTGGTGGGTAGTGAGCGGTTGTATTCTCTTCCCTTGTTATTTCCCTTATTATTGGTAGCAGCAGTAGTAGTTTGTGTTATACCTTTGTTACTGGACTGCTCTTATCTCAACCCGTGGGAGCTCCATTCTTTTGATTCTCCGCCCCATTCCTCCAGGAGCTGGAGGAGAGCGGGGGGGGGGGGGGTGGGGGGGGTGGGGGGGGTGGTGGTGAGTGAGCAGCTGCGTGGCTGACTGGGCTTAAACCGTGACACCACCCCAAATATTTCCAAAGATAAACTAACTTTTATTCAAGAAAATCAGTCCTACACCACAAAAAGTTTTCAGATACCTTTTTATATTTTGGAAATATCCCTTGTATTACTTCATGAGACCTACTTGTATCAAGTATGATTTAGTTGCAAAGACAGTATTAAAATTACAGCTTTGAAATCCCTTTTGTTGGAGAAGGTTGCTGCACAGAATCAATTAATGAAATCTACTTCCATGTACAAAATGGAACATTAAAAGCTACAGAACTGTACACTGCAGAAAAATAATACAAATTTTTTAAAAAGAATCTAAAATAAAAGACCAGGTTTTAAAATAAATCTCATTCTGAACAACAGAACTGAGGCATCTTGATGTCTAGGCATCCTAAAATACCATTCTTGTCACTAAGACAACACTTGGAAGACAAAAGGTAGCATAAAATGTAAAAGACAGCATTTTAAAATCAATGTACATGACCCAGGAAACCAATTACTGCAATACAGAAATGACTTTATAAAGCACTCTTTTGTCCTTTTTAGAAATCTAACCACTTGATCCCAGCCAAGCAGAGCACTGCAGACAAGGTTCCATCTTCTGAAAAAGTGCCAAGTGCTAATTGACCACAGTAGAATTTCACACCATCTTAAACTGCTATTTAGTCAAGGACTACCAGAGCTATAGCTCAAAAGGTAGGCTGGACAGAAGAAATCTAATCACTTACAAAAAGCACTGCAATAGGTAAGTCCAAAACTGAAATATTTTTAGCTGGTAGAAAGGAAAACATAATCCTACTGTCCTGTGAAGACAGGTCCATTTAGATTAGACTTCAATAGATAACCATATTCTGTCTTTGTCTCAAGAAGTCTTATTGGAAAACAAAAACTAACAACAGCTAACAAATGGGCAAACTTTTCTGCTGTAATTATTCTAGCATCTTAATTCTTAGCACAACTTCGTTTTTCTTTGTCAGTGATGTCTTTATGGGCCACTATAAGGGCCCTCTGGGGAAAATGGTCAAGATCCACTGATAGTGAGCTAGACAAAACACATTATAAAATGTATTTTCCTTAATACAGGGACCATCATTAGCCACTCAGCCTGTAGTCATATATATATCTGGAAGCAATAGTGCCATCAAGAAGAGACATACATGCTGCAAATACGTATCAGCCTGGGAACAGGACTAATGTATGATAAAAATAATAACATGAAGTGTTGTCATAGGGGTATTTGTTCAGACTCATGCATTTCAGCTGGGAATAGAAGCACATGAGAAAGAACTGAGGGGGTTTGCTCTGCCAAGAAGCCATAGTACATGGGTTCAATAAAAGCCTTTCCATTTGTTAACAGGCTTTCCAACTTCATCCTCTATTATTTAGAAATGTATGGAACAATTCTTAGTTTTGTTTCTTAAACAAAAAAACTCATAGACAACCTATCATGTTAAGCAACAGTTTGTATCCCTTTGAAGCATTAAAAAAACCCCAAAACAAACCAAAACCAAACCAAACCCAAAAAACTCAAAACTTATAAACAATCCCTTTTTTTCCTGTTTGCCAAACATTGGCAATCCTAAATGTAAGGCTTCCCCATTACTTCCCTCCATGTTGCTTAAATTCAATATAAAGCAAACATGATGTATGCCTACAATCTACCATTTTGGCAATATTCATTCTTCGTAACTATATCTTAGTACTTACAACTCTCTTACTAAATGGGATTGCCCATCTCATTTAAGTAGTCATTTCCCAGATAGGTTCACATTGTGTTTTACCTTAAATCCGAGAGTTTTCTTTTAAACAGTAGAAGTTAAGAGTTCTGCCTGATACCACCTACAATTCTGCAACTGGATTTTGCATTAAATTCTTAATCTCTCTCTAAATCTTCAGTTTTCCTTTCTTTCACACTTATTCCAAACTTTTGTGTAATATTTCTAACAGATAATTTGATTGCATTTTGCAGGATGTAGAATTTGATTCTGTTTGGAAGTCTAATATGTACACATTTTGATACCTGTTCTCAAAGTGAAGAATTAATTAAAAATTTCTAGTTCATATACCTTTACATCATATGTGTTCCATATTCTTGTGATAGAAATAATCTTACTTCCTCCAAAGGTTACTTTTTATCGCCTATTCTGCTAGATCATGCTTTTTACATATGACAGTACTTTCTCTGTTGTGTCAGTCAACACTGGAAAAAATCTATTTGATATAATGTTTACAAGTAATCAGTTCTCCCATAATTAGCAGGTTTTATTCCCTGTTCTATATCCAGGCAGTTAAATTTTCCATAATAATAGTTCCCATCTGTAGTCATTTCTTTAACACAATTTCAGACATTTCATCCTATATCCAAATGCTGAAAAAAAAAGTGTTCTTCTATGATTTAGTCATATGATTTGCTTTGTAAGGCCAGAATACACTACAACTTATTTTTTTGTCAGGATTAATCTTTATCAGCTCAAACAAAATATGCTGAATACTGGTATGAAGCAACGAAAAAGTAGTTTATATATCTAGCCTGTTCGGTAAAATAAGTGCACAAATTTTATCCAAACTTCCTTGTAGTTTATGCTCATAATATACCAGAATATGCCAACATCAAAGATGAGTGAAGATGGGCAGAAATAATGAAAAAAATACGCCAATGTAATATGCTAACTTACAACAGCCATTTGATTTTGATGATAAGTTATGACCATTCAAATATAGAATCATAGAATAGTTATGGTTGGATCATCTAGTTCCAACCCCCCTGTCATGGGCAAGGACACCTCCCAGTAAACCATGCCATCCAAGGCTCTGTCAAACCTGGCCTTGAACACTGCCAGGGATGGAGCGAGAGGAATTAGAGATGTGTGTATATCTATGGGGGTATGATATAATAGGCATCACAGAAACACATGATATGTGTTACAAATATCATCATGATATTTAAATATGTGTCATAAATATCATCATGATACGTAAATATCTTTAACAAGGAGTGAGTCAGAATAGGTTAAAGCTTACAAAATCTATTTAGACAGTATTTCTGAAGGGCAGGGCTTTGGGGATTTACCAAATGGGAACCCACTTAAAGTAGATGTAAGCAACTTCATAGATTTTTCTGCATTTATCTGTGGAAGTAATTTTACCAGAAGACTTGAACTTGAATGAAAGTAGTGCATGGAAGTTGCTTCATTGTAAATGAAACCAGAAGATGAGTATTAAAGAAAGAAATGAGCCAAGATTTAGACTGTAAGAACAAGTATTTTCTATGGAGCAGATACCTGAGAGTAGTTAGGCTAATATTTACGCTATCAAATAATCACATAGTTTCAAAAGCAAACAAAAAACATTCCACACAAACAAGAGAAAGAAGTCTTCTGCAGAGTATTTAAAAGATAAAAACATAAGTCTTCAGGTTTTTAAAAAAGGAGGTATTCCACTTTAGTGCTTAAATCAAAACAGAGACAGAAAGCAGGGATGTGTTTTTAAGAACTTTTTGCTGTTGAGAAAAAACTCAACATGAGAAACATTGAAAAGACAGTGTAGGACAGAGGAGTGGTAAGCAGTCATGTCTACATTCAGATCATAGAGAACACTATTAATTTTCAATGCAGTGGGTAGTGCAGAGAAAACATGCAAATAAGGAGCTACCAAGGCAGGTAATATAGTGCCTGCCCTGTACTTTGCCCTGAAGCACAAAATAGTGCAGCCACGTCTTTAATCACAAGACTGATAAATGCAAGTTATTCAGGTCCCCAAAACTAAGCACAAATGGAATAATCAAAACATCTAAATATTCATTTCCCATTGTATTGGTGTGTTTACATTTTTATCCTTTAACACATTCTACCCTCAGCTTAAACAAGCAAGTCTTTCAGTTTACGGAGTGGGAACTGCCAGATCCCTTTAAACAAAGACTGGGACAGTAGTCACAAAACAAGCAAATCCACTTGAAGCTGAAAAAGATTATTTGAACAAGAGTTCTAACTCAATCCCTCTGGTATCTGACCCATTGTGAAGCAGGAATGTATTAACACAAACAGTGGATTCAGAATGCTGGAAATGAAAATGCTAACCTTATCCTTACCGTACCAGATGCTATGGAGCCATCCCTAAGCAAGACTTTAGCATTAGTCAAACAATGTTACTCAGTAAGAAGTGGAGTTTAGCAGTCAAACTTCCCGGACTGCTTAAGCACATGGCTTAAGAAAAGAGGATAGGGAAGAGGAAGAAGCAATTAATCCTCCAGGAAGAAATCCCATCTGGCAATTTCTGGGAAAACAGATCTGTCAGGAAAAGTACAGTTTCGAGATATGTTTCTCCAAGGTGTCATCTTTTGTCATAAATGCTGTAGACAAACAATAAGTTTGTGTGTCTTACAAAAAGTAGCTATTACTGTAAGAAGTACCTCCTCCCCAAAACTATTAGGTGGTACAAAATGGGTGTTCAGTGCATAAGACAAAACATGCAAAGTCCCATTAGCAAAACCCAGTTGCTGTAATTGCTTTCTCTATCCTTTCTAAATGAGAAACTCAACAAGAAAGAATACTTGTGAATGTCATTTTGGTTTGAAGAGCATGCTTTCTGTGTAGCTTCAACATGCTGGGCTTCTGAGACTATGTCTCTAACAGAAAATTAAACAATTGTGGGCACAAACATATTAGGCATGTGATATAAGCAAAGTGCTGTGATATTGTTAACAATGTGGAGCACAGTAACAGTAAGTTATTAGAAGAGTCTCTGGCATGCTGAATGGCAGACATAGTACTCCCAAGTAAATACTTCACACAATTCAGAAATTAATGTGGGTCAGTGATTACTAACTGTGAATATTGACAGTACCATGCAAGTGGCATACTCCTAGGTTGGTCCTTCAGCACTATTCCAGGAGATGCCTCTCCCCACAAGCACTTAAACAGTCTCAGGTCATGACCAAACACATTCTTGTATGATCCTATAAAATTTCCATTCCTGAAAGCTTTAAAGAATCCTTATTTTTCTCTGGCTTCAGAATACCAACAGTGTCTGTGGAGGAAGAACACAGAAAATCAATGTGGCACAGAGAAAAGGCCCATCAGAAGTGGCAGGTCTACATTGTTGACTTACCTTCCAAAACAGCAGGTCAGTTACTTTTCGATTCAGTTACACATTTCAAGCCATTATAATTTAAGGCTGAAATGGATGATTGTTTCAGATCATGCTGATTAAATAAGTTTAAACCAAAGTAGTAAACAAACAATATTTGCATACATTTAGAGAAGTTGTCTTATTGACAATGCTATACAAAGATTAGATGCAGCTCCAGCAGAAATTAAGAATTGATCCAAAAAGATACTTTTCTAGAAGCTAAATTTACCTTTGGAAGGATGTGTTTCTTTTCATTTTTCACATTAAAGTGAGTGTGTTGAACTTACAATTACACAATTTGTCTATTTCAAATTCTTTCCAAGGAAGATGAGAATCAAAACAGAGGAGCTGGAATATGAACATTGAGGGTGTCCTGGGTTCAGGACAGATGGAGGGAATAATATTAACAGGAGAAAAACATTTTTTAAAAAACCCTTAAGTTTTTGCATCCACTTGGTGGAGGCAGCTTCCTCAGGAGGAAAAACCCCCTCAAACTAGCAGAGGTCCTTTACCCTTCAATAAATCTAAGAACAACAAAGGCTTCCAAAGAAGCCACTGAATAGCAGAGAGCACTAATACAGCACCTAATACAAAAATCTACAGTCTCTCTCAGAGGGAGAATACCAGTTTCATTTCTCTGTCTTAGACTCTGCTTGGCTTGGACATTGCGCAGCTAGCTACTCCAAACTTGGCCTTTTGGAAAATGCTGTGTTTGTACTACAGATAAGCTGAATGTGAAACTCAGTGTTCCAAGATTCCAAGGAAGCAAAGGCTGAGCTTTTATTTCTTGTAACAACACTCTTTTCATATAAACAAATGAATAAGTGATACTGCAAGCACAGAAATAAAAAAGAAAATTACATTTCACCCAGTACTTATTGATCTGTATTGTCATATTTCAATGTTCAAATCTTCCATCATGTTAATTGAGTAGAAAGGGAGCCAGAAAGGTTATTGACATAGAAATATATAAGATGAAAAGCAATTAGCCACAAACCTATGCCTACGTTGGTCTCTTTTATTTTCTCCAGAATGATTGCACAATAAGATCAGTGGCTGAACATCTCTGAACCACCATATTAACATAGTAATTTCTGGTATGGTAACACAACGATGATTTACTGATTTTAAATGATTCCACCAGAATCTATCAGTCAGTGACATATACAGCACAGGCTCATTTCTTCATGGAGACTATGGATTCATATTTTTGGTGTTGAAGATATGCTTCATCACTGTCAATAAACAATATTCCACACTGAGATACCAAGTTCAGCCAGGAGAAATTCTGCATTTCTGCCTGAGTAAATTTGCTACAGTTTGGTAAGAATAAAAGAAACGAAAGGGAGGTGGGGACGGGGGAGGAAGGAGATGGACGACACGTGTGTGTGTGTCTTGTTTTTAAAAAATACAGAGACCACCTCTGTTACTTCATCTGGAAACCCCAGACTCAATGCCAGTAGCTTCTGGTAATTTGACTAGTAGGAACTGTTCTAACAACGCTGGTTTTGTACACCACCCCAAATACTACCAATTACTCTGCTGATTTTAGAAAGTAAAATCACGGTGAAGGACACACATTGAGAAACCGACTTCTGATACATCAGCACCTGTAGGCACAAGAAACAAACCTGGAAGACATCAACATAAAATAAAAGGAATTTCAGCATTTCAGATACTGACAAAGGATTGCAAACTGAAAACAATTCCTCCACAATCATATTCTTCCTGTTATAGATGTGAAAAGAGTAACAAATGTGGAGTTTTATCAGTAGCCCAGAATAAGCTTGAAAGAGGCCAAATGCAAAAGGTTGAAGAGTAAGCAAGGAAGTCAAAACTTAAAAAGCAGTTGTTTCCTAGCCTAAGTTAGCACAAAACCTTCCAGTTTCTGCGGAAGCTCTCCTATTTGAATGCTGTGTCAGATTTCATCATCATGAAAAAAGCAGCCGTCACATCTGCTAATGGTTTCTAAGTAATGTGAGGCTATAGAAATCACAGTAGTATCACAGCAGCCTTGATTTGGTGCACTATGGAAGAAGAAAGTTCTGTTCATGTGGAGCCTTATAGTAATTTCAGAGTATGGTTGCAGAATTAATAAGTCCTCCAACTTTCACCTGTTTTTCAGCTAAACCAGCTGCAGACTAAGTTGTCAGTTTTTACACACTGCACCTGGTTCCCCAGTGTTCTTCAAAAGCAGAGTTAGTAATAGAAGGGCATAATCTTCTAATGTAGTAGTTTATAAAATACATCATGTAAATATGAAAAATTGACAAATTAATATAAGTTACCTTCTCATGTTTAATTAGTTGAGACTCTTACATCAACAGTCAAGTCTGATGATTTTCCTTATAAGTACTAGCTTGTGCCCAAGCTAAATAAACATATTGAACAATCTGAAGCAATAAAGATGAAGAACTAATATGTCATACTTAGCCATTAATTCTGTTCTTTGTATGCAGTATCCAGTTTCTGCACTAAATGCCATGTGAGTGAATTCTGTGGAGCAGAAGGACCTTTATTTTGCTGAACTATCGAATTTCTAGCTTTTCCCCAAAGATTTCCTAACATATACTGCAGCATTACCACATGGGTCTTGTACGTTCAGGATCCTGATACTGTGATACTAGGAAACACTCCTCATTAAAACAGATGCAAAGACAAAGAATCGAAAGCTCACATTAGTCGCTGAAGAAATGTCACTGAATCTAATGGAATTTAGGATAAGTTTGAAAATGTAACATGTACATCACAGAAGTGATTTACATCAAGGTTTCTTATTTAAGTAAAAACTACAGTTGTATGCTCAATCTCCAAAAGGCTTGTAAAGTAATTAAAAAATGCCATTGTCTTAAAAGGCATTTTGCTAATCCTCATACTTTCTCTAGGCTGGAATTGCAAAGGGTTTTATAATGAAAAAGAGTGTCTAGAAACAGAAAAAAATCAATTAACACATAGCTGGTGAAAGTCCTTGTTAATTCTGTTTGTTAAACTGTTCTTTTCCCTGTAAACTACTGGTTTTCTAACAGTGGAGGGTTTTCATGCTTTTGTAAAAAGAAAGCAAGCTTCTTTAACCAGGAAATTACCATATTCTGTCCTTAAAGGATGTAATTTTCATTATTTATTTCCATACAACAAAACCTTTCCTAGATGACTAAGCTTGCATTTCTTCCCGCTACACCTAGTTTTTAGTTTTAGCTACACACATTGAAACACCTATACCAGATTTTAGCCCAATCATCTGCTGCAAGAACATCACCAAGTTAAAATTCACCATCAGAATTTCATATCTTAATCTGAGATCTAGTGCAACTACCCACATGTAAAGACTAAGTTCTGATAACTACTTACTGTTTGACCCCACATAAGAGTTGTCATTTTTTAATTGAAAATTAAAAGTTTCAAGAAGGAATAATCAACAAAGGAGCTTTAAATTCAAGACATAGTGTATCTGGTATACTGATGCTGTGCAACTATTATTTACTGGAGAGTGTTTTAAGAATTAACTGGCGTTCAAGTCAACATGCATTCTATCCCCATGTTGTACTGCAGCTACCCAAATCTGACACAGAGGAATGCAGACTGAGGCCCAAGGTTTCTTAAACAAGCAGCCTCGGAGCCAGTGCTGGTGTGTGCACAGAGGGGAAACAAAGAACTTTGTGCAGTCAGGCTGCTCAGTATCCCTTTCACAGGAAAACGCACATACATGACACGGAGACAAAGAGAAGCATGAGTACTTAAGACAGCACTGGGTAGTAGGCTGTGGTGTCAGCAATGTACTGCCTAAGAGGGCTGCTCACACAGCAGCAAATTCAGGAGCCGAGGCTTCTCCCACGACATGCAGATATCAGTAGGAGTTATTTGTACTCCTGCTTGGAGTCAGTCCGTTGGAGAATTCCTATAAAGCTGTAAAATGTAATTCATACTGTAATGGCAAAAGGAAAATATGTGACTATATTAGGATTCCACTTTTTGGAACAAAACAATGAGCTTGAGTCTAAACACTCAAACATTCGAGTTGTTATAAACAGTTCTTTTAAAACGTGCTTGGATTTCTTAAGAGAACTCTGTGCAGTACCTTTTGTTTCCATCTGATCACCATCTTCAGAGTGAAGAATGAAATTAAGAGCTGATTTGGACTCTGGGAGCTTTGTTAAAGAATAGAGGAAAGGAGCTGGCTTGTTGGTAGTTGCTTTGTATGGAAAATATTCTACTGGATTGAAAGTCTTTAAAACCCTTACAGCCTAGTATCAGGTTAATGACAGTTATTTAAAGTTTTTAAACATTATTTGGATCATGTTTCCTAGTATTAATTGCATCTCTAATGAAAGGAAACTTCTGGTCAGGGCACTCACTACTCAAGTCTGACAGCAAGTAGCTGCTCTAGCCTGTTGTAAAAATTCCAATACTTTACTAATAAAAGCTGGTGTTGCAGAACAACCCTGAATAACCTTTGCTAATTAAACAACAAGACAGTGTGTTCTTTCATGTGTTCAAACAGCATATTCAGGGCTCTTTCTCCTACTTCAGAAAAAAAAAAGACGAATAAGAGAACTTTTGCCCTGCTCAACAGCAGTGACTTAGTCCCACGGCATCATTAAACTTGTGGCATTATCATAGAATCAGCTAGTTTGGAAAAGACCTTTAAGATTGTCGAGTCCAACCATTACCCCAGCACTGCCAAGTCCATCACTAAACCACATCACTGAGGGCCTCGTATACACAGAGCTATTTGTGGAGGATAGTTTGAACAAAGCTAAGAAGCCAATGCGGAATGTGTGCTAGTTTCATCTTTGCAATAGTAATCTGGGGTTTTATACCCCTTATTTTTAAACCTTAAAAGCAGAGAGGGAACATTTGGGCATATGATTCTGTTCTACTTGTCGTTACTTATCTGAAGCCTGGATCTCACCCACATCTTTGTTTCACTCACACATGGCATGCACAGCAGTGAACAAAGGAGCGCTGAGTGATTGCCTTCCCAATCTGTTCATATGTATATATGCACTGTGAGTTGTTCCAGGGTTTAGCGAGATCTCAAATCACCACATAAATGCTTCAAAAAGCATGCTGCCATGAGCTTGGCACATCCAAGAGATTCCTTGGTTCTCTCCCTTACCTTTTCAGGAAAAACAGCTAAACCATTTTTTCACTCTAAGCTGTTAGTTACAAATTCATTTCTGCAGATCTATTGACAAGCATTACTCCAAACAAATCAACTTGCATGTTTATTAGAAAAAAAAAAAAAATCTTTCTTTGAAACTCATTTCAACTTTTCCACCTCAATAGCTAAAGCTTTATGTTTTTTTTTTTTTTTTTTTTTTAACAGAACAATTAATGCTTGAAGTATTGAGGGCTGGAAGCACCTTGCATACAAACGCTGAGAAAATCAGGGCTGTTCAGCCTGGAGAAGAGAAGCTCATAACAGCCTTCCAGTATCTGAAGGGGGCCTACAAGGATGCTGGAGAGGGACTCTTTGTCAGGGATTGTAGTGATAGGGCAAGTGGGAATGAGTTCAAACTGAAACAGGGGAGATTTAGGTTGGATATAAGGAAGAAATCCTTCCCTGTGAGAGTTGTGAGGTGCTGGCAGAGGCAGCCCAGAGAAGCTGTGGCTTCTTCATCCCTGGCAGTGTTCAAGGCCAGGTTGGATGGGGCTTGGAGCAACCTGGTCTAGTGGAAGGTGTCCCTGCCCATGGCAGGGGGCTGGAATTGGATGAGCTTTAAGGTCCCTTCCAACCCAAACCATTCTATGGGTCTATGTTTTATTCTTGCTGAATTACATCCAGTAAGAATTATTAGTCATGTCAAATTAATAATACAATTAGAGAAAAATTGAAAAATATATTCATGATTTATCTTTTTAAAAACCCACAGCAGCTATATATAATTTATGGCTGACCAGCTCCTTCACAGTGTTGGGGGCATCAGCCAGAACTTATTTTTCCATAAGTGCTGAGTGTACCCATACTGTGCAAAATGAGAAGGATCTTGAGCGTTTAATTCTTTCAACTGAGGCTCCTCAAACTCCTCACATCTCATTTTACAACAAAACTGCCTAAATAATAATAGAGACTATTCCTTATTACTGCGGACATTCAAATGTACATATATGGTATACTTCATATCAGATCTCGTTTAGTTGTGACAACTGCATCCACACAAAAAAAAAAAAGCCTGCAAGTACCAGCTTCAAACTTCCCCTCCTTATTTTAGTTCTCTTATTTACAGAATGTATATCTTAAAAATACAATTTTGTAGATTTCTTTGAAAATTGAGAGATTAACAGTCTCTTCCTTTTTTCTTGAAAGAATCATAGAATCACAGAATGGTTGGGTTGGAAAGGACCTTAAGATCATCTAGTTCTAACCCCCCTGACGTGGGCAGGGATGTCTCACGCTAGACCACATCACCCAAGGCTCTGTCCAACCTGGCCTTGAACACTGCCAGGAATGTGCACTTTTCTGGGCAGCCTGTTCCAGTGTTTCACCACCCTAACAGGAAAGAATGTCTTCTTTATATCTAACCTGAAATTCCATTGTTCAAACCCATTCCGCCTTGCCCTATCACTACAGTCCCTAATGAAAAATCCCTCTCTGGCATCCTTGTAGGCCCCCTTCAGATCCTGGAAGGCTGCTATGAGGTCCTCACGCAGCCTTCTCTTCTCCAGGTTGAACAGCCTCAATTTTCTCAGCCTGTCTTCATATGGGAGGTGCTCCAGCCCCCTGATCATCCTCGTGGCCCTCTTCTGGACTTGCTCCAATGGCTCCATGTCCTTCTTATGGACATGAGGGCACCAGAACTGCCCACAGGACTCCAAATGGGATCTCACGAGAGCAGAGTAGAGGGGCAGGATCACCTCCTTCGACCTGCTGGTCATGCTCCTTTTGATGCAGCCCGGGATACGGTTGGCTTTCTGGGCTGCGAGCGCTCACTGAAGCCGGCTCATGTTCATTTTCTCGTCAACCAACACTCCCAAGTCCTTCTCCGCAGGGCTGCTCTGAATCTTTTCTCTCCCAGCCTGTAGCTGTGCCTGGGATTGCTCCGACCCAAGTGTAGGACCTTGCACTTGTCGTGGTTGAACTTCATGACATCGGCAGTGGTCCACCTCTCACGTGTGTCAAGGCCCCTCTGGATGGCATTCCTTCCCTCCAGCGCATCAACCGAACCACACAGTTTGGTGTCATCGGCAAACTTGCTGAGGGCGCACTCAATCTCACTGTCCATGTCAGCGATGAAGATGTTGAACAAGACTGGTCCCAATACCGACCCCTGAGGGACACCACTTGTTATTGATCTCCAGCCGGACATTGAGCCATTGACCACAACTCTTTGTGTGCGGCCATCCAGCCAGTTCCTTATCCACCAAGTGGTCCACCTATCAGATTGATGTCTCTCCAATTTAGAGACAAGGATGTCATACGGGATAGTGTCGAACACTTTGCACAAGTCCAGGTAGATGACGTCAACTGCTCTACCGCTGTCCATCAGTTCTGTAGCCCCATCACAGAAGGCCACCAAATTGGTCAGGCAGGATTTCCCCTTAGTGAAGCCATGCTGGCTGTCGCCAAGCACCTTGTTGTTTTTCATGTGCCTTAGCATGCCATCCAGGAGAATGTGCTCCAAGATTTTGCTAGGCACAGAGGTGAGACTGACTGGTCTGTAATTCCCCGGGTCATCCATTTTCCCCTTCTTGAAAATGGGGGTTATATTACCCTTTTTCCAGTCGTCGGGAGCTTCACCTGACTGCCATGATTTTTCAAATATGATGGCCAGTGGCTTAGCAACTTCATTCGCCAGCTCCTTCAGGACCTGCGGATGGATTCCATCAGGTCCCATGGACCTGTGCACATTCAGGTTCTTAAGATAGTCTTGAATCATATCCTCTCCTACAGTGGGTCTAAGGTCTTCATTCTCACAGTCCCTGCATCTGCCTTCCAAGACTTGGGTGGCATGGTCAGAGCACTTGCTGGTGAAGGCTGAGGCAGAGAATTCATTGAGAATCTCAGCCTTCTGAAATCCAGGGTAGCCAGTTCCCCTGACAGCTTCTGGAGAGGGCCCACATTATCCCTAGTCTGCCTTTTGTTTGCAACATACCTATAGAAGCCCTTTCCTGTTATCTTTAACATCCCTTGACAGTTCTAACTGGGCCTTAGCTTTCCTGACCTGATCCCTAGCTTCCTGGACAATGTCCCTGTATTCTTCCCAGGCTGCTTGTCCTCACTTCCACCTCTTATAATCTTAATTTTTGCTTTTGAGATTCCTCAGCAGTTCCTTATCCATCCATGGAGGTCTCCTGACCTTCTGCCACATTTCCTTCTAGTCGGGACGCAACACTCCTGAGCTTGATTAAGATAGAAAGGAAGATTAAGATAGCAAAGGAAAGCATGAAATAAATGGAAATAGTTAAAAATAATTAACATCAGTAGGATCATGCTGTTGTCATCAGCAGAGAAAGTCACAAAGTGTCCTACTAATGAGAAACACGTCAGAATATTTAAAGGAGTGGGGTAAGAAAAGTTAAGGTACTGGAAGTACCAAAAAAACTAAACAACTGGTTTTAAGAAAAGAACTGAAAATGCGTGTTTAAAGTGTGTTATGCTTGGGAATAGTCATAGCTCCACAAGTGAGAGTTATAAAGGAATGAGTGAGAAAACAGATGCTAAAAATAAAAAATAGACATGCAATGTGAAGTGAAAAGTCAGGAGTGAAATGAAACAGAATCAGAATTGTTGATGGACAGATGAAAAAGTTACCTTTGTGCAAAGGTCAAGAAAGAAAAAGCTTAGCAATTTGAGCTGAGAGGAAGACTGTTTCAAATGCTCTACACAGAGTGAATCAAAAAGGAGAGGAGAATATGTTCTGATCATGAAGTATAATGACAGTAAGAGACCTTGTGACACTTTGAAAAACACGAGCTACATAGAAAGAAGAGAATCACTATTGGTATCAAAATATGAATACAGAATTAGGAAACAAATTCCTAATGTTAATTATGAAGGTCTAAAAGATGATCAGTTCTAGAGGGTCTTTTAGTTTTTTCCAGACTCATTTAAGCATGTTTTGCCCCAGCTAAAAGCAGAGACTAAAATCTGCATTTGTGAAACTGAAAACTGATTTTTCTCAAGCTGAGTGCTATACCTCCTGCAAGACTTCAGTGTTTCTTAGGCTGGTCAAGTGGTAGGATGTCCTTGAGACAGCACTGGAAACATGGCCAGCAACCTGCTTTCCTGTTCTCCTTTCCTCTGAAATAGCAGATACTGATTGCTGCCAGAAGCAGGATACCAAACATGGTAGATTTTGACCTGAGCCAGTGTGGAAATTCCTGTAAGTCCTATGAAGGACAGAAAACAAAACAGTTCCGTCCCAGAGTTCCCAACTCTATGTTCTTTGTTTTTTTCCAGCAAAGCAAAGATCAGAAGGATAGTACACGGAGATCAAAATTACAACACTAGGAAACAAGGTTTTCTAAAAATAAATTATCACTTTTAATTCTGCTGCAACATATACTATTAAGAGAAAGAGTAGAACATGCCAAAAATGCATTGTATCAAACTTTGTAAATGTTCAGTATGACAATGTCTATAAATGGGACATCTATTTGAACTTCTTTGAATGGCCCTCACTATTTCCTTCCTGAGCTAAGTGAACAAGCTAGTAGTGTACTCTCTGTAAGAAGTGTATACAAAACTGCATTTTTCCAGAAATTAAGGAAAAAGACATAAAAACATCCTTCATTTGTTATATTATTCAGTTAAGTTAATCACAGAACAAGGCCAAATCACTCTCACGAATAAAATGTTAACATTTGGAAGAAGCCTCATTCTACTTAGTTTTGACCATCTTTGAGTTCTGAAGATTTATGTTCTCCTCAGGTTTTTATAAACAAAAGTAAAAAGGGCACACAAATATACAGCTCTTTAATAATGAATGACTCAGTCTTTTTTTTTTTGTTTTTTGACAGAAAGAAAATTTAACAGTGCTATCCCAGAATACATTTGCTATTTTTACTACTATTTTATTTCTAAAATAACATTAAGTTTTGTCAACAGAAGTGAGCCGTGACAATTGGCACCTCATACCAGGCATTCCTCAGAGCCACAATGAGCAGCCAACTCAACCATCTAAGCAAAATTAGGGTTCTCCTTCCCTCATTCTTTGTTTTCCCAGATACAACTTTCAGAGTCCATGCATTTTTCAAGACATTTTTAGGAAACCCACAGATGAATCCAATTATATTCTTGACTGATGTACATAAGAAATTGCCTTTCCAAAAGACTAGCCATAATCCAGTCTTTAGTCTGTCGAGGTGCCATTGAGTAAAACCAGATGGTTTGGCTTAACAAGACTTACAGGGCAAGAACCTCTATTCATTAATTGTTGTCTCTTTAAAGTTGCACTAACAGAGCTTGCTTTAGTGAGTATCCTAGCAGAGAGAGCGTGCAGACCTTGCATGTCTTATCCTTTAGCAAAACAGAATCAGACTGTAGGAACTGGGAGCACAAATCTGTGACATAGCAACATGAGATTTTGATGGTGGTTCACTTAAATAATTCATTAGTTCCCTTGTTCAGGTTCAGCAAAATGTTGTTGGGGTGAAGGAAAGGTTGACTAAACAAATGCCCCTACAAAGGAGTTTTCCTTGAATATTTTATAATCTTTTCTTGCAGAACTGAAAAGTTTTGAATGGAAAGAGTGTAACAGCAGCTTTAGAGTGACAAAAATAAAAATCTTTGGAATATAAAAGGCTAAGATAAACCAAGCTTTAGTAGCTTCATGGAATTCTGATAATTAGACATTTTTCAATATTTTTCAATACTAGTAGTGGACTAAACCATTAATTTACATATAGCACAATGCATGACAGAGCAGAATAGAAATATAGCAGCAGAATAAGGAAAGCTATTGCTTGCTTCAAAGATTTATGGTACATGATGTAATGTAGGAGGCTGTTTTGAAGCGCTATCCATTTCATTTTGATACAGAAAAGAACACTGTATTTTAGAAATAGTAATCTTATATGTTCAATCAATTATTAAAGTATTAAAACAGAAACCCAAGGCTAATTCTCTTCATGAGAAGTACAAAAGAGGTTTGGTGTAATCATACTGGTCCAAGAGATGGATGTATTTAGATCTAAGTGACTTCACCATGCTCTCCAAAGGAGCACAAAGATGATAAAGGTCTAAATAATTACTAATACTTCTGCATATATAAATACGTAACTCCTACAGGTACCATCTCAATTTATTATTTTACCAGCAAACCAGCACATTTTAGGATTGAGACAAATAGGCAGCCAAATTATTTCTTACCATTTACTTTAGGAAAAACACACTTGTCTCTTCCAGCACCACTCAAAACTCTTTCTATTTATAACATTCAGCTGCCTGCACAGATAACTCTGTGTAGAATTCTCTCTCTCTCATGATGTCCCTTCCAAATGCTGCTAAATTTGTGTTTTCAGGAAGTTTTGCTGATTTCTTTTTATAATCAGGTTAACTTAGGTCATATTAAAATACTGGTACAAATATCACAGACATATAGAAAAGCTGCCAGAGTTTCTATACATTTTTGATGGCATAACAGAAACTCAAATATTGTTAATATACACACACAAAAAACCCAATCAATCATAAACAATAGCTTATAAATCATGTACTGACATAACTTGTTTACTGATTATATGCGGTCTAGCCACAGCCATCAGATCTTATAATAACGCCTGTGTTCAAATATGGAATACAGCTATTCTGCATTACCAGAGGAGCATCCTTTGTTTACCTAAGTTATTGATACATGGCAGTCAGCCTACTCGACTTACAACACTTATGACCTTCAGACTTGCTCTTTGAAAACATGCTGTTATAATAGCATGTAGAGACCTAACTCCAGACTTAAGTTTCTAAGAAACTTGTAATAATTCAGCAACCTCCCCATCCACACTGAGTCATCTTCCAACCTGTATTATACTAGAGACCTGCTTGTCAATTTATGCTCTTTATTCAAGAAGAGACTAAAGCACACAGACCCGCTTTTTCCAGCAACTAAGATAAAAGCGTTTAATTGCTGCATTCAGGCTTTGGAGGTCTAAGATACACTCTGCTAGATGAAGCGACTCTTATCCCCGTTTTTTGACCTTGGTTACCATGTCCCCATTGATCTGTTTTCCAAGTATTGAGTTCACCTCCCCTATCAGGGAAAGTTTCAGTAATATCTGCGAGGGCAGCATATTCTTTATGTAGACATACTTCATCTATTACTACTGAAGGAATTTGGGAAAGAAAATCCACAATCATAAATCATTAGAGTGTCTTTACCCAGAGTTAGCTGACCCATACCCCTCTTGCATCGAAAGTAAATATCTCATTAGAGGAAGGGGACAGAAGAGAAATTATGCCTCTGGGAAAAATTAAATTTCTATATCCAGCTTAGTTTCCATTTCTTGTAGCCATGTAAGGATAGAAGCCAGGACCCCCTGGGGCAGTATGTTAGACCTCACCACAATCACTGAATTATTTATTAGCTATGGGCTTATTTTGTGTATTGTTAATGAAATTTTGATACAGAAGGCAGCACCAAAGAGAGAGAAAGATTTTCCAGTGGTAGCTTATAGTACCATCTTGAGGTTCAAAAGCAAAAAGACTGACCTTGCCTATGCCAAAGTCTCAGCTTGACTCAAGACAAACTACGTGAGTCCCAGTCTCCATCTGCAGATGAACAGATACACCTTCTCCCTGCTTTCCCCCACCACCTGCAATCACCACACAAGATGCCCACTTCATTTTCAAAATTGGCAGCATTTTACTTATGATGATTTGGACGTAGCAAATTCTGCATCCATGGGAAAATTAGAATTCTAGACAATGTTACCCATCAGAAATAATGAAATACTTTTTGCTGCATTGAGGTTAGGAGACTGATAATAACTTATATTTCTGCTCTACTGCAAAATTAATTATGATTTTTGATAACTTTCAATTAAGTATTGGTTTGACATAGCATAACAAGTAAAAGGTTTATTTCTGAATATTGATCTTCCTGACCCTAGTCTCAATTGTGTCTTGAAATAACAGAAAACTAACCTTTTGTTTTACAAGAGAATACAGATGAGGAAGAAAGAAAAATAGCACCTAATCTTTGTGCAAAGATGACTTTGCTAGATTTTTTCCTCTTCAAGTAAACACACAGTTTCAAAAATTGCTTTAGTGTAGGTGTTTCAAGTCTTGACTCTGCATTGCACTACAGCTTCCTACAGAGCTCACTGCAAGACAGGGACTTCTGTTGGATTGTAACCATTACATTTAATTTCCTGTGGTTTATATCTGTTCTCTTCTTGTTTTTATTATCTAATCCTAGTGTAAGTAATTATGGAAAACTGGTGGTGTGGTACAGATTTACACACAAAGCTATAAGTTATTTCTTCAGTTCCCAGGACGCTGAGATGCAGGCGTGATTGGAGCACTTCTCAAAATTGAACAGAAAAATTCATTTACTACTTAAACTATATTCTCAAATTTGTAATTAAGAAACTTGGGTTTTGCAGATTCGCAGTAAGCAGAAATATTTTTATGTTTCAAGAGTGATAGAAATATCTTCACTAAAGGGATGTTCATGTAAGTCTTTGCAATCAAAGAAATTTGAAATTAAAGCTGTAGATAACTTCAGACTCCCACCCACCACTAAAACACCTGTTAAAGATTTCCATTTCAATAAAGGAAATGCTCTTATTTTTTAAGACAATGCTCCATGACTTAGCATTCTAGTTCCATCTGATGTCGCAAAGCACACAATTTTACTCTTCTGCAAAGCAACACTCATGAAACTGTCTCTGCTGTGCTGTGCTGTGAAACTGAGTTTTTCAGAGGGGTAATGTAGCGGGCTGTCTAGAGAGGTTGCTGGGAAGGACAAAAGCAAGCAACTCAGGGCTAATTCTGCTGCTGCCTCTCACATAGCCATTTTGGAAAGGCAAAGAGGGGCAGAGAGATGTGGTGAAAATTGCTAGATTCTTGTCGTTTTTGTCATACTTGTTCTGGTGGCAAACGAGGACAAGTTTTGCTCATCCTGTCTTCTTAATCCCCACTCATTCTGATGTCTCAGAAGGGACTTTAGTTTGTGTTGATGAAACTCAGCCAACTACCCCCCTGCTCTTCTGACTCCTAAAGACTCTTCTGCCCCTCAAGACCTGCCAAAATAGAAAAATACATTTTTTTCCACCAATATATACATGCTTACTACACTGATGGTCTTGAAGACAAAATACTAAACACTTAAAAGTATTTACTCAGTTACATCATCTTTACCCATTAACTCCTGTTTCCTTTTCCCTGAGCAACCCATAATCCTGGCTGTGGTGCTTGTGCCACATGGATCAAAGCATTTTGCAGGAATGTGTCCTTTGATTTTTAACCCTTTTTAGTTGATCTAAGTTTAATGCTGCATTTTGTTCTTTTTATATCATCCCTGTGCTGCATGAGGGTTTCTAATATATAAACAGACCAGCAGTAAAAATAAATTCTGAGACATAGCAACTATTATCTGGAAAATAACTTTCACATATCCCTGCCCCCAAAAAATCCTCAGTAAAAGAGCCACAAAAAAGGCAGAAGGAGAAAAATTTGTTTCTCCAGCCCAGCACTATTCTACTAAAAGCCACAGCATCAAATCCATGTGATTTAATGCACGTCTCATTTCAGAAGTTTGAGTGGTGTACTCTGACTCCCACACACACTTATGCTACTAAGACCTTACTTATGGCTCATCCATTGTTTTTTAAATATGTATTTAAGAGGCTTCTTCTTTCCTGATTAAGTGTTATTAGGTCAAAACCATCTCTAGAAAAATATAAGAAAATTTAGGTGGAGAAATGTTTGAGTATCATTTGTCTTACTGTTGTAAAACAAATATTAGGAGATAGAGCATGACTGTAGGTTGAATGCTTTCAGCCATGTCCAGATTAAGACATGAGCAGAACAGTATATATTAGGGATAATAAGTTTTAAATCTGCACAAATATTTACAGCTGCAGTACTGAGATTAGCTTTGTTTCCAGTGAGAAGTCTGAACAGCAGACACATCAGGCACTGAAGGAAATTATACCAACCGCATCCTGGGCTGCATCAAAAGGAGCATGACCAGCAGGTCAAAGGAGGTGATCCTGCCCCTCTACTCTGCTCTCATGAGACCTCACCTGGAGTATTGTGTACAGTTCTGGTGTCCTCAACATGAAAAGGACATGGAACTGTTGGAACAAGTCCAGAGGAGGGCCACGAGGATGATCAGGGGACTGGAGCACCTCCAGTATGAAGATAGGCTGAGAATGTTGGGGCTGTTCAGCCTGGAGAAGAGAAGGCTGTGTGGGGACCTCATAGCAGCCTTCCAGTATCTGAAGGGGGCCTATAAGGATGCTGGGGTGGGACTCTTCACTAGGGACTATAGTGATAAGACAAGGGGTTATGGGTTAAAACTTAAACAGGGGAAGTTTAGATTGGATATAAGGAGGAATTTCTTTACTGTGAGGGTGGCGAGGCCCTGGAATGGGTTGCCCAAGGAGGTTGTGAGTGCTCCATCCCTGGCGGTGCTCAAGACCAGGTTGGACAGAGCCTTGTGTGGGATGGTTTAGTGTGAGGTGTCCCTGCCCATGGCAGGGGGGTTTGAACTGGATGATCTTAAAGTCCTTTCCAACCCAAATGATTCTATGATTCTACAATTCTAAGTGATAAATCCCAGAGGTTTCAGTAACACTCTACATGGAAAAAGTCTGTATTCCATACACAGAATTTTAACTCAACAATGCTACTGTTTCAATTCTGGCAGTGTTACTCTCTGCAACATATTCTGACATATAATGGCCTCAAGCTGTGTCAGGGGAGATTTATACTGGATATTCCTTCACCAAGATGGTGATCAGGTATTGGAACAGGCTGTCCAGGGAAGTGATGGAATCGCCATCCCTAGATGTAGATGAGGCCGTTAGTGACATGGTTTGGTGGTGGACTTGGCAGTCCTGGGATAAAGGTTGAACTCTATGATCTTAAAGGTCTTGTCCAACTTAGCTTCTATGAATCTATTCTATGCATCTTCAGATCCCAAATAAATAAGCCTTAGGATTTGTACTTACATCAGAATTGAAAATTGAGTGATATATAGAAAGTTAAGCTTATTTATGGCAACATTCTTTCTCATTTAACAAGAGATGTAGGGAAGTAATTTCACATTTACATCCTATTGCAATGAGTTTGGTTAAAGCAGGAACAAAATTAACATATGGTTAATGCTTTCCTGCCCCAGCAACAATTCCATTTTCCATTCTGAGAGTGGGCTATTTCAGGACACCACTTTGTAAGAGTATTCACATTTCTGTATTTGCACTGTTAAGTGTTATATTTAAAATTAACACATCAGTTTACAAGCAGATCACAAACTTTCAGTAGTGTTTTTCCTGAGAAAATTCTGCTTTACAAAATCTAGAGAAGGCTTTACAGGATGTAAAATCTGAAAGTTTCTATTACTGAAAGCACAAGTTATGTTTTTCTTGCAAAAGAGTAAGTATCATGACATCCCAACCATTTGGCTATTTAAATGTATAAGAACTGATTTATAAGTAAAAAATGTTCCAAAAGTTTGTTACAGAGTTAAGAATATCAAAGCTTTATTTACACATTCACCTACTTTAGCCAAGTGAAAGTTGCCATTCAACAACTGCAGGTTGGTTGTCCTGTCACAGGATAAAGTGTCACTTACACTCAGATATTCTCCATTTGTCTTGTGTTTTGTTCCAGAGATCATAAGCAAGTGAAAACATGATCAAAGACAAATTATCCCTTGGGAGTTATGCAGGTCAAAATACGTATGAAGTCCACAAGAAACCAGAGGAATCATTCTTGAAAGGTGTTTCCTAAGTAAATGACCATCCAATACTTAAGAAGGTTTTAAGGGCATAACAGATGCCATTGATTAACTGCAGATGGTTACATATAACTATATCCCCTTGCTTATGTTAGTCAATCCAAGGCAGCTACATGCTGTGTTCCCTATGACTATTAATTTTCAGAGAAATCAGAGTTCTTTGATGCTTATTTCATTGACATTTTTGGGGACCTATTGTAGCTACATGTAACACCTGCCAACAAATATAAACAATCCATGAACCATTCTGGTCATGAAAAGGTAATCTTATAGCATATGCAGTTCCCATTTTACAAGCCCTGATGTGGTTAAAAACAAACAGTGAAAAGAGAAGAGGAGCCACAGCGTTAAGCACTAGACAGCATACCTTATATTCATACTTTGCCAAGTCAAATATCAGAGCAGCTGCTGGGGTTGCTTTAACTTGCACAAAACCCTGGACATGTCATGTCCTATAGAAAGCTCATTCTAGGTAGTGCCAAGGTGACAGTCTCCTGGGCTCTTCTTCCAGCAATTCTCTACATACAGAGTGCTCAGGAGACACTGATTTTTATTTAAACACACAAGTTCTACCCTATTTCTACAGCTAAAAATACTTCACATAACGCATGCCTGTATGTGACAGCAACAAATCCTTTGTATTCATTATTGGGTCTTGCAGTTTACTTGCAACATGTTACATGAGTAAATAGACACAGATTTGAGGAAATAGTTTATATAAATGCATGCTTACCAGCTGGTGCAGAATGTGAGCAGTGAAGTTGAAAAGCATGATAACCGGCACACAAATCACTGAATTTGCCTTCTTTAAAATCTGACTTGGAATCCTTTTTGCTCTCAATCTCATCTGAAGAAAGCTTATTCATTTCAATTATCACAGCTGACATTGTAATACAGTCTTAGTACAAAAACAAAGTGGAAGAAAAGAAGCCACTTTAAGTTCAGCTTCCCCACACTTGCAGTTTGGGGAAAAATCACCCCTGAAAATTTCCCCTAACTGTATAGTGCAAAAAATTTTAAGTCAATGCTGAGAAACTCTATTTCCCTGAAGCTGTTCTTCCAGCTCGGTGGCATTTGCTAAATATTGCAGCTCATTTCTAAGGTAGAAAATTATTACTTTAAAAAGTTCTTCTGTTCTTGTAGTGACAGCAAGGAACCTCTGCGTAGCCGCTACAAAAATAACAAGGATAAGTGGAGACATCTGTATGTCTGCTAAGTTGTGGACTTACTAACTTTAAGACTAATTCACATTGTTACCCACTGGTCCAGCTGGGAGGGGCTAAGCAATACCAATGGAAGCAAGTACATCCCTCACGCCAGCCCAGCAGAGCCTGGCAGCTGCACCATGGAAGTAACTTGTGCCACAGTTCTGTTTCCTCAGGGAACACTCGGGTGTTTGTCTGGGATGTGTGCAGCAAGATAAATGACTACAAGCTACATTGTTCCTTGAAAACAAGGAATAGTTCTCAGTTTCTCTGTTTATTATTTCAGAGTCTTGAATCTAAGAAGTTTCTTTTGAGAGAAAACACTGCTAGTAATATTGAGCAACGTGGTTTAGGCTTTTGAGCTTTTTATTTCCTTAGATACAAATAAACCTCAAAAGAAGGCGAGACAAGAAAATGACCCGATTCTCCCCAGGCTCTGTCCCACCAGCCAGCCATCAAGTGCAATAAGCAGTGCCAAGGGAGTCACCCACTGGCGATGGTGGGAAACACCACAGCCGCAGGGCTGACAAATTGTCATTCATGAAAACATACCACAGGTAAGATTTTAGCAGAAAAGTTGCCAGGCTTGGCTAGAGAAAAGATGACATGATGATTTGTCAGCTATTAGCACCCTATCACTTTCTTAGCTTCTCTTTGCTCAGTGCCAAAAAAGAAGTAAATAATGCAAGAAAAAACAATGAATCCATGCAGCTTTTGCTAAACAGAAAAAATCCAAACACACTAAATTCAGCCTGATAGGAGTGAATTCTCAGGGCTGCCTCTGCTCATGTGAGTCAGGTTGAAACTGAGCTGCTGCTGGTACCCACAATAATCTCTATGCAAGCAGGCAGTAGGTGGAGATGCCACGTGGAGGCACTGGGCATCATCAGCCAAGGACTACCTGCTAACAAATAAAAGGCAGTGCTCTAGTGGGACACTTCCTTAAGCTAAGTGAATTTATAGAAAGAAATTTCTAGATGGGTTGCAATCACAGCAAGGAACCCCGGTGAAGTAACAAAGCTAATGCTAATAAGTAGAGCAACATGGGAAAGGGACTGAACAAAAAAAAAAGATCAGTCACAGGGGAAGCTTTCCAAGGAGGCCAGAAATAATATCTGGCAGCTAGTCTAGTTTTCATTTCACTGCAATTAATTCATGTCAAGGGTAGGAAAAAGGTGGGTGACAGTGCCACAACACTCAAAAAAATTTAGTAACGGTTATCTAATGCAAGCAAATGTATAGTGTTTGGAAGGCAAACTGAGCACAGCACACACCAAGAAAGGAAAATGAAGTAGCAGCAAAACAGACTTGCATTGCATCCTTTAAAAATGTAAAGACAAGTTATGCCTTTAGTGTTGGCTGAAGTAGTCTGATTTTGCTTTCTGAAAGAAATATCCCCCAAATGAAAATACACACTGATAAACTTGTGGGAAATCCTACAAGAGGCAACAGTCCTGTAAACATATCTCAAACAAAATCTATAGTTTAAATTGCACTTCCCTATTTATAAATGTGCAAAACATGGAGCTGTTACTTAAATAAATCCAGTATACCAAAACTTCTAAAGGAAGCAGAAGCTTAATCCTCTAAAGACAAAACATTACAAATGCTTAGAGGGAGAATCATTCTTCAGTGTCCCAAGAATTTTATATTTTCCTTGTCTCGGTTCTTGTAGCTTTTCCTGGATACGTGAGCAATTTCACCTCCTGTACAAATCCTTATCTGAAGATTTTAAGTTTCTCAAATGACATTAATCTCAATGTGATTTAATTTAAAAATCAAGTATCTTATCACTATTGCTGCTGTTAAGTTTCCCATATAATTAAATATTTAAGTCAGTCAAGGGCATTGTAAGTCTTTGGCAGTCTGTGACGATTTCTTCATTTGTACAAGGGATTTTTTTCTTCCTCCTTGATTTCATGCATATGACAAAAGAGAGGGTACTGTTCCTGGCAATTTAGACAATCCCCAAACTGTTCTTTTCTCTATACACATTAAATAGCACATGCAAAGACCCTAAACTGTCAACAACTCTGCTGAAGGGTAAAGGCCATCTTTTAAGATGGAGAAGATGGCAACATATTATAAAGAATGACATTATTTTTAATTAATTTTTAACTTCTAGCTTGGTGGAAAGCAATTTCCTAGGTCTGATACACAATAATCTATACTTACTGTTAGTTGGCAGTGGAAAACCTGAAAGGCAGCAGATGCCTATAGATCTTTCCCTCCTGCTAATGCAAACCAGATGTGCAGGGCCTAACACTGCATCTGCTTTCACCTAGCAGAGCTAAGCCAGCCTGGGAGCAGCTGAAGCCTTGCTTCATTTGGCACCTCTACTTCCCTTTGTACCTCTTTTCTTCTCCTCAAACAGGTGTCAAAACTGGGTACCTGAGCTATTTTGCTGGTTTTAATACATTTTTCTTTGTCAAGACGTTTTGAGTTGTTCAATTTCTTCCTCCCTGAACTATCAAAGACTGTCACTTTTGGCAAGATTGCTGAACAAGATCTTTGTATGTATCGTGGAACATAAGTAATTTTCAAAAGTTCATTTCAGTGCCAAATGACACACATACGTGTTTCTAACCAAACCAAAAACACCAGAACCTGCTGTTCCTTCAAACTGTCTAAACTGTTTGACTACTATTATAAAGCTGTAAACAATAATTGCTTTCAATAAATCTGGCCATTAGACACTGAATTTTTTAAATAATTTTCGATTTTGTCATACTTCTAAATATTTGCCATACTTGCAAATATGTGTCCCCAAACTGTAAATACTTGTAGGTTGTGAAATGTACCTGAAAGTACATTTATACCACTGACTATTTTCAGAGGTAAGAAATTTAAAGGTTCTAATCCATTCAGCTTTTATGGCACCGTGCTGAGTTTGTGGAGTCTAGTTATAAATACGTTTTTGTCAAAAAGGAAAAAATTAGGAGCTTGATGTCAAATTAAGTTTCTAAATGTATGAAAAAGTGGAATTTCATTTTCAGTGGGTTTTGAGGGTTGGGTTTTTTTTAATACAAGTGACTGTTTATATTGTGAATAAGAAGTGTTAATATAATTTTCTGCTTCAACACATCACTGTTTAGGAACTCTTATAATGGGAGACCCAAGCCTAATGACCTCCTCTACTTGGACTGCATTGTGTCAATTCCCAATGAGTGCTCTAAAAGAAAACAGTCTTGTTGGGGAATGGATGCAATATGCTGAGCATTTTGTCATAACCACTTGAACTACAGGCAAACATATGTTGACAACAATAAAGGAGCAAGACATAGCACCTTCCTAGAAGAGAGCTGTAAATAACATGATTCAATTTGTTTTCTTGTGGTGTGATCCCATTAATGTTTGCTTATGTTACAAGGTGGTAATATTCCAACAGTTAGTATGGGAAAGAGCCTATAGATTTTGCTTGCATGGTCTCTTCTCACAAGTGCATTATCTTCATCTGAACACCTACTCAGCACCGGAGAGGAAGTAAAGTAAGTATAAGATCTCTTACCTCTAACTTTATGAATCAACTTAGGCTATCCAAATAATTGATTATGACGTCAAAATGTAGGCTTTCCTTGCTCCACAGGAAAAGTCCGGGTGTCTAGAGCAAAACCTAAGGTATATCTGTGATTTCAAAAGACATTGGTATTACTCTAAAACCAAGTAAAACCCATACTTCACACAGCTTCAACATGAAAAAGAAATTTCATTTACAAAAAAGAAATAAAAAATTCCTGTCTTATCTAATAGAGGGAGACCATAAAGACATTATGCTATAATAAACCAAGATAATTTTTTAAATAGCAAACAAATTTGTACTGTAGCACACCTTTTGATGGTGTCTTATATTAACTGAATAGTTACCCATTTAGATTTCAACAGAAGTTATTTGTATAATACGAAGGGATAGAGAAGAAAGCGCTATCTTCTGTAAGCCGCCCGGGAACACCTCAGGCTGCATGCTAAATCAATACAGGCATAACTGGAGTTCAATTATTTCACTATATAATCTATATAATTTTTGAGCTGGTAGCAAAGTGAGACAATTTTGGCTACATTCTGCTGATGAATTAACATACTTAAGTGTAGTTTTGCAAATAACTTTCCCAGCAATATTGAATAATCAATCTTGAAAATATAGTTTGATACCTTCCATTTTGTTAGCACTGTTGGGAGAAAATATTAACTTTAAATTTTTAATTAACTGTCCCATAACAATTTAAAATTCCTTTTTAGAATTTACTGCAAATTGTGAAATTTTTCACATTACTTGCAGGATTCAGTAAAATCTTATTTTAAAATAAGACATAGTGACAATCATTGTCTCTGGGAAAGAAAAAAAGCACTCCAAATGAGAGGGCATACTGCTCACCAAACTTCACCAATTGAAACAGGAATAAAATTTGGAAAACTAAATTAATAGAGGCAGACTTAATGAATTGCAATCTAAAAATCTCAAAGGTGTTTAATCTTTAGACTTCCTAGTTATATAACTCGCCTAAAGATAATTTCAACCAATCTAACTTCTCTAGATAGGCATCTTAGCCAGATACACACACACACAAAATTAAACCAGAATATGCTTTGTCATCATAGTGTAAAGAAACATAGTTTATATTCCTGAGTCTTCAAAAAATCTGTATCAGCTACAGGAGTCTATTACTGCCATTTATTTAGTCCCTCAAGTAACAACTATACTTTCAAATTGTATTTCATTTTTGTTTCTCATGTGCAGACTCCATCTGGCAAAATGGATTAGCAGTTTGTTAGTAACTGAGATTTAACGTTAGGTACTTGACACTGATTTAAGAAACCATTACATGTTGTTATTCTAGCTAAAAGAAGTAAATTCCACACGTCTTTCGTTCTAGAAGGGCAAGAGGGCACCACTATTTAAGACCTAATGACATCAGAAAGCCCAATCCATGGAGCACAGAACCTTTTCTAGACCAGCAGTATTTGGCCGGTATTTTTCAGGGCTGCCTGAAAAAATATTTACCAAAACCAGGATTATGAGAAAGGCAGCTCATTATCACCATGGCATGTGTAGGTAAATTTGCTGTGGTAACAGATACCTACATAGATAAGAGGGCTTTCACTTTGTTAGACATAAAGTCCATTTGCAGTTGCTAACGTGACAAAATCTTGATGTGGCTAAAGCAATGTGTTTCCACCAGTAGAACTAGAAACTAGGGTAGTCAAAAAAGGTTCCAATGAAGCTCCAATGAATCAGGATAAAGTGATTTTTTTACTTGGAACTTTTTCCTTTCCTGAAAAGAACGCTCATAATACAAACCTAAAAACTTCACTTGAGTTTTCTGATAATGTACACAAGATTTTTCTTTTGATTCAAGCACAAAGCAAAGCAGAGCATCAAGGATATTATTTCTATAATCTTACTTGTGAGAGAAAGATAATTCCTCATTATAATCCTTATTTTATACATTCAAGATGCAGTATTTGAGACAAAATATACAGGTGCCTTGATGCATTAAAAAAATTCTAGGAAATTGGCCTGTTAAGGAATTCGACATGTAGAAATATAACATAGCAAGTATTCCCTATGGAGCAGGAAGTTAAGCAAAATGCTCAAGCCTTCAATTATCAGTTACATAAAAAAACAAGATATCGCATTGTGAAATTCAGTACTTGTTCCTTATAGACAATTATAGTTAAGTGTTACTCAAAGCACTAAGTTATGAATCCTTTACTGTAATTCAGTATATTCTTGCAAGATCCGGATTTGTATTTACTCTCAGATTACCAGAAGTCATATTTAATCCTTCAAAAATTCACCTGTAAAGTCTTTTTACATGCACAGCATTTCCCCAGTGCCGAGGAAGAACTGTGAGTACATTTAGTGCATGAATTATAAACTGAGAGAATTAATTTGAACTAAACACTAGGTGTCTGACTCGCTTCATGATAGGATATGATTGTTGCTAAACAGAAAAAATTAAGAATTAGAAAGCAATTAAGCTTGAAAAAAGTATTCTTCTTTCATATATATATATAAATGTGCACCATGTGGCTTTATCTCTTAGTAACAGCAAAGCCTACAGTATGTGTGTCTGAACCCTTTTTGTTCAGCACAACGAGATGGGGAAAGAAACCATGCTATATTACATCTCTGCTCATAAGATCCCCTCTACAGAGAACTTAGTGCTAGCCAAAAGTAAATGTCAGAGTCTGGCCTGGCATTTCATGGATGTTCTCACAAGTCCCAGAGCGTAGCAATAGCAACTCCATATTAGTCTTTTTTTCCTAGCCCTTAAATTAAAAAGAGCTAGTGCCAGCAATTTTGTCTTTTTGTCCCTTTCATGCTCCATTACCCTAGCTGTCTGTGCTGTTGATATCCATCTGTAAATTAATGTATACAAAACAAATGGTACAACAGTTCACCCAACAGCAAGATCTCCTTCAGAGAAAGGACTGAATGACTGTTAAATTAACTGAATGTGATATTACTCATAAATTCCACTAAATCATACCATTCCTTGTGTCTAAAGAAAGGCAAACATCTACTTTCCTATCTCTAGAAATTTATCTGATTGATATAAAGAGAAAATTCTGAATCCAAAATAAATATTTTGGCCAGAGTTTTATAATTTCAAGCTTAATGACAATGGCCAATTATGCTATAAGTTAAGCCCTGACAAGTATTGCTGTATGTAGACACAATCATCTTTTCCCCCTCTCATGACCAGTGAAAGACCTGTGTGTTCTACACTGCCAGTGTAACTTTTCTTTCAGAAATGTTTGTTGAAGTCCAGGCAGTTCCAGCATGGGTGAAGACAGTTCAAGGTCATCTTTAGTATGTTTAATATTTAAAACCTCCAGAGTTAAATTTGATGAGATTTAAATTTTGCTGAAATTCTCTTAAGGAAAAGACTTCTAATAAGGTTACTCACACATTGGGTTTGCTATAACAACCATCAAGTTTAGATATAACAGAACTAATTTTCAAAAAGGAGAGATGAGATGGTGTCTCAAGAATTTGCGTTTTCTCATATTCTGTGGATTTGTTTTCAAAAGCCATGGGAGGACAAAAGTTATTTCCAAATGAAGCATGCCTTAGGTAACTGCTAAAATGAACTCTGAAGTCAAGATCTGCTTTTCAGAAGCGCTTGTGCTCATATTTACTGTAAGCAGTTTTATAGCAAATTCGTTTTCAAATTTTGTTCTTTTGTAACCTTTACAAGCCAGCAGGTCCATGTGTGCTGCCTGTCTGTAGCGCTCTCTTGTGAGCACTGGTACTTCCCCCTGCAAATTGAGCACGGGCAGGGGCTGGAGAACACGACCAGAGCATGCATGGACACAGGAGACAGGTCTGGGCATCACCTCCAGAGCCCACAGCAGAGATACAACTTTAGAACCAAGTCGCATCTTGAAGAGAGATGGCAGGACCTCCATGTCCCAGAGTTTCTCCGGGCCTGGTGCTCCTTTGCCTTTTCTCTCTGTATGAAAACATGCTTCAGCAGCCACTTTTGGACAGCCACCTAGAGCTTGATAGTTCCATGTAAAGGTGAGGGAAAGATCAAGAGCCTCAGAAAAACTGCCAGATCACCTTTATTTCCTCCTCATTGCATTTTTTTTTCTTTTTTTTTTTTTTAATCTTACCCTCAAGAATTACAGTAATAGTAAGGTTATTTGGCAGTTAGAACATGAAAGTGGTTCAAGTAACACATTTTCAACACCGCCCTAGTACCATGCACTGTTACACCAATGTGTTGTCCCAAAAACCTTCTTTGCACTTGTGTTATAGTCCCTATAGCTATGATGAACATGTCTTTGACCACAGACTCAGATGCCATGCTGCAAAAAATAAGTCCAGATTCCTCCAGTCTCACTCATATTCAACAGAATTTTAGGGGACATTAAAAGTGACGCACAGAAGAAAACTAAGCCAATAACCAAGGGTGTGCTCTTATCAAGAAATCACCATCTTGACTGCCTACATACAATACTTTTTGCCCTCCTAAAGGAGACAGATTATCTAATTGTAGAAGAAAGGAGATGCCTTACAAGCAAAATCAAACAGTATGACACAGATTTAGAGGATCAATGTATTTGAGGTCCTTACTAAGCAAAGGAGATATGAGATAAATTTTAATGATATGCAAGTCTTCAGAAAGTAAGAGAAAAAGGTAAGCACTTCAGGAGGCAGAAAGACCTACACCCTCAAGCTACAAATAGTACCAATCCTCATTTTTAGCAAAGGGAGCAGAACACTTTTCATGCCAGAGACAAAGAGCTACAGAAGAAGGGAGGGTTATAAAGCAAAAAATTATTATGTGCTGAAGTTCCGGTTATTCCTTTGCATGTGAAAGGAGAAAGCTTTCATGAACACAAACCTGAATGGCTTGTGAGGAAAAGAATCAAAACAAACCTAGCTGCTATAAATCATGTCATACTTATTGAAAACTGCCCCAGGCATTTCAGATATGCTCAGCTAACCTAGCTAACCCCATCCAGTGATAAGAGCCTCCAAGGCAATCACAGACTTGAAATGGAAAGACTTCAAAAACCTAGTCAATGCCAAAGGAACTTAAGTTTCAGGTTTTGAAACTTAGACATCTAAGTTGCCTCCCAAGATGATCATTGCTACTGCTGAAAACTGTTTCAGAGCTACATCTTTATCTCTGCAGCCAAGGGAACAGAAAGAGGAGTTTGACAGGTTAGTGTCAGCAAACAGGGGTGTTACGTACCACCTAAGTTATCAAGTCCAGTCCCCTGTGGTCATGGAGAGACATTCAGTTCCAATTCTCAGAGAAGGGCAGGGTGAAATAACAACTGAGGAAATGTATAATATATAATGTACCTAAGGATAAGCCTTTCTTGACTCCTGCAGGGCAAAAGATAAAACATAAAAAGATGTAGTGCAAGCAAGCACAGCCTTTTCCTCTCACATCCCTGAAGACATCAGGGAATCATATTCAAATTTTACTTTCTTCAGAAGTTCTCCCTTGTCTGTTTCTTTCCCCCCATGAAATTACCTTGCTCATCACTACATGGTTTGTACTTTGCCTCCAGTCCCACCTGAAATATTATTCAGCTACTAGAAAATTTAAAAGTATGACTTCTGAAGTGTATGATGAACTTCAGAGTATTTGCTCTTTGGCACTAGTCTTTCTTAGCATCAGGAGAACAATTACTTATAGTATATGTATTTTAAATCAGCTTGCAAAACAATCTTGATCTTATTAACACAAGATGGTCAAATAGTTTTATTTTACATGTCTTCCACTCACTCACGTCAGTAGCTTCAGTTTACATACAATTATCTTGAAAAACTTTAACCAGGCTGTACACAGTATTTCAACTCAGCATCTGCATATCCTCAAACTGCGGCACTAGTACTTCCCTCCTTCCAACAGAAACGCCTTGCTTTATGTCCTCTAAAATCACATTGGGGTTTTTCACAGCTCCATCACATTAGCAGCTGAAAGTTACATTTTGATTAGCTCCATTCCAGTTCCTATTAGTCTGGTGACAAAGTTGCACAATGTCATCATTAGTTCCTCCTCAGCACTCTAAATATTCACAACATATATCTTATCCACAGATTTCATGTGCATATACCCATTTCCCACTTTCAGGTCACTAACAAACATTCTGATACCAACAGTAAGTAGCTAAGAATATCATGGATTATTTCTCTCAAGGTTTTAGTGCAACCTGTTGTGTTTCCTGCCCAACCAAAATCTTTATTCTCTTTGTATCAATCCCCTTTATCTCCACCTCAAACAATAATTTCCTACAGGGAATGGCATAAAATTTTCCTGAATTGCAATACTGCATTTCTTGAGCATAAAGGAGTTACTAAAACCCCAAGGTAGTCAGTTTCCTTTTTGATAAAACCAGACTATAATTGAATTTGACTTTCTGTTCATTTCTGCATGTGCAATGATTCTCTGCTTCGATGTGAGTTCTCATTCTCACACAGCATTGAGGTGGACTGCCTTTGCCTTCTCTTCCCTCACTCTTGAATATAGTTACCAGGTTATATATTGTCTAGGCAAAGTACCAAGTGCAGTTCTACAGATAAACTAGAAATCTTTTCTTTTAGATTTGTAACACTGTAATATTATTAGTCCTAGAGAATTAATAAGACGTCCTGAGATTGTCATATACGACTATGTCCCATACTGCCACACTCTAACTGCAAACCTATATTGTGCTTGCATGCAAGAATTAATTTGCCAGAAGCAAATTACCAGCTTCTACTGCACGAGGTAGGTGGTGTAGCGGGGACACCCTACAGGGTGTCTGCTGCTACCCTGGGATGTCTGGACTGTCCTCTAACCCTCTGCCTAAGTATCTTCCCAGGCGATGGGGAGCAGAAGGACCAGCAGCACAATCACTGCTAAGAAACAACATCTCATTGGAACTGCATTGATATGCTTGCTTCTTGCTTATGGTACCCTTTAGTCAGATGCTCCCTGCAGACTCCCTTACAATCTGGTTTCAGGTAAGATAGAGTTAATCTTCTCCTTAATAGCCAGTGCAGTGTTGTGGTTTGGCTTTAGTCTGAGAACAATGCTGGTAGCGCACCAGTGTTTTCATTGTTGCTCAGCAGCACTTACCCCCATCAAGGATTTTCAGTCTCTCCTGCTCTGCCGGTGAGGAGGGGCACAGGAAGCTGGGAGAAGCAGAGACAGGACACCTGACCCAAACTAGCCAAAGGGGTATTCCATACCACAGCACGTCATGCCCAGTATAGAAACTGGAGGGAGTCACCTGGAAGGCCCACACTGCTGTTTGGGGACAGCCTGGGTATCAGTCCGCAGGTGGTGAGCAATTATATTGTGCATCACTTGGGTTTTATTCCCTTCCCTCTTTTTATGTCAGCCTGTGGCTTTTACTTTTTTCCAGTTCTCCTCCCAGTCCACCAAGGCAGTGGGACAGGAAGTGTGTGAAGTGCAACCTGGCACTTCATCATCAGCTGAAGTTGAACTGCAGCAATTCATTGTGACAGGAAGCACAGAAAATACAAGTAAAGGTTCAGGAGAACAGAGCTGCATGCCACCTAGCCTTCAGTATTTTCATCTTCTCTGCAGAAAGAGTGCTTTCCTCCAAAGCGGAATACAACAGCTAAGGACTAGGAATCTGTGATGGAAAAGTGGGAACCATACTTGAACTGCTTATTGAAACAGCAAGAGCTGCGTTAGTGACCTGGGAGACAATCTATAGAGCGACAGATTTTATTCCTCAGGATCTATAAAAAAAGCTACACTTTTTCCTTTCCAGAGGTGGATTCAATACAAAGAATATCAAAATGTTGGTTCAAGAGGGATAAATACAGAAGAAAAAAACTGAAAGCGAATGCTGTTACATGGATAGATCTACCCAACTGTATTTAATGATGGTTTTGCCTTTTTCTCATTTCAAGTCAGCAGAACCCCATTTGTTTAATCCATTTAAGTTCATATAATTGCCCCATTTATATGAAATTATTTGTTCAATTAGTTCACATTTCATCTCTTTTCCGTTCCTTAGTAACAAAAAGAACCCTGATGAGAAAGAATCTTGTACTGCTGCCTTATTCCGTCTCACATACATCTCCCCCCTCCTCTCTTCTCCAGAAAAAGTCAATACTAACAATAAAAAGTTGGGGAAGATGTTTGGGGATTTTTTTCTTTTGAAGTGAAAGTCTAGCTTTTCCTGAAATAACTCTAAGCTAATAACAATTTACAAAATATCTGTATTTTTCAGTTTTTACTTTGTAATCTATACCCAATACATTCAATGTTGGCACAGTTTCCAGGAATCCATAAATTTTGAATTTGTTGTGAGGGATAATAGGCATAATCTCCCTCTGAAAGGAAAAAGCCAGTTCTAAAGGCTTAAAGGAATTCGACTTATTCCCAATCTGTAAAATCTTTAGATAGTTGTATTCAAATATGCATTAGTGTTAAACATAGACTTAAATATTTTTTCTAGTGTTCCTGTAACTTTAAGAGAAGGGGAAAAAAAAATAGGAAGACTTTTACATATGAGGGCAAAAGACAAGAACTTCATGAACATGTCTGGGAATCAAGAATACTACTCTTTATTGTGTTTCTTTGAAAAATTCTTCTAGACAATATGTTGGTTTGTCTATTCTTGCTCTAGAATATGCTACTTTCTTGCTCCGAGAGGTTGCAGAGTGCCTGTATTGGCTTGGAGAGCAGATTCCAGTGCAAAGAAACACACAGAAGCATCTGCAAAGAAACTTGAGAATTTCATATTGTTGAGTCTTTAAAAGAGTAAAAGATGAAGCCAGGCTACACATTTCTCTACAAGCAGAAATCATTGCTGGAGATATATGAGCCACATGGAAAATAGTAAGGTAGATCTTAGTCCAAAGCGAGCTTTGTTGTTCTCATCATTTAAGCAACCAAAACAGATTATCATTCTGCTGTTTCTCCCTCTTTTTTATTTCTCACTTTGTTGGTGTTTTTGGTTTAACTCATCTTTGCTTTGTTCCCTCTTTTAAAGGTTAAATTGTTCATCTTTATAAGTTTGCTTCGCAAATATCTTCTGTTATCTGCCACCATTATTTGCCATTTTCAGTGAGTCTGAGATGTTTCACTTAGAAAACAGGGTATAACAACTCCATTTTCTAAATTTCAACTTGAAATTAGTTAACATTTGAAAAACATTTTTAATAGCTCAGTCTATACAGAAGCTGTAATTTTATACTGTCCTGGGTTCATCTCTTAATAGTTACTTTTCTCCTTAGTAGCTTGTGCTGCTGTGCTGTGTTTTTGGCTTTAGTCTGAGAACAGTGCTGATAACACACTGATGTTTTAGTTGTTGCTAAGTAATGCTCACTCTGACCAAGGACTTTCTCAGTCTCATGCTTTGTCAATGAGGAGGGACACAGGAAGCCGGGAGGAAGCAGAGACAGGACACCTGACCCAAACTAGCCAAAGGGGTATTCCATACCACAGCACGTCATGCCCAATATATACCCTGGGGGCAGTTACCCGGAAGGGCTTGATTGCTGCTCGGGTTGGGCTGTGTGTTGGTCGGCAGGTGGTGAGCGGTTGTATTTCCTTCCCTTGTTATTTCCCTTATCATTATTATTATTGGTGGTAGCAGTAGTGGTTTGTGTTATATCTTAGTTACCGGACTGTGCTTATCTCAACCCATGGGATTTACATTATTCCGATTCTCCTCCCCATCCTACCCAGAGCAGGCAGGGGAAGAACAGGGGGAGTTCGTGAGCAGCTGTGTGGTTCTGAGTTACTGGCTTGGCTTAAACCACAACATCTGCTAAAACTGTAAGCATAGTGTTTCTAATACCAGTGCAGAAAGAAAAAAATCATCATCCTGATTCATCCAAATAACCCTGGTTCTTCCGTATGGATAAAAAACTGTATGTATAAAAAATAGTAGGAGTCATTGGCTATGCAGCCATTAACATTTACTGCTACTGATCACTGTGTTGACACACTGATTGTAGGCCCAGAAGTTTGCCTCTATTATTTCGCAGGTACATTTTCTCTTTATAGAACTGATCCTTAGGTTATTTAGTTTAAAACTTTTTATTTCATCTTAACATTCAGATTATTTTTTTTTAACCTGTGAAGTTAAATTTCTGCTCTGAAAAAAAGGTGCGTACCAGAAGAGACAGAATGAATGCATACATGCACATACTATACTCTTTCTACATAGGCAGTACAAAAAGTAAACATACATATTAGATCTTTTGCTTTAGTAGTTTAATTTGCTCTGAATTCTGGTCATAACTGAATATGTCAACTATTCCGACTCTTAAAATTCAAAACTAAGAAACATCAAGGACTGAGACATGAGGTTTTTTTAGTAGTCAAAATGATTTGTACATTGTCCAAGCTAGTAAGAAAAGGTAGAAGAAACATTTCACTTTTCTCTCTGTTTTGTAATGTGCAACACCAACTGCAGCAAGGTCCAAGTATATGATTGCATTCTGTTCCTCCTCTTAATAAATCTTTTGTTTCCTTCAAGGCTTGACAGATTCATCTATCACTACCACTATGCGCTACATAAGGATCACTAGATTCTGCAGATTTCCTCTGATTGTCACAGTGTAAATATGCGCTTCCTGAAAATATCTTTCCTGAAAAATTATTTAAATTAAAGCACTTGATCATATGACACCAAATTAGAGACCTAAAAAACTGAATAAAATCCTGAGGAATGTCTGATTTCTGGCTCTCCATCACTGAAACAAACTGCCACATTTTTTACTGGGAAGGACACAGAAGGGAATTGAAGATGCCCTTGGTTACAATTTTAAAAGTTCAGTAAAACCAATTTTAACTTTTTTCCATTTTTTCAATGGATGGAATGATTTTTCCATCTAAACAATTTCATTCTGCCTGCATAATTTCCTATTACCGTATGAACACAGAAAATTAAAGAAAAAATGGCTTCCAATTTACATTACACATTCTTTGTTCTGTTTGAAGTGTACTGACAGACTGTATGTAGCATACTGGTATGCTTAGATTTCATACCTTGCTCATTCCACACACCAGTTAAGAAAATTCAGCATTTTCTATTTCTCAGTAGTATTATTTCAGCAGATCTTTCTCATGCAATGCAATACCTCTAGGTAGAGATTTTGGCACCCATCTTTATATTCAAGGAACATTCTCCTTCACAACAACTCTTAAAGTAACATTAAAAAATCCAGCTAGATGTCATCTTCGTTTGAACAGGCTTGGTGCCACTTTGGTCTCCACTCTGGCATACTTCTGTTCTCTCTCATCTTACCTGCTGTCAAAAGTATTCAGTAGTTTTAACAAGGTTCTCACCCTGCCTCTCTTACTCACCCTGACTTTGCCCTTTCATAGCCCATAGCCTCTCTCATAACCCCTTTGTCACTACCATGTTCTTGTAAAATTCTTGTTCACAGTTCCTCTATTAGCAAGTAGTTTTACCTTGAAATGCATTTTTTTTTTCTTCATTAGACATTCAGTCTCATACATTTACAAGTATTTCTGGAGATTGTTAGCTCAGAACAATGCATGAAAACCCTTGCTTTAGAGAGCCCTTGCTTTAGAGAGCCCATCAATCATTTTGCATTACACTCATCACTATGCTATCTAAAGGCTTCCTTTGATACACTAAATGTAGACATTATGGATGCACCAAGAAACAAGGAGGTATATCACTGAAACTTGACAGAAAAATGAGTACTAAAGCTCAAGGTTTTCTCACCACAGAGACTTTATTTTGTGAAAACACTCCATCAATATGTTCTGAAGACTGAAAGTTTTTCCAAGTGTTATTTATCAGTCTCGGTTCTGTGTACTAAAGGGACAGGCTCCCCATGCAAAATATTTGCTTTTTTTTGTGAAGTGGGTCATAAGAGTCCTGTGCAAAGATACTACCAGTGCACTCCAAGACAAACTAAACACTTGATTCTTACTAGAAAAAAGAAATAGTAGTAACAGCAAGAACAGACACATTCTTAGAAAACACTAGCAAAAAAGATTGCTTTTATTTATATTTAAAATATAATTATACTCCAAGCCCTAATAGACTTCTCACAATATTTGACAACTGATCCCACTGGGAGAATCCAGAATACAATTCTCAGTAATCTCACTCAGACAAGAAAACGCTGTTTCACAATTCTGGTAGACATTATCTTGTATACTACTAATTAGCTTCTAACTGACTTCAATTTACAAAAATTACTGATTCACCAAGAAATCACTGTGATTTTCATTCACCATCATCTGCTGGCATGATTTTCTCTTCCAAGATGGTCACACAACTGTGTCTAAGATTTGAGGGAAATCTATGTCCTTCTCACAGTAAGACGATGGCAAAAGTAACAGGTAAGAATTGAAGTACCTGTCTTTCAGGTACCTTTAACCCTCCTGCTGCCTTGTAGCTGTAGTATTTTCCTTGTAGCTATAGTATTTTCTGTACTTGTCATAATTATCCCAGAAAACAATGACAACAGAAAAAAAACCACAAAAAAACCCCAACATCCAATGCCCCCGCCCCCCCCAAAAAAAACCCAAACAACCAACACCTCACCAAACAAAACCAAGAAAAAACAACCCAGCAACCCAGGGATCCCAATTTAGGCTTCTCACTGTATGTCAAATACACAAAGTACATGAAAATAATTGTCTCAGATTCAATACCCTAGACCAAGTCAATGGTCTAGTACTGAACATTCCTCATGAAGTTATATATATCCATCTTAATCCATTTACTTTTGGGAGGGTGGCAATAGAGCAGGTGGGTGTTAAACTAAAAGAACTGGGTAAACATTGCAAAAATTTTCCTCCTTTTACCTCCATGCCTAAAGGGAGAACAAATGTCCCCAAGTGGTTTGACATAACTAGGTAGTTATGCCTTTCCTATCACAACAGCTTATGGTAGCACAAAGGAGGAGTCATGGTCTTAGGATACGGGAAAAGATGCAGGTATTGCACTGAATGTCCAAGCCCCACATACCACTCATTCTCTATATCCCCATCAATCAGGTGGGAGAGGGTCTGCAGCAGACTTCCATGCCCTCCTCCCAGCATATTCCACTTCCCTCAAATCCTATCCAGCAACCAGGCACAGCTGCAACACCAGTGTTATCCTGCCCCCATTTAGCACCCAGGGGGACAAAATGGCTCAGGGAAGTCTCTCCCCTACTCCAGAGTGCCAGTCTTCAGCTGTCAGTTTGGGATAGTTTGCTTTCATTAAGCCACAGAATGACAGAGGCTGGAAGGTACCTCTGAAAGTCGCTCGGTCCAACCTCTCCACTCAGGCAGGACTACCTGAAGCCAGTTGCCCAGCACTAGGTCCAAACAGCTTTTAAATATCTCCAAGGATGGACAATCCACCACCTCTTTGGTAAATCCTCTTAAATCTTTGTGTTCCCATTTCAGCCATGCCACAGAGATACAGCTGCACAAGAAACAATCTCAACTATTCAGAGATGAAGTAAATCAGAGAGAGTTGTGAATAACTGCACAACTGTTTTATGGTCTAATCAAAAACATGTGATGCAAGGAAAACACGTCAGGGTCCAAATGGAGAAAAGCCCAGTGCCGGACCCTGTTTCAGTTCGTGATCCCAAGAGTGAAATTAAGATGCAAATGAGGTCAAGTACTGTGATTGATTAGTAAGTTTACTACAAATTACAAAAAGAGTTATTATAAAAAATGGAATTATTGCAATAAAGGGGCTAGCGATAGGACAGATTGGAAAAAAAGGTAGAAAATGAAGAAAGGATTTGGGGTGCAGAGAGAGAGAGAGAGAGTCACCACCATGGATCCAGGAGTGTCCTGGGGAGCCATTGTTGTCATTGTCAGTGGTGGGAGTTCTTCAGGGTTCATAGTCGGTATCGGAGCAGAGTGTCCCCCAAGAGTCCCTTGGAGGTGGGTGTCCTTGTGGAGGCATCCTTCTAGAGTTGTCCCCTTGAAGGTACCCCATAGAGTGTGTCTTGTGGAGTTGCCCTCATGGCAATGTCTCATAGATGGTGTCCCTCAGGGTCCATAGTATTCATTGGTGGAGAGTGTCCTCATGGAGGTGTCCTGCTGGAGTCATCCTTATGGCAATGGCTCCCTGGCAATGTGCCTCTTGGCACCTTTTATAATGAGCTGGGAGGAGTACCTCTGTTCTTCATGTCAGATATTAGAAGTTCCTGGTGGTCCAGTTTCCCTGGTCTTCCAGCCAGCTCTTCAACTGCACGTGTCTGCATGCCTGCACACACACACATCTGCAGCAATTCTTGGGATAATGGACAACAATTCATCACTCCAGCCCTCGAGGTAATGGACAGAAGAGTCTTAGTTCAGCTCAGGATGTTGGAGTCCCAGTTCAGCTCCTCACACCCTTCTTTCAGGCCATGGATACTGGAGTCTTAACTCCTCTCACCCATCTCTGAGATAAAAGATAGGTGGATTTCCAGCTCAGCTTCTCAGACCAATCTTTGACACAATGGGCAGTGGAGTTTGATTTCAGATCACTCTCTCACAACATGCTACCTTTAATTACAAGCACCATGAATAGGACTGCTAAACTGCAACAAAACAAAGTTATTTGAGCCATGGGAACAATTGTTTGCTTTATACACTCAAAGCTGAATATAATTATCTTATAAATAACTAAAAGGAACAAAAAGCAGTGACAGGCCTGAAAGCAAGATTTGTGTTACAAGGATATTTGCTTTCTTTTGGCATATTAGCTCATCCTTGTAGCTTTTCAAACACTTCACTACAAATATCCCAGGCACACTTATTTTTTTAAAAAGGAATTTTGTGCTTTAACCAGAGAAGATTTCTGGCTTATGGAAATCACAATTTATTTCTGTTTTGAGATAGAGGTGCTAATGTATGCTTTATTAGTCCTAACGTGTTGTGCATGAGACAGTTCCTAACGTATATTTGCTATAGTACTTAAAACTCTTCATAAGACATCCTTTACAGTTTAATTTCTTTATAAAAAAAAAAAAAAAGTTTTCTGACTAGGGAAATTAATTTCTTTCTCACAGTACTAGATCATCAGTAAACTGACAGTTACACAAACCCATGGCTTTGTTTTTACAGGAAATTCTTTTTGATCTGCCCTAAACCAGGCATCTCTGGAAGAAAACATACAAGTAAATACACAAATAGTCATATTGCAAATTGATGTTACTTCCATGTTCCTAATAGTACTGAATTCACATAGCTACTTTCAGGTGCAACATTCTTACTGTGTTGCCATACAGATATAACAGATAATAAAATTGATAATTTGTTCAGACAAAAAAAAAATAATCCACAAAACAAGGAAATTAAAATTAATTCACAGGGACAGATGACATTGGTTCTATCTCAACAGCAACCTTTTCTTGCTTGTCCAAGTAGAGCAAGTAACAGATGAGCAGAAAAACTGTCAAGACTGAATTGCAGCAGCCGAACTACAGCCTTGGTTTTGAACTGCAGAGAATTAAAATTAACCCAAACTCATAACATGCAAATTATGAACATTTTTCTTGTTTCACTCCATCTTGAAATAAATGGAGAAAATATTCACAAACCTAAGATGTGCAGCAGCTATCACTAGACTGTGATTTCCAGATAAAAGCCTAAATGAAGAGGTTGGTGCCCAGATGGGAGCAGGAGCAGCTTTGAAAATGTGGTTCGAACATCAGATGCTGACTTCTGTAGAATATCCAATCAATGAAGCTCTAGATGACAGTGTAGATGTCTTTAATTCAATGCAATTATTTTGCTGGTACCAGTGGGAGAAAAATAAATCTTGCAAGTAACAGTTAACAAGATCAAGATGAAAAACATTCAAAGGGGTAATGAAAAGTGGGAAAACAAAAGCATCTAGGAGCTGAAGGTAGATGAGGGGGAATACTGCAGCAGGTAATATCGGTCTTCACTTGAATGAAAACATTGGGTTAAAATCAGTGTTGTCAGCAGTTGTAATAGCTTGTCCCATCACACACTTTCAGTGTAGGCTCTCATTCACAACTGGCTTAAGATAATATTTTAATATCATCTTATTATTTAGAATATCTTTGCATATTTCTGTCAAATTAATCCTCCTTGAAATTACTTAAAAAAAAATAATTGGAAAAAGCACCAGGTATTAGCAATAACAATAAAAGCCAGATTTAAATGCAGCAGGATTTTAGAAACTTGCTTAAAGTTGGGATTCTATGGATTCTGCCTGTTATCCAGATGCAGAGAAGAATGCTCTCTGTTTCCACATTTGCTCAGTATTATAGCCTTCAGGTTCAGCATCCTGGCCTGTTCTTTCTTCTCTGAGTTACAGTGCTTCGCTACTCCAGCGTACAAGAAGACTTTTTTCCTTTTTTCTTCTCTATTATCAACAAGAAAAATTTAGAAAAGTAGTGTTTCAGTAAAGTTGTTGAACCATTGCTCTCCAAAACATTTCAGTTTTTTAATATTATAACCCACCAACAACTTAAAACTTCCATTATATAATACCAATACTGAAAGTGATTTTATTGTTAGTTCTATTGTTACTTCTGTAGGAGAACAATCACTTGTGCATTGGCCAATTTCTATACTTACTGCAACAGTCAACATGCAATCAACAATTCATTTAAGCCTTGACTACTTTTACACACAGAAGAAACTAGAAAGCTATTACAATCCAAATCTTAAATCACTTGTGCTGTTTAAACACCTATCCAATATTCTCAGAGGCCTGTTGGAAAATCTTCCATTTAAAACTTCCATTATTGTAGCAAACTCAGAATAATAATTTTGCTTGAGTAAAAACTAGGCAGATAATTAAGAATAACATCCAAAGGCCCATATAGAAACTATTACATCTATTTTCTTAGAGAATAAAACATGAATTTCATAATGGAATTATGTAACATAGGCTTAAACTTTTATTTTTTCAGTAAAATTGCTTCAGACTCAATCTTGTTTCTAGCAAAAAAGCGTAGCTCCCACCAATTTAAGTGGTTTTATAATTAGTCTTACAATTATTTCACACTTCCAAAATTTTCTTGATTGACTTCTCCCTATCTTTCCAAGCAAGCTGTCAGCCCACTGATCCATAGCTAATATATGCTTGGAGTTTAATAGCTTTGTTACAGTTTTGACAGCGTTTTGACAGGGTTTACAGTTTTTACAGGGTTTTGCAGGGAGGGAGGATGCTGGTTTTGTTTTTAAAACACCAGTGCATTCTTAAGTGCAGCTCTCACTGTTCACTAAGTGAACATAAGTATACACTTTGTTTAAAAGGAGTATTGGTATTTCCTGTTTGAGAAGGTACTATAGGAATATACTTCAAGGTACTATTCCTTGATCTGCCAGTCTTGCCTGAAGCATAACCAACTTCATTTACACCTGCTTTGCACAGAGGAATGGAATTTTTGTTCTGAATCAAGTTTTAAAGAAGTGTTCCAGTGAGAAGCTGGGAGTGCAGTCAGGTTTCTGTTTCTAACCTCAGTTGCAGAGCAAGCATCTAGAAAATATAAGCTTTTGACAGCCATTTAAAAAATAATATTAGACCACATCCTTAAGTAACTTAGACAAATTATAAAGATAGGAAGCTATTCTTTCACTCATTCTTCAATACTTCAATTATTTAGAAACATAGAATAGTTAGGGTTGGAAAGGTCCTTACATTCATCTAGTTCCAACCTCCCTGCCATGGGCAGGGACACCTCACACTAAACCATCCCACCCAAGGCTTCATCCAACCTGGCCTTGAACACTGCCATGGGTGGAGCATTCACAACTTCCCTGGGCAACCCATTCCAGTGCCTCACCACCCTTACAGTGAAGTACATCTTCCTTATATCCAATCTAAACTTCCCCTGTTTAAGTTTTAACCCATTACCCCTTGTCCTATCACTACAGTCCCTGATGAAGAGTCCCTTTCCAGCACCCTTGTAGGCCCCCTTCAGATACTGGAAGGCTGCTATGAGGTCTCCACGCAGCCTTCTCTTCTCCAGGCTGAACAGCCCCAACTTCCTCAGCCTGTCTTCATACTGGAGGTGCTCCAGCCCCCTGATCATCCTCATGTCCCTCCTCTGGACTTGTTCCAGCAGTTCCATGTCCTTTTTATGTTGAGGACACCAGAACTGCACACAATACTCCAGGTGAGGTCTCATGAGAGTAGAGGGGCAGGATCACCTCCTGTCCCTGCATATGCAAGCAGAGATTGTGGAGAAAAAAATTGCATAGCCTGAATTTTTCAGACTCCCAGAGACCTGATCTGAGAGGCTCTACTCCTCTTGTTTGTTTCACCATTTATCCTACAAGCTTATTTGGCACAAGGTATTTGTTGTCTGACTCTTCCTGAGCAGCATCAAGTTCCTCATTAACATTCACTCAATTTGGTCTGAAACCATATGAAGAATCAACGATGATGCAAGCTCCTTGCCATGTCTGACATTTAGGTATTTGAAACAAAAGTAAAACGGAATTCAGAAAGACTTCTATTAGAAAAGTTTTTCCAATATATATTCAGGAAAGAATACAAGCTATAAATCTGTAAAGAGCTGACATATGAGAGCCATGTGTCAGGTCATTGCCACTTATCCTAAACAATTTCCTGTAAGCTATCTTACATCTCTCCATCTTCTCTTATTGCTGGTACTGAGAAAAATAAGTCAGGATATGCCTCCTCCAGTTTTACGGTAGCACTTTACGAATATGCTTAAAATCTGAAGTACAACTGGGATATACTATTGGCAAACTATGCATTCATTGGAGGTAAAAAGACACGTCTAAAGCAGCCAAAGCTATTAGCAGATTCAGGCTACATTTGCCAAATTGCCAAATTGGAAAAAGGCAATGGCATTTTAGAATTTTGTTGTGGTTTAAGCCCAGGCCGTAAATCAGAACCACGCAGTCTACTCCCACCCCACGACTTTCTTCCCCCTACTCCTGGAGGGATGGGAAGTAGAATCAAAAAAAAAAAAAAAAAGGACAAAAAAACCCTAAACCCAAACCAAATTGTGACAGTGATCTTTCTCCCCAAATTTGCATGTACGTTTAAGAGAGCAAACTCAAGCATGATAGAAAACCACCTTGTCCAGATATTTTAAAGAGATATTTGTAAAACCTCACATCAATAGCCAGTAAAAAAAAAAAAAAGGGGGGGGGGGGCAGGGCAAAGACCCAGAGCATGCTGCCAGTTAGCCCAGAGCGGAAGAAAACTTCCCTGGTTATTACAGGTAGAAAGTTCTACACCCTCAGATCAACAAAGAAACCAGTAAAGCTCCATACCCAGATGCCACTATAGGAAGGATGATAACTCCTGGGTACAGTGCTATTTATGTTCTGTTTTGAGTTGGATAAGTGCCTTAACAGCCATTGTGACTTTTTGACTCGAAGATAGAATTAAGACACTTCTCCCATCTCAACCATGTGCCTGAAATAGCCGAATTCTTCCTAGGTACTTTCTAGGGCATTTGAACACGTAGGTTCAACCCCCAACAATTAGTTGGGTGTTCCAAAATAAGAATGGCTTGAGACATAGAGAGAAGGCAGATGGGTTAATCCTTTCATGTGTTCCATTGGTATAATAAAGAGTGGCTCATTGAAGAAGAACTTTCAAACTTCCAATAGAAGCACTTCTATTCTTTCTACAATAGAAAGTTCTTCTTTAATGAAGCACTTCTATTGGAGTGAAGTAAAGGAGTGAAAAAAGAAATAAGCACAATACTATTTTGCTAAGTCAAGTTAAATATTTACACAGCCTTTATGTCTGAAATGAAAACTTGACAGCCTAAGCTTTCCAAGGGCTTGGACAGAGTGGAAAAAGTCTTCCAGAAGAGACAGGGGTAATGTAATGAATACTCAAAAGGATGGTGTAAGCATAGAGCATTATGCTCCATGTACAGAGCCAAGTCCGGGTCTGAGCATACCCTTTTTTTAGCATACTGATAGGTGATTCTTCATATTCCTCTGGACACCAAATCCCCCCTACTTACCAAGTAGTATAGGTATGGCCTCAGCTCTTGATCAGTGACTCTGGCAAACATGCCTCTAAACATGCATAATTAGTCTGTTGACTTTGCTAAAACTTACCCAGCTTTGAGGAATTAAAAAAAATATTAATGAGTTAAAAATCAAAAGCCAAGAAAGAGACAACTCACTCGCAGCACAAAGCAATTTATTAAATTGGCACAAAAAGGAACAACCTAATGACAGGTGACAGATTACATCAATAGCAAGCATATGTATCCCATCAGAGGATGGCAATAAGTCAACAGCAGCTCTGAAAAACAGAGGTTCAAGATAGCAAGGCAGGCTTTTCTGGTTCCAAAAAGACATTTTTCTCTTTCACCATTTCCCATAGATCGTTCACATGAGAAGTGTTTGTGCACCTGTGTATGTGGGACAGAAGTTTAAAGCAAGTTGTAGAACACAAAGTCACGCAAAAATCAAGAGGGCTGGAGAAACATCAACTGCTTTGTGAATGTTTATGCTAAATTTGAAGTTTGGTACTGGTTTCATGTTGCTTGATGGAGTAAAATCAGTTTCCCATGACTGACATCTTGGCTGACATTCCTTTATTGCCAAACAGTGAAAGTTAAAGGTTCTTGGCCAATATGAAATGCTCAAACTTCCTTGTCAGTGTTTGACTCCCAGAGTGTAAACGTGCCTTTAATGCAGGTAAATTAGAGTTCAAACAAACGTTTAAATTTCTTTTCAAGCTCATGGTCTGCTCTGTTGCATCAAGACACAAACGGCTGAAACTTTGAGGTTCGTGTTTCTTACAGAAAAAGCAGGCCAGGATCTTACAGAAGCAGTCCAGAGAATACACACAACTAGTTGGATCCCGCTCCGAAAAGGGTGGGTGTTATTTATTAGCTGGTGATACTTTACAGGCAGGAACTATGTTCCATTTCAATGTGAATGACCATTTCAGAAGACCTATCAGAAGACCAGCATGCCTCCAGGAGCATTATTTTCTCAGCTCAGCCAGAGCTGCACAGGGAGGAACTTAAGCACAGAGGTGAAAAAAAAGCAAATATCACAATATTTCTGAACACCTGGTAAAATTTGAATGCCTTTGGTCTAAATTAGCCTGGATTCACTGCTGCAGATACATACAGTGTCATTACACATTGCCATTAAAAATGAATTTTTCAAGTTCTGACTTAGAAAAAGCTTCAGCTAACTTAAAAAAAGCTGAGGAGTTACACCACTGGACTCTAACACTATTTGTCTAAGACCTCCCGGCTAGAACAAAAATCATGTTTGGAAGCTTTCTGAAGAAAAGGCAAGCTAAGAATATCAAATGTCCTAAAGGCTTCTAACACATCAGTGTTTAAATACTTTCTTTTCCTCCTCTATGGTATCATTAGGGGAATTAGGTACTGAGGCATTCATTTTCAGAAAAGGTGCATTGATATCACTGTTTGTAAACCTTCACATGAATTCATGAATTAAAGCAAAAGTCCAATTGACTATGTGAGTACCTTCTAATCACAGGGCAGTATTATGAGCTGCGTGTGCAACAGGAGTCAAGGGAAGATAAAACAACAATATTTAGGAAACTCCAAAAAAGTGAGCAGACTGGAGAGGACAGGGCTCTCTGCCAACAAAATGTAACATGGAGATGAACTGAAAGAAGAGTGAGGAAGGAAGGATAGGAACAGCAAAAAGGGAGAGTGAGAAATACTGGGCAGACATCAGCTACATAATGAATATGTGGATTATAAAATTAACATTAGGAAATAATTCATTGGCACCAGAGGGAAGAGGTATTACATGAAGACTATAGCAAAATCCTAAAACCACCTGCCCACCACATTTTTTCCAACAGTTAGTATTACAGAGCTGCCTTAGTTTCAGCTGGGATAGAGTTAATTTTCTTCTTAGTAGGTGGTACAGCGCTGTGGTTTGGATTTAGTATAGGAATAACATTGATGAAACTGCTTGGGGGCAGGCTGGGTATCAGTCAGCAAGTGTATTGTGCATCACTTCTTTGGGTTTCATCCATCTCTCTCCTTCTCATTATTATTATATTTTTACTTTATGTCTATCATTAAACTCTTCTTCTTTTAACCAACAGGTTTTACCTTCTTCCAATTCTTCTTCCCCATCCCACCAAGGGTGAGTAAGTGAGCAGCTGCATGCTGCTTAGCTGCTGGCTAGGGTTGAACCACAAGACCTCAAATCACCCTAAAAGTCCTCTGACCTTGCTTAAAGCTGCTTTTCCCATTTTGTGGTTTTGTTTTACTGAGGGCAGAAGCAATGGGATCAAATATAATGACAGAAATTACCTTTAGATAACCAATAGATAACAAATGTCATTTTCCTAACAACTAAGAACATTTTTAACCTGTATATACCTCTTCAGATACAGCATAGACTTGATGAAAAATAATGAAAGAAGGATAAATTACCTTCCTCCAAGACAAGTGAAACACAGTAGCATTCCTTGTGTTAGAATAATGACAAGTAAAGATAACTAACAAATAAAACAATTTCATCGTTTGCACATAGCTTTGCAGTTTCAATATTAATATTTGAAGTTCCTGCTCCACCCCGGAAGTTCATTTCCTTGATTTACTTAAGATCTGGAAAACCAAACAAACAGGAGATAAAGATTAAAAAGGGGAAAATGAGCAGAATAGGGAAAAAAAAGAGGAAACAAGCTCAAAAATTCTTCCAAGAAGGATGCACAGCACATAGCATCTTTAGATAGCCAGCACCTATAGAAAACAGCTCCTCTCACTCTCTCACTTCAGATATATCTGCAGTTATATTGCTCATGCTTCATTAGCCCCCAAGCCACAGAGTGCAATTCCTCTGAAACACACTGAGCCAGACTAAAAGACAGAAACTAAGAAGCACAGTGAAAGATTTTGAAAACAAATTGCAACACAAATGTTGTAAAGCTCGTAACACTCACAAGTACAACGCAAACTCAGCCAATGCTCAACTATTTAAAGCATAAATTAATTGGGAGAAGAATGATGATTTTTTTTAAACAGTAACTTTCCAGTATGAAACATGGAGTCACTATTGCAAGAATCACTTTGCAGTTTTCAGCTTCATTATCTACAACCACCCCACACAAAACACTTATCATTGGAAGACAGCTAGATCTTAGGAATATCAAGAATTTCTCAATTCTACCAGCTGAAAAAAGAAATAGTCATTGCCCAGTAAATAAATAACAGCACATGTTAATATTTCATATTTTATCATGAGACAATATACCTGGGCAGCATAGATGCAATCATAAATAACAAATATAAAACAACCTTTCCCACCCTTGCAACAGTAAGGAAGAATTTGCATCTTCAGTTGTCTTTAGCTCTCAGTCTATAATATAGTTTCTCTCCTTCACTGTACTGTCAATACTTCGTGGAATAAATACTATATTTTTAATTGATCTTAATTGTTTCTCCAGGCTCTCTAGTACTCTTATGGGTGTGCACTACATAATATACAGAATATGGAAATGCAGCTTGCCTTATGTGCTCATGAAATTATCTAAGCATCACACAGTCACTTGGACATAAATATATTTTCTTCAGAAAGTGAGACTTGAAGACATTGTGTTAATTATTCTAATCCTTAAAGATACTGCAGAAAAAAGCTGACAAAAGCTTTTAAGTCGATGACTGCTGCAGAAGCAGCTGTAAAATGATTGAGTTTAAAATCATCAAGCTCAGCTCTTCTTCCAAGCAAAACATCACCCGTGAAGACAGGCTGAGAGAGCCGGCTTTGTTCAGCCTGGAGAAAAGAAAGGCCAGGGAGAACTCAGAGCAGTTTCCAGTGCCTAAAGGGGCTACAAGAAATCTGGAGAGAGACTTTTTACAAGGGCAGGCAGTGACAGGACAGGGGGTAACAGCTTTAAAGTGACGGAAGGTAGATTTATATTAGACATTAGGAAGAAGTTCTTCCCTGTGAGGGTGGTGAGGCATTGCAGCAGATTGCCTGGAGAAGCTGTGACAGCCCCATCCCTGGCAAGGCTTGGAGCAATCTGGTCTAGTGGAAGGGTGTCCCTGTCTGAGGCAGAGGGTTGGAACTAGGGGAGGTTTAAGGTCCCTTCCAACCCAAACCATTCCACGATTCTATAATCTCTCAATTTTTACCATTCTTACACCATGACCAAAACCTACCCTAAACTACCTAGCTGTAATAACCATGAGTAGCCTGTGCATCAGTACAGAAGGAAGCAACAAAAATGCTTGAGAACAAAGCACTTAAAGTTGTAGCAGAGATGTTGAACTATAGACTGCACATTTAGTCTAATATTTGCAGCCTTGAAACTGCACTTCAGTGCTTGAGTAGATCTTTCACTTGAGCCCTAAGGTCCTGTCTTTCTTTTCAGATGTGGTTTGAGGTTGAAAGGCCGGTCAGCTCTTTTATCTGCTCATTGAGTAGTTAAAGTGTCTGTCAAGAGAGCAGCTGATTTGGGATTTATCTCTCTTCAGGCTGAAAACAAATCAGAACTACTCATATGGAAAGCATAATGAGAAACTGCTCCTTCCAATGCAGCCAGGCAGAAACCAAATTGTGAACAATGAAGTTGAGCAGCACTCAGAGAAAGCACAAGTGTGGGCATAAGACTAAACAACTCATTTAGGATTAAGTGAGGTTTAACACACATACACACACCCCAAAACACACACATACTCTTAAAATCCTTAAGTCTAGGAACTAGCAGGGGGTTAAGGACAGAGTGAGTTAAGAAGAGCTAGTAAAACCTGTCACAAACTGAGTCTAAACAACAAGCTGGTTTTTCACCTTTTCTACATCCCATTGGAAAATACAACAATAAAATAACATGTAAGGAATAGATGGGTAACCATGTGTGAGTAAGAGCAAGATGACGTGGAACCAGACTTTAGCCATACAGCATAATGCAAGAATAGTCTACCGAACAGAGGTGGTTTCCTTGGATATAACAGTTTGTTGTTTTAAACATATTGTCTGTTTTTTCCTTCTCTTGCATCTAAGACAGTGGCCAGGTTTATAGAAAGCATGTGTATAACTACCAAATTTTAACTAGGGAAAAAAGGTCAGGAGTGCTCAAAGTTCATCATGTTCAATGGAGAAAAGCTTAAATCATCTAGACGATTCTGAATTTTTCTCCAACAGTGTTTTAGTTTGACTGACTTCATTCTGCCCCAATAAGGGTTTAAAATGAGGACAGTTCCTGTAGGTCACAAGCATAGATAACTTACTGCATGAGCTACAGAAAATTAATACCTTGCATATGAATGTGATTCAACTGTGACAATACACGATATGACGGGCTAGACAGTAACACACTAGAGAGAGCCCCAAGACAGTGTTCTGCATGTGCTAATAAACAAGACCAGTATAAAACAAAGGAATTTGTATCACTGGGGGTAAAGAAAGCCCCACTGATCTTCATCCCTATGTATAATATCAAAAGGATTACAACAGCACAGACTGGTTCAGAGTTCACATAAGAGATTGATACATTTCACTTTTTAACCTGCAAAGTGCAAGTGTACATCTGAAGTGATTTTAAAGGAAATAATTTTGTTATTGGCTAAGCTCATTATTGCCATTGTTAGGCTGAACTCTCTTCAGAGTCTTGCTTATAACAGAAACCCTAAGATAAATAGACTAATTTCACCTTAAAAAAAAAAAAAGAAAATTGAGAAAAGGAAGAATTCTAGAGTGAGGCAGTTCAACCTGCCTAAATTCCCAAGTGAATTAGTACAGATTTTCCAAGCTTGCAGATACAGCTGAAGGCTCTTCAAATGAATTATGATCTCTCAAAATAAAGAACTAAGATCAAGCAGAACTGCTATTTAAATATCTACTTTCATACAGACCAGAAAAATAAGTATAAACACATAATGTAGAAAAGGGAACTACTTATATTGGCACCAATGGCTGTCATGGTTCCAACTAACCAGTTGCACCCATCACCCCTCCTTCACTCAAAAAGCACTCGTCTTCCATACTGCTGCATCCATATGAACACAAGAGATAACACTGCTAGAACAATGGTTTACACCATTAGAACTGGACTTTCCTCTTCCATCGTGTATTTAATGAACTGCAATTTAATAAAAATAAGTTCTGTTCATCCTAGTTGCACATTTGTCTTAACAAGCTTGCATCTTGATGAGGCTTAAACACTTGTGTGTACAAAAGCCATCACACCTATAGAGCAAGTGTTTTCTTTAAGTGTTCCTTAAACCCACAAGAATTTGAGTCACCGTGTTGGAACACAGAATCGTAGAATAGTTAGGGTTAGAAAGGACCTTAAGATCATCTAGTTCCAACCCCCCTTGCCATGGGCAGGGACTCCTCACACTAGACTATGTCGCCCAAGACTCCATCCAGCCTGGCCTTGAACACTGCCAGGGGTTTTAAAAGTCTCTCATTTCTAAGTTTGGGGTTTTTTATTCTGTCATGGGGATTTTTTGCAGTTAAGACCACAGTGACTTCTGCCTAGTTTTTTTTTTTGAAAAACACTCAAATTGTGTGCAAGGGAAGAATATTTACTTCAGTTTCCTAAACAAAATCAATTCTAATAAGCCAAGACATGTTTCATTAATACAGCTGCTCACAGGGAAGCAGGCAAAAAGGTTCTAGGTAGATGTGAGTTGCATTTCAATCATACTTTTTACATCTGAAACATATACCAATTGGAATATACAAATCAAAGGATAATTGTTGTGGCACAGCAATGTTTTTCCCTAGAAGACAGATGCTAAGAAGTAGGTGAAAAGTATTAGGTGCTTAGCTAGAATTACAATGTTCTGTGGCAAGGCACCTTTCCTCTTAAAAAACCTCCAAGAAAACAAACAAACAAAAACTTTGGACTATCTTATACTAGCTTTATGTATAGTAAGTAATGTTGCATAGGTTGCATTAAGATGATAGAGAGCTTGTTCTGCTGAATTCTTAATTTAAAATCAGTTTGTCACAGGGAAGCACAGGAAATAGTATAAAGTTCAAAACTTGAACTTTATCACCCAATGAATTTTATCTCATTACCTAAAAGGAATAATGAAGAAGCTTCAAGGTAATACCTAGTTTATTACACTCTTTCTCCTCGATTTATTATCCAGAGAGTCCTTCCAATTACCATTTCACATTCCAAGTGAGGAACAACTAGGAAATACAGATTTATTCTCAATATCCCCAAAAGCCTGGCAAGTGGAAGGAGCAAAAACTTGTTCAGGTTACAATCTGTACTTCAATTACCCACACCTGATTTGTATTTCTAGATTAAGAGGAAAAAGAACCATCATGGCTTGGTTTGGGCTAGCCCTCATCTTACAAGATAAGAACACACCACAATTTTAAATGTAACATAGGAATACTGATGCCAAAGTAATATCAAAATAACTAAAAGCAATTAATCACTAAACAAGAGCTTGATGCTTTCCAGAGGTATATATTTGTGTGTGACCTGAAGAAACACTCTCAAAAGTACAGAGCTTTAAAAATAAACGTGGAGAGTCTCCAATCTGCAATTAGTATAGAGGGGTTAGGATATGTGCCCCCCAGTATCAACGTTGTTTTCATCCATGTCCTGAATACAAGCTCAATGCCGTTTCCTCACTTGAGAACTGGACTCTGACCTTAGCTTATTTTCTGTGGTGCCATAGTGTGTTTGACAGAAGTTGTCGTAGCTGTATGTTAAGAGGTGCTGTATTTCACCAATGAAATAATGAAAATATTTTCATTATTAACAACTTGCACAATTTTACAGTATTATTAAGGTCCTAACACAAAAAAGCAAATGACTGTATTTTATACCTAAGGTAATCATGGCAATAATTAATTTCAAAAGCAGGCCAGACTCTATAGGAAGAAAGTAAATCAGTACAATTAGTACATAATCATCTTCCGAGGCACTATCTTGTTTGAAAACTATCTAGAGTTTAAATCAATGACTAAAGCTTGAATAACAACACAGTTACTTCTCTCACATTTCCCATTAGTCTAGTATCTAAACCCAGTGCTCATTACATTCATATTTATTGGACAGTTTGTCATGCTTCAATTTTCCCCAGAATATAGTTAATGAAGCACAAATTCCTGTTCAAGTTCCTGTGTGATGTACTGTAGGTTACCCTGCTCTTGCAGGGGGGTTGGACTAGATGATCTTTTGAGGTCCCTTCCAACCCTTGGGATTCTGTGATTCTGTGATTCTGTGATTCCTGTTCACATAAATTGCAAATTAACACTTTGAATACAGTTTCAAGACTACCCAGATGTATTTTGTGCAAAGCATGGTATTCTGGTAATCCTGTTACCCATCGCCAGTGCCACTCCTCTAAGAAGTCTGCAATCTTATGCTGATTTAGGAAAAGTTTAAAACTACAATTTTCTTGGTTAGTTTTCTATCTCACTACATTCAACCCAAGCCCACTCAACCCAAAGGCACTAGCATGAACTCAATTCTTAAAAATGCCTGTTAAGTATTTATTCTCACCTCTTTTGACCTCAATGAAAATTTATTTTCTTTACATTTATCATAAATATTTATAAAATGCATGACTTTTCTGCAAGACTTGTCTGAGGAAATATACTGTTTTAGTGCCACTGTTGCACTAACTTCTCCATATTAAAAAATGGACATTCTTTCAGTTCTGTATTTATTAGCTCATTCTCTGTAATTTATAGCAAAAAGAAGTCGTTGCCCGCTTCCAATCTGTACTTGTGTTTTTAGCTTGTTTGGTGCATACCACTGTTCTCAGTATGAAATGCGTAATATCTTGCAATTCTCCATCTTAAATGGAGTTACAGATCAATTTAAGGCAGTGTCCCTCATTATTACAGTTTTGTATTTTGTGCAGCTCCCCATTTTGTGTTGCCTATGCACTTCCCTGGTAAGCTCCTGGCCCTTCACCTACTTTGTTCATTAATAATAATGTTCACGGAACCAGATCTAGGACAGACCCCTGCAGAACACCATTCTTGCTTGAAGGTGACAAACACCCTGTGTGCCACAAAGCCAGCTGTTTTGTCAGTCATGCTGCAACGGTTTTATTAGCACCATGACATCCCACTGTTGTTGGAGCTTAGCTTAGAAGCATCATTAGGAATAACAGTTTTTCCAAAAAGAGAGCTTAAGACTGACTCTCTGGCAGAGATTAAGTTTATTAATTTTTCAAAACCTACACAACACTTTTCTGGTGAAGAAATAAATGGATAAATATTTGTGACAAAGGGCAGAGAACCCCCATAGCCCCCTCCAATTACTCATTCACAACAAGGCTTTATTTTGGGGAGTTTCTGCAACCAATCACACATTTCTAATTAATCGAGTTTCTTTCGAGGAGTCAGAATTTATATATTTCACCTTTTACATGCCATCTCTGGTACTGGTTTCGAATACAAGAATGGGATTAAAACACTCCTGTAGTATAACAGCCTACCCCGTGTTCTACAAGTCATCATTTGACAACTGAATGTCAATCACATCTTATTTGTCAAAACCAGTCTTAGACAAAAAGAAAATTTGCATGATGCCTTGTCTACTAAAACTGCTGCTGCACAGAAGTATTTTTCACACAGGGATTTTAGAAATGCTTCCAGATTTAGAACAAACCACAATATAGACCATATCGTTTCTGGAGTACTTGACCTCCTACTGAGAAAAAGCAAGAAATATTTTGGCAAACATTCATTGAGCAGCTACCTGCAGGAGAAAGTACTGAACCAAACTGTGAACACCAAGACAGCCACTTTGACACCGCTCCAGTGAGATCAGTTACAAGGCTGGTGTGTGAAAAAAATAAGAGAAAGCAGTAAAATAATTTGGACCCCCAGATCCCTCAGAAGTTTCCATTGTGTTTGTGGAGGATCTGTGCCACAGAGTTCTGACAGTCAGGTACACTTTAGGCAGATGACTCAGACTTAATATTCGGTCCTTGCTTCTCTCAAATGTTTTATGAAGCTGGACTAAAAGCACCTCATATCCCTAGTCCAGAGCATGCAGTATTTATGATGTGGTTGGGGTAACAAAACAGATTTGATAGACACTCTGAATGCATATATAAAGCAAGGTCTGATGCAGGCAGAAGGTTTCACATGTCAGCTTGGTCACCAGAATACCAATAGTGTGTTCCTCCTTTTCCAGAATAAAGGAAGACATGGCAACATAGTTTACTCTCCTTTACCCATCTAAGGTAGGACAGCAGAGTTCGTCTTTCTGCTCCGACAAACTTCACTGCTAAATACTTCTGTCTTGCCCTCTGCATCTACTGGCTCATGGTGAGTTGTAATCAAACATGATTTTAGGAAATAATCTCACCAGGCATTCTTAAAAAGCATAAAACTACATACATAGAGCTAGGGAACAGCTTCTCAAGTAAAATGTTGCTTCAGTATGAGCAGAGTAACATAATAGATTTTTTTTAAAACATTTTTGTACATCTACTTCAGTCAACAGCCATTTATGCCACCTGTCAGACACTTCATTTGTGACCTGAACTGTTAAACCAAAGTTCTCCATCTATCATGAATACCATACTGCAGTATAATAGGATTTATCCTAAACATTCCTAGAATAAACCCACTGCTTGCATACATTTTTTTGTGATTTTTATTGAAGAAACTACAGTGTTTCATAAGATATTATCTTCTCAGACTACCGTTTAATGACTTGTCAAAAGACCAACATATATATACATGTTTGGACAACTGAAAAAGCTTTTCAGTCACTGTCCACTTATGAAAGCAGGTTGAAAAGAGCAAGGAACATGCGAGGTACCAAGCTGATCAGCTGTACCTTGCAAAACTAAGGTTTTTTTTTAATTAGTTTTTTAATAAGCATCACCAAACAATTAATTACCACATTGAGTAATATCAAGAAATGTGGAACTGGATTAAGGCCTTTTCCGACCCAACTTAATGAGTTGTTGTTGGACTTCACAATGTTTGTGTCAGCCCATTTCACCTACCTGCCATCGAACTTGCACATGGACCTTCAGTTAACTCCTTCAGTTCACTGTCTCCAAATGCGCTTGTTACGGCTACTAAGCAACACTGACCGCAGTACATGCTCCAGGAAAATGGCAGTAGTAACCATCTGCTACTTGGACTTTGCACCACTGTTCTGTTCCTAGTTAACATTCCTGTTATTGGTGAGATTGAAATTGTTTTCAATAGCATTTTTCAGCTAGAAACAGTATGAAACCTAAGTGCCAAAAAATTCAAGACTCACCTCAGTATTTTCTGTATAACATGAGACAATACTAGTATTAAATAAAACTGACACAAAGAAAATTAAGTAGTGATACCTTTGATACCTCTTCACAAGCTAAGTAGTCATTGAATAAATTGAAAACAAATTAATACATCTTCTAACATGCTTAAGTTTCCTTTCCTGAATGTAAAGTAAGATAAGAAAAACTAGAGATGACTAAAACAAAGATAAGGAAGTCTAGGAAGAAAAAATCCAAGTTACAGACACAACCAAAACAAGAAAAATATCCCCACGGAAGAAATACACTATTGCCAATTATAAAATAAAAATGTTTACCTCTAATCAGAATTTTAGAGGTTTGACCTTTGTATACCTTTATCTTTATCCCTGGAAGTCTGACAACATATCACAGTTGCTTTGTCAATTGTTCAGTTCATTACACATTGCTGTAGATTCTGTCCTATTAAAAGGAAGAGTGGAAAACACAGGCAGATGTAAAATGTGTTCAGCCTGCTGGCTGCTGTTAACCAAAGCCACCTGGAGAAAAGCTGAGTGCTACATCACTCCATCTGTGAGAATCACAGAGAACTCAGGTAGTGAAAAAATTCTGCTAAAAAAAAAGCTACAGGGAACCTGTATCATAATTTATATTAAATAGCTGAAAATACAGTAGGTTTTATACATTAGAGAAAGCATAGAGTTTAAGAGCAGAACTGGTCAGATGTTTTCCACATGAATTACTATACACCAGGTATAAAGATGTTTCTTCACTGTCATAGTAGATGAATAAAAGTCACAATCTATCATTTTGCTTAGACTGATTTAGGATGATTCATTTAGTTCTACTTGAGAAATATTTTATTTTATACACTGTCATTGTAACATGAAACTGCTGTCTAGCAAAAACTGTAATCCCTGTGTAAACCCTATGTGAGACAGCTCTTCCAATCAGTCTCCTGAGCAAATTACAGATTTACATCTTCCTGAGGAGTGCACTTCATTATAGGCTTATCATGAAGTCAATCTAACTCAGAAGAAAGAAAGATTCCCTGTCTCCACCATAACGATGTACACTTGAACACTTAAGTGACTTGATGCCTTGTTTACATTCAAGGAAACATTTGTTTGGCTTTCAATCCCAAATGTTGAAGAGGCTTTTATACTTTTGAATTAATTTTATTGGTGCTGGGTGTCCTGGGTTCAGCAGTAGCAGTCAGTTTTCTCCTTCTTAGTAGCTGGTGCCGTGCTGTGTTTTGACTTCCAGCCTGGGCAGAGAGCTGATAACACCGATTGTTTTTAATTGTTGTTAAGTAACGTTTATTCTGGCCAAGGACTTTGTGAGTCTCATTCTCTGCCGGGGACGAGGGGAGGCCGGGAGGAAGCAGAGACAGGGCACCTGACCCAAACTAGCCAAAGAGGTATTCCATACCACAGCACGTCATGCCCAGGGAGGTAACTGGGAGTTACCCAGAGGGCCACGGGCTCTCTTTGGGGGGGTCGAACTCATTCGGTGGTGGTATTGTATTCTCTTCTCGTTATTTTCTCTTATCATTATTATCATTGGTGGTAGCAGTAGTGATTTGTGTTATACCTTAGTTACTGGGCTGTTCTTATCTCAACCCGTGGGAGTTACATTCTCTCGATTCTCCTCCCCATCCCTCCAGGAGCCAGGGGTGGTGGAAAGAAAGAGGGAGAAAAAGGAGGGGAGTGAGTGGATGAGCTGTGTGGCTCAGTTTAAACCACAACACTGGGTCACCCGAAATAAGGCTTAGTTCAGGTAGTATTATTACCTTCAGTGTGAATGGTATGTAGGCGAGTTAAATCTCACCAACTCCCTATTTGATCTGTCTGGGTAAGCTTTTGATTTGGCTATCTCTAATATAAATACAGGGCTTTGAAAAATACCAAGATAAAAATGCTATCTCATGAGACACCCACTAATTCCTATTCCTTATTGGGATGCAAATCTGAAAGTTTTCCCTGTGTGAAAGTTTCTCAGACTGATGTCTTTTATGAGACTTACAAAATAAAAAATCCAGTATCCTTGCATAAAAAAGTAAAACTTTAATACTGATCAGAAACTTCTGAGCATCCAGCTGTTTTGCTTATTGCCACTACGACCCAAGTAACACTCTGCAGGCATGACTATGCATATTAAGTAATACATTGTCAATAAAATTTTAGTAATATATTGTCAATAAAAATTAAACAAAATTGATTGCAATTATTTAATGAAACAAGGTGAAAAGTGGAGGTATAGAAATGAGGATAATCAACCATCTGCCAAGTCTGTTTACCTATACACACAGCAATATAAGTGAAGACCCATTATTACAAAATTAAGACACAGACATTGGCATATGGACATGTTATTCAGGGGAACCACTGACCTGCCCCAAAACTCAGGCCCATACTGACAGAGCCTCTCATAGGGCTGATGCTTCTACTTGACAGAGCCATCACATACACCCCAAAGAGCAAGCACAAAGTACGACAATTTGATCAGGAACAAGCTCCACGATGGTACATAAATAAATCAACCTAAAAAGGCAATTAGTCACCAACAGCTTCTGCTCCAGCTGCTTTTCAAATTACACTGAAAATACATACATTAACATCTAAGACAACAAAAATTCTTATCTCCACCCTCTGAACATTAGAATAACTGGAAATAGTGTATAGTTCATGATTTCAGACAGTCAGCTTACAAGGAATAAAGAAAATATTCCAATAGTACAAGAGCCACATGCAAATTAGCTAGCAAGTGTATATAAAGCTTCTGGGTACTATAATGAAAAAGACCTGGCATGCACAACACTCCAGGCTATAAAATTAAAATTTTGCACAGAAACGTTTGCATTCTCCAGCAAAGGCAAATACTCCTCTGGAGAAAGAGTAAAATTGGAGCTGATCAAAGAGTGGTTTGGTTTTTGGGTTTTGTTTGCTTTTTTTAATAAAACCAAGGAATTATTCTGGAGTTTGCTAGATAAAACTCATAATTGCTAAGAATTCACTATGGACTAGGAGGCTGTGCTTGTAGCCAGAAAGCACACACTTGTAGAGATGGATATCAGCCTTTCCCACGAGCTGTTGATCCAGTCTGTCAGTCACACATACAATCCTGGAATAAAACATCCCAGGCCACCTGCCTGGGATGATACGCAGTTCTAATTCAGTATATACAGCATTTCTTCTCCCCAAAGGATTTCATGATATTGCCTGGAAAGACAATATTAATCGCAACACTTGATAAATATGAAAAGCACTCTACTAGATGCTACTGTTGTATAAAAAACACTGCTGCCCATAATAAGAGAGTAGCTGAGGTACTTTTAATTGTAATATCTTTGTTGGCAGACACTAGCAGAGACACACAGCTAAATTTACACAACAATCATGACTAGAAATCCACATAAATTTTCAAGATAACATAGAATGAGACAGAATTATTTTAAAAAGGAAATTAAACAAAAAACATTCATTCAGTTAATACAAGTGAAAAACCATTGCTTTCTACTCTTGGAATATAACAAATATAAAGGTTCTTCAAATAGATTTTTTACAACCAAGGCAAATACATATTTCTGCATGACATCTATAGAATATCTTTCTTCAAAATATAGCTTGGTTGCACAAAGCTACTTATCTGTAATGCTTATATATGGTTTGCTTTTCATGTCAATGAGATTTCACTGTCTCTACTATCACAACTACCACTTAAAAAGCAGGTGCTAAAAGAACCCAACATGTTTAGGAAAGGTATTGCAGCACAGCCTACCTCAGGTACCAGAGATTCTCTACTAAGAGCAAGCTCCACATCAATTAAAATAGACATCAAACACCCTTATATTTTTTTTTCTTTTCCTCTAGAAATTCTGGAGTCAAAACTCCAACCTCTCAACAGTCTCCTACCTCTCTCCTATTCCCCAGCTAAACTGAAGCTATGCCTCAACCTCTCCATGGGCAGAAGCCAACACAGGTGGTGGCACTTGGCATCAGGGGTGTGAGCAGGGAGCTATCAGCCCCATTGCCCCCACCTGGGTAGTACTGCTCCATCAGTGTGCACTCACCTATGATTGTGTTGTTTATAATGATGGAAATGTGAAAATACAGAATTTAAACACTGCTTCTCAATTCCATTTAGGCTTGTGCTTTGTCCCCAGAAAAGGAGGTAGCTGATGGTGTGTAGGTGTTTGTGTAGAGTACATGGATGTGGCCCCTCTGCTGCTCCTTCTCCCCCTGTACCTGTGCAGTGACTCCATTTATATGAGCTAGTCACATAAGAAAAGCTTTCATGCACCATGCCATGCATGATCTGAAGATAATGTCCCCATATAAATATCTATCGGATAACTGTATTGGGCCCAATACAGTATATATTGCCTTTAAAGGTATTGAGACTCAGAAAAAACCCCCACTGTGGTTAAGGTTTCCTGGCAGTCTTTCAGGATGTTGGTCTTTTAGCATTCTAAGAGCTGAAAATCTCAGTCTCACACAAACTCATCACTTGGATCCTTCAGATTTTCACAGAACTTATATTTTACAGTCCCTAGGAACTGCGAGTCTTCATATCATGATGGCATATATATTTTTAAAACAATCTGCACTGTTTGATCTTGGCTATCTCTTTGAACTTCCTACTCCTGAAAGAGAGGTTTTGCATCCTGCAGTTGCTATGAAATCTTCCAATAACTGAACTGCACAGAGGTGGGGTTTTTTTTTTAGACTTCTAAATAATAGTTATAAATCAAAAAGTAATAATTTAATATTAACCTACAAAGCTGATAAGAAGAACGTTAGCTTTCAGGGATTTCTTGGTCTGAATAATGCTATACTATGCTGTGTTTTATTTCTTCCCTCCTTTCTCAAGAGTTGATTCTAATTCTCCAGGTGGTAAATATAATTAAAACATGCAGCAGCAACAAGCTTTAGAGAGAAGATCTATGATGAATTTTTAATAGCAGAACTTTCTTCGGGCCTTGATGTCTTCTCAGCTGCTCATGACTAAAAATAAGAAAGCACAGTTCAGTTTCTTTTAAATTGTCATTGTTTATAAAATGATGTGATTATCAGACATGAATGACTGGAATCAGCATCACCAAAGTCTGAAAGCACAGGTTCTGAATAAAACCACAAGCAGCAATGAAATCACAATTAAGCTTAATGATAGATTGTGTAAAATGGTATCTTAAAACAGCCTGGCTTTTTCACTGAAAATTGCTTTTGGTTTTGTGGGGATTTTTTTCTCTTGTTTGTTTGTTTGTTTGCTTGTTTGGGGGTTTTTTGTTTGTTTTTGCAAAATATTGTGAAATAAAGTAGGGAAAAAGGGATGTGACTCTGTTCCTGCAGAGAGCAGGCTTCTCATTCTGATAGATCTTCTCTTACTATGTTTTTGTTCCGTGTCTCTTATTTAAGGGTTAATGCTGTAGAAATACTCACAAATAATGACACTCAAATGTAACTGAATTGTTTGACAAATTTAAAGTGAAAAGTGGAGGTATTATAAACCATTTTGAGAGTCCTGTTTGTCCTTCTGGGATGGCCACAATAGACAAGAATTAGAGCAAATGCTCTGCTCTAGATGGAGAAGGTAGTCTCCGAAATGTCCTGGGAAACCCATATACATATAACTGCCTTCAGAAATGGGATGGTAACACTTCTCTAGTTGGTCCACACTAATCTCACATTACAGTAAATCTGTTATTTTATATTCTAATTCTTTTCTTTATGTGTATTTTCTTGGCCTAAAATATTCTTGAAGGAATATGTGCGTTTGTGTAATAGACATACAATGATTCCTGCAGTTTCAATGTGATGAAATAACTACTGATTCTGTGGAATCTCTGTTTTTTAGCCATTGGAGAGTCAGATTCTGCAAATAAGATATTCTCCAAGAAAAAAATAGTGGATAAGCTAGCATAGTTATAGAAGAGATTTCTAGGAAAAACATCACTGTGTGCATTTGATAGAGTCAAGTTAAGTTTTGACAGCTCTATCTGATATATATCTCTAAAGGAAATTCAAATAAACTTCCCATAGGTTAAGATGTCACCCACTGGAAGGACATACTCATAAATAGAGATTTATTATGCTTTTCTACCATGTAGTCTGCATTTAGGATGTGTCAGAACCACAATTTGGAAGATAAGTATTATTATGAGATAGTCCTTTGCCAAGAAAAAAATATACTGCTATATCTTAAACAAACAAACAAACAAAAAAATCTTCAAAATTTTTAAACAGCTAGTGAAAAATAAATGTATAAAGTTGACCAGCAGGTCGAAGGAGGAGATTCTGCCCCTCTACTCTGCTCTCAAGAGGCCCTACTTGGAGCGCTGTCTACAGTTCCGGTGTCCTCAACATGAGGATATGGAGCTGGCAGCCACGAGGATGATCAGAGGGCCAGAGAACCTGCTGTACAGTGACAGGCTGAGAGAGTTGGTGCTGTTCAGCCTGGAGAAGAGAAGCTCATAGCAGCCTTCCAGTATCTGAAGGGGGCCTACAAGGATGCTGGAGAGGGGCTCTTCGTCAGGGACTGTAGCAATAGGACAAGGGGGTGATGGATTTAAACAGGGGAAGTTCAGGTTAGATACAAGGAAGAAGTTCTTTATTGTGAGGGTGGGGGGACACTGGTGCAGGTTACCAGAGAAGTTGTGAATGCTCCACCCCTGGCAGTGTTTGAGACCAGGTTGGATGGGTCTTGGAGCAACCTGGTCTAGTGGAAGGTGTCCCTGCCCATGGCAGGACGTTGGAACTGGATGAGCTTTATGGCCCCTTCCAGCCCAAACCATTCCATCATTCTATGATTCTTAACATACTGTGTTTCAGTTCTTGAATGATTCAGTTTACAACATACATAATTTGTAGAAATTGATGCTACGCTGTCAAATTAGACTGTAAATGTGGTAATGCAGATACATTACATCATAATAAACTCTCAGACAGGAATGCTGAAATTTATTAGGTTACTAAAATAACCAGGTTTTCTCTTCAATAGATTTCCATCCACTGTTAGTGGGGGTATCTTTTCTCTTAGGTTAAAATACATTTCAGCTCTAACTCTTTTTAACCAGGTTCTTAAACTTCATTTCACTCTTTTCTCTGGATCACATTTTTATATGTTGTTACAGTAAGTGTGGTTTTATAAGCATCCATGCTATTTAAAATAAAACAAATTAATGTAAAATTAGCACACATTCTTCCGGTTTTTCTAAAAAAAGTGTAAATAAACATCTTAAAAGAAGTTGCTGCAACCACTTTTTATGTGTATCAAGCGTGGCTTATTATATGCAACTGTGGTATCTAAGCCATTTGAAGAAGATACAAAGAGCCTCAAGATAAAAAAATACGATTTTCATTTTGCTGTGTTCCATGGGTAATGAGCTGCTAGCTTCTTCAGAAGTAACTTCTTCTCTGAAATGCAACAGGCTTGCGAAGAACAGCAACCATCATGACTAAGTTATATGGCTAAACGAAATAAAAACACTATAGTCACACTGCAAGGCAAAAGGCAGAAGAACCAATGCAATTTTATTAACTAACATTACGATAACACTCCACAATAGTGTACATGGGTTCTCATTAGAGCAATAAAAGCTTGTCTGCAGAATAAAAATTCACAGGTATATCTGTATCTTTGCCATAACTGTAAATCTGGCTGCACCCTACTATTGCTTATAATCTGCTGCCAGCTGTTCCCTCTCACAGAATAAAAAGAAAGGCCTTTATTTTCTTAATCCACTCCCTTTACTCCAGCCTCACAGCTGCCCTGAACACAGACTGGTAGTATGCAAAGGAGTTGCAGGGGGATGGGTAGGAGCATCAAAAAGGAATGTGTTTCTTTCTAGCAGTGCGATGTTCATGGACCAAACAGCATGGCCTGTGCTCCAAGTCGAAACCTGTCCCAGGAGGACTCACACCTTTTTGTGTGTCTGTTGCCATCATCATACTTTCCTTCCACAGCAGTGAACCTACTCACCCCCACACACAGCAAATTGTGAGAAAAATCATTAAGAGAACTAAAACATCAGCAAAATTATTTTAGCCACAAAACTTATTTTGACCTACACACTATGGCTGCGTTTCATTTTCTTTATGGGTAAAGGGTACAGCAGAATTAGAGGTGAAGGACTCACGGCAAAAAGTCCTACAGAACCCAGAGCATGAATCTGGAAACCAAAGAACATTCAGAAATTTGAAGGTGAAGATGTACAAAGAAAACTGCAGGACATAATAAGCCTAATTCATCCATAATTCATCCAATGGCATTGTCAACCTAGCATGTAAGGAACAAAAAACAGTCCATGCCAACCAAGTAGGTGTAAAAAAGCTCCACTTAGTAATTTCTGTACTAACCTGAAACTGAAATCAGTGTTACATGCTGTCACTGGTAGAATGGGAACAAATTTACTGAGGATTTCTTCTGATGCAACACACTGGGAAAGTGCACAGTGTTGCACATCAAACATGCATGGAAAAAAAGATCTGAGGCAGTGGTTAGAAGTTGCAGCAAGAGATATTTCAGTTAGGGAAGAGGAAAAAAATCCACAAAATGACAAGGATTCCTCAAGTGCTGAGAGACTCTGTGTATACAATTCCTATAATTCTAAAAGCTACCTGCAGATATGAGATCCAGCATGAGCTGCCAAAGAAGGTAATATAGATAATTAGGAGGTTATGTTCTTCAGTTTAAACTGCATCTGCAGCTTCTTGCAATTTGATTTTTGCAGATGACTTTTATGGCTCATACCATGTTGCATTCATAGCACTGCCTTGCAGTACCAATAAATAAAACCAAAACCCTATATATTGTCAAGTGGATGTATTTTGGTGCTTCAAGGCAAAGTTAATAAGAAATATATGCATTTCTTTTCCTCTAGTTGATGTGTCCTATTTAAGCAGTGGCAAATTATAAGCACACCAAAGACTGCAACTTGTATTACTTCTCCATTTAAAGAACCACTGCCGTAAACATTGTTCTCATCTTGTTTTTTTCTGCATTATGTTGGCACTTACTTAGCCAGTGCCTATAACAAGTTTTAGAAGCCAACATTGCTCCACACTTCCCAGAAAAAAAAAAAACAAGAACTAAAACAAACAGAAAAACCAAACAAAACAAACTTCATACTTTATTTCTTAATTTAATAAATGTGCCACTACACTTTCTCACTGGCTTGGTTACATTCGTGTGCATTTCTCCCCTTCAATGTGTGCTTAGTGTGATTGATCCTGATGGAAAACCCCTGCAGACTGAAATCATGTGTTTATACACAGAGCAGTTAAACGGCAATCCATCTCCTTTATATCCTTATTATGTCCAGGGAAAATAAAAGCCATAGGAGGGAAGAAATACCCTAAGTGCCTTTATTCTGTACAACTTGAGGGAGCAGGGAGGTTGCAGGCAAGCCAAACTGCGAGCTCGCCAGGCTTGTGTGGCTCAAAGGGAGACAACCTACTACAAAGGATTGAGAATCTCACTCTCTTCACATAAAATAAGGTATCAGTTAATCAAATTATTTCTATGCCTAGTTTCTGTTCACTTTGCTGGCTTGTACTGAGGTACAGACAGTTCAGCCTGTTGTGACATTGCTTTGCAGTGTGGGTTGTTTTGGGTATTTAAGATTGTCTAGGATAATTCGGAAATTAGACTTACAGTTGGTTCTGCTTTGACTTTGGAGGTTGCTATAAGACTCTTTTCTGAGAGTAGGCAGCTTTTTACTCCAGCCCAGCTGGCTCAGCACTACAGGGCAGCACACAGGAGAACAAGGTTGTGTCCACTCTAACCCTAACCCAACCCTCACTGTGTGCCCTCACTGGCACTTGGGACCAGGATGCTGTGGAAAACAACAGTTTTCAGGACAGAGATTTTGCTTAAGAGACATCAATCTAATTGGCTTGTGTTATCCCTCATGAGCAGTTTTGCAGCATGTTCAGCCTCTGTTGATGAGAGCAAACTTCCTGGGGCTAGAGTTCAGCAGGCAATTTTGTTCATTAAGAAATGACATTTTTTCTCCCATATTCCTTGAGCATCAAGGAATTTATTTGTAGCAGCATATTTTGCATGGTTTGTATCAAAAATTCTTTGTAATTCCAGCATTGAAACACATATTCTGTATAAGCACAAAATCTGTGGGAGGCTTGAATGGTAAGACATGGTCCCTGATGACCCATGAGACACATGACAATTACATCTAGTGTAAGATTTTGGGGATTATCTTCTGAAACCCAAGATCTTTAGAAAGGAGTTTCCATATTCATCTGTCCTTGCAGTACCTGATTTTGCTGTCCCCACTGGTTTAGATTAGTAAAGGTTTCACCCTCCAGAATTGCTTACACTGTTTCTGGCTTTTTGTTCTGTCTTCTACTTGTGTGTCTAGAATCCATCTTGAATAGCTTGAATTCGTTCTGTGCAAACCCAACTTGTGGGGTAAATGACCTCAAAAGTGGGGCTGTGTCCTCCTCGCACCATCCTTTGGGAGTGTGTGACCACATGCTTTTACCAAAAGAAGCTCCTCAAAGATCTTCAGCCAGTGGAGTTCATCCTGACTTTAGGTTTTAGCTTTAACTGTTTGCAGAGAAGCAGAGACATCTCACATCATCAACTGCAAAATGCCATCCCTGCCATGCCTGACAAGGACACAAGGCTGTTGAATCCCAAAAGTCCAAAATCTTTCCTATTGTCTGGGGATGGGCGAGTGCTTAAGTGGCAAAATTAGGTGCCTCAACCAACCTCTATTAGCTGCTTCACGTAAGAATTGTCTCTTTCCCTACCTTGAGTACAGCAACTACCTACATCCCCTTCTGTGAGTTTTGCTTCTGCCTTTTTTTGCTGCCTCTCAGACCATCACTGGAAGAGAAATTGCTAAGCAAACACTTCTGCTGCTCTTCTGCCTAATCACTTTCAGCTTTTCTAAGTAAATATCAAATACTGCTAACACATTCCTCAATGTACTTTCTCCAGTACCAAGCAGCCGTCTCAGCAAAGCCCCAAGTAATTTTTTGTTCTGCTTCACAGCAGGACTTCCAGTGATTTGCTTCTGATTCACACCAAGTTCTGATGACAAGCTTCCCTGATAAAATTAGCTTTTTGTTGGTCTCTACTGGCACATTCCCCCCTCCTAATCAGGTCACTTGGGACAGACATGGTTTTTTACAGGCTGGTTGGCTCGGGTAGTAAATAAATGCACATCTGATGCAAATTGTGAAGCCAATTAAAACTGTAGTAACTTCCAGCATTCAGGTTTCCAATGCAGTGAACCCGAGCATATCTCTGGATGAGGATTTCCAAATGCAATAAAAGTCTCTGCTAGAGAAAAGCATTTGCCAAAGAACAGCAGTGTTGACAGCAGAAGGTGGTCACGCTTTACCACCTCTCCACCAGTCTGATTACCTGATGCTGTAAAACCCATCTCTGGCCTTTTCTTTATTGACTATTTGCATTATCTCAATTAAACCTAAGCTTTCTGGGTCCTAATCCCAGATTTATAAGTATTGCTATAGCAGCAGGTGCAATGTAATATGAAAAGTACCAACAGCAGCAGGGGAAATGACAGAAACACTCACTCTCCAAGGGTATTCATTCTTTGATCTTGTGTCCCCAAACACTCACTGCTGTCACCTTTCTCTATATTTAACACCACACACTGAAAATCTGGCTGCTCTCTTAATATTCACTTGTTTTTGCTCATCTTTCAGGGCACAGGCTTGATGCTGGCTAGTGTCTGGCATCCCAGACAATTTTGTTTAAATCAACCCGGCATCCCATGGATACAATTTTCACACCCAACCTAGCAAAAGCTGGCACTTAGGTGAGAAAGTATCAGTCATGGTGTGCACAGTGCCAGGCTAAGCACAGCCAGATAGAAATAGAAATCAAAAATAATGCTAAAATAAAGACAGAAACTCTGAGTTTAACATTTCTGGGATGATTCTAAGGCAATCATGTCTCTGCAGGTAGCTTCTCCTGCTGTTATTTCACTTCTGCATGCAGATGTTCTCACCAGGGCAAAAACTACTCCATCACATCACAGGCACAGCTCTTCCACAGGTGGAGTATGCAGAAAATTATATATAGGCATGCACAGGGTGAAATCATGTCAAGAGAACAGTATCTGTTCCCACTGAAAAATGTTTCTGTGTGTGTTAGTACACAGACATGCTGATGAGCAACATCGTTCATGTGCTTATCAATAGCAGGTGTTACATCCACACCTTCCCAGTCTAATCCCAAATCCAGTAAAATCCATGAAGGTTTCTGTGGATGTAAATTCAGAAAAATAATATGAGACTATACCCATGTTAGCAGTTTCTTTGGAGGGTGTCGTGTACCTGCCACAGAGGGTTAAAGTAACAACGCAAATCTTAAATGCTGTTGAGTTTATGTATTCAACACGCAGGCAAACAGGCATAAATCAATAAGCAACAACTCCTTGGATAAACCTAATTTTATGTTTGTTAAATGCTTTTTTATTCATTAATAAGACATAAGAACATAAAAGTTTACATCCTTCTATTCCATCCTAATAAATCACTTTGTTTTTCAGTCATTCATCCATCTGATGACACCACTGACTTCTCAAACACATGCATATGCTGTAAGAACAACCAGTGCTTGGACAACTCATTGCCTCAGATGGATTTTTTATCACCACTGTCACCTATGAGAGTAAAAAGAAAGATAAACTGATTTTGAGAACAATGTGACATCACTTTATCATGTTTACAGACTTTCTCTCTGATTGATTTACACAGCCTCCACTGTGATTATAAGCAATTGGTACTGGGTGTACACTGCAGAATTAACAAAAGGGAGTCATAAAAGGTAATCTGACCACAAAGCATGACTGTTATCTTTTCTCTTTTTCCTCCTTTCCAGTTTCTACTCTCAAGGAGAAAAATTTGTAGTATTGATATATAAACTTTAATACCTTAAGGCCTAAGCAACTGCCCCAGACTGCAAAACAACTCTGAAAAGCAGAGAAAACAGCACACAGTGACCACACAAATCTTTTAGCTGTGGTACCTTTCTGCTGCACAGCCCCCAACTGTCCAATTACACAGAGGAAGAATTGCCACCTGTTATTCGTGTTCTTTGGACATCAGTGAAATACGAAGCAGACCGGACCATATATTCAGACTTTCAATAGCAACTTGCTTCTTAACATTACAGAGGTAGACACGAGCATGACACGCAGAGAAAACCTTTGTTCTGTGTTGCTGTGCTGAGCTGGGATGTGGCCACAAGCACCCTCCGATGCTGCTGTCGTTTTTGGCTGGTACAGCTGACTGAACAGCAATTGCTAGTTATGGGCAGTTGCCTCATGAAGCTGCTGTGCAGAGCATCCATTCACATCCTCAACAACATCCTGATCAGTTAAGCTTTGATAAGTGATCGTGGGGGAGGAAGAGGAAACAAAACTGGATACTTTCATTGAACAATGTGAACAACCCACTTTAGTCTGACATGTAGAGTGGTTCCCTTCAACACAAAACCACTGAGAAACAGCAGAGAGGCCTTTATAAATTACTTTTATCCCCATTTGCAGGTACTTGCACTGCTAAAAAGCTCATCTTTGTCACAGAAAAGACTTCTGCTTTCATCTGCTGCCTTCAGAAACAACTTGCTCTAGTATGAAGTAATGAGGTGTTTTCCAGGAGCTGAAACTTTCCGTGGTCTTTTCAGCACACAGAGAACAGCGCCCTCTTGCAGGATACATGATGATAAGACACACAGTTACCTGACCCATCCTTAAATGGAGGACCTTCATCACGCAACTATCAACAGTTCTATGCAAGACCTCTGCACTAGATATAAAGATGATTAAGTCATCATCAGGAATAGTAATAGATGTAAGTGGCGTACCAATGTTTATGATTTGGGCATCATTTAGGGAGAAAAATAATAGGTGTGATATTGGGGAAAGATCAAGAAGCAGCTTAGGTTTAAGATTTGAATGAAAACACATTCATGTTCCACAGAAGGCTAAAAGCTGCATTATTTTCTGGAAGTCAAAAGTAATAGCATCCATCTGGCCTTTTGCAAATCAGGGCTTATAAAGTACTATATACACCAGCTGAGACCTCCTTTTAAATGTCATACAGAAACAAGCATGTGGTCAGCATGGTAGGAGAATTAAAAGTACAGTAGATTAAATTAGATGCTTTGTCTTGTTAACATGTTTGCATAATGTTTGCTGATTTAAAGGCATCTGTTCTTTTGCAGCCCATCATCTACTAATAATACCCACTATATAAGAAATCAGGCCTCCTCTGTATACACAGTTAGTGCATCCCTAGTTTTTGTTGCTTATTTCAGTGTTGCTATCTGATGTACTAGAGAAATCACACTGGCATTCGGATCACATACACTGGAACAACATGAAGCAGCTACCATTTTTCACTTTCTGATCACTGGAGTCTAATGTGTCTTTGCATCTAAATAAACTATTTGCATGATAAGCAGACATCTGTATGAAATTGTTAGCATCCAGTTAGCTAATATTCTTCTTCTGTGGTATTTCAAATGCTGAATCTTCTCTTTCATTTTAGAAAGACCGAGCTGGTTCAGTAAAGCTATTGAAAAATGAAAGACTTTCATAAATACTCACCCTATTTGGACAAACAAAGGGGAAAAACTGAATGGAAAAGTGCTTAGTTTGTTTTTAAAAGATTATGCAAATGCTCTCAGATCACACTGCTTATTTTTATCCATCTTTCAATTCCTTTCTCATTGCTGTGTATCTTAGAATCATTAAAGAGCTTATTGTTATGTTTTTGTTTGATCACGTTCTACTAGCGGATAGCTCCTGGCTAATTTATGGGCTTCAGCTAGTGCTAGGATCCCAGCTCACCAAATATATATCTTGAGCTCTTTAAGTCTTATTCTGGTGAGAAAAAAATCACCTGGACAAAGACTTGCATTAACAGGGAGCTGAAAAGAGCTCCAGCCACTGATATGTGTTTAATCTTTAGAAGGAATGTGTTTCTCTCTAGCATGTCTGCATTTCAAACCTTTGCCTTCAGAACTTTAATTAACCTTGATAGGAGCTTAATGGCTGAATCTCTACATGCTGAGATTAGCGTGTAACAACAGGCTTTCTGCAGAGAGCAAACCCTGTAGCTTTCACTTGAAATGCAGCCCTTGAAAGCAGTGACAGCACACACTGCAAGCTGCAGATGCTGCAGACCCAATTTCCCATAATTTCATCTCTGAGATAACTGACATTAAAGACAGAACATATCACAGACAAAAAAAAAAGGCACAATAGCCATTATGAATGACGAAAGTGCTTTTCTGCTTGTAACTCAGAAGGAGACATACTAAAACAAACATCTTCCCATTGGGTAAATGGTAAAAAAATAAGAAAGATGAGGTACAGAGGCATCTTTTTTTTTCCCTCCATCAACTGTGTTACTGCTGAAGCGCATTTGGCTCCAGGACTTTTCCACTGACAAGTGAAAAGCTGCCTTTCAGTGGGCAATGGTTTGGTAGGCAAGAGGAAGGGAGCAGCATACCCTGACACTGGGAATTCCCGACCTCCACAGCAGGGCACAGGCATCAAGGTTTGGAAAAGGGGAAATTCACTAAAGACAGCAAGAGCATCATTTTGTTCCTTGTTTGAAGCAGGCTGCAATTTATTTTCTAACAGTTTTACACTGTGTATCAAATTGTCATGTTCACTCTCTCTGATCTAAATGACCTTTAGTTTTTCCCCAATTTTAATGTCCCTGCTGCACTATGCTCTTCAGAAAACTTGTTACTCATCAATTACCTTTGAGATGAAGGCATGAAGGCCACAGTCTGACACTCACTTCCCTTCTCTAAGACAGCCTGATTCAGCACAAAAACAGGTGGTGAGATCTCCTTGTTCCACTGAAGTCTAATCGTCCTCATGTCGCTCATCTTGCATGCTACCCTGTTAAGATACAAAACCAATTTACTTCTCAACAAAAGCAGAGTGAATATCTGAAACATTGGATATAAAGTTTTCCTAAGGTCAATATCAGACATACAGCATCACAGATTTTACCTCCTGCTGGAGCTGGGGTTCTGCATGCAAATGTCAGAAAGAAATTTCCTGTGCTCATAAAGTGAGAGTTGTTGTGTTTGTTAAGAGTCCAGTTAGAGTCCATCTCATTTGTGCACATTCATCAGCAATGGCTGTTGCCTCCCATACTTCAACACAACCTCACCAGAGAACTGTATCTCATATATGTAAAACCAAATGGTCTACAAAAAAAATATCTGTAGAGTGTTTTGCTGAATGTGGATGGTCTTCCTCTGATCACCAAAAAGGGCAGGCTGATGTTCACAGCTTCAGTTGGATGTAAGATGAGATTCTTTTTTTTTTAACCCACTGAAAAACTCATTCTCTTTTTTCCCTCTTCAAGCCCTGAATTAGTTTCACATCAGCTTCAAAAGAAATAGTAATTCAAGAATGCTCTTGCTGTCCACCTCAGCACGCTTGGTGGCACTTGGGTACAACTTCTTACACAGGTATGCAAATCAAGATTTACGAAACAGTGTCTTGTAACTCAAACATGAATGATGTGTCAGTCATTTCTGCTCAGTTCCTGTAGTTTAAACTAGGTCAACCCTGAAGCAGTTTAATGACATAATTAGCCAGCAACCAGGGAACAAAATACCTGCAATCCATACCAGCAATGCAACAGATAATCAATGGTGCTAGACTTTCACACGCAGTTTCTATGCACTTGCCAGCTTCTGGATGCCCCTCAGCACCTCATTGGAGGGGATGTCCTGGCACATGCACCACAGAACCCTGTGGGCTGCAGACTGGGGATGTGGCATTGCCCATGCCCATCCCTCTGCCAACAGCCCTCTGACCCACGCCAACACCTCTCCTCTGTGTCAAACCCAGCAACCTGCAATTCGCCTATGACTATTGAACATGGTTGTCCTGGGTTTAGCAGTAGCAGTCATTTTTCTCTTTCTTAGTAGCTGGTGCAGTGCTGTGGTTTTGACTTTTGGCCTGGGAACAGCGCTGATAACACCAATGTTTTTGGCTACTGCTCAAATGTTTAGACTGACCAAGGACTTTGAGAGTCTCATGTTCTGACAGGGAGGAGGGGAAGCCAGGAGGAAGCAGAGACAGGACACCTGACCCAAACTAGCCAAAGAGATATTCCATACCACAGCATATCATGCCCGGGATGTAACTGGGAACCAGTGACCCAGAAGGGCACTCTCTTCTCTGTCGGGCTTGTTTCAGCAGGTGGTATCATATTCTCTTCCCTTGTCATTTCCTTTATCTTTATTATTTTTGGTGGTAGCAGTAGTGATTTGTGTTATACCTTAGTTACTAAACTGTTCTTAACTCAACCCGTGGGAGTTACATTCTTTCAATTCTCCTCCCCATCCCTCCCGGAGCGGGGAGGGGAAGGGAAGAAAGAGGTGTGTGTGGGAAGTAGAAACTGCGTGTCTGACTTGCCGACAGGACTTAAACCACAACAATGGTTCACATTCATCTTTACTCTTTTAAAGGATGACCTTTGGGCAAATGCTTTCCCAGGCAGTTGGCTGTCCCATTCATGGTACTCTCTTAGCAGCAGTTGGGAGACAGGAGATTTTTCCAAGGGTGGGCTGTGCGAGAACTGCAGATTTAACAGGTTAGTTTTATAATATAGTTATTTTTTTTTATCATCTGGTTTATTTTTTATGCTAGTTTTACAATTTTCTCTAAAATAAAACTTGAATTAAAACTTTCTTCAGCTTCAAAGCAATGACTTGTGAAGACTGCAGGCCAGACTAACATGGGAAGACTGAATCTATTTGACTGAATAAATTCATAATAATTCCACGAGCTGTTCCCTAGAGGAAAAGTAGATGAGCAAAATGCACTGGACAGTTGCAAAGCAGAATGCAATACATAGAATGAAGTGCCACATCTTCTGCAGTTATCATGTCTTACAGAACAATTTTGCCTAGAGAGCCTCCAGCCAGTGACAAGAATATTTATCACCAACCATCTATGGTAAAAGACATATCTGAGCATATTTCCTGGGTTCAAGTATTCTCTGCTCTACCAAGCCCGATAAAAGCTTATGCTCAGGTACCAAAACAAATAGCATGTGGTATGTGTGGGTTCTTTCTGAGCAGTGCTGGAGGCTCTACAGGTGAAATGTCATTTTGGGTTTTGTGCATTCATAGGAAAAGCAAAGGGGTACCCATATGACAAATAGTTTAGATTTACACTAAATTTACATGCAAGTTTTCATCCAATGGACAGAGGGAACAGCACATGGCAGTCAGTGGAAATTGCCAGACAGTCACTAGGGAATAAGAAATCTCCTCATTACTCTCATAAACATATTATGAATATCCTGTTGCCTCAGTTCTCGTTTACACCTCCTCTAAATACATCACTTTTTCCTCAATGTTCTCTATATCCATTTTCTGCCTCTTTTCAAGCTCCTTTCAACTACTGCTCCCTGGCCTGAAATTTTAGTCTCAGACTATCTGCCTTTGAAGTCAGCAGCTCTCAGCTCCTTAGACTAGCTCAGACTGACTTTGTAAAAGTGCCCAGAAATAAAAGTCTGAGAAACATAACAGAAAAATACACTGTTTGAAACCTTTTCCTGACTCTAGTAACACAAGGCATCTTTGAAGTCTTGTAAAGAATTCATCTCACCCTTTCTCCTTTTGAATGAACACACATGACAAATATCCAGTTATTTTTAGGTCATTAGAATCCTGCTCCCTCTTCTGTCCTCCCTCCTTTTCCAGTGAAGTAGCAGTTCCCCAGGTGAAATCATCAAACGAGAGCCAGCATCTCTGTGCACAATGAGAAATGCTCATGTGTCACGGCTGAGGAGCTCTACTCTGCCCCTGGGAAAATGCACACTTCTCATGTCCAAAGGGCCAGAATCATCCCCTCACTTTGCTCATTTGTAGTTTTCGATCAGGATTTAAAAATTCCCTTTGGGATAGAAATTAAATGGCCATCAATCACTGGCACTGTCAGAAATGTGAGACTGGGAAAAATCGTTGATGTTAATGGTGGGAAAGATTCAACTTTCCTGCAGTTCTAAGCAGTGATGCAACATGGTTTGTTTTCCTCTGAAGTCTTCCCTGAGTGAGCAAACCCCTGAGTATGGCAATGCTTAAAATTCCTAGGGGAACCTGCCATTAACAACTGCATTCACAATTACTCTTACCTCTGGCAAATGATCAGCATTTACGTAACTCGACCACCTCCACAGTGAGAAATATTGCACTGTACACAAAATAATGCTGGATTAGGTTTAGACTGTTGATGTAACTAAAAGTGTTTAGTTATTTCAGTGGAAATTTGGAGGGCATTACAGTTGAGAAGCAATGGGATATTTTGCATTTCTATGCTATGGAATAACACACAGTTTTAGTGATATCTACCTTTTATGTTAAGGCCAGAGGTTATCCCACGGAGCGTGTCGGCTGCTGCAGTGACTGCTAGTGACATTTAGCAGATGCCTTCCAGTTTAACATGTCTTTAACATTTTCAGGTCTGTTACAGTGCTCTGCAAGTCACACAGAAGACTGGCTCACTCTACCTCTTAACTTTTTCTTGCATTTTTGTTGTGAGTGGTTGCTACGATTACCCAGCCCTAGAACTAAAACACACGCAATTTCCAAAGGCTATACAAAGGCTGGATGTGAGCTCACCTCAGGTGTTTGTGAATGCAGAATATATTTCAGACTGCTCTGAGGAATAATTTAATTCCATGCAGTTATTTCTGATCACAAGCAATCATATCAAAATTGGTCCATTGTGTTTTGGGTCAATTTTCCTCATCTGTAGTATTTTCTGCTTCTCTTAAACATTTTCAGCTGTACAATTTTCACCCACCTTCATGCATGGGGATACAACTTACTGAAATGGATATTGTCCGTTAGTTTAGCTATGTGAACCTTCAGTTAAAATACTGATCGTGACTTATCAGTCTTTACTTTGTACATGCTCAGCAGCAATAGAAGGCACGTTATTTATTTCAGATTCTCATGGAAACAGCTGCAGCTGTTGCAGTGGAAACCTCTATTGAATTAGACCTGAAGCAGGATCATTTATCACTTAGGTTAGTCTACTTATTCTGCACCACTGTTCATCACATAAAAGACCTGTCCTGTTTGGAAGGCAGAGTGAATGATACTGAATTTTGGAGGTGAACTGTGTTGCTTTTTAAAACAGACAAGTTAAAAGGAAGTAGTTCCACAATAAAAATTTTGATCACCTTTAACAAAGCTCTCATAATACTTTGAAAGTAGTTTAGAGTAGTTTAGAGTAGTTTAGAAAGGGACATGGAACTGCTGGAACAAGTCCAGAGGAGGGCCACGAGGATGATCAGGGGACTGGAGCACCTCCCGTATGAAGACAGGCTGAGGAAGTTGGGGCTTTTCAGCCTGGAGAAGAGAAGGCTGCGTGGAGACCTCATAGCAGCCTTCCAGTACCTGAAGGGGGCCTATAGGGATGCTGGGGAGGGACTCTTTGTCAGGGACTGTAGTGACAGGACAAGGGGTAATGGGTTAAAACTTAAACAGGGGAAGTTTAGATTGGATATAAGGAGGAAATTCTTTCCTGTTAGGGTGGTGAGACACTGGAATCGGTTGCCCAGGGAGGTTGTGAGTGCTCCATCCCTGGCAGTGTTCAAGGCCAGGTTGGATGAAGCCTTGTGTTGGATGGTTTAGTGAGAGGTGTCCCTGTCCATGGCAGGGGGGTTGGATGATCTTGAGGTCCTTTCCAACCCTAACCATTCTATGATTCTATGATTCTATAGATGTTTTAAAATGAGGGTCCAACCAAAACAACCTAATGCTATCTCTCCACATACTTTACCTTGTGTTAGGTTGTAAAATCACCTTCACTAATCACATTTGGCAAATTAAAGTTCTTCCAGAAGGTGATAAGGGGAAGAGCTCTGCTAATAATTTTAATACAGCATAAACCTTCATGTAACTGGATGAAGAATTTGTGGAATATAAAAATGTACACAGCATTAAAAAGGAAGTGGCTCTGTTATATACACACTAGCGACACATGCAGCCCTTAAATTCTGCACAATTGTTTTCATACAATTCAAACTCCCTGTTTATATTATTCCTAAACACAGCATTTGAACCAAAAAAAGTTCAACACAGATTTATTCAATTTCAAAGTAAGAAAGAAACATTATTTCAAGTCTATCTGCAGCACTATAATATATATATATTATAGTATATATACTATAACTGCAGGCTATTATAATGCTGATGACATGCCAGATTTGATAGCCTTGAAGCTACTCATAAGCTAATTTCATTGGCTGGCAAAGATAAGTCAAAGACATAAATATACTTCTTTTTTAATCACAACAAATACAGCTTAACTGTAGAAGCAAATCTAAAAAACATAACCTACATCCAGCTGGCAGATAGTCACATCTTAACTCTCTCATTAAATAGCAAGAAACTTCACTGGATGGAGGAAAGATCTTAATGTTGTAAACTCCTAGAGAGTTTTCAAGAATCTAACTTAAGTTTTTGCTTAACTTACACTTACATATATGCTTACATTTAGGTTTTCATCCTCTATTACTTTTTTAAGAATACAGCAAGCCTCCTACTGTGGGAGCCAACTGATGTGTCTCAGTTGGTAATGAGTCTTGGTATATCTACATCAGCACAGGTACATCTACATCAGGACTATACTGCTAATCTCTAAATCAGCTGTCCTCATGCTGCATAGTTTAATAGCAGTGTCATCTCCAAACACAACACCTGGATTAATTTTGGATGAAACTAAATCATGGTATTTCTCTAAAAAAAGCACCTACTGCACTCAACTGCTGATGGGAATTCACTCCATAGGACAAAGTAAAGATAAACTAAAATATGGTCCCTGAAATGCATTAAGAAGGGATGAACTTAAGCCAGTGTCGGCAAAGTAATCTGTACTCTTGCCTTTGACAGGTGCTTGTACCAAAGCTTTGGAAGGCACATAAGGAATTTTACACTGTACCTTAGGAATGATCCACCCAAAGTCTCTTACTGTAGATATGGACCTGCCTGTGACTCTGACATTCCTAATGAATGATTCCTAATCATTCCTAATGATTCCTACACCCAAGTGCGTTGCATGTACCCGTTAATGGACAGGACAGGGAGAAGAGGGGGTGCCAGTGCATGTTTTAATCCAGCACTAGTACACCCCACAACTTTGGGTGAAATGCACAATTTTTACATGGTTAAAGAAGAAGAAATATTTGTTCCAAGTTTTACCAACTCTCTACAAGCAGTGCCCATAGGAGCTCATGGTCACAAAGGACATGCAATGAATGAGTTGTATGTTTCCTAGCTGAATGTACTCGAATCCATAATTCACAGACCATAAGACAAGTTGGCTGTGGGAGGTATATCTTGACAAGTTTGAAGCATGGGGTTTACTTTATAATTTAGAACAAGATGCTTAGAAAGTACAACAAAAGCTTCGAAATAGGGAAGAATTTGTGAGGTAAAGCAAGCAATTATTTTCCTCTGATGATTAACTTCTTGCAAAAGCTGACGGTAAATACCAAGGCATCTGCATAAATATGAAAAATATAGTGTTAGGTTTTTTCTTCACTCAGAAGTTCTGAGTCATTAATAGATGATAATAATTTGATAATAAGCCAGTGAAATGTAGGATGAAAGAAATTCATCCTCTTCCTTGCTTACTGACGACTATAAATTTGCTCAGACAAAAAAAAAAAAAGTGATGTAGTGAATAAAAATCTGTAATAACATGGTAGCTGACAAGGAAATGTACATCCTCTGGTTTTAAAATACAATTTAATAAAGAGAAAAAAAATAATTGCTGGGAGAAACTTGTCATCTGAACTAGACTATTAAAATTTAACATATAATTGATTTGACAGTATAGTGACAGACCATTCTCTGAAATCCTTTCATTAGGACTCTCCCATGCTTACGACTGTTGATCTGCAGACCGTACTGCAGCAAACAGCTTGATGTCCACTGTTACCTTACCAAAGAAAGGACTGTGTGAATGGTGGCACAATGATTAGGTAAGATGATAAAATACTCACAGTTGTTATAGATGGCAAAAACAGCAGGGTGAAAGACAAGGGATATGAACTAAAACATCTGACTTTCTTGGCCACTGAAGCTAAAAACAACCCATGATGCAGCTGATCCCCAGCTCTCACCCTCTTCACTCTTGCTAAAAAATTGTCAAATGAAACCAAAATATTGCCTTCATTATTTCCAACTTAATTTCACCCTGGCAAGTGAAACCCAAAAACTTTGAGGTCAAAACTGAACTGACATAAAGAAATATTCAAACAAATAATGGCAATATTGTCAGGATATTCAAAGCTGTTTGTTTAACTGTAGTGGGATCATCCAAACAACAGACTTAGTTTTAAAATAATGCACAAATAGTTTTCTCCCTATGCAAGAGATAAATTTCTACTGCAAGCTTTGGTTTTGGATTATCAAAAGGAAAAAAAGTCTGCTTCTTATGTGTATATTGTAGGCTTCCACATGCCTTCTTTCCTCTTCTCTGTATGTTCCTTTCCCTTTCCATTCCCAAGAACTCGGCTCAAAAGAGCAAACAAATTAGTCATTATAGCATGAAACCCAAGAAAGCCTGGCTGCCTTGGGGTCTGAATTTGAAAGCAGATTGACCTTCAGCTACAAGCAGGTGCAAACTCCAAGTTAATCGTCTTTTTGAGCACTTAGAAGAGAATGTGGGGGAAAGAGGTGCATCAAGGCCCTCTGAAGAGATTTTTCTCTCCTGTATCAATTATTTTGGTAGCACTTACAGTCCTTGACTCCTCCAGCAAATTTGGCTGAAATTGGCCAACATGACCAAAAATCTCTTCAGCAGGTATATACAGAGACAAAGAAGCAGATTTCATAAGAACTAGCTAGGTGGCAACTGAGCGCTTCTTATCCAGCATAAAAAACTTCAGGAAAAAAAAAAAAAAAGAGAAAAAAGTAATACTTTCATGTTTTAAATATTTAAAAAGCTTTAGCTGAAAAGTAAGAATGTGGAAAATCACCTCCAATTCTTCACTTCCCCCCACCTTTTTTTTTAATCTTAATAAATTACCAAGAAAACAGCTGTTCACTACCTACCTCATACAGGAGAACAAATGTTTAATGAAATGTACACATAGACAATTTAAAATTTAAACAAATATGTTCAAGATGTTTAAAGTTTAGAGACTATCTGTGAAGTAGAATGATTAGTGGAATTGAATCAAGATTTATTCTTCTTGCATTCAATTAAACTGCTAAGTAAAATCAAAATACAGCTGTAATAGAAAAATCCTCTCTTTCCCAAGGAATTTAGTTCAAATTAAAATTTCTGTTGATACAAGGCAACCAAGAACTTTCAAAATAGTATTAATTCTTATTTCAAGGTTCAAGGAAATCTTTGATGACTGGTACTAGAGGATTATCTAAAAATGTAGGAACTTCCCCAGAGAAATGCTATCTAAAAATCTGTTCCTCTTTTCTTTAAAGTAGCTTGATTATTAGCTTCTGTATCAGTTTCTGATAAAAGGATGCTGAAAAGAGAATCCAGAATAGATCTCTGTCCCTTCAAACTTCATTTCTCTCCCCACAGGAGGTCCAGTAAATATAACCCTGAAAAATGGAAGGTATCTTGACAGAATTCCTTGACCTGTCAGTGCTGCTGGCCCAGCCAGTCTGGCCAAGACATTAATTGTTGTGAAATGTTTGATATGCGTATCAGGAAAATGAATAGGGTATCTCCATAGCTGTGCATGTTCTCTCTGATAAGGTGCTGTCATCCTTTTGTTACTATTTGTACTATAGAAACCCAGCTATTTTTATATCTAGAGCTCAGAGGAAAACAGGGGTAAATATTACTTATTTCCCAATATATAATCAAGATGGGCTGTTACTGCAGTTATCACAGATTCTCTTAAAAAAAACCCCACAAAACCCCCCAAAAACCAACAACCAAAAAACCCCAACAAAACATTTCACATTCAGTCCTAAGCACTATAGACTCTGAAGTACTGACATGATAAAACTCCATTATTAATGTTGCATAAATCCCATGTAAACCAAGACAAGTGCAGCCCTCCTAACATGCCATTTTTGGTAGTAGAAAGAACAAATTCTAGGTCCTTTCACTGCCACAAAACATAAAAGCTCTTGTATCAGAAAGAGAAGAGTGTATGAATTCCCACTTGCCTGTAAACTCTTCCTCCTGGCTGGTATGTGCAATGCACATCAATTTCCTATTCTTTTTCCGCTCCTTTGATTAACATGAAAAAGATGTTCCTTTCCATTATCTGAGAATATTCTTTGCTTCTATAGATGATACATTAACAAGACTGAAAGAAAGGAGAAAAACAAGAAATGCAAGTCCTAAATTAATGAGATGTTACAGATATTATGCATTAGAGCTGTTCAACCTTGACAGAACAATAGCAGGGATACAATGTCTGCTTTATTCTGCCTACATTAAAACCATTTTTAATTAAAAGAAACAGATTGAGTGGAGAGGAAGTCTTTTCTTTTATTCCCTCCCCAGAAACCTATGATTTCATGGCTTTTTTCCTTTTTCTGCTCAAAATGGCACAAAGGATGTGTGCCTAGCAATGCACTCAGAGGCGACAAGAGAAAGCTGGTGCTCAGAATTACCAGGTTTGATTTTTTAATACATTTCATTGTAACATCAGTCACAAGCTAACTTCCACACTGTCTCAACCCTAAAAAAACATATGGCTGGTTCCACAGGTAATCTCCTCTCTTTCCCTGCACAGGGCTGGTGGAAAGCAGAAGACAGCCAGCACTCCGTGTGTGCTGGGCACCTGCTGAGCCATCCTTTAATTCGGAGAGGTATATGCTAGGACAGATCAATTTAAAACAGTTTTTCCAGACTACAACATGTGATGAAAGATAAAGAAAGAAGCAGGGTGTGCCTAAAACCACCTTGAAAAATGGTAGAGGAGCTGCTTCTCCTGTACATATGTACTCGGAAATGATGGTGGGAATGACCTTGTGGTTCTTTTGCAGATTGAGAAATGTGGAAAAAACATCAAACATGTTCTTCAAACATGCGGAATGAATATGGAGACACTGCTCATACTTTGACAGCTGTTTTTAGTGTTTCATTGAACACCAATAATAAGCATCAGACTAGAAACCTGCAGCATTCTTTTTACCACATGCAGAGATGAATGTCTTGTTTTGATTTTTTTTCTTGTCTTCTCCATATTCCCCCCTCATGCAGCACACTCCCCAAGATTTATATTTTTGATGTGCAACTGACAACATGCCTATTACTGTGGCAGGTCAAATCTATTGCTTCCCAACTAACATATCCCAGGTGTACCCTGCACAAGACTTTTCATAGGTTTCCAACTCTTATCGCTGAAAACAGCAAACTTCCCTAAGAAAAAAACAACAACAACAACAAAAAAAAAAAAACCCAAAACACACAAGCTGATTCCTCTCTCAAACCCTATGGTTGGGGTTTTTTTTTTGTGCATTGTCCACCCTTTCTTTAAATACTTGAGGAAAAAGAATCAGGAAAAACCTTAAGACAAAACTTCCACCTGTTTCCTTTTTATTTGGACTTCACAAGGCTGCTGAAAGGTCAAATTCTGCCTACAGACATGCAACAAACACCATCTTGCAAAACACATTTGTGGTGGGGACACCTCTTTCTTATTTTGTTTAGGTACTATCTGCAGCAAAATAAATCTTCAGTATATGGCTAAGGCTCCTGTGTCCTATAGTGGACAATAAGAAGTACTTGCCATGGATGTGGTCTGTCTATTAGCATATTGATAGATATATGTATAAACACACACACATAGCAACATGCTCTGGGCACATGTATTTCTGCTTCCACTACATGAAGTGTGGAAGATTTGGTGGTTAGGCATGCACACATGACTTAAAGAATGTATTTATGAATTAAAAAAAGACCACAAACTATAAAAGAAATGCCTATAAACTTGTATGTATCTACACTTCTGTTTCAAAGTTCTTTTCTAAAGTCCTTCTACCTTCATGGAATATGGTAAATAGATTAACACTGAAAGATGTAATATACAAACCCCCTCTCTTTGGCACCATGAATTAATCTGTCATTACAGTCATGTAATTATAAGGGTAGTTGAATCTTTCGTGCTGTCTTGTCAGACTCCCAAGTGAATACCATTTTGCAGACTTCAAATAAAATGTTTTTGTTAAGAACTGCATATTCTGAAAAGGGTGTTGAACTGCTGACACCACCATTACCAGCTACTATGAGACGAGCAACACACGGTTTTCCCTTGTTACCATGATGCAGTATTCTGCTTACCTGGCTGCATGCCAGAAGGAGCAGAGCTATATCAACTGACAAAACAAGTACTTCTTCTCAAGTCACTGTCCAAATTATTTTCCTTGCTTTTAGTTGTGAAAATAAAAGGTGAAACAGCTCAATAAAACGGATCCAATCTCATTCTTTTGCATTTCAGCCATTAAAAAAGAGAATCTCTCTGAGTCATTGGCTAAATTGGCTTTCCTTTACTGTTCTTAACTCAGCAACTAAAATTTGGATCTCTGAAAGGTTTGCAAACCCAGGGAACTAAAAATATTTTCTCAGCAATTTTTTTGGTTTTGCTCCGGCAGGCTTTTTTGAGCTATTGAATTCTTCTTCTCTACATAATGATTCAAACCAGTATGTTTCCTGGGGGATGTTAATTTCTTTTTTAAGCACATTCTTTCCTACTTAAAATGGTATTTGAAAGAGGGAGAAGGAAATGAGGAAAGGAACAAGACAGATGTATCAATCTGTGCAATGACTGCATTATTTCCAACAAATACATTATGTCTTCATTCAGGATTAATAAGAAATTAGATCTCACATATTATGCATTAACTAAACCCAGCATCAACCCCTTTTTGATTGCTCAGGTCCATCAGAAGATGAAAAGGGTGGAAAGGTGTAAGAAAACACCTTCAGGGTAATGCAAGATGAAAATGCAGAACAACCTACAAAGTAAAAAATCAGACTTATTTCAACAGATGTTATAATCTAGAGTTGTCATATGTGCACCAAGAACTTGCAGTGTAAACTTCATTTCCGATGCAGTACCATTTGCCCCTTCAAAGATAGCCCTATGATATTAAAGTTATTATACCCTGAGAACGAAACGCAGCTGGCACCACTAAATTTAGCTGAGCATTAGGCCATGGGGGAATTTCTTACAGATGGCAGTCATCTCATCTGCATTGGAAAAGGTAAAAGCAATATAATTTCATTACTTGCAGTGAGCCTTTGCCTGTCACATCTGCAGAGCAATGACACCACAGAATTTTTTTTCAAGTGTTAGGAGTTTACTCAAATAACGTATAATGGCTTCACTCTGATGTGAATAACCTTAGAAATGGGTCATTTTATCAGCACCTAAAGCCCATATGTTTGAGTGCATTAACATTATAGAAGTAATAGATATTTTATTATTAGCAATCACAAATGTTATCAGAGCTGTAAAGGCATTATTTAGCTTAGTGCTATTCATTGATTAAAAAGCATTTTTTAATTAAAACTATCTGGTCCTCTTCATTAGTGACATAATGGAATTAAGATGAAAAGGGGTCAGTTCAAGCATTATTTTGTGAGTATTCATGAATTCTATTTATCAACATTACTTAACAAATTCTGTCTTGGAAATGACAGTTAAGTCAATAAGGAATTATAGCCAAAGTGGGAATCTCGTATTTGATTTGTCTTAAATTTAGGAACCTAAATTAGAAACCTGATTAAAGCAGGTAAATTCTACCTGCCAAATTCACACTGAACTTTTAAGTTAGCCTGTGTTCAGATTTAAAATTCTGCTGCTTGTATTAGTAAGACGTAGTGAAATACACACTCAGGAATTCCTGTTCTGTTTTTGATGACCCACAATGAAGAAAAATAGAGAAATGAGGAGGGTTCCCAAGTACTTAAACATCTCCAGACTCTTTTATTCAGTGATATAAACACCTAAGATGTTTAAATGATTTTAAAAATCTGTTAACCCATATGTATTAATCTGTAACAGTAAACCCCCACTTTCTTGCCCACATGTAATGATTATCCAAATCCTCCTGAAGTTTCTACTGAAATCAGAGAGTTGGGAATCTTCTCCTTTGGGGGAAAAAAGTATCATAGCACCAAATCCAGGATAACTGTCATGAACGCTATTTCCTTTAAAGGTACTGCTTTACTCTGCAAAGTAAATTTTCGTAATTTTCATTACAACTCTGAAAAGTTGTAAGACTTTGAGTTTCTACTAACTTATTTTGGGCATAACTAAAAACATCCCCAAATTTGCAAACTGTTGTTTGGGTTTTGTGTTGGTTTTTTTTTTTTCAGTTTGAAGAACTACAAATCTCCCTAATAGTTACCTGAAATAGTAACCATGAAATGAAGCTCAATTCATTTTTCCCTGTATAGAATCAAAATCTCGGTGGTGAATTTCAAAGGATTTCTTCCTTGGGATTCTGCAATAGCTGTAACAGTGATCAGACATGTAAGATTATTTTCCATAGTGAAAATAGTTTTTTTCAGATGATTATTTCATAAGATGCTCAGAAATCAGCTCCTGGTTTGTGTCCTATCCTGTTTATTCTCATTCAACCAAGTACAGTTTGAATGTAATGTGTAAGAATGGGATGTATTTACTCATTCACCCATGTAAATGAAAGAAATTATCATCAAACAACTTGACATGCCAAATGTTGGTCTTTACTTGTCCTCACTCATAATTAGGAGCTTTGAAATAGTTCCGAATAGTCTTAGCATTAGTTTTCCTAAATACTAATAAATAAATAAACCACATACTTGTTTTTTCTTATTGAACAGCTGCATTAGAACTAATTTTAAAATATCTGTATCTATCTATCTACATAATACATATATAATTAAATATATATATAAAGAATACAATTCTTGATGCTACACAAAATATATTTTATATTCAATATAACAGAATATACTGCTTAAATATAATATAGATTGTGGGTGGACATATGTAACAATATAACTTTCATACATAAATACAAATTATGGTTGCTATATAAATACCATGTTTTATAGTTTAGATGTTATATTGCTATATACTAATATATAACATATAATGTAAATTATTGTTGGCTATATAAATATAATATGTGTGCGTTAATGCTATAATATGCATATTATAATAAATTATAATTAATCCTAATTCTAATGCTCATATTTCCCTTCAGGTCATCACCAAAAGTTTGTTCCCAGAATCTTAATTGAAATTATATGCTTAAGAAATAATCTGGCCCAGGGAACCCAAAACAATCTTAAATTTTTAAAACCTACTTTATGTGGGTCCTATTTCAATCAGTAACCAACTCTTTCCTTTCCAACATCAATAAGGCTAGATTTTGTTTAGGTCTCTTCTTCATTTAAATTTGGTCTATTTTTTAATTTTTATTCTTTTAGATGACAACTTCCCCAGCATTCCTCAAAAAATTCCCTAGCTTGAATGTCAACCGAGGCTGTAATGAATCAAAAATACATGAACTCAAGAGTACGTCCATAATATTTTTTAAACAGCATGTTTTCCCCTACCACAGGGAAGATGTGAATAAGGTCTTGTTTAATAGCCACTAAAGAAAGTGTGTGGAACACTTTTTTTAGCTTTGCCAAGGCTTGCATTTCTGAAACACGCAGTTATGCTCTGTATAATTTTAAAAGCTTTCACAGAAAGAACAACATGGAAACTACTGTTATCCACATCCAATTCTGTTTAACATTTCCTTTAATTACAAGGCAAGAGCCATAGCAGTATTTGCTCAGAAGTATGCCTGCCATGGCACCTGAGATAATACGGGTTCAACACTAACAGTTCCTGACATACCTCAGCTAGGATGTCAGATGTTCATCTAACACAATCAGTGACAAATCTCTTGTCCAAGTTCAGTGGCCTGAGGAATACGAATGAACGTACTTGCACTAAATGTCTTTTGTCAGTGGGACATGACCACTGTACAGTGTTAGCACCTACTCTAGCAGGATTTAATAGCAACATAATCCTTGAAACCTACACTTTAGCTGACAGATTGACAGTAGAAAAGACAGAAAGATGGGAAGAAGAAAGTGAGAGGATATTATCTGATGCATACTTCTCAACATTGCATCACCTTATCCTACAAGTATCTGTGTCTATTTGACACAGACAGATGTTTAGCCAAGTGTTTATTGATATGCCAAAATATTATTTGCTTGTCATCACGGTAATCAAAAGCATTCCTATTAAGTTACAGCTGCAAATGAGACAAGTACATGAGAAATATCTAGCTTCCCATGTATTTGTTTACTATTATATAGTTTTAGTTAGATACTCTCCAATTGAGCACTGTGTAGAATAAGGCAGTATGTTTGCAACAGGTGTTCATATACACCTATGCCCAACATTACATCTAGAATGTTGTTCATCTGTTTTCACATGCCAGGTGAACTGTCAGGACTGCGTGAATGAAAGAGCAGACCTGATATTAACTGAATCTCCAGTCCTTGAGAGTGGAAGAAATGCCTGATTTAGAAGCATTCAACACTTCCTATTATAAGGCCCTGTTTTTAGAAGCTCCCAGTCTTAATTACTTTAATTGTTATTTTCACTTTGGACTTCTACCCCAGGTACAAATTTCCTTTAATCTCAGCCAGGCAATTAAACTCACATCCAATGTGAGCTCAGGGAAATCACATTTTTTTTCTTTTTCTTTTAGACTTAAAAATAATTAAAAAAAATATTAATGACCTGCTAGTTCTATACCTTAGTAGTGACTGGAAACATGCCACAGATATATTTTCTGTATGTTGTTGGTGTTTTTTCTGCCATATCTGCAAGACTGGACAATTTACACTTTGAAATCTTGGGCTGGTCGGATCAGTCCAGCAGAGTGGATTTTGTCTGTGTTCACCATTTCTGATGCTACCCTAGATTATGCAGAGTTAAAAAAATTTAGTGCCCTTCTTTCCCTAGAGAAGTGAGCTTGGCAAACCTTACGTAGTGTCAGGTGAGAGAAAGCAAGAGGAGAAAGAGTGAGCTAGTGAGCTTGCAGTTGGTCTGCAGGGCAGCCAAGGAAACAGCCTGCTGTAAGACACAAGGAGCAGCACACAGCACGGCTCCTGGCTGCCACAACACTTTTCTGGGTGAGCTGCAGAGGACATTGCCCAGATAGCGATGGAAAAGTGACGGGCTGAGGACAAGTGCAAAGGAGAAGACATAACAGCAGCAAACAGTCTTGTTTGCAAACTTTCAAGGGATGCATTTTTCTCCACTTAAAAGGCTTCTTGAGCATCTGTAAGAAAACCTGGATTTTTGGCTGTAGTATTAAGTAACAGACCCTAGATTTTGGGCTGTACTATTAAGAAAAGAGTGCAGGCAGACAGATCTCAAGCTCCAGTCTTATCTAGGCTAATACAATGCATACATTTTGGAGATGCTAGCACCCATAGTTTATGTAGGTACCTAAATAGTGACAGCTGCTCTGAACTGTTGGATTTGCTAATTTTGGTCTATGTCTTTTCTGACCATATGTGAAGTGTCCTCCCACAACTGTACATAATCAGAAGGTTCACCACCACCACTATGCACATTTCTGACAATGTTTTCACATGAACGGTCACTTTTGTTTACTTCATTTAGTTCAACATAGGCTGGTCACTGGGCACCAATACATAATTCCAATCTCTTGCAATCAGCATTAATTACAATGCCCAAATCTATAAAATTGAATTATTAATCATTATAAAGAACAAAGAGTTCACTATATCATTGCTGTAGTACAATGTTGAGCATGCTCTGGAAAAACAAAATTCCAATTATCTTTCTTACTTTCCTGAATCGGTGTTGTTTTACTGTGCAAACCACAGCGAAAGCACTGACGTAAATCTCTAATACTATTGTACTTGAAAATAATTTACAGAAATTGAAGGAAAAGTATTTTCAGTTGGAGAACACAGTTAAGGACAGTCAGGAAAAGGTTGGTCTAATAATTTACTGATGTGATTTACTTTTGGTATGAGTTGTTTCATGGTTTTAAGGCAAAAAATATGTACTGAAATATTACAGTAGAATCAAGTTTGGTTTATGGATCATTGATTTGTAGAGTCTTGATTCATAACACCTTTCAGAATACTTTGAAAGAACAAGTAAGTGGTCTCTGGGCATGCCTAATAATTGAGGCTTTGTGGTTTGTGTGTTTTTGATTGTTTTTTGTTTGTTTTTTACCTATTCATTTGAATAAATCAGTAACTCTTGCATAGCAGTGCATTTTAATACATATTTAATCACAAGTGTTCCAACTGCAGTTGACTGCTTGGTCAAATTTAAAAAGAAACACAAAGCAAAATTCAACTACAGCTACCAAGTAGGACTGCTAACACAGACTTTACTATCTATTTTCATCATGAAATAGGGTGCTTTGTGTGTTTTTAGGTGGAGACAAAAAGGGAATTTTTCTTACAGACACTTTTACATAGACACATAGAAAAAAGAATGCTTAAAATACACAAAATAGAAGACACACAAATAAAACAGGTATTTCTAGCTATTATTAACTGCTTTGAGATTCTTATGAAATCCACCTATTTCTGGAGCTTCCCTTTAAGAAATAAAATCTGATGGTTTTTTTCCAACTAAAGAAATAGGACAAGTATTTCACATGCTTCTATAACATGTTGTAAATCTGAAGATCTGACTTAAAAAATTAAACTACCTTATCCCTTATTGATATATTCACATTGTATGAAGCAGCGTATTATATCATTTATGCTGAAGTACTTACAGAAGTGAGACAGCTTTCCCAAAGCCACAAGCTCAGGCAGAGACATAGAACTCAGTCTATCTTCAGTTTGATGTTCTAAGACTCAATGACAGCTTCTTCCTGTTGATACTGCAAGAAATTCTTGTTTGAATAGAAAAGTCAGTCAGAAAAGTCTGACCACTTTGTAACACATGCACCTTAGCTGGGCTGCCAGCTTATGTTTCAGCTTTTCATAGCTTGTTATTAATGAAAAAGCCAAACTTCACAAGTATGAGTAAATAAAAACCACCCTCTCTATATAAAATTCAGTACAAACAGTTAACAATAGACAAGATTCTTAATTCTTAAGAAAGGAAGCATTGAAATTTATTTTCATGCATCCTGAGGATTAAAACAGAAATCAAATCTAATGAAATATGTATGTTCACTCTAGCAAAATGATCCTTCTACTGCACAAAATGACTCAATGTAAGCACAAATAGGCTTGAATGTTTTTATCGCTTTTCAACAAGAAAATCAGAGGAATGTAGTGTTCTATTTTTATAGAAACATATTGCCTTGATCTTTGTTACTTTGGTGAACACTCAGTTACAAGTTTTAGGGTAACACCTGACTATGGATGAAATACTGCTCCTGCATTTTTCATTTACATACACACTCATATTTACACACACGCTCATATTTACATGTAAACTTACGTATTTACATATATAAAATATGCTTACAGATACAGTTGGATAGAGAGATTAGGTCAGAACCTTATTATGCAAAACTGAAAAGGAAGCATGAAGTCTGAAACAATCAAAATCCATCTCATACTCTTACAAAAGACAGTATGTTTGGCCTGAGCTTAACTAGAAATTAACATGTTAAACTGTGGAATATCTAATAGAAAAGCACTTTTGTTTTCTAATGTGTCAGCCTTATTTGCAAAGGGAAGGATCCAGTCTGTGACCTGGTTGCCAGGGAATTGCATGGAATTAAAAAACATTTTCTTAAGATGAGCTGCCCTGCGGTACAATGTGTCTGTGCACGGGTCAGTTGCTGAGGTGAGCAGCTCGAGGGAGGACGCCTTCAACACCGGAGCGGGGGGAAGCTCAGGGTGCAGGAGCCTCAACTCAGAGCGGCGGGAGCCACCGAGGGAGCCTGAGCTCCTGGCCAGCCCTTGCCCGGGACCCCGCAGCTCCGCTGACAGCAGGGACTCACGGGGGGGAGCCAGGAGGAACAACACCAGCCCCGACTGGGTGAAAACCTGCCCCAGGGAGCGCGAGCGGCCAGGAGCGCGGCGCGGCGGTTTGGGCGGGCAGGCGAGCGGCACGGTGAGCGCCCGCCGTGTGACCGGGGCCCGGCCTGGGAGCTCTGCTCTGGCTGCCCCGGCGGTGCCAGCGTAGGCACCCGGACAGAGCCGATGAGAGGGGAGGCTGCAGCGCACAGCTCGGAGTGCAGAGGGTGCCTGCACTGCTCTGGAGAGGCGAGGGGGCACAATGGGCAGGGCTGCACTCGGTGCTCCCTGGTGCAGGTCCTCCTGCAGCAGGGGCTGAGCTGCGGGACGCTGTCAACAGGCTGCGAGATGTCGGGGAAGCTGAGAGGAAGCGGGGCTGCTTGCTCCAGTCCCGAACTGTGCACGGGCCTCAAGCGTCCCCTGTACCTCATGGAGGAAAGAAGGAGGCCGTTAACCCGCGAAGCTGGGAAACAGCAACACCACCCCCCCCCCCCAAAAAAAAAAAAAAAACCCACCAAACAAAAAAAAACCCAAACAAACAAACAAAAAAACCCCACAAAAACCCAAAACAAAGAAAAAAAAAAAAACGGGGGGGGGGGGGGGGAAGGAAGAGGCCAATTAAAAGCAAGGGGCTTCCTCCAAAATCTGGTGTCCCCACCCAGAACCGCTTTGCCGTCCTGCGGGGGGCTGTGAGGAAACACCTCACACCATGAACAACCGGGGGACGCAGCGCTAAGGATCACTGCTGGTGCTGCCAGGAAAAAGCATCAGGTCACAGTAGTAGGGGACTCTACTTTGACAGGCACAGAGGCACCCATCTGTCGGTCTGACCCGTCTCGAGGGAGGTGTGCTGCCTACCAGGGGCATGGATCAGGGATGTTGCAGAGAGGCTGCCTGCTCTAGTAAGTCCCACTGTTACCCACTTCTAGTGATCCATGTGGGTGCTAGGGATATAGATAGCAGTAGCCTAGAGAAAATGACTACAGAGCCCTGGGAGAAGTGATTAGGGGCTCTGGAGCTCAGATTAGCTTTTTGTCAATTCTCCAGGATAAAGGGGAGGACCTTAAAAAGGCTAGGCAGACTTGCCAGATTAATAAATGGTTAGAACAGTGGTGCCATAGTCAGGGGTTTGGATATCTAGAACATGGGACTCAGTTTGGGAGGCCAGGTCTACTGGGGGCTGGTGGAGCTGGTGTGACAAGGGGAAGAGCAGTTTTGGTAGGAGGCTTGCCAGGCTGGTCAAGGATGCTTTAAACTAAATGTGTTGGGGGAGGGGGGTATCATTCCATCCCAACACTCCCAGTCAGTTGCCAGCACCTATAATAAATGCTCGGAGCAATGTAGAGATACTTCAGCTGCCTTAGCCAATGAGCTGGCTTCATTTGGAGCTCGGCTCAGATGCCTCCATACAAACACCTGTAGTATGGGGAACAAACAAGAGGAATAACAGATGTGTGCATGTCTACAAGGGTATGATATAATAGGAATCACAGAAACATGGTGATGTCGTGGTTTAAACTGATCCACACAGCTCGTCCACTCACACCTCCCCCACCCCCCCTGACCCTCCCCACTCCCAGAGGAATGGGGAGGAGAAACAAGAGAATGTAACTCCCACGGGTTGAGATAAGAACAGCCCAGTAACTAAGGTATAACACAAATCACTACTGCTACCACCAATGATAATACTGATAAGAGAAAATAACAAGAGAATACGATACCACCACCGAACGAGTTTGACCCCCCCGAAGAGAGACCGTGTCCTTCCGGGTAACTCCTAGTTACCTCCCTGGGCATGATGTGCTGTGGTTTGGAATACCTCTTTGGCTAGTTTGGGTCAGGTGTCCTGTCTCTGCTTCCTCCCAGCCTCCCCTCGTCCCTGGCGGAAAATGAGACTCACAAAGTCCTTGGCCAGAATAAACATTACTTAACAACAATTAAAAACAATTGGTGTTATCAGCTCTCTTCCCAGGCTGGAAGTCAAAACACAGAGCTTGCACCAGTTACTAAGAAGGAGCAAAATGGCTCCTGGTAAACCCAGGACAGGTGGGATGGCTCCTATGACTGGAGTGTTGGAATAGGTTACAGGCTCTTTAGAAAAGACAGGCCCGGCAGGCGGGGAGGGGGAGTTGCCCTTTATGTTAGGGATAGGCTGGAGAGTATGGAACTCTGTCTGGGGACAGGTGATCAGTTAACAGACAGCTTGTGGGTCAGGGTCAAAGGGAGAACAGCTATGGGGGACATTACTGTGAGGTCCTGATAAAGGCCACCTGATCAAGAGGAAACTGTGGATGAAGCACTCTATAGACAGATAGGAACAGCCTCACGCTCGCAGGCCCTTGTCCTCATGGGGGACTTCAACCACCCTGACATCTGCTGGAGGGATGGTAAGGCACAGCAGAAGCAATCCAGGAGGTTCCTCGATTGTGTGGAAGACAACTTCCTTCTGCAAGTAATAGAGGAGCCGACAGGGAGAGGTGCCATGCCTGACCTCATGCTCACCAACAGGGAAGGGTTTGTTGGAAATGTGACACCCCAGGGCAGCCTTGGTTGTAGCGATCATGAGATAATTGAGTTCGAGATCCTCAGGACAGTGAGAAGAGCGTACAGCAAGCTCACTGCCCTGGCCTTCAAGATAGCAGATTTTGGCCTGTTCAGGAACCTGCTTAGTAAGGTTCCATGGGATATAGCCCTGGAGGGCAGGGGGGCCCAAGACTGTTGGTTGATATTCAAGGATCACCTGCTGCAAGCTCAGGAGTGTTGTGTCCTGAATAGAAGGAAACATGGCATGAGGGCCAGGAGACCTCCATTGATGGGTAAGGAGTTGCTGAGGAAACTTAGAGGGGAAAAAAACAGGCTTATAAAAGGTGGAAGAAAGGATAGGCGGCCTGGGAAGAATACAGGGATGTTGTTGGGGAAGCTGGGACGATGTCAGGAAAGCTAAGGCCCAGTTAGAATTAAAATTGGCTAGGGATGTGAAAGATTAACAGGAAGGGATTCTATGGGTACATTGCAAATAAAAGACAGACTATGGACAACGCGGTCCCTCTCTGGAAGCTATCAGGAGAACTGACTACTGGATTTGGAAAAGCCTGAGGTTCTTAATGACTTCTTTGCCTCGGTCTTCACTGGCAAATGCTCTGACCACACCACCCAAATCTTGGAAGGCAAATGCAGGGACTGTGAGAATGAAGACCTTAGGCCCACTGTAGGAGAGGATCTGGTTTGAGACCATCTTAAGAACCTGAACATGTACAAGTCCATGGGGCCTGATGAAATCCATCCGTGGGTCCTGAAGGAGCTGGCGAATGAAATTGCTAAGCCACTGGCCATCATATTTGAAAAATCATGTCAGTCAGGTGAAGTTCCCGATGACTGGAAAAAGGGTAATATAACCCCCATTTTCAAGAAGGGGAAAATTGATGACCCAGGGAACTACAGACCATTCAGTCTCACCTCTGTGCCTGGCAAAATCTTGGAGCAGATTCTCCTGGAAAGCATGCTAAGGCACATGAAAAACAACAAGGTGCTTGGTGACAGCCAGCATGGCTTCACTAAGGGGAAATCCTGCCTGACCAATTTGGTGGCCTTCTATGATGGGGCTACGGAACTGATGGACAGGGGTAAAGCAGTTGACATCATCTACCTGGACTTGTGCAAAGCGTTCAACGCTGTCCCACATGACATCCTTCTCTCTAAACTGCAGAGACATCAATTCGATAGGTGGACCATGCAGGGGATAAGGAACTGGCTGGATGGCCGCACACAAAGAGTTGTGATCAATGGCTCAGTGTCTGGCTGGAGACCAGTAACGAGTGGTGTCCCTCAGGGATTGGTGTTGGGACCGGTCTTGTTTAACATCTTCATCACTGACATGGACAGTGGGATTGAGTGCGCCCTCAGCAAGTTTGCCGATGACACCAAGCTGTGTGGTTCAGTTGACAAGCTGGAGGGAAGGAATGCCATCCAGAGGGATCTCTACATTCTTGTAAGGTGGGCTGATGTCAACCTTATGAAGTTTAACCATGCCAAGTGCAAGGTCCTACACCTGGGTCGGAGCAATCCCAGGCACAGAGAAGAGATTCAGAGCAGCCCTGCGGAGAAGGACTTGGGGGTGTTGGTCGATGTGAAACTGAACATGAGCTGGCAGCGTGCACTTGCAGCCCAGACAACTGTATCCTGGGCTGCATCAAAAGGAGCGTGACCAGCAGTCGAAGGGGGTGACCCTGCCCCTCTGCTCTGCTCTTGTGAGACTTCATTTGGAGTATTGTGTACAGTTCCAGTGTCCTCAACAGAAAAAGGACATGGAACTGTTGGAACAAGTCACTTGTTGGAACAAGGCACTTGGCTGGGTTGCCCAAGGAACTTGTGAATGCTCCATCCCTGGCGGTGTTCAAGGCCGGGTTGGACAGAGTCTTGGGTGACATGGTTTAGTGTGAGGTGTCCCTGCCCATGGCAGGGGGGTTGGAACTTGATGATCTTAAGGTCCTTTCTAATCCTAACTATTCTATGATTCTATGAAACAGAGCCAGTGACATGGCTGTCTTTGAGACTGATCATAAAGAGATTTTAGAGTGTTCTAGAGAGACCAAGTAAGTGCGACTGTAACCTAAATTTATAAAATTAAGTTCCTTTATGACCATGTTCTTTATACTGTTGAATAACTACAAATCAGAGGAAACAGAAAGTCTGTTTAGCTTCATCCCAGGACTGGGATGTGAAACTGCTCACTCTCATGACTGAAATTAAAGAATGGTTATTGATCCACTGAGGGAAAATATACACTTCTTTGCTAGTGACAAGCAATGTTAGTGCTTGGAAGCTTTACTGTTTTGTGAGGTGTTTTTCTTTGTTTTTAACTTCCTTTACTTTTACCACACAAATTCTTATACATTCCAATGTCCTCTCTAAAATATTTTCTCTCTTTTCCATTTATAAACTGAAAAGAAGTTTCCTCTCAAAACATGTTAGTATATTTTTCAACTGTAGTTTTCTGAGATAAAACCATCAATGTTAGATTTTGCTTTAGGCATGTACCAACCTCTTGATACAAGACTAGAATCTTCAGAATAGCAATATTTGTTAAGTCATACTTACAAAATAGATCAGATATACTTACAGCATATACAGATAAAGGATTAATTTATCCATCATTATTTTCCTTAATTCTGTATCATGTGGATTATTCTAAAAATAGTAGGTATGAAGCTAAGCAGGGTTTCCCCTAGTCATCATCTTCAAGTGGAACTATTAATCACACTGAAAAGAAATGTCAACCAGTGTTCCATCGGAAAGTGATAAATGAATCCCCAAACTAGACAAAATGGATTCTAAAGCTGTAATCAAAGCAAGAGGATTAATTCTCCCACCAACATGACTTTCTTCGTTCTGTCTAACCTGATCTTCATTGTTATCTAGGAAAAGAGAAAACAAGTGAAAGCATACATGCATGCATGTATGATCCCATGGCTAGAGGAAAGCTTTTAACAATTAAGCCTTTTGGAAAGAAAAGAAAGCAAAACCTAACCTCATAGCACCCCACCCTCTCCAGTATTTTCTGTTGTTTTTCTGATGTTAAACAGATTTGTTCCTTTAATTACTTGGTGATGAAATACCACTACATGATGCACAGTCCCAGAACTGCTCAACCGTTCACTGCTTTCATCACGTATATTTCAAATAAATGAATTCTTCAGAAAGGTGAAATGAATGCCAGGTAGTACAGCTTACCTCATTCTCCTGGGACAGATACATGAAGATCCATGTCCTTTGTAAATAGATGGCTGAAACAGTTTCAGTGATCTTTTCAGGACCATACCTCAGATATTTCAATTAAAGTTTTTCATAGGCAAAGCGATGCTGGTTATGACATAACTAGGAATTAATGCCTGCTGTAGATATGACAGGATCACAAGTCACTTGCTCACTAAAAATTCTGAAGTAGGGCAGACTGACTTCAGCCATGTTTGCTCTGACTGTAACTGAAATGAAGGAAATGTGGCCCACGTTTGCCTGAAACAAATTCTTATTATATTTGATAGGTATGATTTGATGATGATGGATTTTAGGATCACATGTGAAAAGACACATCTCTTTTCTGATTATTTCTGTGGCCAGGATTTCACTTCTTTAGACACTTAACATGGGTAATCTTTTCTTTGATAGTGGTACAACATTGCTGGCATCATTTGGTCAGCTCATGAGTTTCTTTTCTTTTTAAAATTGTTACAGTGTCTCTAGGCAGAGAAACCTACCATTCGAGTAGGTGAGCATATACAAGAAGACATCAAGGTGAACTATTATTCACACCAGCAAGGAGCAAGCTATATAGCATGAGACCCTTGAAGGATAGGTGAAATCTTAATACTGGAGCAGAGAGCACCACTGAAGAAAAGGATCTTTCTATTTTCTTTTAAAACTGATTCAAAAGCAAGGAAAATCACATACAAGTAAACTAGCTTCAATCTAATAGCGGTTGTAATGTGCTGCTTTATGTAGTAAGAGGAGGGTGGGAGTTTACAAGTTATAAGCAAGAGGAAAGCATCAAAGTATTGCATCAGGCAACTAACTGTTCCTAAGGCAACAGGTCTTGAAAGCCTTGCATCTCAACGAGATGAGGCATATATATTCCTACATTAGACTAATAATGATATACACACAAAGAAGCAAAAACATTCTTTCTCCTTCTCCTCCCTTACTTTCTGGTTTCTTTTCACAGAGCATGTGACCCATTGAGAAACTGCATGAACCTTAGGAGTCACAGAGCTTACCCTATCCAAATGCTCCACTTTGCTGGAGTGACCAAAAGCTACCTGTAGTGGACAACATTGGGTTTTACCACTTGAAGTGTATTTATCCTGTTGAGATTAGCACAAATACAGAAGACAGAACTGACTTCCCATGACTAGTACCCAAGCTATAAAATTTTAACGCGGTTGCACATGCAAAAGTCTTTGCTTGAACCCTAAAAGCCATGACCAACTCTATCCCCAATTTTCTAATTCTGCATTTCTGTCAGCACTTCAGTGCTCAAAAGTGGACTAGTTGTGATAGCAGTTAGATAAAAAAACAACCAATCAAATGTCTTTTATTGTTTAAGTATGCAGATTTGAAATGGTATTACTGAAAGGTAAGTATACATGGACCTCCACTATTCTGTTTTTACAGTTCTCTTATGAGTTATACTGTACCTAGACTATAATTACACAGATAGATTTTTTCCCCATAGTAACTTAATTCCGAACTTGATTTAAAACCTAACCTGCAATAAAAATACATGAAACAGAACAGATTGTGAAAATACTTGAGAATGACAGTTTACAAAGAAACTAATTTATAGTGTGCAATTACTGATCAAGTAGAACAAGAGTTTGAAAACCAGACTGTATTACAAAGCATTTCTTCAAACATCCATTTTGGATTATTGCTGGAAGGTACTAATTGGTCTATTCTAGACTAATTTACAAACATTCATAAAATAGTTAAAAAATGCATGCTTTAGAAGCCTGGTACATTTCATGCCTCTGGACTGAAAACAATATGAAGATGGAAGCAAGTCTTGGGCATTTCAAATGGGAATTAGTAGTGCTTAGAGTTTTTTTCCTTTTGTACGAATAGGCTCCTCGATTTTTTTCTCATTCCTTTCAGGTGAGTTTTTATCTTCGGGTTTAGTCCATGGAGGGCTGTGCGACTTCTGTTGAAGGTGAAAACAGCATCAGTGTAAATACTGCACACACACTATGCACATATGTAAGCAAAGAAAGAAGTGTGTTAAAAATCAATGACAATAGTGCAGAGAGCTACATTTCTGTTCAACTGATGTACCAGCCTTAAAGTACTGTGGCTGAATGTGATATTTGTCAACTGCATCTAGAAAAGGATTCTGAGCTCTACAAATGGAAACATATTTAACAATCTTTGACAGTGCAAAACCACACAAGTCTGATGCTGCTTTATAATCACTGTGATTTCATAAAATCACGGACTGGTCTGGGTTGGAAAGCATCTTAAGGATCACCTAGTTCCATCCCTCCTGCTTTGGGCGGGGGCAGGTTCCACTAGACCAGGTTGCTCAAAGCCCTGCCCAACCTGGCCGTGAATTGTATCTTCTTCTCTTGGTCTGTCAAATCGAAGAACTCAGGTGTACAACTTGCGAACTGCTTCCTCCAATGCTAACATGGCTGCATACAGTTTCACATAATTGCAGATATACGTTTATTTTAGAAACCTCTCCCTTCTCTGTTCCCAGGGCTATGGACATCACATTATCAAATTAAGCCATTTGACCAGTAGGATAGTTCAGTTCTTCAAGTATTAAATGGTTTTGTAATTGTTACCAACCAGAACCCATCTTGAACTGATGAACTGCAGTCCCATACAGTCAAAGTCTGAATTGAGAAAGTAGTTCTGTCTCAAAACCAGTAGCGTAGAATGTGTAAATATACTTCAAGTACCTGCATGCTTTACAAGACCTTCTAATAAAACCCCTAGAATTACTCAGAAACAGAATACCTGAAAGCTTTTCTCTAGTTCTGCTGTCTTCAAACGAGATGTTGAATTACTGTGATTGCCCAAACATGTCTTGCCAACCTGTCAATACAAATATCAGAGTTAACTCCTTCATATTTTTTTCCTAAAATATCCATGGTTTTAAAAAAAAAAAACCCAAACCCCAAAACAAAACCCCACAACCCCCTTCCCCCCAAAACCACCAAAAACCCCCAACTACCCAATGTTAGCCTAGTTAATGAAATGAAGCTAAACAAAGTTTTCATAGCTAAGTGAATCCCATACTCCCATCATCACTAATGTGTCTGATAATAGTCTAATGTGGCTGCAAGTTAACAACTTAACACTTACATCACTTTTTTCCTCATGTTTAAATCTCATCACAAATAAAGTTTATCCCTACAGTGGTCCCATGGTACAGATAAGTAATTATAATTGGCTGTTACGGGTGAGGAAATGGTAACAAACAGCTGAAAACCAGCATTACAGTTAGGACTTCTCCATTACAATTCTCTTGTCTAAAAGGCTGGATCTCTTAGGTATAATAATTCCCTAAATGGGGAAGTTACATGACTCTCAAGGTGAAAATAAATGAGGGGTTTTTTAAAGTTTCAAGTCATCAAGACTTTTTCAAAAATAACAGTAATTTTGTTTATTTTAAACATAACTCTTCCTCTGAGATGTTTCCTATTTAGCATGAGCCCTTCAAAATTTGTGAATCTTAAGTATAGCCTAGGCAGAGCAGATTTACTCATCAGACATAATCCAACATATTAATGAAAAAGGCTGAAAAAAAATCATTAGTATATGGACATGAGCTTTGCTCATAGGAATATGAATGCAAACATACCTTCAACAAGAAGCTTCCAATAATATCCACTAAAATGTTTGTTGGCATTTATGATTTACTTATTTTTTTTTAAATTATGGTTGATAACATTGGTTTGGGATAGAAGAAACTATTTGTGTCTAGGAGGCCAAAGGACAAAGAGAGAAAAAAAATCTCTTAACTGGTATGTTTTGAGGCTTTTTTTTTTTTTTGACAGATTTTCTTAAAAAAAAAAAACAACAAACCAAACAAAAAACAAACCAACAAAAACACGAAACCAACCCAGAAAGTAAATTTGAATTCATCCTGTAACAGCTTAAATCACAATGCTAAAAAATACTTCACTCAGCAGAAAACGTTGAAAATAAACAACCTCACACGCAAATTGAATAGCAAGAAATTTCATAAATATCCTTTGAGTAGAATTGACATTAGGTTGGAGTTAATTAAAAAGAGATTGACAAGGGGGAAGAAAATTCATTAAGTTTTTGCACTTGAGAAATTCTGAAAGTCCCTTGCCTGTAACAAAGTTTATCTATGAACAGGTGTGAATACCAAAATGAAGCCTGTTATTAAGAAAACTACTTGAAGAGGAGACAGCTGCCTCCCTCCTGAAAGCTTCTAGAGAGACACTGGTACTGCCAAGGATTTTACAGCACTTCAGGCAGGGTTTAGTAATGTTTAAGCTATTGAAGTGAGCCTCTGAGATGGTGCAATTGAAGTGATTGATGGTGAGGACTCTCAAAATTTTCCCATGATACATAATTGCTAATAAAAGTTGATTAATATTACATTATGGGGACTAATCCAGGTAGTATTGATAAAAAGATAATTATTGATAATTTATTGATAAAGACGACCTTCAACTTTTATGAAAAAAAAATCAAATAACAACAAGGGGTTTATATTAAGAGTAGACATTTAAAATAAAATTTTCCTACTTCAAAAGCTTGAAAGGGTGGTTCTGGCAGTACCTGTATTTAAAATGTTAACCAATCAGCTAGATTAAAGAAAATGTTTTCCACTTAGTTATGTTGAGAAAAATTTGAGGGTTTGAAAGACATCCAGGTGAGCAGCTTGAGGACAAAAAATGTTACAGGTCTACAAAAGAAGAGCTTTTCAGTTTGTGTAATGAAGAGGACAGAAATAATGAAATATAAGATCATTTAAAAATCCATAATCTAGTGGCACATACTAAAAAAAACCAAATCAGCTAACCTATTTCACCAAGACAATACAGAGAAAATAGGAATCCAAAAATATTAATAAAAACATATGTTAACTATTTAAGACATATGCAAAGAAGTTTAAGAAAAAAAAAAGGTTGCCTTGGAGAAAATAAAAGCTAATGATAAAAGCAATGCTTTGTAGGTGACAAAGCTTCCACGCTCTTTTCATAGACCAGATAACAAAGGCTGTCGTGGTAGGAAAACAGCAGTGAAGATTTATGTCTGTAGTATTTCTGCTCTCGTGAGACCTCACCTGGAGTATTGTGTACAGTTCTGGTGTCCTCAGCGTAAAAAGGACATGGAACTGTTGGAACAAGTCCAGAGGAGGGCCACGAGAATGATCAGGGGACTGGAGCACCTCCTGTATGAAGACAGGCTGAGAAAGTTGGGGCTGTTCAGCCTGGAGAAGAGAAGGCTGCGTGGAGACCTCATAGCAGCCTTCCAGTACCTGAAGGGGGCCTATAAGGATGCTGGGGAGGTACTCTTCATTAGGGACTGTAGGGACAGGACAAAGGGTAATGGATTAAAACTTAAACAGGGGAAGTTTAGATTGGATGTAGGGAAGAAGTTCTTTACTGTGAGGGTGGTGAGGCACTGGAATGACTTGCCCAAGGAAGTTGTGAATGCTCCATCCCTGGCGGTGTTCAAGGCCAGGTTGGTCAGAGCCTCGGGTGACATGGTTTAGTGTGAGGTGTCCCTAACCATGGCAGGGGGTTGGAACTAGATGATCTTAAGGTCCTTTCCAACCCTAACTATTCTGTGATTCTATATACATATTGGTGCAGGTCTCTATATATAAACACCTAAATGTTCAAACACCACCACCCGCCCTTTTCCCTCAGCTAAAGAACACAGACCAGTGGGGAGATACAATACCAATGCACTAGAATACCTTTCACAGCCATGAATGACAGACAAAACCCTCCAATATATTAAACTTGTTTTGTCTGCCCTCTGCGAGTCAGGTTCAATCCTGTGAGAGGTACACTAATTACAAAAATACAGAATGATAGCTTGAAATGGTGGAAACCAGCAGAAAGGAAGATAATGGCTTTTTGAAAATTAAGGGGTTGAAATGTTGTTGAAATGCACAGCTTTTCTGTTTTATGGAATGGTTTGGGTTGGAAAGGACCATAAAATTATCTAGTTCCAACCTCCAAAGTTTTGGATGTGTTTTATGAAGATGAGATTTTTAGAAGTGCCTAGTGGAAGAGATACTGGGATTTTGCCAAGCTTTGAATTGAGACTTCAGCATATCAGGGATGTGAAGGTGAACTCCTACCTGTGTGTTTGTCCCACAGGTGCAGGCATTCCTGCTGCCCTGTTTGGGGAATAGGAGGGTGAGGAAGGGGAGAGGAACGGGACGATGCCAACAGCAAAAGCTGCTACGCAGGACATACTTCCAGCTCATTCACAAACCCTCTAATTCTATGGAATACAGCATAGCACACCCTTAACCCCTGTCACCCTCCTTATACGGTCTAGGAGAAGGAAGCACAGTACAAAAGTACCCCCTCAACATACCCTTGTACAGAAATACAGACACCTGGGCAAAATGCATTTCCCCATTTCTCTCAGAGAAGATAAATCACTTTTCTCCTAAAGAATGAACATTTTTTTTAAAGACTATTACTAGTAAAGCTAATAAAATGCTTTATTAGGCACTTCTAAAGACTAGAAGAAAAACTAGAAGCATCCAAGCAGAAACTATGTTCAACAGATAATAATAAAAAAGGCAGTAAGTCACTGAAAAAGACATCTCAAGTCAGTCCTGTTATTTTAATGCAACTCCACTGAATCCTCTAGTAGCATCACAACAAAGCAGGTTGCAATTTAAAATCATGTCAGCAATGCTTCAAGCATGCTCTGGTTTTCATACCAAGTGTAACACATTTCACATGGGCTGTTTCTCCTGCTGTTGTGTAGAAAGCCGTATGGTGAAGAGTGGGAACGTCACACAGAGGATGAAGAGTTTTGTCTGCACAAAAACCTCTTGGTCACAGGTTAAGTTTTAAACCTGTGCTGGCTTCATGGGAGGACAGGGAACAGGCACTACTGCACTGTCACCATCTAAAGCTCGAGGTAACTCTTCAGGCAGAGCAATCTCATATCTCAACCTCAGTGTAATGATTTAAAGTTTGGAATAAATATGAAATATTTTTTTTGCCTGTCCCCCTTCATCCAGGTTCTTAAGCTAGATACCAAAAACAAAATAAGAAAAAAAAAAAAAAGAATCTAATACCTAGGGGAAATGAAGGCGCAATGATTGATCCTTGTCCCTTAGCTAATGTCTTTACAAGGATCCATATGGGCAGGATGCAGATGTAGGGTCAACATAGTAATACAACTAAATATTGGCTATTTTTCTATTTGTGCCTGAAGTGACAGGTGGATAAAGAATGCAGAACAAAAGACAGAGGATGTGGTAGAGGTTGGCAAGACTAAGCACCTGGGAAGCTCTTAAGTAAGGAGAAGATAATTTAACATACATGCTTTAATCTTGTAGAAAAGCACTAGATGACTAAAATCTTGCAGCATTTTTAAAACTGCAGATTATTGTTAGCATGGTGAAAAGCTGTCTTATAATCAATTTTTCATAAAAGATTATAAAACAAAAAAAAATAGTGTACTGTTTTGGATTACAAAACCAACAGCAAAAAGGCTAATAGTATTCTCAAATTTTAACTTCATTACAGAAGTCTATTTCCTGCCACTGGCATTTGCATCAAAACAGGCAATCCTTAACTGTTTCGTGCTTTCTTCTGCCTGTCTTTAAAGAGCCTGAGGTTGTCGGCTTCAAAGGGTGCAGGGCTTTCAGACTAACTCCTAGTCTCATTCAGAAGCACAATCCCTGATGTTTCAGAGATGAGAGAACCATAAAATGCTTTGGGTTGGAGGGGACCTTCAAAGCTCATCTAGTCCAACCCCCTGCAATGAGTAGGGACATACTCAACTAGATCAGGTTGCCAGAAACACATCCAGCCTGGCCCTGAATGTCTCCAGGATGGCAATTCAATTAGTATTTTCTGTATTCACTGGCCACAAACAATGCTTCCCTCCCCAGGGTGGAAGGAGCATTTGCACCGTTTCATTGTCTTCCTCACCCAGCTAAACTCAACATTTATCAAAACTTGAACTGCAACAGTCACATTCATAAGTTAATCAGATGAAGAGGAATTTTGCTATAGATATTTTCTTCTGTTCCTAAAGACTTGTCAATAAAGTACATTCCCCTTAGCTTCAATAGTATGTGCCTACACAAGCAATCCCCTTTTTCTATGTTCAGGAAGCAAACCTTTCATGCTTATAATCACAGTCAATACCTAATCCATGTACACAGTTAAATAAATAATGAGTAGTCCTTGAAGTAGTTCTATGAGACAGAGCAATGAAAAAAGAAAGATAGATTTCTCTGAAGCTTATCTCTTCTCCTGCTTTTTCCTAATATTTCCTTATTTGAAGAAAATTTATAATAATTTAATGTGCTGTACCCTAACTGTTAGTGACAGATCTCAGAATTTAGCTTGGCCAACATTTACAATTTTTATGACTAAGCACAACAGAAGTCTTATTCTGATTTTCTTCTACATAGAAGAGAAACAGATGAAATTTGGTAAAGCTGAATGCTTATTACTTGCTCTACATAAACTTTAAGAAACACATTAATGATCTACTTGTGTTTGTAAAACAAAATTTTCATGCAACAAGTGCGTTTTGCCTTAAGCAATACATTTTGTACATGCAAGACGAAAAAATGTTGACAACAGTGAGAAATTTAACAAGATAGGCCAATTGAGGTGAGGCATATCTTGAAATCTTGTCCTACTTTTAATTAGTTATGTGAGCTGTTTGATTAAGGAAGTATCTGTGTGAAATTCTGGTTATAACAAACACTGCTTAATCAGTAAAGGAAGCAAAGTATCAGAAGTTAGGGTATACAGTTCACATACTGAATTATACAGCAGAGCTGGAGCAGTTCACAGCTGGATGTGTAAATTACAAAGGTGGATCAGCCAAGTGTGCATCTTCATTTAAAAAGAATTATCAAAAAGCCAGTTAAAATACAGCCTGTCTCTTGGGTAGTAAACTATGCAATTTGACCTGCAAACTGCTCAACAATGTAACTAGAAGGGTATTCCACTGCATCAACACGGCAAGTAAAACTGGCTTTACTGCTCAAATAACCATCCAACATATCACAAAAAGACAGAAAATGAAGAACTTTAAATAACCATATGTGGTTATTTAAATAAATAGTGAATAAGGGGTAATAATAATAAGTGGCATTATATCCAGCTTTTATAGTTAGAAAATAATTCTGCTGCTGCAAATGGGTATCTTACAGATTTAGTAGACCAAACACTGCAGCTTCAGCATTCCTTCACATCACTACAGATTCCCTTGTGGCTTCAGTGGGCACTAAAGCAGATATGCAGGATGTTTGTAGAGTACAATGGAGGAGAAAGTACTGAACTGGTTGAGAAGACACTATACCAGGTAAGGGAGGAAAGGACGGTAACATTAGGTCAAGTGACAAACTAGATAGCTTAGTTCTCATTAGCTAAATTAGGTTCACGGTTTATTCAAAGATATGCTTTATCAGATTTGCTCATGAATTTATTACAGATCTGTATGTCAATCCCCTTAACCCTCACTGTATGTAACAAGATGTGAAGTGCATATAGCTGTTTCCATAAGACACCTCTGCAGTTTTCTGTATTCTCCTGTTTTAGAGCACAGTGTACTGAGTGGATGGTTAGACTAAGATGATGTAACTCTTATGACCTTCTAGTCCTCATTTAGGGAATAGAACTACTGCATTCATTTGAAGAATTTTATCAGGTTGAAATTCTGTTATAACAATGACTTTTTTTCTGTCATTACTCCCTTGGGAAAACAATGGGAGAACACAATGTGATCAAAGCTCTGTGATTTTCTGGAGAAAAATGAAGCAAAATGCTGTGGGTGCTTAGAACATGTTCAAGTTTTGCTCCAGTACTCAGCATCCTTTGTCACTGAGTGATTAATGAGCATGCAGTATTTGTTTACTGCAGGAAATTAAGGTGGTAAATAAAAGCATAAGCACTTTTATTTAACAGAGAAGAGCCTACAAGGACAAAGAGCAAGAAATCTAAGATGAGAACTGAGAATAAATAATCACTTTATAAATTGTTTGATGTTTTAGCACTACTGCATAGGTGGATTTAAATTACGTGTTACACACAAAAATTAATTGATATGAAGAAGGGCCACCACATTCTCCTGTAAAAGGAAAAAAGGTCCCAAAGCTTCCAGAAAGAAGGAAAAGGGAAATGATACCAGGAAAAGAGCTCTGCAGAATTCTGGTTCTGCACAGAGACTCTCAGCTGGTCATAGGGAAAAAACATCTTCAGACAAGACTAAGGAAAAAAGTAGTATTGACAAGATTCCTCTAACAGAATAATAATAATCTAAATAGAGACCCCATGTCAAATTTCATGACAGGTAAGGTGTCATCGGTATTTAATGTCAAAACCTACTAATATAATTTGGCCTGCCTGTATCCCGTTTGTAAAAAAATCTTCATTTGCACGCATTCCTATGTAATCTACATTAATTATTATGAACATGCATAAAATCACAAAGAAAAAATTGTAGTAGGATTAGGGTTTGAGAGAGAGATCACAGATGCTTAACCATATAGACTGAAAAAATACCAGCTGAGACCAGCAACTAGCTACTATTTTCCTTTCTTTTTGCCTTAAGAAGTGACACGCTGCATGTTCTTCTCTAGTCAGTCTTTACTACACTAATTCTTCCAAAATATAAATCACATTTCGTTAATCAGAGGATCTTTGCAAAGTTCTGAGAAAGTGTTGCTGAAACACTACATTTCTAAGCAACACTGAATTAAGCATATTCATGTTTTTTTTATCTTGGCCTCAACCTTCACTTATTTTTCTTAAAGAAGTGGCACATGAGAGACTGTCATATGTTCTCAGCCATCTAGCTTATACCTCATTCATTGAGAGTTTAGCAGCTGTAAAAACTTTAGATAAGAACAAACACACAAAATCAAGTAATGATAAAAATATGACAAAAAACCCTACTGCATTCCCAAGTCTGGAATTTTCTCAAAGCAAGAGTGTTCACAGCCTTGTATTACAGAAGTACTATTTTCCTTCAGGAAAATAAATCACTTTTGGTTATTTCAGGATTTAAGGTGTTATCTCTAAAGTCATCAAGACTTTTCAAGAAAGAAGCACTTTTAGTTCATTTCTCTAAATAATTTCAATTATTCCTTGCCTCTAAAAGAATATATAGCTGTTAAGATATAAAAAAATTAATAATAAAAGGTAGAAGGAGGTTGCCAGTCCAGTGTCACCATCTGCACTATTTTTATGGCCCATGCAGGCCATGTTCAGATGGCCAGTGTGTGTAAGAGAAAAAATAAAAAGCTTCTGTTTAACGACCAGGAAAATTACTTTACTCATCACTGTGAGCAACCCACAGGCCAAAAAGTAGTCAAGGTAGGTCCATAGACTTGTAAAATAGTTGAAACAGTTGTGAAAAACATATTTTGATGCCTTAGTTCTCTTAAAAAATTTTACTGCCTCTCTTCAGTCAATCCCTGGATTTACAGAAGAACTTTCCCTTTTCCATTATTGAAGTTTGTGTGGTATTTAAAGCAAAATCGGGGGATTCTGACAAACTGTGATGTTTTATTCTCCCATGACAGACTCCAAATGAACTGTTGTCAAAGTTTCAAGTGTGGAATCCTGTGAACATGGATGGATTTCTTATAAAACTTCACAGGTCAGCTTGGGGATGGTAGCACAGAAATGGAGAAAATTCTCTAGAGAAAAGAATTATTTAATAACCCTCTGGCAATACAATCCAGCCCTTGGAGCACAGCCACAATTTGAAAATAAGCATTTCTCTAAAATCATGATGTATATTGTGTATTACCTGAGCTATACTCATAGATCTACTCTTTAACTTGTAGGACAGGGCTGTTGCAGGTTGTCATGTGTGCCAGAGGCCATGCTGCTACACTGTGCAGCTTGCTGCTCTCCAAAACAGTTCCTGGCTAAATACTGCTTTGCAGCTCTCTGCACTAAGAATTAACTCCTGGAATTCTCTTTGGACCATACCAATCAATTGTAAAAAATAGTGAATATATATATATATTACACTGGAGAGTCTGTTTCTGACTGGGATAAATACCACACTATTTATGGCTTCCTTGCTTGGAGGTGTGATTGTCTTACCAACCTTTTTTGTGACTTGGCTCTCAAAGCCATTCCTCCAACAGATATTGCAAGCAGAGCAGTGAAATCGTTGGGCATTAGTGTGAATCCTAGATTGATTTCTTAACAAATGTGAACACAATGGAACTATAAATGTTACACAATACCCTTTTTTTCAGTTGGAAAATGAAATTTGTTTAAAAGCAAGATAAGACTGATAGTACTACTGCCTTCTTAATTTTCCAATGAGGAGCATTATCTAGTAAGGCACAGTGAATTTGAATATCCCTTTGGTAAGCTTTCTCTAATTTTACTACTTTTTCCTCCATACAGGAGGTTTCATTAAATACAGACTTAACAAACCTTAAAAGATTTAAAACTTAAAATTCAAGTCCCCTGGAATATAGAATTGATCTTAAAATATGATAATTGAGAGATTAAATGATATAAAACTTAATCCTATTATTCAAATTTAGCCTAGCATCCTTTTCTTTGAATTATAGTGTCACTTAGATGAAGGCGGAGAACAGGCTTAGATTTTAATTTAACTTGAATTATGAAAAACAGTTTGACTCCTCATGACTTTTAACTCTAGTTGGAGTAATTTATTGCTTTCTCTGACAAATTTTTCATACCAAGAAGCATTCCATAATGATTAACTGGCTAAAAATACTAGTTGCTAGAATCACAAAAAGCCACCACTACTCCCTGATCAAAATTCCTAAATCCTTGATTTTATGGAAAAGTGCATCTTTTAAGTATCCTTCATTGCATTATTTGACAAAGAAATTAAACAACTTTCCTTTTTTCTCTCTGCTTTAACATATCCACTTCTGTAAAAAATAGCAGCTTGAACCTCCTTCCACAAATACTCAGCCAAAATCAATTCAGCCTCTACCTAAATTAAACTTCTATAAGTTTCCCAGATGGCAACCAACATCTAGTCATAATTTAAATGGAGTCCACTCCAACTTCACAATATTACATCTTATTCTTTCTTCTCCTCCTTCCATTTTTATTAATACAAAATGAAGTTTCCCTCATCTTTAGACACTGAGAAAGTTGGAACATAACACACTCTTCTCCTGGATACTCAATTTCTCCTTGTCTCTGCCTCCCTCTAGAGGATGTGGCAGAGGGGCACATTATTATAACTGAATAAATTTCTGACATATTTGTAATAAATGGACAACATATACAAATTTTTACATTTTGTTGGATACTGAATTATCTAAGATTTTCATTCCAAACTTTTCCTCACATTGCTATGATTGCTACCAGCAAGCTCCCCAGCTACCTCCAGAGGAGTGTTATATTTGGTGGTAGGCAATGTGTTTAGTAGTTCCTGCTGTATTCTATATTTCACCTGCAAATTAGTCAAGGTAGCACTATACTTTTTGGACTACTGAGCAGATAATACACTCAACAAATCTTGTGTGACTCATTCTTTCTGGGTTTTGTTGTGGTTTTCTTTTCATGTTCTACCTGTACAGTTATAATTTCAGGCATAATACACGCATTTGGTATTTCTCTTGACAGCTCCCACCATGCTGTTTCAATTACAGTTTTGCCTTAGTAAAAGCAGCAGATTCAGCTTTCTGTCAGATGTGTCATAAGCACAGTTGCAGCTTTCCTAGACTGGCAGTGGACAAGATTACATATTGTCAGTTATTACACTGTCACCTCTTACATCTCCCTGAAGGCTTTGTTTTACCAAATGATGCATCTGTGACAGCTGTGCCTGATTATTAGTGGAAAGAATATGTAAACAAGGTTCTGGATCTCACTGTAATATGACAACTCTTCAGGAACAGGCCAATTCTTGAAACAGTTGAACATCAAATCACATCTTTTCCACTGCTGCCCTTCCTGCAATAGCTCTACAAGTTCCATTAAGCAATCTTGAAACGAAACCCAGAGAGTATACCTGCACAGACTGACAGCAAAAAGCATTTGCTCCTTAGCACTTTAGTGCAGAATATGACTGGCTTATAAAATCTGTGTACCAGCTTGAGTAGGAAAAGTAAGTCATATTGCTAATCATCTGAGGCATTAACGTTTTCATACAATTTAGATTAGACTCTGATTTCTAGGTGAGAGAAACTTACATCTTGAGAATCGCAGTCCTGGAAGCTCTGATTTTCCTCCTTTTTCAATGCCACATGAAAGTTCTCTTTCTCTGCTGAGGCATTTCGCTGGACATGGGAAATAAAATGCGAAAAGAAAAGAGGTCATATAAATTACATTGCAAGAAAGTCACATTTGAAAAGTGAGAATAATGATAAAAAACTAAGAAGTCAGGTATTGTAAATTGTTAAATACTCTATACACTGCATTTTCAGCAAATTTTATGAAGGGAATAAATGCCTGTGCATAATGCTTCCTGTTTCAGGATTTGATTCCTGCTCAAGATTGCTCAAGATTAGTAAATTATACACACAGCATATATACCTGATTTCTCAGCATGCTGCACTCATTTCTACACAACAAAGGGAAGCTTGGGATATTTAGGTGAGGCTGTCTTCAAGAAAGCACTTTCCCAGTGTCACCTTTTCAAGTGTACACAGCATTGCCTATCGCTAGGAAAGTAGAAAACAGGAAAAATTCTAATTCTCATTGTCTTTTATCCTGAAAATATTCAAGTGTAATACTGTATCCTAGTAACCTTCCTCTTTTTTCTCTTCCAAACCAAACCCCAAGATTTTTTGAGGTGTTTCAATTTTCATATGATTGCCTTACCAGTAGGACCAGAGACTCTTTAACAGCCTTTTAATAAACACTTGCCACAGCTGCACTGCTCAGAGTCCTGCCAAGCCAGGGAGCAGCAACAGGTCTGCTGCATTCCCAGTCTGGTTTCTAATTGATGAACATCACACTCCTTCAGCTATTGCACAACCGTCATCACCAGTTATTTATCATACTGTTAATCAAAGCTGATCATGATCTGCACGTATTTTTTTTATGATCTCAGTGTGTCTTTTTTTACTTTGATATGGAGTTCAGTTCTTTCCTATATTAGAAATAGTCTTATTGGATCTTTCTTCTTCCCATGTAGCAAAAGTTTGGCATGACTGCACAACTTTTACTCTTTAGTCAGCATTTGTTCATGTGAGATGCCAGAGCATTGTTGACAGAACTGCTTGCCAGATGACCTGCCATCACAAATATGGGTTCCATCAAAGCACTTATTTCATGTTACTTAGGTTGTCTGGTTCCTTTGGGATGGAAATGTCTTATTGCCACATCTAGGGAATCCAAATTTGCTCAAGATTTGTAGCACTTACTGTGAACAGCTACAGCAGTTTTGTATGTAGCAGGTGGAGGAAGTTGTCAGCTTTTCTGGTCAAGGTGCATAGTTCAAGAGCCAGAAACACCTCCTTTCCAAAGTTGGTTCTGTCTGACTGCTCCTGGAAACCAGGATGTTTGTATATCACACATGGACAAAGGCCAATTGCCATGTAATGTCTCACAATTAGTCCTTTTCCTTCTCCCCCCCTCTTTTTTGAGCAGTACTGTTTGCAACTACAGAAGTTCACAGCAGTGTTTTGGATTGTATTATAGAATTTTGACTCGTCCTCCTAGCCCTACAAATTTCAGATATTTTAAAGTAACAGACATCACAGACAAGTAAGTATTACCATCTACATATAGTATAAAGGAAATCATTGTATCACATTTCTTACCATCTACATATAGTATAAAGGAAATCATTGTATCACATTTTTTTATATCCGGACTTGAATCCTGCACTGTTCAACTTGTTGGAAAGAGCAGAATTTTGTATGATAAAACAATTGTATAAAATAGTAAAAATTATTATGTTTGAGAAATTTATAAATCAATAGTGAGGTTTTGTGTATTAGAAAATGCTGTGACTTCGTGGTTTTGTATCACGGCGGTTCTAATGTTGCAATATATCACAGCTGTCTTGTACCCAATGCTACAAAAACATAGCATAACCAAATACGGTAAAAGGAGTATAAAAGGATTTAGAAAAGTATGTACTGGAGACTATACCCAAGTGGAACCTGTATAAGATAGCTGGAAGAGCATACCAGAAAGAAGATAAGAGGGTGCTAACGTTTACACAAGGATTGGAATATACTCAAGTAGGGGAAAGGTGAAAAGGACAACCTGAGGAAGACTTCTTACTTCATCTGAGGAAGACTCTTACTTCATCGGAACGACCACCAGACGACCACCAGAGGGGGCCGCGCAAGCGCAGAAGAGGCTGATGTCGTAATAGATGGACATGGCAATCCCTAATGCATATGTATTAGTTAAATGTTGTAACCTATGATGAATATGTATTCACTGTGAAACTTTTAGGATACAAATTGCGGACGCGATGTGACGAGGTTGAAGCCAGATTTGGGCGAGTGCCCCTGGTTTCCCAGCGCTGCAATAAAGCACCTCATATAACCATTCCGGTGGTTATGTGTTTATTCTTACGCTAACAAACTCACATGCAGAAATAAATGAAAACTCCCTATGTATTTCCATGACAGCGATGGACATTTTATATGTATAAAGAATCACAGACTGGTTTGGATTGGAAGGGACCTTAAAACTTGTCCAGTTCCAACCCCCTGCCACAAACAGGGACGCCTTCCACTAGACCAGGTTGCTCCAAACCCTGTCCAGCCTGGCCTTGAACACTGCCAGGGATGGGGCAGCCACAAATTCACATGTATTTGTCTGTGTTTGCAGCACAGGTAACTAGTTTTTCTCTATTGCACAGTCACTATTATTCAACAGTAAGTGTGAGAGACATTGCTCAGTTTTTATTTCTATTTCATGTTTATATATTTAATTTTAATTTATATTTATTTCAATTTAATGCACATCTACACAGTTACACTTTTATAGGGCAGTTCTTCTCAAAAGACTACAAATTCTGCAATGTACCAGATAATTTAACTTCTACATGCTATTTCTAAAGCAAACAGAATTACCCTTGGTTTATCTTTTATTTGCACTATATACACTTTAGGTGGAAAATAGCTGCTTACCAGTGGTATACGTTATGCTAACACTGAGCACAACAATCAGAAGTTTTGCATCTCACTCCCCTTAGAAGTGAAAATTGTCAGGACATCTTTAACTTGGGTACCAAAAGACCGTGTTTTCTTTTCTTCACATTTCACAGGCATTTGTGGTGTTGGCTGTAATTCCTCTGAGTTGAACATTCACCATGACCTCAAATGGCTGAACATCCATCAGAGGCAATGGACTTGTTCTTTCAAATAAATCACTTGGGATGACAGATGACATATTTAGATGTTGATTTCCCAAATCACCCTTTTCATCACATTACCATGAGTGCAGAATTTTACCTCACATATGCAGCTGCCTCCCAGCAGGATATCATGCTGGACATAACGTGTACATTACTGTTTAAATTTTTTCTTTGTTAAGGATTCTGGGGTCCTTCCTCTCTTCAAAAAAAACTACTCTAAAAGAAAAAAATAAAGTGAAGAAGTCTCATTTGTTGAGATCTGGGGAAGATATCTTGAAGTTCTCAAGTGCTGTTTGAAGTATTCCCTACTAGGTAATTCTTCTGTTAAAGTCAACCTCCTCAGGGAAAAAAACCCAAACAGTTACTAATCACTTAAACCAGTGGAACTTGTCTCTAATTGAACATCCTTTCTATATAAGAGCCAGTGCAGTGCACCCTGAACTCCAGAGAGCTGGAGGATGAGACCTGCTGTTAAGAGCTCAGAGCAAAGCACCCACTCCAGGGGAGTCCATCACGAAGAGTAGCAAACTCACAAATGTGTAAGAAAGAAGCACAGAAACAAGATGAAAATAGCAGTAGCTCATCTTCCTCTGGTAGTATACAGAATGTATTTGAATTTACAGTAGGGAGTGGAACTCCATTAACTATTTAGGCATACAATATTTAAGTTGATACACAAATGCCTCCAAGGCAGCCACAAGGGGCTGGTAAAGGAGACAGGTCTTGCAGGAGAGCAGTGCCCTTCTCCAGAAGTAGCTGGAGAGCTATTCTAGGGATCTAAATAGGGAATAGATGCCAATTTAAAACAATTCCCAAAATACCTAGCTATGCACAAATAAAAAGAAGCCACATCTGTTTATCACTGTGCTCTGAATTCTGCTGTTGTTTTTTTTTTTCCTAGCACAGCTTATTTTGAAAGTGTTGCATATTTCTGACAATATAAATACATGTTTTCTAGTAGAACCCTCACTCAACTATTTCAGTTGCCTCACTTCCTTGTAAAAGTGCAGTTTCTCATTTATATTTCTGTAAAGTTGAGGGGTGAAACCCCCTCATGTACGCAATCCATTTTCTCAGGATCAATGAGAGCAGCTCTGTGACAATTCATTGTGCCTCAGTTTTCAACACAGAGCCAAAATGATGTATTTATTTCTATTTAACTACAAGATAAAGGATATCTAAGTCACATGCTTTGAGAAGATTAAGCAAAGTAAACAAAACAAAATTCTGGTAAGATTATACAACAGAGAGAGCTAGAAGTACCTACATTAACTGAAAACAAAACTTAGGAATACTTTTCCTCATACTGACCTTGTGAAACCCATAAGAAATCATCTACAGTAAGCTCAGGACAAACCATCATGATCTCCTAGTCATGTAGCAGACATGCATATGTTTGTATAAAGCATATGAGACAATTAAAAACTGAGATTATTGGAGTCATCTGTTAGGTAAGGCTGCTCAGGAAAATCAAACACTAAGGAGAAGCCCATACATCACAGAAGTTTGGAACCTAGTGAGGCTAAACATTTACAGTCAGAACTGTATTTTAATCAATAATGACCCACCATAAGAGAATCTAAGTAGTTCTAAGTAATGCTTAGCATACAGCTACCCCACATGTGTGCATACATTATCATGTATAATACCTAAAGTATGGCATGAGATATAAACTTGATATGAATAATGTAGTAATTTATATGTAATTGCACATGTGTGTGCACAGCTGGGAGAGAAGAAAGAGATCTCACAAGATGGAGATTAAATACCACCAGTCAAATTACAAAATTCATTTATTAATCAGGTCATGCTTATGTCCTGGTTCTTATTCTTCCTAGCTGACAAGATAAAAATTAAATTTAATAAACCATGTTATATTTAAAGGTATATTTACAGTATTTAAGGAAAAATAAAACCAACTATCTGAGCATTTTGTAAGTTCCACAAGGTGACAATTTCCTAAGAGTTAGAGAAAATGGTGGCTTTGTTCTTTTTTGTATGTATTTCCCTGTTTTCTTCCAGAAGACACAGTCGATTTTGAACCAACTGCTATTACACTTGTCAATGTTTAGATCTGAAGGTCACTGCAAGTTCCCTAGAGCATACACTGCTCTTTTGTATTGGGTTTGGGGTTTTTTTTGGCAGTACTCATTTTATATTTTCAAATACTCTGTGGTTAACAGAGTAGACATTCACTTGCACAACGGACAGTAAGGAAGCAATTTCCTAGTGGGGTTTTTGCCATTATTATTTATTTTTACCAGGAATTGAATGGCTCTTATGTCTTAGACTATTTCCTAATGATAATCATAACAGCAATAAAAAAAACCCCAAACAATTTGTAGATGGCTCATTATGGCTTACAGGAAAAAACAGAAAAAAATAATCAAACTATTCATGGTGAAAAATTGTTTTTGTTCAAAAGTTGTACATGTCTTGAATAGCCTATGCAATAGTTTCCAAAGTAAATGTTTAAAATGCCCAGCCTATCAAGTACTCTAAATAGAAACAGAGCAGAGGGTGGAACAATAGGATTGACACCAATACTTTTTGAGTTCGCATAGATGTGTAATAATCCAAGACCAAAGCATTAAAAGCTATTTGATCACCCACAACTTTTTTAGGCTTTACTGGTTCACTGCAGCAATTAATTGTCCTCTTGTTTTATGCTTCACTCTTCTATTACTGGAATCTCTTGTATGAAAAGAAAAAAAAAAAAAGAAAGTAAAAACAATAACTATTTTAACCATTAACAGAATGTTGCATTCCAGTTTACATCTGTTACTATCTCTAAAGCTGCAAATACCCCCATATACCAGCTCCCCCCAAACACTGCTGGCCTAAACAACTTATGCGTAGACTAATTTTACTTTCTTTCACATCAACAGAGCGGAGAAAAATCTCAACTGGCCAAAGAACAGCCTGAAATCTAGGACTTACCAGATAGCATTTCTTTAAGGCTCTTACAGCCACTGACATCTTTAATCACTTCCGTTAGACTTATAAAAGGCCTAATAATAGCCCATCAAAATTTTAAGTTTGGGTACATTCTGACAAGATAGATTTGCTCTGTAAGATCCTTGTGGTTGACAGATTTTCTAGCTTGCACTTTTTTTCTGTGTGCCTCCTTAGGATTTAAAACCAAATTAAACAAAAAAGAAATTCATTTAAAGTGCAGCTTGATTCCAGTGGTAAAAGAACTAACCTGTGTAAATCTGAAATGTATAAATAGTTTACTATAGAGGATATTCAAGCATGTTTTGTGTACAAGGTAATTCTTCTACTGCCAGACACTTTTGGATTATGAGAACTTGTGCAGTAACAAGAAAGGTTCTTAATAGAAAAGACATTTGCAATTTTCTGCAGATAACAGAACTGAGACCTGCAGCAATGAAAGAACAGCTACTGAAATGTGAGGACAGATGGCATTCCGACATTACTCAAATGGCGCTGCATCGTAACACCACCACAAAACCCAGCTATTCAAGTTTGAGGGTCACTGAACACTAACATTTTCCAAATGAGTCCCAATTACAAATGCACCTGTGCCCAATAATTTTGTGTTAATCCAATGAAAAATGCAACATATTAAGCATCACAAGTCTACATAATTTCTCATTTATAACCTCTACTAATTTAGCCTATTGTTTACCCGCTCTATTTTAGTAGAGGACATATACACAAAGTGAATTTAAAGGGCATTTGTCTTATGTTCTGCCGAAACAGTTATTTCTTAGCTAAAAATATCCGATCTTGTTATTCATACAGCAAACTCAGCAAAGTATGCCAACCAGGTTAAATTTTGTATATATATAAGGATTTGTAAAATGAGCCCATGGAAATAGAAATTACATGTTGTCAGGAAAAAACAATACAAGCTTTCAGTACAGTCATCAGCAAGTGACACTGCATTGCATAAAAGAATGCCAGTGGAGTTGGTAAAATATTTCCTTTATATGATTATCTGTTGGGATTTTGCTTGTAACTGGGTAGGTGTTCCTACAGCTGTCTACAGCTTCTGTCTCATTGTAATCATTTGGCTGATATGTAAAAAAGGAGGAAAATACCTCCTGAAAAACATCTCCTATTTTAGGAGTATATACCAATATAGCAAGGTTTGTGCCTTAAAGAAATAAAAGGTTGCCCAGGGAGGTTGTGAATGCTCCATCCCTGGCGGTGTTCAAGGCCAGGTTGGATGAAGACTTGTGTGGGATGGTTTAGTGTGAGGTGTCCCTGTCCATGGCAGGGGGTTGGAACTAGATGATCTTGAGGTCCTTTCCAACCCTAAGTATTCTATGATTCTGTGATTCTAAGTTACACCTCATACAATCCAAATCCTATTAGGTCTCCTCTGCTCCATCCATAGGCGTAGCTTTTGTTAATCCTGACTCTCATAGGTGACAGAAATGCTCTACTACTATAGAGTTTGCTTTCTTTGAAGTCAACTGGGCTAATGATACAAACATTTTCTGAAGGGTAGTGCTGCCTCTAATGATGTAGTAAAGTGTGAGCTGCATATATATCACAGATTTTGAGGACAGCTAAGTGCCGTGGGAAAGCTGTTAATAACATGTTAGGGGTTTGGTATTGCAGACTCCAAGGCACCACCATTGCAGTTTTGGTGGAAGCTGAGCAGGTTCAGTGCCTTACAAAAATGGGTGTGATTCCTGTAAGACATCCCTTACCTCTAGTTTATTTAATTCCCAAATGCAGCTCTTTTCTATGCCCTTTCCAGTCTGAGATTTCCCTTAGATTAATTTCCTACTCTGACACAGATTTTATAGAAAGTTTGTGTAGTACTACAGGATTTCAGTCTCATGGCACTACAGTTAGGTCACAGGGTTACAATAAAGTTACGCTGCAGACATTTTTATAATTCATCTGATAGTGTGCTGTTAAAGTCCACAGACAGCTTTTGCATAAATATCTCAGGGGAAGTGGATCCTAAACCCTTTGTTTGTATCACATAGGCGTGTATATGCTATTGAATATGTTTTAAAGCATAAAAGTATCATTGCTAAACTGCTTTCAATGCACTTTATTACACCAAATACACCTAAACCTATATTACCTAGATAAAAAGAAAAGTAGAATAACTTCCAAAGTGGCCAAGAATTACATTTCTTACTGAAAGCTCTGCGTGGTTGGCCTAGAAATATAACCAGATTTGCCACATAGGACATCAAGCCTTTCTTCCATTATTGTCCCCTTAAATGACTTAGTAATAGACTTCTAGAATCTGCATCATTAATCATTTGTATTTCAATTATCAAGTTGTAATTTGTTGTTTCTTTAAGTCAAGCAAAAGTATTGGGGGGCAACCTGAGAAATGACTAGGTTTGGACATAGTAAAAGCTGTGTCTACTTTTCATATCCCGTAATTATTCAAAGAGCAGTTTTGTGGAACATTATCTATGCTGCAGACCGGATACCAAGCACTTAGAGATCAGTGTTTTCCTAATACTTTTTTGAAAGGCAGGATTAGCTCTACAAAGTTTTGCTCCCTCCCACTATGAAAAGTGTCCTTCAAATCTTACTTCTGAGCACATTTTGAAATCTGAGAGAGTAAACTCCAGCATGATTTTCAGGGTCTTCTATGGCTGTTTGTCATGGTATCACATGAACTTTATTTCCAGGAGATCATCCTAAGTATAAACAACAGATTTTAAAATATTCTAGTTTATTTTGTTTTGAAATATTTTTCCTCCAGCACACCTTGAACACAACAGCTCTGAGTATGTACTTCGAGACTGCGAATCCCCTGCAGCTCCTTTCAGTACCACCAGAACGTTCTGTCTGCTTTGGATATTATACTTTTGACGTACTTGACATCATCTGCCAAGACCAACCCCGACTCATATGCAATTTAGCAGTCAGAGTACCTGAAGGATTACAAAGACAGATACAGAGCACTATCTGACTCACCTATAGAAATCACAGCCTTTGGGTACCTGAAAATTTATCACCTAGATAAAAATTAAAAATTCGTTTAAAAAAAGAAATTTATTAAAATGAATTAAATGAATTAAAATGAATTTAATGAAATTCATTAAAAAATGAAGCAAAAAACCACCCCACCCCTATCCCAAAATCCCAAATCCCCAGCTCACCCCAACCCAGAAATTAAGGATGTCAGAAAACATATGAGGAACAAGGTGACCAGTGTAATATTAAAAAATAATAAAATTATAATGCATCTGCATGTCACTAATAGATGATGTCTCCGTTTCATCTCCCTGTTTTGAATTCTTGCTTGTCACATCATAAATTGAAACTTACTTGAATGAGTCCACAAGTGTAGACCTGGTAACAAGCAGCGTGCTCAAAATAGCTCTCAAAATAGTGTTTTGCAGTAGAAAGTGCCCCTTATTTCACAGGTAAGAAAACCAAAGTACTGCATGGCAAACTGCAGGACCACTTAATTAGTGGAAGTAATAGGAACAGAACTTTTGTTTCATTCAGTTGCCCATGCTGCATTTTACATAGCCTACCCCACACAGGCTCAGTAAGTGAAACACCAGTTCATCAAATTTAAGAATACTGTGGTAAAATACAGAAATAATTCCATCTCCAAACAAATATTTTTTTAGGCCCTAAATATGTGAAATGAGTGAATACATTTTAGGCTTCCTGAGCCTTCATGTGCATTTAAAATATAAGGATGGGAACAGACAGAAATCAGAATGTCAGGTAAAGTGCAGTTTACATTCTGCACAGGAATATCAAAGCTTTAGAAATACACTATATTAAAAAGTTAAAAAATTAAAACTATCCAACTGCACAGCACAGGCTGTACATCATTTGTACAATACAGCATAGCAGGTGGGGTCCAGACCTCCATTTGTAATACATGCTAAGATACCTACCAAATAGTATTCTACATTTCTCTAGAGCTTCTAGCACTTTAAGAAAAAAACAAAACACACAAAAAAAACCCACAACCAACCACCAAAACTTCTTCAATAAATAATATATACACTTTAATACCTGAATGGTGCATAGGGAAATAAGCTGGGTTTCTTAATGACTTCCTAATAGAGATTTAGGCTTGCTTGCTGTGTTCGGAACTCTTCAATCAGCTTGTGTAATACAGAACACTGAATATGCTGTAAATATTTAGGCATAATGTTATTGTTTGAGGATGAAGGATCACCTTGACCCAGTTAAATTGTTTTTGGCACTTATGTAACCACTTTACTGCCTTACGTAAATTTCTATGCAAGTCAGTAACTTCGTTTTGAAGATTACTTCAAACAAAGCTAATTGATGTGCTTCTGCTATTTTGGGCTCTAAATTCACACTGAAACAATTTTATGCAATCCTAGGGAGGCTAGGCTAATCTTAAAATCATGCATTGGAGATGTTTTTCCGCCTTTTTTCTCCCACTTGCCTTGCAGTGGGACTTGGGAATTGAACTTTTCTTTCTTTAGGGCAGTCCTCTGACACTCTGTGGGAGAAACCTGAAGGAATATGAACCACAGAATCACCAAATGACAAGTATTTTTTCCACTTGTCTCGTAATTTGGAACTGCAGCTAAACTAAACTTCAGGACAGTCCAAATTATGACATTACATTCACCACTGAAATGGAGAAGGCAGAAGTTGGTTCCCTTGAGGTTAACATTTGCACAATTGAGCTCAAGTTCTCAAGTACTGAACTAGAAGTATTCTGTTATCTCTAATTTGTTGCACAACAGAGGATGCCAACATGTAAATAATTAATTTGCAATGTATGGTCACTATATAGTCCTGTATGCCTTTGGTATTCACTCGGCGCTACAGCAATATACTGAACTGCCGAAAACCAGACAAACTGCAAAATTTGATGAGTGTGACATACTACTAGATATCTCCTTTCAAACCTTCAAAGGGACAAAACAGCAGCTATAAAGTCCTCTTAACTACAGATAAATCAAAAGTTTCTTTTTTCTGTACCCACGCTTTCAGCTGATCAGTCTCAGAAATGTCATAGTTTTTCCATTATATCGTTCCCAGAGAGACCTTGAGCTCACACAACTAAGGGTTGTAAAAGCAGCATGAGTTATTCTGACTTGGCTCCTCGATGTTAATAAAGAAATAACACGTAATTTAAACAGAGCAATATCAGTATGAATCAGCTGAGAAGCTGGACTGTGTTTCTGCAAGGTATGCTATCAAGGAATTCCTATGTTCAAGGACTCTGCAGTTCTAATGCATTTTTCAGAATAAGTCTAAAATCAGAAAATTAAAACCACAGTGTAAGACTCAACCAATTTAATCTAAAACATCAGAAATCTCAGTGAGTTTTTAAAATAAAGGAATAAAATGTTAAAACTTCCATGAAAAGACACACCTGTAGTTCTGATTGCATATATGATGCTTTAAAATGCTGTCAGCCTATTTCTGGTTTTAGTGTAAGTCCGAGAAGGCGTCCATTATGTTCAAAGGGCTATGGAATACATGGAAAAGCAATACAGAAAATTGTGTTCTCAGCAGGAAAAAAAAAAGTAGAAATCTTAAAAAATGTAATACATTTTTAACAGGTTTGCTCAGTAAATAATGAACACACGTTCAAGTCTTGGACTTCTAAAACCAGAATAGTCCGGTTCCTCCATAGGAAAACTTGCGAGTGAAAAGTAGCAGTCTCAAAGTTTAAGAATAGGTGTGGTGGATTTTGGTTGTATTTTTAGTAGAGGGAGCATTTATAGATATATATGGATGTGGTGCAATACACCCAAATCCTCTGTTGTGAAAACCTGATTTAATCCGAAAGGTTTCCTTAGCTGTTCATACTGGTGCCATTTAGCCTAAGGCAAAAAACACAGAGGGGCGCCAGTTAAAGGAATCGAACTGGAAAAGCAATACAATATAGACACATCTGCTTCAGTATTCCTCCGTTAATATTTTATCAATATTTCACAGAATAAAATTCCTAAATGCAAGGAAGGACTGCCTTGATATTCCTACCCTTATAACAACAGGGAACAGTATCCCTTTGGTTATTGGCCCTCCCTTAGAATCACTGAGGGCAGAAGCAAAGACACAACTTCCAGGACAAGGGACAAGGAGAGAACAGCTCTTTTCTCTGTACAGCTAGCACACCCATGGCTGGATCAGTGACAATTTATGTCGAGCTGTCAGCTAGTGCAAGTATCCTGCCTTACAATCACAAAGGATTTACCCCTTATTCAATTAATATTTCTTCAGTGGTGAGGTATTCTGTAGCCTCACACTGATAATTTCATACACAAAATAGTTTCCAAATAATAAACCCAAGCCTTCATGTAAGCTTACTTCGGAATTATGCACAAATCTTAGCCATTTAAATTCAAGGGAATCATTAAAGCTAAAAGATTTCTCTCCTAGTGTTAAATTACCCAGATTACATCACTGTCCTGAGTTCAGCAGTAACAGTCATTTTTCTGCTTCTTAGTAGCTGGTGCAGTGCTGTGGTTTTGACTTTCGGCCTGGGAACAGCACTGATAACACTGATGTTTTAGTCATGTTTAGTCTGACCAAGGACTTTGTGAGTCTCATGCTCTGCCAGGGACCAGGGGAAGCTGGGAGGAAGCAAGAGACAGGACACCTGATCCAAACTAACCAAAGAGGTATTCTGTACCACAGCACGTCATACCCAGGATGAAGAACTGGGGGCAGTTACCCGGGAAGGGCTAGATCACAGCTCGGGTCGGGCTGGGTATCGGTTGGCAGGTGGTGAGCGGTTGTGTTCTCTTCCCTTGTTATTTCCCTTATCATTGTTATTATTGGTGGCAGCAGTAGTGGTTTGTGCTATACAGTACTTACTGAACCCGTGGGAGTTACATTCTTTCCATTCTCCTTCCCATCCCTATGGGAGGAGGGGGCGGAAGACAAAGACTGCATGGTTCTGATTTACGGCTGGGCTCAAACCATGACAGTCACCTCTTTCCACACTTCTGTATGGGCTTTTTAATTCCTTGAATCACCCATCCCTTCATTATTTAGCACAAGTTTTTCACAATAAACCAAGATTAAAGCAAAGTTTAGATTTGGAGATGGGTCAGTTGAAGTAAAATCTTTTAATCTTTTTATATTTATCACTCTTTTTGTTATGACTAGACTATGTTCTAAATATGAATGTAGATGTTCTTCAGGTAACTGAATAAATTTGAGTAATTGCCTGTATAAGCAACCAGAATCCCATTTGCAAACACTTTTCTGTTGGATTCAATGAGCACCTAATGCAATTCCTACCCAGAGATGAGGCATCTCTAACATTCATCAATTAAATCAGCTTCACTACATGAGTATTAATAATAATTACCAAGCAAATTTCCCTCTTATTAACTTTTTCTCCCAGATAAGCTATGACCAAAAACACATTACAAGTTTGTCGTGGGGCAGATTTTATCCATACTGTGCAAGAATCACTGTTTACCTTACAGGCAAAGAAACTGCTGTATACAAGCACAGAGGAACTGTGGTTTTAGAAAAGAAGACTGTTTGATCAGAAAACAGAAACTAGTAAGTCTAATAATATGTGATTCTATAGATACATGCAGATAGTAATAAACTTATCTCTGTATAAACATATATATAACCACTGGTATTTTCATTCTAATTGTACTTGATAGGTGATACATCTGGATAACTTGATGAATTAAAAAAAATAAAAAAAAAAATCTTCCTTTTGAACCAAAAATATGACTTTGCAGTTCAAAAATACAGAATGAGCACTCTATTCAAAACCAGGCTAATTTCAGTTTTACCTAGTGGCTGGCATTTCAATTACAGACATTCCTTTATGGCAGAATTTGTGACAAGAAATTGAAGTAGAAATCCTGTATTTTCAATAGTACACAGGAAAGAAATATGATAAATACTTCTGGACTTTATATCAGGAGCTACAATACAGGAAAGGTGATAAATAAAAAGTTCAAATAAGTAAATGAGCCCATACTTCATGCACCTACAGTCACCTCACTGTAAACAAAGAAACTAGAAATGTTAGGCAAAAATGTTTTAAGTACTCCATATATGTTTAGAGATGTGGATGGGTGAGGTTGCAGACGTACCTTGCAGCTGTATTTTATCTGACTTCTTTAAAGGCAGTAAAATCACTAGCAACAATGTTGGCAATAGGGGGGCAGGCAAATATAGGCAGGGGGAAATAGAAGGAAAAGATGTTGTACTGTAGTTTTTTTCATTATAACTCCCAAGTCTCCTTGATACATGTGTGCTTCTATCAAAGCATGGGCATTTTAGAAATGCATCAAGTTTTTTTTATTGCACTGTTTAATTAAAATACAAGAAAACTTTCCTATCTAAAAGGGAGTTACTAACCCCTGGTGAGCTAGTATGCTCACTGTAAGTACAGTTACACTGTACTTACAAGCATGGTTTATCATCTGATACTGCCAATACGTCCCTCACAGGTCTGCTGATGTCACCAGCATTCATCTATGTTCCTGTTAAGAACTTTTCTACTCAAGTAACTAACTACTAGGCCAGGCTGGACAGGGGTTGTAGCAATCTGGTCTACTAGAAGGTATCCCTGCCCATGGCAGGGTATTGGAACTGGATGAGATTTAAGGTCCCTTCTAACCCAAACCAGTCTGGGATTCTATTATTCTGTACTGGAAAACTCTAAAAAAAAACCAACAGCATGGATGTGTAATCTGCCTACAAACCAAGGACAACCAGAAAACACTGAATGGCATGTCGCTGGGGAGAGAGTTTGCTTCAGATCAGCCAGCCTGCTAGCTCTCTTTTGTGAGCTGTTTCTGCTGCTTTTTCTATCAGCTGATGCTGGACTGCTCTGAATGTTCAGGTCAGCTCAATTACAAGACAGCTGCAGTTATTGTTTGTACTTTATTACCGTATCAGAAACATAAATTTATGAAGAAACAAAACTTGTAAAGCTCTTTCTACTCTCTTCAGTTATGCAGGTGTACTAAGTATTATACACTTCAGCCCCCTACTACTAATAGCTGAAAGGTACTAGAACTGCAAAAAATGCATTCCTGCTGGAATGCCATCATATATCTCCAAACTGACAGTTACACAGTTGTGTTATACAGCACAGCAGAACTTGTGAGTAAATTCAGCCAAGATTAATGCCACTATCTGTAGCTTACAGCACTTCTGTTCTAGAGTGTGTTTTTTGACAAATTACCTGATAATCCATTCCCATAAGTACAAAGTGGTTTTAAAGCCATTTTACAAAATACACATAATCCCGTAGTACTCCTGGCTCCATTTGCATTAAGTGTGTGGTGAAGTGTTAATCAGGAAGTTGTCACTATGAAATTTGAAATGAAAGAAGATTAAATAAAAAATAGGACTATAATTAGAAAAGCTTAAGTTTTAACATCTCTGCCTTTCAAAGTTTGCCATTATTCTTGATCCTATGCCTAATGATTACTGTGGCAAAAAAATTTAGAATAATGAAAGGTAGTCTAAACCCAAACTTCAAGATAGTGGCAACCTCCATAATAACGAACAGGCAGCATTTACATGGGAGAGGTAGAGAGGACATACTGTTTACTAACATATTAACTTGTTTCCACATTATTTATTTAAACATGTTTTTTCCTAATCATTTCTGACTCGGGTATTATGTCACCTGCTTATCTACGTCCTTTCTCTCCACCATTTTGAGCTGTTTCCTGGATTATGTGCCAGCATTAAATTTCCCAGGGTGCACTGGAGTCAGTTGGTATATATTGGCTTGACAGAGCAAGACATTTCCATATAGGCTCCTAAAAGTATGAAATACATCATTCCATGTGTCTGGAAAGAACTTAACTCACATTAGTCCAATTTAAATAATAAATAATAATGGGCTGGACAGCAGACAGCATTTTCTTCAGAGCAGTAGAATACTTCTAGAAGCACTCAGCAGTGATGATACAGTATGTCAGATGCTAAATTATTCTGTAATAAAATTTACTGTCCTTGTCTATATTTTGTCTGGTCAGCTCTTTTATCTAGTATCTAAAGACCAAAGTACATTTAAGAGTAATAGAGAATAACTGGTGGTTATAATTCTGCCTAGCTGAGCTAGATTGTAAATGAAGAGGAAGAGTTACCTACTTTTTTTCTTCTAATGAATGTCCATGTAAGAACAAGCAGAATCTGGACTTGTTTCACTGTTCACAACATGCAAGATAGGAATTAAGGTCCAAGTTATGTGTTTAGAACTCCTTTTTGCTGCATTTCTGGTGCTAAGGACATGGATGAAAGCATTTTTAAGGATTTTTTGTACAAGTAGTAAACTGCTAGAATAAAATTTTCAAGGTATACATCAAAACTTTTACAGGAAACCTTTGTGGCAAATATTATGTCAGGTGAGACTAGATGTCTTAAAAAGGGTGCTAGATAATATATTAAATTCACAGTGTAAGGCAACTTTCATTGACAAACTATTACTCAAACATGGTATCAGAGACCAGGTTAGACAGAATAAGTCTATTTTTGAACTCTTATGTCCAATGCCAGAATGCAATTAGCTCACTTGATATGGATCATTTCACTTCGAATTTCTTCTAATAACCATTTATTTAGCAGTAACTCTAGATTTCTATGGTTAATGTATCTGTAGCTAAAACGACACGAAGAGGAAATAATTAGGCTTGAAACTGGAAGTTTTTGTTGGATCATCATACATAAGTATTACTAAAGAAAAAGTATATTAATATGTTTATACAAGTCCATTGCCTACATTATATCTACCTATCATTTCACATTCCCTAATAACAGCTAAATTTTAGCGTCATTTTTTCTTACAGGGCAGGCAAGTTTACATACCTAATATTTTGTGGCATATAAAAGTGTCGCTAGGGAGATGGATATATGCTCAAGGGTACAACTACATGTATAAATACACCTTCCATTTCATATATAAATACACTTTGGGCTAATCTTTATTTTTCCACCATGTCTCAAATTCTAAAACAGGCTATCCTTCACAGCAGAGGAGAAAGTATCAAAACAGTATTTTATAAGATACTTAAGCATCTTAAGGTGGGTTTGGTGGGGTTTTTTGAACCAACCAACCACACACATTTCTTCAGTAAGTCTTGATTTTCTACAGCCACAACAAGGGAAAAAGCTATTATCTGTGGGATAATTAATGTTGTACAACACCTTGTACACTTAAGAGCATCCGTAATCAGAATTTACAATCAGAATTTACAGGCTTTACAGGCAATTACAGTCTTCCCAGATGAACAAAGCAGCTCCCAAAGTTACAGTCACAGACATGAACATCTGTGATTTCAGAAGACAAAGCCAAAGATGCCCAACATCAGAAGAGTTACAGACCCCAGGAGGATCAACTCAGTGAAGCTGGAACCTTTCTGAACCACAAACTGAGTTTCATAAATGAGGTCATTTGCAGAAATGATTTTCTCATTTAGACTTTGATATTTTCCCCCAGTCATGCCTTAAAAAAGGCTCTGTTATTAAGAAAAGATAGAGGAAGATTTCCAAAATAAACTCTATCCACTTCCAACTGTCTGTTAAGTCCCTTCTTAAAAGACAGTTGTTATTCTAAAAGAACACCTGGGAATATGATGATCATCATGACCACAGTTCCACCAACAGAGATGAGGACTATTATTTTTCAAAAGATAGGAGAATAGAGGATTCCATAACAAGCCGTAAACTACCTCAAACTACTTAGTAATAAAAGTCATTTATCATATGACTCCATCTTTTACCACTTTAAACATTCTATTTAAGTACCATCCATTTAATTTTTAAGGATTTGAACAAATACAGGCTTGATACTATAAGATTTTTGTTTCAATTGCAGTCTGCCTTTCCATTATATGAGAGCACGTTCCTTCAGACTGTTACTTTCTCATTGACAATAAAGTTTTTATTTCTTTATTTTGCATTTTATTTAGTGTTATTTGAACATAAAATAATAAATGTAGTAGAATAAGGGGCATATCCTGGTTTAAGCCCCGCCTGTAACTCAGAACCATGCAGCCGCTCGCTCACTCCCTCCTCCCCTTTCTTCCCCCCCACTTCTGGAGGGATGGGGAGGAGAACAGACAGAATGTAAATCCCATGGGTTAAGAACAGTCCAGTAAAGAAAGCATAACACAAAACCACTACTGCTACCACCAATAATAATAATGATAAGGGAAATAACAAGGGGAGAGAATATAAAACTAAAAGGGGAAAAGTAAAAGAAAACAATAAACACAAATGATGCGTAATACAACTGCTCACCACCTGCTGACCAGTACCCAGCCTGACCCGAGCAGTGATATGGGCCTTCAGGTTGATTTCCCCCAGTTTCTATACTGGGCATGACATACTGTAGTATGGAATACCCCTTTGGCTAGTTTGGATCAGCTGTCCTGCTTGTGCTCCCTCCTGGTTTCTTGTGCCCCTCCTCACCGGCACAGCATGAGACTGAAAAGTCCTTGGTCAGAGTAAACAACAACTAAAAGCACCAGTGTGTTATCAGTGTTGTTCTCAGACTAAAGTCGAAAACACAGCACTGCACCAGCTACCAAGAAAAGTAACTGTTCCAGCTAATCCACGACAGGGGAGCTTAACAATTCCAGAAGATAAGACTTCAGGTAAACGCCAGTAGGAGATTTCTTAAATTGCTCAAGACTAAATTGAACTTGAGTGCCTTGGGTTTATCACCAGCCGATTCTGTATTTCTTATGCTTGTGATTCAATGCGATGTTTTCAATCAGATTGCTAGAAAGTTCCTACTAATATCCAAAATGCCCACAGTCAATCAAGATTTCTTTTGTGAATATTTTCCAAATCACATCTTTGCTCAAATCAAAGATCACCTAACTATCTCTAATGTTTCCCACCTGGCTCCATACACATATACTGACTGAAGCTTTGTAATAGTAGATTAGTAATACATACCTAACTATTCTATGATTCCCACATTAATACTTTTATAATAAATCTTTGATATATCCTTGGGTAGTAAAATTTCCTTGGGACTACTTTCACAATTGCATTCGATTTTTGTAACCCACTTTAAATGATTCATTAGATCTTTCACCGATTACGTGCCTTACATGTAACATCGGTAGAAAAAAGTACTAACAAATGTTAAAATAGTTTTACTAATATGCAACTGCAAAGACATATAAATTCAGTTTCACTGCTCACATCCCCGTATTTTTTAACAGAACATGTAAGAAACACATCAGATAGGAAAGTCACGGGATAACACGTTGCTATTTTTCTAGTAAATGCAACTTTAACTGAAATTAGAAATACTGTACATTTCCCAAATTGTCTCCACTGTCACTGGGACAGGGGGGAGAGAAATATTAAAAAATTATCTCTTGATATATGAGTAGGTGAGGAAACTTCTCTCTCAAATAATTATCTGAAAAGTAAATAAGAGCATTTTCTTTTCTGCCTTTTGATAGGGGAAAAGACAAGTAAGCTTGTCCAGAAAGCTGTTGAAGGTCACAGCAAGCTCTAGGCATAGGGGCCTGGCCTTAGACTGAAGCAGAATTTGAGAAGATGGATGTAAATTGTCCATGCTGAGCCCCAGGTCCATGGGAGACCATTAGTGATACCTAACAATCTGTATTTTTGATGTTATTTAAAACATCCCTTAAGAAATATAAATTTTATATATTCATATCTCTTTTCAACCTCTGTCATGCAGTAACCCATAGTATTTTTGAGACACATTATGTACTATATTGTGGGAGACTTTGTAGAAACATCCGATAAGTAAAGACATTAATTAAAGAAGAAGATATTTGGAGTGAGACTTTGGGAGTATTCTGCATACATAGGCAAACTGACCTGCAGTTAATAGCCACAAAAAGTGCAGCAATAAACAGTTACCAGTTACCTCTTCAGGACATTAGCCCACTGCTAATTTCAGAGTTGAACCCTGGGGTAATGGGCCAATTCAGCTACTTATACTGCAGAACAAAGAGGAGTAAGGTCAAATTGTCAACCTAGTTGATTCTATGATTCTATGAAATGAAGATCATGACACTAAAACTTGAAGGAGAATTACATTTGGTCTGGGTTATGGACTAAATAAGAGATGCCGGGTGCTTCTTTTCCAAATTCCCTTGATTGTACTCAGTTGAGAAAAACCTTTAAAACTCATTTACTATCAAGACAATGTGCTAATAATAAAGACTTCTTTAAAGTAATATAAGCAAAGAGCTTCAGCTTTCAATTTAATGATCTCCGGTCTTAAGTGTTTTCCGGCATGTAATGAAATTTTATTAAAATTTTTTCACCGAAGGAAAGGGGCTGTAGGAAAAGTTCCGTGGAAGCTTTCTGAGCTTTCCAAAAACATACTCAATCTGAAGCAAATTCTGGAAATAAAAATATATACAGGAAGAGTTGCCATACTCTTATGAATCATCATTGACAGTAATACAAGACTATAGTTGGCATCTAATTGATCTTAATGAAAGTAAGACTCTGTAAACCCGAACAGAGCTATAAAAAAGCAGAACAGGAGAGACTTAAGATGAAGAAATAGGTCATGCTACTTATGCTTCTGCCATTAACTTTTTCCCTTAAAAAAAAAATAATTCTTACTTGTCCTGTTCAGCTTTGCAAGTATTTTAGGAAACACATATCCCTTACTCACTTTGAAATTAAATCCTAAAACAACGGCTACTGTCATTTTTCAATGCTATTTTATTCTCATAATGTTTATGCTTAGGAAAGGGCTACATGATTGTATGTCATTACCGGGTATTACAAAATGTGGCTGACTCTGCGTTTAGTAATTGCCTTTTGCTTTTTTTTAATTATGGGTTTCCAATTCCCACGCTGAATGCAATCATCTAGAGGGCACTGAAGCTGCAGGTGTCAGTAGTACCTCATTAACTCTGGCAGAAGCAAAGTTTGAGGCAACAGAAGTGGAAAAGCACTGAGTACCAGAGGCCAACTTCCTAAGGCTTTAATGAAGCAGAAATCTATTCACTGCCCTCAACACTCTTGCTGTTTACTGATCACTGATCACAGATATTACATTTTGTGTCCTTAGGTTCAATCTATGTTCCCTCTGATAAACTTATAAAGGTACAAACTATTATTCTTTTTTCCTCAATTGTGTGCATACAATTAATTTCCAAATATATCTGAGCAAACCAGGCTGTATCTGTATTCGTTTGCAATATCCTGGAGCTCAATTAAATGAAAAATTATTCTCTGTTATTCACAACTACATGAAATTTCATTTACCGTAGCAGCCAACAAAACAGGTTTAATTTTTGTTTAAAACCTGTGACTGTTTCACATCTAACCTTATATTTTGTGATACCTTCAAAAGTGGCCCTGTAAAAAAAGCTGCCTGAGACAATACTGGACCCTCTGATATCTGAATGCTCATTTTATAGTAAAAGAAATAGCATAATGAGGTTTATTATTCTTAAGTCCCTTAAGGAGAGAGTAAATGTCAGAAGAGAATACTTAGCTAGACTGAATGAGAGAATGCTGAAAAGTAGTAAGTTAGGAGGAATGATGATGAGTATTTAATGACAAAGAACAGGAGAATGAAAGCAAGCAAGGAAATAAAGGAAAACACCTGACCACCAGAGCCTTTCTCATGGTCTGAAATACCAGACAGGTGCAGAGAATGATTCAGGCAATAGTAAGGAAGTACACAGGAAAAATCTGGAAAATTGGAAGAGTCACAACTACTTTACATTTTAAAGCTTTGTTTTTGCAAATCCACAAGACAAAGACTATGTCACCAAAAAGCATACACATATTGTGAATTTCAGATACTTGATTCATTTAACTAACATCTTTTTCAATTCAGACAAGGATCTCTTATTTTTCAGATGCCCATTTGCCTATCTTTCTGCCTCTGGGTTGGGGTTATTACACACAGGACTTGGGGTGCTTCCTGAAATCATGCCATAATATCATTTTGAAATGCAATGCCTCAAGAGAAGTAACTTCCAAGTTATGTTTTCAGCATGTTATGCAGAGGTCACCCTGAGTAAAGTAATCAAGACACATCAGAAAAGCTTTCAGAGTCTTACTCTTTCCCTCAAGGACAGAACAAAGCCCATAACTGTATTTGGTGTTGTTTCATAGGTTCTTGAGCAAAGAATTCACAATCATTTTGTTCAAAGGGTCAGACCTTCATTTATAATGGAATATTATGATAAATTATATGAATGGCAATAGCTCTTGATTTTAGAAAACTGAAATTACTTCCTTAAGTAATTTGTTCTGACTTAGGTTTCTTTCGTGTCCAACAAAGAGGCAGATTCACACTGCCACATTCAGCTGGTTAACTTTTCATTAATCTGTTAGTTTTCAAGGATCTACAAAACCACTCTTAAAATACAATTAAAAACTCCTTTGTTCAGTCTTTATAAACATGCATTGGGTCCAAAATGCACATTCCAGACATTTTGTCATTCTTTCAAAATGTATTTGTATACTTTGAAGAAACATACACATATTATACAATAATAATACCAATAATTTCTGCTTTTGTAGAATGAAATGGATGAACTCTAGAGCCTCAGAAATATTCTGGCTTCCTAGATAAATCATAGATCCTTTATAAAGAGGTTTTAAAAAAAAACAACTTCAAGCCCCTGATGAAATCAGAGAAGAAGTTAAGACTCCTCATACAACGATCATCTTATTTTTTTCAGCAGCCTTACTGTGTCTGCTCAGTATCTATGCACTCAGAATAACTGAGCTGAAATTTAAACCAGATACATTATTTCTCTATGAACATAGAAAAATCGCCCTCTTAATTTCCTATGCAGCCAATGCAAGGCACTTTTCAAAGCCTATCTTGTTCTTAATCAACTTTCTTTGAACAGTCTCACATGCCTGTTCCAACAAGAACACTTAGGCTTGATAAAGACACGAAGTTCCCCAAAACTTACTTTGGTGGGGAATAAATGAAGTACTTATTTCCAGATAAAAAGAGGATGGCCCCCAGTACTTTAACTTTTCTCAAATTTTACACTGATCAGTGTGCTGGAATCCGCAATATTGACTATATATGTGATGCAGAGGTGATGGCTCCTTGCAGCAGATTTTACCGCAGAAGCAATGCACTGTCTTGTGAGATGCTTAAATCTTTCAAAAATGGAGTGGTAGTTGCCTTTCAGTCTCTGCTATACATTTCTACAGAAGGATAGTCCTCATTCTTACTCAAGACAAGAACACTGAAGTGGCATTCGTAGGTGGTCTTTCCACCTGAGTCATGTACAATATGAGTTGAGGTTTTATTCTTCACAGTTTGAAATTAATTTGTATTTCCACTCTTAAAATAGTGCAATTCACAAAGTACACAAACACTGCAGGGTATCTATAATGAAGGAATTAATTTGGGGAACACATGAAAATGTTTTTGCATTAGACGAACACACTATAAAGCAAAGCAACTACTATTATTCTGGTATCTGTGTCAATGTATTCCCCATCATTTCTGTATTCACTTTGCTACTGGAAAATCGACTTTTCTTCTGTTTTGCTCTGATTTTGCTTTGCCATTGATTTTCCGCAGTTTTACTAAAGCTCATTTTGTTGTATTTGGAGCACAGGTATACACAACCAAAGATATTTGAATGACAGCTATTATTACAATATTTTTTTTTATAAGGTTAACCTTTTAAAGAATAAAACAAATGGAGTAAGAATGCATTTCATCTACTAGCTCCATAGAAATTCACAGCACTTGTTTGTTGTGCCGAAGTACAGTGTGCAGAAAATGCCTCAACAGGAAGTCAGTACCAGTGATCTGATTCACAGGTTATACTAAACCACATTTCCCACAGCAGGTAGCCTCGTAAATCTTACAGTATCCATTCATTAACAACACCCTTTCAGTGCCCAGGTCCTTAGGCATTCATCTGGAGATTAAAAAGGAAAGCAGAGTTTCAGTTCTCTTCTCTTCCTTCTCCTCTTTCCTCATCACCTCTGTAACGGGAACGAGGCAAGGAAATGGCTACAACAAAAAGCAGATCCAACATCTAAGAACTAGTTTGAAGCATCTTCCACTGGCTGAACACAGAATGGTTATTGCTGAGAAATTACGGTGCAAGAGAAACTATATAATAAAAATAACTGTTGATAATCCACAAAGTTAAGGATCTCGTAGCTCAAGATTAATGATCAGCCATCTGGTTATGCTCAGGTTCAATTGTTAGCATCATGGACCTTGTATGAACAGAGCCCTAAATCCATTTGTAATGGTCAGTGCTTTCAGCACCAGTGTTGGTATTATGACAGGTACATGACAGGTAAAATAGTTTTGATCTGAAAATGTGAAATTCTCTATTTATGTTCTTGTACAGTGTAAATATTAACTCATTTAAGACATGTCACAAAATGCACTTCAGACTGATGCTGCTTTTCATCCATTTTAAAGAAAGTTTTTCTGTGATTTAAAGGTAAGAATTTCCCATTACTACCCACTCTTCCAAATTACTGAGCTATCCAGAAGAGCAACTTTTTGTACACTGATTCAGGGACTTCTATGCATGGATTTGTACTGTTTGTTTTTTTTTTTAAGCATGATTTATACTTCTTTATATCACATTCTCTAAAAAGACTACAATACCTTAACAGAAAATATTTCTTAAAATGTACTTCCCTAAGAGATTTGGCACTTGGTTTTCCTATTTATCCTTTCTATACCATGTTCTTGTGTTAAGTAACTCTAACAAGCACACAGGTATTATGGTTACCAATTATGAATACAAATACATAACCTGCTTTTTTAAAAATTTATTTTACTTAATCAGGAAGAACTCCAATCCCAGGGATGACTACCCCAAGTGATACAGGTATCATACATTGTATGATGTACCTGTCAGTGGATTTAAAATAAGTTTGACATTTTCAGAAAGCAATTTTTAGCCTGGATGAGAACATCTTTGAAATAAGAAGTTTACCAGACAAATAATCATTTCTTCCCTGAAAGTGAAACTGCTACTTACCAGACACGACAAGATTCGTAAGTGCTGCTCATCTCAAGTTCCCATTTTTACATACAAACACATATTTAAGTAATCACACACATTTGTATTCACTTAAAAATACTAGTCTGCTATATCAAAATGTGTATGCAAATATAATGATAAATTAAAAAAAAAACATGTCCTGGGGTTACCAGGAGCCGTTTTGCTCCTTCTTAGTAGCTGGTGCAAGCTCTGTGTTTTGACTTCCAGCCTGGGCAGAGAGCTGATAACACCGATTGTTTTTAATTGTTGTTAAGAAATGTTTATTCTGGCCAAGGACTCTCCGAGTCTCATGCTCTGCCGGGGACGAGGGGAGGCCGGGAGGAAGCAGAGGCAGGACACCTGACCCAAACTAGCCAAAGAGGTATTCCATACCACAGCACGTCATGCCCACGGAGGTAACTGGGAGTTACCCGGAAGTTACCCAGCACACTCTCTCTCTTCAGGGGGGTTGAACTCGTTCGGCGGTGGTATCGTATTCTCTTGTTATTTTCTCTTATCAATATTATCATTGGTGGTAGCAGCAGTGATTTGTGTTATACCTTAGTTACTGGGCTGTTCTTATCTCAACCCGTGGGGGTTACATTCTCCTGATTCTCCTCCCCATCCCTCCGGGAGTGGGGAGGGTCGGGGGGGGGGTGAGTGGACGACCTGTGTGGTTTGGTTTAAACCACGACAACCCAGCAAGCTATACATCTGTAGTTAGGAGTTGGTTAGTTTGAAAAGGAAGAAAAAGCCAAGGAAAACATACTTAGGAATGGATGCCATCATAAAAAATAAAAGCCTTCTATAATACAGCTCGAGTGCAAACTGGACTGACTAGGATTCTTTGACAACCTATTTCACAGTAGCAGATTTCAGTGGTTTTATAATCATAGATAATGCACAGATTTATTATAATGAGGTGTCAACATGTGGAAGGAGAGGACTGCAGACCATTATTTTCTCTGACATTTTCATGGCATATGCCAAGCGCAGAGCAATGTCTATTAAAGAGGCAATATAACTTGTTCAAGTGCTTTTCAACACAGAGGACTAAGTGCTGGTTCTCAAAAGGCTGAAGATATACTGATAGATTTTCCAAATAGGAACACTAAACACAAAATGTATGTGAGGACTATTCTGTGCATCAGTCAAATAAAAAAAAAAAAACCTAGTTCTAACTTCTGCACCGTATTCCCATTTCCTTCGCTTCACTGCAGTAATACCTGTAAAAGCAAGGAGACCTCAAATGATTCAAAGTCTCTGAACCTGTAACAATCTTAAACACAGGTATAGTGGCTTGCTCAGCTTCACCCTTCAGTACACCTACACTTTCATGATGTATGCACAAACCCTTCCAACATGACAAGGACACTTATTGTTAAGACAAGAAGACAGACAATTCTATAGCAACAACAATTAGGAAAACTGAGATCCCAGGGTGACGCTCAGTCTGCATCACCTACAAGAATCTGCTCTCCTGAAGAACCCAGAACCAATGATCTTAATCTAAGTGAGCACTAATGCCTCCATGTACTGCTATTTGAACAGTGCTTTGTTTCTACAGATAGTAACTTTTGGGAATGGAGGATTTTTCCTATAAAATAGTTATTAAGGGACAGACAATCATTACTATTTTAAGAGTAATAATGTGAGATCTAGTTTTATAATTCTGCTCTGCTTTATGAAATTATATTTCAGCTTTAATTACATACAGAAAGATTACAAATGTTTGGTTTCAGCATCTGTACAGTGAGTATCAACAGCTGCCATGTAAAAAATTGGCTTAGAGTTAGCAATTCCTATTTATATTTCAGGAAGGAGTTCTGAAATTTGAGGACACCGAAGTATCCTTCAGTCATTCTTCTGTATAAATTCCTTTTTAACTGAAAGGAAATTTTCTTTTAAAGAAACCACAGACTTCTACATCTTTTGAATCAGCTGAATACATGAGCAAAAGGCAACCCCTCAGGACAGCTGTTAATTACTGCCTATGTTGACTGTATTAAACTTAATTAATCAAAACATTTTTAATAATCTTTTTTTTCATCTTCTTTTTTTTTTTTCTTCCATGTTTTCTCCTAATCTGCCCTTCCCAATTTGCATGACTGGAATATTCCCTATGGCCTATTATCAATCATATAGATCCCTTTTGACAAATTTGATTTGGGTCTCCAAGACTATTATTTTTTGTTTCTGTATCAGTATTTTTCACTAAGAAACCACAATATGGAAAACCCATCTTACTGCTTATTTCTGTATTACTACAAATTTACTATCAGCGCCTGACAGGTAAATAATCCTATGAATTAGCATCCTCCCTTATTTTAGATGCAAATCCATCCTCCTTATAGATTATGCAGACACAGTCCATTTAGCAAGTGATAGACAGGATTTTGTTCCTCAGCAAAAAAGTAGCTGTTTCCCAAGTTGTAAATTAAGTTTAGTGACATCAGAAACGGGCTTAAAATTATCCTCAAAATTCATCCTAATCTTTCAATGAATTTAAAATCCTCCTTAGTTGTAGTTTGATATTCTTACAGGACAAACTTTCAAAAATGTTTAAAAAATGAACAAGACAGAAATCCTACCTTGGTGCTTGTCACTTGAAATGGAACTTTTGAGCCCTTTCCAACAGGGGTTAGCTTCCCAGATGGTTTTGCAGGGATTAGATTCCTAGCAGAAGTCTGACTGTGCAGAACGGAAGACAGGCAAAGCTGCACAGTCTCCTTCAGAGCTTTCAGCTGTGACTCCTGGAGAAAAGAAGAAATTATCAGTTCTCTAAAATGTATTATTATGAACAGGATTGCTTGCTTTCTCCCTCTGCATTAAACCAAACAAGCAGCTGCTGCTGCTCCTTATTAATGGAACAAATTAAGGCTGCTTAAAGCAGGTTTTCTAATACTGTGAAGTTACTGTGCCTTGAACCCCAAACTCCCGAAAAGTCACTGTACTCTTCCCTTCCTCCATGCAATTTTATTCACATTGATTATTACAAATAATTATTAAATATTATTTTCTCTGAAAACAATATAAGCTGTAAAATGTCATAGACTGTCCAGCCTTATATATATAATAGTTACAAAGAATTACACTTTTCCAAGTATTGCAAAGGCATCATTCATATTCAATTCATAAATCAAAGTATACCATGGGAAAAGTTCATGGAAGATATATATAGGTATGAGGAACATACCACACTACATACTGCATACGTGAAATACTACATATACAACATAAAAATATTTCACAGTTGTACAAATCCTAAGCAATGGCATTTGCATACATCACCTTGTTTTAGTTTATTTGCTAAACAAGTACTCTTTAGAACCTGACAAATATTCCATGTTTTACATCAGACAAATGTACCCTGAACTGGGACCACAGAATGTATCTCCTAACTGGGAAAAACTGAAGGTTTCTTTAAAAATAAGCAAACAAAACCAGTTAGTAGGGTACATTTCAATGGTAGGATCAAAGACAACCATAAGAAGTCTAATGCACAGCACAATAAGGAAAATCAAAGAAATAGGAGATGGAATTAAGTTTGGTTTGTTTGCAAACAGACAAAAGCGAATGACTCTCCCTTAAGATGTGTGCAGTGAGAAGGAATGCTGGATTATCAAAGAGATCAGATTTCGTGTGAATTACTTACTAAAATGTATTAACCTTAAATCAGATTGATATGTCTCTGACCTAATGGCAGTTGAAAAGTGAATTGATTACTTTATCTGTCTCCAGGATCTTTTAATTTCTAATTGACTTCTTTCTGTAATATGTCTTCTCCCCTACCTTTTCAATAAGTTACTGCATGAAGAACACAAATCACCATCTAACGGAGTCAAAATAACCTCAAACACCAAACTGGCAGAGGTAGAAGACAGATTTTTCTTGAAGATGCGGACTCAGCCAATACAGCACTGTATGATTCTCATGCTCCCTGCAACTCACACTGACTTGAAACCATAGTCCTCTGATCCAGATATCCCCCTGGATAATTTCTCATCCTCTCATCTCCCACACCTGCCACTTAAGACGTGGATAGACCACTGACTGTCTCTTTTCAGTACACAGGTCATAAAGAAAAGCTCTTAAACAGGGAAAGGAGGTACCTATGACTTAAATGGTGTTATTGCTCTGTAGTTATAACTAGTCAAACATGTATTTCTAGTCTGATAATTCGCACTGGCATGAACTTTATATTTTTCTTTCACTTGCACTGTTTTTTTAACTCCTGCTTGCCATTTTGCAGCATGTATGCAGTGTACAAACTGACTCCATGATGATTTACAAGAAGGTGGTAGGCTTCTGGTAAGCATACAGAGCCATAACTGATCCCTGAATTAAAATCCTATAATTTTTAATAGGAAAGAAACACAGGTTCAGAGAAGTCAGTTGTGGTCAGTCAATCTGCAGACAGAATCCCTTAATAGCAGTCCCCTAAAAAGTTCCTGATATCATATGTTCTTTGCTTTCTCCCTCACAGCTGCCTGCGTTAAAATGAGTAACTGCATTTCGAGGATATTTAGGGCAAGCGTTGCTCTCTTGCCATTGCCACAAACAGTGTGTTGGCACTAGTGAGATACCATGCCTGTGACTGTTATACAAGCAAAGAAGGAACATGCTCAATTTTTTAATTAAGATGTGGAACAGTTCAGTTCAGTGTGCTAACAAGAAACATGTGACATGACATAGCACCAGACTCATACAGAAGTTTGAATAATGCTGCTGTGAACAGTGCTTACACAGATGACATCTTGCTATGCTAGATGCAAACCCTCACTCAAGAGGATGATTCCAGTGATTACGATATGGAAGATGAAAGAAAAATGCTTTTCGTGCAAGAGGCATACTTTTCTTTAGATGTCTAATGGAAGCTGAAAATACCAGGAAGCCAAACAAAGAAAAACTAATCTTTGATAGCATACAGAAGTCGTTTTCCTTTCTGATAAACTGCTTCCTTATTGCATGACATTTTCTCCCCAGACAAGATACCAACCCATTTCTGTACTGCATTCGCCTTGGAACTATAACTAAACCTTAAATAAAAATCGTATCAGTTACACATTCGCATTAGTGTACTTTTCTACATAAAGAATTGCATCATTTGGCTTGCTGTGGGTTTTTGAGATGCTTCTAATTTGATCACCCTCCTCTTAAATAACTTTAGAGTAGTACTTAACTCCATGCATTGTAATTAGTTCCACTGTTTTCAGTACATTACTCCCAGGTACATGCAATCAAGTATGCATCTAGATCATTGCAAGACTTTGATTTATGTTTGTCAAATTACACTGGAACATTCACAGCTGATAAACATGCTTACACTACAGTAAACCTCTTACTTTGTCAAGGGCTGCCTTTTCCAGTTCATCTTTTGCAACCGCTAGTTTTTGCTCCAGATCTGTTAGCTGTTGTGCCTGTAGGAATAAAGAGGAAAAAGCTGATGCAATCTACAGCATTTTTTTTCCCACCTTAATTTTTCATGCAGTGCTGGTAAAAAAGGAAAGGATACAAATTTTACAAGTAATATATATGAATTGGGTCAGAATTGCTTGCAAAAAGACCAGACCTCGTGGGGCTGGTTATTTTTCCTGAGAAAAATGCGAGTTTTTATGTGGAAACTGGTCTCAAATCTGCTCCATTTATGTGAATTCAAGTTCAGTCTAATTTCAGCGTCAACAGCAAAAGTAATTCCATACCACAGAGTATTTAGAAATATGCCATAGCATCCTTATGGATAATTCAAAGTATTCAATCGATTTCTATTATTTTGTTAATTTATTTGACTTCTGTCTGCAATTTGAACCGTTTTCTAGTTTTCAACATTAATGTAACTAACATAAATGTAACTCGGCATAAACAGAGAAATTAGGTAACACCCAAATGTTCATCCATGTAGACACCTTATAAAAGGCTACTATCTGCTGGTATACATGGGGTGAACTCCAGAGTTGTTCCTCCAGCTACTTCCCTGGAGATATGAAAGGAAAATTCAGAAGAATGTTACGCAGTTATGCAACTGCATAGGAAGACAGCATTTTGGCTCAAGCAGCCTGCACCCTGTGCTGTTGGCTTTTATATGATATAACATTATTTTCCTGCTTAGTCCTTCAGAAAGAAATCTGGCTTTTCACAAAGTACAGACGACGGAGTGAGTGCAGGGGTTCAGAAAATGCTTTTAAATGCTCAGTAAATAAAAATTATTATTTCCTCTCCCCTTCCCTCAGAGCTAGGTACATTCAAACAGACTTCAGGGAAATACATTCTTTGCATAAAATTTACAATTTAGAGAAGTAGGAGCTCCCAGATTCCTGCAGTTCTTAGCCCTGTCAGTAATAACACATACCAAAAGGAAAGGTGTAGGTTTCTTTAATTGTTGTAGTTGCAAAAAACAGTCCACTAGCTGTTTTCCATGTTTAGGTAGGTAACCACAGAGGAAGACACTGGACTAACCAGTTCTCATTTCTCTCTGAAACTCTGATTAGGTAATACACATTTTGTGCACATAGAATAATTGGATAAAGTTCTCATTTCTCAGTTAAAGAGCAACACATTGTAATTTTGACCAAAGCTCATCCCCAGCCAGATACTATTTTCTTTACCAGACTTTTCAAGATCACATATACTCTGCTGACTGTAGCCTAGCTTAATGTATTAGCCACATAACATAAGTGCTGTTTAGGGTAAACCCTACAAAACATGGTTAAACTTTGTGTTGAGGCAATGACCAACGTATCATAGGCCAGAGGTGATGTGTATTACCCTAGGCAAGCCTGTAGTTCTCAGGAGATACCTCAAGTGACATTTACTGCATTAGGCACAGGCTGTACTGGCTGATAAACTAACAAGAGCCTGGAATTTTCAGTTCCCTGCTCATTTAGACTACTTAATCACATTTTAAAACAGGATTAGCCATTTATCTGCAGATTTATCAGATCAGCCAGTTTCATTAGTCAAAACCATGTACGATTAGGCAATCTTGCTTCAAAGCAGAAGTCAACTGCTTACTCAAGTGCAGAGAAGTCTCTTGTGAATGCCCCTAATTTCCACTGCATCACATTTCTTAACAGCAGAAATCAGTCACTAGCACACACTCCCCGCACACAGAACACTGGTTTGGTTCCTCAGTCTGGCTACTGACCATCGACTACAGAAAGAATCCTTCCTTTTCATTAGAATTTGCAACATTTAACTGGACTTATCACTGTCTCGTTAGAGAAAATCTTACTAACATACAAGAATCTTTCTAGAGTTCAGTAATATTTGCATTTATTACTAAATATAGTACATCATACACTCACAATAAACATGGTTCCAGTAAATATGGTCAAAATAAACATTAAGCTCGGCTCTTTCTGATGCAGACAGTTTTCGCTGGGTACTGGAACTAGACCAAGTAATTTCTTACATCATCATTTTAGTCATTGCTACTTATTAAACTGTTTTTACAGCACACTTACTTACACAAATTAGTACCACTGAAAAATTGTGCAGCTGACAGAGAGCAGGTAATGGTAGTTCTAGGTGCCTGCTGTTTCTTTCCTTGCAGGGGAAAGCCTAGTGCTATGTAATACATTGTATTCAATGAAACTGCAGCCATATAAAAAAATCAAGCTGGAAGAAAAGTCTTTAATTTATGCCTGCCATTATAAAGAATTAATATATTGTAATAACATGGCTCACATCAAGGAAAACACTTGCAGTTTATGCTGAAAAAAGTATTCTTCCGAAGGACAGGTTCATATGTATTAATAAAGTATTTCTGATTGCATCATTTATCAAGCCTTATTCTTTTTTTTGGTAACACTGCTGCATTTTGATGGACTTGAACTTTCATGTATATTTATTTTATTTCACAGATTACTGAGCCAATAGGTCAGTGATATCAATCCGCCTGACATCAAGTAAGAATAAACTCCTAGCATAAAAATGTATTTTTCATGAACCACTCACTTGAAAACAGTGATATTTATTAACATCTTAGTTCCGAAACTGCAGAATAATGCCCCGCCCCTGGCAGTGTTCAAGTCCAGCTTGAATGGGAATTGGAGCAACCTGGCCTAGTGTAAGGTGTCCCTGCCTATAGCAGGGGGCTGGAACTAGATGAGATTTAAGGTCCGTTCCAACCCAAACCAGTCTGTGATTCCATGACTGACTAAGTGATGTTTAATCACATGTTAAATAGATTGGATATTGCAAACTCCATTTTTCCCCCACACAAGCCTTAAAAAAATGTTTAAGAAAAAAAAAATTAAAATTTACTCAACAGCTTTTGAAATTGGAAACCACTTAACCAGAAACTGGAATAAATTATCTGGTAAACACAATTCCACTGTACTTATTCTGTGTTATTTGTATCTTAGAGGAACAGATACTTGTGCTTCTAAATTGCACTGTTTAGGGTGTTAAATGTAACTGAAAACAACACTTTATCACAGCTATTCCATTTAATCAGATGTGCAGTGAAATCCAGACATTCGGCAACATCTGCATAGTATTTCAAGCACTTAGAACAAGAAGAAAAGTCAGTTAAAAACATGATTTCTGCAAAGCTCACAGCTTGTACATTTTCTTAACACTCATTAGTGCCACAATGCTTCTATCTCTCATTTGTAACTATTCTAGATGTACATTAAAAAAAAAGGGGAAATAAGACCTATATGCTTTTTTATTAGCTCAAATGTCACTTTTCCTTCCCCAACTCTCATGCATTTCCTTCACACAGAACTCAGTCCAATGAAAGCAATGAATCGGCATTTTGCTAGGGTTTTAATGAAGTACTAGACCTCTAACTAAAGGAAAATAACTGGTTTATCTGCAGAAACGTGTTATAAAGATGTACATGAAGAGCCACCTCACTGACCTTTGCACCTGGGCTGCCTGTTTATCTCCTGTAGGGGATTTATCTCCTGTAGGGGATTTCTCTCCCATAGGGGATTTCTGTCCCTTCTGATCAGGCCAGAACACCTTTGCTTGTATAACACCACTTGTCATTTCCAACGGAAAACTAATCCACATGACTGATTACAGATACTTGCTGCTCTCTCTTTTGTAAGTCAGTCTTCTTTAAACAATTGTCTTGCTTATTTTAGTAGTAACAGAACAAACACTGAGGGGTAAGCATTTTAAAATTAACATTAGGCATGCCAGAACTTTCCACATTTCCACCAGTAGTGCACAGGAAACATTTACTTCCTCTTTTGGGGAGAAGATTAGTTCACATATGGTTTTCCTGCTACACGTTTACACAAGACAAGGCTTTGACTCATCTTTCAGCTTCAGATTGGGGGCTGGAACTAGATGATCTTAAGGTCCTCTCCAACACTAACCATTCAATGATATGTGTCTTTCCTGCTCTGATCCTTGATCTTTGGGCAGTTTGGAATTTGACGATATTTGATATCACAAAATTTCTAAACTTGTCAATCCTACTGGGCACACATAAAATCATTATTATAATGAAAACATTTGGAAAATGTCAGCCAAAGTCCAAATGAATTCCAGTTTGATATCAGTAATAAACCTCTCCTCATTTTTCAGAGGGAGCTGGACCAGGTCTGTAAGTTGACCGAGTAGCTGTACTGGTTAAATGTGGAGCTGCTGCCAGTAGACTTAAGTAACCTTGTCTCACAGTGACTTAAGACATAGCTATTCACAGTGTACATATTCACATAGCTACACCACAGTGTAATGCAAGTCCACCTCCTTAAGGCCAGATTCTCAGGACCATATAGAAACTTTTAAACTTGGATTTTTCAGTTCATTAAAAAAGTTACACTGATTTTTCACGTTCACAACTGTGTTGTAAAATATGCACTGTCAATAAATTAATAGACCTGAGTTACTAAGTACTTAAATCATATTCATATTTCACAAGTCTGTGATTTCAAAAACTGCATGAAACCATTCAAAAAATAGGACAGTAGAGGGAGATTTTGTTTCAGTAAGGATATGAATTCATTATGTTATTACGTAATTTATGCCCTTAATGCGAAATACCTATGAGGACGCCCTTCCACCTTCTTTATGTCACTTATTTCTTCAAATAAAAAAAAAAAATCCCCCGTCCGTAAGTACCCTGTAAGTATTTTTCAGCAGCCAACTCTCTCTAGATCTTTAGGTTCCTCCGGCGTTGCTAGCATAATGTGCACGCATTAACGTATTAGTAATGATTATATCATAGTAACAACATCCATATGCAGCATTCCAAATGAAAATATGCACCAGGAGAAAGATGCTAGTGTAGACAGTGACATCTACTTCCTAAGCAGAACACAGATAACCTAGATAAGACTTTCTACATACATTTTTTTGTCAAGGTTGTGAAATTTCAGCCTTCAGGGGAAAATAAAAAAAACAAAAAAATACCTACTACTAAAGAAATAAAATTAAAAATAATAATCTTGGGCTTCATGAAAACAAGAAGTACTCACAATACGGTGACAACAGACCACATACCAGAAGATGAAGAAATGGTCCCTATCCTATGTTATCTCAACAAGATAGGTGTCTGAAAAGTAATCAAGACATCACTTACTACTCAAATATCCTCTACAGATATTTATGCAACACCCCTAACATATTTTACAAAAATCAACAAATCTCAATTTCCTGTCTCTCTCAGGGGCCTTGGCTTCTACTGAGAAAAACAACTCAATAATATCCTGTCTTAGAGCATTTTTTCTACTTCCAGTGAGTAGCCAGATGTAATCACAAATTATTACTATAATAACCCGAAAACCAAAATCATACATCCAGTGGGCAACAAACAACTACGTATCTAAAATGCGCAAACATACTGACTTGATCAAGAAAAAAAATCTCCAAGTGAAAAATTAACAAAAACATTATTAAAAGTAGCATAAGCCACCTCATTTGGAATGGAAAAAAACTCCTAGCAGTTTCTAAGACTGAACTACAATATCTAGTAAGAGTTACAGGGATCCTAAATCATGAAGACTAAGTTCAAAGCTCCTTATATGACAAAACAGAAATACCTCAAAAGGAAGATTCCAGAATCTCTTATCCCAGCGGTCAAAACCATCAGTTTTCACTCATGATATATCAACCCATAAAATCGTGCACAGCTGAGCCCATCCGTCATCCACCTCGAGGAACAGCCTGCCAGATTCATCAGCAAAAAAACCCAAACCTGGCACAAAGTTCATATACAATCCTATTATTCTCAAAACAGCAGAAATTGACTTCTGTGAAGTTATCACATTCCAGAAATCCACAGATAGGCCGAATAATTTCACATAACCACAACTTCAAATATGAACAAAATCTACACTATACTTCTATTCCCTCAGCCATCAAATGCAATTGCTTTGAGGAGAATACTTAGTTTTCTTCCTGCCATCCTGATGACTTTCAAAAAACAAGGACACCCCTTGAAGAAAACAAGTGTATTTTCAAGGAAGTCAAAGTAATAGCTGTACATTACCACACTGCAACATGAAAATTCATCTTTCCCTAACAACATGCTCCTGGCTGTCATATATAACCAGATACAGCAACTCCTGTGGAGGAGCTATTAAACATATAACTTGACTGATTTTGTAATTACCTTGTATTGAAAATGCTTTGAAAGTAAAAGGTCATCAATCTTTCTATCTGGCTTTGCACAAACCAATGCACATAAACAGAATCAGAGCATGAAATGTAAACCAGTCTCGAAGTTCTAGGCTTGTAGGCAACCTGATCTACATGTTTAACCATCAAATCACTGCAACAATTACTCACAAATGTGTAGTATTGCTAGCACAAAGATGATCACCCCTGAGCTAAAGATGAAGAAAAGCATTTTACAATACTTGCAGTCATGATGCTGTCACCTTCACTCAAAGACCTTCACTAGAAGGGAACAAATCATAATTTGAAATAATTATTCAAAATAGTACTATCAAGGCCATCTCCCAAGGTGTGGGCAAATTCCTTGAAATATTTCATTGAATCCTAGAATACCAGGTTGGTAAGGACTCTTACCAAGCTTGTGCACCAGGCCTCCCAGGCCCCTTTCCAGAGAGCAGCTCCCCAGCCAGGTACATCCCCGCCTGTGCTGCACTCCTGGATTATATTTTTCCAGGTGCAAAACCTTATGCTTGTTCTTGTTGAAGTTTGTGAGCTTCTTGTCAGCCCACTCTTCCAGACTACCCAGGCATTCCTGCAGGGTGGCTCTCCCTGCTCTCCCTTCCAAAATGTCCACTTCTGCACTTAGTCTGGTATTGTCAGCAAACTTCATCAGGGTACACTTGATCCCATCTTTCAGATGACTTATGAAAGTATTAAATAGTGGTGGGATTTGGTGAATTGATATAGGATTTATTTTCACTGCCATCTCCACCCCTTTTCAGCCAAATTTAAATGCCATGGTACACAGAATATGTTTGTTTTGGTTTGTTTTTTCATGTAGTCTTAAACTTTTAAACAAATTGCCTTAGGCAAAAGATAATTTTTCTGTCTAATACAACACTGTGCAACTACAGATTGGTAAGAGTTTTCACTTGTTTTCTGTTCGTCATGGTTGTGCATCATCACTTTTACTGCTTTATGAAGTGGTATTTGGCTCTAAGATCAAAGTTCCTTACAGACTAAGTAGAGTGGATGAAGAACCTGACGACTGGAAAAGAACAGGTGTGATACCCATCTTCAAAAAGCGAGAAATTGAACATGTCATGACTTACAGATCCATTAGTAAAACATTCGTTTTTCAAACATGCTGAAAAGAATAATCAGGCTACCTCTCTAGGGGAGTTTTATTTGGTATATGTACCATCCATGAACTCAAAAGCAAACTAAACATATACTCATTAAATATTCTGGTGGCATCAATCCAGAACTCTGCGTGTCACAGAAGATAGGACTTGTTTAAATTTATCCTGACAAACTGGAAAAAATAGATGACATTCACTAAAGACAAGTGTAAGATGCTAAATACAGACAGGAATAATCAATAAAACAGACTATAGAACAGTAGGGATGACAGACTCAAGATGACATCACCACTGAATGTGTCATAGAAAAGGAAAAGAACTCGGTGGGTACAGACTATAAAAATCCTTCTGCTCTGCTCAGCGTGAATGAAATGTCCAGTTGGACTTGAAAGATTTTAGGGCATTGCAAATGGACTGAAAACAAAGAAACCAAGTTCAGATGTGACTAACATGAGGCATTAATAGTATGCAAACATGTACTGAGAAGCAAGACTAGAATACAAATATCTACATACGTTAAACTAAAAAAGTACACACTGTGAGAGACATGGGGTAATAATCTCAAAATATGCAAAGTATGGCTTTAAAGGAAGGGGTTTAAATAAAAAAACAAGCTACTCTCAAAGGCTATGATAGCATAATAACTGATTGGCTTCAATTTCAGTAAGAAAGATTCTATACACAAAACATTTCCTACTACGAAGGCTAAAGGACTAGAAGAGACAAAAGCAGCAGAAATACATAGAGTTTGAACTGATGAAAGTTTCTAAAAAGCTTAGATAAGCATTGTAAAAGAATGCCATGCATATAATTGAACTTTCTTTGGAGTCAGAGAATATGGAACATCCTTTCTTTTTTCCATCGCCTCCTAAAAACAGCTTTTGCCAGAACTGAAGCAGTGATGGGATTACCACGAAAGAATTTCTGATCTTAGTAAATACAAAGTAACTTCCCTTATTTATGTATTTAAAAAGAAAAATTTGTAAGAATATTTTCAGACTTTTTAATTCATTGCTTATCAGATTCTGTATTGTGGGCACTTTTCATTTCATCTTCGTCCTTCCTAAGAAAAGTAAAGGCCTTTAGAAAAAATTAACTAAAAAAAAAAAAAAAAAACCAAAAAAAAAAAAACCTCAAATGAAAATAACTTCTTTTTTGACTAATAAAATAATGAAATAATAATATACAAGCCACAGGAGACCAATGAGATGAATTTTATCGAATAGAAAATATAGTAAGTAAAAATATAGCTAAAGGAGGTTCAGTTTGCTATTTTATTCATTCAGTTGTCATTTCTGACAAAGTCAATGGAAACTTTAGAAAAGTCTGTGATAGTTACCCTTAAAAAAAAAAAACAGAAAAGAAAGCTATACATTAAAAGTTTAGTAACAAAAAAAAAAAAAAAATCCCAAACAAACCAGATTCTATTCAGTTGCTATATGACATGCTGAGGTCAGCCTGTAGCTTACAGAACTTCTTATCCCTAAAAAAGTCACTGGTTTAAGACCTCTGGGGAAAAAAAAAAACCAAACAAAACCAAAACTCTATTATTTTGCATTACAGTTATGTTTGTAACTGATATTTTTTAACAGTTTGTTTTGGTTTTCCTAAGCAACATTGCCAAGATTCCCAAGGGAGGTCACAAAAGATCCTAATGCTGAGGAAACACAATGGTGAATAAGCACACTACAGTCAGGACATCCTGTCTGAAATGTAGATGAGCTGTGGTCTTCTCTCTGGGAATCTGGTTTGAAAGGCCCACAGGAAGCTGCCCTCAGTTTTCTCTTATCATCTCCTTTTAACATTGAGCTACCGAAGTTACATTTAGCATTACAGGACAATGCAAATGTACGAGAAAGAACATTGTTTTTGTCCTAAATTAATCAATGTATAAATAAAGCTTAGGGAAAACAATGTTGCTTTCTTACACAATTTTCTGCAAGCGAAGAAGTAGTTTTATAGTACTTGGAACACACTGAAGAATCCTTTAAAATGCATTAAACAGGCTCATTTTTTGAACATACAAAGTCAGCTGAATTCTGCAGTTGATAACAGTTTTAATACAAGTAGGTGGAAGTCATGGGTGAAGTAAACATACATTTACAAAATGGCTGGATTTGTGTCAAGCCTGAGTGCCAACTGTATACAAATAGAACTGTATTGAAAACTTTTTCATCTTCATAACATGTGCAAGCACACAAAGGCCTTCTATGGAAGGTTATCACAAACGTAAAATCATTTACCCAATTACGTCAAGCTCAGACAACAATGTTCAAGTTTAACACAAGCTCTCTACTAAGTCAAGCCTTTGGTGTTTTTCTGGGGTGGTTTTGTGTTTCTTTTTCTTGAACCATTTCACCCCTTTCTCGTTAGAGAATGCAGAATCTCAAAGTCTGTGTTACAGAAATGAATACTTTGCAGCCCCAGGAAATAGGTTTGCTGTGGCACGTAATTAACTACTGTTAAGGAGCAGAATGCACATGGTAGCATCAATTTGACTCTGGAGGCAGGAACTGTATAATATAAATATTTACCACATCCAGTCAGTATGATGTGAAAACAATTTCACACAGATTTGCTTTTCTTTTTGACTCTGCTGTAAAATGCCTTGAGTATAAATGTCAGTTTATCTAGATTAAATCTTTAAAACATATCACAGAATCATAGAATAGTTAGGGTTGGAAAGGACCTTAAGATCATCAAGTTCCAACCCCCCTGCCATGGACAGGGACACCTCACACTAAACCATCTCACCCAAGGCTCTGTCCAACCCGGCCTTGAACACCACCAGGGCTGGAGCATTCACAGCTTCCTTGGGCAACCCATTCCAGTGCCTCACCACCTTCACAGTAAAGAATATCCTTTGCCTCTTACATATAAAGTCAATTCAGGTGTTTCCCAGACAGAAATACTTTCTTGAAACAAGTCCTTGAAACAAAAATGAAAAAAGATTAATTGTAATCTGTCTTCTCTTTCTTATATTAGTCTGTGTAAGCAGGTATAAGTCTAAATTTGAGGTGTTGCCATGGTTCTGCTTAGTCCTTTAGAGGAACTGAGTGCTCAGTAACGGAAACACTACTTACAAGCATAAAACAGAAATGAAGGCAAGTAACAATCTGCTCTTAATTTGTGATACTGCACTCCATAGAAACATGCGAATTCAAGTGTACCACCACGGAAACAAGCTAGACCTCTGTGAGGAGAGGTTGTTAAGTGATGGGAGCAAGGTTCTTCTCTCGCTCCTTCTTCACTCTTCCCATGCCTGTTCCTCTGTTCCAGTCACCCCACTATCCTCCCTCCTGCCTTCTTTCCTTCTTTACCTGAGTACCATCTGCTGCTTCCTGATGCCACCCATCACCCAGCCCTGCTTTGAGCTTCCCAGACATCCTCTAGCTTCATGCTATAACCTGGGCAACTGGTGTCCCTAAACACGTGGAGAAGCCTAGAAGATCCCCCAGCGCCACAGACAGCAGTGTAAGTCAGTGTCTGTATCTCCCTTGACAGCTATGCTTCAGAAACCAGCTGTGTTTGTGTACCCAACTGGAGCAAACTTGGTTTGCAATTCAGAGGAGTGTGCCTAGTTACAAACCATCACACTCATGGTAAGATCATGTACTTATTATATACATATGTGTGTATATATATAAAATATATATATTCATATATTTATATATACACATATATATTTGTTGTAAAGCAGATGCTATTTACTTGCTTATTTCAATTTAAATTCTACTATGGAACAAACATTAAGCACATTGGTAGGCTAGATGTTGCTCACATATAATTTTTTTTTTGTTTTTAGGGCTGTTTATCTTATGTTTTGCCTCAGAATTTAAATGACAAAAAGTGAAAACAGAAGCAGTAGATTAATCGACACTTCTGATAGTCTGAAGTAGAATCCTTAGAAATTCATCACCAAAAAAGTAAACAAAGGTATACTCAAGCCATAGCAGTGGATCATTCTCACCATGTAAAAGAACTATTTCACAAATACAAGTTACTTGTATAAACTGATAGTGAATTGAATAAATTATTGACAGATTTATTTTTCTTCACCGCATATTCCAGTCAGACACACAGTTCATTAAATATTTTAATGAACAAAGCCCCCCAGATTATTTTTAATTCTTTCCTAATTTAATATGACTTGTGACTTCTTAGAATCATAGAATCACAGAATAGTTAGGGTTGGAAAGGACCTCAAGATCATCTAGTTCCAACCCCCCTGCCATGGGCAGGGACACCTCACATGTGTCAAGGTCCCTCTGGATGGCATCCCTTCCCTCCAGCGTATCAACCGGACCACACAGCTTGGTGTGTTTATACCTCTATGGTATAAACACTCTAGGACAGTACAGCTAAATGATGGGAAGACAAGTAATAAGGAGGAGCAATTTTAAAATAAGTGATTATGAATGCCTGAAACAAACGTAGATCTCACTTTAGCACAGCATTTAAACTTAAGGGTACTTCACTCAATCAGGGTTTTAGGACCACACTAAAATGACTGCAATTAAGAGTAGATTCAATCAGAACTAGTAAAGGCAGATATAAAATTAAGATGCTTAAGTGAAAATTTTTATTACTCTTTCCTGAATTGTCTCATTATAATACAAAGCCAATTTCAACTGTTAACTCTTTTAGGATACTAGGTGTCCTGGGTTCATCAGTAACATTTTTTTCTCCTTCTTAGTAGCTGGTGCAGCGCTGTGTTTTGACTTTCAGCCTGGGAACAGAGCTGATAACACAATTGTTTAGACTGACCAAGGACTTTGTGAGTCTCCTGCTCTGCCAGGGAGGAGGGGAAGCCGGGAGGAAGCAGAGACAGGACACCTGACCCAAACTGACCAAAGAGGTATTCCATACCACAGCACGTCATGCCCAGGATGTAATGGAGAGTTACCCGGAAGTGGTAGTTCACGGCAGGGTTGGACTAGGGATGGGTTGGGTGAGTTATCGGTCAGCAGGTGGTGCTTGTTATTTCCCTTATCATTATTATCGTTGGTGGTAGCAGCAGTGATTTGTGTTATACCTTAGTTACTGGGCTCTTCTTATCTCAACCCTTGGGGAGTTGCAATCTTTCGATTCTCCTCCCCATCCCTCCAGAAGCAGGGGGAGGGCAAGGCGGAGGAGGGGGGGGAAGGGTGAGAGAGAAACTGCATGGCTGACTTGCGGACAGGGCTTAAACCACGACACTAGGTTGCACATTTTAAGGCCCTGAACACTGACAATGAGACAGGAGCTCCAATTCTAGACTCAGCAGAGGTACTGACAGCTTCTACAGCCTTGAGCACAGTATGTAATTTCTGTGACTCTCACTGTCTGTCCTATGGCATTATATCACATAGAGGTATAAAAATATAACTACACATACGCACATAATTTATCAGCTACTTTGAAAGAGTAACCAAATATGATTAGCTCATGTTATATTTACTAACATTTGTTAAGTAACTGTCACACAATGTTAAAAGTAAATATAATTTACCAATTCATTGGAGTGTTAAAGGAGAAAGCTGTCTTTATCCCCCTCCTCTTCCTCTCCCACTTAATGGCCAGAGCTCTAGTCAGTACAGAGTCATTGACAATAACAGTTAGCAGAATTTAAGAATTAGTTTCTCAGTGCTGCTTATGCAAAACAAAAAGCAAACCGCCCCTCCCGAATTACTTCACGTATATCTGCACAATTAATTCCAACACAGAAAACAGTAGTTTAATGAACATGGACTGTCATTTAAAAATCTAGTAGCCTGGAGTTACATTGTTCTGGTGAAGTGCTATGAGAAGCTTGCAATATCCAAAGCTATACAAAGAACAGAATTCCCTGTCCTCAGTAAGGCACACAGAAAACATCAAGTTTAATGGAGTGGGAATGCAGTGTAAAGGCAGAAATGGTAGAAGTGCTGCAACATCAAAGAAACTAGCAACCATGAGATTACCACATACACCATTCATGCTCTGTGCTGGCAGAAGACTACCCATCCCCTGTTTTGATATTTTATCATAAAGAATCAGAGCTTCACAAAACAGTATCAACAGCAAGGATAAGATGAAATCCATTTAGTTTCTAGTATTAAAACAACTAGAAATGAAACACCGCTTGTTCTTGTCCCAACATAGCAACCCCTCTCTGATCATACAGGTATTTAAAAAGCTTTCCACCCTCTACCAAATGGCTTCCACTCTGTTTGGTGTTTCAGGTCCTAAGACAGGCACAAGCACACAAATCAGCACACTCAATCTCCTTTAATCTCCCCTTTCTCATATCTTACACGATTACTTAGAAGGATAGCATAAGCTTGCTGCTCCCTTTTCTGCATAAATCCTCCGTCGGGAAAAAGATCAACATGGGAAGAAGATCAACACAGGAAAAATATTTTTGGCTACAATAAATGATGTATTGAATTAGCAAACCAGGCAGCCAATATACAGAATTGAATAGGGTCAAGAGATGTTTCAGGTATTGCATATGCAGTTCTCAGTATGTGGGGCTTTGGAGTCCATTTTGCGATTCATTAACATCATCCACATAAAAGTTCTCAAAGCATTTTTAATTACATTAGTTCATAATTTCCCTAAAAGGCATGTAACATTTTCCCTATTTTGCAAGTAAGTGCATTCAGAGCAGAACTCGCCCTATGTAACTTGGGACCTACACCTGAGCTGGCAGCCTGAATACGTCTTCATATTCAAGATCTATGTCTATGCAACATAGGCCAAAGAGTTTAAGGCATAACTCATGTAGCCAAATGTAGACATAGTTTTCAGGAGAAGATAAATTCCCCATACTCCCACAGCAGTACTGGATAACTCTCCAAGGAGAAGCAGTGTGTCATGCAGACATCCATACCTGTTCAGATAAGAACACTTCTATTTACATTCACATGCTGTATTGCTGCCATTATAACACAAGTAACATACACCCCTCCACCACAAACCTCTGATCTTTACATCTGAACCTTAACTACTACACTGTCATGGTTTACGGGATTAGGATGCATGGTCATTTTATGTATGCCAGCAACTTGCCAGACAGCCTTTCCCGTGTTATGTTAGAACCACAGATCATAGAATAGTTAGGGTTGGAAAGGACCTTAAGACCATCTAGTTGCAACCCCCCTGCCATGGGCAGGGACACCTCACACTAAACCATCCCACCCAAGGCTTCATCCAACCTGGCCTTGAACACTGCCAGGGATGGAGCATTCACAGCTTCCTTGGGCAACCCATTCCAGTGCCTCACCACCCTCACAGGAAAGAAATTCCGCCTTATACCCAATCTAAACTTCCCCTGTTTAAGTTTTAACCTGTTACCCCTTGCCCTGTCACTACAGTCCCTGACAAAGAGTCCCTCCCCAGCATCCCTATAGGCCCCCTTCAGATACTGGAAGGCTGCTATGAGGTCTCCACGCAGCCTTCTCTTCTCCAGGCTGAACAGCCCCAACTTTCTCAGCCTGTCTTCATACGGGAGGTGCTCCAGTCCCCTGATCATCCTCGTGGCCCTCCTCTGGACTTGTTCCAACAGTTCCATGTCCTTTTCATGTTGAGGACACCAGAACTGCACACAATACTCCAGGTGAGGTCTCACAAGAGCAGAGTAGAGGGGCAGGATCCACCTCCTTCGACCTGCTGGTCACGCTCCTTTTGATGCAGCCCAGGATATGGTTGGCTTTCTGGGATGCAAGTGCACACTGAAGCTGGCTCATGTTCATTTTCTCATCAACCAACACCCCCAAATCCTTCTCCTCAGGGCTGCTCTGAATCTCTTCTCTGCCCAACCTGTAGCTGTGCCTGGGATTGCTCAGACCCAGGTGTAGGACCTTGCACTTGTCATGGTTGAACTTCATAAGGTTGGTATCAGCCCACCTCACAAGCGTGTCAAGGTCCCTCTGGATGGCATCCCTTCCCTCCAGCATATCAACCGAACCACACAGCTTGGTGTCATTGGCAAACTTGCTGAGGGCACACTCAATCCCACTGTCCATGTCAGCGACGAAGATGTTAAACAAGACCGGTCCCAACACCGATCCCTGAGGGACACCACTCGTTACCGGTCTCCAGCCTGACATCGAGCCATTGACAAAAACTCTTTGTGTGTGGCCATCAAGCCAGTTCTTTATCCACCAAGTGGTCCATCCATCAAATTGATGTCTCTCCAATTTAGAGACAAGGATGTCATGTGGGACAGTGTCAAACACTTTGCACAAGTCCAGGTAGATGACATCAACTGCTCTAACCCTGTCCATCAGTTCCGTAGCCCCATTATAGAAGGCCACCAAATTGGTCAGGCAGGATTTCCCCTCAGTGAAGCCATGCTGGCTGTCACCAAGCACCTTGTTGTTTTTCATGTGCCTCAGCATGCCATCCAGGAGAATGTGCTCCAAGATTTTGCCAGGCACAGAGGTGAGACTGACTGGTCTGTAGTTCCCTGGGTCTTCCATTTTCCCCTTCTTGAAAATGGGGGTTATATTTCCCTTTTTCCAGTCGTCAGGAACTTAACCTGACTGCCATGATTTTTCAAATATGATGGCCAGTGGCTTAGCAACTTCATTCACCAGCCCCTTCAGGACCCACGGATGGATTTCATCAGGTCCCATGGACCTGTGCACATTCAGGTTGTTAAGATGGCTTTGAACCAGATCCTCTCCTACAGTGGGCCTAGGGTCATCATTCTCACAGTTCCTGCATCTATCTTCCAAGACTTGGGTGGTGCAGTCAGAGCCTTTGCCAGTGAAGACCGAGGCAAAGAAGTCATTCAGAACCTCAGCCTTCTCCAAACCCTGTGTAGCCAGTTCTCCCGAAAGCTTCCTCAGGGGGCCTATGTTGTCCCTAGTCTTTTATTTGATACGTACCTATAGAATCCCTTCCTGTTATCCTTAACATCCCTAGCCAAGTTTAATTCTCACTGGGCCTTAGCCTTCCTAACCCGGTCCCTAGCTTCCCGGACAACATCCCTGTATTCTTCCCAGGCCGCCTGTCCTTTCTTCCACTTTTTAGATGCCTCTTTTTTCCTTTGAATTTTCCTCAGCAGCTCCTTATCCATCCAAGGAGGTCTCCTGGCCCTCCTGCTGCACTTCCTTCTAGTTGTTCATGTCTTTGTGCTTCTGGCATCCTTCTCCTCTTCTCTAAGCTGTTTTCCAGTGGGCAGCACTTACCAAGTATCCCCTTGCTAAGCATTACTATGCAACCTAGCATAATTCTGATTCATCTGGGGGATCACTGCATATTAATATAATGAAAACAAGTAGATACCAGTACTGAAAAATCCTGCTTCAGCTAAAGAAAACAAGCTTTCACACCCAGGCAAGATTAGAAATTAGAACCTTTTTGTCTGCTCAAGCTCTCAAATATACCTAAACTGAGCCTGAAGAACAATATATTATTTCTGTTAATACTAGTTGGTATTAAAATTTAACTGTCCAGGTGCATAATATGCCTAGTTTTTATCTCTACATCTATCCCCCTAGTTTGGGCCTTATGATGACCAGAAATAAATGTTCCTGACAAACCTTGGAATCACCCTCTGCAAGAAAAAAAAAGTTACACAAATCACATTGTGTTTTTTAAATGAGCTATGATATTTCATCTTCACAGCACTATGCATACAATAGAGGGACAGTAGAGAGAGTTAAACACTTACAGAAGGCAATTTGGACCTCATATTGAGTTGAATTACTTTGCAAATAATTCTATCTCTAGTCACTTTGAAGATGACTACTTATCTTCATCCTTTATGCCAGGAATAAAAGCACTGCTCAATTAGCAGTCTGCAGTCAGGTGACCTGAATCTCTCTCCTTCTTTAACAGGGATTAACTTCTCCCTCTGTTAACAAGGATTTGCTGTGCTTCAGCACTGTATGTTTTGTCATGTACCCTCCCCTCCCACATCTTTTTTTTGTCAGTGCCATGGAGGACTGCTAATCAAAGAAAATACAAGAACCATCTCTAAAATATACTATTGTTCAGTTAGAAAGTTCAGAAACATGTTACAGAATATATAGAATAGGGCAATACCTTTTGGTCACCAGCAGGAAACTGGAGCATTGCTTTATGTGAGCATGTAAATACAGATATTTATAAATTAAATACCTGCCATTGAGCATGTAAATACAGATCTTTATAAATTAAATACTTGCCATTGCATTTCTCTATTTAAAAACAAAGACACCAGACAAGGATTTAGGCTTTGAATCTTCTCTTTTTTTTGACGCAGAAAGCAATATAATAAAAAGCACTGTCCCTGTTATAGTGCTTTGTGAAATAAAAAAAAAAAAAAAGGAAAAAAGATAAAAAGAAAAAGAAAAGAGAAATAAGAATACATGACATTTCTGAAATTGCATGATGATATTATGTCTGGCTTTGGTGCTTTGAGCTCTTTTCTGTGTGGTGAGAAGGAAATGATTCCTTACAACTACAGTAATAAAGGCAGCTATTATACTCCTAGATTACTTCAATACTATAGTAACTCTTAACATCTTAGCTAACTATAAAGAAATAAAACTTACCTTAAAAATCAAATCCTTTTTCCCATAACGAAGCTCTTTCAGCTGGGCTTGGATCTTTTTTGACTGAAAATGAGGAATGTAAAATCAGGTTGTTGGGGTTTTTGGTCTTTTTTAGATACTTACTTCTAAAGTCAGAAAAAAAGGTAGCCAGTTCTGAAAACAGCAGAAAGTAGGTAAGCTTTAAAATGCAGAAAAATAACCGAAACCAGTGTCAAGTGCTTTTCCAGGGTAGCAGGCCTAAACCAGGCAAAAGTGCCAAGAGAAATGTGAAATGACACTCACCTAAAGCACGTACATGAGCTAATACTACTGTGAATAGCTATGTGGATTACGCATTTTCAACAAGATGTTATTAATACTTTCCATGAAACATAACTGAAGGCATTACCTTCGAAGTAAACACTCATCTTTTTCCAAGAGGGAAAAAGGTTCCATAGCATTAAACACGTTCTTTGTAATGACCAGGAACTTCGAGGTGGTATCCAAAAGAACTAGGTTATCAGTTTGTAACCCTGTGCTCCAAAATAGGCATAGTTATGCTGATTTATATCAGTTTAGGATGATATTTATTTTAATACTGTCACATTTATCCTTAAATGATTTAATGATTTATACATTCTTTTATTTATTTATACACATATATTTATATTTATATTTATTTATACACAACAACATAAAAATAGGGCTTTTTTATACTGCACCAAACTATTCAAGGAGCATTATTTCACCCTTTATCTACAAATCCTTCCAAAATAATATTACTCTTTTTAGACAAAATCCAGAGTTTCAACTGATATTCGGTACATTTACTAGTTAATGCCAAGTATTTAGAGCTCCTTGGAATGGATTAGAGGTCCATTTACTGAAACAGTAGATCCATAAACATAATATATTACAGATGATAGTATATCTTTCACAAACAAACTGGAGCTTTTGGGAAGATTTTATGTCTTTCTAATTGGTGCAGTCAAATTCAGTGACAGGCTTCTGGGATGGATGAACGAATTTAAAGGTAACATTTTAGAACCCACTTCAAGTAGTTAAGGAGGAATGCCAAATGGGTTATCACATCCCGTAAGATATGAAACAAATAGCCAAGATAAGCTCAGTTCAGTTCTTTCTTCTGTAACTATATTTCCTGTTATTTCACCTACAGATCCATCTAGAATTCATCTAGAGTGCAACTAGGAATGACCATATTATCTGTAGAGCTATGGAATATATTCCACATCCAGATAGATCACTGAGAAAACCCAAACCAACTTAAATTGTTCTACGAGCTGTGCTTAAGAAAATATACAGTCTCTGTGACACAGCCTGATGGCTGTTCTATAGTGGCTATAGTGGGATCTAACAGTTACAATTAAGGTATCATTCATTTGCTCAATCACAAACCTGTGATGAAATTAAGAGTTACAGAGCTAAATGTATTTAGTGTGTAATTTAAGTGACTCAAAAGCATGCATATGACCTGTCATTCTTTGTGATAAAATTTGGTTGGTTTGGGGGTTTTCTGCCTTTCCTTGGAGAGGACTCAAAAAACTTGACACCTTTCAGTGCAGTCAGTGGGATAAGGTCCTCATAAAAAACCTGGGTGATAGCAAACTTTAAACCAATGCATGTGGGAGCATTTCCTAGGGCATACCCCTTTCTGTGTTCTGGGAAGCCTGAGGTTTGCATCACCCTCTCCAGGGCTCTGAATTCTCAGAGAAGCAAATCCAGCCCTGTCAACTGTGCAGGAACACAAGCATGCTCCCATCTATTCAACTGGACAAAAATGAATCACAAGGCTCATTACAACTGTCTGCATGCAGCCCCAGAGAGCAGAACAAAGCAGGAGTTTCCTGGTAAGCAAATCTATCCATGAAGGCTATTTGATCTAATAACTAGAAGGATACTGATTTTGCACAGTTGTTACGCATGGTGACTATACTACTTAATTAAATAGCAGAAAAGGCACTGCGTTTCTCTGGCTGACACCACTTAAATGGCAAAACAACAAGAGGAGGATGCTCCTGCAGCATCTTTGCTGGTTCTAATGGCACTAACCTGCTTAAAAGCCACAAATTTGCTAGGGTGATTCATAACCTGAGATTCTGAAAGTTTAAAATACACTCACAATCCACTGCCCTGAGTGTTAGTTAGCTTAGGTTTATTTTGCTGAAATTCTCCGACTGCCAGACTTGTCACACTATAATAAATTTAATTTGAGGCTTTGCCCTTAGATTTGACAACATTTATGCAGCAAATATTAGAGACATAATCAGGGAGAAGATCTTCAAGTTAATCACCAAACACTGAAGACATCATGCAACTAGGAAAAACAAACTTGAAAAAAAAGGGATAAATAGAAAGCTATGATACACACGCTGCCAATTTTTTAAGCAGTAAACAGGGGAAGGAAGAATGTTTGTATTCATATACTGTGGTATGTTTGAAAGCAACAATGGTGGGATAGGAAGACAACATAGATTTTGAGGAGCTACAAAAAAATATACCCCAAACCCCTGTTATTTCCTATTATTGAGGATCGCCAAGTAACCATGGTTGCAGATATCCAGTTAGGCCAAATAGCTAATATAACTAGAAATCACTACTTTGACCTCATAACATTGACCTCTGAGTTAAAAGGTAGAGTCTTTAATGTAGAAAACACGTTCAAGCATCATTATAAAAATTTTACCCAAGAAGCAAAGCGTTACGTTTGTGTTTCATTCCAGCAAGGTGCAATGACTTTCACAGAAATTATAGATGCAAAAACCATGACTAAAGTAATGTAAATGAGTAAAACAGATTCTTACATAGTAATATCCTCTTTCATGAAAAGTTAAATAGCTAAAGGGACTGCTCATATGAATGCACTCACTGGTAGATTTATGTATTAGGAAAAAAAAGGGCTTTTGTATCATAGACTGTCTTTACTAGCTTGCTCCTCAGTAGAGAAAAAATTTCTTTCCCTCTTTTTCATACAGTGACCCTTTTTCCTTGAAGTAATGAAACAGTATAGGAATCTATAATAATAAATCTTTCCTGTCTCTTTATTAATTTCAAAAGACATTTAGCTTTTCCTGTCTTAGTCTAGGCATGGAGAGCATGGAAAGGAAATCAGGTTTATATATGTTATAGGTGTATAATATACATCTACAGAGCTATATATACCTTTCATTAGCATCCCCAAACATTATTTTGTCGAAAACTGGAGTTTGCAGCTTGCTAACACATTTCAGTTTCTTCTAGTGAAGTCACAGAAATGAACCAAGATAAGAGCACTTTAGGAATGCTCACCATACATGCAGAATAAATAATCTATACTAGAACTTCAGTACAAAAGACTTTGATGCAAACTTCTTTTGAGTATGCTAGATTTAGAATATAGAAGAACCTTACTTACCTCTTCTGCATGAATACCACAAAGCTTGTTTCCTGATAAGAGCTTGGTTTTGAGGCTTTTGTTCTAAGAGGGAAAAAAAAAAAAAAAACCACAACAGTTTTATTACTGAGAGTTACTGAAATATTAAGGGACCAGTAAAACATACTGGTTTTATTTTATACATGGGTAACACCTTCCAGTCATCAGGAAAGACACAGATAAGATATATGTATCCTGGCGCAGTATCCTCTCTTACGGGATTCTATGATTCTATAACTTTGCATTAAACCCTGCTTTCAGGGGAACAGCACTGCACATAGAAACCTAGCAACATAGCAACTGAAGCAATTTAGGTTGGATACATTGAGGTAAAAAAGGAAAGAAAAATCCCTCTAATTCTTTCCTGGTGTCAACTACATAGCTCAATACAATTTTCAATAAATCATTATAGCAACTGAGCAATAGGGACGAGATCTCACCACCTGACCTTGATCAAATTCATGTGGTCTTTTTGCTAAATACCTGATAGCATTTCTCCAACTCAGCATGATTTTTCATGTAGGAGTTTTAAATGTATTTCTTCTCATTTTCAGGAAAAAGAATAAACTCTGATAAAATGAGTTTTCAATAGTCTGGTAGTTCTTCCTGCACGCCTCAACCATATTGAATAATTGACAGTGACATGTAAAGATTTCTCTGCAGTGAGAATATCTATCAAAACTGTTCAGAAACATGAGTATTCAATAAGCAGATCTCCAAGTGCTAGACATAATATGCTGAACACTAAAAAGAAATTAAAAGAACACCAAAACCAACCTTTCTCATATGGTACACTGCATTTCAGGAATGAGTAGTTATTATTAAATAGCAGTAACTTTCTTGAACATTCTGCACGGGAACAAGCTGGCATTAGAGAAGAAAACGGTCATTCCACCCAGCTCAAATTGAGGTCCACATCCCAGTGAAACTCTGGAAGCTTTATTTCCAAAATTAAAAGCTTGGAGGTTTTCTTGGAAAAAAAACCCCAACTTTTATTATTAAAGCAAATGCAAAGAAACTAAAATTCAATTGAAACCTCCTTTGCATAATTCCAAAATAAAGATACATAAAAATAAAAAGAACATCTTTTCAGATGTTTCACTGTCACTACCTATTGTGCATCAATACATACTGCTGCAGAAACAATAAATCTTTTCCAGCTGTTTGACACAGATACCCATAGTTCTTAATGCGGCAGAAAAGAATTGAGATGTTACTTTGAGGCAACCCAGATTCTGCCTCACAAAATATGATTTACGAAGGGCTGAGTGTATGTGGAGAGAGAAGAAATATTGCTCTGCTAAGTTTCACACTCTTACTTTTTGTTCTTCATTTGAAAATGATGTTGTAGCTCATCACAGAGTAGCACCTTATCATACTAACCGCTGCAGAAATACAGAACATGACAACTGGCTCTTCACAAAGGGGATTAAGTAGCAGATACAAGATGAACAGAGATAAATCCAACAGAAACCAAAGAGATGAAGCACACCCAACACATCTGTTGCTCACCAGGGGTCCATCTAAAGAGCTCTGTTGTACTGTGATCACACAGTAGATGAGTCCGGTTTCACATAAAAGATCAGGATCACCTCTTGGGGTGATGGCCAAACACTTGTGCCAAAGGCACTTTTGCATTAAGGAACCACACTTAATTAACCAAGGAAGTCTTGTTTTGACTAACTAGCTTAAGTATTCTCCAGTCCCCCTAAAGCTTGGTGATGGTTGGTTTAAGTAACAGACTCTATTCATATTTCAGGTCCAAAGTAAGAATGACCTGCAATCCTTACATTTTTTACTCATTTATCTTCTGTTTGCCAAGCCTAAGCTGGCTAAGAAATACTTCTATTGGTACATTAACAAGTAATTTCTACATGTGCTATTTTGAGAAGACCCTGCAGCAACCCAGAACACGAAGAACTGAATTCCTACCATCTCAACAGGGCTTAAATTTAGTAAGACAGTTGTCACAATTTCTGCATTTTGTGCCTAAGTAGCCTGGAAAAGAATACAGTTAAAAGAATTTGTTCAGAACCAAAACTTGATAAAAGTGTTGTAAGTTAGGAGATGGACTGCATTTTGGAGGTTTAAGAGTATTTGCCAATTCTGTTTCATTATCTATGCAGTCTATCAGCAAAAAACCAAAACCCGTAGTTACCAGAATGCAGGCAAAATAGCAATGATTTAATTAATCTGCACTTAATAATGTGATAAATGAGAGCAAGCATCAAAGATTACAATTATCAAGAGCATAATAAGCAGGAGCTTGTCAGAGGTAGATGACAACTTCTTGCTTACAATTTCAGTGATTCAGTGTTATTTTAAAAATCACATCAGTGTTAAAAATAGCTTTGCATCCTGATTAGTGGTAATTTTCTATAGCAGAATGCTCAGTATACCAGTATAAACACCTGAAGTGTCAGAGAGCCTGGTTTGATGGGCATTCTTAGTTAAATGTGGCAAAATGAAGTCTGATCAGATGCATATTCTGTAAGTTTGACAGAAAGGGGCTATTCAAAATCAGATCAATCCATCAATGAAAATTTTAAGTTATAAACGCTTACTGAGTCACAACAGAAGTTCTGAATTCAAAGTTTTAGATAAGGGTTCAAGATGATGTTTCCTATTTTCCTACTAAGTATCCTTCAAAGAACAACAACAAAGAAGTTAAACTAACCAGAATTGTACACAGTTTTTATTACACCTATTTCATTTCTTGTTAAGTAGTTTGATGGAAAAGATCTTTACATTTCAAGTTTAAAAAATAAAGTATAAAAGTTTAAGGAATGAGTTAAGTATCTGTAAAAATGTCTTTACTAGCCTCTTCTAAAATTATACGGCATAATTATTTTAAATAGACATGGCCTTTAAGGTTTAGAGAAAGGATACCATTATATTCAAAATAAATAGGTATTTTAATTTATTTACTATCTTAGAATGCTTATAGCACAAACTGTTAGCCAGAGTGTTTGCATGCAATCACAACATTCAGCCTAGTAACTGTAGTAGCTAACTCTGAATTTATTAATCCTTTTAGCTCAGTTTGTACCAGTAGTTTCAGTGCATCCCTAAATTCAGGTGCAGAAAACCGCTGTCAGCAGTTGCGACATCTGCAAGAAACCTGTTGTCTCTTTCCATGCAGTCAATTCTTACTGTCCTGGTACCTGCACTCAAGAAATACACCACACTGAAGTACAGTGTCTATTCTGCGTCCTCAAAAAACATGAGAACTGTCAGTGACAACTAGTCAGATTTGTTAACATACTCCTTATAGAGCTTCCATATTGAAAATAAAAAGCTTTTTTCCCCATTCCTAAATAGATTTTTCAGTCAGTCCCTGGGCAGGTTTGTTTTTTTTTTCCCCCTTACAGTGACATAACATTCTCATCTTTTGTTTGAGTTCCAAGATTATTCTGCTATAACTTTCAGTACGTGAGACCAGGCTTAACAGAAGCTGAATTCATTCTATGAACACTGACAGTAACCCTATCCTAAAGATCTCCCACCAATACAAAAGCACATAGAAGAAGCTGTAGCATCATAGCTGCTCTGCCATCATGCCTTTGGAACCTGCAATTAAAAAGCCAAACAAACTTGCTTGCTGGCTAGAGGCATATATATTCCTTTATATTCCCAACTTTGGAAAACAATCCCTCCATTTCTATCATTTATTCTCCTGAATCAAAGGCCAGCAGCCAAAACCCATGTTATTACAAAAGGAGCAATCCCTAACATGACAGTCTGAGCACCATCAGCTCTCCAAAGAAGGGGGAGAGAAGGAAATAAAATACAGAGGACTGTGACTACCTTCACATTCTTAGAAAACAAGAGCCATGATGCCAGAGGTCCTTTCTTTTCATGTTGTTAAATAACTTTACTGACTTTTAGCTCAGTAAAATTGAGCTCTCTTTCCCTCTCCTATCTCCTTCTCTCTACAATATCAATAGATAATGGCTGAAAGGTGTGATAGAAGGCTTTTTAGTAGTTTTTTTTCTTTTTTTTCATTCCCATCTCCCTGTCACAAAACTCAGAAAGGCTTAGAAAGAAAAACACAAAGTATAAACTTGAAAACTCAACACAAGCACTTTTACAGTTGCACTTTTAGTTCTCTCCTTCCCTTCAAACTAATTTTATTAAAATCACTAGTTACATAGCTACATGTTGTATTTTTTGTACTACCCTTTTTTTATTTAGCATATACAGCAAGTACCTTATTAGGCAAGAGTCACAGTTTATAGGCATTAAGTGTGACAAACTATCCCTGCATTCCGTTTAAAGGGGGTTATTATCACTGTAAATCTGAAGTTATGGGGATTAATGTTTAGCTGATGTATCATATATTCTCTAATGGAAAGGTCAAATTATGCCATGATGTAAAAGGCACAAATTTTCAGATATGATTTCTTGAGGTTAAGTTACCTTGACCTCTGGCCACACACATGAGTGCTTTAATACTCTTACGTTTATGTTTCATAATGTGAAACACCAGTATTAGCTCTTTGAAATAGCATCAGGATGTCAACCCAGGATGAACTATATAATGTACAAACAACAAACAGTACAGAACAAGTTTGTTTGCCTGCTAGTCTTTGAAAGCACGAGGACACAAGGTATGTTCAACAAAAGAAAACCACTTTCTCAGAAAATTATTCCCAGCAACCAACTTCACATATTTATCTGAGGTCTGACAGAGGCTGTTTGTTGTATACAAGATAAATCTGGCTCTACCTCCCCTTGATGGATAGCACAAACCCTACTATGAGGAGCCCCTGCTCATTACAGGAATGTTTCTCTCTTATGGGCATCATATTAAAAACAAAAACAAAAAAAACAAAACCAAAAAACAAGTGAACAGTAAAAAAACAAACCCAAGAACAACAAAACCATGGACTTGCTTATCAGTAGCGTCAGGGCCAATTGCCAAGACAAACTGTTTTCCATCTCCTGTTAAACCAAAGTGGTTCACTGCACCTTTAGGAGGGAAATGAGAAGGTAGTAACAGACCAAAATCAAATATCTGGAGTTATCTGATATCAGCATGTATTGCTATCCATTTTGCTTTGGATATTAGCTTTGTACTTCATGATTATGAAAAATGTTTTTAGCAGCATGAAACAGTGACTGCTTTAATGCCAGCAGGGTTGGCTCAGACCTTCATCTTTGCGGGACAGGTAAATTGAGTTTCCTGCACTCTACTATGTGAGGTTTTTCAGATAAGACCTGAAGAATTGCATTTCTACTTTCTTTATGATCAGTGAAGAGGAGCTTCCTTAGATATTCTTGAGGATGTTTTGAGTCTTTCCCATCCCCCAGATTTTCAGTGGTCAAGTGTGCCAAACAGCTGAAGGACTCTGTCCCACCAATGTATTTTAGTGCTGATACACATATGAACTGCACACTTTTCACATCTGTCTGGATCTAAACTCAGAAAGCACAACTGTCCCTCTAGCTCTGAATTTCTGGGAAAAGCCCACTTTCACCATAGAAGTTGCTATTTTTAGTTCTGAATTACAGGTAGTCCAGATGAGCTGAAGGAGTTGATAAGCAACACACTAAAATATTGCATCTGAGATTTTAGCTAAAATTTTGTGGTGGGTGCCACAGGACACAGGTACAAGTATCTAGAAACACACTAACTCCATGAATTTGGAAGTAACAATGCAATTTTCTAGTGAACTGAGTAGACTCCTGTTGTTTGGTTGAGAAGTGCTGTGTCCACAACTTCTTCCAAACATTAATCTGGAAGCACACATTGAAAAGAAAGGGCAGAGTCAGAAATACAGAATCATAGAATAGTTAGGGTTGGAAAGGACCTCAAGATCATCTAGTTCCAACCCCCCTGCCATGGGCAGGGACACCTCACACTAAACCATGTCACCCAAGGCTTCATCCAACCTGGCCTTGAACACTGCCAGGGATGGAGCATTCACAGCTTCCTTGGGCAACCCATTCCAGTGCCTCACCACCCTAACAGGAAAGAATTTCCTCTTTGTATCCAATCTAAACTTCCCCTGTTTAAGTTTTAACCCGTTACCCCTTGTCCTGTCACTACAGTCCCTGACAAAGAGACCCTCCCCAGCATCCCTATAGGCCCCCTTCAGATACTGGAAGGCTGCTATGAGGTCTCCACGCAGCCTTCTCTTCTCCAGGCTGAACAGCCCCAACTTTCTCAGCCTGTCTTCATACGGGAGGTGCTCCAGTCCCCTGATCATCCTCGTGGCCCTCCTCTGGACTTGTTCCAACAGTTCCATGTCCTTTTCATGTTGAGGACACCAGAACTGCACACAATACTCCAGGTGAGGTCTCACGAGAGCAGAGTAGAGGGGCAGGATCACCTCTTTTGACCTGCTGGTCACGCTCCTTTTGATGCTTCATAAGGTTGGTATCAGCCCACCTCACAAGCATGTCAAGGTCCCTCTGGATGGCATCCCTTCCCTCCAGCATATCAACCGGACCACACAGCTTGGTGTCATCAGCAAACTTGCTGAGCGCACACTCAATCCCACTGTCCATGTCAGCGACGAAGATGTTAAACAAGACCGGTCCCAACACCAATCCCTGAGGGACACCACTCGTTACTGCTCTTCAGCCGGACACTGAGCCACTGATCACAACTCTTTGTGTGCAGCCATCCAGCCAGCTCTTTAGCCACCAAGTGGTTCACCTATCAAATTGATGTCTCTCCAATTTAGAGACAAGGATGTTATGTGGGACAGTGTCAAACGCTTTGCACAAGTCCAGGTAGATGACATCAACTGCTTTACCCTTGTCCATCAGTTCTGTAGCACCATCACAGAAGGCCACCAAATTGGTAAGGCAGGATTTCCCCTTAGTGAAGCCATGCTGGCTGTCACCAAGCACCTCGTTGTTTTTCATGTGCCTTAGCATGCCTTCCAGGAGAATCTGCTCCAAGATTTTGCCAGGCACAAAGGTGGGACTGACTGGTCTGTAATTCCCTGCAGATAGAGCTTCCTCCCAAGGAAAACAGGCTTTGTTGGTATCCCCTTGTCTTTGTGCATATATATGACAATTAAGCACAGCAATAGCCTAAGTTGATATGAAGGTCTCTGCTCTAGTAAATAAGCAATTCCTTATGTATGAGACACAGCATGTCCTGCAGTTGTGCCCCATATAATCCCATGGTGTACAACTGAAATTCAACACCACTGTCTTCTGTCAGTGCTCTATCAGTTACTCAACACTTGCCAGATGACATTGATAATTCATGCACCACTGCTATTCAAGTCCTGACAAGTTTGTTGCAGGTGGCCTCTGCTATCCCTGTGCATCACATCCAAACCTCTTCATTAAGGAAGTTTTGTTTGGTTTGCACTCATGAAGCAGCATGAGGCTGAAGACATCTTTTAGCCGTCAGTATAACTGTGGTGTGTTCCATCATAAAACAGTTGCTTTTATGCATTGCATAAAACAATGAGAGCACAATGTTAAATGAATCAGAGTAAGGAGATGTAGAATAACAATAATATAAAGTATACATTTTGAGTATTTGTTTTTTTTTCCCCCAATCTGTATTTCTTTCTCTAAATTGAAACTTGAGATGGCAAATATATATATATTTAAAGTCACAAGCTAACACATTGCAGCACGTTGGATTGGATTAATTATACACTGTAAATTTTTAGTCATGTCATTCTCACCTGATCATGTAAAAAACCCTGGAATTATAATATAGAAAAACCCCTGTAGCACATGTTGAGATTTGATTCCACCCAAACTGTGGAAGAGAGCAGGGTGTAAAAAGGAGCCTGCTTAATACTCATAGGGGAACAAAAGTTCAGAGGCAGCCAGAAGTCTTTCTATAGCTAAAAAACCATATTTCATCAGTCACATAATAATATTGCATTTTATATATATTATATTTTATATATAATATATTGTGTGTATATACATTATTATATATATAAATACACAGTAACTCTTCTTTGATCTAGCCTTCCTCATGCACATGCTCTTGTCTCACAATCTTTTCACATATTTCAACTTTTTAATGTTTCTACATAGAAACACTGGCTTCTCAACAAAAGCTCATTCCTACGAAACTGCTTTAAGTGGGATTTGTGTCTCTAAAGCACAAATCGTTGATAGCTTGCATTGAAAATGTTTAATATTAAAGTTTAATGACTTAATAGGAAGGTTTAATTCACAGTCTAGTTGCTATCAGGATTAGCATTTGCATGACAATTGCCTAGATACCTAGCTGCAGACCAAACCCCATAGATAACTGGCTCTTCCACATTCAGAACACAGGCAAGCACAGGAATATCAAGACTGGCTTGAAACTATTCTCTCCTACCCAGGATGAAGTATTTAAGATCCCTTCAAAGGCTGTTGGATTTAAGATGTCCTCCACCCTTGCTAGTCATTGACAAACCATTAGTATTCTGAACAGGATTAAAGAACCTCTGCTGTGGTTTATAACATTTTTACAGAATGATTTAAGATGCTGATTATTACCATCACAGTCTTTTATATTAAAAAGATCTAAGGAATCAAGTCACTTTAGGGCTTAGTCTTTCATGACTGTTATTAAAAATACTCGTGCCCTGAATTCAAGAGAAATTCATAACGCAGTTCCTCAGACACCAGCTATCTGGCAGCCTCTGGGACTAACTTTTTCAGGTGAAAAAAGTGTCTGAAAAGCTCATTAAAGTTCTGATCAAAGATATTAATTTTAGTAATTATTACTATATTTTATCTACTATTTTCACAACATTTAAAGATGTGGGGTTTGTTTTTCATCCCTTTTATCATGGGTTTTGAATTGTGTGTCTTGAAGTCACAGCAGGTTTTGCTCTACAGCATTCATCTTAGGTGAGATATATTTCTTGCCTAGTCCTCGCAATTAGAAGCACTTGGAGAGCGATGCTAACCCGGAACACTGCAATTCATTCATGGAAAACAGTTATTTGGGAGCTAGCCTCATTCCTTCTCTTTGCAGGTGGAATATAGTCTTCACTATGACCCGTAAAGCAGCTTGTCTCTTCCTGCTGTCACCTTCATGTACCAATAAAATTAAAATAAAAAGAAAACAAAAGGCAGATTATAGCACACTGATACTTCTCTAATGCTTGGGAACTTGCTTCACTTCCTTACTCCAAACTTTTCTTTTCACCTGGAATAACTGAACAACTAAAATTGGGCAACTTTCCACACTTGTACCCAAGCCTTCACACATACATCTGAATATTAATATTCTGTCAGTTTGCAAATATATATCCACAGAACAAAAAAAATGTTTTAGAAAAAAAAAGAACATTCGTGAATGACTACTACTGTTTACAGGGTTCAGATACTATATCAAATGTTGGTACATGCAATCGTTCCTATGCATAATTTAAACAGTTCAGTGGGGAAAAAAATTCTCTCAAACTCCCAGCACTCAGGAACAGTGGATTTTTATGTTACAGCAGTGAATCAGTGTACTGGACCAAGTGTTAATTTTTTCCAGGTTGTTTTTCTTTTGGATTGAAAGAGGTCAGGGCCATTAATTTTCTTTATCTCTGAGTCAAGATAGCTCCTGATTAGAAAATGATACACAAAAATATTTACTGGACCGATTTACTTTGCAGTTACACCTTTCCAGTCATTTCAACAGGACTTTGTTATGGGAAAGCAAATGCCATTTCCAAATCTTTCTGTGTCAGCTGTTCTAATTAAAAACATAGCAACATATTAAATACAGCATTCCATTTTAGAAAATTTACATCTGAACTGAGGCTAATTGCCTATGCCATGCAGGATTACCTAGAGAAGAAATGTGGCAATTCTTTGAACTTTCCCTTTAGTAGAGGTGGCTGAGTGACCCGGGGATGGTTTGTGGGACCGATAAAGCAGAATACCTCATAAGGCACATGTAAGCCTGAACATCCTACTTTTCATTTGTTCAACATTTGTGAACAGAATGGTGAAAAGCAACTGATGATGCTGCAGAAGAAAAAGCCCTCAGTGAGAGCTCTATTAAAGTAAGGTGACAGAAATGAAAAGAGCATGCTGAATGCAACAAAACATGTAGATAACAATAATCTAAACATAAAACGCATTTCTGACTCTGAAAAACACAAGCTCCTCTATCAGCAGAGGGGTGAAGGGTCATACTGGTTACAGTCTGTTCTACAACTCCACTTTCTCTGCTGTACCAGCATCAGGGGAAGAAATGCTGCATTAAGCATATTTTAGATTCAGAATTGTCAACATCTGTCTTAAAACATAAATATCATACTTACAAAAAGAGAAGGGCAGGAGATGACTAAGGAATATATTTATGCTGCTCTCTGTCCAGTCATATCATAGAATCATAGAATAGTTAGGGTTGGAAAGGACCTCAAGATCATCTAGTTCCAACCCCCCTGCCGTAGAGTCCCCCTGCCTGGAGTCCCTCAGGGGTCGGTGCTGGGACCGGTGCTGTTTAATATTTTCATCAATGACCTGGATGAGGGAACTGAGTGCACCCTCAGCAAGTTTGCTGATGACACAAAACTGGGAGGAGTGGCTGACACACCAGAGGACTGTGCTGCCATTCAGCGAGACCTGGACAGGCTCGAGAGTTGGGCGGGGAGAAACTTGATGAAATTTAACAAGGGCAAGTGTAGAGTCTTGCATCTGGGGAAGAACAACCCCATGTACCAGTACAGGTTGGGGGTTGACCTGCTGGAAAGTAGCGAAGGGGAAAGGGACCTGGGGGTCCTGGTGGATAGGAGGATGACCATGAGCCAGCAATGTGCTCTTGTGGCCAAGAAGGCAAATGGCATCTTAGGGTGCATTAGAAAGGGAGTGGTTAGTAGGTCAAGAGAGGTTCTCCTCCCCCTCTACTCAGCCTTGGTGAGGCCGCATCTGGAATATTGCGTCCAGTTCTGGGCCCCTCTGTTCAAGAAGGACAGGGAATTGCTTGAAGGAGTCCAGCGCAGAGCCACAAAGATGATTAAGGGAGTGGAACATCTCCCTTATGAGGAGAGGCTGAGGGAGCTGGGTCTCTTTAGCTTGCAAAAGAGGAGACTGAGGGGTGACCTCATCAATGTTTACAAATATGTGAAGGGTAGGTGTCAGGATGATGGAGCTAGGTTTTTTCAGTGATATCCAGTGATAGGACAAGGGGCAATGGGTGTAAACTGGAACATAGGAAGTTCCACGTTAACATCAGGAAGAACTTCTTTACTGTAAGAGTGACAGAGCACTGGAACAGGTTGCCCAGGGGGGTTGTGGAGTCTCCTACACTGGAGATATTCAAGGCCCGCCTGGACAAGTTCCTGTGTGATGTACTGTAGGTTACCCTGCTCTTGCAGGGGGGTTGGACTAGATGATCTTTTGAGGTCCCTTCCAACCCTTGGGATTCTGTGATTCTGTGATTCTGTGATTCTGTGATTCTGTAGGCAGGGACACCTCACACTAAACCATCCCACCCAAGGCTTCATCCAACCTGGCCTTGAACACTGCCAGGGATGGAGCATTCACAGCTTCCTTGGGCAATGCATTCCAGTGCCTCACCACCCTAACAGGAAAGAATTTCCTCCTTATATCCAATCTAAACTTCCCCTGTTTAAGTTTTAACCCGTTACCCCTTGTCCTGTCACTACAGTCCCTGACAAAGAGACCCTCCCCAGTATCCCTATAGTCCCCTTCAGATACTGGAAGGCTGCTATGAGGTCTCCACGCAGCCTTCTCTTCTCCAGGCTGAACAGCCCCAACTTCCTCAGCCTATCTTCATACGGGAGGTGCTCCAGTCCCCTGATCATCCTCCTGGCCCTCCTCTGGACACCAGAACTGCACACAATACTCCAGGTGAGGTCTCACTCAGGTTCAATTTAATGTTAACAGGCTCTGTCTCCAGAGTCCTCTCAGCAGCAGTGCATTGAATAGTCACTGTTACAAAACTTTTTCCCCAATATATCTAATTTTAAAATTAGTTTTGCAAGTATCATCTACAGACATCAAATACACATCATCTGTTTTGAAAGAGTTCTACAGTATCTTTCAATCAGGAAATCAAGATCAGGCAGAGAGAAACATATTTCCACCATGCTGTGCTTGTTGAATACCCTGAGAGGTAAGTACCTACATAACAGGTACTAGATAATACCCTCTTCTTGTCTCTGTCTCCACTTACATGGAGTACAAAGTGATTTTCACAAGTATACTAACTTTCATGTTATGCTATTTCAGCACTTTCTAAATTACTATTTTTAATTAAAAAATTAAATGCAGGCACTATCTCCAGTGCTACAAGGTTTGAAAGGTGAGACCTCTGTAAGAGTAGAGTTTCTATCAGGAGGCAATGCAATGATGGCTCCATCTGTGGAACAGATGAAGTAGAAATGAGGTTGCTTTCTCTTGTAGCTTAATAAACAGATCATGGTAGCTATTTACCACAGTCAGCATATGTGTAGCAAAAGCATAAGCCACATCCATGTATTTTCAAACATCAGGAGTATATCCTAAATACCATCCGCTGTCCTACTATGCCAGGTGCAGGCAGCAACACGAGCTCTACCTATAACTGAAGCTGGCAAGACATGAGTTGTCTTTAGCCTTGATGTGGCCTGACTGCATTAGCCAGTTAATTGAGTCATTAACACAATTTCTTCAGGAATTGCTGACCTACCCATGACAGTGCATTTACTTTTTTTATGCCAGTATCACTCCTCTTGGGAAAGGAGGAGGAAAGGAGCATATCTTAAACAAAGCTAGTTTTCCATGTTCTTGAAAAGTGTTTCCACCTATTGAAGCTTAGTACAGGAATATAAGATGCAGACACCTTGTACTTGAACACATTTAACTAAATATTTTCAGAATAAAAAAACAATAAATAATATTTTGGTGAAAAACTGAAATTAAAGACCATCATGCAAAAAGTTGAAGACAACATTCCTTAGTACTTACAAGAAAGCCTAATCAATCAAGAGGACATGGGACAACCTTACTCTAAGAACATGTGGAATAGAAGGTGATCTGCCTGACCATCTGCTTATTAATTCCTATTTCTGACAGGAATATCTCCTTTTCATTTATGATGCCATGAATATGACTTGAGTCAGTATCTCAGAGTCAAGGGAGGGCATCAGTGATACTTGGGGCCATGCCCTAAACCAGTAACAATTTAATATTGCAGAAGAAACATTTTGTTGGCAATTTGTAGAAGTACTTTATACGATAAAAGCAATGTTCTTTGAAATTATTCCCACAAAACATATTTCTCTGTAGATAAACTACCACATTTTTTCACGTTGATGACTTGATTCAGTATTGATGTTCTGCAAAGCACAAAGGGAATTTGTTGATCATTTACCTCATATAATTAAACAACAGAGGTTATACTATGTAACTGTGAAATTACACAGACCACAATTCTGAATTATATTTAAAAGGACAAAGCCCCAGATATTCGAAGTATCAAAGCACACGTCTTTACTGTTATCTCCTGGCAACCTGCTTTTGTGCACATTCCAAATGTCATCTATCACTGATAATGTTCTGAGTAGCTGTACTGATGTGCAAGCATCAAAAAGTAATTTGCCTCAAAGTGCCAGGGCCATTTACTATATGTAAATGTTAAAAAAAAAAAAAAAAAAAGGTCTGTTATTTTTTATTAACTTCCCTTTTGGTTCTGCAACAAAACAAGTTTCAGGCTGCTTGATACCAAAGCTTCCTCTAAACATATTTTCATAAATTAGGTCTTAATCAATTCGGTTCAAGTTACTATTAGCACTATAAATCAGAACCTCAGCCATGAGTCCAGCTATTTTGCCATCTTAGCATGTGGAATTAGCATCCCGAAAGGAGCATCTTGCCTTTCTTTGCTATACTTACACCTTCCCAAAGCAGAGGATAAATGGCAGAATCCATTTCATTCTTATCTATTGTAACTGTCCCTTGATCATCTTTAGACAAATCTTGATAAGACCAAGAGTCTACATTTTTAGAAAATGTTCAAAATAAAAATACAGTGTTTCAGTCAACTAGACTACCTTTACCTTGGTGATATGTTAAGTTTAAATGTACACATTGAATTTTGTAATGCATAGTTACACTGCAAACTGTGTAATATAGCAAGAATTAGCACAGGAGTGGTTTGCAGAGGGAAATTTTCAATAAGTTTGTTTTCCCTTATTTTAATCATTGTAAAAAAAACCCCAGTATCAACTGTCAATGCGCTATCACTCACAACTGTATTTAACTCAAAATAGTATTTACAAAATATGATTAGCTGTGTTTTCTCTAGCTTAAGAGCAGTCTACAGACATTGGCAAGGTATTTTTAGGACCGAAAACATGCTTTATGAGAAACAGACTTGCCATTTTCTAGATTTATGATCTTGTTATTTTGCTAGCTAAAATATAAGCATATTAATCATAATAGCAATTATTTTTATATTGATTTGCATAAACCTTCAGAGGACCTTTCATGCTAAAAATAGAACAAAAAAAAAAATAAAATCTGTGGCATTTTTTCCCATCTCAGCATCAAAGCTGACAAAATATTCAGAGGACTATGAATGTGCATAAGAAACATTTATGTTCCTGCTTGCGATTTTCATGATGCAAAATATTTTGCTGAATGTGGAAACTGATGTATAAAATTGTATTAGAACTAATGCCTGTTTTTAGTTTCCTGATTCCTTCCAGATTCAGAGCTGAGACAGAAAAACACTACATGCTGATTGACTGAAAAAATTGAAGACAGTTATGAATCCAGAGCACTACCACAAATGCTTTAAAAACCTCATCTAGTTAGGACTGATACCTTGCACATCCCTAATTAAAAAGAGGAGGGTGAATCTATCCCAAGAAAGACTAGCAAAACTGGGAAAACCAGAAGCCACTCAGCCAGTCTATCCTTGGAGGACTGGATCAGTATATGCAATGTCAGTAATGAGTTGAACACATCCCCTCACCCACAGACAGCAGTGCTGGCTAACCACAGGGACACACTAAGTGAGGCCAAAGGTATGTATAAAACAACACAAAAATGTAAGGCAAAAGGAGGAGAGGGGAAGTAATTAAGAAGACTATGCACGAGGTCAATCATTCCTGTGTAGAGCCTTGAATTAACAAACAGAAATTTCTATGCAGCTGCATGAAATTCATGACTCAGGCTGAAATTTCATGTCTGGGAGCTGGCACATGCAGCTATAACCATGGAGAGCATTGTTGTAGCCTTCCCCCAATAGCAAAGGCTTCACAATCCTAAAGGAGTCTGTCTGAATAAAGTACTAGGAAATGAAGCAAAGAAAAACAAATTACAGATACAGATTATTTATCCATACACTACTTTAAGAAAATCTATGCCTGCACACACAAGTAAAAGATACGAATGATACCTCCTCTGCAAAGGCAGAGAGAGGTAAATGATGTAGAACAGCCGAATTCTGTTTACTGTTCCCATAAGGGGAAAAGGCTTACACACAAAGCAAAAGGCCAAGCGTGTCAAATATGTGCTCATTAAGTGTATATTCTGGAGTGAAATGAAAACAGCAAAATAAGCTAGTAAGAGTCAAAAAAACCCCAACAAAACAATCAGCACAAAAACAGTGCAGGAGATGATGCATATTTTCTTCAATACAGGTCCAAACAGCTGCTGTAGTCATGTAGCTTAACTGAAATTACTTACTGAATTACACGGATTTAATGCTAAGCAAGTGTTACACAACAGGTCTTACTGTGGTTGGTGGTCTTCACCATCGTATAAAATGCAAGTTGCATTACATTATAACCACACAGGTAAATACTTCAAATACATAAACATTTGTTCATCTTCTCTCTCTGCTCTCTAGTCCTTCAAGCCACAATATTAAAACCTCATAAGACTAATATGGTGCTTCTGGCCAGGTTCAGCACCAGGGGTGCTCCAAGCCTGGATTTTTTGCTACTTTAGAGTCATGGAAGGAAAAGTTTAGAAACTGTAATCCCCTTTACGAAAGTTATTGCACTTTGCACAAAATACACGAAGACAGTACCCACAAAAAATGTGCGCAGGATTTTTCCATGATATTCCCATCCTTTTTTTTTTTTTTTTTTCCTTCAGCAGCTCTTTATATTTCAATACCTATGAGATTTTTACTTTTTAGTTTTGTTGAAACTAGGTCTTAATAGGTTTGGACAAGAAAGCAAATTTGACAGCAGATTTCACATTAATACTTGTCTTGGAAAAGAAAGGATGTAAAAATGTAATTTACCCAATCTGATGATATCAAATAGAATATTGGTCTGTCAGTCATAGGAAAGCAATCTAAGTAATGCATCTGCCCAGCAAATTTAATAACTTTTATGCTCATATACTTCTCAGAACTATCTTAGAGATGTGGCTCCAGGTCACAGAGTGTGTACTCCTGCTGAACGCTTCTTAAAGATACAGCTGACTACACATACTATTCAAAAGTGGCATGCTTTATGTCGCTACTTCTGAACACAGCTGGATTTTCAGAAGAGCAATCTTTTCATGATCTTACTGCTCCAACAGCTGCATGTCTTGGAATCTGTAATTTCTCAAAATCCAAACCCCACATCACTCCTAAAGCTGTGCCATTCCAAATTCCTACAAGTTCAGGATTTAAATTCACAGATTCATAGACTAACAATTCTGGAAATTATAAGTAACTATGCCTGGCATGCCAGGCAGGTATGTGGTCCTATCCCCTGTTGTGATATTTAACACGTGATACTAGCTCATTTTGCTTTGTTTAAGAATTGGTTCTACTCATTGTTCTTCGGAATAACTGATTAAGCATACAAATAAGGTATATAGCAAGTAAGAAAAGGGGAATCCAAGCCACATAAAATTCAGCATCTTGATTAGGGACTAGTGAAGAATAGCCAACCAAGCTGTCATGGCCCACACCGCAGCAAAGGCAATCATCAGAGAGGCGATGCTGATACCACAGCTCAAACAGATGAGACTCAGCAAACACTTCAGGGATCCTGATGCAAATGTCAACAGATGAAACTAACTGTCCTGCTACTTCACAAACTTCTGGTGGGACCTGAAGAGGCCTGAACTGCCTCTGCTGAGGCCTGAAAGTAGAAGAGGTATACAGCTGCAGAGGTGATTAGTTGTTTATTAAAATTATCAGCTACAAATACTGGTTTTACGCTATTTGTAAATTAAGAAGCCTATATCCTGAGATTATTTGTTAAAGCCAAAACAAACAACAAACCACAATCAGAAACAAAGACAGCAGAAAGTAGACATTTACTTTAGGAATCACAAAATAAATGTTATTCATGTGCTTTAAAAACTTTCCTTAAGATTTCTACAAGACGACTACAGCCCTTATGAAAGACAAACATTTCTCACTCTAAGCCACCTACCAAATAGCAATAGTCTCTTTCTTTTAAGCACACGGTCTTGAGTTCTCTCCACAAATACATATATCTGCTTATAAGCTTGCAAAGACTAACAGTACTTCACAGTTCAGTGTTGAGTGTCCTGTCTGGTTCCTCCACTCACCTTTGGAACAAAGAGTTACAGCATGAAAATGGCAGAGCTCTATTTTAAAGTCAACCTTCATTGAATGGAACAAAGTAATATCACTTGGGGTGTATTAAAGTATATGTAATCAAACTTCAAAAGAAAATTAGTATTAGAATGAGAAATACACACTCTAAAGCATAATTAAAAATAACAGAAGAAAAACCACGAAGGTCAGGGCAAAGTTATGCTTTAATTTCCTTCCTTTTAACACTTGCAGGACTACTTCTACTTACATTAGGAAGACCAGAATGACTAGAGAAAAATAAGAAAAATTTCCAAAAGAAAAAATGTCGTCAGTTTAATAATTAAAAATCATTAACTTACAATTATTGCTTTCTACATCACTAAGATTAAATCAACACAACTGGGTGTTATTTCACAGCAATTTTAAAGAACACACAGTTACTATGTATCTGTAATACACAAAGTGCTACCCAACTGACTGTTTCCTACTGTACTTGCTCTCTGTAGAGGATCAAAGCCATAGTAAGCAATGCAGTGCAAATAAGATCACTATGAACTGCACATACACACCTGCCTCTTTCCCATGTAAATAAGTTGTGGCTTTACTCAAATGATAAAAACAAGAGCTGGCAACAGTCACTGCAGAAATCTGCACCAACAAAGAGAAAAATCATCACAATGCGTTTTCTAAGCATTCTGGTGAAATGCAATGCCGTAATTCTGCTTCTAATCTAGCTGTGTGTATTTTAGCAATCAAACTAGACCTACTTTTGCTTGTTGCAACAATAGTAAGCTCAAGAAATCTTTTTTTTTCCTCCTTCTGTAGCCACAGAAAACAGTCACCTTCTAACCCAGCAAAGGATGCAATTATCTGTTATCATAATCAGCCAATTCTTGTGTGCTGTTGAAATGATGCTTAAAGGAGCAGCATGAAGCTTACAAAAAAAAAAAAAAAAAAAATAATTTTCCATAGAGTATACCAAGGAGGCATTCTATACATATGGGGACTTTGCAGAACTAGTCCATGAAAAGTACTGAATCCCTCCATTCTTATATCTGTCTCAGCAGTTCAGGTGTTGGCTGGTTCTGTGGTATGCTGCATTTACATTTTTGCTACAAATAATGTCCTTTTCACAATGAATTTCCATGCAACACTTTATCTTCCTGTAAAATTATAATAGGGTGGCAGCATTGTGAACAAAAAAGTGTATTTCAAAGCTAGATTCAGTATCTTAGTGAATTCCCATTCTGATTCCTCAAGGCAGACATCACTATAGGAAGGAAGCACTGGTAAATAGCAGGTTAACGCTTTTACACAAAACTAATATGCATCCATTGAACAGCTACAGGGTATCAATTTCATGCCTGAGTGCTAATATTTCCTTGTTCTAGCTAAGCTCATCTTGTGGCAAAGGAAGGAGAAGATTCTAACTCTCACGTTCCGGATCGTCACTTCTTTTCTCCTGAGACTTAAAATGCATCAGCATAAAATCAAAAGTTTAAATGCTAAGCGCCTCGCACTGGCTAAACCAAATACACAAAATCTCACAACTGTAATGCAGCAAGAAAATATATTTTTTTTTTTTTTTATAAAAGAACAAATTATTGGGAATTCAGGGAGAAAAAAAAAAAAAAAAACCTGAAAGAAAGTCCTTTACATTTAATCTGCCTACTGACTCCATGCAGCAATAAAAAAGAAAGACATTTACAGCATAGCAAGCATTTGATTCAATACCAGCGATACACAGGAGTTACCTCAGAAACCCGATGGGGATCATCTGGCCTCTGTGACTACTGAAGCAATGCAGCAGTGTATGAACAGAGAGGCCAACTCACCATTCATCTACTCCTATTGTTCACCTGGGTGAAACTGAAGGCACAGCTAGCCATCGAACAGGTCATAATCACATGGCTCCTAGGAATTTTGTTCTACACAACTCTTACTATACCCAATATCCAATTTTTTGCCGTCCACATACATAATTTTAAATGGAAAGCAGTTTCTTATCAATAATCAACCAGATGATGCTCCTAGGACTGGAGCAGCTCTGCTCTGGAGACAGGCTGAGGGAGCTGGGCTTGTTCAGCCTGGAGAAGAGAAGGCTCCTGGGAGACCTTGGAACAGCTTCCAGTGACTAAAGGGGCTGACAAGAAATCTGCAGAGGGGCTTCTGACTAAGGCCTGTAAGGACAGGACAAGGGGGAATGGCTTTAACCTGAGAGGGGAGACTGAGATGAGATGTTAGGCAGAAGTTCTTCCCTGTGAGGGTGGTGAGGCGCTGGCACAGGTTGCCCAGAGAAGCTGTGGCTGCCCCATCCTTGGCAGTGTTCAAGGCCAGGTTGGACGGGGCTTGGAGCAACCTGGTCTAGTGGAAGGTGTCCCTGCCTGCGGCAGGAGGTTGGGACTGGATGAGCTTTAAGGTCCCTTCCAACCCAAACCAGTCTGGGATTCTTTGAAACTGGAAATGAACAAAAAATAATCCTAGCACCTGCATTCATGCTAGCAGGATGACATCCTCATTTTCCTCACAATTTTTTTGACCATCTTGCTTTGACCTTTAAAATACAAGTAAACAGCCCAAAAGAACACATACCCAAACCAAAGCAAGTTGTTAATGACTATTCTGTTTCTCAGGAAGATGCTTTAATTTTTGACTTTTTATGGTGTCCAGAGATTTTTCTACGTAAGAACTCCCCAAATCCTTTTTTATGCCTCCCAGTGGCACACCATCCAAAGCTGAAGTATACCATGCAAACCTTTGCACAGCACACCACATGGTCTTCCGCTAAAATATGGGCCCTGGCATAAAATCATTTGTGTTTAAAGGTTCTTGCAGAGTACCAGCTCTTCACTGTCAAAATTAAGGATGGCAGGCTAGTATGATTTTAAGAAAAACTACATGGATAAAGTAATACTTGAGACAATTGCTAAGGCTAATTCAGAAAATGTGGATTTTCTAGCTCAGTGCTACCCTGAAGGACTTAAAATTTAAGATCAAATCATCTTCTTCAGCAAATGAGCAAAACTGCACTGAAATAAACTGAAAAATAACCTCACATAAGGACCAAAAATTATGCCAGAAACAGAATAACTTGAGAATGACATGGGAAGATTTGAAGTTTTGATACAAGAAATAAGATCAGCAAATTGATACGAGCAAAAGTTTCCTGGGCATATCCAGAGAAACTGGGCCATTAATTTTTAGTGGATCAACTGCTGGCATCTTGGTACTTTTAATCTATGTTTTAGCATTACATTATATTCTTGCACACACATAAATACATACCGGAATCTATTAAAAAAACTGTTAAAAGTACACACAAATACTTCCATAGAAATATATGCACAAATATACACACACGTGATCAGGAAGTGGACACCTGACACATACAGGATTAAATTTATAGTCTGAAATTTAATAACTATTTTACATTAAAAGAAAGTAATTACAATACATAAAAGACAGCACAGCTTGTGGATGAACCATATGAATCTTTTACACAATATTTCTTTTTAATCCATGCAGACCTTTCCTGAGTACATGTAGCTATTTGATAAAATGCTACTTAGATCCTTACTCACAAAAGAAAACTGAGATAAGACAACACCTTCCAGAATACTTTAAGGAGCATCTGCTTGATTAAACCCTTATAATTTCTCTTAGAAACATTTGCACATCTATTAAACTCTGAGTGTTTTAAAAAGTTAGCAAGACAGAGATCATTAAAAAAGGCAGTAATTCATGTATTAATGTGGTTGTTCTTTTAAGCATTTTTGGTTGTAAAAACCGTGAAATCAAGTTCTGAAGAACAGAAGATTCATTCCATGGGAAGGCTTTTATAGGTAAACGTAACAAATGGGCCAAATCACTGGTACCGTATGGCAAAGCCACTTGGAAGCAATCTAATGAAAACAGTACTTCTGAATTATAGCATAGCTATAAAACCAGCTTCCTTAAGATCAATACAGTACTTAACAACTAAATAAAATCAATGCAACTCACTCCAGGTATTATGCCAAAAATTATGACAAGTCGATTGATCTACTTAATATTTCCTTCTCCAGTAACATCTGCAGCCCCAAATATTGTTGAACAGTGTTCAAAAGGAGCGTGGAAGAGAAGACTGAGATGCTCAAGATGTTACTGGCTAACAGAAAACTGGCAATTTTGGCCCAGAACAGCACAATTTCTACTAATTTAAGAGGGTGAACTATTTCCTATCACGTAATGAACTGCTGCAGTGATTTTATAGGAAGAGGCCAGTCAAATTTGACTTTTTTGTTTGTGCTGCACTGCACAATAAAGGTTTTCACATTTTTAAGGCAAGCAGCTCCCTAGGAAGGCTGAGCTATTCCTTAGGAAAAGTGCTACATCAGTACTTGAGTAGAACAAATCTGAATACCTCTCCTAAGACTGCTGATCTTTTCTTTGCAGGAACAAAGATGTATGCATTTGAGAATAGCCCAGGTTTTCAAGCTTAAACAGATTCAAAGTATGTGAAAATCAGTTCTTTTTGCTGTCAAGAAGAAAGTTTCATGTGCTTCTAATTCTTTTATAACAACATGGAAGGGTCACAACTGCAGAGCTTGAATAGACAGCTCAGGTCGTAAGATGACTCACAACTTAGGAATTTCATGTGAGGCTCTTTTCTAGAATAATTTAACATGAATTTCAGTTAAATATTTTTTATTGTTATCTTTTTATCCTCTTTGAATCTCTACACATAATTGGAATTATCATTCCAAATATTGTATTTAGTTGATCAAATTACAGCTAGAGGATAATGAGTCTCAAGAGAGGACAATAATCTTTATAAAGACACAGGCTATCAACCTCCAGTTGAAAACTACTTCACCATATAAAGTTGACATATTCCAGCTACACCTCTTTATTAAAGTTAAAAAGTACAAGAGAGTAATAGTCAATTTGAACCTCTGAATGGCAGAAAATATTAAAAAAATAATCACTTTCTGCTCCCACTGAACTTAGCAAATAAACATCTGCATTCAACACCATGATCCTAAAGAAAACACAAACACCCCAAGCCTTCTCCCTGGAACTTAATAGAAGTTTCGGATGATGTACTGTAATATGATCAATTTGGGGCTTGCTAGTCTTTTTCCTCTACATTCTTATTGACTATCATGGAAATCTAGTTATGACAGCCATGTCCCTGCCAACTAATGCAGTAGTTTGAGCTTCACAGTTGCTGGAGAGCTCTCAGCCCAGAACAGGAGCAGTCCAGGTGCAGCAGAACTTTATCAAGCAACTTCTTCACTTAATAAGCAAAGTTTATTTTATGTCTCATACTTTCATAAACTGTTGTGGCTATATGTTAAGCACATACGGTGTTTTCAGAAGCAAAGAATACTCTGACACTGAATCTGGATGACTCAGAGCTTCTCAGGAGCAGTCTCTCTTTTTTGATCTTAAGAAACAAACACCAGTAATTGAATAGCATTATTTCTAATGTTGAAATCAACAGCTCACCTTCTTTCTTTACGAACCATGGAAACATGACTGTCAAGCGCTCTTTTATTATTTCATCTAAGGATAAAAATCAATAGTGGCAACACCTTGAAGTTAGTGATTTACATTCTTTTTTTTTCTTTTTTTTTTTTCCTTTTTAACCACATCTATCACTGTTACTTCCTTTTTAGCGGTCTTTCCACTACGGGATTTTAACATTTTGGAGCTAAAAGCAAATTTTTCCACTTGTCTGCACAACATTGAATAAATAAGTTCAGCACTTTTCCTCTTTAGCAAAACTTATGCTAGCTTCAGTGAAAGTTTTCCATTAATTATAAAATTTCATCTATGCTTCAAGTTCTTTGAAGCTTGGCTGTGATCACACCACCTTGCTCCTGAGATCTGTCATGATGGAAAAAGGTGATTTGGATAACACAGAGATTCACAGGACTCTCTGTAGAAGTTCAAAGATCAAAGATTTTAATTAGGTTTCATGCTGCCCCTGTTACCTGGTATGAAGCTGCAACAGATGTCATTGAGAGTTGTGTGAAGGACAGAATACAGATCTAAACTTTACTATTCAAGATGATCTCTTATACTTCATATTTTGCTGCCTTTTTGAAATAAGATGTAGTGAAGGAACTACTGGTTTTGCTTACATAAAAATAAGATGCCTCCCTTTTTCCAAACACACAGACAATCTGAAATGCTTATAGAAGTTTACATTAGACACCACCACATCATTGTTGCATCAATAACCAAGAGCACTAATTACCAGTAGCAAGTTCCTATGAAAGGAAATGAAGCCACAGAGTTGAAATTACTCTCTCTTTTCTCCATGGATGATATTTTATTACAAATGACAATTGAAAAAGACTAAGCTTCAGGGATAAAAAACCTATTACAGAGATTTGAGACTAGATGAGTAAGAAAAATAAATAATTTAGACTTATCTCAAATTTTTTCACTTATTGAAGGAGGACTTCAGAAATAAGAATTTAATAGTGCCCTGGGAAGCATGGGGAAACTGATTCAAGACATCAGTATGACTTCAGCAAGATTACAAAGAACACTGCTATGATTTTCAACACTGCAGTCAATTGAAATTATGACAGACAAAGAATATCGGGCAAAATCCAAGCAGACATTTAGTCTAAGCTTAGACAGTTTAAGCTAAGTACAGGGTGAAAAGAGAGCCTTAATAGGTATGTATTTTATTTTTAATCTTTATATTTATTAAGGATACATTTAACCTGAATATTCTTATTTGAACATCTCCTTCACTTTCTAGTAACTCATGGCTGTGAGTTTGCATCTGTTTGCATCTGGATCAGGATGCAAAAAAATGAATGAATCCTCCAAAATTTAGCAGTCCCTTGGAGACAGAGGTCCAGGCACACAAGAGCCATTATATTCCATTAATTGCTGCTCTGATTCTAATTATCACCCAACTGAGAAAATATGTCCTAAGCTCTTACGTCTAACAAGGTCAGGAAAACAAAACTTTAAAAACCAAAAGCTCATTTTAACATTCCCTGAAGTTGCTACTGTGATACTATATCTCACTGACAATCCTGATGCAGAAGGATTTGGTGTCTCTATGATCTCATATACTGCCCCTTAAGAGCTATTTTCAACTGATTAAACTGCTTTTCATAGAATCATAGAATGGTTTGGTCTGGAAGGGACCTTAAAGCTCATCCAGTTGCAACCCCCTGACACAGACAAGGACACCTTCCACTAGACCATGCCCAGCCTGGCCTTGAACACTGGCAGGGATGAAGCAGGCACAGCTTCTCAGGCCAAGCTATGAAAGAATATGGTGTCTGAAGCTGCTCCTGCATTCTTTCTGTTCTTTCACCTTTTCCTGGGCAATGCCCCCACCTCTGACACTTGTGGATGTTTTCTGATTGTAGAACCAATGCACCACCCAAAGAGGGAACAGGACTACACTCAATTTTCTCCTCAGGGGGACAGGATATTATACTTGGTTAAAAAAAGTAAATTTCATCATGAGAATAGGGAGACTGAAGGACAATGTCCTCCCTTACAGAATAGTATCCACATACAGTCTCAAAGACTTAAAATTTTATTTCTGCTTCACTAAGGGTGGTTTCCTCATAGTTTGTTTTCCCCACCATAATTCAACGCAATTCAATTGAAATCATCCTGCAGGGCATGAAATTCCCAACAGATCAGATGAGACTTTAAATTGCTGTGACTTTACCTTTTATTAGTGCAGCTAAGCACAGAGAGCTTGGAGAAAATTCTATTTTAGGACAATTTACTCAACACTAAAGCTATAACCACACTTTATTGATGAATAGAGCAAACCCGTTGTTTACAAGGTAGTTATTTAAAACTGTGCTTCTTAGCAAAACGAACACAAAGAGCTACAGTCAAATTCATTTCCCGTTCCTGGTTTACTCTGTATTGCCTGTACTACTATACATCTTTTATGTCATCCACATTTTTCAAAGTTCTGCCACAGCCTGAACAGCAAAGAAATATATTGTCTGATATAAACCACAGGATTAACTTTAAAAGTACATGCAATTGTTGTAAATCTATAAATATATTAACATACCTTAATGTAAGTATACACAAGATATACTATAAAATGCTTTGCCCCAAAATAATATAGCAAGCTAGACAGTCATTTCTTATCTAATGAAATGTGATTAAATGGTACAAGTACGAGCAAGATTTTTTTTTATACACACTTCTAAGTCAAATGTAGCAAAGTTGAATAAACATTTCACTAACTTTCAGTAGAGCATAAACACCATTTATTAATTTTCAGGGAAACTTCATGACTCAGCTCATGGAAACTGCATAGAAGTGTACATCAGCTAGGACATTTACCTTCAACTGAAGATGGCTTTTAGAGGTGTACCAGTACGAAATGAATGACAAACTACCACATGCACAACACATCAATGCAAGGAAGACATTCCTTTACGAGATTAATGCATCAGATATATGCATATTCAGAGTTGCATCCAAAACAAACAGTTCTGAATGCCAAATAGCAAATGGAAAGACCCATAATTTTTCTGATCTAAACAAAGGTTACCACCACATCCTACTATAGCTTCATTGTTAGAGCAGTTTTGGCATCATTTGCCACAATTATATATGACTGACAGAAGTGAGCTTCTCACTCTGTAACAGACCATCCCCAAAAGTGAAAACTTTGGAAATATTTTATATATATTCTGTTTCACTTCATCTTGGCGAAGTTTCTTAGTTCCACTATTGCTTCTGAATTTGCAGACTTTTGACTCTTGTCAATAATAGAAGCTTCTTAAAATAAGAGCTTATCTGCTTACATGTCATCCTTTATTGGACTACATTAACACAGCCCACGTGATGGTACAGCTGGAAGTCTGACAGATTTTTTCCTGCTACTGCAGGAAGCACTTGGAGACGCCTAATAGACAGGATTTTTAGACACATAATCCCTATGCACTCTATCTATCTGGCACGTTTTTCCTTCCACACAAATGACTACTCTTGCTGTTAACTGTTTTTCCCAAGCCTTGAATAGACTAAAAATTGCCTTTCTGTACAATGTCTCTCCTCATACACTGCGCCACAGCTGCAGCATTCAGTTGTAAGGCTGCTGTTTTCTATTCCTATCTCTGAATTGCAAAGTTGAATGGCAGTAGGGCACACACTAAAAGAACAGAAATAAATAGGGAATTATTTTTCCAGCCATGGAAGAGCTGAGATTGCAAAATTCACCATTTGCCAATACAAACTGAGGATGAATGTGCTATTTGAAAGGATAAAAGTAGCTATGAAAAGAAATCCATTTTCATTAGTGGTCTCTATCTACCTATATGCAGATGGCATTCTAAAAATATGCATATAAAATGCTATTCTTTAAATATATAGCATATCCAATCTTAAACTCAAGTTTTTTTAAAGCATACTGCATATTCAGTGATTGGAGGCAAGACCTAGATAACATGTTTCCTTGAAATCATACCATTTAAATCCATCTAAATCTTTGTCAAAATATGAAGTCCCTATTGAAACTTGCAAAAACAATTACTGTAATTTAAGCAAACTGGTATTAATGGACTTAACATTTAGGGAACTGTCAAACATAATCTAGAAGTTTAATAGAAAGCTGTAAGGTAGCTATTGATTCCATTTCCACATGCACTTAAGTACTAAGTAATGCTATCAAATAAAATTTCTCTCAACTCAAGTTTAGCTGGCTGAGCCAAGAACAGAATGCTGGAGCTTCTGATTTCCAGGGCACACTATGACCATACTGCTGCTTTAATCACAAGTATTATTCTGTGTTTCCTTTTAAAATAAGCGCAGGATAAAAAGTGTCCACAGTTTTCTCCTTCAGCTCTTGGAGTATCTTGCAAATTGATAATATTAAAATATGGAAACATTTGAGGTAATTTGATTAACTGAAAATAGAAAACTCATCACTTGTGAAGACTTTTCCACTATGTATCACATGAATGTGTTTGGACAGAGTAGGAATAAAAGAATGGCAAATGCATCACCTGAATGCAAGTGATGTTGAGCACTTGCATCAAAGTTTTTCCTGCTTTTTATATACATATATATTTAGCTACATATCATTGCTGCTTTTACATGCATAGGTCTGCAAAACCATTGTCTCTTGGGGAGGTGGGTGGCATTTGGTGAGCAACGGGGAAACTGGCCTTTATCATTTCCCATGCAATTTTGAAAACCTGGAAGACCAAATATTTATTGCATTTTTTTCTACACCTCATTTCTGCTTTGCTGCATATGGTATTAAGTCTCTTTCCCTTAGTTATGTCTTTGTTATTATACTCCTTCTGGAAGATTTAATCTTTTTATTCCTACATGAAGTTTAATACATCTGTAGAAAGTACTGGAAGAGTCTGTAGCCCCATTTAGTGCATCTAGACATTAATTCATTATTTCCCTAGAGAAGAATGTGGCCTTTTTCTTCTCAGTAGAACTCCCCACCACCACCTTTTTAATTTTATGACCTAAAAGAGGTGAGTAATACAAATCAGACAGATCTTTTTTCATAATTTCAAGACCATTTTAATGACAATTAAGTCCTATGTAATTTGGATATATGGAGGAGGGAGAAGAAGATGAGCTAGACTAGAACACACAGCACTGAAGGCACCAGGAAACTGGAAATGTATTCACCTGTTGTGTTCGACTTGCACCTATACCGATACCTCTAGTCTAATCACTGCTCTAAGGTTAATTATATTTTTTCTATGTTACTTCTATTTTTGCATTTTGAGAAGTCTCAATTGCAAATGTCCCAAATAACACTTACACAGGAGTCTAGAAACTGTTTACCTGAAGACTCACAAAACCCCTATCCGTCTTCTCTGCTGTTTTGTAGTCAAAGTACTTCCCTAAAAACTCAGGCAAAATCACCACTAAATGTGGCGGGATAGTAGCGACACATATCAAAAGTACTCCTTAAATATTTATGATCTTATAAATGTCAGTGTTGTGGTTTAAGCCCAGGTGGTAACTCAGAACCCAGAGGGATGGGGAGGAGAATTGAAAGAATGCAACTCCCACAGGATGAGATAAGAACAGCCCAGTAACTGAGGCATAACACAAATCACTACTGCTACCACCAATAATAATAATGGAAAGGGAAATAACAAGGGAAGAGAATACAATTGCTCATCACCCACCGCCCAATACCCAGCCTGACCTGAGCAGCAATCTGGGCCTTCCGGCTAACTCCCCCCAGTTTATACACTGAGTATATTGTGCTGTGGTATGGAATACCCCTTTGGTTAGTTTGGGTCAGGTGTCCTGTCTCTGCTTCCTCCCAGCTTCCTGTGATCCTCCACACAGGCAGAGCATGAGAGACTGAAAAGTCTTTGATCGGAGTAAACATTACTTAGCAACAATTAAAAACACTGGTTATTATGGTTATTATTATGCTGGTGTTATCAGCACTGTTATCTGTCAAAAACACAGCACTGCACTGCCTACTAAGAAGGAGAAAAATGACTGCTACAGCTGAACCCAGGACAGTCACGCACTCACTTTACAGTGTTACTTCTATAAGCAAAAGTTTATACTGTTTATATTAAAAAGCTTATACTTTTTTTTTATACTTCTATGTGTTTCCTCTGCGTGTTTATCTATTCTCTAAGGATTTGCAAAGTTATCAAAGAAAAATCATAATCTTTTACATCCTTCATTTAGCAGAGAGACCCCAACCAGACTGAAGTTTCATTTAGCACCAGAGATTTGCAACATGACTGAAAGAAGCTACACAGTAAATTACTGCAGCCAGCCCTGCAACCCCAAAGAAAAGACATTATTCTGTCTTTTTCTCAAGGTTTTCCATGGGTTCACTACTGCTAACGAAGTGCAGTCCCATGTACTACTGTGCCAGGACAGCAAAACACACATAAATCCACTCAGACACTCTATTTCATGGAAGAGTACTAGGTATAAATAAAGCAAACAGTAACAAACTCTGAAAGGAACAGTCAGACAATCAAAAACATACAAACTGCCTAGAAGCTGTAAAAAAATTCTGTATTAGAAGCACTTAAAAACTTGAATGACTCAATAAAGCAAAGGTGGCTACACAAGGAACAACTCAGAATTTAGAAAAAATATCTCAAGGGAGGAAAACAGGAAAATATAAAAAAAAATAAGTTAAACACAGAGAGCAAAGTAAGAGGGAATTTGACAGTGCAAGAAGTTATGGAAGTATCTGGTATCAAAAAAAGACTTAGAGAAATTAATAAACAACAGGTTTGTAAGGATATACTACAGAGACACGTCTTTTCTAGCATCCCAAACCCAGTGATTCCAGATGTTGAGCATTTCTTATGTTCTTGTAATTCAAAAGACAGGAGGAGTCACACCAGAGCACCATCTACCAGAACATGGTGACTCCTCGGGTTTGCCACAGGCCTTAATTTGTGATGTACCTTTGTGTGCAGTAAGCAGTAGGTTTTTTTTCTTTTTTATGGCTGGTCAATAGGATTCTACTGATAGGATTTATTAGAATTAACAGGCTTAAGTGCAAAGCACCTAGTGATCACAGGTGGGAAAAGCAAGCAACACAGTTGTGACTGTAGGTGTAGACAACCGCGAACTCAGCTTAAATAATGTGAACAATTAAAATTAACCATATTATCTTTGCAACTTAAAAAGAGATCTCCACTTCTTTCAGATTAAACCTATATATATACATTGTCATAGACTGAAGACATCAGAGAACACTGTTTAAACAAGTGCTTTAGGGATATCAAGTTTTCACACATATCACGCTCAGAACAGTTTAAATGAGTAAACTGTAAGAACTTAACAGAAGAGATAAGAGACAAGAAGCCTGACTGGTAAGAGAACAAGAGGTCACCTGAATATTTTCAAGTGCAAAGTTCTTTGCAAAACAAATCAATGGAACAGGAAGCTATATCCTGATACAGACAACTTGTTTGGGGAGAAAAAAGATATATAAAAAAAATGCTGCTCAGAGGTTTTAAGTTTGTACTCCGAGATCAAATTTCAAAATGAGTTCACCTTAATAATAACATGAATTAAAGAAAATATAGTTTATGTTTTATTTGGGATTTTGGGATGTATCTAGGATTAATATTCATGACATAGAAAGCTTAGGAAAACATCTTAGGAATGTGTGGCAGGGTAAATTTTACTACGCATCTCCATTTTTTTATTATTTTTTTTTCTTTACAGTATTTCACTGGAGCTTTACCTTTCTATTAAACACATGTTTTAAACATGAAAACAAACTATAATATCTTTCAGTGTAAATTGTGACTGAAGATGAGACTCCTCTGTTCCTCTTACCTCGTTTTGGAGGTCACGGATCATTTTGCTTTTCCTCTCCATTTCAGTCTTCAAAAAGTTGATCTGCAAGTTTAAGGAAATGCTGAGTGTGAGTTGTTGAAATGTACCTAAACATCAGTTTAACCATTCATATTTTTTTTTACTCCATTCACAGCTTTGAAAACAGAACAATAACAAAAAAACAACCAACCCCAAACTTCTGCTTATATACCACATTGGTATAGGCCACAGTTAGGTATTTGCTACATGTAGCATTATTTACAAGAAGACTTATAATCAAGAGAAGAAAATCAGTGTACATAAGCAGGCTTACTTTTGCACCAGTAGATATAGCGGTTATTTTTCTGCAATGATCTTCAGGGAACTAAGGATTTTTACAATGATAGTAGCTTATTTTATAATCTAAATTTTTGTTTTACCCTCTAAGAACACAGAATCTATTACAGCAGGTTTCTAATGCAGTTGTGCTTTTTTTTTTTTTTTTTGAAAGCTATAGTACTGGTCCTTATGAAATTAATAACCCCTTAATTATGACCAGACTCAACTGTGGAATAAAGTGTATTATATGTGAAAGCTTTCAAATCGGGCCTTAAGTTCCCATGTAGTTCAATGACTTGCCATGGAAAGTAAAAATTCCAATCTTAATTTTAAGACTGAATTTAATCAAACACAGTTTAAAAGATTATGCTTACAAATCAGACTAAGTTTCTTTCAGAATTGAGCTTTCCTCCTAGATTATAGAATTTACTAGGAGAAAGGAGGGTGTAATTATAATTAAGATTAAAATATGGCATTCATTTCACTTTGAAGGTGGATGCTCTTCAATACCTTAATTAGCAAAATGTTCATCCCTATGTACCCAATGTCACTTTCTCTCCCCCACTAATATAAAAAGATCTACATTCACAGGAAATTACAGTTGCTCTCACATTGCAGCAGACTTGTTAAAAACCCCAAAACCTCTGTAAGAAAACAGATTTAGATCACGGAGACACTGACCTAAAGATTAATGCTTTAGATGTCATGTAGATGAAAAATGAAACTGAATTTGCATGGTATGACAGCTGTTCTGAGAATCATGGCCACAATCAAGTAGACAAATATCAGCAATTTAAAAACCATCACCAAACATGACATCACTTTCATTTGTATCAAAAGTGAACTCAGAGAGCATTATCATCACTTAAGAGGGGAAAGTAGGTGGGGGTCCATGAGACTAGTACCACCTGACATGCATAAATGGAACTTGCATAAACAGTCTTGCAAAATTCGAAGTGGTTTGGTTGTGGAAATCCGAACTGGACATCCAGCAACCTCTGAGGGTGATGTTTTAACTTAACATTAATATAGTCAGCACTTGCCTAGCAATCACATCCACAAGTACTGACATTTAGTCCGTGTATACTGTATAATAAATATGAAGCTTTTGCAGAATGAAAAATAAAGGTCACAATCAAACTATAAGATCAGGATTAACAGGGAGAATCACAAATAACTATTCACATGGTGGGGTTTGATTTTTCAGCTGTTCAAAGGATTTTCTAGCTACCATTAAATACTGACAAAAATAATATAATGACCTCTATTAAAGAGTGTTCTTTTTCTTAGTCATCACTCTTAAAAGACTACTAATATTCCTTGAAAGCACTTCACTTCTAAAGCTTAATATATATTAAATAATTAGACATATCCTACCAAAATTATTATTTGTGTGAACAGGTTGTAAGCATCAGCTTGGATTTTGTCGGAAAGAGATATTTAAGACATTACAAGGCTGTTAATTTAACCAGCAATCTACATTAGTTAAACCAGCAATATTTATTAATTACTATCAACATACACATACATCTGGTATCACTGATATGGACATCTTAAATCATGCAGAATTACTGTTTCAGGAAAAAAAAATACACCCCTTTTTTTAAAAAAAATAATATTAATTATGAAGTACTTAATTTTTACTTTCATACTCAAACAACCTTTTTAAAACTTCTAGTAAATTTCTAACAACTGAAGGACCACTTAGTCATAAAGAATAGTTACAGAGAACCACATAGGAGAGATTTATATGGCTTGGCTACTGGAGCTAATACAGAGATAACCCTACCATTCAGTGCATCTATGTCTATAATTTCATACTTTAAGGAAGATCAGTCTGTATCAGACTATTTGCATGATGCTTTTAGGTAGTCCTAAGGACAAGGCATAATATAATTTTCCAGAAGAAATGTAAAACTTCTACCTTCAGTCACCACATCCCGACAGCATCATAAACCCAACAGCATCATAAACAAGAATGGACATTTATACCCAGCTCCAAACTAAAAGGCACAGAAACTAAAAAATTGAAACTGAGAAACTTCCTACACCTCTTCCTCCTTCCCACCCACTCTTCCTTCTTATTTCACATTCACCTTTCCCCACATGTTGGCTGCCTTGAATTTCTATCTAGTTGTAGTTATGAAAATAAGTAATGAAAATCTGTTGTTCTAAGGCTGAACTTTGCAATATTAAGCAAGGACACTGCTCCTGTCTCCTGGAGCAGAGCTTTGTGTGTTTCAGAGCTCATTACGCTTATTAAAGGCAATAGCTTCCATCCAGTGGCCTTTACTCACAGCAGTCTATGACCTTGAAATGTTCAAATTAAATTTCCCCCCATCGAAAGACAGAATACTTTAGCAGATGGCAGGGATGTAATTCTAAGAGTCAGACAATAGTTATTCACTATAGATGAAGGATGGAGGAATACCAATATAGCATCATTACCACACAGTCCAAGCTCAGTTGCATGCGTATTTGCTTACCTCCAGACTTCTATCTTGCTAAGACATGAGCAATTAATACAGGACTGGAATACATTTATTAACATCTATTTTGGCCATATCTGGAAAGCCTACTATACTCCATATTAATCTTTATGGTCTCATTTTCAAGTTGTAACATAAGAATTGACTCTAAAAGCCAGAGTGAACTCCTTAGGCTATTACCTAAATCATAGGAAATGCTATTTCCTTGGGCAGTAAGTGTTCTACAAAGCGTTAAATACTTTTAAAAGCTTAAGGTAAATGTATTATTACCCACTAGGATTTCTTAAATGTAATTAATCAAATGTAAATTATACTGTGATTAAACACAGTTTTGTCAACGAGACGAATGAACATCTGATTTTTTTATAAAAAACACTGCTCACATGAGCTTGTGATGGTTCTTAAGATTCTTGTTTGGTAGCGGGTATGTCCAAATTAAATTCACCGCATTCTGATAGTCTTCTATTCCTTAGAAAACCCGTATTAATTTCAAGATAACTAGATTGCTTATCGCTTATTTTTACAAGTCTTACATAACGCATTACTCAGTTCCCATTTTTCATAGAGAACACAGAGCAACTGGGAAAATGGAATTTACACAGGCATTTTCTACTTTATTTTGACAGACGGTACTATAATTGTATTTTCATTCCACCACCATGTATTTTTAAAACTGTAAACATGATATAAAATACCAACAGTAACAGAATGTAAATACAGACTAAACTTACTCTACTTAGCCAAACTATTTTTGAGTAATTCCCTATTTCATTCTTTATTTTCTCTCTCATCCGGTGCTATCCAGCTCTTTTTATGAAATTGAACTGCAGATAGTGGGAAACAATTTTACAAACCTCGAGGTCTCTTACTAAAAAAACCCAACTATTAGATACAAGCAGTCAGCATGAAACACAGTCAAGTGAAGAACCCTTCACCAAAAAGCTCTAAGAGCCTGTTAACCTAATGCAGAGATATGGAATCACTCGTTACTCTATTTATTCAAATCCACTTGGGACAAAAAAACCACTTCCAAGTTCCATGTGTCATTTGCCATCCGCCTTTTTGAAAAGTGAAAATTAGTCCATGGTCCCTAATCCTGTTTCTGGAAGAAGCGGTTCCACTTCACATTTAGAGATATAGCCTGACATTATTAATACCTTTTTTCATCACATAACAATATATTATAAATTGCTGAGGAATTTGATATTAAATGCATAACAAAAAGCTCTATCAACCTTCATCAACTGTTAAAGAGGACAGAAGGCTATTTGGAATCATGTCTTAAATGTTTTATATTCATATTGTATAACTAAATCCAGTTTGGTGCTTCTGACTAACAAGCTTTATCTATTTAAGAAATGCTTTTTGATACACAAATAATCCATAGTTTTAGTCTGAGATCGCCTGTAGAGAAGCTCCCTCACAACAAAAGGCTTTCTGGAAGGTGCTGAACTTTGCAACGTAGGCTTAATCTAAAATTTAAGCCACCCTTATCATAACTAGCATTGCTCTGAACACTGCATTATCTCAAATAGAGCAGCTGAGGTCTGCCATGTATTTTCTAGAAAAGACTGGTCCCAAGACATGCTGAGCTCTTGTTCTTCATATGTTAGTACTACTGAAGCAGAAGACCAAAGAGCCCATGAAAGGGAGTGCTCACTCCTGCTAAGAGCCCCCAGGTCAGTCCTCAGAGTGATTAGTACTGTAAAGGGCAGGAATGGCTTTACACCTCGTTTTCTCAAGCCTGAGTTCCTGCTTCTGCTCTCAGAAGGTTGCTACTATCCTGGCAACAGCTCCACTGGCTGCTCTCTGAGACTGTACCCACCAACAAACACTCCAGCAGATACTCTGAACAGCAACTGCTGAGCTGCCTACCCTTCTTGGCTTCTCTACTCTGAAAGAGGGGGGAGGCAAAATGGATAAGGATACAAGATAACATTGATAACATAATTTCTGATGAATCATTTATACAACTAATAGTGAAGAGTCTTGCCAAACACTGCACAAGAGGTGGATGCAAAGTGTAATGTATTGGCGTATCTCCTTTCTTCTTTTAGTTTGGTCAGAGTCCTTGAATACTTTTCAGGTTATTTTTCCACGTAATTTGACTTAATTCTTGTAAATTCTTACTTACACTTTGGGATGTACCTAATAAAGAACACCTTCAGGCAAGTATTCCTTGTTGAATATATACACCTAATTAGCATACAGTGCGCATTGTGCTATGCCTCCTTGGCAAGTGCAGTAAAGAAGTATGTATTTCCAACTCCCTCCTCCAGTGTTTTATTCATTTGGCTTTGAGAAATGTAATTCTATTCTTATTTACTCTGATTGAAGTCAAGATTTACTTCACCAAATCCCGCAGAATAAAATGTGCTTAAACTGGATTAGAAACAACACTCACAATATATTGTATTAGAATTAAATTCAATCTCCCATGCTCTAGCTAGGCCTGCCTCAAAGTACCTAAGACCTTATTTCATAGCATGCATATTACTTTCAGAAATACATGAAACACATGGAGAAACCAGGTGTAAAGTAGTCCTGTGTGACAGGAATAATATTTATTTCCAGTTCTACTGCAGCTTTCATCTGAGGATTCTGAAGCACTTTTTGAATATTCAGTCTTACTGCACTGGTGAGCTTCATTATGTACACAGTACCCTGAGGCATACAGAAATAAATGTCACAAACCAAGGACACAGTGCTGCCTTCCTTAAAAATCAGCGGCAAATTTCATATTCTACTATGGATAAATTTTAGAATACAATAAGTCAGGTTTATAAACATTCCACGCCAAATTCTATTATAAACTCAGATGGGTTTTTCCTGGTTTCTGTATTAGGTAATATTTTTGCTTACAGTTAACAGTAGATTTTGTTTGATTTGTGTTTTCCCCAGCACTAGGGTGTGAACTGAATTTACACTAGGTACTGCTGCTCAAGTTTCAAAAAAACTAATCAGGACAGAGCTGATAATCCTTTCACTACATCTGAGATTTATTTAACCCACAGCTGAATTAGTCTTGAATATCAAAATCTAATGCAGAGATTAAATAATGAAATATGTTTTCCACATTTAATTTGCAGGACTAGAATTCACTGTGCTGATGAAGCTAGTGAGAATGTGACCATGCACCTGAAAAAAAGACAACTTTCAACCAGCACATTCTAAGTACTTGCCAGAGATAACTGGGTTCGCATTTTTAATTATTTCAGCACTATATATCTTGCCTCAGCATAAAACCATTGTAAAACAGAAAGACCCCAAAATAGGCTATCCTTTTCAAGATCAATACATCATTCAGTTTACTACTTTTCTCCCCTCAAGAGGGTTTTTGTTCTCTAGACAAAATTGCAAGGACCAAAACTCCACTAAGTATATGCTGTTAAGGTGACAAGAATAGGAAAAGCAGTATCTTTACCCTTCAGACTTTTGAGCAACAACAGGGAAAAAAAAGTGTTTGCAAAAATCACATTAACTGAAAGAAACCTGTAAAGGAATATGCCAGCTCAAAATCTATATTTTCTAATTCAATCTATTTCTAATTAGAAGGTAGCATGTAAAACATGCACACTCATATCTTGTTCACCAAGGGCATGAAGCCACATACAAATCACATTTATACAAAAGAAGGCATTTGTAAATATTTCCTAAATTTAGTAATTACCTTCAAACGTTTCTCTTGGAGAAACTGTTGTTTTATGAGCCTGGATGACACCAAAATCTTACTAAATAAACAGTAGTTATCTAATATGAAACTCAAACTAGGTCTAGAAATCCTTCTATCAGATTGCTTTCAAATCCAGAGTAAGAATCACATAAAACTTGAGGTTTGAAGGGACCTCTGAAGATTATCTTGTCAACTTACGCTCAGTGTCATTCATGTTATAGAAACTCTACTAACCAAGACAGGAAAAATTTCCTTTTTGCGTCTTAGAATTAAACGGAAAGCATGATTCTACTTTTTGTTTGTTTTTTTTTTTCCTGCAATAGCAAAACGTGTCTATTTATGCCCCACAACATTACAGCGTTATTCAAAAATCCAACCAATTGTACAATTTATCCAGAAACACAATTTCATTAAAGCATGAAACCTGAATGGGACTTAATAGCTTCCTATAGTGATAATTAGATCTACTATCGTCAAAATCAGACACGCTACTATTCTGTTGCTGAAAATCAGTAGTGATTCAAAAAAAGTCAATGGATGTATGGCAGTGTACAGTAGATGAGAGACAAGTGTCTATAAAGATAACCTCAACAGGGAAAGGACTTATACCCAAGTCTCCAAGCCCGAATCTCCATCAGTATATATATATATATACCTAAATTCCACTGAAATTAGTCGATGGGGATCTTGGCGCTTGTGAACATACAAACTTTCTTGAACTCCTTTTTTTCTGAAGCTTAGCGTACTAACACATACTTGAAATAAGATTTTAAATGCAAAGTTACTTGAGGTAATGGCAAATTCAAGGCAAAATGGTTAAAAAAAAAGCCAGAAGAAACAAACAAAAACAATGAAAGAGGGTCAGGGAATCACTCACGGTAGCCTGCTGCTTTTCTGCTTTCTCAGCTGCCTCATTAAGCTGCTTTTGAAAGGCCTCCTGGAGAGATTTCATTTCTTCCCTAGTTTGTTGAAAACACAGAACACAAACTTCATCTCAAGTGTCCATTAAGAAATAATTCTTCAGTTTCAAAAAAAGACAGCTTTCATTATTCAAAGTAACAGACAGATGTACTGTGTCTATGAGTCTTGCTAATAACATCATAATGACCACAGTGCAAACAGAAGACAAAAATTATCTATGATGGAAACTGGCCACTTCTTGCATCTACATTGCCTGCTGTGCAAAACATCTGCCAGTGTATCATTTCTAGCAAAAAGGATTGGCATCAAATAAGTGAGGGAGGCGGGCTACTGAAAACACATCGAAATGGAACCATACTATTAACAATAAGAACTAGCTTTTACTTGCTTTAAAATAGTTAAATAAATTATGCTTAGCAACACTAGCACAGAACAGATTTAATGGAAATAGTGATAGAGCAGCATGAAACCAATGCACCACCAGTACAATAGACCTCTTTTATCATACAGATGTGATCATTCAAAAGTGCTGATGGGGCACAGAAAGAATAACACTTGAGGCAACACAGTAAGTGAGCAAAGTTTTACTTGTAACTTAGTAAGTACTGAAGAATTCACACAAAAGGGATAAAAAAAACCCCAAACTAATTTGAAGTCAGCAGAACTATATCTACAAGCTGAGATTCCAGCACTCTAAACTTTACTGTATCATCCATCACTGTAGAGAATAATCAGAGTAGTGCTCACGGACCAAACACAGCTCACATTTGTTCAAAGAAGATCATAAATTTAATATTGGAATGTATCTTGAATTTTGGTTCAAGTACAATCGGTTTAAGCATAACATTATGTTCACTGTTCTTTACTTACTCCAGATGAAGTACAGCCTGAGGCCTACTGGCAAATAAACTGTGACCCCTCCTTAACAAAATTCTATGAGGGAGATTCTCTGGAACATTTTTAATACCACCTTCTTACACTGAACTTCCACACGTCTCTGGAAGTGAAATCCAGTAAGCCTGTGAAGAGCTGTCAAGCACCCGCAGTAGCTCCAAGGCATTTTCTTGGGGTATATCGTAAAAGCTCATAAAAGGTATATTTTGTGAAGGAAGATGAGGGATGCTCAGCAGCATTTTTCACCCATCCAGGGTCTATCTCTGAGAACTGCTATAGTGCAGTATACTCAATAGTTGAATCCCTTAGAAGCAAAAGTCAACATGTACTTTTAGGTGGTCCTGGAGAGACCATAAGGACTGATTTAAGGCAGAGATTGGGAAGAATACGTGTAGTTTGCAAAACCTGCAGACTCAATTCTCCCATCTGCAAATAAGATCTATTTACTAAACAGTCCCTTAATACTTCTAATAGATTAATCTATTTCGTCAGAGCTGCACATCAATCAAACCACTACAAAAATACATTAATGTATGAAGGATGGACAAGGGCAACTATGATGCTGAGACGTATACCTCCAGCTGCACCCAAGCCATATAACGCAAGTTTAAATTGGGCATTAGCTGAAGTCTTGCTTTTTTCATTTAATAGATTTGTCTGGAATACCTGGAAGGATCCTAGTGATTTCATGATTAACTCTTCATGGGAAATTCAAAATCCCTTTCTTCAGCAGATATCTCACTATAGCATTTTAATATCTTCTCCTAGCATTAGCCAAATATCAGCAAATACATAATTTGTTTAAATAACTTCCTAAAATAGCATTCCCTGCCTTCACTTTACTGTTATCATCAGCAGACTACGGAATACAGCTTAAAAATTGAAGTAAAAAGAAAGATGGCATTTCCTAGTCTGCTGGTTTTCAGTCTGGAAATAGAAAGAGAAGGGTGGAGAGAGGGGTCTTACCTTTGCTTCTGGCCCAGTTCCAGAAGTTTCTGCACATCATTTTTGGCTGATGCTTCATCATTTTTCAGTGACTAATAGAAAAGAAACAATTCTATTACCAAAGAGATCTTTAATATTATTCATCTGTGAAATGATCCACTTGGTCCTCTTTCATAAAATGCTCCCAGTGAATTACAGTTATTGCCACTTGTGAGAAACACAGGAATAGCCTGACTTTTCCTTTACTCTAACTCAAGCACAGCTAACTGTACACAGCTGTTTTTTAAATATTAAATGTGAGTAAATCAAATAAAAGCAGATTTAGACACAAATGACAATGCATTAAAATTTTATGACAGAAACAAGTGTGTATATACAGAAGATAATACTACAGCTCTTTGCCTATATCTGGATCTCTCCAGTGATCAGTCTAAAATATCTTACAGTAGCATTTTGCTAACTACTACCTTCAACTGTGCTGCATAGTAAATCCAGTTCTAAAATAACTTAGTTAGAAGGAGCAGCACATTTATCTAAAAAGAAGAAAACACCTACAATAATAAAGAGTGGTAAAGCACTCAAAAAAAAAAAAAAAAAAAAAGAGGGGGGAAGACATAAAAGATTAAGAACTGACATTGATTAGAACCACAATCTGAAATATAAGACAATATAACATAATTTAGCACAGTAATAATACACAGTACCAGTATTATTCTGTGAACAGATACAAGGAATCTATTCCTCAGTATTTTTCCCATCTAGCTTACATCAACATGAAGATAAAAGTGCAATTTCAGAAAACCTTTAAAATAGCATGGAAGAACAGAGACCAATCTCAAGTGATAATGCGTCTGTTTTCACCAGACCAACAGACTCTATCTGGAAGGACAGGCATGCTCTTAAGTGAACATCTGGTGATTTCAGAACCTCAAATCCAGAGCCAGATTTATAATCTGCTTTTCACTTGAAGGACATGATTTGACAGGATTTTGAATATCCAGAGATATTATCAGACTATTGCCCTTTCAGCCTATCCATGATACCCAAAAGTTAAATGCAGAAGTGTCTCAGCACAATTTGTCAGCTAAACTTGTAAAGTAATGCCCTGCAGTATATCCAGTCAGTCTGTGCAGATGGCATTCCAGGGAGGTAAAGTGAGCACCTAAACTAGGCTGAACATATGTGACTCATAAGCAAAGATGCAACCTGCAACAGCAAAAGATCCTTTATAGTGACTGCCAGGACAAACAGGTGGTAACTCCACTAAGACAGCTTATGTTTTTACTTCCCTTCCTCTTTTTGTTCTGCTATGCTCTATTTTCATATTATTTTTAAGTGGACAAACAGCCCAATTCATTAGGATTATGTTTTCTATAAAAACATCCAGTGTATGTGAAGCACAATAGCAGCAAGAAAACAATTATCCACATACTAAAACCAAAACCAAAACCACCAAATTTGTTTTAATAAATAGATACCAATACAAAAAAGCTAAGGAAAGTAATCCTATAGAAAAAGAGACAGAACCTGACCTGGAGGTTTACTTTAATTCCCTCAAGTTCTTTAGATGTCTTTGACAGTTGACGAAGGATATTGCTCCTTTCTTTAAAGACTTCTTTCAGCTGTCTTTCCAGTTCTTCATAGCCCTGTCTAACACAGAAAATAAAAGCATGAGATCTTCTCAAAACATTCCTCAATGCATTTGAAAACAGACTTTGTTCATCCAATTCAAATTAATTCCAATTCACATTATAGATTCCAAATTGGACCATATCCCCCTGTTCACCTATATAACAACTTGATTTCTCCTAACGTAGATGAATAGATGTTTTGCATGTGTTTATGTGCTGCATCTGAGTTTGCAAATTATTAGCCTGAATCGCTGCTAATGGTGTATTGTCCAGGATGAACAAAAGTGATGATACGTAACGTAAATTTTTTTTGTTTGAAAAGATATCCTATGCAAGAAAACAAGCAACACTTGGGAAGTATGAAGGTTTGTGACACCCAGTAATTTGAGGGAAGGATGACTCATATTCATTTTAAGTTTGTAATATTTATTACATTTGACAATTTCTCCTCACTTAAACCTCCTTACAGTATAAACAAGAACTGACAAATATGCCAAGACTCAAACGTAATTACTAATTAATGAGTAAGTCAAAACATTCTATTATTTTCAAAAGGGTAATTTTTACGTGGAATGCAGCTATATGTTTTACATTTTTTATGACATCCACAATGAATTCAAAGATCTGTTCTTTCTACAACTGAATTTTTGTTTATTTTTTTCCTCCTTTCTGTGCCTCTGGCTTAAGAAGGGGGAAACAAGAACCTCAACTCTGCAACACATCAGTATTACTCTGTTATCAGAATCAAGACCTTGAAGTTAAACAGGAATCTTAACACTCCTTTAATGAACTTTGAATACACACTTTAGCAAGGAAACTCAGCAAAGCAAATGAAATGTTATCTAGCATTAGTTCTTTTTTAACAATAGACAGGTCACAGAATGTATTTACAAAAAAAAAAAAATCTTTATTAAATTATACTTTGAATACCTAGAAGAGATGAAAGTGAATAAAACATCTCTTGATAAGACTTTAGGCAAAGAATCTTAATATTATATTGGAATTTCAGCAACAATTATATTTGGCTTCGACAGAATGTTGCAAATTAAAATGAGTTCTTTGAGTGTGCATCACTAATGAAACACAACACATCTCAAATTTCTGCTTGTTGCTGCAAAATTCAGCACAACTGCTAGGTCAAGTATTTTATTTCACAGTAGAAGTTCCCTTTTAAAGGAAAGATGAAATGGAAAACAGGAGAGACATCCCGCCCCTTCCCAAAAGCAAGTTTTCCCAGAGTGGTTAAATAAAAATTACAGCCTTTCTAATACGTTCCATAGCTGGTAGATAAAAAGCTCAGCTGTCAGTAAAATATTTTAGTCTCCTGGTAAGTATTGCTTTTTCTTTCAATATGTGGATGAACTTTATTTCAAGAAACCATAGCTTCAAACTATTTCAGTTATGTCTGTCCACCAGAGGAAAGCAAAAACTGCAGGTCTAGTGGGGGAGCAGCAAGTACCTCTGAGAATGACTGTAAGAAGACATGGCATTAAATCAGTGGAAGGAGATAATGCCAGAACTCAGCTATGCTTACCTGCGGTTATCCTCGATCTGGATAACTCATTTTATCAAAAATAAGTTGTCTCAAATAGAGGTCAGGGAGTTAAAACTCACGATGGGTTTACATCTGTACGTAGAGATTACAAACCTTCCAGAATTTAGCATGATTTACATGGAGGGTTTGACCCAAATTTTTCTATCAAATTGAATGAAAGAATCTATATAAATTAAATCCAGCTAGTGCTATAATATCTGATAAATATTAGAATTCTGGTTGATACAGCCAATGTAAATAAAACATCCTGCATTCATTTTTTTGTAGAAACACCCGTAGTTTTGGGGGGTTTGTTACCATTCCAGATGGTAACCACGTGTGTTTTAAACCAGGTATATACCACTGTAACAGAGCTGGCTCACCTCAGCAGTAACAACATTGTGTGTAATCAGCCTGATAAGCTTCAGAGAGTACTCACATTTTAATTTGCTGATGAACAGCGGTCAAGAAGGAATTTCCTCCTGCTAAAGTAATCAGGGATATTCAATAAGGTCATCACTTTTATTCCTCTTTAAGCATTGCAAAAAGTTACACTTAATAGTCTCTTTTGCCACTGAAACATCATGCCTTTTTTTCAAGTTAAAACCTGTATTTCAAAAAAACCCAAACCCATACTTGTAAGTAGTAACACTCTGTTTTAATGATCACTTTGAAGTAACACCCTCCTCCAATTCCAGTTGAGCTTGAGCAGTTAAAGACCATCTTTCGCAAGCACCAGACTGTACTGCCCATGAGTATCCAGTTGGCACAGGTTTCACCCTATTGTCTTGTAAATACTGATACATACCAATTTGCATCAACGAGGATATTTCCCAAAGTTCTACATTAAATTTAATATAAACTATGCATGCATTTATATTTTCCTCCTTGTTACCTTTTATAACATACTGGGCAGCGAGAAGGGCACAAAAAGCCAACAACCAACTTACTACTTGAGAGCCACGAACAAATAAAACCGTGAGAACTATTGGGAGGTAACTTAATAAGGAAAGAAGGATGAAGATAAAAGACATAGCTATCATCTATTAACTATTAGGTCCTCAGTGCTTTTTTAATTCTGGACAATATTATCTCAAGATAGTATAAGACAGTAAAAGTCTACTCTGCAACGGTGTGATAACCAACAAACCCTCAGATTAGGCCATATACTTTGATCACTTGCATTTCTACATCACTTGCATCATTTAGACCAACAAAATAAAGTGAAATTTAAGTGGAAAATGGTACGTTTGTAAATATGGTTGTCTAATCATGAATTATTTAGATTATTAAGTAACTTTCATATTCTCCCACAAATATCAATGTATCTTCACTTTTATACTTCCTTAATACTAACAGGATTCTCAGAATTGGGTCTAAGGAAAGATCTGTGATCCACTGGTTTTCATTTTCTTCCCTTCTTGAATTCTAAAGGTCCAGATTTTAGTCTCCCAAGTATTTGAAGAGCACTCTTTAAAAGGTTTCATACCCATATATATGTGCAATATAATTGGCACGTAAGTATGGATAGGCAGGCCATTCTAGAAGGAAAGTCACTATTCTGCACCAGCACACCCATATTCCGCAGCTGTGCTACTATATGAAAAGCACAGTATATTTTTTGAAACTAATTTAGGTTAAAATAATATTTCCACCATGACATATCAGTATTTCTTTTATATTTGAAAACACATCAATTGCAAACTATGTAATCACATTTACAGAATTTTGTCCTGATGAGTATCGGCAAACTCCTCTGAATCTTGCTAACTAAAATTATTTGTCTAATTAAGAAATAACTGCAAGATGTAAAGCAATTGCACCAGGTATCAACAAGACTTAATCAGCATAATTCCTCTGAAATCACAGAAAAGTTAAATGGAAGGAATACCTAGTCTGTACCTAGGTACCTGTGTGAAGGAACCATATGGATCTTTAAGAAGGATGGCATCATCCCTCACCATGTGGGAGAAAGTAAGAGAAGGAACTGCACTAGGAAAGAAGTGAAATGTTAAACTCTATGACAAGTTATGTGGGTACAGTGGATTCTTGCTGCCATAAATACAAGCTCTAAACTGAACAATTTGCTTACGCTGAACTTGGATGCCAGTTTTGTGCTACAGGTGACTCAGTGCATATGAGGCATCACTACTGTACTACCCTGCCACAAACACCATAAAATCCTTGGACTTTCTGAAAACTTCCCATCCTCAAAAACTGTTGACGGTTCTCTACTCATTTTTCAGTATAATATAAATAATGCCAATATAAGTTAAAACCCATCCTTAGGAAACCCGGTATGTAATTATAAACAGATCACAGCTGTTTAGCTCTCTAAATATTGGGTTACGTCTGTTACACCATTCTGCAAAACAGAGTGCCATTATCAGCATATCCACCTAGGATTAAAATGAGTATGTACCATTTTAGCACGATTGTGCTTTAAAAAATGTTTATTACGAAACAGAACAATTTAACAATACTCTGCATGTTAAGGTCTCCTCTAGTACTCTAATTCCAGGTTGTTTCATTTTTACTATCACGCTGTTGATGTAGTATTAGTGTAAATTCCAATATAATTCATTTTCAAGGGAATGATATTCATGTAGAATGTTGAGCTTAGTCAGCTGTTTTGACTATTCTATTATTCTTACTGACATGATTTAATACAGTATAGTAAACATCTAAAGAGAGTCTAATTTGCAGTATGAAACAGAGACTAATATCTAGTAGCTCCAAAGACTTGCACCCCACAGATCACTCCACCTCAGGCTATTATTTCTCTAAATATTAGAAGCAAAGCTTTTAGTCTTCAAAATAAGGATGGAGTTTATTTCTCACTGAATAACATGTACTATGTCAGGCCAAATGAAAATTGATTTTGTTTTCCCACTAGGTTTACAAAGCCTGCTTTTGAAATAAAATTTTTATAAAGATTTCAATTATTTATGGTACGTAAGTGTCCCTGGCCAAAAAAAAAAAAAAAAAAAAAAACACCAACAAAAAACACCCCAAAAACAAAACCCAACCCTTAAATACAAAAGAGAAAACTCAAATACAATCTGCAGTTTAAGACTAATTTAAATAGATGTCTCTTTCATCAAATCTATTGCCACTTACGTTCTTTTAGCCACTCTTTTTACAAAACGTTTCTGCTCTAATTGCAATTACGAAGTTTATAGACAATCTACTGTAAATTTAAAGTAAATCAGGTGAGATGATTAGATGGTCACACCCTCTTGGGTTTGGCTTTTTTTTAAAGCAGCAACAGTTAAAAATCATAGACAATATACATTTTTTATGCATCATACATAGAAAATAGTGCTTACAGGTACACTTGAAAAGAGCACAATTCCTTTTAGGTATCTTTAAAGCAATCCTTTGAATATATTGTTGGTGGCAGATGTGAACACATGAATATGGCTTACATTCAAGTGAGAAAAAGATTCATCACAATTCTAAATCAACATCTGGAAGCTGAAGACAAGAACCTTTAAAACTGTAAAACAAGCAAATGAAATGGAAATAATTTATCATGATAACAGAGCACGGCAATGCTTTTTCTCTCTTTCTAAATATGGGCATTTTTTTATCTAGAAATTCAGTAGGGGTAAAGTAATTTATTAATGATCAACAAACAGAATGATCAGGTTATCTAATTATCAAGTATGCAATATATAGTATATATACAATTATAGTGTGTGTATATATAGACAGTGTATTATAATGGTATTCAAGCCAAGTGTCACCTACTTTGATCTGATTTCAGTCAACTCTGAATGAACAATTGCATTTGGGAAAAAAACAAAGATCAAGCTGATTATGAGATCAGCTCTTGCTGAAATATAAATGGCATTTACATTATATGTTGTGTATTTGGGCATTATGTAAACACTGTGCTTCAGACTGCGGGGGAGGGCAGAGAGGAAGAACAATTAAGAGAAAACTTGGGGATTTAAGGCAAGACAAGGAAATTTTTTCTTTACCTGCTCTTCATAAATTGTGCTAAATATTTGGTTGGAATGTTTCATCTCTAACTACTGAGAATAATGTATGCCCTTGTGGTCCAGGCTTGATTTACAACCACTTCAGATAAAAATCACATTGTCAATATGCATATGACTACAACAAGTTATGACCACTCAAGATTTAAGTACCCAACCTACTGTATCTTTAATAGCCAAAAAAATGGAAGCACGCCTTGTGTATTTTGTTTGGGTTCTACACAGCTAGCACTAGAGACTCAGCCCTTTCCATCTATTTCATCTTCTTTTTAATGACTCACCATAAACAAACCAAAACAATCGAACTTCCTTTCAATGACTGATCAGGGAAAAGATACAACTGTCAGTTCCCATCAATAAGTAAAAGAGCAAAAGAAGATTTCTGAAAACTTGCATCTGGCACAGGCACCTGGCCCCAGGAAATGGAACTGCAGGTTTAATCACTGTGAAGAACGCCATACTGAATATAATGACTCAATGGAAAAAACAGTTTGTATTTATTCACTGAATGCCACAAAAGCCACAAAAGGACACAAAAGCAAAGAGTTTTAACATCACAAGGAGGACTGTGCAACACCCTGTGATTGACCCCACAGAAAAATAACTCCTGCCCCGAGAGAGAGGTGTGTTGAGCCTTTTTTCTGCTTCAAGCTATCATTCAGAAAGGACTTCACCTAGAGCAATGAATCCTTACTGGATTTATACAGTTGTAATACGGAACCGGTTTCTTCCATAAAGGAAGTTATTAAATTCTTTACAACTACTCAAATACAGACTGCATAAGTACAGGCTTGTCCTCTGTACGTAGAGCTGATTTTTCACGTAAGTTCTACAGGATTTAGTCTTGAGTCTTTAGTAGGAAATCCAATTCACACCAAACCCATTCTTTTTGATAGCTAACATTACCCTTTTCAGTTCTGACATTCTTCATCATTTATGTCCATAATCCTGCCTTTGGTCTGATTTTGTACTGTGCATCTAGAATTTCTGACTATGGCTTCAGTATTTTACCCTTAAATATAGCACTGTTACACCAGTCTCTCAGACAACCAGCAGCGCTTTTTACCAACATCTCTTTCAGTACAGGTTAACATTCCTGTCTCAGCTAGCTGTATAGTTTGATCTCATAGCTCATTTGGATTTTACCTTTAATTCTGCTCTTTAATAAAAGGAAGACCTTCCAACATCATGCCACCTATAGTAAATTTCACTCTCTAAGCTGTTCTCTCAGTTGATATAAAATTGAAGTATCTCTACCTTACCTGACAAAACTGCCAATGGATATCCTCTGAAAGCCTATTTACTGTTTAATAATCTAGTTCAGTAAAGTTCATTGATCAACTATCATCAAGCTTTAGAAATGGAACCTGTGAAAACATTTATCTTTTTTTTAACCCAGAGGCAACAAGATATTAGTCCCAGATCATTTGATTCTGTACACATAACCAAGCACACATACTATGTACATATATAAACATGCACACAAATGAGATGTATAAATCTAGCACAAAACCATTTCTAGGCAGAGACAAGCCGCAGGAGTATTCTTTTTAAATTCAAGCTGGTATTCTATAACTGTGCGAAGAACATGCATACTGAGACCAGCTGCCCATGGCAGGAAAGTTGGAACTAGATGATCTTAAGGTTCTTCCCAATCCAAACCATTTTCTGATTTAATCTATGATGGAGATTTCCCAAGTCCACTCAACTTTTCCAGTGGCTGTGGAAGGGCAAACACCACAGTATAAGGTCAGCTAGTTAAAATTACTTTCCCCTACTCTATTTATAAACATAGATGTGTCCTAATGATAAGCTACCCACTTTGTGTTCTGTGGCACATATTTCCTTATATTCTGTGATATATGGAGAGGAACAACCCCTTCGGGCAGGAAACACAGTGACTATAGCACAGCTACTGGTTGGGCAGAGAAGGGATTCAGAGCAGCCCTGCAGAGAAGGACCTGGGGGTGTTGGGTGATGAGAAGCTCCCCATGACCCAGCACTGTGTGCCTGCAGCACAGAAACCCCACATGCAGAACCCCCCCATGCGCTGGGCTGCATCTCCAGCAGCATGAACAGCTCTACTCTATTCTACCTCTACTGTGCTCTGGGGAAATCCCCCTGCAGTCCTGCATCATGCTCTGAGGGCAACAACACAAGAGGGACATGAAGCTGTTGGAGTGAGTCCAGAGGAAGCCACGAGGATGATAAGGGGGCTGGAGCATCTCATGTATGAAGAAAATCTGAGAAAGCTGGGGTGTTCAGCCTGGAGAAGGGTGCATGGAGACCTCATAGCAGCCTTCCAGTATCTGAAGGGGGCATACAAGGATGCTGGAGGACTCTTCATCAGGGACTGTAGCAATAAGACAAGGAGTGCCAGGTTTAAACTGAAAAAGGGGAGATTCAGATTGGATATAAGGAAGAAGCCCTTCCCTGTGAGGGTGGTGAGGCACTGACACAGGCTGTCCAAGAAACTTGTGAGTACTCCATCCCTGGCAGTCTTCAGGGTCAGGTTGGAGGGGCTTGGAGCAACCTGGTCTAGTGAAAAGTGTCCCTGCCTGTGGCAGGGTGTTGCATCTGAATGATCATAATGTCCTTTCCAACCCAAACCATTCTATGACTCTATGACTCAGGAATGAACCCCTCTGCAGAAAGATTTCTCTCTCCTGCTGACTGCAAAGGAAGCCTAGCTATAAGCACCATCAGGGTGTTGTTGTAGAAGACGGAAGACAAACCGAAGCTGCTGAATATAACTGAATTCAGCCACAACAGCAGTAATTGCAGAAATAGCCAGATCGCAGCAGTAAACCAACACAACTGTCCCCACCACCAAAGCCTAGTGACTTGCTCGAAAGGCAACATAACTTTAGTTACAGATTACCAAAATCCTCACACTGTTTAAGAATTTAGAGAATATGTATCTGCACCTCTATTTCTAGTCCATCTCTTTCATACTTGAGACAGCAGGTATTAATAAATGGGCTACTACAAAGTGTTGGGAGAAAGAAATATCCTCGCTATTTATAGTTTTACTATTACAAAATGTATTAGGTTTGTCCAGTAGTAATTTCCCATTTTCCCAAATTCTTTGTTTTTCCAATTTACCAATTTCCAAATATTTGAAATTGCTGTTGCATGTGTATTTTACATTAACTCTGCTCAAAAGTGAAGAAAACAGCCTGTTCAGTAGAATTCTTCCTCTTGCCTCTCACATTTTCTGGTGCTAATGTGATTCACCCTAGATCATTACAAAAATCAAGCATTAATGTTTTTTAACTGAAGAAATGAAAAAAAAACCCTCAATTTGATTAAAATTGTTACAGACATTCTCACAGAAATTTAGAAATTAAAGAAAGAAAAGTTTATTGAAGAAATACTCTATCATCTTCTGCTGAGACCCCACTCTTCTGTGTTGTACAGTTGATATCATTTCAGCCCTTTCAATTTCACAATGGCTCAAAACCTTGGAACTTCTACCAAACCCAGGATATTTTAATAATAATAATAACCATCATCATCATCATCTTCCTGACTTTCAGCCTGTATTTTGCTTTTTTTTCCCCTGAATCATGGAAACCCTTGCCAACAAATCTGTTGCATCTAAGTTTACTGTCTCCTTTTTCTCCTTCATGGGGCTACAAATTAAAACTATGCTAGGCACATAAAAGACAGTCTTATGGTTGCAAAGACATAAAAGATAATAAACTTATTTTCTTATTGTGGTTTGTAGGCAAGTCACATGGCTAGTTTAAAACTTACTTAAATATTTGTTTATGTATTTTGACATCTGAGAATAAGGATTATCACAAGTATGAGAGTCTCATTTGATACTGAATGTGGCTGACCTGGAACGACTGAGTGCGTTCCATTCTAATCAGAGAATGACAGTTCTGCATACTGTTTGCTTTGAGGATGACTATTTCTTCATCTTGATTCCATTTTCAAATCAATTGGGATATTTCACTCTAAAATATTACTTCAATATGTCAATAGATCACCAAGCCAAACCATTATTTCCACAAGCTATTAATTACTTACTGATTATACGATTCCCAAAAGAGGGATGCAAAGTATGCTACATTGTAGGTGTCCCACAACTTGTTGGCAAAAAAATTATTTTTTTTAAATGCATCATAAGACATCACTGAGCCCCAGCTCTTTAGAGAACTGCCTCTCATTACCCTACCATCAGCCCTGTGTTATATTGTTTTCTGACTATCACAGAGTCAGAGCAGGCATATGTCTGTCTGGAAAAGACAGTATCAATAACCCGATAAAACCAACTTCTTTCTGTACAAAAGCCACATAACAGAAGAAACATAGAAAAGTTCATGTCATGGCTCCCAGATATCGGTAAAAAAATTTTCATCAGTTTTAGGTGACTCTTCTGACAACGCATTCTCAGTCTTAGAATATAAAACCCTCATCCAAGGGAACACCAGAATCTGTCCTGGACTTCTGGTAAATTTTTCAGGACTGTCTGAGGGTAAGCTGGCCAGCACTAAACCTCCTGTGCTTTATTTTTTAATCCATCTGCTAGTGAGTTATGCAAAAGAAAAAGCTTGCAAATCCCTTCAGCAGAAAACTACTTTTTAAAGGAAACACAATAGGAATATTCTGTTCTATCTAGCAGCAGGAGCTCCAGATACTTGTTTTACTCAAACTGGCACAAAATGAGGAAAATGAAAACCAAACCTCCTTATAATGCAAGCCACGCACTCAGCGGGTCTCTCCTTGTGCCTGCTCTTGACCCCTTTATGTGGCATTACAATAATAAGCCGCGTAGATAGAAACAATCCTATAGTTCATTTTCTGCTAGAAAGGACAACTTTGAACAATTTAATATTAAATCTGCATTTATGGTATCAAACCACTTTTAGCTTTGTTCACTTCGCTGTGAACACAGATTATCTCAAGATACTATCATCCTGTGCTTGTACAAAAATCAGGACCATGCATGCTGCAATTAATTTCTTCAAGATCCTTAATATATTCCAAAACACTTAAAATAATTCTTTGTAACTTTTCAGCACAACAATGATGCTGTTCCACTGACACATTCAGGATGTTTTTTTCACATATGTTTGTATAACTTACAAAAAATTTTCTCCACATCTTGAACTTTGTCCTCACTACATTTCAAATACTTGCTTACAATACTCATAAAGCCTCATTATGTATAAGTGCTGTTGTGGACAAAAATCCATGTTCTTATAACCTGTACTTCACTGGAGGTACCTAACCTAACTGAGAGCAATTGAATTTGTTTTTCTTGCTACACTATTAGTAATTTCTCTTGAATTGTACAGATGTACTATATTTCTATTTTAATTACAATGCTCCAAAATGCAGTGCTTTTTAGGGTCATAGACTGACTGACCAACCAGCCAAAACTCTTACCTTGACTTTAGCCATAATGTCACTTCATTTCTATATCTCAGTGTGATATGACCACCCGGTAAAAAAGAAAGTAAAAAGAAGACAGGCTAGCTGAAATGAAAAATACAACTGCATCTGCTAAGGATCAAGGTACAGTACCAGAAGAAAAGGCTGACTGTAGAAAGACAGAAACAGGACAAAAGTCATTAAGTGGAAAAGAAGATATAGAAGCAGCAGAAAATAAATATGAAGTTCTGAAGAGCCACCTGAAATCTGCACCACAGCCAGAAAAATCTGAAGAGCTCAAAAGAAACTGGCAAGTCCTGGGTAAGCAATGAAGGGGCTAAATAAAGATTTTGCAGTCTGCTGCTGTGTTTCTGAGTCATCAACAACAAAATACTGCTCTCAGCATAATTTACATCAGTGGAATTTGGAGTAACAAAATGGAAACCAGCTAGTGAACACAAATTATGAGGAACAGACACACGAACAGCCAGAGAACTGGCAGTCCAAAAACATGTTAACATCCAAAAAATGAGACAGAAATGCTGAAAACTAAAACCAACAAAGAAATTGGGTAGATTTTAAAGAACGGGAAATGAAAAATAAAGGATCATAAAAGGAAAATTATTTTTCTAACATTTGTGAAAATATTGCAGATTTCTTTAAGTGATAGAGTCCTCTCCAGTTCAACCACAGAAAATGATCCAGAAATAACTGTATGAAGAAAATACTGCGGCATTTCACAGCATCTATATACTCTGTGGCTCTCCTTTCAACAGATGCCATACAGAGCTATGTATATTACTTCAACGCTTCTTTATCCTGTTAAATGCTTCATTTCCCTGAAAAATGTACTGAAACTCAAGTTTAAAAATAAGTGATACATAATAAGTAAAGTAACAGCTTCTATTCCCACTGGACCAATATCTACAACCATTTTGATTTTCCTCTTTATAAAGTCTGTATGAAGTTAGTCTTCATACAATTAAGCTTAATAAAATAAAATTGTCTAATAAAAAGTGCCTGTGGTATTTACAGATTGATGATTCATAGCAATATACCTGAATAAACAGAATAATGTGTGAATGGATAGACACCAATGGATAACACGACAGAATAGAAGGCACACTTTACTATTTTACATTAGGTTTATCTATATATTTTTTTCCAAGACAAATCTGTATTTCCAGAAACCTGGACAGAAATTTTGATATTTCTAACAAAAACTCTAGATTAGTGGTAATTACATTTACTAATCACCATGTTGTCCATCCATTCTGAAACTTATCTTACTAGTGTGTAGGACTTTGGTGAGATTTGGATCAATTCTGAATGCAATCTTTGGTGGTTTTCACTTAACATTTCTATTTCAGAAAACACTTAAGGTCTCTGACAAAGCAGTCAGTCAATTTGCTTCCTTCTTTCCATCAGTGTTCTCTCCATCACTGTTTTCTTTTCCACTGCCTAAAGCACCGAGTTTCTGTTTGAATCCTCCTGTTTGCCAAGGCTTGCCACACTCAAGTTACTCAACTCAGTCAAGGTCATGATGCTCCTGTGACCAGAAAGAAGGAAAAACTAAAAGACAAACTACAGGTGTATGCCATAGTTTCAACTGCAGATTCATTCTGTAGCAGCTTCATCCTTAAGTGACTCTGAACACGAAAAAATATTTTCTAACTTCACAACTTTTCCCTCTGCTTTTTTATAGACTCTGTGGGCACTACAGATATTTAAGAGGTTTTTTTTAAAGGTGACAGCATAATTTATAATGTAAAGCATTATCAGGCTCAAATATAAATTTTTCTAACCCTTCCTACAAAAATCTTTTTAATTCATTAAAAATACTTATTTATTTCTAAAAACATCATAATGAGAATTACATGGGGAGGGAAGAAACATCTAAATTTACCACACACAGAATGTGCAAATGAAGTGCTACAGAGCAATGTTCTTATCAAGTTTCAAGCAAATTTATGTTTGCTGTTGAGAAAATCCTTCTGAACTGCTGAAATGCAACTATGTTAATAAGCAGATATAAAAAGCAAATGCTGAAAACAAATGCCCAGCTCACTTCCTGTAGATTTTCCTTTTCCCAGACACTACCTCTTCCCTACGCATCTGCCCCCATCAGCAGCCAGCACCAGCTATGTCTTCCAGATGGAACAAAATACAACTTCACTGCTGAGTTTTTATTTTTATCAGGTTCCCAGTGATACAAATACTTCTCCAGCTGCAGCAAGAATTATGGGTACTAAACCAGCACAGACAGTAACTGACACAGAGCAGCTCTGCCCCTACATTCATTTTTCCCCTTGCATTTCATATCTGTTTTGAATGACATCTCCATTGCAGATTCAAAGGAAGAAAATGCTACATGGCTAACTTTTTCATCAATATACTTTGTGAGAATAAAAGTTTCTTTTTGAGAATGGTACATGAACATGGCTGATATCTGCCATATATGCAGACTAAGGAGGATAGTTCAATATATTTGCATCAGTTCTTTCCTGAAAAAAAGCAGCCTTCCTTCACTTTGTATTCAGACCATTTTTACTAGATCAGAACTGAAGTATAACTTCATGAACTTTATATTTTTTCTATTTCTCAGCATGACTGCCACACAGTTCTGTAAGTTTTGCATCATCTTTTGTAATCCTCATTCAAGTGATCTCCAAATCAATCCTATCAAAATTGGAAAGAACAGGCTGTAGCACTGTTAAATTTACATGTTACATGTAACCACTGTAATATGTAAATTCATAGTGGAGAGATTTCCCAGGTTATCAGCATACTATTACAGGCATGCTGTCCAACTGCAGATGTTACTGCAGGATTCACATTTTCCTAACTGCTCAAAATATCAGATTTCTTCATTCAGATGATCATTTGTTTCTTATATAAAAGCAATATATAATTAAAAAGTAATGAATTACATTCAAAAGATGTTCAGGAATTTAATTAAATTTAATTTAATTAAAATTTGAACAACTCTATGCTAATTCCCTAGTGAAAAAAAAAAATAATCAAGATCACAGAAATATCTAGGCTATCTAAGCTGCATGTATTCCCATCTCTGAAAACCATGCTCCTCTGCAGTAAGTATGTAAAAATGTTAGAAAAAAAAAAAGGCAATGCCAAACTGCACTTAAATATCTCTCTTCTGTTAAGTAGCTTATTTAAATAACCTATATCAGTTAGTCTGAACCTGTATTCAACTTCTTGCTGATAATGGCTTGGTCTTGAGGGAATTAAAAGTGTTAATTGCTTTTCTGGAAGCACTGAGATCTTAAAATAACTATTACCCGACCTCAGATAGTGCAGACAGAGTCCTGGGGAATATCCTATCCCCAGTATAAGTCCTTGGTATGAAAAACCTTTCCTGCTGCACTAGGAAGTATCACTGAAAAGCACCCTGACTGTGAGAAACTATCCAGTCTTTAGCAGAGTTTAGTTACGAATTCCCATAATCAAAGTGAACAGCAGTCAGTCTCACAGGAGGCTGTAAAGGAGACACTTATATTTACCACTATGCATTCCAAGAAAGTTATAAAGTGAGTATAACCCACTAGCAACTTAAAGGGCTTATTGATTTAGCTTGTACCTGAACTGTAGAATGGTTTTCTCAAGGGAAATTACAATATGAGTTCATTTATCAAGGACAAGTCCACTCTTTTTGAGAGTGATGTTATTTTGCCTTGTAGTATATATAACCAAACGGCTAACTAAAGCAAATACACATGAAGGGGTTTAATGCTAGAAAATTACAGTATTATTAGATATGAGAAAGGACTAATTGCTTACAGGGTGAAAGCTGCATTTAACATAGCCATTTTATGATTTGTGCAGACTACAAAATCTGGGGTACTGACTTTCTGATAATTCTGTCATCACTTGCCCCGAACCAAAATACAAGGTATTTTCCTCTGTATTTCTTTTCCTTGAGGACTATACTGAAAACACTTGAAATGCTACAAAACCCTTGCTTTTTTCATTATCCATTATCATGGGAAGAATCTTGTATTTAATTAATGAACTTCAGAGAAGCGCAGTGTCCTGGGTTCAGCAGTAGCAGTCATTTTTAATCCTTCTTAGTTGCTGTGGTTTTGACTTTCAGCCTGGGAACAGCACTGATAATGCCGATGTCATTAGTTGCTGGTCAGTAATTTTTTTGTCTGACCAAGGACTTTCTGAGTCTCATGCTCTGCCAGGGAGGAGGGGAAGCCGGGAAGAAGCAGAGACAGGGCACCTGACCCAAACTAGCCAAAGAGGTATTCCATACCACAGTACGTCATGCCCAGGATGTAGAACTGGGGGCAGTTACCCGGATGGGCTAGATCACTGCTCAGTCGGGCTGGGTATCGGTCAGCGGGTCGTGAGCAGTTGTGTTCTCTTCCCTTGTTATTTCCCTTATAATTATTATTATTGGTGGTAGCAGTAGCGGTTTTGTGTTATACCTTAGTTACTGGACTGTTCTTATCTCAACCCGTGGGAGTTATATTCTTTCGATTCTCCCCCCCATCCCTCCGAGAGCAGGGAGCAGGAAATGGAGGAGTGAGTGAACGAGCTGCGTGGCTGGGCTTAAACCACAACACAGAAATGATGTAAAGCCTTGATGATATATTTGCACACTGCCAGGTGGAGAATTTAGGAAAAAACTCTTGCACATACAAAATCAGGCATTCCTACATAGCTCAGAAATCAAAAGTGCTATTTGTGACAAAAGATTTGGATAGTCACACTCCAAACTCCCATGCTGCACACATCCATTTTATGCCACAAGCAACACCCAGCAGGTGCCCCCACACACGTGCAGAAATGCCAAAGTCAGCAGGTGTGAGCTGTAAAGCATTACTAAGATCAAGACCCGAAGAGTCTATTTCTTACAGGTTTGCTCAAACCCCAACACATATTTCACCTGTATCTTCTGTTCCCTGCTCTTGTTGCAAGACTTGGCTGACACCTGCATTCTCCAGGAAGTAATCATTGTGCTTGTCTGTAAGAGTTTATTTATGGTGTGCAGTTCAATTACTAAGACTGTTATTAAGATCAAATAACTTACACACAGCAGTAGCAAAAAGAGGTGGCAGACCATGTCAGACCAGCAAGACTATTCTCTGGACGAACAGAGATTGTTCTTATTTACATACAATACATCCTTATCTGTCAGGTTATCACAGACTATGAAAATGTGAAAATAGGAAAGCGAGTTGCATCACATTAATTACAGCAAAGAGGCCAACTTAACTATTACATCAACAGAGTGGTTGGCATTGACCTCCGTGGAAGCTACATCAGGAGCCATGTAATGATCTTTCTTTTTGGATGAATACTCACTTGTCAGTAATTTGTGTTCACTTAACATTAAAAGAGGTTACTAATTAATAGCAAAATTCAAGCTTTAAATTCAAAGTTGGTTTGGCACCACACCTTGATAATAAGATATTTGTGGCACCACATGAAACTCTGTTATGAGTCAAGATCTTCCATTCTCAGAGGAAAACCCCCAAACGATTCAATGCATTAAGAGCAATGGGATTCTAAATATCTGAATGGAGTTCTACAGAAATTATACTAGGTACAAATCCCTGTATTCTTCCAGTAACACATGCTCCAATAAAAAAATCAGACAAACTGAATTGCACCTACATATCTCATAGAAAGGACAGTACCTTTGGAAATCTACTTCAGTTAAACGGATCCAAATGTTTGGTAGCATAACATTTAGTGTTTAAGTTACAAAACCTTGTATCAAACTCACCAACTCATTACACAACCCTGTGCTTGCTGTTTAACTTCTTATCTTTTATTTCTATTATAAACAAAAAGTTGGCATTTTTGATTTTACATTTTTTTTGTGATCAATTTTATAAAGGGAAGGGGAGAAAACAGAAATAATTTTAGTATTCACTCACTCTCTTTCCTCCAGGGTGCTTGGTGATATGAAATAGTCATGAGAAGTCTACCACAGGTCTGACATTATGAACTCAAAATATGACATCATTTCAATTGCTTTCCTTGCACAGCCTACTAAACTAATGTGTGTTGGCCTAAAAAGCAACGTCCTTTCTTAAAGGGACAGCCATTAAGTACTAACTATTTGCATCTGAAGTATTCCTATTAACGCAACTCTGTGATTAGAGCTGCATGTACATAAACAAACCTGATGAAACATCATGTTGTGCTGGATCACTGCAAGTTTTCCAAAGGGAACTATACGCTGCATTCAGTAAGATCATATTCTGAAGATACCCATATTTTAAGTTCAAGCTGGAAAAGTATGAAAGAAGGGAGAGCACAATACTAAATGACGCAGTATGAGTAATTTCCAAATTATTTTAACTTGATCTGATTCATTAAATAGCTCTTGCTGAAAGGAAAAGGTAGCAAAGAAGCTACAAAAGCAAACAAGAGCTACATCGCTCATATTCAATGGCCCAGTTATGAATATGTAGAAGATTTAAACTGATATTTTCAACTACTTGAGCTCTCATCTCTGACAATAATGTAAAGCAACCAGATTTTAAAGCACTTACAGGTAACACTGCAGTTCTTACTGATGTTGTTCACAATTAATAGAGTCACGGTAGTGGAAGTACAAAAATCCCATCCCTCATGTGAGTGATTTTTTCAAGAAGAAAAAAACAGAATTATTCTCAATGTATTAGCCTATTTCATAAAAAGTAAAACAGCTATAAATAAATAGGTTTGATATTTCACGTTCTCACGTTTCAAAGTAATTAATTAACTTCATATTTCATCTATTAAACTTCAAAAGTAGTACAAATACACGGCCTGCATAACAGACACTTCAAGGATTTTGTAACATTGGAGGGCAGGAGGTTATGAAAAAGGAAATATTACTTATTTGAATGTTGTTCAGCTAATAAATAAAAAATAATTATTCATTCTACTTTTAACTCATACTCAAAAATTTGTGTTTTAAAATACAAGATGTTTAATGCAAGTTATTAGTTGCAAAAAACCCTAACCCTCAGAAGATGTCAGAGTTTCCTTTCTGGGTCTCCTGCCATTTGCTTTGTTTTGAAACATTTGTTTCAATGCACATGGCAAACATCAAAGGTCCAATGTACCTTTCCCGTAAGAAAAATACGTGTCACTTTTTGGGTGATAATTTAGCTCAATCACCTCACTCTCTTTAGGCAAGTAAGCCTTGGGGGGAAAAGCTTTATGAAACCAACAACCAGCTTGCAGTAGATCCTGCACAATACGTCTGAGGAAAGGAGAAAGAAGTCTTAGCTCCATAAAAACTCATCTGTTAAACTGGCAGTAGGTATTGGCACACCAGGCCCTGCTAACATTGCATTAAGAAACACGCGTTCTCAAACATACTGCTTGGAGAATGGTAGTTTGGGCATTTGGTGCTAGGGTTTTACACCAACCCCAAGGCAAGACTGCCCGATAGCATAGTGTCGCACAGTTCTGCTGAAGGCAACTTATTTGACAAAAAGTTCCTGATTGAAGTTAGGTTGTTTTTCAGGTTCTTTTCAAATTAGTTTCACTTTTGTTGTTTAGCTATAGAGGACTAAGCAGGAGAAAGGACAGGTGGACTGGGAGCAGCCAATTATTTTGTGTTTGCAGTCTAGTGTCTTGTTTATGCTGCAAGCCTGAAGCAAGAATTCTTCATTAACAGCAGCTGATTTCTTGGTACACACTGCTTTTACCGGGTCACTTGCAAAGATTCCTCATTACCCATCGTTACTAACAAACCTTAGTGAAACAATCAAATACTGATAGCAAATTTAAAAGAAAATTTAATTTCATAAAATATGCTTTTCTTCTCTCCTCTCTTCTTTTTCTTTTTATTTTTTTTATTATTTTATTCCTAAGTTTTGGAGGCACAAAAGAGCTCCATAATGAAGATGTCTCATCACTTCTGCTTTAGTGCTGTATTAAGAAAGCTTATGCACCTTCCTGAGATCTTTGAATACTTCTCTGCTGACAGTTTTGATGCATATATTAAATTCTCATGCATTTAGTCACACTGGAGTCTGTTTCTTGAAGTCCAGTACTGAGTGAATATAGTCTAGCTGAAGTATTTTTATCCTTCCATTTTTCAGGTAGCCAAACTGAAGAAATTATGATGACCGGACTCTAGGTGTTCAAAATCTGGTGTCTGATTAATCATTCATGGTTCATTTTCTACTACATAGTCTGAAATAGAATCTTAAAATGGTTTGAGTTGGAAGGGACCTTAAAGATCATCGTTCCATTGTTCCTGCTATGGGCAGGGACACCTCCAGCTAGAATAAGCTGTGAAGTTAAGGCTTTTCAGCAAATATAATTCAGAGACAGGAAGGAAAAAAAAAAAAAAAAGAAAAAAAAAAAAAAAAGACAGTACTGATAAAATTCTTCTTTTGGTGGGGAGAGGCAGGGAGCTACATTTTCAATTGTTTCTAGCAAGAACCAGTCCAATTGTCTACCTACTGAAACTCCCTGATCAACTCATTATCCTCCCTCCACATATTTAAGCTTTGCCCTGTAAAGCTTGTTTATAACTTACGTTTAAGTTATCTATCTTTGGCAAAGCTGTCTATTTACCTTATGGTTTTGAATAAGAGCAGCATGAAAAATATTTACATTAAGCAGACAAAGGCGAGTAGAAAAAGTAGCATCTGGATCTGAAGGCTTTAACGGTGAAATCTTAACATAGAGTCTCTCTCACAGAAATTGCCTTTGTTTAATGAAACAAACTCAAAGAGCAGGTTTATTTTGCTCTGTAATATGTAAATATTCAGTGCAAGAGAGAACATATCCCTGGTCCTCTAATCTCTTGCTAAGCTTGCAATACACGTTTTCCCTATGAAATTTAACTCACGGGACGTCCACAATAGTCCCAATTCCAGTGAAGCAGCCTGTGACAAGGCCAGCCACCGTGTTTGCTAGCCTCTTCTTTTAAAATGCTTCCTCTGAAAGCTGAAAACTTCCAAATGGTAGGAAGGGCAGCACATTTTAAGTACAGGGAAGGATGATCCACACAGAAAGTGGAATCTGAGGCCTGAAGCTACCCTACACACCAGCGGAGCAGAACTGCGAGTAGCCAGGCAAATCCCTGATGTAAACACCACAGAAGAAACAGAAACAAACACTCATTTCAAAACCAATGCAGTGTCCGGCTCTGTTTAGCAAATATGGTCCATTTTACTTTTATAGTCCCCAGAGTACAATCCTGCTGTCAATCCCAAAGATACAGTTAACGATTGATAGATGATCTAGTATTATGCTAAACAGGCTTTCTACGCTTTCTTTTTGTTGTACTCAGTTCTTATGAGCTCTGCTGTCCACAGCCCACCAAGGAAGGTACATAACACTACCAAGGCATGTATATAGAAATTAGTTGTTTTCAGGGTTCCAGCAGCTGAACAGAAAATACAAATGCACTCTATCCAGGAGCTAGGATTTATTATCATTAGCTTCATGCCAAAAGGCTAACTTTTTACATTGAATCTGTTATTTAATGACTCGGATCCTGCTAGTCTAATGCTCTGTACGTAAACCTACTCCAGATGTTCTCAACCTGCGGGTTCCTGGTAGTCGAGCAGCTTCTCTGCTGAGGCATTAAGACCATTTTTATTACTGCTATAATTAGTATTTGAGATAGACTGGGCAAACACAGATTGACGTCTGATATAAATCGTATGAGCAATTTAAACCTCAAGGGACTTAAGTTTCATATTCTACACAGCAATTAGGTTGAAAACAGACTATGTTGTAATTTCCATGGTAATGAATCATACCTTCAGAGAACTATCAAACACTGTCAAGGTAACTAATATGATACTATGTAAATTATTAATTTATAAACCTGCTTTAAGATCAATCAATTATGGTGGGGACAAAGATATGAAATATAAATCCACATACTTCTCAATTTCCCCACTCCTTCCCCCTCCCCCTTTTGGTTTGTTTTTTGGGTTTTGGGGGTTTTTTTTGTTTGTTTGTTTGTTTTTGGTTTTGTTTTTGTTTAACTTAGAAAACTGTACATTGGCAGCAGGAAGAAATATAGGCATTATTATTTCAGTCTCTAAAGACAACTTCATAAACAATTTGTTTCCAAATAAAAATAAAGCAAGATCCAAAGACAATGGCAAGCACCACTAAAATGACAGTCATAGTCAGCACTTACAGCCATCTAGGACAACACAAATTTTACTGAAATAAAGCAGATTTCTAAGGCATACCTAAACTCTGAAACAAAGACAGTAGATTTGTCAATTATTGTTATAGATCTGTAACCTGTAACAAAAACCATCTCCATCCCAGTATTGACCTAGAAGCATTTATTTAAAGTACCATCTATCTTCCAATCTAACCTTTATTTTCTACTCCATACTTACTAACTGGAAAAAGGAGCAATATTTTTGTCAGCTAATCAAAAAGAAGCCCTAAGCAGGAGTAGAGTAACAGGTTTAACGTCCAGGTAAAATGGAAAGTGTTTCACCCCTCCAGAAATGTTTCAGTTCATTTAAGTCTCCTAACTAAACAATATTTCTTAAGTAGAGTAAAAATACTCCCCTCATTTACAGTACTTTTATCCTTGCATTTGAACAAGAGACAGAGGAAACCCTCACTTATTAAAATACCTAAGAAGGTGACTGGCAGTATTACAGTAGACTGTTCAGACGGCACTCTGCTGTCAAGCTTTCCTTGCTCACCTTCCAACCTGTAATGAGACACCTAAAACTCACATGGCAGGAATTCACATGCAGAAGGGAAGGAAAATCTAAAATAGGAAAAAACTAGACTGAAGGAAAAAAAAAAAAAAACAAAAACAAACAAAAAAACCCCACAAACAAAAAAAAACAACCAAACAAAAAAAAAAAACAGCTCACAAAACACACAACATTAAGGTTTGATTATTTAGCAAAGAAGCTCATTAGCTTAAACAGCCTAACTTGCCTGTCTTTCAGAACCTTACCAGATGCCACAGTAAGAAGTCACCTTTAGAAATATAAGATTTTATTTATTTCGTTCCAGTACTACCTGCCTGCCTTTTCTATCCCTAATGAGTAGATCTGGTTATCAATGATTTGATAAATCTTAATGAGAATCAGATGAAGTATACTGAGTTTGACATCCAGCACTATTCTTTACCCCAAGCCTCCCAAACCTTAGGGGCTGCACTAGAACAGTTAGAACAAATGAACACAGTTTTCTTAGCTTCTAAGTTCAATTGGTCCAGAAATTCTACAGAACAGTTTCATTTAATGAAATCTAACCAAAGTCCTATTAATCCTACTAATATCCCCCTCCCACTATCATATTTTCCCCCTTTCACCTACTGAAATGTTTCTGTTCAAAAATTCTCCCCGAAGCACAAATAATTTCTTTTCATAACATTTACTGCTCTAAAATCAACTGGATGCTTCTAATACCCACATGATGTCACTTATATTCCTGGTTTCTCCTATTTAAATAGTGAAAGGAAACAGCTGCCTTTGACAAATCTGAGAACAAAGTTGCAAGGTCAATGACCATTTGCTCCTTTTACTAATTTTTGTTCACGCGTACTTTGATCAGATAATTGATTTTTCCTTTTTAACCTCAGTACATATCCACAAAGGTAGTTATTCATGTGCCACGTTCTAGTATAAGAGAATTGAAATGCCACTGAAAAAGCAAAAATATTGAGATCACGCTCTTATAGGTAAACGTAAAGGAAAAGACTGTCCTGATCCTGCTCTGTCTGTGGTAGAATGAGATAAGTAACTACTAGGTCAGTGCATGTAAACCAGGATAAAACTGACATATGAGATAATCAGGACTAAACCGTATACGAAGACTGACATTTAAATGCTTTTTGTAAATACAATACCAAACACAGTTATATTTCATCATCACTAAATTTTCATATCCTATTCCTCCATTTCCCCTCTTGGCATGTCTAATATCAATGTTAGATGCAGATGAACAGAAACTTTATCCTGTACAACCATTCTTCCAGAATTCTACAACATTGAGAGGAGGTTAAGGGGATGAATGGAAGTTCAACGGCAATACCTTTTCTGATAATAGCTCTAAAGCCATGAAACTGACCTGGACCTATTTTACAAGTTATTACAAAACTTAAGAAATAGCCCAAACCAACCTTCACACAGCACTTGGCCCCTGAAAACTGAAGTTTCTTTGGATGATTGAAAACCTCACTGAAGAATAGACAGTTTCAAATTGAATAACGAAAACCTAAATTCACCTATGCTTACTCCCACATATGAATGTAATATTTGGATATGCAAAAAAAATGGCTGCAATATTTCATTCAGTCAAATGAACAAGCTACTCTGCTCATGTACATTCTGGCTTCCACAAAAGGATCTTATTCCAACTATTCTGTCCATCTTGTTAGTTTTCTACAGAACACTGACATTCTGAATTCAAGACAACCACCGACTGCCAACCTCAAGGAAGGGTGTTCTGCAGCATGGCATGAGAGAAATATATACATTAATAAACAATATAGCACTGTTGTTTCCTGTAATTCCTAATATTTTTTCTATCATGGGACACACACACATACGTACAGGATGATCCTAAAGGTCTTTGCTGTCCTAGTTGATTTTATGATCCCATGTGTATATATATACACACACAAATACAACCACATCAATAACCACATGTAAGCGTACATTTACGTCAAAGGATTTTTAAGTACTTTTAACTGTCAACACTGCTATCACACATTTCCCATCCATCTTAAATATATCTCTTGTTTCTCCATTGATTTTTAGGCACATCATAGAACCCCTCAGAGCTTTTTGCATATATACCTCAGGGGTCGGTGCTGGGACCAGTGCTGTTTAATATTTTCATCAACGACCTGGAGGAGGGAACTGAGTGCACCCTCAGCAAGTTTGCTGATGACACAAAACTGGGAGGAGTGGCTGACACACCAGAAGGCTGTGCTGCCATTCAGCGAGACCTGGACAGGCTGGAGAGTTGGGCGGGGAGAAACTTGATGAAATTTAACAAGGGCAAGTGTAGAGTCTTGCATCTGGGGAAGAACAACCCCATGTACCAGTACAGGTTGGGGGTTGACCTGCTGGAAAGTAGTGAAGGGGAAAGGGACCTGGGGGTGCTGGTGGATAGGAGGATGACCATGAGCCAGCAATGTGCCCTTGTGGCCAAGAAGGCAAATGGCATCTTAGGGTGCATTAGAAAGGGAGTGGTTAGTAGGTCAAGAGAGGTTCTCCTCCCCCTCTACTCAGCCTTGGTGAGGCCGCATCTGGAATATTAGGTCCAGTTCTGGGCCCCTCAGTTCAAGAAGGACAGGGAATTGCTTGAAAGAGTCCAGCGCAGAGCCACAAAGATGATTAAGGGAGTGGAACATCTCCCTTATGAGGAGAGGCTGAGGGAGCTGGGTCTCTTTAGCTTGGAGAAGAGGAGACTGAGGGGTGACCTCATCAGTGTTTACAAATATGTAAAGGGTGGGTGTCAGGATGATGGAGCTAGGCTTTTTTCAGTGATATCCAGTGATAGGACAAGGGGCAATGGGTGTAAACTGGAGCATAGGAAGTTCCACATTAACATCAGGAAGAACTTCTTTACTGTAAGAGGGACAGAGCACTGGAACGGGTTGCCCAGGGAGGTTGTGGAGTCTCCTACACTGGAGATATTCAAGGCCTGCCTGGACAAGTTCCTGTGTGATGTACTGTAGGTTACCCTGCTCTTGCAGGGGGGTTGGACTAGATGATCTTTTGAGGTCCCTTCCAACCCTTGGGATTCTGTGATTCTGTGATACTAAATCACTTGTTATAAAGTTCTGATGGCTTCAGTTATTACCCTGCTACTCATCTCATGAGTATTCTCAGTTACATTTTGCTGACAGGAATACAAGACTTGGCTTTTCAAAACACATTCTGCGTTTAGAAAGTAAGAAAAAACACTGGAGATATTTCAGGAAGCGTACCATAATCTTTAAACTAGAACAAAGTCAAAGTAGAAACATTTTAGCTATGTGCCTGCCCATACAGAAACATAGAATAGTTTGGGTTGAAAGTGACCTTAAAGACCATCCAGGTCCAACCGCCTGCCACGGGCAGGGACAGCTTCCACTAGACCAGGTTGCTGCAAGTCCTGTCCAACTTGGCCTTGAGCGCTGCCAGAGATGGGGCAGCCACAGCTTCTCTGGGCACCCTGTGCCAGAGCCTCACCACCCTCACAGGGAAGACCTTCTTCCTTATATCTAACCTAGATCTCCCTGGTTTGAGAACTTAATACCAGAACTTGGTACCAGAAAAAACAGCTCCCTGTCTTCTGCCAAGAAGGATCAAGCACTGCTAATGTTTTTTCTATAATGCTATTATGTCTTTATATATATTTACAGTTTAAAAAATATATATGGAGAAGCTGCCATATTGACAGTTTCAGGCAAGCAATCATTCAGCATTTGCTTATAGTTATTTAGATAACATAGAAGAGTTATTTCTATGCATTTGTCTTTTCATACATATCTGAACCTCCTCATGCACAAGCTAATGCTCTCACAAGCCCTGCTGACTCCCTCCCTCCTAGAAATCACAACTTGAAAAGCACTGCCTTGTTTATGAAATTACTAGGAACAGCATAAACAAGCAAGGGACCAGATTTTCAGCTGTTTCCAATTTAAGTGAAATGTTTCTTTAACATTTGCCTCAAACACCAAACAAGCATCTACACTAAATACAGCCAAAACAATTTTACTTACACACGTTTTGAGTTACTTGAATCTGACTTTCCTATTATAGCTACAAGTACTTCGTTCAGCTGTTCTGTTTGCAATTCTGAAATGAAAGACAAACTCCTGCAAATAGCCTCCCTTTCAATTAAAAAAAAAAAAAAAAACAACAAAAACCAACAAAACCACGAAACTGGAAAGATCCAGTGTGTTTGCATTTATTATTTAACTGGACTGGGATCCTGGATTTCAACTCAGATATTTTCCTTTAAACCTGGCTTCATTGTATAATAATTTTTGATAGCTGCCCTTTGTATTGAGTGGAGCATATCACCTCTTTCACAACAGAAGTCAGATGTTTTATATCTCATGAGTTTTCTCCTGGTTAAATAAATAAATAGTCAGAAATTGAACTGAAAGCCTGACCTTGAAGTTGGCTTTTAATTTCTACAGTTCTCAAAGGCACCGTAGTATCAATAATTTTCTTCCTTAGATACAAGTTTAAGTAGGGAATACCTGCATGCTCCTTCAGCAGAGAATCTGGGAACTCCACATTTGAAGTCACTGAATCAAAATGCTATTGTTTGCTTTGCTAGGGTCAGTCATCAAAAAAACTGTTTCAGCCTGGGGAATTCTTTTTAACTAATTTTATTTATTGTTGATTAACACCAGCTTCTGAGAACTGATTTGGGTATAAGGAAAAAAGGGGAACATGAAAAGAAAAACCTCCAAACCAGTACTTCAGTAAATACTCTTCCTTCTTCTTCCCCACACTCATCCTACACCAAACATCTTCCCCCACTCTCATCTCAACTTTCCCTCTTTGTGTGTCATGGTTTAAACAAAGTCAACCATAAATCACGCAATTGCTCACCCACTCCCCCCCTTCTTGCCCTCCCTCTACTCCCAGAGGGACGGAGAGGAGAATCGAAAAGAATGCAACTCCCACAGGCTGAGATAAGAACAGTTTAGTAACTAAGGTATAACACAAATCACTACTGCTACCACCAATAATAATAATGATAAAGGAAATAACAAAGGAAGAAAATACAACACCTCAGCACCAGCCGACCAACTCGCACAACCCTGACAGAGCACCAACTGACACCTTGTCCAAACCTGCAGTCCCCCCATCCTTCCAGGTAACTCTCCGGTTACATCCTGGGCATGACGTGCTGTGGTATGGAATACCTCTTTGGTCAGTTTGGGTCAGGTGTCCTGTCTCTGCTTCCTCCCGGCTTCCCCTCCACCCTGGCAGAGCATGAGACTCTGAAAGTCATTGGCAAGACCAAACATTTGAGTAGCAACTAATAACATCGGCGTTATCAGTGCTGTTCCCAGGCTGAAAGTCAAAACACAGCACTGCACCAGCAACTAAAAAGGAGAAAAAATGACTGCTACTGCTGAACCCAGGACAGTATGTGACAGATTACTCTTGAGCCATCACAGGAGACCGGAGGCAGTGCTCAACCGTTCTCCCCTACTGCTCTTTGCTTCTTGGTGCTTTTTCTTTGCTCCAGCATCAGTCTTCTGTGGCTGCATTCACTCAGGGGAGTACCTGCTCGGGCATGTGTGTCCCACAGGCTGCCTTCCCTTTAGAATGGCAATGTCCTAGTGCAGGTGACGCTCCTTCAGAAGTGACCCCACTCTGGCACGCAACACCTCATAAGGTGTTGTACATAAGGAGAAGGGTAGGAACAGGTTCCCTGGAAGGCAAAATCCTTTCAGATTTAGAAAGAAATAAGCATTCCTCAATTTCCCCCCATCCCCATTTATTCCATGCCTCATCCCTGGCAGTTTTCAAGGCCAGACTGGATGGGGCCTGGAGCAATCTGATCTAGTGGAAGGTGTCCCTGCCCATTGCAGGGGGTAGAAACTAGATGAGCTTTAAGGTCCCTTCCAATCCAAACCATTCTATGGTTCTGTATCAGAAAGATCATCACTGACTCAGTCATTTAAGTAGTTACAACACGTGAATAACTACGTATTTCTACATATTTCACCTGCCTTCAAAATGAAAGCCAGAGAAAAGGAATGGTTCAGCATGTATTAGGAAAAAAGTGTATGGTTTAGAGTGGAAAAGTGATCTTTTTACTGAAAACTCTCCTTTTTCATCATATTTTTCTTATATTTTAGGAAGTTCCTAAAAGTTTGATGGATGACCAAAATGCAGATAAATAAATGAATTAGAACATCTGAACTCAATATAATAGTGATGATTACAATTATTCTATTCTACATGTCTGTACAGATACTCCTTCCTCTGAAGTAGCCAGCACTGAGAACACAGGACTAGATGCATCTCTACACCATTACAGGATGGCAATTTCTACCTTCTCATGTTAACAGGAGTTTAGAAGGACCTGGGACTTCTGGACAGATTTTTAGAAGAGACTAGAATGTGACACTTGAGCAAATGCTCAGATCCAGAATTGTTTTGTATTGCCTCTATGTGTATTCACCTAATGATGATCAGCTCTAGATTGAGGGTATAATTACCCACTGATAAAAAAATGAAAACAACGATTAACATCTGTCAATACATAAGACACATTGTCAGTGTCACTGCAGCCGTAACTTCGTACTAGTTGCACCAAGTGCAGGAAAGATCAAGAACGTGTAAAAGATGCTCAACTGTTTTTTCAAACAACTGATTTACTGGCATCTGATCGAATTTCTTGCTTATATTGAGTTAAGAATTAAAATGCACTTCTTAATACTTGCATTCCCTAAAGAGGGTGCTATAAATGATCAATAATGTATCCAAATGTAATCAAGATAACTGGGTAATACTGCAACATTTTTTTATAATCCCTCATCCTAAATTCAAATACTGTTGATAATCAGAAAAAGAGGTGGTTCAAAATGCCAGAACACATTTTGGATGGGATCATCTTTGATTATCTACAATAAGAACTGAAAAGAGGAAACACTTCACAAGCCCTAATAGAGCACACACGCAAAAGCAAGAAGACAAGTACTTCAGGATTCGCAGCTACCAGTGAAGTGCCCTATGGACCCTCCTGAGGAGTTAATCATAACTGACAGTCATCAGACACTGTAATAAAAGATATACTTCTAACAAGTGCAGCATACTAATTAATTTTTCACTTGTATTAAAAAACAAAACAACAAAAAAACACACAAAAAACCACACAAAACCAAACAAAACCCCAACCAAAAAAAAAAACCCAAACCCTAAGCTAGGATATGAAACACAAAGCACAGACAATTAGATATGCAAAAAGATAAAAATAAAAATAAGCAAGAAACAAACACTTTCCTGACCTAAAAGGGAAAAGTAATTTTGCAGAAAGTTTAAAAAATTCCTTGGTTGCTTTCCTCATATGGAGAGGAAAAAATATGACATTCTTCAATATAACAACTTAGTTAATAAAAGATGCATCAGTCTTCCTGAAGAGTTTGGCAGAAGGGAAAAAAACAGAAAGGCCTGTCCTTGGTCATTTGAAAATGATTTTCCATCAAGGACTGACTTTAGGCCAAATATAGGCCATCCATGTTCATATAATTGCCTGCATTTATCACATATTATACCTATGCTGTGTTTTAAATCAGTGCACTAATTTATTTCATATTCCAACAATAATGGTATCTTTTCATCTTTCATGATTGTAAGTATTGTGTTTACATAATTCATCAGCGAAACTGTCTCAGTGCACTTCATTTTCACCTATTTAAAGCATACTAATATGTCAGAAAACTTATATATGTTTTAATTGACTTTGCTTGTTCCCCAGGTAAAAGCACCAACCAAATACGTTAAGGCAACTTCGACAGAGGTCTGCTTTGGCTCTGTATGCCTCTTTGAGAACGGGTCTAAGATCATTCATTTGAAATATCATCCTTACTATGCAAACCCTTCACAAGCAAAGCTACAACTACTTCCAAATAAGAGGTTTTGCGCCGGACCCAGTCATTCTCCAGATGCATACTACTCCTTCCTCTCTTTAATAGAAAAAAAAAAATGAATAAATAATGTGACTATGGGGGAGAAAGACTTCCTTGCACAGAGCATTTGCAACTATTTATATTCATTTCATAAAGCCTCGCGCAATTCTGACACGTGTTTGCAGAAACAAATTGTAGACACACATAACTAGAGTTACTGCTTTTAATTTCAAGTTTCTCTCCCCCTTCTAGTCTTTTAGAAATGCAACTTATGAAGTTGCACTTGACATTTCAAAATTTGAACAGAGGTGGGGAATTTATATTTGTGAAGTTTTAAAGGACTCACTAAAGCCAAATGAAAGGCCTATGAATTACTTCGAACAACATTACTATGGTTCAGCCAAGCTCTGAGTAACAAATCCATAAAGAGAAGTGAAATAAAAGAGAATAAAGGGACTAAACCAAAACCAGGAACTAACCAGAGCCCCACAAAGGCCATGTTTTCTGGTTGGTTTTTAAAACAAGATTGTACATACATATTGCTAAATATCTATTTTTTTTTTCCTAGAGATGATATATTCCATGCTCACACATACTTCAGTACAGCTATCCAATCTAACACTCTCCACAAGTCTCAAAAGATGGAATATATACGACAACTTTAATATTATTGCAGAACTTTTACTTGGACACTTTGTCCAATGACAACCTTAATAGACCAAGGCTAACACCACATTGCCAATGACACTGCTCTACTCTGCTGCCACTCCCTCCTCCTGCGGAAGCAAAGGTGTGCTAATTATATCTGGAGCTATTTTAAACTGTGATCCTTTCCTAGAATGCTCATCACATCACTGAGCTGCAGCATGCTTTCAAGCTCTGTGCCAAGGGCGGTTATATTCAAGCTGGTTGGTGCCTTTTTATGCAGGAAACAACTTAAGTCATGACACCCTCAAAGTCAACAATCCATTTTAAGCAATTAAGTATCTAATGTGGTCTAACAAATTCAAGAGTTGTATGAATTCAGACTAATACCTGCCGCAACTATTATAAACAAAGGGATACTTTTATTATTTAAAATAATATCTGAATGGACAGTGCATTAAGAATTTCAATCCTAAATCATCTGATTATATTAGATCTTGAACACACCGGAACTCACACATTTTCACACATGGATCCTACAGCCTGGAATCTTGTTTCTAGTTTCCTAGTCTTCTCCCACTTGCTCTGAAAAATAGACTCTCTCTGCTATTTTTTGTTTATGGCAGATGGCTCTCAATGTCTTAATGATATTGCTTTCATAACTAAGTCCACTGCACAGTTAAACGTCTTTTACTACTGTACCAAAATGCAACTGATACATAGTACAATACCTTTAGAATATAAGTTCCATCAACGTGCTGTGGTTTTGTGGTTCTAGTTTTGGTTTTGTTATTTTTGCTTTCCTTTTAAGAACTTTTAATGAATACCCATAAATGTTGTAAACTTTAGAGCTTCTCAATTCCCAACAGTTTTCACACTTAAAAGGACTGCTAACATGTACTTAAGCCCTTGCTGCTCCTCCCTTTTTAACGGAGTAATTTATATTTTTACCTACTAAACAAATTTAACAGAAAATAACATCCACCTGCTTATTAACTAAAATAAACAGTACTGGGTATTAGGCACAAGTCCATATTCTCGCAGCAGTTCAGATGTCAACAATGGACACATTTCCTGCTCTATTTAACATCTGATTTAAAGCACAGCTCCTTCATCCATTAGGTAGCATGTCGATATTTACAGCCAGTATAAAGCTATGTGTGCTTTGAGAGTTACTAATTTTGGCTCATAACTCACTCCTGCATGGCACAAAACCAGATCCATCATTTACTAGTTGGCATTATTCATTTCTAAGTGCATCTTCTCAAGTCAGCAATACATTTTTGAACATATGCTGGATAATCCAGAAAAACAGTCACCTAAAGTAAGAATGCTTTGATAGTTTTCTTATTAACACTCAAGAAGAGTTTAAGCTATATTCTTTGTTAATTAGTAAGATACACAAAAGTCACACAGTTGAGTAGCCAGGTTCAGTGTTCAGTGGGCTTCTTTTCTGACTTTAACAGGCACTTGATCAGACCAATACATGCCACTCTGTAAAACTTACTATATGGCTTGTAACACTATGGGTTAAAGATATGTCAGAATACTTGAGGACATCACACAAACCACTTATCAAAATATAAAACTATAATGTAACAAGCCTGGAGAATGCTATAGTCCAGATATTTATTTAAATACCTTATAAATCAAAGCAATTATATTATCATTCTGGCTGGTTATTTTAAATTTGTAACATTATCCCTTTAGGTTAGATGCATTCACCGATCATAAGTTTAGGAAAATTAATCACCTCTGAAAAATAAACACACTATTTTCCATTAAAAAAAAATAAGTTCAGATGAAACAATCTTTAACTCTTGTAAGGGAAAAATCCTAAAGAAAAATGATTACTCCATGTTGTTACGACTTGTGACTTCTATTTTACATGTCTTTAAGCTGTTCTAATAGCAGTGACAGTGACACAATGTCACTAGGGGGCATATATGTTAGTGCTATATAGGAATGTACAGGCTCATAATCAGTTTCTTTCCATTCTCAAGAGAGACACCAACCTATTATTTGTACAATGCAAAAGCAGTGAAAACACTTGACACCACCAAGAAACAAGGTTACGCTCTGAGGAATTTCCATCATCAAAAGCTGTTATAGGCATAAGGGGCTAGTGACTCTGGGGGCTATGTTAAAACTTAAATTATGTTCTTCGCATTTTATGCAATCCAGTTGCATACATATGTTTAATACTAAATATTATTTACAAGAAAAAGAAAATGCAAATGTTCCAAGTTTGTGACTTCACCAATGGTTAAATGATTCTGGCTTTCATGCAGAATTTTGTTTCCAAAAAAAATTTCTTTAAAAACACCTGTAATATGTAACACTTACATGAAATTAAAGTACACCTGTCATGGTTTAAACCCTGCCACACAGCTCATTCTCTCACTCACTCCCTTCTTGCCCTCCCTCTACTCCCAGAGGGATGGACAGGAGAATTAAAAAGAATGCAACTCCCACAGGGTTGAGATAAGAACAGTTTAGTAACTAAGGTATAACACAAATCACTACTGCTACCACCAATAATAATAATGATAAAGGAAATAACAAGAGGAAAGAATACAACACCTCACCACCAGCCGACCGATAACTCGCCCAACCCCACCCAACCAAGCACCGACCGATACCTTTTCCAACCCCGCAGTCCAAGCCCTCCCGGCTAACTCTCTGTTACATCCTGGGCATGACGTGCTGTGGTATGGAATACCTCTTTGGTCAGTTTGGGTCAGGTGTCCTGTCTCTGCTTCCTCCCGGCTTTCCCTCCTTCCTGGCAGAGCATAAGGCTCAGAAAGTCCTTGGTCAGACTAAAACATTTGTGTTATCAGCGCTGTTCCCAGGCTGAAAGTCAAAACACAGCACTGCACCAGCAACTAAAAAGGAGAAAAAATGACTGCTACTGCTGAACCCAGGACAACCAAAGAATGCTTTCCTGCTACTAGTTTAATGCACTTGACAGCCTAAGGTGGTAGAACCCTTTTTTTTTTTTTTTTTTTTTTTTTTTGTAGATCTTTTAACCTTGTAAAGGGACAATGCTATCAGAACTGTATTCTACTTCAGCTTCCCATCAGAAACAGAGCTTTCAGGGAAGTACTCCAAAATATCACTAGTATTATATTTTCCAGTTTACATCTTCCTTGTTTATAAACTGAACACCCATTTAAACACAAGCATTAAATTGTAAACTTCCAATTACTGTGAAATCCTGTGATCTCTTCCTCTAGACACATGAGATCTCTGCATGGAATTATTCTCACCTCTTCAGAAGACCTATAGTGAGCTGCTCAGCAATCATTCCATGAAAATATCTAGATTAATATCTACACCTCTGAATTTTTCCAGCTTAATGTCTAACTGCATCTAGTCATGCCAGGTTTATGTCAGGCTGTACATGATTTGATTTCAGAAGTACTAATGCAATCAATTACTGCTCTGACACATCTACTTCTCATGTTGGTCTCAGAACTTCAATAACAGTAGGGCATAATACCATCTTACAGAAGACAGTCTGTTCTCACTTTTAGTGACATGCCTACCCTGAATATTGATTGTAAATTACACTTCATAAAAATAACTATTGTCCAAAAGAGGAATTTGTTCACACATTGATGGTTATCTGTGACACGAATAATGGAAACCCTGCCATATGAAGACGAGTTCTTGCAAAGGCTTTTGAATTAGAAAGCCTTTTGTAGTACGAGTATACATATATACAAACAACCTTCAGCCAGTGATGATGGTTGCATATTTTCATATTATTATCTAGAAGTATATGCTATAGAAAGCATTAAAGTGGAATTCAAACAATTTGATGCATTTTACGAACAACTAAAGTCAGAATATCTGTTGTTACATTAAATATATAGAATAGAAGCATAACGGTGTCCTGTCTCAGGACCATATTGAAAATATCATTACTCTTCCCATATGAAAAAAAAAAAAATCAAAAAAAAAATCCCATTTTTTTTTCGGCTTTAATTGGTTATTTAACTTTTTAATCTTAACCTGAGAGCTTCACAACAATATTTATTAAATTCCTGCTGAAATTAATATACATACAGGAAAATTAAAAGCTTATCAAATTATCACTTGGAGAAAAAGTGATCTTTGACATTCTTCATCCATCAGATAAAGACGATCTACACCCAGGTTAACGAACAACTACATAGGAAACACCACTCTTCCCAGTGCAAGGCAACATAACTAGCAACATCTTCCAAGTATTTTGAGAGTTGACATATGCATGAGCTGCACAGCTGCAGCAACAATCCATGGCCCAGTATTAAAACCTTAGGTCAGAGTTATAAAGCACTGGATGTTTGACACAAGTAGACCTTAATTCTCTGATAAGACTTGACCACTCTATAACTAAAAGGTAAGTTATAAAGGACAGTAAGTCTATAAATAAGTACAGAAATCATATCCACAAAACCAGACATCTTTACTTTTGAGAATCTATAAAAATTTACCTTCATCTTTGATCAGGATTGCCATTTAAAAGCAATATAAAAGACAGACAGTGAGTTACTACAGCTAAGGCAACACAGATTGAGCAGTACAGCAAGGCCAAAGAGTGCTGTGAGGAGAGTAAAAACGCACATTGTGCTCCAACATAGAGAAAAAATTTGAGGGTTGCTTCTGGTTCTGGGGGGTTATCTTCCAAAGCAAGCACGTTTCTCTCATCAATGCACAAATTTGAAGGTAACACTTCAGGAAACAAATACTTTACTTGCCATCCTGTTCATCTTGCTGATTGGCATTTCCAACAATTTGCAGTAGAGATTAAAAGCAATAACAGAGCAACCTGAGTGAAAAAGAATTGCCAGTCCCTCTAACAGATTTCAGTCATTAAATATCTTGGAAATTTAAAAGGGTTGTTTTTACGACTACAAAATAGAAGTCAGTGACTACAAAATAAATATCTGTCCTCAATGTCTTGTCATTCCAGAAAATATGGAAGACAGAAAACTAGGATAAAGAAATAAATCAAGAAAGCAAGGTCCCAAATTGAAATAGAACGCTTTGAAAATATTCCTTAGTGCTGTATTTTTATTTCCCCTCTCAGTGAACACTCATATCTCTCAGCTTGCTTCTGAGAAGCTGTTCCACAGATCAGGATAAAAAAAAGGCAAAATACTGTAAGTAAACAGATTCATAATGAACTTCTTTTCACACACCCCTGAAAATGGGTGGGTATTTTATGTTTGTTTAAATGCTTCATGAAAGTTTTTTTGGTTTGTAATAATTTTCTCCTGCTCTGAAGCCTATGAATGTACAGAAGGCACGCTTGCTCATATTTTTCAAATCTAAGTGACAGGGATGCACAGCACTGTGCATTTTATCTTCTGAAGAGACTCAAGAAATATTCCTTGGATATGGGTCTGAAACAGCTTCTGTGTCTTCTGCATACAGATATCCCTTTTGCAGAACTGAGATGCTATACTGGAAACAGTAAAGGTTACTAAAAAGGTCTCAGTAAATGAGTAGGAATTAAATGAGAAGAAAGACAATTTCCACTGTTCTTCACTTTGTGCAATCAGTTATACACCTGTGCAAGGAGAATTTCCATGCCTTTAAATCAGCCTGGATTTTTACTTACTTTGAGCTGACACAAAGCCCAAGAGCTGTCACTGATACTGCTAAATATAAAGCCCATTAGTCTCAGAGACAAGAAAGTCCCCTCATCCACACATTCACTTTGTCAAGTCTTCGTCCACTTTAATGAAGGGACTACAATGAAAATAAATCCCACAAACAACAGCAGTCAGCATAAAATCCAAGATACAAGGCTTCCAAGTGACTCAAGATACAGACATTTTCACTACACAGTATTCCATCCTGTAAGAACAAGTTCGTTTTCTGTAGAACTTTGTTATTACACTATCCAATACACACCACCATTAAAAAAGTGGTAAAGAAAAGACAATTACAACAATCTACCATCCAAACAAGATTTTCACTTGAAATTTCTTATCTGAGGAGCTCATAACTATCGCTCTATCTCAGACTAGAAACATAGAAAGAATGTTTGTCCAAGCGTAGTAGCATTGCCTTTCTTCTAACATACGAACTACCATCCTTATGTATGGCCTATGTTTTGCTGTTATCCTTTTTTTCTTCTTTTTTTAAACCATAGTTGTATAAAATAAATTCAAACAGGGCCCTGGAGCAATGTACAGCACCAGTGCTGCTATAGATGATAGGAGTTTTTCTCCAATTAATTTAAAACTAAAACAGTAACTTCAGTCTGCTCTGGAAAACAACAGCTAAAGTGTAATACTAGCATCAAGAGATAAAATGAGACATCTCATTCACTCTGCTGCTCCCAACCATCCCAGAATTAATAGTTTTGGGAAAGTAGTTAAATGAGCTAACAAAAGAATAGTGCTTACAAGAAAAAAACCAAACCCAAAACCAAACACCACTCATTTACCATAGCTACCGAAGCAAAGGAGACACATTTACTAAATGTTATCCTCACCTGAACAAAGTTTCTGCTTTTGATCTAAAATACTGAAGTAAAATTTTTGGCATTTTTGGTTCAGCATTTCTTAGTTAGCCAAGTTTGATTTCTTTTCTCCCCAGAAATGGTGACAAAGCTAAAACAAAAGCACTGAGCTTCCCAGAAAATGCAAATCCAAGGTTTTAAACACACTTTTTCATCTATACGAATGATGAATATCCACAGGCTTCAAAGCCAAATAAACAAAATGAGGGAAGGAGGTTTGATTTTCTTTTATGCTCTGACACTTAATAACTACACTTGTGTGCAGTTACTGACAATTTTCTGATTTAAAGGGTTTGTGTTTAGTTGACATAAATAAAAATACTCAGTGTAGGAGGCACCTTAATGTTATTCTCCCCCCCAGTCATAATAGTTCCTGTAAGAATCAATATGCAAATATATACATGCCTGTTACCAGCTATTTCATCAAAGAAACACCAGTTTGATCATATTGCTCTGGAATTGGATTGTCTAAGCCTTTTGACCTACAGGCTAGGTGATTGTCTGGAAACCAGTAATGATGTTCCCATCAGTCCCTGGATGCAGAACGTGCCAAAATAATACAGTCCTGGTGCCAAGAATACAAACCATCATATTGGCTGGTAATGTGACCTACATTGCCCTGGAGAAGTAAAGCAGCTTTAACAGGAGAAAAGACTGAGAGGTAATTAAACAGCAGGAAGACTATCAACAGAATGAAAGCAGCAGCGCTCCCGCATGAGCCAAAATGAAAGCATCAAAGTTATTCATATTTCTACACAGCTAATTACAGTAGCACTAGGCATGAACAGAAGACTGTTTTAGTTGGCTTATTTCTGCCATAGGTACTGAATTATGTAAAAAAAAAAAACCATAAAGGAAGAAAAGGACAGAACAAAAGCAGCTCAGAAAAGGTCTTAAGCATCCTGAAAATACTGAAGAGGATTCTTTCTTCCAGCCAGGACCTGCAGCACTGTTTTCTCTTACTAACTGTAGCTTATTTTTTCATTGGCTACCAAAACAGATTATGATAATACAAATTTAAGTGATCCCAAATAAAACAGGGGAAAAAAACCCCAACAAAACCCACAAACAAAAAAACCTAACCAAAACAAAGTAATAGAAGAATTATTTTAAAAGGTCAAATCCTCATGAAAAAGGTATCTAAAAATACAAAGAAAAAACAATGGAAAAAGCCTCAAGAAGTATCTCTATTTGTATGACATTTCACCAACTTGCTGTTCTGTAGCAGCTGCTTTATCAGTGATGTATCTTGCACCTAGCCTTTACCCCAACATGATATGTTTCCATTAACATTTCCAAGCTATTCAAGTAAAAGTGCAGATAAAAAATCTGGTTAATTCTGTTATCATGTAAGGCCAGGCAGCACTGTACAAGGGAATAAGAATGGGAAAATGTGCTCAGTGATGGTCTCTAGGTATTACTAGAAAAATCCCCTAAAACACATGAAGCTCGAGGAGATCCAGAGTCTTCATTTGCCAAAGCCACTTGGATGGAACCGGTCCACTTTCCTCTGCACAAAAATGTCCTAAAACACTTCGCACCATGAAAGCTACTTAAGACATCTCCTTCAATGTTTTTCCAGTGTGATTTACCACAAGTGGGAAAAAAAAAAGTACTATGTCCGGGTGTTGTAAACATGAACCTAGACTGTACCCTACATCTCATTACAATATTTATGTAACTTTTTTTACTTAGCAGCTTGGAATAATTGTATTACTATCTAAATATAACCTTCTTCAAAGAGATGGAAAAGTAACATAATTACACAATACTTAGGTTATTTTGAAAATTGTAAGAGAATTTAGAACAGAAATAATCAATAATTAAATACATTAAGTGCATAACGCACAATGGAAGGTAGGTTTTAAAGCCTTTTGAGAAAATGAATGCCTTTTCTCCAGTTATTTTAATATAAATTAGAGGAGGAAAGGGTTGAGCTTTTCATGGATCGATTAATTTAACTGAAAAGTTAAAGCGCAGGGAAATTTCGAATCAAATTTTACCAACATGGCTCGACCTCACCTCTGTTACTAGCACTATAATAAATGAGAGCGGAAACACCATGTAAAATACAGAATCAACTTCTTCAATCATTAGCGTTCATTAAGCCTCTCCAGCTAAACCAAACAAGCAGAGGAGTTCTTGTTAATAAGGTGTAAAAGTGCAGGCTGAAGAGAGTCCTTGACTGAGCATGACTGGCCCGTAAACCTCTACAATGACAGAAGGCCCAGAGGAGACTGGCAAGGGTGATGCACCCATGAAGTTCAGGGAATAGGACGGAAATACTCCTTATTATATTAAAAACGCTCTGAAAGGCAATGTAAATGTGCTCATCTAGGCTTGTGGAGATGGGCTTTGGATGGCTGGTTCCAAAGTTCGCCTAGAATTTACATTTAGAATCATAGAATCATAGAATAGTTAGGGTTGGAAAGGACCTCAAGATCATCTAGTTCCAACCCCCCTGCCATGGACAGGGACACCTCACACTAAACCATCCCACACAAGCCTTCATCCAACCTGGCCTAATTCTCAACATTATTGTATCACATAGCAAAAATATGCATCAATTCTCCGCAGGTTATCTCTTGATTGTCTCTTTCTGGGTTTCTTGGTTTGATGCAACACTGGACCTTGTTTTGTGGATATAATCTAGTTCTTAAAACATACAATTTTTAAGAAATGAGGAAAACAATGGCAGAAATGTACTGGGGGTGCAGGTCAGGAAAGTAAAATGATTTTCTATCTCACTGAAACAGTTTCAGATTTCAATAATTTGGGAGTAATTTCAGTAATTTCAGTAATTGGCAGTAATAGCCAACCCTTTCCATCTGGTAAGTGCTCAGCTATGTGACCACAGCTGGTAGCTGCAATTTGGTCCTACACAGTAGTTACAAACAGATAACCAGGAGATTGTATCTGCTCAGCAATCAACACCCAAGCATACCATGCTAACTGCTTCTTCCAGAATATTCTTACTGCCTCAACACAGTTTCATTCTTAGAGCATGTCCTTGATTTTGAAGGCATTGCTTCATATTCCCAGCATATTTCTGTGACCCAGAGCTGCTGATCCAACCCCCTGACAAAAGAAAATAAAAAAGGAGAGAAAGTACCCATGGAAGGGGACAAAGGATCATGGAAACATCACTCATTATATAGGGAACCCTGGATTTATAACAACCACAACCCTAAATGAGGAAATCGTCTGTTCATCTGAGTGATGTGAAATGTGACATAACAGGAAATCTTCGGAGTAGTACTTAATTTGATTTTGATTCTCGCTACTGATTCACAAACTCCTAGTTTGATTTGGATATACCCAATGAAACCAACGAAACCTGAGCAAGTACAGCTCTGAGCTGCACAAATTATCCTATTTCTTCACACCTGTATACACTTAGCCTGTTTTTTCCCATTTCAGATACAGTCAGTCACCCCTTATTGAAATAATAAACCTCTTCTGTTACATGTGTACATACAGTTTTTATGAGTGGATTTATTTTAACTGTAAACTACATTATGTTCAAATCCCCAATTAATGTCAGATCAGGAAAATAAGAAGCATATGGTTAACCTGGTGGTACACCCCAGTGTAGCACATGTTGAGTTGTGCTTTTTCCAAATATCAGGGCTCTTTGCATGTAACAAGCTTGCCTTAATTCACTCTCTCATGTAGCACATCCCAGTAATTATGACTGCCCTAATGTTAGGAAAACATATGCTCAAAAAAGGCAGGCTACATCAGAGAGAGAAGGTGTAACTATCACAGTCAGAGGAAATGTGGTTCTGTTACCATCTCTTTCTATTATTTTCTAGGAGTTATTTTCTTGTATTTATCTCCTTTTTCATCATTTACAAACACATGAAGTGCTAAGAACCTAACTTACTGAGACAAATTTATACAAGAATATATAGGCTGGATTATTTCAAATGTTCACTTAAACTGGAACATCAAAGTGAAACTTCAAAAGCTACACTATGTTATTAAAATACATTTGATTGATAGTTCATTTTTCCACCAATATAGCTACATTCAACATGAGGACAGTATAGAGATGGTAGCAGCTGCGAGTTTCTCAAAGTAGTTCTATCAAAACTGATAAGAGCTTAAAAGTAGAGACTGACTTTAAAATTAACAGTAACTTTTCCAACATGATATATAATTCACATTTTAAAATTGACATTTTCTAATGTGAACATATGTGGCGTACACCATATGCCTGAAAGGCAGAAAAAAAAAAATCTCTAAAAAAGCAATGTAATGAGTTTCCTTCACACACTGCAGCCAAGAGAGATTCGAGATGTAGTATCATAGGTAGCAGTAAAAAAAGGGGGAAAAAAATCAAAACAAAAAACCCAACCAAAAACCCAAAACACAAAAATAAACAAACAAAAAAAAAATCAAAAAATCACCACCACAACACCCACCCCACACACCCACCCCCCCCCCCCACAAAAAGGCAACAAAACTCCACCTATGGAGGATGTTGCAAAGAGACTGTAATAAAGGGGCAGAAGAGAGGGAGGGGACAGAACCCACAAATCAGAAAATACTGTGTCCAGTCTGTCTGGGGTACAGTAAAGTACCAACACCACTGAATGTTGCGCAGGAACATAAATCCATCCCGTGAGTGCACACTTTGGAATCCACAGATGTCACAAACTACAGTAAGGGCCCAGAGTATCCCACTGAGAGAGCCAAGGCAGGTTTTGAGACAGAGGCTTCTTTTACATCAGGAAAGTAGCATCCCAGGAGGGACTTATGTACTCCCATAAATTTATAATTCCAGGCAGCAATGTGAAGAACTTGGTATCCTTGAGCTTGAAGAGCAGCAACTAAGAGGAAGCACCTACAACTGGATCCTGTATTCATTAACATTAAACACATCCAGACAAGAGCTTTGACAACTGCAGTCAAAATAATCCTACTTTTACTCCTCACAAAGAAAGCAGCAAACTAGTTTAATAATTTTAGTCCATAGGAAAAAAAAAACAAACAAAAAAAGATGATATTTTTATGTATCACTGAGTTAATAAATCACTGAATATGGAAAAAAATAGTGCCATCATTTGTAGGAGATAAAATATCAATGAATATTTTTTGCTAATGAACCCTTTCGATTAATAAATATGCAAGAAATAGTACAATTTAGTATGGGAAGTCAAATTAGGAAAACCCATTAAAATCTGTAAATCTGTTACAGACACCTAGTGTTAAATAATTCATCAACTGTTTAACACATGTACTAAAAATAAATGCATGTAAATTACTTCTATCACTGGCCCAATTCTATTTTTTTTTCTTTTGTGAAGGGATTCTTTTTTTCTAGCACTAGTCTGAAAGTTTAATTGCAAATTGATTAACATAGAGCTTTGCTAATTAAATCAGCTGAAGGAGATTTAGGCTGACACCATGCTAGCTCCTCAAATTAAGGGACTGTCCCATTGCATTAAATATAGTGCATTTATCATAGATAAACCAACAGGCTGTTAATTTGAGCTGACAGATAATGGAGGGAGAAAATGAATCTTTACAGTACTGTGTGTAATAGATACACAGGGCTTTTACTACTAACTGTAGCTTTGCAGGTTTCTGAATAATTATAGAAAGCACTTTAACAATGTTGCTTTCCATTTGAATGAGAATAAAATCCCTCACTAATTCTTTGCTTACGTGTCTATCAGTACCAGAGCTCTGCCATATATTTCAGTATCAATATGCTGACTTAGTAGTAAGCCTTAGAAAAGGTCTATTTAAGTTTAGAAACCTTTGACTTGACAGAGTTAATAAAACTGAAGAAATTGGCTATAGAGTGTCTAAATGAAACCTTAACTCTAAATGATTCTTTATTATCTGAGCATTCTCACCTAGATGGTGATATCCTGTTAGTGCAGTGCACAACTTTCATGTACTCAGTTGCAAGGTCCTTGAGCTTTCAGTTTCTAGGCACTGACAAACGCCCAAATCATTCCGTTATCAGTAGCCAACAGCACAGACCTGTTTCACACCAACCCAACACGTGCACAGATGCAAAGGGGGATCTCCGTAAGGCTCAGAGAGCATCAGGCATCATACTGCTATCCACAGAGCTTTCTCATATGAAACAGAAGCATGTACAGATAGCATCATACTGCTATCCACAGAGCTTTCTCATATGAAACAGAAGCATGTACAGAAAGGAGAAATGTAATACTACACACAAGTATCCTCCAGTAGCTACAACATGTTAAACATATCCTGAAAGTTTTTGCCCCTCTCATTTCAGGTGAAATACATCACAACATTTAGCACTGGAAATCAAGTTGGAATTCATTTGCTAGGTCCGTACATGGAACATAATGTCACATTGGTTAGCTTAGCAACTTAAAGACAACATCAAGGAGCATCTCTTCCTTACTTGTTTCACCTGCAATAAGTCTAAGACAGACTATCAATCACCACATGACTCTCTTTCCTTGTTTATGCCAACAGCAGTGGTTATGTGCAGACACATAAAGAGCAGAGCATAAAGAAAACTTCAGCCAGATCATTTCCTTGATACGCCTCGTAAGCAAGTACATTGATGCATATATAAAGAAATGCTCATCTGAAAACAGAAGTATGACACTGTTTTGATATCAGATTAAGTGCTGGCTATTCACAAAATTGCTGACTCAAAAGAGTAGCAGTGCTACTACCTAAGTAATTTCAATCAAATCAGCTGTCCTTTCACTTGAGAAATCAACCGCTCCTCTTGCAACTATAAATAAATAATTCAGGTAAAGCCAAGAGCAGTTTAGCGTATATGAAAAATGCTTCAGCATGTTTATGATGAAATCGCTTCCTCTCGCCACTCTCCTTCCAAATAACTAGGAAAAAAGGAAAAGAGATAGTGATCTTAGGTTAAGAGTAGAGATTAGTGAGGATGTTAATATCACATAGCTAAAGCTAAAAATTAGTTAAGAATCTGTATCTTAAATTAATGAAACTTTACTGTTAAATTTTTTCATATATTTTGTGATACTAATGCCGAGTATAATCTCATATATGGTCATAGTACGAATGAATCACAGAATGATAGAGTAGTCTGCTCAAAGGCACATCCAGCCTGGCTGCACGTTTCAAACTATTAAAGCTGCATAGTTACAGATTAATGCTTTGTCAAGTACCTCCTAACTTCCATATGAGGTGCTCCCAACATACTCCAAAAAGAGTGATCAGCAGAAGGTAAAATAATTACATATTTGCTTAAAAGCGGGGGGGGGGGGGGGGGGGGGGAGGGGGTAATTAAAAAAAAAAAGGTTATTTGGTTGAGAATACACTACAGATTTTCAAGAAAGGTCAGAAACCTTTTCAAGGGCAGACTAATGATCAAAGCCAAATTACATTCTTGTGCTCAACTTAAGAATTCCTGTTTCATGAAACTCTAGTACTTAGGGATAAACTGCTGCTTGTCTAATTTTCAGGTTTATAAATACTTATAACTATTCTCTTGATTAATGGATTTACCTTGCAACAGTTATCCATTATTACTGGTCGCATCTGGACAATACTTTAAAATCATCCTCAGTAATGAACATCTCTTCCAACCAGATCAGTCCTCCACTCCCTTCAAAATAAACCACATCAGTATCAGCTAAATGTTACCTGCATGTAAAAGTGCTGTAAGATTGCTCCAATGTGAGCTTTGGAGTAAGGACAAACCAGAAGGCACTTGGAAAATAATATCAGCCTGCAAAATCTCACAAAGCTCCCTTTTCCTTTTATGCTACCCACAGAAAATGTTTATCACGCATCACAGATGGTTGGACAGACTGTCCAGCCTTTTCTAGAATAGCTTTTAGAGGATGCTAAGAAGAGATATAAGAAGATGTCGTGGTTTAAACCGATCCACACAGCTCGTCCACTCACACACCCGCCCCGACCCTCCCCTCTCCCAGAGGGATGGGGAGGCGAATCAAGAGAATGTAACTCCCACGGGTTGAGATAAGAACAGCCCAGTAACTAAGGTATAACACAAATCACTACTGCTACCACCAATGATAACATTGATAAGAGAAAATAACAAGAGAATACGATACCACCGCCGAACGAGTTCGACCCCCCCGAAGAGAGAGTCTGCCCTTCCAGGTAACTCCCAGTTACCTCCCTGGGCATGACGTGCTGTGGTATGGAATACCTCTTTGGCTAGTTTGGGCCAGGTGTCCTGCCTCTGCTTCCTCCCGGCCTCCCCTCGTCCCCAGCAGAGCATGAGGCTCACAAAGTCCTTGGCCAGAATAAACATTACTTAGCAACAATTAAAAACAATCAATGTTACCAGCTCTCTGCCCAGGCTGGAAGTCAAAACACAGAGCTTGCACCAGTTACTAAGAAGGAGCAAAGCGGCTCCTGGTAAACCCAGGACAGAAGAGATCCTCAAACATGCCTTGACATTAAATAAATTGGACCTCTGGAACAGATTCAGCATTTACAGAAATAGTTTGTAAGTCCTACTTTGCTTACTTTCCGTAAACTGCATTTTGCAGCAGGCACATACAGAAATAAGAAAAAAACATTTTATTTTGCAGATGTGATTAAAACGTTGGTGTTGCATTTCACCCAATAAATGATGTTTTTCAGAAACTAATAAACATTCATGCAAAAAGGGAGAGTTGATACTTCTCAAAATTGACAATACAGGTGCTGACACTGACACTGTGTGTCATTCTGCCACTGGAAATCTAGAGAAAATTCCTGCCTTGATGAAGTCTTCCATGTTTATCATGCCATAAACTATCACTGAAGTTTCCAAATTATGTCCATACACAAAATCTGTCATCTGACAAAATCCTACGTAGGCAACACCAATCCATGAAGGCACGAGCAAACAAGAAAAATATACAAAACCACACACAATAATTCCCCAGAGTGAAAGGACAACCCACGGCAGTTATTTACAAGGTACTTTTGTATAAATTCCCTAGGAATATTTGTGTCTTTCATAGTTATTTAGCACCATACATTTATGCTTGCAATTTTATCTCTCTCCTTTCACAGAATCATTTTTCCTGATGCTTCTTTACAGCAGTGTGTGTTTATTAGTAGGACAGGCTCCTCCCTGTTTGTTTTTCCTTCTCCTCATGTTATTAATTTCAAATATTCTTAAGCAAAGATAAGTGGAGACATTGATGATGGTCATGTACTACTAGCTTCTGACCTGTTGTGGTTTAAACCCAACCACAAAAGCTCGTTCACTCACTCCAGCCCCCCCTTTTCTTTTTCTCCCTCTTTCTTTCTTACCTCCCCCTCCCCCCCAACTCCCGGAGGAATGGGGAGGAGAATCAAGAGAATGTAACTCCCATGGGTTGAGATAAGAACAGCCCAGTAACTAAGGTATAACACAAATCACTACTGCTACCACCAATGATAACATTGATAAGAGAAAATAACAAGAGAATACAATACCACCGCCGAACGAGTTCGAGCCCCCCGAGGAGAGAGTGTGCCCTTCTGGGTAACTCCCAGTTACCTCCCTGGGCATGACGTGCTGTGGTATGGAATACCTCTTTGGCTAGTTTGGGTCAGGTGCCCTGTCTCTGCTTCCTTCCGGCCTCCCCTCATCCCCAGCAGAGCACGAGACTCACAGAGTCCTTGGCCAGAATAAACATTACTTAGCAACAATTAAAAACAATCGGTGTTATCAGCTCTCTTCCCAGGCTGGAAGTCAAAACACAGAGCTTGCACCAGTTACTAAGAAGGAGCAAAACGGCTCCTGGTAAACCCAGGACATGACGAAACTGAAAAAAAACCCAACAAACACCACAAAACCAAATCAAAAACCAAACAAGAAAAGCCATATGCTTTTAACTCCTGCATTTGTCACTTTCAGCAATGCCTGGTTCTGGATACACTGTTCCATTATGCTCATTAATTGCTTACCAATCATGAAATAGCACATCCTGAGCTCTCATCTTCATCTGCTCTTTTCATTCTTCACCTCTGCTACTCAGAGCATTAGTCTTAACTTCCAATCTTTATTGATGTTTTCAGTGTTTCAGGCCTGAATCTCAAGGGTGAAATTGTCTAAATTTTATCTGTGCCAAGAAACAACTACTGTTGTAGATTATCTCACTGACAAATCCATCACTATCAATCCAATAATATAATCACTGACTATCATCACTATCAATCCAACAATATGAGCTAGTTATGTGGGGGAGGGTGGGGGGTGGGGAATGGGGCAGGGGTAGTTGAAGCTATTATTCTTATTACACTCTTTCTGCTATTTATTTTTCCTTTAAAACCCATGCTGGGCAAAAATTAGCCACCAGTCTCAGCCACCTGCTAAGAACACCTCGCTTACAAATAAAATTATTTTCTCTGTGCTGTATGGGTTTTGTGCTCCAATTATATTCACCTGAAGTTTTCTGTCACTTAAGTGACAGGTAGCACACAATTAAGACTTTTCACCACCATGTTATATTTAGTTGGTGTATGTTATTTCCCTCTCCTCTCACTCAAGCACACCAAGAACAAAACAACTACAGACTTTCCAGTCTTGGTGTGATTATATAGAAGGTGTCTAATGACATCCCACAGAGCAAGACAATACACACCAGAGAGCACCTCAGAGTAAACTAGAACGTTTCGTCATTCACAAATTGCTTTTCCTAAGGAATTTTTGTATGAATAATTTGATGCAGGCAATATAGATAGGCAGTAGAATAAACAGGAAATAGGACAGACCTTCAGTTTAAGAAGAGTTTACAGATAATTCTACAATATTATACACCTGCACAACTGAATCTGTTTTTATAACTGACTGAATGAGTGTTATTTTACTATTTGGGAAACAGCATTACCTGTAATAACACTCAAACATCTAGATGCTGGAAAGATAGGAGTGGAACTTAATCAGGTCAAATCCATAAATTAATCACATTGCTGTGAAAACTACATAAAGTCTATTCAAATTTCTTACTAAGGAAGTACCGCTTTTAACCTACTTTCTGATAATGTTACTGCATTTGTCTTACCAACCAGCCAGTTTGTATTTAAAAGAAGCACTTGTTAGAAGTAAGTCGAAGAGTTTTCAACATACTCTGTGGAAGACATTCAGCATATGCTGAAAACATACTCTGAGTTTTAATCTCTTTAATGAGTTTGTGCTTCATAAAGCTGAGAACAAAGAGCAGTTACAACTACGGCTGAGCTGTTTTGGTCCATGATTTAAGATAAGCAAAGTTTATATGGTTTCAGAAGATAAGCAAAATCTAATTGGACAAATGCAACACCATCATCACTGGAATAAGGTGTCTCATTGATAAATGTACTGTTATTTCCAAGCCTTACAGATTAAAGCTATTAATTTCTGATTTGGTTTTTCCTATAATCAAGGTTTGCAGATAAACAGGTGGAACAGAAATATTTCTAATACGCACAGTAGAAGCAAAATAAAGGCTCCATTATAATTTGTTGCTAAAAACTAACAACTCAAGTATTCTTTCTGCTTTACCATCTAAAATTCAATTATTATAGTCTATTGTTTATTTTTGCAACACTAGTGCCCAGAGGATTGAAATACTGACATTGAAAGGCACAATACCAAATAGTAAGAAAAGGAACTACTTCTGCCTTACATTGCTTAATAGATCAGAAATTACAAGTGGGGCAAGAGGGATACACAAGCGCAGTAACTTGCTCAAGGTCAGATAGGAGATCCCTAGCAAAGCTACGAACAGGAATCATGTCTCTTAATATCAACTGAAGTACCCTATTTAGTAAAACAAGCTGATCAAAAGTGATTAAAAGGATGTCTTTTTTAAAATGAAATTATTGGTAACTAGATAGAGAATTCAACAGTATGTTTATGATTAGCGATCATTTTTCTTTCTAAAGCCTTTGAAATCTGCAATGGTAGCTCCACTACCTAAGAAGTCTTCCATTTCATAAAGCATGTACAAAAATTACACTTCCCTTGCTTATGAGAGGCCATGGACTTCTAAAAAAAATTTACTGCAGAAGACTACTAATTTGTAACTTCGGCTACCTAAAACCATGCATTGTTCTTACTGAACAGCAGTCCTAAATTCTTTTTATCTTCATGTATACTAGTATTAACAGGGACAGTTAGTTTATTAAGCACTTAATAAACTAACATTTTTAGTACTTTTCAGTAAAAAATATTAGCTGACTATAACAGCAGATGGAAACATAACAAGTGCCTTCATTTTTACTAGGTTAGTTTAAAACAAAACAACCCCCCCAAAAAAAACCTCTAACAAAATCCACCACCACCACCACCAAAGCCAATACTTGTAAACTACAACCATGAGAAATTTCTGAGAACCCTCAATCAGAAATAATGAACTGTCATACAATTAGGATATTCTCATTTTAAATTATCAGACTGGGACAGATTCTGTAGAGAATCCAAGGTTTGCAGCTGCATGCAGAAACTTTTATGTGCATTATAAGCACAAAACCACATTTTGTGTTACCGTTTTATCATTCGACTGTGGAGCATATTCCACCTCAATATAGAGTATCCTGCACTTGCCTCCTGTTTTTAAAAAGGTTGGCCCAAACTGCTCTTAATTAGAGGATTTAAACCTACAAATACTTCATTCTTTCCTACATAGTGTATATAACATATACCCAACAACTGAAATTCTACCCCAAAGTAATATTGGGAGTGATGAAAATGTGGCGTGGTCTCCATAAGTAGTCTTAAAAGAGCCTTGCTAAAAAAGTCAGTATTCCACTGTGTTCTGAATTTTTATTTGGAGGGTTTGTATGAATTAAACCCTAGTGTTATAAAGGCAAGTAAAATTGCCATATGAGTGCGTGTCAGTTATAAAAAAAAAATATCATTACCTATAACAGTTAAGTTCCATGCACAGCTATTCTTTTCTCTATCTCAACTCCATGTATTAGTACTTCTGTTTAAGGAAATCTTGCATGCTATTACACTCCAGATGCTGTACTAGTACCTAAGAATATTGCTACTCCACTGAAATCACAAGCTAAACAGAAGAAATCACCTCAGTTGCAAAGTCATACTACCCACCTCAAAGCTAACATCCATATTAACAGTGACTGAGGTTTTATCTGAGACAGAAGTTGAGACAAATAAGGGGTAAGGAGATAATATGGGCTTCCAGTAAGGCTTGCCTAGATTACCTATATTGCTTTTCTGTTAGAAGATACTCATGTGAAATGAGGTATTGTGTCTCAGCCAGCACAGCTGCTTGCTCAGTATAATTTTACTGTTTGAAGGAACTTGGAGAAATCCTCCACACTGTAAAATGGTAACTTATGTATGAAACCAATTTCATACTTAAGAGGATTCACTGCCATGCTGGGGTAAACTGTACCTTTACAAGTCTCAGTGTCTATGCAAAAAGAGATTGTGTGGTCCAACTGCACTGGTACCTAAATTCCTTTGGCACAGAATGTGGTGTGAGCTATTATGGGAGGTGGCAATATAATCCAGGAGTAATGGATGTCCTGACAAGTGCCTTAGAAAAATATCAAAACAGATCCTAGAATTTTGATCATTTCTGAGAATACTCTTTCCTAGCCCTGGTTTGATTTATAGCACTACCTACCTGCATGGTTCTGTGAATCTGTTCTCCCTACAAAGGTTAAAATAGAAAATGAAAAATGGATGTGCAAACTTCATGTATAGGTTTTCACATTACATTCTCTTAGCTGTAGTTTGTACTTGTAGAAGCTTTCCTCTCTCTGCTTCACAGAGCATAGAATAAAAATACTCAAAGTCCTATTCTATGTTTCTTCACATGGTACTTCATGTTTATGATGCAGGTATAAGATAAAGAGATCTAGATACCTGTGCATGAGGCCAATTCCACTGACATCAGCAAGAATAAGGAAAAGTAGAGCCAGACCATTTTTTATTTCCTATCTTATTCTACCATGAAGGGTATCTTCTCTGCTACTTAATTACAGGTTCATGTTTGTTATTAACACCACTTCCAACCTGGTCTAGTGGAAGGTGTTCCTGTTTACGTCAGGGGGTTGGAACTGGATGACCTTTAAGGTCCCTTCCAACCAAAACTAGTACAACTTATGAAATAACAGTTAGTCTTTTCCCTTGAGAATGCCTGCCAGGGAATAACAAGTTTTAAAAATCTCAGGGGCATACAAATCCAGTCCAAGCTTCTTTAGAGTAAAAAAAACCCTCACCACAACTCACTCTCAACTCACACAACTAGTGGGGTTTTTTTAATTTATATTTTTTTCTTCTACATTTCCTTTTTTTATGCTTTGCTAAACAGAACATGATTTAGGAACTTGGTTGATTATGCCAGATATTAACTCCTTCCCACAGAACAGCACTGAATAGGCGGACTGCTTGTGTGGATTTTCTACCCATTTCAGTAATACTCAGTTTACTGCCTGCTAGTCATTTGAATGCAAAGCACTTTCACTTCTCTATGTAGCACTGTTAGAATAAGGATGCAATTTTATTTATTAAAACAGAGTACAATTCCTGTAAAACCCAGCAGCCTCTGTCAGCATGAAGACAAAACACACATTATTTGATGTGCTAGTGGACAAGGAGGATGGCATTTTGTGTGTAATTATAATACACACTGGCTTACAACAGAACAATCTCACTACCTGCGTGATCTAAAGTTACAAGGTATTTGTAGTCCTAGACCTCCCTGCAGAAATAGCTAGCACAGGGCTCTTCTTGTTCAGCCATGTTTCTGGCCATCCACACCAAAGGTCTACTCACATTGTTAGACAGCTACAGCACAGATACAAAATAATTCTACTAAAAGTTCTTCCATAGTTGCTTTTTTTTTTTTTTTTTGCCTGTATTTAGCTCTGCAGGGTAACTGTCATGGTTTAAGCCCAGCCCGTAACTCGGAATCATGCAGTCGCCTCCTCACTCCTACCCTTTTATTCCATCCCCCCAACTCCTGGAGGGATGGAGAGGAGAATCGAAAGAATGTAACTCCCATGGGTTGAGGTAAGAACAGTCCAGTAACTGAGGTATAACACAAACCACTACTGCTGCCACCAATAATAATAACGATAAGGGAAATAACAAGGGAAGAGAATATATAACTGAGAGCGGAAAAGAAACCAATAAACACAAGTGATGCACAACACAATTGTTCACTACCTGTCGACTGTTACCCAGCCTGAAAGCAGCAGCAATCTGGGTCTTCCGGGTAACTCCTCCCAGTTTCTATATTGGCCATGATGTGCTGTGGTATGGAACACCCCTTTGGCTAGTTTGGGTCAGGTGTCCTGTCTCTGCTCCCTTGCAGCTTCTTCTGCCCCTCCTCACTGGCAGAGCATCAGAGACTGATAAGTCTGTGATCAGGATAAGCATTACTCAGCAACAACTAAAAACATCAGTGTTATCAGCGCTGTTCCCAGGCCAAAAGTCAAAAACACAGCACTGCACCAGCTACTAAGAAGGAGAAAAATGACCGCTATTGCTGAACCCAGGACAGTCACACATTCTGATGGTCTTGGTCCCAAAAAATGGACAGAGTGGTTCACCACGTATTTGCATATCATTTCCTTTGAAATCCTCACCATTCACCAACTTATTTCACCCTCATACAGGAAGAAAAAGCATGAGCACCTGAAACTCCAAAAGTAGGGAGAACTGCAGATAATTTTTCTAATGATTTCTCCCATCAGTGCATCCTTCTCATTTGTGACTTCCTGCTGTAGAGAACTTGGTAACACACTAAGACCTTCTTTGTTGGCCAAGCAATGTCATTTACTAGTAAAATGAACCATAGAAGCCATGAAGAGCTGGAAACCAACACATGTACACGTCATCACAAACCCACCTAGCAAAAATACATATATATTTTATATATATATATAAAAATATTAATATATATATGGTCCTAATTAAGCTCCTCAGTATGCCAATACCAGATACTAAAGTATAGTAATGACATCTGACAACTTCTGGGTGGAATAAATAAATATAAATTAACACTCAGCATGGTATATAAACATGACTTTTCAAGAGAGGAGATGTTTGAAAGGTGTTTGAAATCACCACAATGTTTTAATACTCCACTTGAAAAACAAGTTGTGTCTTTAAAAGAACAAGCAAGTTTATTTGGCATCTCAAAATACTCCGGGAGAGAAAATCCAGTTTTTATTAGTGCCTCTGCTTGCTTTTTTTCTGTTGGGTCTGGGGTTTTTTTGGGGGGTTGGGATTTTTCTGCAGGCTGTTTTTGTCTTGGAGGTGGGTTCCCACTAGCCCTCCCTCTCCTTAATAGTTTATGAACAGTGATTGCTCAAGGGTCAAACATGCCCTCACTGTTGATCTCTAGATCAGAAAGTAACCTGTACTCTTCAAAAGTTCTACCTGAAAGCTGCGCTAGACAGAAAAAAGAAAAAGATACAGTTTTACCTCAGACTAAATGACAAAATCCTGGCTATTTTCTAGATTCCAGAATGCCTGCTACTTCTAAATAAGCTGGCTGCATGGCTACAGTCATGTGTTCTGTTCACTCCACCTAACCTACAAATATTATGTCCTTAATTGTGGACTGAGGAGAAAGGGGTGAAAAACAGAAAATGTTTGTGCATCACAGAATCACAGAATCACAGAATCCCAAGGGTTGGAAGGGACCTAAAAAGATCATCTAGTCCAACCCCCCTGCAAGAGCAGGGTAACCTACAGTACATCACACAGGAACTTGTCCAGGCGGGCCTTGAATATCTCCAGTGTAGGAGACTCCACAACCCCCCTGGGCAACCTGTTCCAGTGCTCTGTCACTCTTACAGTAAAGAAGTTCTTCCTGATGTTAACGTGGAACTTCCTATGCTCCAGTTTACACCCATTGCCCCTTGTCCTATCACTGGATATCACTGAAAAAAGCCTAGCTCCATCATCCTGACACCTACCCTTTACATATTTGTAAACATTGATGAGGTCACCCCTCAGTCTCCTCTTCTCCAAGCTAAAGAGACCCAGCTCCCTCAGCCTCTCCTCATAAGGGAGATGTTCCACTCCCTTAATCATCTTTGTGGCTCTGCGCTGGACTCCTTCAAGCAATTCCCTGTCCTTCTTGAACAGAGGGGCCCAGAACTGGACGCAATATTCCAGATGCGGCCTCACCAAGGCTGAGTAGAGGGGGAGGAGAACCTCTCTTGACCTACTAACCACTCCCTTTCTAATGCACCCTAAGATGCCATTTGCCTTCTTGGCCACAAGAGCACATTGCTGGCTCATGGTCATCCTCCTATCCACCAGGACCCCCAGGTCCCTTTCCCCTTCACTACTTTCCAGCAGGTCAACCCCCAACCTGTACTGGTACATGGGGTTGTTCTTCCCCAGATGCAAGACTCTACACTTGCCCTTGTTAAATTTCATCAAGTTTCTCCCCGCCCAACTCTCCAGCCTGTCCAGGTCTCGCTGAATGGCAGCACAGTCCTCTGGTGTGTCAGCCACTCCTCCCAGTTTTGTGTCATCAGCAAACTTGCTGAGGGTGCACTCAGTTCCCTCATCCAGGTCATTGATGAAAATATTAAACAGCACCGGTCCCAGCACCGACCCCTGAGGAACTCCACTAGTCACAGACCTCCAGCTAGATTCTGCGCCATTGACCACAACTCTCTGCCTTCTTCCTTTCAACCAGTTCTCGATCCACCTCACTACTTGATCGTCAAGCCCACACTTCCTTAGCTTATCTATGAGGATGCTGTGGGAGACAGTATCAAATGCCTTACTGAAATCAAGAAAAACTACATCTACCGCTCTACCATCATCCCTCCACCTAGTCACTTCCTCATAGAAGGCTATAAGGTTGGTCATACATGACTTCCCCCTCATAAAACCATGTTGGCTGTTCTTAATGACCCCCTCATCCTTGATATGCCTAGTGATGGAGTCAAGAATAAGTTGTTCCATCACCTTTCCAGGGATGGAGGTAAGGCTGACCGGTCTATAATTACCCGGGTCCTCCTTCTTGCCCTTCTTATAGATTGGTGTGACCTTTGCCATCCGCCAATCCTCAGGCACCTCGCCCGTTTCCCACGACTTACCAAAGATGATGGAAAGTGGCCTAGCAATGACCTCCGCCAGCTCCCTCAGCACCCGTGGGTGCATTCCATCCGGACCCATCGATTTACAGATGTCCAGATTGCATAGCTGATCCCTAACCCAATCCTCATCTACCAAAGCAAACTCCTCCTTTGTCCTGACTCCTTCTGGGGCTATAGAAATCCGGGGCCCTCGGGGAGAGTCTGCAGGAGTAAAGACAGAGGCAAAGAAGGCATTCAGCACCTCTGCCTTCTTTATATCCTCTGTCTCCAGGGTACCCCACTTCGTTCAGCAGTGGGCCTATATTGCCTCTTGTGTTAGTTTTATTTGCTATGTATTTGAAGAAGCCCTTTCTATTGTCTTTAACCCGACTAGCAAGATTGAGTTCCAAGGAGGCCTTAGCTGTCCTAATTGCCTCCCTACATCCTCTAACAACTGTCCTATATTCCTCCCAAGCGGCCAGCCCCTCCTTCCATAATCCATAGATTCTCCTTTTCCACTTGAGTTTGCCCAGCAGCTCCTTGTTTAACCACGCCGGTCTCCTAGATCCCTTACTTCAAGCACCTATATTTTCTAACTTGAACGATACCACAAAAAGTGGTATTCAACTATGCATATTTAGTATTCTCAAGGAAGCTGTGGCTGACCCATACCTGTCAGGGCTCAAGGCCAGGCTGGGCAGGGCTTGGAGCAACCTGGTCTAGTGGAAGGTGTCCCTGCCCATTGCAGGTGTTTGGTACTGGATGAGCTTTAAGGTCCCTTCCAACCCAAACCAGTCCGTGGTTCTATGATTCTATGAATATTACAATGCTAAAGTCACTATAGATGGACATCACACAGCAAACAATTATTTCTGCCTTTCAAGAATTTTTTTAAATATAATCCATTTGCACATTAAAGCCTAAACATCATTTAGAAGTATATATTGCTATAATACCAAGTATGCTTTAGTTATTTTTTAAGAGCCAAATAATCCACTTCAAAAAATTCTAGGTCCAGTGCCCATATGCACTTAAATCAAAGCAAATCCAGTCAAATATACACATAGAATCAAATCGTTACCAAATCTCTGTATTTCCAACAAAATTCGTTTTTTCAGTTACCACAAATACACAGTGATTAACTGTCAAAATGAGCTTTCAAACTTACTTTCAGTCATCGATATCTAATTGCAGAAAGTAAAAGTTGAATTTTAACATTTACCTACACTAAAAGTTCATAAAATTCATAGGTACAAAACAACTACTACAGAAGAGTGGGGTTCTGTGTATTTACATTAATCATATTTCTAACTAGCTTTCTGCAATAGCTGAGGTTTCCTGAAGTGAAGATTTCTGAATGCAACTTAAAAATAATCAGGAATTTAACAACTAAAATTAATGGACTTGGGGTTAAGGGGGTTGGGGTTTTTGGTTTTACTTGCTGTTAATCACTTGTTTACCTATAAATATATAACAAATTACTACGCTCTACAGTACACATGCTCAACATTTTTTATCTTCCTAAGTACTTCTAGCTTCACCTGCTGATGTCTTTTATCAAAAATCTCAAATGCACACTGAATTTTAAACACCACTGGTATTCCACTTTCTGAAATCATAAACAAAACATTCAAGGTTAATGTCTCTAATTTGGCCTCTCTCTTACCAACACATTTACATTTGTAGTTGTTACTCGTGCCAACTGGCTTGACGTGCTCATTAAATGGGAAAAAAACCCAACAAACCCAATCCATTGGATCATTGATTTTAGGTAGTTGATGACTTTCTCCTCCCTGAAGATGTCAGTGTCATAGGCTCACACTGCATATTTTCTGTACTTCACAGACCATTGCTAAATATTGCCACATAAATCTTTCTTACTCTTATTTTTTCCAACATACTTTTCTGACTCTCCAATACAGAATTTACACTATTCCAGAAGAGTTTAGAAGGCAGCTTTGCCCTGTTTCAGCACAACTTCTTGCTGTCAGCAGCGACTGCACAAGAAGTTACTTCCACTTTGATTGCCACACTGTCACTTAGAATTAATTGGTTTTGCTATGCTTTAGCATTTTATCTAGCACGAGCAGATACATTATTCATGTAACATAGGAACTACCTAAATATTCTTCAGCTGGTAGAACTGTGGAAGAAAGCTCACAATGTGCATATTTCATGGGATGGTTTGGTGATGTCCATTGGTTTTGACAGCAGCGCCATTTCATATATTAATTACGTCTACCTACTTCCTAACACTGTACCAATAAAGCAACAACAGGAATCTGAACTGGCCTGTCCAGAAACAGAAATGCTGGGAAACAGGTTTTACTGCTCAAACTAACGCACGCTTCATCTTGAGACTCAGGACCTACTTATTACTCTCCTACTGCCTGCATTGATGACGTTCACGTCTCCTCATTCTGCCTTAATCTCTTGACCATATGCAATTTTTGAGGACTGTGCCAAGATAAATCCCTGCAAATGCATGCCAGCTATGACCAGTTTGTGACAGCTTCAGTTTGACAGTGAGTTTTCTTCTAAGACAGTGCTAAAGCATAAGAGGTTGCCTTTCTTTTTTTGATTCACCACACATCACTGGCTTCCACAATCAAATTTCTACTCAATATGTGAATTTTCAAAGAAAAAAAAAAATCTAGGGCCTTTCTCATTTCAGGTTTTCAATTTGGATTTGTCATGTATTTCTATGAATGCAAAAAGCATGGCACCAGCTGTCATGGGTACAGCAAAGTAAGTTTCTGGAGGCTTGATGTTTTCATTTATCACATATGTAATACAACATATAATGTAAACCGACCATTGTATGGCTTTGAGTTCTTCCCCAAGAAAACATTAATAATTTGATTCCATACCAACAGTTATTATAAAAAAGGTAAAACTTTACTTTCCATGTTTAATCAAAATCACTTTGGGTTCCAAAACGGAATTTTTTAACACTTTGTTGAGTATAAAGTCTAAATTTTAAGTCTCAATCTAGTGTTGTGCGGTAATTCCACCTACTCAGCAACCTATTTTTATTAAGGTCTTTAAAGCACATTTGTTTGGAAAACATCCTAGTCCCAATTTTTAGAATAAACTGCTTGCATAATTGTGAGCTTTATGCAAGGCAGGGTAATTGTGCTTTATTGCTTCATTCAGTATCAAGAGACCGACTGACCATTCTGCTCAAGTGCACAATGTTGTCACTATTATTTCAATCCAACTGTATTCTAAAAGTACTGAGAATGGATTCTGGACCTGAAATTACTGGTTTTCTGCAGTAGAATATAGAGATTTCAGATAAACCCTGAAGTGAAGAGCAAATTGATTCTAGTTTGGCAATTAGCCTATTATTATGGCAGGTGGGTGGAATTAAATTATCTTTGAAGTCCTTTCCAACCCAAATCATTCTATGAATTTATCTTTCAGGTAGTTTTATAGCTCAATTTTCAACTGGCCTGCCAAACTCACATTTTACCTCCATATTACAGATGTCCTCTCCTCTGTGAAGCACAATGGCTAATTAATTAATACTGCTGAACCCCCAAGCATTTTTCTGGAACAAAGAATTGAAGAAAAAAATAGCAGAAACAAACAACAACAACAAAATCTAAACCAAAATCAAACAAAAAAATGACATTACTAACGTCACAGGGGGAGGACAAAATAAGCACAGAACTGGGAATAAATCCCATATTATCTGAATTCTTGTTTTGTGCACTAATGCATGTTTCTCCTGTACTGTATTATTCTCTCAAGAGATTAAAATGCCTGCATCCCTTTATCCATGTAATTTTATTCAGGGTGGTTTTCTGAAAGGAAGTACAGAATAGAAATACATAGAATGAAACAGGTGAAAACAAAACTGGCTGACTGGCCCTCTATTATTTCTCATATACAAATTTGAAAGTCTAAGTGCATTTTCCATTAATAAAGCATTCTTACAGTAAAATTAAAGCTAATGTGGAAGACATAAACAAGACGGAATGACACATGGAAAGCCAAAGAAACACAGAAACAGCAGTTGCCAACAGAGGAGCACAGCAGATGCACTGCTGAACACTTCCAGTAGTTCTGATGTACCAAAGTGACACAAGTACATGAACCATTTCAATTTCCTGGCATAATTTTACCAATTCAAAAGAGTCAAATTCCTCAAGCTTCCAGCAAGGGCCTTAAATACACTCAGCCTTATACTAACTCACAAACATGCTTTCAGAGAACTACATTACTTCCAGAAAACATTTGTGTTAATACCTTTGAAGAAAATGAAAAGAAAAAAAATATTTAGCTTTCAGGGATCATTGTTAGCTATTCATTATTACGAATTCCTTAACAACAAAAACCCTCAAGACAACAAGCCTTCCCTTCACATAGCAAAACCTCCCTCTAAACAAACCCCAAAAGACACAATCAACACTCCCAAGGGGAAAAAAAAAACAACAACAAAGCCAACAAAACCAAACAAAAAAACAAACCACTCACTGGCAAGCCCACCAAAACCCCCACTTGGGGAAATAAGAATCTGCCAAGCTGCATGTTTTGTTTTGTTTCATTCTGAAGTAAAGGCATTTTCATCCCAAGAAAGTTCATTAACCCAACAAGAATTCCCTTCTTTTGTTTAGAAAAAAAAGTATCTTAATAGTAACTAGGAAACACTTTTGTGAAAAGAAGCAAGCCCTATTAAACCAAATGACTAAGCAGTAAATGGAAAGGAGGAAGGCATCTTGGAAAAAGCTGTTTATCCACACCATGCCTCTCATGAAAAGTCAGAATCCCCGTTTAAACTTTTATCACCTTCATAGCATATATCTGCAGTTAATTTTATAACTGAGACCTTTTTCTTGCCCTCTCTCCTCCAAAATGGATTGATTATTTAAGAAGCATCATGCTATCTGCAAGAATCAATCTGTTCTACAAGTTCACAGGGAGAGGATTAGAGCTGACCCATTTTTGTAGTGAAGGAAAGCAGAACTGATATATTCCTAAACCATGGCACCCATTATTTGCATTACCTATTTATGAAAGAATACCAAGTACACACTGAAAGTTTATACTTACATTAATATGTGATTAATAAAATGCTTCCTAATGCATACAAAACTTCTGTACGGCTATCCTCACTTTCAAGTCAGTATCCCTACCCCCATTACAGATAAGACCATTAAGAAAATCTTACAAGGGGAGCTAATCTACCCTGTTACCAACTGTTCAAATAGTTCAAACAATTATTTTCTCTAATTCTCAAGGCAAATGTTTCAATACAAACACTTTGAAAGGCAAAATTAAAGATACATTTTCATTGCAAAGCAGAAGAAAAATTAACAAACCCACCTCAGAAGTGGTTATTGAAAGCCATGGCCATTATTTCTCTTCAAGAATTGGTATTTATTTAACACTTCCTCCTCTAGATATAAATATGTTTAGCAAAACACATTCCTAGAAATTACAAAAATCATCTGTTGCTCTGTTGCCTCTGACACAAAGTCTTGAAAGACAGGAGTACTACTAAAACAGTAGAGAGGAGAGGAACAAAAAACATCTTCCTGAGTAATTTGTTTTCATAAATATGGGTCTACCAGTCTAAATGAACTTTCAAAGGCATACTCTTGGTATCCTTCAGGGGCTACAATCTTGATAATCACTTTACCATCAAAGTTTATTAAACAAAAATTGAATGAGATGATGGGGCTACAGAACTGATGGGCAAGGGTGGAGCAGTTGACGTCATCTACCTGGACTTGTGCAAAGTGTTCGACACTGTCCCACACGACATCCTTGTCTCAAAATTGGAGACATCAATTTGATGGATGGACCACTCAGTGGATAAAGAACTGGCTAGATAGCTGCACACAAAGAGTTGTGATAAATGGCTCAATGTCCAGCTGGAGACCAGTAACAAGTGGTGTCCCTCAGGGATTGGTGTTGGGACCAGTCTTGTTCAACATCTTTGTCGCTAACATGGACAGTGGGTTGAGTGCGCCCTCAGCAAGTTTGCCGATGACACCAAGCTGTGTGGTTCAGTTGATACCCTGGAGGGAAGGGATGCCATCCAGAGGGACCCTGACATGCTTGTGAGGTGGGCAGATGCCAACATTATGAAGTTCAACCATGACAAATGCAAGGTCCTACACCTGGGTTGGAGCAATCCCAGGCACAGCTACAGACTGGGCAAAGAAGAGACTCAGAGCAGCCCAAGGAGAAGGACTTGGGGGTGTTGGTCGATGAGAAAATGAACATGAGCCAGCTTCAGTGTGCACTCACAGCCCAGAAAGCCAACCGTATCCTGGGCTGCATCAAAAGGAGCGTGACCAGCAGGTCAAAAGAGGTGATCCTGCCCCTCTACTCTGCTCTCGTGAGACCTCACCTGGAGTATTGTGTGCAGTTCCGGTGTCCTCAACATAAAAAGGACATGGAACTGCTGGAACAAGTCCAGAGGAGGCCACGAGGATGATCAGGGGACTGGACCACCTCCCGTATGAAGACAGGCTGAGAAAGTCGGGGCTGTTCAACCTGGAGAAGAGAAGGCTGCGTGGAGACCTCATAGCAGCTTTCCAGTATCTGAAGGGGGCCTATAGGGATGCTGGGGAGGGACTCTTCATTAGGGACTGTAGGGACAGGACAAAGGGTAATGGGTTAAAACTTAATCAGGGGAAGTTCAGATTGGATATAAGGAGGAAGTTCCTTCCTGTTAGGGTGGTGAGGCACTGGAATGGGTTGCCCAGGGAGGCTGTGAATGCTCCATCCCTGGCAGTGTTCAAGGCTAGGTTGGACAGAGCCTTGGGTGACATGGTTTGGTGTGAGGTGTCCCTGTCCATGGCAGGGGGGTTGGAACTAGATGATCTTGAGGTCCTTTCCAACCCTAACTATTCTATGATTCTATGATATGCACACCTTTAAGTCTAGCAAGTTGCTTCTGCTTGATGCTGAAGAGGCAGGCAGTAACTGTGCAGTCAACACCAAATACAGTACAGCAATGATGTGACTTTAAAATAAAGGATTAGTTTATCCCTGTCCATATAAGCAGAAATCAGTATGTTCTGTATAAAATGGCACAGTGATAAATACATGTTAACATATTGAAGATTTGAGCTCCCTGGCTCTACACTGGTTAACAGTTTTAGTAGAAAATCAGTAATAAATATTTTGACACATTCAGTCATGTTTATTTGCAACCGTCTGTGTAACATTTATGTGACCTACCAGTACTCACAGTACATAATACTAATAGGTAAGAGGCAGTGCAGAGCTGAAGGAAGATGTCACAGCTACCAAGACAGGTAGATGTGGTAAAGCTGTAGTACAAATTCAAATTCATATATATGTGAGAACGGATCTACATAAAGCTTTTCTAGATGGAACTTCATAAAATCTAGATCTTTATATCTTAACTACGTCTTAATAAAATACTACTAACTCTGAACAATTTTCTGATCCTCAGATAATATTGAAACTACTCCTAAATGATCCTTAGCGCAGGATTCTTAAGATGCACAAGGAATGTATTTTACATTTTGCTTTATTTATACCTGTTACTGGTTATATTTACATTCAGCAGTCTAGAGGAACTACATGTGCACACCACATAGCATTTCCATATAACAGCATGAACAGAGGAATCAAACTAAATTCAAAGTTTAAGTTGAAATAGTTTTAGAAAAACACTGAAATTAATTTGAACTCAACTACAGCATATCAAGCTGTAAGTCACCTAAGACTGTACAAATGGCTTGTAACACACTCTATGATTCTGGAATTATGGCTTACAAGACATCTTTGACATTAAAAAAACAGAAGGATGTTAATTCATGCCTATTCCCAACTGCCTATTTTTAAGACAAAACTCAGGAAAAGAAATAAAGCATACAAATCATGGTTTATGATTAATCTTTTTGTTTAATGATTCCATGAACTGTCTTCATCAAAACTATCCAGTCTGCCAGTTGCCTGTTTCTGTGGTTTCTATGTGCTTCTCTTCATGTCAGAACCCAGCTCTTGACTGGATTTGAATCTTTCTTAGGCGTGTTAGGAGCCCATCAATGGAGTTGACCAAGACTGTAAAAGTACGCTTCCTTCATTATGCTTACCTAGTGAATAACTTAACAGAGACAAGTGAAGCAGACAAGTAACAGAAGAGGAAAGTAGGTTTTAGGACACTGTAAAGAAATAGGCAATGAAAATAACATGAGTCTGAACAAACTTTTATCTGATATGAAAAGCAGCAGCAACAAAGACCATTAGACCAGCATCATGCAAATACCAGTACTTCTCTGAGGTATTACAGAATCCTATCAACACTCATACCCTGAGACTATTGGTCACAGTTTGAAATACAGGAAACAGATTTACATCTGTACATAAAATATTTTTCAACAATTATTCTATGTGGAAAAATAAATATAAGATTTAAACCCTGTTACTGGAATGTTGTTGACCCACATAAGTGATTTGAAAGAGTCCTGCCTTCCCTAATAAGTCCTCTTCCATAAGCCAGTGGAGTCTCCAGCCTAACTCACATCTCCCGGTATTCCTAGTAACACATGCTTTCACAACAACAACCTGCAGTGCTGTCCACACCCTCCACGCTCCTGCACTCTCCAACCATCACTCAGTTTTACCTTCTCCAGTCACAGGCATGTGAGTGGACCCTCAGGGAGAGCTGAAAGCTTCTTTCCACAATGTCCATTTATTTCTCAGAGGTAGTAAAACCCATTTAACAAACCACCATCACACTCCACTTTGTTCCACGTAGTAAATGCACAAGTACATTTACAGTTCAGAAAAGAGGAAAACATTCATGTTATGGCTTCTTTCCTTCTGAGCACGCTAGGATAATTCTTAGTCCTAGTCTCTGCTGCAAATACTCATGGGGAATCCATTTTATATATACTTGCTGTGTGACCTTTGTTTTACAAAAGCAATAGTACTAGTAAAATTAGTTCTACCAAATAAGAACAAAATATATTAGGTGGTCATCAATAACTGTGACCAAGGAAAATTAAATTAATCATGCATTTTAGGGGCCATGTCCATCCATAAATGAAACCACAAAAAGTAAAAACCATATTGCAAGTATCATAGAATCATAGAACAGTTAGGGTTGGAAAGGACCTGAAGCTCATCCAGTTCCATCCCCCCCCGCCATGGCCAGGGACACCTAACACCAAACCATGTCACCCAAGGCTCTGTCCAACCTAGCCTTGAACACTGCCAGGGATGGAGCATTCACAACCTCTTTGGGCAACCCATTCCAGGGCCTCACCACCCTAACAGGAAGGAACTTCCTCCTTATATCCAATCTGAACTTCCCCTGATTAAGTTTTAACCCATTACGCCTTGTCCTATCACTACAGTCCCTACGGAAGAGTCTATCCCCAGCATCCCTACAGCCCTCCTTCAGATACTGGAAAGCTGCTACAAGGTCCCCACGCAGCCTTCTCTTCTCCAGGCTGAACAGCCCCAACTTCCTCAGCCTGTCTTCATACGGGAGGTGCTCCAGTCCCCTGATCATCCTCGTGGCCTCCTCTGGACTTGTTCCAACAGCTCCATGTCCTTTTTATGTTGAGGACACCAGAACTGCACACAATACTCCAGGTGAGGTCTCACGAGAGCAGAGGGGCAGGATCACCTCCTTCAACCTGCTGGTCATGGTTATCATTTCTGACTCATGTGAAGGAGGAGTACTGTTTGTCATTTATTTCAGGTGCCAGTCAAGTTCTCCTATCAGGAGCTGAAATCAAGTTAGATCTTCCTCTCACTGTTCCTCAAATTTAACTACAGCTCTAACTTCTATCTGGAGAGAGATGAAAAATAGCTTTGATGTGACATTAAATGTGAAATTAGCAAGTTAAGTGACATTAGATGTGACATTAGAAAGCAACAAACAGGGAACAAATGCCTCATATTTAGTCATTCCTTCATTTCCATTGGGTGGGCACCTATGTCATGACTTGAAATTTGTAACAAAAGGAATTATTTCACTCATTAGGAAAAAAAATGCGATTACTTGCACTGTACATAGTAAATCATAGAATAGTTTAAGTTGGAAGGGACTTTAAAGCTCATTCAGTTCCAGCCTCCTGCCACAGGCAGGGACACCTTCCACTAGACCAGGTTGCTCCAAGCCCCGTCCAGCTTGGCCTTGAACACAGCCAGGGATGCAGCAGCCACAGCTTCGTCAGGCAACCTGTGCCAATGTCTGACCACCAAAGCTCATTTGCTAATTCAAAGGTCATTCACCATATGCCAAGTCCAAAACCAAAAGGCTCCTATTAAACTAATATCCTAAAACCTAAGAAAACAGGTCTGAGCTAATCTTCTGCATGATAACAGCCTGATGATTCACAGTGCAGAATTCTGCTTTTGTCACTCAGTTTTTCCATTTAATTCTTGTAGGAGAAGCTGCTTAATGCATGCTGTTGCATATGCAATATTAATAGTAACTGAACTTGAAAAGATATCCTTTCTGACTGCTGGCTATTTTGCTAGGATGTGTCTGCATTAAAATCATCCAGGAGAGTGGGTGATTTAAAAAACTGTTGGATTCCTGGGTTTAAAAGGCAGGCTCTTCCATTGTGAACTCACTTAAAAGGCTTATTACCCTTATCCTCATTATCCCTGTACAGATTCTGTATGGGTTAAATACATAGCACAAGTTATTGTGTCCAAGTTCAACCGATGTCCCCTCAGCTTGACCTCTGTAGCGATTTCACAGGTCTAAATCTATACTGTCAATGAAAAATTACACAGGCTATCTGCGTAAGTTCGACAATTCCATCTGCAGACGTCGTTAGCATGTTCTCAGGTTTGGGGGTTTTTTTGTCTTTAAAACAGTAAGGTCTTTCATCTAACACTGATTTGTGAGGAATATTCACTGTTACTATTTTCAAGAAATAACTTTATAAAATGTTTGTAGCCAAATAACAACACGGTAGAGATGACATGTATGAAAGACTAAAATGAACTTTGTACCTCCATCAGAAGGAAGTATGTACTAAATCAGAAAGGCTACATTATAGGACCAACCACCATTTGGTTACCCTCATAGTACCAGATTAAAGTTTACAAAAAAAGTATGGTTTTTATACTGTAAGCATTCTAAACAACACCTCATGAACATATTTCACATCATTCTACAGTGCACATAACTACACGTGATATGAGAGTTCTTGATCTCTCCCCTATGAAACCAGAATAAATACCAGTTTCCAAAGAGTTTATAAGACAGGTTTTATCATTTAAGAGAAGAGATACTTCCTATAACCATTCTGTTGTCTGAAATCAAACGGAGCAGGTAATTTGCCTATAGTTATAGATGAAATATCTTAAGGAAAAGTTACATTTGTGTGGGATTTTTAGCAGAGGAGTGCTCAGACAAGCCTGGAAACAATCTCAGGTTGCTACATACTACACACAGAACAGACTAACTTCCTCCAGGAACATCATCATTTTCTAAATATCATGAGTAAAAATAAACCTTTAAATGCTCATATTTTGACGGCAATACTTGGACCTCTAGAGTTACCAAAGCTGATGACACATCTCTAATGTTTGCAACTCAAGGGTGCCCAGGCTGCTTGAACTATCAATATTGCCTAAAGGAATTTGTATTTTTTTTCATTTTCAGTAGAAGCGGTTGCAAATACTCTTCAGCTTGAACTCTGATATTATAACTGGGATCATCCTAACCATGCAAAGACTCTTGGGAGAAAGTTTACATTTCAACTTTTCTCCATCAGAATACAGTTAAGCATTAATTTGCACAGTGGTGCTCCTACTACTACATAACCACACTTTGCTGGTTTGGAAAGCACGTTTTTAAGTACATTTATATGAACATTCTGTCAGAGTTTACTTATGTATCATACACCAAGTTCCTAGAACATTTAGGTGTTAATTCACAACAGTGAAGTTGATGGAGAATTCTAATTTCATTGTCTGAACTGTAACTTGATCACAGAAACTGAAAGCTTGTTTTGTCTTCAGAAAGACAAGAAACAAACTTCTATTTTGCTGTTACTCTCAAGTGTTGTCAGGAAGGATTCATCCAATAAATGTTTACACACAGTTCTTGACAACAGGAACAGGCTCCGATTTCAGTCAAGTACATGACATGCTTTCTTTTGGACTCTAAAGCAAGGCCAACATTCAGTCATAAAATATAAAACCAAATTATTACTGTAATAGTGTAGTTTCATTATTTTTGTCGTTTTTACTTATGCACATCTGGGGGCTTATATCAGCTTAAGAATCACTCTAAAAGTTATTCAAACAAGCAAATTCAAATATTACTTGTTACTGCTTTTTCAAAGCTTTCAGTTTATCTGTTTTTTTGGTTTGGAAATTTCAGGCTTGGGGGATTTGTGGTGTTGTTGCTTTTTGTTCATTTGGTTTTGAGGGTTTTTTGTGATGTTTTGTTTGGTTGGGTATTTTTTTTAGGAAATATTGTGCTCAGTACTCCCAAGTCAAGTCATCATGCAACAGAAAAGAAACAAGCAATGCCCCATCCCTGGCAGTGTTCAAAGCCAGGCTGGATGGAGCTCGAAGCAACCTGGTCTAGTGGGAGGTGTCCCTGCCCATGGCAAGGGGTTAGAATTGGATGAGCTTTAAGGTCCCTTCCAACCCAAACCAGTCTGTGCTTCTATGAAGTCTTAAAAGTTGCCCCAGCGTGATAGTTTAATACTCCATGATCTTATGTTTCTGTAGTATTAACATAAACGTTTCATCATAGTGCCTACAAAGAGAAAATTGAAAGAAGTACTAGAGCTGCAACACCACGCTTAAAAAGTAAAAAAAGATCATATTTAAGAAACTAAAAGGATGAAAGCTATGTCCAATACAGGATCAGGCCCCACCTTTTCCTAGACTTTCATAACCCCATTTACTTTATATTTCCAATTTACCATTAAATAATTATTTGAGATCATCTCTTATTTAATGAAATATTGAACTGTTAGCAATCAAGTATAGCAGATTGACAAGAAGAGTGACTTTTTTTTTTTTTTAAATAATAGGCTCATAACATCTTACAAGAAATATAATTTTGAACTACAAAACTCCAGGGATAATTTTTAAATTGGGTAAAAGCAGCAGAAAATACATTACCAATCTCTACAAATACACCAGCTAAGTAAAAATAATTTTGCAATCTTCATTCACAACAGGATTCTAACACAGTATTTTGTCCTGAAAATTATATGCTTAATCTAAAATGTCAATTTAAAGTTCCAACGGATGAGTTGCAGAAAACTTACATGATGACACCGCATGTTAATTGATGGGAAACTGCTTCCTTTGTAAGGAATATTTAACATCTTTTTTCATTAAGGAATTTAACAGTAACCACTGAATTTCATCAGAAACTACATTTCACTAAAACATGCTGTGCATTAGTGTTTCATAAAGGCACATATTTAAATGAAGACTGCAGGAGTGAAATAGTGAACAAACATTTGGAAGAGGTGGGCGCCAGTCCCTTCTGGTTTGTACACCAGGCTGCAAGTCACTGTACGTCATTATGCCCCAGTTTCCTATTGAAACTACAAAATGAAATACCTAAAGAGAAAATAAAATATCCTTACGACAGGCTGAAGGAAAAGAAGCCTTTTGTTTGGAAATGTAAATTAGCTGCTATGTCATTATCACCTACTTCAATGGAAGCAGATTATCAAAATTTGGAAAACTTAACTATTGATTTTTCATTTAAAAAAGTCTCTCTAGTTACTCAGAGTTAAACATCATAACCCTGTAACATAAATTATGATCCAAAGCTACAAATACTACATTGTATTGTGTGTATATAAAACACCATAAAGATGAGGTAAACACTATATATTTCAGAAAAAGATCCACATAATTTCAGTCTAAAGTCTACTAATATTCTTCAGGAAGAACAAGAGTAATTCAAAACATACTTCCGTTCTCTCCTACAATTCTTTTTGTAACACAAAGAAAACACCCCCTGAGGAATGCTGGTTTTAAGGACTAAAGACTATATTCATACTATAAAGTCTACATGCATAGTACATTTTATACTCACAAAATAAAAGATTCTTAATACTGATAAAATATCTAGGTTAGTAGTATTTTTTACTCCCTAGAACAGGTTTTAACTGACCTGTATCTCAAAATGTATTTTTTGGAGACAAGTTTCTTTTCAGTATCTGAATTCTTTTACTTTATAAGGAAAGAGTATATACTTTAGTGTGCTCAACCCTTCAAGAGGAAGGCCCATGAAAAGCATCAGGTAACTGACTGTACTTCTATCAGCATCAACAGCAACACTTTCCGTTATTTTAGCTGAGTATATGAAGATAAAGCTGGGCATTATTAAGATAAACATGTTACCTTGGAAATACTTCCTGCAAAGACACATCTGTACCTAAATGGCACCATTTCAGCCATACCATTTCCCCTACAACACTCAAAAAATGCTAACTCAGCTGGTGCACAGGCTTTCTGAAAAGAACTGCATCCACAGTAAAACTATGTCCTCCAAACATAGCACAGGCTTTCCATGACAAAGAAACTGAAGTGTTCTCTACCATTATGTCACAGTGGGATACTGACTGGGGGGGTGGGGGTGGGGGTGGAGAGCAAATGGGTGCAAGGGTAGAAGGGGCTGCAGATGGAGTAGGTTTTGACTTTAGCATAATGCTTAGAAACATAATAAGCAGGCAAATGCGCACTGACAAACTTGAACAAAGGAAGTAACTTCTTCCTAGTTTCACCCAGGCAGCCATTACTTGGACAGTACATTAACTGTTGAAAATGTCATGGAGTAACAACTACCCCAAAATAGTATTTTGTGCAGTTTTGATTCAAGATCCATTTAAAATGCAGCATCTCGCTGCTCCTCAGTTTATTTAATGCAGATCTCCCTAATGCCTTCTTCCCAAAAGACAATTTTCCTTCTTTTCTTCCTCTAAATAGCATAAATTTTCATACCTTGATTTCTCTAAGTTTTGCTCATTATCCTTCAAGGCACAGCTCTAATGAAACTGCTCAAAAAAAAATTTAAAAAAAAAAAAAAAAAATAGAAGGGTTGTGGTTCTATGATTCCATGATTTAGAAAGGTCATTTCCTAAGGCCAGTGGAATAAGCCAAGAGAAAAACAAGGATTCTGTTTCATCAGCACATCCCTCTCAGCATTTTTATGATATAGTCTATCATTTTCATCACACATTTGGCTTATCTAAAAAATTTCTCCCTCATCCTCTTTCCTTACCTATCTTTGGAAGGAAAAACAGCAGCGTGACATTAAAAGCCACAGGGATAACAGGGACAAACTTAAGACCATCAGACAAACCGAATCATAGCAAACAAAAGTATGGGTAAAATGCCAGCTCCCTCAGATGAGTTGTATTTTCATGACTCTGATCCTGGGTTGAAATCCATCCAGACAATTTTCTAAAGCTAAGACAAGTGTATTTCTGATCTAGTATTTTAACACTAGTAAGGTAAAGCAGAAGAAAGCAGTAAATTGGCTCTTCTTCCATTGCACTGGCAAACTCAAGGCATTTATGTTCCTTCACTATTTAAATTAGAGAAACACGTGCATATGACTTCATGTTTCAGTTCTGCCTCTTAACTTTTCTGTATGGCTCTTCCTAAATGTTATGGTCAGCCTCAAAAGAAACTCCAATACAATAACTCCATCTTCTACCAAGTTACCTGTTTCCAGACCTCTGTTTTTTTGCCAAGCAATGTTCCTCTTCATCCTTCACTACTTATCAGTTCCTCCAGAAGTGCTACGGCACTTTCTCTCTGTTACCTTCTGCAAATAACTCCGCTGAATTATGACAGCTGTATTTCTCCAATTACCCTTTCAATACCACTTGCTTCTCCCAGGCAGCATCTGAGCAGATCACACCCACCATGAGAATCTCCAAATGCACAGATCCTAACAAGCTGCTTCTCTTCCAAGCTGCATAAACCATCAAGCTCAAACCACAACAGAGCAACAAATGGGACACATTATTTTGCATCCCCATTGTTTCAGTTGGGCTTCATTTATCAAGTTCTTCAAGAATTCATGGTTCAGCTCATGCAGGAATTAAAATCCAAAGTTACAGTCTTCCTTCAGAGAAAAAAAATTTGTTTCTCTCTCACTGCAGTGTAAAGAACATATGTTAGTCACCTAGTGAAACCATGAGAATCTTTCCTGACATCACTGTCAGAGCACTGCTAAGAGAAATAAATGGGATTTCAATCTGTCTCTCACTCTATTACCTGTCTTCTCTCTTCCCCTTTCCTGGAGCAGAACTGATTTTCTATCCCTATTCCTTTCATCCTATAAGGAAAGCTAACCCAGAAATATTTTCAGCTCAGTTCCGTGAATGTAAGACACTTTACTGATGCAGTTCTTTTCTGTACATTTCAAGACACGTGCACTTGAAGCATACATACTGCCTATTACACTAGGATACATACACAAAAACTCTTTCCTCCTTGACAAAGTTAGGTTTGAAGGCAAAGGCATGAACACTAAATCTGACTGATACAGAATAGAGCTGGGCAAAGGTACTGCAAGGTAACACAAAAGTACTCCTGCAGTCCTGTTGCACTGTAGCATCTCTACTACATACTATGTCGCAGCTATCTCCATCCTACCTTATAATTATCCACAAGTGCAGCAGCTTAGATCGACATTCTGCTCTCCCCAGTATATCTGTATGCATTCTGACACTGCTAGGGGAAATCTGAGAATTGGTATTTTCATATGGCAACATAAAGCAGTATTTTTAATCAGAGAAGTATGCTCTCCTTCCTCATGTTTAAAGGGTAACAAGTACATCAGACTAGGAACTAACACAATATCAGTCATAACATTACCAAAAAACACCCGACCAAATACGGCACAAGCCAACTGAGAGCAATACCTAGAAGCTTAAAGCATGCACAATTCACTCTAAGAAACACACATTATTATCTCCTTTAAGCAGGAAATATGTGAATAAAAAGGGAAAAAGACAGCAAGTCTAAAAGCTGTGAGTCTTCACAGAAATCTTGCTGGTCACCAGAGTGTGGGGGTAAAACAGAGCCTCGCTTCTAGCTTCAAATCATGTTCAATGCAGAGCCCTACAACCCTGCTTGTTTAGTCACTGCTTCATTAGCAACAAACATCAAGCAAACCATACACCACATGAAGTAAGTTCAGAAAACACTAAAGACTATGTTGTCGTGCTCAATATATTAAAAACAGTAACAGATTATAAATTAATCTTTATTTCAGAGTCTTCAGAGCATTTGCTGGAATAAACAAGTATTGATTTCTACCCAAATACCCTGAAGTTGTCAAGATTAATATTAGCTCCTAGGTGATCTCCACCACTGATTTAGCATCAGGGAATAATTTTGACAACCTAATCATGTTTCCAGATGTTGCAAATACTTAAGCAGCTAAAAGGAAAAAAGCATCACCCACAAAAGTAGACTCACCTACTACGGTTTACTTAAATTAACAGCCTACTCTTAGCACAAATTGTCTCTATTAAAGATAGTGAGCAGCTAGGGAGAGATGTATTAGATACCATTATATCCCACATAAACACTTTATTTTCTCTTCTCCATCTCCACGTCTTCTGCCTGTGCAGAAGATACATGGAATCTTTTGAAGCAGCTGTGCAGGTGAATAAGAAAGAAAGCAGGTAGGCACCAGACTGATCAATATCACACAAAGTGAATACATTGTGAAAGCACGGAAAACAGCAAACAGGCAAGAACATATTCCTGCATAAGAAGTCTGGAGGGAGCTGAGTTTCTAAGCTGCAGTTATCTCAAAGGGGCTTGTTTAGTGTTGGAAACAAGAGGTCATCTAACATTGTTATTTTTCATGTTTGACGTTAAACACTGGCTGTTCTTACACAGTTCAGTCTAAGAATCAAGTCTTAAATACCAATTTGGATCAAAATGTTGAAAGTGCTAATTGAACTGGCAAATATACAATGCTCACAGTTAAAAAATATCTCCATTTGGTTAGCAGCCAGATCCATGGCTGAACACAGTTGCAGATGCCAGCTGACAATCTGAGCCAGTTCCACTCTGAAACACAGTGCTGCATTTCTTTCTTTTACATTGGAAGGAATTATGGTTTTTCTTACATTGCAATGTAGTCACTGACCTCAAATAGTCAGTCTTAACTGGGGAGTATTGTTTTCCTCTTTACTCAGTGGCACAGATCCAGCCACAATTTAAACATTAAAATATCTAGAATAAGTTTCCAACAGAGCCATCCTTCAGCTATGATGTACAACTCTGCCTGTTGACATGCAATATCCAATTACTTAAGAGATACACACTTTATTCCTTTGAGTTACTGAATTGTAAGATTCACAGGCCTTGCCGTGTCTGCATTCTTCACTTCTGTGCATTAGAAGGCACGTCAGATTCATCAGTACTAATTTGATGAGTGCTAAACATTTTCTCCAGTATTGTTTTCACTGTTCTTGTTATGCTGAGGACCTGTGAACCACTCTTAGTAGCACATGTAAAGAAAAATAACAGGAAAACAACTTTTAAAGCATCAAAGGCTTAAAATATTTAAGTGACAAACAAACCAAAGCTGTTCAAGATGTATCTGGGACACTAGATTTCATAGGTGTCTCACATCTACTGTAAGACCTATTCCATACCCATTAAAAGGCAAACATTTCAGAGGGTGTCATGGTTTAAACCCAACCACAAAAGCTCGTTCACTCACCTCCCCGCCGGCCCTCCCCGCTCCCGGAGGGATGGGGAGGCGAATAAAGAGAATGTAACTCCCAGGGGTTGAGATAAGAACAGCCCAGTAACTAAGGTATAACACAAATCACTGCTGCTACCACCAATGATAATATTGGTAAGAGAAAATAACAAGAGAAGAGAATACGATACCACCGCCGAACGAGTTCGACTCCCCCCCCGAAGAGAGAGCGTGCCCTTCCGGGTAACTCCCAGTTACCTCCCTGGGCATGACGTGCTGTGGTATGGAATACCTCTTTGGCTAGTTTGGGTCAGGTGTCCTGCCTCTGCTTCCTCCCGGTCTCCCCTCATACCCAGCAGAGCATGAGACTCACAAAGTCCTTGGCCAGAATAAACATTACTTAGCAACAATTAAAAACAATCGGTGTTATCAGCTCTCTGCCCAGGCTGGAAGTCAAAACACAGAGCTTGCACCAGTTACCAAGAAGGAGCAAAACGGCTCCTGGTAAACCCAGGACAGAGGGTTATAAATATTACTCACAAAATAAAAATAAACACCACAAATTTGAAAGCAGAGTGCCTTTTATTTCACAGAATGAGATGGCTCTCAGAGAAAGATAAAAGGAAGTTCAGTTAGACTGCTTAGTATACCCAAGTGCCCTTGTGTGCTTGTTAGCAGGACACCAAGAAGCGCAGACAGTGAGAACACGTAGTTGGCATCTGTATTTCTTATTCAAACATAAAATTACTAAACTACTGAAGAAATGTATCCTTCAGGATACCAAATGTGTCAAAAGTCAAAGGGGAAGTGGGCAAAGCCTGAAAGATTACTCCCATAATAAAGTGACAGTCAATCTGATCTGTATCAAGAGTCTGCCTTTTCTCCCCACAGCCCCAGATTCAAGTAAATGCATGAACTTTCTCCACAGGTCCCAAACCAAGAACAAAAGAGTATACTGGCAGGTTGTAAAATGAGAAACTTGCTGAACAAAAAAGGAGACACACCTGTGTATCACACATTCCACGTTTACTGTGGTTCCTTAGACTAAACTGTGTAGTAAATCAGACGCGCATTAGCAAAAACTGGGGATCGTGGGGGATCAACATAAGAATTAAAGAATATAAAATAAAGAATTAAAAAGCCAACCATATTTCACAGAAGAAGTCTCAGCCCAGTGCGATTTTCAGTATCAAAGAAATTAGAGCTAAATATCAGAAGGCCAAACTGAAAAATAATCTGTAACCATCTTGCCTATAAGTAAGAAAAGGTTCTCCACCCAAAAAGATCTTCGAGTGTTGCCTTGGTTTTGACTTTACTAAACTGAGAGCCAATTTCTCACTTTCTTGTTCTCTCACTATTTGTGCTAGAAGGATGCCCTTGAGAGCTTTGTATTAATGCAAGAGTCATAGTGAGTCAATGAAGTCCGTGGATGGTACAATGACTCCAAAGGTGTCAGATGGGTGTTTTTGTTAGTAATTACTGAAGGTGACCAAATAATTGATTTAAAGCTCCAGTCTGTACAGAGTTTTACGCTAGTGCAATCCTGCTGATCAGTTAATATTCCCAGGGCTGTGTATCTGCTGAAACTTCCATGACCTTGACCCATAGAGACTGTAAAACAATAAAGTTTTGGAATGGTTAGTTTTACTGATTTTTATTTTTTATAACCTAAAATATCTTAGTCCATTGTCCTCCCTCATTGGTAAGATGCAGTTACAAATCTGTTGCTATTTCTTACAAGAGGGAAAGTTCTGTATTATTTGTTCCACCAGAATTTTGAAACCAGGCATCAAACTCAGTCTTACACAGACTATATACAAGGCACTTCAGCTGTTCAAAATGGTTTCTGTATATAAAAGGAAGTCCTTTACTACCACAAAACAAACAAAAAAAAAAAAAAGGCAATTCAAACCACAAGTGGGCAAAGGACTGGTGGAGTGTGAGGGTCTATACTTCAGACTGAAAGTTTATTCACTCTGAAATTTATTTCAGAGGTCCACGGTTGTGAACACAGTGGTCTTGTGAACATGGCCTGAAGTTTTAAAACGTATATGCAATTAATAAGCAAAGATTAAGGGTGAGACAGAACACATTCCTAAAACTGTAACAGCCATTTAAGCAGTATTTTTTGAAATGTTTGTGAGTTATTGGGATTTGTTGTTTTTGTTGTTTTTTTAAGATCAATCTTTAAAAGACTGCATCTTGATGTTCATTATTCATATATATATATATATATTTTCATACATTCTTGAGTTATTTTCTTCTATTTTTCCTGCTTCAACATCTACAAGACAACTGAACCTCCAAAACCAATCTCCACTTCTTATACATACCCAAGGCTGTAGCAACAAACACACATTATAGAGGTTTAACCAGGTAAAATTTCAGTT